>NC_092876.1:362896434-364298934 GCF_028372415.1 Notamacropus eugenii | reverse complement strand
TGCTTAGCAACAGTGCCTGGTACATAGTAGTTGCTATATAAAAGCTAGTTATTTTTATTATTATTATTGTTAGGTTTTGTGCCTCTTCTCCTCTTCACCCTTTCCCTTGACATGTACTCACATTATGAACTCACTGGGTTGAGCTACCTTGGAACTCGACTTAAAACATTTTTTTTTCACTTAAACATTTATTTCCTCTCTCTTCTACCCCTTGCTTCCCATTAAAAGCAAAAACAAAATCCTTGTAACACATATGTACATGTGTGGTCAAACAAAACAAATTCCCACCTTGGCCATATCCAAAAATGCATTAATTGATGCAGAATGGCGTGGACAGAGCCAGGAAATAGCAACTATCATAAAAACAAACAGTTTGAAAAGACTTGAGAACTCTGACCAATTCAAGGACCAGCCATAATTTCAGATAGCTGGTGATGAAGAATATGATTTTTTGAAATCAACATTGGTAAATGTGAGTGAGATAATTTTGCATTAAATGCTTCACCCTCCTTCCAACAAAGTCCTACTCTGGTGCTTCATTATACCAACACAGTGCAAATCTGGCAGGTCTTACACTGAACTGGAAAGAATTCAGGAATGGCCCTCAGTTATGGACTGATAACTGTCTATTGTCTGAGAACCAACACATGGAGGGTTTTTTTTTAAACTTGGTTAATTGGTTGGTTGTTGTCCTTTGTTTTCAGAGGACCAAAATGACATCACAACATTGACATCAAGATATAGTGTATCCAACTATGGCTGACTGGGCCAATATGAGCTTAGAAGACTCTACCACAAGTTGGGAAAATAGTCCACGAACATTTAGAATGAAGTTGTCTCTGAATTTGCATATCTCATGTTTCTTTTGAGCTACTGCGATTCTACTTTGCTTATAGAGCATAGGGCCTTCTTTGATGTGAGCATGCCATGCTGAGCAGTCCTGTGCTAGCATCTCCCATGTCAGACAATTGATTCTAGAGTTCTTTAGAGAGACCTTGAAAGTTCTTGTATTGCTCCTGACTTCCATGTAGGGGCTTGCCTTGTGTGAGTTCTCCATAACATAGGGTTTTTAGGCAAACTTCTACTAAGGTTTGGAGAGGTATTGAGCTCTATTGATGGAGGAAATGACAATACTGGTGAAGTCATGGATATTTTGAAACATTTGAAGCTTCACCATTATTTAGCCATGATAAATAGCAAAATGAGAATAAGGGGGATGGATACAGTGTCCCAACTTCCATAGCCCTTCACAGGTGATTCCAAAAGGTGAGACAGTGCATTAGATCTAACAAGGGAAACCAGAGCCTCTCCTTAATCATAAGTCTTTTAATCAGTGTTCAGGAGGGTCTTAAGTCTGAAAAGATTGCCTCTGTCACAATTACCACAATGGGAGTGGCGGAGTGTTGAGTAAATGGGAGGCTACACCCTCAGAAATTGAGACCAGACAGCTTTCTGTGTTGCGAGGCTGTTTGTAGAGGGTATAGGATGAGAATAACCCTATATTGACATATAACAACCTTGTACCTTGACCTTGAATGTTCCTTGTTGATGTCTATCAAGTATGATGGTAGGATTGATCAGCAAGAGGAAAAGACCAAATGGCCAGTAGTCGATATCTTCTGTATTACAAAATTTTCTAAAGTAGTTCATTGGTGTTTGAAATAATGAAAAAGCTAATACTGGGATTTTCTCACATAATGAAAGTTTTGGCACCATGGTCAAGGAGAGAGGAGAGATCATATATTATAATCAATAACTGATTTCTCATCCCTAAATAAGAAAGCAATTTGGGATAATGAAAAGTTTGGAATGAGAAGAAGTTGTGTTTAAACCCCAGCTGTGCTATTTATTTATCAAAGGAGAGAATATATGTAAAACATGTCCCAAACTTTGAAGTTCCATATAAATATTAGCTATTCTGGTAAAATTAGTCCTTCACAGCAAAGTGAGGACCTAAAAAATGCCCAATGGACTTTTTGGCAAAACACCTTCCACATTCAGAGAAAGAATTATGGAACTGGAATGCAGAATGAAGCAGACCATTTACTTTTGTATTATGTTTTGTTTTGTTTTCTGGTTTCTCCCATTCATTTTAATTCTTCTATTCAACATGATTAAGGTGAAAATGTATTTAATAGGAACGTATATGTAGAACCTATATAAGATGGCATGCTGTCTCAGAGAGGGAATGGGTAGGGAGGGAGGAAGGAGGGGGAGGGAGGAGAAAAAAGTCTAATATATACAGAAGTGATTGTAGAACACTGAAAACATAAAATAATTTTTAAAAATAAATAAAAAATAAAATAAATATTAGTTATTAGACTTTATTACTTTAATTTCAGGAGAAGTATTCAGTCTCTCGGTTTCTGAATCTAAAATCAGGATAAATTGGGTAGAGTTTCTAATGGAATGTTCAGTTCTCCATCAATTATGATGACATATAAATGACCTAGGATATCTAGGTGGCAAAGTGGATAGCGAAATGGGCCTGGAATCAGAAAGATTCATGCTCATGAATTCAAAATCTGCCCCAGACACTTACTAATGTGATCCTGGGCAAGTCACTTAACCCTGTTTGCCTCAGTTTCTTCATCTGTAAAATGACCTGGAGAAGGATACTCTAGTATCTCTACTGAGAAAACTCCAAATGGGGTCACAAAGAATGGGATATGACTGAATGACAAGAACAACATAAATGACCTAATCATTCCTTGAGAAGTCCATCTCTCTTTGAGTGGATCGATTTCTCTCCAGCCACTCCCCCTTCTCAGCCTCAGTCTTATGGCTCTGTCTATGGCCTAAACTGGTCTGAACTTCATGGACAATAAAAAAGCAGGGAAAAGATATTATTCTGATGATAGTAATAACCACTAGCATTGATATAGTGCTTTAAGGTTTGCAAACTGCTTTATAAAGATTATCTAAGGGAGGTATGTTATCCCCCCATTTCACAGATGAGGAACCTGAGATTTGCAGAGGTTAAATAATAACTTGTCCTGTGTCACACATAGCTAGTGAGTGTCTGACTCTGCATTGGAGCCCAAGTCTTCCTGACTCCAGGTCCAGAGCAATATCCACTGACCTTTGAAAATATATTAATAGGTAGTGAATATCAAGTGTGTCTTAGCTTTAATTATTTATGAGTGCATGGCATAGGATGCCCACAAATGTTCTATAGTGTATTTGAAAAAAATCACTTGAGTCATAGCATAATAAACCCTCTGTGTAGTCTCTGGATATTAAATCTTTGCTCAAAGGGAGCAAGACTGTCAGCTCTTTCTTTCTGTTTCTTTTCCCTCCTTTCTTTTAAAGCATGATCAGGTTAAAGATGAACATTCTGAAACTTCAGAAAGTTTTGCTGTCCTTCCATTTTTAAACCTTTTCAGTGTAGTCCTGTGGTAATGAGGCTTCAAGCTCCTCCAGTAAAGAAAATAATATGAGCAAGGAAGAAAAAAATGAACTAAGACTAGATTCTGCCTCTTGATAGTTCCAGAGACAAAATTTGACTATAATTAGTATCACTTAATTAAATAACTTTAATAATATAAATACTTTTATGGCACTATTTTCCCTATAAATTATATATACATGTAACTTCTTAACACATTAAAATACAATTTACATATTTTTCTTAAACCCTTCTGAATTGATATGCAGTTCTGCTAATATGGCATATGTCTTTATAACCCTTCAGTTAATAACCATAGATATAAAAGAAAACTACACAGAAAAATAATTTTAAGCAATTCAGGGATTTTGAAACAAAATTAAAAGGGGGTATACAGCTCAGAGAAACAAATATCTTTTCCTTAATAATGTGAATTTCCTTTATAAATAAATAGAGGCCCCTAAATGCAAATTTGACATCCCAAACTGCTCATTTTGGAGGTGGGAAAGAGATGGGACTATGACTAAAGAGATGAGTTTGCCTGCAATTTAATTTCATTCTGACAGGATACACTGCTGTCACCTACATATTAAAATATACTAAACTTATCCATACATTATAGCATACTGACTGGTTATATCTGATCATATGTACAATAACACCATCAATCGCTGTTTTGAAAACAGAAGGAATATACATTTTATGTAAAAGAAAGTAAATGTGTACCCATGTATTTCTGCAATGAATTCTCACTGAATTTGGTGCCAAGGAAAACAGTACCCTTCCCTACACATTATCTATTTGAATTATGTATCATCTTTTACTTTTTCATAGTTATCCATACATTCCAGGTACACAAAATGCCAAAAAAGGGAGCTAAAACAAGTTAGTTCCTTTTCCCCTATGTTTATTTGCATTTTCAGAGGCAACATGGCATACTGGATAGAAGCTCACCTCAAGGCCACAAAGTCCTGAGTTCAGGTGTTGCCATACTAGCTTTATGTGATGCTGGTTAAATAACTCAACCTATCAACATAGACTCTAAGTGCCAGAGAAGGTGCCAACTTATTTTGGTAGAGAGAATTGCCTTGCCTGAGAGTCTTCATAGAAAATCAAATGTAGAGTTCAGATAGACCTTAAAGATAACCTATTCTGGCCCTCTTATTTTATAGATATAGAAACAGAACAAGAGTAGAGAATGTCTTGCTCAAAATTATATGAGAATAAAGAGCCATAATTTAATCTTAGTTCTCCTGACTCCCAGTATAGTACTTTTACCACTTAATAGACTTACATCTAGTAAGCTTGACTCTCCAGAAACCTGAGGGAATGAGGCTTTTGAGTATCTGCCTTTTCTATACAACTAAGTTTTTCTCTATAAGCACCACATCATTGTTCATATTAGCCATCTGAGACAAAAATCTTTCTCAAAATGTATTATGCCCTTTCATACCTTTTTAGAAAAGAGTCCATTGAGCACATGTAACCTTTCCCTTTTAACTCTCTATCATCATTTATGAATATCAGTTATTAAACTGTGCTGGGTGAGGAGATATAATTAGATAGCAATTCATTTGAAAAGGAGTTGATGGTTCTAGCAGACCTGTGCTCAAAATGAATCTGTAGTTAAGATATGTTAGCCAATAAAGTTCATGTGATTGATTAAAAGCTGTGTTTCAAGAGGCATAATGCAGACAGGTAATGGTCCTGTTCTTTTCAAGCTACATCTGGAGTATTACATTCATTTCCAAGTGTCATTTTAGGAAAGACCAATTAAGTTAATAAAGATCCTCAGGATCATGCTATATGAAGATAGAATGAAGGAAATTAGGATTTCTAATCCTAAAATGGAATACCTTGATGGAGCATGATCACTGGCTTCAAGTATTGGAAGTATCATCATGGAAAAGAGGGACTAGATTTGTTCTTGGGGGTCTCAGAGAATAGAACTAGGAACAATGTCAGGGGCAGGAAAGTTGCAGAGGATCTGATTTATTGTCAAATCCTTGGAGCTACGTAGATGTGAAATAAGCTGATTCATCTTAAGTCTTAAAAAAAAAAAAAAAGACTCAGTGACTACTCCATGCCGGTTGTCCTTCATGCTTGAAATGTTCTCCCTCCTTACTTTTACCTCCAAGTTTTTATGACTGTTCAAGATTCATCTTGAATCGCTCCTTTTGTTGAAATCTTTTCCTGGTTCATCACTTCTGCTACAAGTACCTTCCCTCTGAGATTAATGCTGTGTATGTACGTCATTATTTTTATGTTCTCTCCTCACCCCTTGCATCCTCGTTAGAAAGAGAGCTACTTGAAGACAGGGGCTGTATTTTTGCCCTTTTTGTGGGGCAGGGTGTCCCTAGCACTTAGCACAATGCTGGAAAATGTAAATCCTTACTAAATGCTTGTTGACTAATTCTTTATTCTGAAGTCTCTTCCAGTTCTCAGATTCTGCCATTCTGATTCTATATTACAGAAGTAGCCTTGTGGGATAATTAGATAGATATAAGACTTTTCCCTTGTCCTAAGTAGACCTGGAATGGTGTGGTTTTTTTGTGTGTTTATGCCTCCTCTCATTCCTCCTGTGATAGCATGCCTGCCTAAAATAACCCTCCCCACCTTGCATTTTTGCTGCTTTTATCCAGGATAGTCTTAGAAATTATAATCAAATGCATAGTTTCCTAGTGAGAGAGAGCCTTGGGGACTTTACTGTTAGTGCACTGTGGGAGTCTTGGAGCATAAACCTTGTAACTATAGTGTTGTGAATGCACAGGGACTGTTTTTATTTCTTTCCTACTTCTTGACCAAAATAGCCAAGTTCCAGTTTGGTGAAATGTCAGTGGTTATCTTAAAGTCACTTTAATTTTGGTGGATGAACAGGATTAAAGATATTTCACATAGCAGACAAGAAGATCATAAAGAATGTAACTTCAAGACTTGTGTTAAAATAAATGGAGAATAAGTCCATACTAATATTCATGGAAAATGAGCAGTAGATATATGATCATAATGACCAACACTGACCTCAGCAAAGAGATGAGAAAATGCACCTCCTTGCCTTCTTTGCAAATGTGGGGAACTATGAGTCTGGATCATTGCATCCACTGTCAGACATGGTTGATATATTTTTCTCTCTCTTTTTGTTCTTCCTTAGTAGTTCACGGGGAAGTGATAGAGCAATATATTTGAAGATGAAAGCTATGTAAACTCAAAAGATATTGTAGTGGTGAGGAGGAGAGATTGGGAACTCACAACATGTACTTTGCTCCTGTCCTCTGTTCACTTAAGAACCACAACTTCTGGCAAACTACTCTTTGTCTTGAATTCATCTTTCTGGTGGTGATCATCTTCTCTCAGAAGTTTTTGTTTTCTTTTTTATTGTGTCCGACAATCAATAAACATTTATTAAGTGCCTACTATGTGCCAAGTACTGTACTAAGCACTGGGGATCTAAAGGAAAGTAAAAGTCCTTGTTCTCAAGGAACTCATAGTCTAATTGGGGAGGCATCCAAATAACTATGTACAAACAAGATAGATACAGGAGAAATTGTAGGAACAGAGGAAAAGCACTTGAATTAAGGAGGATCAGGAAAATCTTCCTGCAGTAGGTGAGATTTTTTAACTTGGACCTGAAGGAAGCCGGGAAGGACAATATTCCAGCCAATGAAAATTCTAGAAGGGGGAGGGTAGTAGGAGGGTCAGGTTATCAAGGGTTTTGAACATCAAACAGAAGACTTTATATTTGAACATGGAAATGATAGGGAGTCATGAACTTAATTGACTCGGGGGAGGGTGACATTGTCAAACCTGCACTTTAGAAAGATCGCTTTGACAGCTGAATGGAGGATGGATTTGGATGGGACTGAAGTGTGACAAGAAAACTAAACCAGCAGGCTATTCCAATAGTCCAAGCATCTGGGTAACTAGCAAGATAATTCAGGACACTCCTAGCCTCTAGAACCGAAGAGATTGCCACCAGTATCTCTGTTCAATCATTATTGCTCTAAGAAACACAAATGTGTATTCCTTTATCAGCCTTGTCTGGACAATACATACTCTCCTGCTATATGAGTGGCTACTGTAGCTCTGGGGATTGGGATAAGGAGGGGGAAAATCTCCTCTCTTGCAGAAAGTAAAAGGGAAAGCAGTAGGAGTTCCAAGCAACATGTATAGCAGAGAGGAAGGAGAGACTAGAAATTGTCTTTCACTTTAAAATCCACCAAGTAAAAATCTACCTGCTCAATGGCCTCTTCTTTGATATAGCCCTTCCCCTAATTAATGGGGTGGAGGGGGAAGAGTCAAAGGGACCACCAAGAAGCTTTTGTTTGTGCATACCCTGTATTGAGGTAAAAGCAGATACCTGGCCAGAAAACCAGGGCACAGACTCAGCACCCTCTAGGCTCCTTGAAGACAAGACTTACCTTGTAATTGTACCCCCAGCATTTAGTACAGTGCCTGGCACATAGTAAGCACTTAATAAATACCCTCTCTGTGTATCCCACCCCTTCACTATATGCACCTGAGAACTAAGGCTCAGAGAAGTTAAGGGATGTGATATGTGATGGTGAAGCAGTTTTGAACTCTGAACTTTGAACTCCTGCTTCTTTGTCCTGTGGCCCTTCCATGGCATTGTAACAACTCAACGATAGACCAGGTGTGAGCATTTTAATTCAGTGCTTTGTCAGTTCTGGATGAGGTGCAGGAAACATTCCCAATAACTTCACACTTCAGTTTTTTTTTTTCATTTGTACTACTATGGTGATAGTGCTAAGCCATCATGTTATAATGAGCCTGATGCTCATGATAGGAAGAGGGACAGGCAGCCGTTTGATGGTACATTGGCTGTTTCAAACCACCAGGGCGCTATTTAGTCCTTCGGCTGCAGTCTTCACTGTTAGAACCATCAGCGGGATTGGTAAAATGCCTAGGAGACTGTAAGAAAAATAATGCTTTCTAATTAGAGAGATCATATTCAAAAGAGTTCCAGGTACTTAGAATAACATTTAAAATAAATCATGCAAAGGTTTAGTGTGTGGTAGATTTTTTCTCATACGTAGCTAGACCAATTTGCCAAATTGCAATCTTTGTGCCAATTCTGTTCTTTGATTGGTCACTTGCTTTCCAGCTTTGAGGAAATGCATTGTTTGATATGAGGCAAAACAAAGGTCTTGTCTTTTCCACACAGATTTCATTTTATGTTTCCTTTAATTTCAGAGCAACCATCAAAACCTGAAATTGTAAATAAAGCACAATTCTTGGAAACAGAACAGCTGAAAAAAGTAAGGCCCATATTTCTTGCTTAACTAACTGCCTGAATTTCATCTAGTCTGAAGGGACTGATAATAGCTACGTAAGGATCCAAATCTGGTTCATTCAGAACAGGCAGGGGACCAGGAGCTTAAGACTTTGTGCAGGAGAGGGGAGAAGGGTAATTCATCTGTCTTGCAAAATGCCTCTAGTCTGATGCTAGAAAATACATCACAGGGCCAAAATAGCCATTTCCAAATATAGTGTATGTGTGGATGATTTTGGTTCCAAACTGGTTGATTAAATTGTACTCCTTTTATTCTCACTAGTATAATTAAACATTTCTTCGTTAAGAAAGAAAGGTTTAGGTTCTATTTAACGTCTCATACAGTATGGTGAATATCATGTTTATTCTAAAACAGTTTTTAATATAAATGCAGTAGAATCACTAACTAGCCATACTGTTGACTGGGCAGGTAAAATAATTGTGCTTAATGAAAGTACATTAGTAAATAGCATGAGGATGAACAGGTCACCTCCATCTCCATTTTTATAACAGTCACACTGGGTCACTAAATTTTGCTTAAATTTAGGAGATAGACTTAGGTGTTAACATCACCTTCTGTTTTGCAGTTGGGTGATTGTGTTTCAAAAGACAGTTATCCAGATGTCAACATTACATGGTACAGGAATGGAAAGACTTTGGACCCTTCAGAAGGTGAGTCTGAGTTTGTACTGGATATGCAATCTTGCTTCTAAATATTTTGCTAAATTTTGATCTACAACAATGGGTCTAGCTGCTGTAAGAATCCATTATTTTTTCTCCAAATGCTGATTTAGTGCTATTGCAGAAGAGAAAGGAGTAAGGAAGATTACTTCTGTGTGTGACATGTTCTCATAGTTAATTAAAGTGTGTGGGAGATAGGACTGTAGGATTCTATTTCTGCTTACACCATTGTTTTACTCTGTAACACCAAAAAAACATCTGCCTTGATACATGTCAGTCTCCCTGCCTGTGCAGTACTTGTAGCAGGACTGAGATACCTTTCGAAGGTTTTGTGAAGTTTAAGTATTTTGAATCCAGGTAAAAGAGCCTACAATTAATATTCCTTCTTTCTTTTAGGTGTGGTCACAACTTTGCAAAGACAAGTGGATCCAGTAACTCAGCTCTTCACTGTAACTTCATCTCTAGTATACAAGACAACAAAAAATGATATAAAGATACCATTCACATGCTCTGTGACATATTATGGTCCATCTGGTCAAAAAACAATTCATTCTGATCAAGCATTCTTTGATATTTATTGTAAGTTACTTATTTTTTTGTTTTGTGGTTTTTCAGTCATTTCAGTTGTGTCTGACACTTCATGACCCCATTTGGGGTTTTCTTGGCAAAGATACTGGAGCAGTTTGCCATTTCCTGCTCGAACTCATTTTACAGATGAGGAAACTGAGACAACCAGGGATAAGGGACTTGCCCAGGGTCACACAGCTAGTAAGTATCTGAGGTCAGATTTCAATGAAGGAAGATGAATCTCCTGATTCCAGGCCTGGTGCTCTATCCATTACACCACCTACCTGTCCTTATTTTTTTTCATATATCTACAAAATAACTTTATCTAGGTCAGTTAACAAACATCGTGTTTTCCTTTTTTTGTAAAGCAAACAACTAGATTTTGAATCAGAAGACAGAATCAAATCCCAGCTCTGCTATTTACTATTAGATTTTATGATCCCAAGCTATCTTAAAATGAAATAAAAATACTTAACATGTTTAGAATTCTCTACATTCTGTTCTTACTATTTAACTTGACTAAACAGTTGGAATTATAGAAAAATCTAACCAGAAAGGTTCCTATACATCATCTAGTCTTACCCCCAGAATCTACAAGTGCATTCTACCATTATTTAATAAATATTTGTTTAACTGCTTGGCCAAGGAGTCCAGAACTAGAAGCAATTTAGGGAAAGCCTATGGTGTAAACTTAGATTTCATGCGAAGACATCCTTCCTAGTAGTAGGAGCTATCCACAAGTAGAATGAGCTGCCTTGAGGGGTAACGGATTTCTTCTTACTGGAGGTTTTCAAGCAAAGGCTGAAATATAGCTTGTTAGGTATATTGTAGAGGTAATGTTGGTTAAGACTCAGGTGGGACTAGATGACCTCTAACTTTGCATATGTGATTCCATGAATCTTTGAGTGGAGTCTAGTTCTGCTTCTTCATTTTGCTATGAGATGAACACCCAGACAGCACTTGCCCCTGATCACATATTTAGCTAGATTTTCTATCAATTCTGTGTGCATTCTATACAATTCAAAATTAGAAGTAGGGTATATTTCAGGGGAAAAGATACGTTAGTGTTTTTTCTACAACTAAGAAGTACGGCAAGACCTCTAACGTGAAAATTTACTTGCAATTCCAGTAAACAGCATGGTATGTTCAAAAGTGACTATCAATCTAGTTCTTATCCTTCACAAATGGTGAAAATGCCAGTGAGACCCAGGAAAATTTCCAAATCAACTATATTTTGTTGTCTGTGTTATAAAATAAAAACTGGTTTGTGTTTATATCAGGAAATGTTTAAAGTATATTGCTTTTCAAGAGAAAAAAATAGTCCCATAGCCCTTAAACTAGCCAAGTAGGAAATTGTTGGGCCAATGAACCCAAATCTTTCCCTTTTATTCAGAAAGTAATATTGCTCTTCAGAAATAAATTTATTTTATTTGCCTAATTAATGGCGGAACACAAGAAAACCTTTTCTCAAGCTGTTTATATGGTAGCTTAGTTTTGCTGATACCACTGAGAGTGCAAAGTGGTAGAGTTTGTCAAATGGTTTATATAAATTGATAAGGGAAAAGAGGGTTGCAGAGATAAAAGGAAATGGATTATGTATAGTAGGGAATGCTGGGAAGAGAAGAAGGGTGAAAGCATGTAACTGTTCGGAAATTATGAGGTATACCATGGCTAACTCAATCCATTGGATGCTTTTGAGAAAGGCAATGAATTCAGACAGAGTCCTTACCTTCTGAGAGCTTATAGCATAGCTACATAGACCATATGAGTGAAAAAGATAAACAGAGTATAAAGGACAATATCTAAGTACCATGAGTAGATCAGTTTGACAGAAATATGGTTCACATAGGATAATATTAAAATTTATCAAGGAAAAAGAGGTTGTCCTAGATTGTGGATGCCATACTACAAAATTTGAACTTGATTCTATATATAATAAGTATCCATTTAATGAGGAATGCAACATTCAGAAAGAAACATTATAGGAAAATTAATCTGGTAGTGGTATATAGAATGGATTGAAGGAGAGACTAGCAACAATGTTGGATCAAGTTTATGAGACCTAGAAAAGGATGATTGCTGTGGAAGTGGTGTATAAATCCCACCAATGCTACTTACTACTTGTGTGACCTTGAGGAAGCCATTGAATTTTATCCTGGGCCTCTGTTTCCTTACCTGTAAAATGAGGTTGGGTTGAATGATGTCAAAGGTCCCTTATAGCTCTAAATCTGTAATCCTGGCATTATCTAAATCTGGCATTATGAAAAAACAATAATTTATAAGGCTTGATGCTTGGATAAATGGGGAGGTAGCAGAAAATTTCATGTCTAGGTACTGCAATTAAGTATTGAAAAGCTGGAGAGAAGGTCCAGAGGAAAGCTAGCAGCATGGTGTAATCACTATATCATGCAATGTACAACAAAAAAATGCCATACAACTTCTCATTCAAGGAACTGGAGGGGCAGCTAGGTGGTGCAGTGGATAGAGCATCAGTGCAGGAGTCAGGAGGACCAGAGTTCAAATCTCACCTCAGACATTTGACACTCACTAGCTGTGAGTCACTTGGGCAAGTCACTTAACCCCAATTGCCTCATCCTGGTTCATCTCCAGTCATCCTGATGAATATCTGGTCACTGGATTCAGATGGCTCTGGAGGAGAAGTAAGGCTGGTAACTTGCACAGCTGTCCCTCACTCAAAACAAAGTCAAGTTCAAGTCCTGTCATTATTTCTCTGATGGCATGGTCTTCTTCAGCAACGAAGGACCAGCACACAAGGAACTGGAGCCCAGAGAAGACTTTGATACTCATGGTCGCTATCAGAGCATTTAAAACGTTCTTATAAGTAGAGATTGCAATTATTTTTCTTAATCCCAGAGGGGATGGATAGAAGTGGCACAGAGACAGATCAATGGAAGATCAATAGAATTCCTACACAGTAAAAGCTATACAAAATGGAATTATCTCTCACAATAGAGAATGAGTATCCCATTACTGGTGACCTTTAACATTTGAAAGGACCAGGAACCTCAGTTGACAGAATTCTTCCAGGTATTTTTAAATTCTGGTACTTCTAGAGCCTGGATAATGAATTAATTGTCAAGAAAGTTGTAGAAATTTCTGCACAGGTATAAATTAGACTACATGGTTCCTAAAACTCCCTCCTTCCTTGAGATTCTGGATTTCATGAGTCAAATATGATGATACTGATACTCTGAAATATTTAACATTTTATTTTTTTACTAGATCTGTGATCTTATTATTAGTATAATGATTGTTTAATGAAGAACTTCCTTTACCATTGAAGATTGGCCTTGTCTATAGCATTAGAGATTGCTCTGGACACAAGGGTTAAGTGATTTGCCCAAGGTCTTATAGCTAATAGATGTCAACTGCAGGGCTTGACCTCATGCCTTCCTGAATCCAAAGCTTTCTGTCAATCCAATCTCCTGCACTGCTCTTGTACAGTGGCTTAAGATTTTTTATGCATATTTTCTCATTTAATTCTCACAACATCTCTAGGTTATGTTATTACCAGTATTATTACCCTTATGTTAACAGATGAGGAAGCTGAACCGCAGGGAAGTTTAGTGACTTGATGAGTAGGAGAACAATGTTGACCCTGATGGGATCAAAAGAGCCAAGAAGGGCTTGTCATTTTGAGAAAGCCAATTAGTTTCATTTTAGTTATGTTGAGTTCTCTCCAGAATACTCCTGTTAAACTGTAGATTTATTGCCTTGGAGTGGGGTAATGTATTGCTCCCATTATCCTAGGTTATTAGTTTCCTAGTGAAGTGCAGGGCTGTGAACAGGAGGAAAACAGGAGAGATAAGGGCTGATAGAAAAGGAATGGAAATTATTTGAAATGCCAAATACAGTTGGGCTCCAATGGGGTGGCATATTTTAGACAGCAATGACACAACACTGGAACAGGAGTCAGAGGATGGAGAAAGTGTAGTGGACTAGGTGTGGAGGGGAAGAAAATAGTGTCAAAAATGAATTTTATGTACTTTACAGTGTATTTCACAGTCCTTAGCCTGGAGACTATCATTGGTGAATCAGGGAAAAGACTAGCTTCATTTTCCTCCTAGCCCTGTTCTTGACAGCCTCTAGACTTCAAAACCATCCATCCCCTCTACTTCATCTCCAGCACCCTACTCTATTTGTCAGGGTTTTTTTTTTAATTGAAGACTTCCACCATTAGAATGTAAGCCCTCAATTGCAGAGACTGTTTCCTTCCTTCCTTCCTTTTTTCTCCCTAACTTCCTTCCTTCCTTCCATTTTCCTTCTTTCCTTCCTTTCTACTAAAAAGCCCACAGTAATGATGATGATGATAAAGAAGATTTGTGTGGTGGCTTAAGGTTTTGCAAAGCACTTTATATATATGTTATTTCCACTGTACACATATATCTTGAAGAGAAGAGTAACCACACCAGGTAAGATGCAGCCTGATCAGAAGGACAGTAAAACTTTTCAAAAATATTGCACACTTTGTGCTGGCATATGCGGAAAAATTGGAGAAACAAGTGATCTTGTGAAACTTCCCTCTCCTCCCTCTGTTAGTTTTGTCTGTATCTTTGACATGATACGGAAAAAATATCTTTGTAGCATCTGGGCAACTAACCTGTTAACCCCTCCAGTCCCACTTGCAGCATTAATTATATGAACTCTTCTTCAGGAGATTACTTTTGTCTTTATAAGAATGCCAAAGTATCTGGGGAAATTCTATGCGTATATCTAATGATACAGAAATTGTGAAGTTCTAAAGGTGAAAAAGTGTTTCATCAAATGAGCCTTTACATTAGGTCATTTCTAAATCTAGTATTCTTTTTACCAAGTAGTGATTTTAAAACATCTTAAAGTTTAAAAGATTAGGAAGTTACTCACTTTGGAAATTCTTATACTTCTGAGACTGGGTTTTTTCTCTTATTTTGTATTTGTTAGATGTGGCTCATTTTATATGGACTTTAATTTCCCTAGGCTTCTGTTTGTGAACAGCAGTTAATAGTAAAGAATACCTTTTAGTCCCATTTTCTTTGGAAACATTACCAAAGTGGAATGAAAGTTGTATCTTGGCTTCATTGAACAGAACAGAATTATATTACATTTACAGTTCTGCTGATTGTGGTAGGGGTCTCTCTTAGATCATGGGATTCATCTTTTTGGAAACAAGCATACTCTTCAACATACCAAAGAGCTTTGTCTGCGCTATTTAGCTCATATTCCTTTGTATTTAATGTAGGGTACTATTATGTAATGTGAGTGCAGTGTTGCCTAATAAAACTAGCTGTTTTGATGGCTGCAGTTCAGTCTTTCCAAATAGTAAGTTTCATAGAATACAGCTAAATTCTCTTATAATGAAATCATACAGTGAAATTGTTCCTACTGGTCTTTTACACGTAAAATAATTATGGTCATTCCTACTATAGTTAAAGACATTTTGCTAAGAAGAAATTGATTTTTATATAACAGGGTTCCTTTGTAGTTTGTTCTAACTAGAATTAGTACTCAGCATGGAAAGTACCTATTAACTTAAATCCTTCTATAAAAAGATACATTTAAGCAATTACCATTACTTGCTTCTTGAGAAAACTGTGTATAATTTAGTCATTTGCATTATACTTTGGTACTTGACAAAAACTGTTAACTTGTGTCCATTTTTTTTTTTTTTTTGCAGATCCTACAGAGAAGGTGACAATTCAAGTCTTGCCACCCAAAAATGCCATTAAGGAAGGAGACAACATCACTCTAAAATGCTTAGGAAATGGTAACCCCCCTCCAGAGAAGTTTTTGTTTTACCTCCCAGTAAGTGCCTCAGTTCTGCCACGTCGCTTTAGAACTATCATATTCCCCTGTTTGACAGTTGTCTGATGTTCACATTTTATAACATAAAAGAGGTTGCTCATACAGAGTTCCCATGGAAGGTTTTTCCTAGTCTGTGAGGAAGCTATGAAACAGGATAGACTTTTTTCCATGCCCTTTTTATCCCTTACCAGTAAAATTAAACTACACAGGATACTACTTTTGAAACTCTTCTGAACTTACAAATGCAGTGGGGGAAAGGTGACCAGAAGATACAATAGCTATTAGAAACCCATTGGTGAGTTTGATTTCTCAAATAAATTGGCAAATTCATCTTATCAGGAAGATTGAATGGAAAACGAGAATGATAACAGAGAAAGAGCTCATCCTGCATTCTGATCCTAGCTTTGCCAGTCATTCTTAGGATGAGCTTGAAAAAAGTCCTGTCTCTTCTCTATGCCTTGATTTCTCCATCTTAAAAACAGACAGTCCTTTTGGACATTTTCGAATTATACCTGAAGCATCAGTTGAGAATTAACATAGCCATCCAAAAACCATTGAAAGAAAGCACAGGACATGGGACCCAAATAAACATTATTTTCCCAAGAACTATATGATTATTTGGCTGTAAAATAATTTATTAACAATTAATTATTTTTAAATACATTTCATTTATTTTCATTTTAAAATAATTTAAATAATAAAATGCCTTTTTTTCTTACCCTCAAAAAAAAAAACTAGTCAAACATTTTTATTTAAATTCCAACCACAAGTATTATATTTTCCATTGAAGCAAGGCTCTTGCCTTTTAAAATTGAATGAATTATATTGCATTCATTAAGAAATATGATTGTCCTCATCTTTGCTACCCAATGTAATCACAGGCTATTTTACCTCCATCCAAAGGGACAGCCAGAAGGTATAAGAAGCTCAAATACTTATGTATTGACAGATGTGAGACGAAATGCATCAGGAGACTACAAATGTTCTCTAACAGATGAAAAAAGCATGATTGCTTCCACGACCATCATAGTGCACTGTAAGATACCTTATTTTTTTCATGCACAGTTTCAGAAAGCAATTTCTAGCCTAATACTACTCTCTCTCCAAATAAGTTGTAACTGATGTTGTTGGTCAGTTATTTCAGTTGTGTCTGACTTTTTGTGACTGCGTTTACTGTTTTCTTGGCAATGATACTGGAGTGGTTTGCCATTTTCTTCTCTAGCTCATTTTACATATGAGGAAACCGAGGCAAACAGGGTTAAGTGACTTGCCCAGGGTCACACAGCTAGGAAGTGCCTGAGGCCAGATTTAAGCTTAGGTCTTCTTGATACCTGGCCTGGCTGTGCCAGTTGTAACCCTAGTCTCATTAGATCATTATCAGCATCACTTTGATTCAGTGTTTGTATTACAAAGTTTGTGACATGTATGAATTTAATTAATGCAACTATCAATTGTGCTGAAAATCCTGTATCATTCTAAATGTGTAGCATTAGAAACTGGTACCTGTTATGGATATTAATGGAATAAGGAAGCATTATATAATATGAAGAGCTTCCTGGATGCTTCTAAAATTCACAGAAGCAGACTTATTTAAGACTTTAATAGAGAACAAAAATTATAGGACTTAATACCCATAACCAAAACCAGTTAAAATGAATTTGGCTTTGGGAATGGGATCAGGGCTATTAACAATAATGTCACTGGCCAATGAAGCTGTATTGATGGGTGGACAATAAGTATCTAAAAGCAGAAGCAACCTCAGGATCAAAGTCAGCATCCTTTTTATTCTCTTTTAACCTGTGCTTTTAATCTTTAAACTAGAGCTATGTGAGCTCAGGGAGGCAAAAGGAGAGAAGCACAGAGAAACATCAAGAACGGACACTTGACTTGACCTTCCTAAAGACTGATTTTTCCCAGTCAGGGCAGTGCATCCTGTGGACATACTGGCAAGCCAGGTGCAATCTGAGAGTAGGTTTTGGAGAGACAGGGATCCACTTGCAGTGTTGCCCTGCACTCAGAATTCAAACACTGCTCAGTGCACACATTGTTCTTTCTTGGAGATGAAGACCAGGCTTGTAATGAGATTTTGGTCTCCTATAGTGCCAGGGAGATCTTTCCTTGTGCGTGATGCAGTCTAATCCCTTGAGCCTAAGGCTTCACCCTGCTTCAAAAGAGAAGAGAGACTTCAATAACCTTCCAGAATTTTCCTGGAAAAGAAGCTCTAAAGTTCTTTTTCAAATGCCATTTTTGGGTTTACTTCGGAGGATTCTGGCTGAAGTCTCTGGTACAAAAAGGGAGGTAGATAGCTATCTAAAAAAAATAGCCAGATAGACAGACATACCAATTCCTAATTATTGATTTGGGTTGGGACAGTATGAAGAGATGGCCACATTTTAATGTGTTATCAGGAACACACTCTAAGTAGCAAGGGAAAAGAACAGGACTATTAAGGACATGTTTCTCCACAAATAATTGTCCAGTATCATCTTGTATTGACTTGAGTAAATGTATGACTCAGGCTAATTGTTGGGACAGCAGTGATGCCCCTAGATAAGAACTTTGCTCCCATACTTTTCTGTATGTTTAAAAGCAGTCATTTTGGAGACCATTCATCCAGGACATCCCTGAATCCTTAATAGGTTTCTTTGCAAGCCTTACTCCTTTTTTTTTTTTTTCTGGTGACACTGGTGAAATGAAGCCAGTAGATAGCTATGCCTTTGAAAGATGTCATGTGTAAATTGCTTCTTAGGTCTCATGTCAAGAATCCATAGCCTTGGGGAATATTAAGACTTGTTTACTTTTGATAGAGACTGCAAAATCTCAAGAAATGAGAGCTATAGCATTTTTTAACTGAGTATGGAAGAACAAGCTGATAATAAAGTCATCGAGGTGTCTTGATAATCATCAGTGATAGGAATATGAATAAGGAGAAGGATGTGACAGTTTAATTGGATTTCAGGTGTTTGTGTGGGCTTTTTTTAAAAGTGCATTTTAGTTTTGAAATGTAGAGCTGGAATATGGAAGTTGGGTTTTAAGAGAGAAGACAGAGAAAATCAGCTTTTTAATCCTCTTAAAAGAAATATTGGTAACATGATTTAATTTTTGTTTCCTTCGTTTCCACTGAAAACAAACCTGTTCTCTTTTCCATAGATAGAATATTAAGGCTATAAATAGCAGAGTGTACAAAAGTAATTCCAGGCTACAAATGTCCTATCCTCCCCCAAATTTTGGGGGGGACTTTTTTCTACCCTCCCCAAATCATACACTAATTACCCTTGTAGTTGCTAAAGTTCATCACCATCCTTTAGGTTAATTCCTTCTGACCTCTCATTCCCTAAGTCAGTCATCCAAATAAAACATTCTACTTCATCCAGCACTGAATTTGACACTCTAATCTACTTCTACCAAACAAGCTACCAAATAATTTTTTTGTGTGTTATCATGTGTTTTTTTTTTAAATAAAATCAGTGATAAACTGAGAAACTGAGCAGGGATATTTTCTTTAGGCCATTCGCTTTAAACCACTAAGCTCTTTAAAGAAACATTTCACATACCTGATAGATGTATATTGGTGTATATGTGTAGGAATATTTGTACCTTGTATCTTTAAAATGTTATTTGTTGATAGTATGCTTAAATGTAACTACTGTCTAACCTTTCAACTGGATGAGTATAATTAGTAGAATGTCTGTAAAGAAAGTTCTATAATATTTCCTGGTTTTTTACTTTATCATAAGTTCTATAAAGATGCTTGATTTTCATATTTTACAAATTACCTTCTTTTCCAGTAACACTTCCCCCTATATTGTTTGTCTCCTTCCAGAAATAACATTTTCCCTAGTAAAGAATTGAAATGTAACTGATATTTAAATGTAGCCTCTACATCAAGCCTGTTCATTGGACTGACCATTTGGCAATCCAGACTACCTACTGGATGGCTATAGTAATCACTTCAATTCATTGTCATATAAATGTGGTCGAGGTTTCAAATCACTTGTTAGGATTTATTCTTCACTTATGTCTGTCTGTCTCTCTGTCTGTCTGTCCGTCCGTCTGTCTGTCTGTCTGTCTGTCTGTCTGTCTGTCTGTCTGTCTGTCTATCTATCTATCTATCTATCTATCTATCTATCTATCTATCTATCTATTCTTTCATCACTTCCTCCCTTCCAAAAACAGTATTAAGATATTTTAATTTTCTGAAGTTTGCATTTCAAACAGTTTTTTTACTTCACAGATTTGGATTTGTCCCTTAACCCAAGTGGAGAAGTTACTAAGCAGATTGGAGATGCTCTTCCTGTGACATGTACTATATCTTCAAGTAGGAATGCAACTGTCGTTTGGTTGAAAGTAAGTTTTTTTTACTAGATTTCTTTGTAAATTTATTATTATTTACAGTACAGTCATTTTATGCTATAAAGAAAAAATTTTAGCTATCTCATGCAGTGATAGAAGTAAGAATATTGTATAGCCACTCTATTGAAGGTGATGCTTTAACTTTTTAGAAATGTTAATTTCTAGACAAAATTCCAAATACATATTTCATTAACAGCTATTGTCATGAACATCAGTTTGTTGGAACAAGTACTAAGACCACACATGAAATACATAAATTCCTCATAGGCTTCCATTAGTAATTCCTTTCGATATTTCAAAGTCATTGTCTGAAATTCAGTAAAAGATATCCATGTCCAATCATTGGGTCTTTTTGTATCACAAGGTGGCAAGGTGGCACTGGTAATTGCTCCTTTGGAGTTTTGGAAAGTTGTTCTAACAATGGAGATGAATGACCCTGCCCCAGCTCTGAAAATTACAGCAAAACATCCATTGCTTTTTGATCAGTGCTGTCAGAAGTTGATTTTGTATATTTCATCTAGTGTCATGATCAAAGGACTGCAATTCCTAAACAGTGCGCCTGGAGCATACTCTTAAAGCATTGATGGGCAAAAACCATTCTCATGACTTGCATAGACACATAAGTTATTGAGAATTAGCATGTTCTATTCACTTAGATACATATATGTGCATATATGTACTTTTGTATATGACCCATCATAGGCATTAATATAAATGTTAGCTATTAGCATATGAATCATATTTCTGGCCCATCATAAGCATTAACATAAATGTTACCCTACCAGTATATAAATGTTAGATATTATTATTATTATTATTTCTACTGGTTCTAAAAGAGAAAACAAAGAAAATATTTTCTTTTCATGTGTGTTATTTTTTTTAATCTGAAGACAGGAAAAAACTCATATTTTCATAAGTAGCATAAATGGAGTAATTGATCATTAGATTGTCAAAAAATATTAGGCTAGATCTTAATTACTGTTGAGTAAATATGCCTACAGTTATAACTGAGCCATGCAAAATAATTAACTTTTTCATTTAATCAGGATAACACTAAACTGCGGTCCAGGCCATCATTTTCCAGTCTACAGTATCAGGATGCTGGGAACTATGTCTGTGAAACTAATCTACAAGAGGTGGAAGGGTTAAAGAAAAGAGAATCTCTGACTCTGATTGTGGAAGGTAATAAAAGAGAGGAGTTTACATGCAATAATTTTTCTTTTAAAAACCTTGGTAATTCTGTAGTTGGTTTCATTCATCGCAGTCAGTTCACTACAATATTTTAATTATGTTGATATTTAGGAAAGCCTCAAATTAAAATGACAAAGAAAACTGATCCAAACGGATTATCTAAAACAATTACCTGCCATGTGGAAGGTTTTCCCAAGCCGGCTGTGCAGTGGACAATTACAGGCAGTGGAAGTGTCATAAACCAAGCAAGTATTTTTCTTCTCGTTATTAGCCCTTAATCTTTGTGAGGTTTTATTTTGGTGGCCCAAATATAGGGTTGGTTTTGGTATCAATATATACTTTGTCTATGTATATTCTAGGAGGTGAGAACTTTCTAATTAACTTCTGAAACTGCGTTGAAGGAAAGCAAAGGAGACTCAAAACTTCGATAACTGATTTTTATCTTAGAGATAAGGGGAATAGGTATTTGACTTGTGATTTTCTTGGTATTGGGAGCTCCCAGTGACCTTTCTACCGATGCAGTGTGGCCACTTAGTAGTCTTAGAGATATGTCTGGGACACAACTGAGAAAAAATATAAACAGCTTTCCCAGAGTCAGTATTTTTCAGAGGAAGGAACTAAAATCCAATCTTTCTGATTTGAGGCCAGCTTTCTATCCACTATAACATGATACCTCCTTATATTTCTTTTTTCCCCAGAGCCATGAAAAGAACCAAATTTATCATGTCTACGATCTCTAAGTATGTCTTTTGAAAAGAATGTAAAGTAGGATATTCAGTGGTCCTTATTTCCTTAAACTTAGGTTATTAAAATATTAACAGGAAAGCTTTGGTGCTTCATAAATTTATACATTCAAGTGTAGTAAATTATTTCTATTAATTTGCTTTTTTGTATTGTATTAAGGAATAGTTCATCTTATAATTATTCCCTAACATAATGCTAGAATTAGGGTGGGGGAGGGGGGAGAACCTGCAGCCTTGAGGCCACATGTGGTCCTCCTGTAGGTCCTCAAGTATGGCCCTTTGACTGAAGCCAGACTTCACAGAACAAATCCACTTCATAAAAGGATTTGTATTGTAAAATTTGGATTCAATCCAAAGGCAGCACCCAAGGACCTAGAACGTCACGTGTCGCCATAAAGTTGAAGGTTCCCCACCCCTGTGACAGATAACACAGTTACTTCATGTAAATATATGGCCTCCTATGGTTATACCAGAGGTGGGTCCATATATAGAGGCCCTATTCAACATAAAATAGGGTGCAAAAGGTAAATAATAATTTATTCTGTTGTGTGTTAAAGTAATTAGATTGTGTGACTTTTTTTTCCCATTGCCTCCTAAAAGAAGATTATGTCTTGGAATATATGAGTTATAAATGTCTTTTTCTTATGGTGTGAACTCTGGTCATTACCTCATGACAATTTTAATACCAAATAGAGTGAAAATCTGGCTTATTATTAGGGGTTCAAAACTGTAAACCCATGAAATTGTCAATCTGTTGGATTCTCAGATAGAAAGCATAACAAACTGTTGGAAACTAGGTTTAATGGTTTCCCTGATATGTTCCTTTATTTTCTAAAATATACAAAGATGCCACATGAACTGTTCTTTCTCTGGCATTGGCTAAGAACTATCTCTTTGGGGATATTAGTATTCAATATGGTTATAACTTCTGAGTTACTTCTTGTTTTGCTTTGGGGCTGGTTATAAGACACAAGATAAAAGGCTGTCAGTTTCTTTTTAATATTAAAGTTGTTCCAGCTTCCCTGGTACCCAGGTGGTTATGCAATACCATTTCCTAGACCTGCCAGTGCACATATCACGGCAGGGAAAAAGACTGGTGACAATCAGATCACTCATCAAATTCTGTGTCTTTCTCCCTCTTCAGTGATTTGGCATTGTGTGTGGTTATATGGATATACAACACCAGGGATGTGTAATGTCCCAAAACAGAATGGTCAGAGATTAGAGACAGGGGTAGAACACATGGGCTTTATCTCTGAAGAAGTGTGTAATCAGTATTTCTTCCTTGAGGCTGTTGGGGTATGTGCTCTGGAATAGCACTCTCTTACCAGCTACTTCATGTAAGTAGGAGCAATGTTCTCAAAGACAGGTTGTTCTGATTAGCCTGCTCTGTAGCCACAGTTAAGCACAGAAGAATGCAAAGGAGAGGACAGAAGTCCTAGGTTATGATTTAGATTTAGGGCTGGATGGGTTCTTTGCAATCTTAATTCTAGCCCACTCCTTTTATATAGGAAGAAACTGATGCCTGAGAGGTTAAGTGATTTATCTATGGTCACACAGGTTTTCCTGACTTAGGCTCATCACTTTATACCTTACACCATATTGCCTCTCTGTCAATATCTAAGAAATACACACTCTCCAAAACCTGATTTGTTAGTTATTGAAAGTAACTAATTCTTTTTTTTTTTAATCATTTGTGCTGCTATTCTTTGCCTTTGCTTTATTTGGTAAATTGATCAGCTTTTGTTTTCTCTATTTTCCCATTCCAGTTTATGTAAATGACATTGAAAAAGAAAGACCTCAAGATAGCAATAGTATTGACAAAATACAAAAAGAAAATCAACCTAGAAAAGTGCAAAAGCACCATATCCAGGAGGAAAAAAAAAGAGGAATAAAGTAAAGGATCCAAAGAAAATGTTGTATCAAAGTCATATTGAATGGTGGAAAATTAGAGATTTTGCTGTCCATGTAGAAACCAAGATGCTCTGCTTCTGAGACAAAAAGGGAGATGTCATTATTTTATTCTTTGGTTATGTTCCCTGAAGTGGTGATAGACTTACATGAATCCTTATACTCTTTCAGCAGATAGCATCTTCCTTCATAGGTCCTTTGTCATTAATTTGGGTGTTTATAATAGTCAAAATGATCCTTCTATTGGTCAGTGGACTGGTAATCCTTTTTAAGTAACTGTTGTTACCCAAAACTGTCCTACATATTGTTAGAGGAGGGCTACATATATAGTGAGAAGGATTCCTTCCTGTAAGGATTTTACAGTTGCATACTTGAATGAAATTACCAAGAAATAAGGGGATTTGGGGGGTTTTTTTTTAGTGTAGACCTGTGACTTTATTGGTATATGGAATGTCTTGTGAAGCATTACACCAGTGTAGATCTGAAACTTACAGTTTTAGAGAATTACCTAAAACATTAAAGAGTTGTGAGTTGTCCAGAATCACATCACCAGTAGGTGCCAGAGATAAGTAAACCCAGGTCTTCTTGACTCTTAGGCCAGCTGTCCATCCCCTATCCAACACTGCTTTAGGAGCATAGATCAAGAGCTAAAAGAACCTCAGATACTATCTCTTCCAACTCTTTCATTTATAACAGGTGAGAAAACACTGAGATCCAGGACAGTTAAGTGATTTGCCCAAAGTCACTCAAGTAGGAAGCATCAAAGATGAGCCTTGAGCCCAGGTCCTCTAAGTTCAGTCTCAGTGATTTTACCATTGGAAAGTGATTGTTATACAGTATAGATAGTATGTTCAGTAGGAATTTGAGAAACAATGCTAAATATGCAAACTGATGGGGTGAAGGCTACACTCTGAATACAGAACAGATTAAACCTAATGAGATCACCTAGGAATTAAAGTCTAAAGTCCCATTATCCCATATCCCAACCAACTTCATTTATCTTTTTCACATTTAGTCAACTAACTGTTCAGAATAGATTATTTTTGCAACAAAAGTAACACTGCTGGGGGGCGGAGCCAAGATGGCGGAGTAGAAAGACACATATACACTAGCTCTGAACCCACAGCCCATAAAATATCTGTAAAAAAGAACTCCCGGCGAATTCTGGAGCAGCAGACGCCACAGAACAGCAGAGTGGAAGAGATTTCTATTCCAGAGAGCCCTGCAAACCTCTCGCAAAAGGTCCGTGGCGCTGCGGACGGGGAGCTGAGCCCAGCGCTGCCTTGGCCACGTGGCACAGAGAGGAGCAGATCCGAGCAGGCTTCAGGGACAGAATCTCCAGCGGCCCCGCGTGGGTCCCTCCACCCACAGGTGACAAGGATCGGTGAGAGGGTCTCTTTGGCGGGTCGAGAGGGGAGTGGGATACCCCCATAACTCAGGCCCCCCTCGGGAGGCAGCAGCAGAGGCAGCAGCAGACCTGGGCTCCCCAAGCAGGCAGGAGCCTGGATCCATTGTTGAAGGTCTCTGCATAAACCCCCTGAGGGAACTGAGCCTGTGAGGTGGCCCTGCCCCCACCTGAGCACCTGAACTTGATCTCACACTGAATAGCAGACCCGCCCCCACCCAAAGCCCTGAGGCTGGGGAGCTGCATTTGAATCTCAGACCCCAAGCCCTGGCTGGGAGGATCTGGAGGCCAAGTGGGTGTGAAGAGAATACTCAGAAGTCGAGTCACTGGCTGGGAAAATGCCCAGAAAAGGGAAAAGAAATAAGACTATAGAAGGTTACTTTCTTGGTGAACAGGTATTTCCTCCCTTCCTTTCTGATGAGGAAGAACAATGCTTACCATCAGGCAAAGACACAGAAGTCAAGGCTTCTGTATCCCAGCCCACTCAATGGGCTCAGGCCATGGAAGAGCTCAAAAAGGATTTTGAAAATCAAGTTAGAGAGGTGGAGGAAAACTGGGAAGAGCAATGAGAGACATGCAAGCAAAGCATGAACAGCAGGTCAGCACCCTGCTAAAGGAGACCCAAAAAAATGCTGAAGAAAATAACACCTTGAAAAATAGGCTAACTCAATTGGCAAAAGAGGTTCAAAAAGCCAATGAGGAGAAGAATGTTTTAAAAAGCAGAATTAGCCAAATGGAAAAGGAGGTTCAAGAGCTCACTGAAGAAAATAGTTCTTTAAAAATTAGAATGGAGTAGATGGAAGCTAATGACTTTAGAAGAAACCAAGAAATCACAAAACAAAACCAAAAGAATGAAAAAATGGAAGATAATGTGAAATATCTCACTGGAAAAACCACTGACCTGGAAAATAAATCCAGGAGAGACAATTTAAAAATTATGGGCCTACCTGAAAGCCATGATCAAAAGAAGAGCCTAGACATCATCTTTCATGAAATTATCAAGGAAAACTGCCCTGAGATTCTAGAACCAGAGGGCAAAATAAGTATTCAAAGAATCCACCAACCACCACTGGAAGGAGATCCAAAAAGAGAAACTCCTAGGAACATTGTGGCCAAATTCCAGAGTTCCCAGGTCAAGGAGAAAATATTGCAAGCAGCTAGAAAGAAACAATTCAAGTATTGTGGAAATACAATCAGAATAACACAAGATCTAGCAGCTTCTCCATTAAGGGATCGAAGGGCATGGAATAGGATATTCCAGAAGTCAAAGGAACTAGGACTAAAACCAAGAATCACCTACCCAGCAAAACTGAGTATAATACTTCAGGGGAAAAATTGGCCTTTCAATGAAATAGAGGACTTTCAAGCATTCTTGATGAAAAGACCAGAGCTGAAAAGAAAATTTGACTTTCAAACACAAGCATGAAGAGAAGCATGAAGAGGTAAACAGCAAAGAGAAGTCATAAGGGACTCATAAAAGTTGAACTGTTTACATTCCTACATGGAAAGACAATATTTATAACTCTTGAAACTATTCTGTATCTGGGTACTGGGTGGGATTACACAGACACACACATGCACGCACACACGCATACACACACATAGAGACAGAGTGCACAGAGTGAATTGAAGAGGATGGGATCACATCTTAAAAAAAATGAAACCAAGCAGTGGGAGAGAAATATATTGGGAGGAGAAAGGGAGAAATGGAATGGGGCAAATTATCTCTCATGAAAGAGGCAAGACTTATTAGTGGAGGGATAAAGAGGGGGGAGGTGAGAGAAAAACATGAAGTTTACTCTCATCACATTCCACTAAAGGAAGGAATAAAATGAACACTCATTTTGGTATGAAAACCTATCTTACAATACAGGAAAGTGGGGGAGAAGGGGATAAGCAGGGTGGGGGGGATGATGGAAGGGAGGGCATGGGGAGGACGGAGCAATTTGAGGTCGACACTCATGGGGAGGGACAGGATCAAAAGAGAGAATAGAAGTAATGGGGGGCAGGATAGGATGGAAGGAATTATAGTTAGTCTTATACAACATGACCATTATGCAAGTCATGTGCAAAACTACACAGATTTGGCCTATATTGAATTGCTTGCCTTCCAAAGGGAATGGGTGGGGAGGGAGGGAGGAAAAGAAGTTGGAACTCAAAGTTTTAGGAACAACTGTCGAGTACTGTTCTTGCCGCTAGGAAATAAGAAATACAGGTAAAGGGGTATAGAAAGTTATCTGGCCCAACAGGACAAATGAGAAGATGGAGACAAGGGCAGAGAGGGATGATAGAAGAGAGAGCAGATTGGTGGTAGGGGCAATTAGAATGCTCGGTGTTTTGGGGTGGGGGGAGGGGACAAAAGGGGAGAAAATTTGGAACCCAAAATTTTGTTAAAATGAATGTTAAAAGTTAAATAAAAAAAAAAGTAACACTGCTGAGAGTAGTTATGGTGAGTGTGAAATAACCAAAGATCACTAATTATTATCACTAATATTTGTAGGGAAGAACACTTAAACTACTGAAGCAGAATTCTATTTAAATTGTATAATGAAAGATAATAATTTGTTAGGAGGGTTGCTTGTTAGGGGTGATAATTTATTGAAGCTCCATATAATATTCCCAGACTTTGACTATGTGGGAAACTTTTTAACAATAAAAATTTTCCCAGACCACTACATGCTCTGTGATAATAGTTGTACCGTTATTCATAAACACATTAAGAAAATACATAATGATAGAAAGCTATTATGAATTTGGTAAGGTTTTAAAAAAATTTTAATCAAAACACAGCTACATAAATTTGAAAAGTAATTCCTATATGTGTGAGATATTATTTGGGAACTCAATAATTCAGTGGCAAATGAGAAGTTCATGCCATACAGAATGGAAAGCATTATTATAAAATATAGAATTTTTAAGGTAGGATCTCTAAGACAATCCTATTTTTATATTTAGTTTATTTTTAATTTATGAAATAAAATAAGCATTACTATAACATAGTAAAATAAAAACAATTGCACATGAACTGCAAATCTATTATGTACAACTTGCTATTCCTTTAAATATTTAATAAAGTTGTGTAAATTTCTATTTTTTTCTTTCCCTCCTCCCCCCACTGTAGAGCTGGCTACCATTAGACACAAATACATGTATATGTATATAATATGTATATGTGTGTTTGCACATACACACATACACACACATAATCATTCTACGTATACTTCTCCTTATCAGCTCTTTCTCTGGATGCAGATCCAGAGGTCCTGTTTTGTCTCCTAGTGTGGAAACATTGACTGAGCCTCCCTCTCTAATGAAGGGAGGTGAGTAATATAAAAAATTAGGAGCTTAATTAAAATAGTTAGAAATGTAAATAGGACCCTAAGTAATGCATTTAATAATCACCCCCCCCCCGTATGTATTATTTCTCAGGAATAGCACCTTATCATAATCTCAATGCTTCACTTATTTTTCATCTCATTCTCTTTAGTTAATTTCCATTTCAAAATTGACTTTGCTTCTTTACTTTACAGACGGAGGAGTCCCCTTACATCAATGGCAGGTATTATAGTAAAATTATCATTTCCCCTGAAGAGAATGTTACATTAACTTGCACAGCAGAAAACCAGCTGGAGAGAACAGTAAACTCCTTGAATGTCTCTGCTAGTGAGTATTTCATTTCTGACATTAAAAAATATATATATATAAGACAAACTGAGGTTAATCCTCTTTAGTTTAAAGTCTTCAGTTCCATCTTCCTGTTCCTCATCATGGTAAGTTTTATGCATTTATTATTTTGTACCCGCTGTCATTTTCATAAGACTCTTCTTTTCTTGTGTCTGTCAAATAATAGTCTTGTCTGACAATTAAGTCACTTCATGATGCATGGGTCAGAATCCACATTCTATGCAGGAACTTTTCCTCCCTAAGCTGCAAAGGATGTGAATTCAGTTGTTTTTGCTTATGTCATTTTTGCATTCAGCGTAAAAGTGAAAGAAAAAATTATCTTTTGATACATTCCTGTTACTATGTCAGACCCAAATGTATTTTCATTCCCTTTTGTTTATTACCTTCTGTTAAAGTCCTACATAGAAATATTCTTAACATTATTATCCAGACAGACAGAGAAATTAAATAGACTGGTTTTAATCCCTATAGTGAAATTGGTAACAAAGCTAAGATTTGAACTCTTAGATTAATATCAAGACCAGGGGTGGGGAACCAGCAGCCTTGGGGCCACCGGTGGCCTTCTAGATCCTTAAGTGGGGCCTTTTGCCTGAATCCAAGACTGTAGACTCCCCACTCCTGGTCTAGCAGCTATAGCTGAATACAAGCATATATATTATGTTATATCATACATATACATAATTGCATCCAACAGATATAAAATAATAACAATCACACACAAGCACATATATATATTTTAAAATTTCTATCATGTATTTAAATGAAACCACCTCAAAGGGATGTGAGAACTTTGCTAGTATGAAAATTTGACCAGCATATTACAATTTAAATATTTAACTCCATCAGACTACAATAGCCTGTCATTAACATGAAACTGTAAAACATCTTTTAATGTATAGTTTATCACTGTATCTTTGTTGAAATTTGAAACAAGGCTGGTCAAGACTGGAGTTCCCCCAAATCCTACCTTTTGCACTTTACGTTTTACAGTGCTCTTTTATAGTATCTTTCATTCGAGCCTCACAAACTCTTTGAGGAGTAGCCAGGGTAGGTATTCCCAGGGTAGGTTAAAGGTTAAGTGTTTTTTGTCCAGAGTCAGGTTCAGCCTATAGAATTGGAAGGGACTTTAGACCAACCCCTGAATTTATACCTAAGAGAACTAAGGGTCAGAGTGGTTTACATAACTTGCTTTCCCAAGTTACACTGCTAATTTGTGGTCATCGAGTTGTTTTTCATTCACATCTGACACTTTGTGACTCCTTTTAGAGTTTCCTTGGCAAAGATACTGGAACAGTTTGCCATTTTCTTATTTGGCTCATTTTACAGATGAGCAACTGAAGCAAACAGGGTTAAATGACTTGTCCAGGGTCACCCAGCTAGTAAGTATCTGGAGCTGGATTTGAACTCATGAAGATGAATCTTCATGATTCTAGGCCTGGCACTGCACTACCTAGCTGGCCTACACTGCTAATTAACGGCTAGTAAATGGTGGAGCAGGGACGGTAGAACACAAGTCTTCTGATTCCAGAGCCAATATTATTTCCCTAGACAACACTACGATGGGAGAGGAGTCTGCTGACTTAACTTTTGAAAGTTGTTATTCTTTATCGGGTCACAACCACAGATGTAGCCACAATAGTTCAGGGCAATAAGCTATTTTTAGTTGTTAGCTAGTTGAAGAATATACCTGAATGAGGATAATGGTCTAGGTCAGATCACAAGTGGAGAGGAATGATGACAATGAATTAATAGGTAGATGAAGGGATAAGAGGGGAAGATCTAAAAACACGAAAGAGAAAAATAGCTGAAGTTATTGGAAAACTTCAGTTCAAATGTATTTACTTGTCCTGCCCTGAAGAGTCTATGTCTAGTAGTCTAAACTTCTTTTTTGAATGTCACTTTCTGCTCAGTCAACAGCTTATATCAGTTCTCTGGATGTTGGGATGACCATTCATGTGGCAGATACCTAGTCATGAAACCATTTATTGTTCCAGGCTGGTTGATAGTGGACAATCAAATGGATACAAGAGTATTCATGTTCAGTCTACATATTGTCAGTTGTGCATTTTCCTGTGAATTATAGAATTTTGAAGCTTTTTTTTAAAAGATTAGATTATTTTCTCTGTAGGGAACTTTATGCTTCATTAAGTGTAATTTTTTCCCCTTTAGCTGTAGGATAGATCTTTTGTCTTTAACTATTATAACATCATACTATAATGGTAAAGGTGACTTTCATATATCAACAAATTTTGTTTTTAATTTCATATTAACATTTTTCATTTCAGTCAGTATTCCAGAACAAGATGAGGCAGACGATATAAGTGGTAGGTACTATGCGACAGATTTCTCTTCCTTGGCTATCAGCTCAAGATGTACGAAGTATCATTGAATGAGTAATTTCCCCAGCTGTCGACAATTTTGACTGGAATTAAATAGCAGATGAGACAAGCTAGTAACAATGTTAAAAATGTTTCCTTAAAAATCACACAAGTAAAGTTTGCATGGATCCATAGTACACCTTTTCTTTTTTCTTTCCTTTTCTTTTTTCTTTTCTTTTCTTTTCTTTTCTTTTCTTTTCTTCTCTTGGTTTTGCTTTTGTTTTTGTAACTAGAATCAGCAGCTTAGATTTACTTCTACTCCAAATCATTGGCATCATCTATAATTGTATGGACTTTTCTTCTTTGTTTTAGATGAAAATAAAGAAAAAGTGAATGACCAGGCAAAGTTAATAGTGGGGATTGTTGTTGGCCTGCTCCTTGCGGCTCTTGTTGCTGGTGTGGTCTACTGGCTGTACATGAAGAAATCAAAGTAAGACCTTAAAAAAAAGATTTAATATTTACTTGCTAAAAATGCAAAAAAAGCATTTGCTCATATTCCTCTGTTCAATTGCATGTAAGCTTTAAACCCTAAAGACGAGCTCTTTCCAGTTCACATCTTGCAAAAATTAGATATATGGCCTTAGGGCTTGGTTTCATGTGTGCCCACTAGTTATTTCAAATTCAGGTCACGATCAATTAGTTAATTTTCTGATCCATTAGGTTGATTTTATTAGACTTATATTTCCAGAAAATCAGCAGTTCACGACTGGCCACGATCAGGTGACTTTTTCTTATGAGGTTTGAAAAGACCATCCACTATAGAGACTGCTAGGTGATTCATAGAGATCCCAACTTTTACTCTACCCAGGGAAATACCACCGGGGCAGCTGTATAGGGATTTGTGGGCACCACAAATCTCAGATCAGTGGAGTCTGCCCCATCAGGGGACAGTTTACCCATTCTTTGGCTTCATCTCATAGCACCATAGAATGTCATCATTGCAAGGGTACCTGAAATCAGATATGCAAACGGGCCTAGAGAAGTGGCATAGCTTGTTCAAACTCACAGCTTATGGGAGTGAGGTCACTTCATTTCAAATACTCCTCTGCAAAAAAAAAAGAAAAGAAAAGGTATGTTTCAAGTTGAATGCACAAAAAGTAATAGAAGTAAATTTTACAATCTGAACTTCATTGAAATATAACTTGCACTGATGACATATTAAGCCAATATGTTTTGAGCTCAAGAAGAAAATATCCTTTGAATCAGAATTCCTCAAGAAGCAGCACAGGCTGTAGATTTATTAATTCAAATATCATTTTTCCACCAAGAGATACTATGATTTTCATTTGGGCAAAGGGTTAACCAGAAATGCAATTCACAATCAACAAAAATGACCCTCACTTGGTTAGGCCTACTAGAATTTAAAGTCGTAAAATAGTTATGTATATCTAACCAGATTTATAGATACCATTTCCTGGAGTGGATTTGTGTACAATGGGAAGGGAAAAAAATAAGATGTGACACCTACTATCTACAAGGTACTGTGCTGAGCATTTTTTTTTTTCACAAATATCTCATTTGGTCCTAACAACAGTCATGGTGAGTAAATGCTGTTTTTTATTCCCATTTAAAGATGAGGAAAGCGAGGCAAACAAGGTTAAGGGATTTACCCAGAATCATACAGCTAGTAAGTGTCAGAGACCAGATTTGAACTCAGGTTTTCCTGACTCTAGGCCTAGCATTCTATTTACTCTGCTACCAGTTGCCTCTCAACATGGAGTGTGTTCCCCTGCAACCAAATTAAGTTGAATTCTTGATTATATTTTTTCCAAATTTGTTTATTTCTCGAAATGAAGGCCCAGTAGAGAGCTAAAATAGGCCAACTTGGTCCAAGTAACAAAGTTAAGCAGTATTATTTTCAACAAAGAGATTTGTTTGATAAATAGTATTTAAAGGAAGAAGAATTTGTTGAATTCTCACTTCTGTTTTGTACTTTTGCCATATTTCAGATTAGTTGTCTTTTTAATACCATACCCCATCAAGTCAACTTTTTGTTCAGAAACTTATCAGAAGTGTGTCATATGCTGGAAGGATGGTTTCAGTTTGAACTCCTTCCCACAAATAAAAATGATCTTAAAATCTTGATTGACACTATGTATCCAAAAATGAACCACTCCCTCCAACCGCTGTTCACTGATTGAATCCTCCAACAGTTACTCACCTAAACTCTGCCCCCAAAGTGACATCAATGGAAAGTATGAGAAGGCAGCAGCACAGAAGTTTCACACTCACTTGAGGCAAGAAAATATTTTTCTTTCTGTATGTTGTGATTGATAGATACTTTTGCGATGCCATCGGAAAATAGTGAATCTTGATCTTCCATATGGAGCCTTGATCAGACACCTCACTCTTCACCCAGCTATTAGAACCACCCATTAAGTTCACATATACTTCTCCACGATGAGCATTAACTCCTAGAGCTACCATTCATGTCCGTGGTTTCTATGAAAAATTATATAAATATCTCAAGTCATACATACATATAGGAAAATAAAAGTAGTTGCTCAGAGAACACTACCCTATAGCAATCCACCATCCATTTATAAGTTTCAAAGAAATTTTACTCAAACTCTGATCCCACCATCCCAACAAACAAGGGATGCTTAAATTTAAAATCCACAAGACTGAAATATTTCAGATTTGACTGCAGAGAGTTCAGCTATATTCCAAAGGTAATGTATTTGTCTTGGGTTTTATTTATTTATTTATTTTTTGAGAATGAGAAGGCAGAAGTCCTCAAGTTGACAACCATTTATGAGGCACTTACTTTGTGCCAAGTATGAGCACTATGAATAAAAAGGAAGGCAAAAATTGTCTCTGCCCTCAAGGAACTCACAGAGACAAGCTATATGTAACTAGGTACATGCAAGACATATACAGTGTAGATGGGAGATAATTCCAAGGAGAAGACACTAGTAGTTGGGGTGGGGAATGGCTCAGGGCAGACAGCCTCCTACAGAAGGTGGGATTCAAACTGAGTCTTGAAGGAAGCCATTAAGAGGCAGAAGTGAGATAAGACAAGGGTACAAAAATAGGAGGGTGGAGCATTGTGTATAAAGTACAGCAAGAAGGCATTAGAGCTGAATTGTAAAGTGTTGAAGTATAAGACTAGAAAGTAAAGAAATAGCCAGGTTCTGAGGAGTTTTAAATGCCAAAACAGTGGACTATATTGATATCTATATGTGATATTGTGGCAGTAGACATGACAACAATGACAATATATTGGATATGAGGGGTAAGTGAGAGTCAAGTCAAAGTAAGACTGGATAACTGGGAGGTTGGTGATTCTTTCAGCAGTAAGAGGGAAGAAAAGAAGAAGGAGAGGAAGATTTCACTCCATAATATGAAATGTGGCTGAAACATAAAGAACTGTTACTGTCCTATGTGGTGATCATGTACATGGGAAACTCTTGAACCAGACCCAGCATCTTGAATCATCCTGACCTAACTGCTAGCTTCTCATCAGACTGATCTCTGTCATTCTGTGACTAGCAGAATTAACATTTTCTATTACTCCATGAATACCATATCATAACCCCAGATGATGCACCATATATTAAATGTAGGACACTTGGTTGTGTAGTACTCAGGATCCAGCTTGATGTAGTTCCTTCCAAGTGCCTCATTAAATTAAGAGCAACTCTGACCATCTGACTTCTACATACTTATCCATCCAAGTAAATGTTATCTCTCTGAAAAATGCACCGACTCTGATAGGGTTAATATTTTTGGTAATCAGAGTAATAGACCCTAATTCTTATCACAAGCATGGATTAAGTGATTTTTATTAAGCATTGGTAGGGCACTTCAGATTTGCCAAGTGTTTCTCAGTCCTGATTAGTTATCCCTTGCAAAATCCCTATTCAAGAAGCTACCATTTTAGCAACTTAATTTGGCATTGTTAACCCTATAAATGAAGGAAAAAAACTGAAACACAGGAAAGTTTAAGCTAATAGCCTCAAACCCCAGAACTTGTACCAGGCCCTGAACTAGAGCTTTTCATATATGACTTATTAGACTGACTTATAAGACTACAAGATAATTGCATATATTCTTAAAATAGCCATTATTTGGAATTCTTTGTTAAATAGTGAAATGCCCATTATTTTGAGAAAATGGCTGGAGAGAACAAATATCTGCATACATTGGCCACTGAAATAATCCAAGGCTAATTGAAGGAGTATTTATAGGCATTATTCTCACAAGTCATGCCTTCTACCTTACAAATCAGTACAAGGATTTCATGCTTATTTTTAGCTAACTCTCAGCCTTTTCACATGGATATCAGTTACTGAGAAAGGACAGGGCCCCTGATTTTCTTTGGAAACCTAACTTACATAATCATTGGTTAACCATCCTGAAAAGAAATATATTGTAGATATCTATTTCATTCACATATTCCCAAAATCAATTCTGAGAGACAACCCAGATACAATGGAAAATAGCTTTATAGAAACATAGGCAAGCATGGAATCCAACCTTAGTAACATTGTGAGAAAGATCTTTGCTCTTGCTCTATAAAACAATAATCAGGTTTAAATAAGAATGATTGGAAACATGTTTGCATTCCTGAATAGTGTTTCTTTCATAGTAAACTATAAAATGGGCATAATCCTTCATCCTGCCCCCTCACCCAGACCTAAGGTTTCAAAACACTGCTGGGAAATCTGTTTTTATATCTAAGCAGGCATATGTAAACTAAAGCAAAGAAATGCCATATAGTTGCTCCATATCCAGAGAAAAATAAGGACAATAAGACCCATAGATGCTGATAGCAGTAAAGAAGTACTGACCATTGTACTTCCTCACTGAAAGTCTTATGATGCTTGAGTTTAGCCACAGAGCGGAATGCTTAGCAATGTCCATCCCCAACGTATACATGGCATAAACCATCAATTTTGGGCAGAAAGCACACATTTGGTCAGCTGAGCAAGAATAACAAAAAAGTTATTAAGTCCTGCCAGAGCTACCACCCACTTTCCATTGGCGCTAATAAGGTAAACAAGAAGATAATAAAAGAGGAGGATCCATAGTTAATCCGAAGTCCTTGTTTAAGGCATTAGTTTCTACTTTATCCTCCAAAGCTCCTTTTCATCTGAGCTCAGATTAAGTACCCAACAGTTGTCTACATGTATAAAATTCCTGATAGACATTCTTCCTTATCACTGCAATGCGTGTGTCAAGCAGATACCCAAAATCTCAGTGAGTAATTCAAGTATCTAATACTGAAGTTGAGAATTAATCTAAGAGATTTACCTTCTAAGATCGTAGGAATCACTGCCATTTAAATGAAAAGCATGGATTTGTGAATTTATAGTACAAATTTTTCTAATAGTTATACTTAGTTCTTCGTAATAGAATTAACATTTTCTCTAACTAGCTTTTTCCTTCAAAAAAGCAAGGTTTTACTCTATATCAGAGATTCTTAACTCACAGTCCATAGACTTAAAAAAATACTGTGATGACTGTATTTCAGTATAATGGATTTCCTTTATAATAATATGTATTTATTTTATGCATTTAAAAACATTATTCTGAGAAGGTATCTCCATAGATTTTACTAGACTGCCAAAGGTGAACATGATAAACACAAAAAAAGATTAAGAACACACTATAGACCAAGGTGGAAGGAATTAGGGTGCCCAAGTCATTGCATTTGCCTTTCTTTGTATCCCCAGAGCTTAGCATAGGACCTGACCAATGGTAAGCACTTAATAAATGTTGGCTGATTTACATGTTTATCTGAGAAGTGGCCCTCAATTCCATTCTTCTCCACCATCATCGTATGCTTTCTAATAATTTGTTACAACCCCTATCTCCACTCTCAAACAATCCATAGTTTAGCTTTCTCCTTTTCTTTCTATAGAGCTGAGTTACATTATCACATGTCACCAGTAGGTGCCACCATCTAACATATGTTATATTGTAATGTGAAAACTCATTAAGCTCTTGGATTTTTTAAATGAAATTGATGCCAAGTTTAATCAATTCCTTAAATTTAAAGTTATGTTAAAATTAAGTTATACCAAATGGAGGATAGATGCACATAATCCTAATTAAGAAATACAGCCTGAGCTACTTCACACATATAAAAGTTAATTACATTCTGTAATATTTTACATATCAGTATAATAGCATTTTCAGTATTTTTCTCTGTGTACATATAATGTAAGCATGAAGTTTGACTATAAAATGACAAGGTTATTTTCTTTACTTTATAACCATCCTCTCTGTATGTGTGAATTAAGAAAAAGATGCCTCTTCGTGGGCTTGGGAGACAGTGAGGCAAAAATAGAACTTGAAACAATAAAAACAGAGCATTCAGACTGCAGGAAAATGATGTCAGATTTACAGGTTTATAGTTTACAAAGTGCTTTACATACATCATCTTACCTGAAACATCACAACCAATATATGAAGAAAGTACAACTCTTACCTTCTCCATTTTAGGGAGAAACTTAAAAGCTCAGAAAGATAAAAGTACTTAACTCAAGGTCACATAGCTAGTAGAAAGTAAATCCTTTGAGGGCAAGAACTGTTTCATTTTTGCTTATGAATCTCCATCCTTTAGTACAGCGCCTAGCAATAGTAGTAGTGGTGACCACTTATTAAACTTATTAAAAGTTTTTTTTTTTTTCAATTGGATTCAATTGTAAGTATCAGAGTCAGGAACAGAGCACATAGACTACTTCTAAAAGGTTAGGATTTGTAATATATTTGCATTCTAATTTAATTTTGAAATGTTCAAGTGTTTAACTCGCTAACTTTTGAGAAACAACATATATGCTTTGTATTTTGGCTCACACTTTTTAACTGCTGTGATTTCAATGATGTGTGTACTCTTTCCATGCCCTCTGACCCCATAGAAGCTTTAACCCATGTGCTAGGGGCCTTCTTCTGGTTCTTTCATCATCTCACAACTTTGCACTCATGCTGTTGATCTATCTCTCATTTTATTACACATAAAAATCCTCAAATCTCAAAGTTGAAAGGGCTATCAGCAGTCAGCTAGTCCAACCAATAAACAATGGGTCTCCCTTCTACAACACCCCCTGCCCAACCTCTACTTAGCAATCCTTACAGGCAGGAAATTCATTACGTCTTGAAGTAATCTATTCCATTGTTGGATAGCTCTAATTTCTAGGAAAATTTTCTGAGTTCCATGCCAACATGGAACTTACACTTAAAAATGCTTTTTTAAAACACCTTATATGTTGGATATCATACTTTTATCAGTGATATTTATTAGAAGTATTTTTGCATTCTATAATTGGTTTTCTAATTCCCATTCTAATTGGTTTTCTCCATTGATTTTATTTGTGAAAAACTTTTAAATTATAATCAAAATTGTATGTTTTCTCTCTCCTTTGTATCCCTTGTTTAATTAAGCCCATGGCAAATCCCTGCCCTTAAACACCACCTCCTAATTTCGATGGCTTCTTTTAATTATCAGCTAAATCCCCATCTTGTACACGAAGTCTTTCTCCATCCTCCTAAACCTTAATGCTTTCCCTCTTAGATTTCCCTAAGTTTATCCTGTATATAGTTTGTGGATACCTAATTGCTTATATGATGTCTCCTCTGTTGTCTCCCTGCTTCTTGAAATCAGAGATTTTTTTTTTTTTAACTTTTCTTTGCCTTAGTGCTGTGCCTGGCACAAAGACTCTTTAATAATTGCTCATTGGTTGGTTAATTTATTTTAGTGATCACTTCTCTTTTTAAAGGCCCTGAAATCATTCAGTTAATAGTACTCTATAAAATTTTTCTAAGAATTAAAGGTAAACTCACGTACTGCCAATGCGATATTCACAGCACCTACAATGGTGCAATTCTGAATTGTGAAATACCACAGACTGTGCACATGGAAGACAGAACCAAAACATTTGTTCAGACACCAGAAAGCCAAATCCATCATAGTAACAAAAATCTATACACGATAGCAATGCAGAGGGCAACACTATCTCCAAGCATTCCCTCTATTAGGCTTCCTACAAACCAGTTCCCTTAAACAAAATAACAGAAAGCTCTCTCACTCATACTAGCCAGTTGCCTGCATCCTTCCTAGCTCTAACTGTTCTCACTAATTTCCCCTCAGCTCTGCTCTAGCTCCATCTCTTCCTGTTCCACCCATTCAGCAAGCTCCTCCCACCACAGGCCCCATGTGAGTCAGACTTCTATGTGACTCAGGCAGGTCACATGGACCTGTTAATGGATGGGGAAAGATCTTCCCATTAAGAAGCAAAATTACATTAACAACAAGCAAAAATACATTATCAGTACAGCTCACCAGCCTGTAGTTTTGTGATCTGCCTTCATCCCTTTTTCGAAAATCAAAAAACATTTGCCTGTTTCTTGTGCTGCAGTATCTCTTCTGCATATTTCAAGGATCAGTAATAATAGCCTACAGTTCAATGATCACCAGTTCTTTCTGCACTATGTAGTTCCTCTAAGCCTAGTGACCTAAGCTTGACCACTCTGCCTCCTTTTATTGTCACATATTTCATCAATCATGTCTTTTTGACCACCTCTTGAATAATAGGCCTTTATCTATTTATGTCCACCATGTAACTTTCTATTGCTCTTTGAATGATCTACATTTTTGATCCTTCCAAGATCTTTGTATCTCAAGACTCACAGAAAATTATCAGTTTTTTTGTTTTTGTTTTTAATGTGCTCTTGTTGCAGAGTGGCCTTTAAGACCATTGAAATTGATGTTTAACTTCCAGGTGGATTGCAGCTAGATCAATTACACTGAATCCTGCATCCCATCCATTGTCATTCGTTATGCCCACCTAATGTACATGCATGTACATGTACGTCTAAGTAGTTTAAATATGGTGCTGCAGAGTATTTAATTCATGGCTATCGGCAGGTACCCAACCTCACCCTGAGCTGCCTATTCATAAATAGGTTCAAGCAGCCAGTTGGGATGTAGAGAAAACCAAATTCTAAATTTTCTCAGTGACCTGAGAATCCCTTGACCAGAGCTTAAATAATTTGTTTGTTCTTACCTCCAAACTTGTATGTCCAATATCAGTTACCTTATCCGTTTCTGCATCTCTCCCTGATTCAAGAAAATGCACCATTGTGTTTCAGCTTTATATAAATAAAGGTAAATGATTTGATTACTATAAGTAACAGCACTGCTATCCAACTGGCAAGTAGAAAGCCTACTTCACTACTTTATAATCCTCTTTCAGCTCTAGAATTCTAGGAGTAGATCCTGAGCATGTTCAGTTCTTTGGATAGAATCAGGAAATTCTAGCATTCAGGAGGATTAGTACAACCAGTTTTTTAGGACCTTCTTGTTCAATGACTCACAGTAGATAAAATTCATAATATTCACCAGAAGCTGAAAGTAAGTTTGAATGCAAACTAACAATAGGTATTCGTTCATTACATCCCTACCCCAACCACAGGTGATCAGCCAGGTAAATCAAGCAATATGTTTAGTGATGTAGAGTGGGCAGACAGCAGAGCCTTTCTGTTAGAAACACTCATACAAAAGTTGACATACATGAGTATCTCTTTTCTACTTATTCCCAAAGCTTATCAACCCCTGCCCCAAAATGAATTTCACAAGCAAGCTCACAATAGACAGTCTTTTATCCTCTCTCCTTTGCTCATTTCCCCTGAACTTCTTGTAACATCAGAATCTTGATCTTCCCATTTTTTAGGGACATGTATTAGTTTCTTTTACCAACAAACTTTCACCAATACATTCAATCCTTTACTGGATTCAGTGGAGCCCTGTTGCATGTTCTGATTAATATTTTCTTATTATTTAATGGAAAAGATAAAGAACAAGTTTTAAAAAAGAAAACATCATTAAGAGGCATCTACGTTCATGAGACACTTAGTTCATTGTCAAAACATTTTGTTCTGTTAATTATTCTTGGGTTTGGTTTTACATTCAGGACTTTTTTCTCTTGGGTTGTTGTTATTTTCTTTATCTCCATGATTAATAAAAAGCAGAAAAAAGAGCACTAGAGATGGCCCCAGCAGATACTGAGGGAGCTTTCACAAGTTCAAAGTCACATTTTACTCAGAAATGCTACCCCCTAACATTGGCACTTACATTGGCAAAGCAAATACTTGACTCTGAAGCCTTGGACACATTTCCCTTAATTACCATTGTGTTGATTCAAATAATTTTCTATGACTCCTGCACCACCAACATAGTATCCATACATGTATCTGACGCCTCACTGTAAGGTGATAGAAAATATAAACTTGAAAGTTGTTGATTCTCTGGCTGGCTATGCCATTGATGTGGGGTAATCACCATCAAGCAAAAATTAAAGCTCCTTACTCAGGAAGCAGTGACAGTATTCTGGGTAAGAACTTCTTATGATGTCCTTGATTTTTCTTCCTCAATTTTCTTTATGCAAGATAAGATTATAAACTTACTTGCCTTTAACTTCAAATGATCTGATAATTTATCAGTGATATTTTCTCACTTAATAAGCACATGAAAGACCCTCTGGTCCTTAATAGTTGCATGAGTTGCTGTGAGGAGAAAATCATCACCACCTGGCCTTCTGGTGATTAACTTCCTCAATACTCAATGAAATTGGTCCTTTTGGTAGCTGGATGACAGATCCACAAAGCATCACTGGCCCTGTATTCAAAGTTTTTCCAATTTGGAAGGACCTTCCAGAGGTTAAGATCTTATTGGCATAGCCTTTGAGAACACAGCACCTTACTGAAAGAAGTTTGATGGAGGCTAATTTTATGAACAAATACCAAAAGGAATTCATATGTTCCTAGATTAGGTAAAAGATAGATCATTTGTTGCAAGAACCGGTGATAATTTTGATGCATCACATTTTAGAAATGAATTTAGTGGGTGAAATCAGTAATTGATTTCTGAGACAACATCCCCTTCAGACTGTTATTTGGAAAGGCGAAGCACTAAGTGAATAAAATCTGGACATGCTAAATTTAAAATGGCCACTAGAGGACCAAAAACAAAGATTTCTAGATCTATTGAATTGTACCACAGGAAAGGACTTTAGTGATCATCTTGTCCAAAGCCTTCATTTTACATATATGGAAACCAAGTCTCTCAAAGATCACAATAGCTAGCTTGTTATAGAATTGATGTGCTCTTATACTCTGCGAAAATGTTTCTAATGTACTTTATTGGATGATCTTTTGCAGGTGTGCCTTGTATCTTTATAATCATAGCTAATAATAATAACATTTTATAGCTCTTTAAGATTTATAAATTACTACACATGTTCTCATTTAATTGCAGTGTAAGAAAGAAAATATTCATGTGATAAAGTAATTTGGCTTAAGGAATTTATTTCGTTTAGTTCATTCACTGCATTTTCTCATCTGCATTTTGGAATTTCTGACCTTGAAAAAATCATCATGACATTAAGGGATCTCTCATATTGGTCTAAAGTTGCTCACACACTTAATGAATGGATTTTACAGGTTATAGTTCAAACTAAGCTAAGCATTTAATTCATGAATTCATCCTAAACTACTTGCATTAAGTGTCCTAGTTTGAATGAGTCATAAGTGTTTATCTCTCCTGTATGTAAACTACACTTGGCTCCTTCCCTTTTCCCAGAAAAGTTGTCATTCTAGCCATAAGAGTTCCAGAAATCTTTTGCATGTATATAAGTTCTTATGGGCACAATAGAGTTAAAAAAATGTTTTTAAGCTTGCAATTCCTTGAGCTTCTCACCCAAGGGACACCTAAAGCTTTACATGGATTACTGAATGCCTTAAGCATATTTAAAAAAAAAAACCAAAAACACTGAGAGAGCTCTATTGTTGCACTATTGTGCCAGCCATCTACAGAAAAGGTGAACTATTTGCCCTCTTGTAGCTTTACCTGAAGAATCTAGAAACTGAAATTTCCTTCTAGGGATTTGAGGAGAACTGCTCAAAGAGTGACCAGTGTTAACCATCTTTAACATCCAAGATCTTTTGCTGCTGCTGTATTTCTATATTTCCTAGATAAACATGACAGAAGCAAAGATTATGATGTCATATCCATCCACAAAGTATCTCCGACTGATGCCAATGCTAGAACTCCAGGGGTTTTAGGGTCCACTCCTATCTACCATCACCTCATTCTTCTTTGTTGAAATAGACACTGAAATTGGATGCACAAGGCTTGTGTGTGCATAGGAGAGGAAACCCCACAGAGGTGCCCTATCCCGCTGTTAGCGTTCAGAGTAGTGTCTATTGAGATGAAAACCATCTATAAAGGAATTACTACTTCCGCAAAATAAGTACAGGGGAAATTATACAACCAAAACATGAGAGAAGTGATTGTTTGAAGTCTACATTAAAGACAATTAAATTCTCAGTTGATCTTATGCCTATAAACACAACTCCAACACAATGTTAATTCCATTAAAAGGTCTACTGTTTATTTAAAACTATTTGCACTAGTGCAGGGGTGGGGAACCTGCAGCCTCCAGGCCACATGCAGCCCTCTAGGTCCTCAAGTGTGGCCTTTTGACCTAATCCAAACTTCTGGCCTTGAGGCTGCAGGTTCCCCAGCCCTTCAGTAGTGCTTTGTGTAAAGTATTTTGGTGGTGATGCTCAGTTTGAACCTTAATGGTAGTATATGAACACATGTGACACATGCAATGGTGGTTATCTTATTTGTTTTATAGGACAGCATCAAAACATGTAAACAAAGACTTGGGAAACATGGAGGAAAACAAAAAGTTAGAAGAAAGCAATCACAAAACAGAAGCTTAAGAGAATTTTCTGATTGCTGTTCCAGGTAGGAACTTTACACAAGGGTATGAAATATAATGACACAGTGGGTAAGTATGAAGTATCCTAGGAGATTAAAGGAAAAGAGTCTTTGAGGTTTTCATTTCATAATTCGGGCCTTCAAAATCCTGAAAGAGATGTTGTTAGAGTAAAAACACACCTCTTTAGTGAGCCCAACAACTGGAAATTCACAGAACAAAAAACCATTGTCCTCCAAACAGTCAATGTCATCTTAGATTTTAACTTTTGCCTTTTTGGCCCCGTTGCCAAAAGTATTTTAGATTCCCAAGAAACCTCATTCTGTGGGCTGATGTTTTAACAATATTGTGAGAGTATGAGACAGGGTTCTAATGGTTTCAGTTTGGGGAAAGAAAAGGAAGAGGTTCATGTAAAAATATAATCTGCATTTTAACACTCATAAGCAATAGAAAGTTTTGCAAGGGAAGTTTAGATAAATATTCTAACAGGAGAGCAGCTCAGCATGTGATTATACATCCGTAGAGATATATTACTTCTGTATTTCATTTCTGAGGATTAGAGAGGATGATGACTAGGTAGTTATTATCACATTTTCTCACTTCCCATGGCCCAGATAGACATAGCAGCAGTGCAGTGTGGTGTGGTAGAGTAAGAAGTGACTTTGGGGCAAGAAGATAGAGGTTTGAATCCCAGCTTTGCTTCTTATAGCTGCCCTAGACACTTTATCTTTTCCTACCTTAGTTTTCTCACCTAGAAAATGAGGGGATTAAATAAAATGATCTCTAAGGCCCTGCTAATGCAACTAGGTAGTGCAGTAGATAGATTAGAGTCAGGAAGAATCATCTTCCTAATTTCAAATCTGTCTTCTGATTCTTACTACCTTTGTGACCCTGGGCAAATCACTTACCCTTGTTTGCCTCAGTTTCCTCATCTGTAAAATGAGCTGGAGAAGGAAATAGCAAGCCACTCCAGGTTCTTTGTCAAGAAAATCTCACATGGGATCAAGGAGAGTCAAGACAGGACTGAAAAATGACTGAGCAAAAGGTTTCTCTCAGCTCTAGAATATATGAGAATTTGGGGCATTAGTGAGAATGTTCCAGACTGCCAGTCTATGCATAACCTTTGCAGTTGTGAGGCCCATGTCCACCACAGTAGATAGAAGGGTCATTACAATTAAACCTTTAATGTAAGATTTGAAATGGAAGAAAAAGTGGAATCTAGTCATGTGGTAAGAAAGATGTAGGAGTGAAGGGGAGGCTTATGAGAGAGAATAACAAATACTTCCAAATGATCTGCTGTCACAGACTTGTTTTAAAGTGCTCAGCACCTGAATGACTCTCATCCCCTTCTCACAATGGAGCCTTAATTTTCTCAGATTTATGACTGAGAGGAACACTTCCATTTCTTTGCTATCTGATTAATTTCACTGTCCATTTTCTTTAAAATTGGATATAATATTTTCAGAATAAGATTTGAACTTTAAGTTATTTTTCTTCTGGATAGGGAAGGTAGAGTATGATTTTGGGAAGAGGACAAGTATTTTTACTCAATATATAAATGGGATGAAATGCTTGACTTTCCTTCTGTATGTAGATCTTAGAAATTTGTCAAAGTTTAGCAATTCCCCTCCTCCAGCACCACCCTTCCCACAAAACTCTTAACCAATCTCAAATTATTGTAGAAAAGATGCATCAACTTAGGAATAGAACTAGAAAAGAATCAGGTCAAAGATGAACTTTTCATATATGACAACATATTTTCCCCCAACTAGCAATTAACTGGTACATATTGATTGTTAATGGTAATTTACCTTGGTTAATTTTTTTTTTCTTTCCACATTTTCAGAGAAAAAAAAATCCATACAGACCAATTGAAGCATGAACGTGGATTGAATTTAAGACATATACAAAGACATTGACAGCTCTTCATGGTTCAAGTGTTAAGCAGTTCATTCTACCAAGCTGTCACAAGATTTTAGAAAATTATCTCAAGTAAAACAACAAATAGAAAAATTTAAGGGAAAAAAAAAAACAAATTTTGGCAGCCATGATAATAGGTCACTATGTTATGTTCTGTTTGAATTTTTTTCTGTAAATTTCTGCACTGAGGATTTCTTTTTTTGTTTGCCTTTTATGTAAATTTTTTACGTAGCTATTTTTATACACTGTAAGGCTTTGTTCTGGGAGTTGCTGTTAATCTGATGTATAGTATAATGTTTTTATTTCAGTTTTTTATGGATACTCTTTGAGCAGGTACATTTCTGATTCTGATTGCTATCAGTAATGCCTCAGATTTTATCACAAGTTCCTGAAACCCTAAGGTAGAAATTTGTGGCTATGTGGTCTGGGCACCACATGTTATTCTATTCAAAGATGTAATTTTATCTCTCTCTCAATACACACACACACACACACACACACACACACACACACACACACGTCAGGTTGAAAAGCACTGTTTTCAATGTACATATAACAAACTAACACCAGTCAAAACTCAAGCATACTAACATATAAGCAACAGGTTTCCTAAAACGAAATAGATGCTTGATGTCAAGAAACATCAACACCGAATTGGGGGTAGTACTTACATATAGAGTAAGTACATATAGAGATAGTTGCTGGGAATATTTCTTAAAAGTAAAAAAAAGTAAATCAACGAATCAGTAACAGCTTAAAAAAAATCATTGCTTATATCCCTATTTCCATTACTCATAATGTGACTGAAACTTCAAATTGATTTTGTATTCTTTGGGTTTTCCACTGCCTTAAAAATACACTTTTATTTTCCTCTTTGAAAAAGCTATCAGTCAGAATTGGAGATTTTTAACAGTGGTCATTATCAGAGCTGCGTTATTTTCCGCAGGAATAGAATATATATTTTTTGTGTGTGTTTGTTTTTGTTAACTATGCTACAGATATTGAATGCACCTTGAGATAATTTAGTGTTTTTAACTGGTAAATAATTTATCAAACAGTACATGAAATTGTAATAATAAAAATGTCTATGTATCTTTAGTTACATTCAAATTTGTAACTTTATTAAACATATTTTATGCTTGGACATGTTTAGGATGGTAGTATAAATGGAAACATTTCGAGGTAGACTGGATATGGGCCAATAGTGTATTTGTGATTCGCCTTTTCAACCTTTCCTCCTTATTGCAGAAGCCTGGTTTCTGAATAAACATAATACAGCTACTTTTGGTCCAAGTATAACAATTTTATGGACAAACAGCATCAAATTTCCAGTTAAAAAAAAGTTATCCAGAGGGGAAGATTAGACAAAAAATGGAAATTGGTGACTCCTTTTTGAACAGACCAGTGAAAGTTTCATTTGTTTTTTAAATAGATATTAACAGACAAATTGGAAATTAAATTCAAATGAAAGTCAGGAATGATATTTTGCCACTTCTGCATTCTTTAGACACACACTGTTGTTGTAAATTTGTAAAATGTCTGGGCAGTAGTGACTGATGTCTTAATAAAAGCTTCCTGTAGTACATTGGTATGGATTAAATACATAAGATGTCCTTTTAAACTCTATAATGTATAAAATATTAGAGGAAAAAGAAAATAGGCTGTATTACCTCTAAACTTTGATTTATTCAAGTTTTATTTGGCAGGAAAAAGAATTGAATTTTGGTCAGCATTTAAACCAAAGTGAAAGGGGGAAAAAAAAAAACCAAAGTAATTTGTTTTGCATGGCTAAGCCATTCTGTTATCTCTGTAAATACTGTGATTTCTTTTCCTTTTTTTTTTCTTTTTAGAGTTTTGTTTAAGGAAATTCTAAAATTTTTAAACACCTGTTTTCCGAAATAAAACATGAACAGTAAAAAAAAAAGAAATTACTTATATATAATTTTTTTTCTTTTGGTTGTGGGAGATAAAGGCTGCTAAGATGCTTTTGCAGAAAGCAGCAATGTGACACTAAGAAGAAAGGGTTAAAAACCACAATACTTTGGCTTCAGCTTGTGATAGTTAACTAATTCTGGAAATAGCTGTCCAACCCTAGCAAATGGTGACATGCTCCAGAACGAGAGCCGAAAGCATGCAGGGACAGAGGGGACAACACCGTCCACCATGTCAAAGATTGGAAGAAGAAGAAAAGTTTGTGAACCAATATCTACATCAACAATGTTGAGAAAGAAGATGAACCAGTCCTCACCGTTTGAGGTTTCTGCTCCAGCTGCTCTCCAGTTTAACTCTAGCAACAGGAAGCAGGTTTTCCCAGCTGAAAGTTCACTCCCGGTCGGTGATTACAGGAACTGTGTGTGGAAATGGATTAACATGCCCATCTATGCCTAAAAGATAATAAAACTGAAGTATGTCTTCAAATGTCTGTCTCCCATTTTCGTCTGAGGGAACATTTTTCTGAGCCCATTTTTTCCTTTAGAAAAGATTTCAGTACCTTGTATATGAAGTCAAATGTTCAAGGACAGCTGACTTAAGGTTGTAGTCTTCTGGGAGTAACCGGTAGCCCTGGGTTAACTGAATAACAAATATTTCTACAATCTTTCATATACCAAAGTTAGCTGACTTGGACAGCCAACATAACCTTAGATTTCCACAGATGAGTGTCTCTATAAAGTATTTCTTTCTGAACATTCAACAGATGAGATCATACTGCACTCATGTGTTTGGCATCTCCCAGGTTTTTCCCCACCACTTTATAAAATGAATACTTCCCCAGTCCTTTACACACAATGCAGACATACAAACCAACATGCTGTTGGAATTAGATTTGTAATTACTTAGGAAATAACTTTGGTAGAAATGTCCTCTCTTCAAGATAAACCTCCAAATGAACACAAAGAGAAAATAATAAATGCCATCAATGGAGACATTGCCTAAATTTTAGAAAACTAGTTGCTTCTCCCTTGGATTCATATTTGTCATCTGTTAAGTATTACCTGTTAATCATTAGAGATAATGGATTTGTGTTTGTCTTACAGTGGAACCTTATAATAATGTTAGCAAGGAAGAAGCCTTGTCATACAATAGAGAATCACTTGTTATAGTTCTTAGATTTGAAGGGATGTCATTAGATATTTGGCATGTCTGAATCTGTGATAATGCACTATGTAAGGAAATGGGCTTCTATCACAGTCACAATATAATTGGGCTAGTCATGTAAAATTATGTGGTGTTCGTTTGGGAAGATCATAGAGTTAGAGATGAAAAGCGTGGACCTTCAAGGCCATTTGCTCTAAAACTTTTGTTTTTTTGTGTGTTTTTAGAAAAGACTGCGGAGTTTAAGTGACTTGTACAAAGTCAAATAGGAAATACATAAGTAACTAAAGCAGAATTTGAATCTAGGTCCTCTGTCTCAAAATCTAGTACTCTGTATCCTTCTCCACAGTTCTGTTGTACTCCTGTTTCTCTGTGTGCACCTCCTTTCATATGAAACAACTCACTTGTGTCAAAAAGGCATGAACTTTGAAACATCTTTTTTTAACAGAAGCATCAGACTTGAACTAAATCACTCATACTTTCTTGCCTGCCCCTTTATTTGTAACCAGAGGCAATTGTAGCAGAGGTTAAAAACAGTGACTGGCTGACTACCTGTTGGAAATGTAGAATGATTTCCATTTAAGTACAGATTGGACTAAAGGATCCTTCCCAGTTCTACACATGCAATATCAAGTGGTTAGCTTTGATTCCAAGCATCAGCATCTTTTGAAGACAATTCTAATTCCAGTTCACCTTATCAATATCATCCTTTAGTAAGTGAACAAAATGCCCATGTGTAAACATATAGAAGTGTATTTTCTAAGACTTTTGTAAACAAAACGCCACATATTATATGAAATATATGTAAAGCAAAAAGCAAAGCAAAAAAAATTTCCCCTTCTCTTTCTCCTCTTCACATTGACCCTGATAAAAATAGTTAGCATTATGCACTCACATACCACTGAGATACCATTCCAAGTTTCTTGTTCTATCTTACTATATCATCTACTTTCATAAAAGACAGGAAATTTATAGGACATCAAAGATAAGAGAATTAAAATGAGGAATGATAATTAGATGATGAATTTATTTAAATGATTTAATCCAATCATCATTATTTAATTATTGAATTTAGACTAGATAAATAATTATAGTCAGGGAAAATAAATAATGAAATGTGGAATAATAATAAGAACAAGAATCTATACATATATGCTACCTGGGCTAATTTTCCTTTTCCACTGGGAGATAAGGTTTGCTGATTAAGAAAGTGATCACTTGCCTAATTCTGGAAGATTTACCAAGGTGTAAGAGGTTATAAGGGGGAAACACTGAGGATAGAGAGAAAAAGGGTTATGAGGTTATCAGTTCATTTCAGATGCATGCCCATGAGGTATAGCCACCCTGAAATTTCTGTCAATTGAAATGACTTCTGTCACAAAAGAAGACATCATTAGCATAGAGATACAGGAGAAGTGTATTATCATTGACCTGAGAAGAATCAGTTTTGACCAAAGGAAAAAGTAGATCAAAAGGCACCCTCAAATCAACTTTGTAATCCATGATGTGAAAATAATACAAGAAATAGTAAAGACAAATTCAGTAGAAAGGACTTTAGTTAATAGAGTAGCTCATAGATGGATGGTAACTTGCTTTCTCTTTTAATTAATGATAGGCTAGCATTTAAAGGGTACTTTCAGGTTGGCTAAGCTCTTTATATTTGTTAACTCATGATACAGCTATGTGAGGTTGCTCTTATTATCCTCATTTTTTTATGAGTAAGGTGAAGTTCCAACTTCCAAGGTCACAAGGCTCGTAAGTGTCTGCAGCAGAATTCTAATTCAGGTCTTTAGGATTCCAAGTCCCATAATCTATCCATTGTAACTTCCAGCTGCCTAGCTCTTTTAACACATTATTGTTGCTAATTATGCAGCAAGCAAAGGTGCTCCTGCCAAAGGCGTTGGTGTTAAATGTCTGTTTCCTTTAGACCCCTTGCCATAGTGGTTTTCTGGAGCACTGCTATGACTCCATCCTCAGTTTCTTTCTTTGTTTCTTTCTTTTTGTTTTTGTAAAATGCCATACCTTACTATGCAAACCATTTGTTTGTGTTCAAATGGTAGAAAGTATTGAAAAGCATGATCCAAGTGCTTTGGGAGTGGTTCCCAGTGTTATCATAACTTTGCTGCTGTCCATTTTGGCAGAGACTACAGCAGAAGGTCGTATATACATCCAAGTTTTGTTGAAAAAAGAAAACAGTATGTTCAGAGACCTTAACCAGGGTGGTTAAATCTCTAGAAACCAACAGGAAATAGCATAGGAGGGCTAGCTATTTTGTACTTCTAGATAAGCAGAACAATATGAGTCCCAAATAGATTTAAAAATATATATATTGATATCTTTTGTTTATACATTGCCTAAATTTCTCCTGTATCCCTCCCTAAGCCACCTCCCAGGAAGTCCTCGCATATAATGAAGCAGTTTTTTAAAGAAGAAATAAAATGAGGGATTGGGGAGAGGGGAATCAGTAAAACTGATCAATACATTGAAAAAAATTAAAATATATCCAGTGTCTCATATTCATGGACCCCCCCCCCCCCCCCCACACACACACACACACACTTCTGTAAAGGAATGAGAGGAAAGAGACAGAGTGTTGTCATATCTCATCTTAGGGACTGTGCTAGTTCTTTGTAATTTGCAAAATGAATTTTTGATTGTTTTGTGACTATCATTCTTTTTAGTCATTGTATGTATTGTTTTCTTTGTTCTACTTCACTCTGCATCAGTTCATAGAACTCTTTCCATGCTGCTCTATATTAATCACCTCTGTTATTTCTTGAAGCAGTATAATATTCCATCACATTCATTACCATAATTTGTTGTCATTCTCCAATCAATAGGCATCCACTCTGTTTCCAGTTATTTGCTGTCACAAATTATCACACTATGCACAAATATTGTGGTGAAAAAGGGCTTTTTTATTAATAATCTTGAATCACATGCCTAAATGAGATATGATTCAAAGAATATGGATATTTTAGCTACTTTGTCAAATAAATTTTCTAAAAATAAATTCAGTTGAGGAGATCCTGGTGCATGAGATGCTGTGAGAGGAGAAATTCCAGGATTTCTGACCTCTGTGAGTAGAGGCCCAGAGATGACTAGAGGCTGCTGTGGGTATGAGAGCACCTCAGGAGAGGTGGGACAGAATTCACGTGGGATGAAGGTCCAGAAATCTAGGCTTTATGGAAGCTTCTTATTTTAACTACTTTTACCCAGAGGCAGCACAAACTGATAAGTAGAAAGCTGCCTTCTAAGTCAGGAAGATCTGGGTACAAGTCCCACATCTAAGTAACCCAAATATCTCTCTAAAACAATAACATCACAGAAAACCATTGATGAGCTACATGCATGGGGAGACAGTCTCATTCACAGCTCCTCAGTCACTAGATAGATAGAAATAACTCACTTGTCCTGAACACCATTACTTCTACTTACTAAAGTAATTTAGACAGGTAGTACAGTGGTGTTAGAGTGCTGAGCCTAGAGTCAGGAAAACGAGTTCAAATCTGGCCTCAGATACTTATTAGCTATGTGACCTTGGACAGGTCACTTAACCTCCGTATCCATTTTCTCACCTGCAAAATGAGGTTAATAATAGCATCTACCTCCCAAGGTGGTTGTTAAGAATCAATTGAGATAATATTTGTAAAACACTTACCACAGTGCCTGGCACATAGTAGGCTCTTACTAAATTTTTGCACCCTTCCCTAATTAATGCTGTTAGCACTCACTAATTTTTATTTCCTCTGAATTTTTCTTTAAAATATTGTCATTTTATTTGATTATGAACAAGACAATACTATCTGCTTAGCTTATTTTAATGGGTTTATTTTAAATTAATATTTGTTTTCTCTCCCCACCACTTATGTATTGAAAAAATAATATAAAAACCCTTGTGCCAAATATGCAGGATCAAGCAGAAAATAATTCCCACAATTGCCAAGTCCAAAAAATGCCTGTCTCATCCTTCATATTGCCTTTTGAATCTCAAAGTCTTTAAACAAAGCCTTGATCACTAATCTTCACAGCTCTGCTAAGAAGTATTGTTTGATGCTATGTCACTAGAGAGAAAACACAATAAGAAATTCAGTGTCAAAAGCTTGGATGATAGCTATCACCCACTAAACTCAAGCTGTCCAATAGTTAGGGAGCATACTGCCACCCCACCCCCACCATCTTCCCTCTAAGCTTCCATTCTGATTTTGCGTAGTAAAAATCCAATGTAAATTGAGTTTTAGCTCATCATTAACCAAAAGTGGTAGGTAGAAAATTTGAGACATTCCCTTCTTCAGTGATAACAGCCTTATCTCCCACTTTAAGTGTTCATCAATGAGGAAAATCATGTTGTTGGTAAAACTTGATGAAGTTACTGCTGGAAAATTACTTCACAGGAGCATCCCTAGGATGCCTGATTAAGGGAATTGAACACTTGCAGTAAAGATAGGTTTATGTCAAAGCATTAAAGTCATTGCACAGATATTAAATCACTACTACAGTCCAATTTAGCCTGAAATCACGGGTTCTTACATTGCTGGTAAAAGCAGGAAATTCCTTTATCAGCAAGATAACAGCTGCCAACTCCAGACTTTGAAATGGCCCTTCTATCAAAAACTGAAGAGATATTGCCAATTGTTGAATCTGATCTCAAGTATAGAGATTACTTTGGGGAAAGAATGTTTTGCCATTTTGATTTCAATTTCTTCTTGTTTAATGATTTCATAAAGTAAGATAACATTTGATTGCATACAAAATAGATATGTAAGGTTAACCTTAGAATCTTAGCTTAATGCATTGTGTGTTGTATACGTATGATCCCCAAATACCCTTCTTCTTTTGCCGTCTTACAAAATGGATCCTGGTCTCCGAGAAATAATGTGCAAAGTGGTCTTCAGCCACTATCATCTGCTTCTATTAAGGGTTCATTTTTCTTGAACATGGCAAGGATAGGGACTGAACCTGTGTTTTCACCACTATTGGAAACTCGTGTAAGGAAACCAATGCATGTTAGCAACTTCTCTGCCACTTAGATTCTGGACCTTTGAAAGGTTTAGTGACTTACCCAGGTGATACACAGACAGTGATTTGTTCAAGGAGGAACTTGAAGTCAGGATTTCTGGATTTCAAATGAAATTATTTTTTAAATACACAATTGACACTCCAAAGGTAAAACAGTGAGATGTGTGTCAGCATTGCCTTTATAAGAACTACCTTCAGAACACAGATCCCTTTTCCAGGGTAAAAATTATTTGAGGATCCTCTCTGTACCTCTGTCCAGTGGCCCTCTGACTGATGAAATCAACTTGATCCAAATGGGGCAGCAACTTACTTTGCCTAGGAGATACCATCCCCGATCCTTAGCATCTGGGTATCATTCTACTTATTGCCTACTTTGTCAATTCCTGTTCCAACCTTTTAATCTCAGAGAGGAGGCAGTAAAATTGTATGCAAGGTCATCAAAGCTTAACCCAAAGACTTAAAATTTGAGCTTAGAAAGGAAATACCAGTGGGGATCAACAAAGGGGTAGCTGCCTCAAGTGGATATAGTGAGCTCAATTATTCATTAAGGTCTCTGAATGAGGTAAAGTTTGATAGGTCAAAAGAAACATCTATAATGAAAACTAATTGAGTCTTTCCTTTAAGCTCATTTTTGTGTGAATAGGAGGGCTGGCAAATGGTTAGTCAGTTTCTGCACCATAGCCTTTGATGTGGACTCTTAACCCATGGTCTATTTGAATTGAAACAGACTTTGAAAACTTGATCTTAGGAGAAAAAGATAGCAAATTCTTGTGCCTTTCTTTTTCTTTCTTTCTTTTTTTTTTTTTGGTAGGGTAAGAGAAGGTCCATGGTAGAAATAATGTTTAATCCCTACAATTAAGGTAGTTTGTGATAGTGATGGTGGATAATTTCATTCATTTTTCCTCTCCTCCCATGATATCTGATCTGCATCTTGCCCTAGTGGTAGTTGAGTTACTGAATAGCTCACAGGGTCAAACCAGCATCAAGGAAGCTCAGTGTCTTCACTTTCAGGGCAGGCACATTTCATTAATATTCTTTCTGGTCAGCTTTTGAAAATTGTGTCCATCCTCCCTGATCTATCTTGAAACAATTGTGCTCTGATCAAGATTAATACCAATGCCCATTAATAGAGAACCTCGTGGTTTATAAAATACTTTGCTCACAATTGTGTGGTAATTAGGTGGTGAAAATAGTAGCATTCCCATTTGATACTTGAAGAAATCAAAGTTCAGAGAGGTTAAATAGTTTGCCTCAGGTCACATAGCAAGCAAATGTTCAGAGCTGGGTATACATGGATTTTCTGACACTGTTCAGTGTGCTTTTCATTGCTGTACCTGGATCGTATGGTCCCAAACCCCACCTGCCACTACAAAATATATTTTGCTGTCACCTCCCCATTTGTATCCAATGCATTTGAGCCTAACAAACATAAATCCACAAAGGTAATTCTTAGTCACATCATGGTGTGTTGGCATACTGGCAGTATATTGTCCCTGCTTTGGAAGCCTACTGGCTGCTCTCACCTTCACTGGCCCAAAAGCTCAGTATTCAAGATGGACTCAGATAATTGCTCTGTGTGCCCACATAATTACGTGCCAATACCTTTCCCAAAATTAGAAATCATATTAAAGCTAGACATTCTGCTGACACCACATTTCTCACCAAATGTCAGGCTCTTTGTAAAAAATCTCCTCCACTCAGAAGGCCTAATTAGATTTTCAGTAACTCATGTCAATGGTCATTAGGCCAATCATACAAATTAGCATGTACCCAGGTGCCCAGGGATTAAATCACAGCCACAAATGCGAAAGAACTCATGCATCAACTCAAAAAGAAATTGAGCAAACTGTACCTCTCCTTTTCTTGCTCTTTTCTTAGATTTGCAAGGTATGGATATTTCAGGCACATCCTGTATTTTCTTCATCAAGAAATTTGTCAGGCAGTAGGAGGATTATATTACTGTGGGGAATAGGAATAGTATGGAAGAAAGGGTCAAATTTTTGTAAAAACATATAGATGTATGTGTACATACAGACACAGGGAAGCATTTTACAAAGGACCTCCTTTCCCTGGACACCTGGAATTAGGGAGCATTTCTTTCCTGGTTCTGCAGACTCTACAGGGGCTTCTTGTCAAGTTGGAGGAGGGGTCACTAAAGCTCTACAAGTCTTACTGGTCACTTCTACACTGAGCACTGGGTGTGAGCATAAATGGTCAAGCTTAATAACAAATGGTAGATAAACAGGTGTGGTCCACTTATCTTCTTTTAGTTAGGTCAATTATTTACCCACCCCTTTTAGGCTGTTGCAGCAGCAGCATTACTTCATGGGCCAAATCCCAAAAAGGAAGAAAGAAAATTGACACATAATTCATCTAAGTTTTGCTACCTCTGTAACTGCTGATCTCTGCCAAATGCTAAATCTGCCCACATAAGACAAACATGTTCAAACAAATGATAGGAGGTATTGAAAAACATGATCCAAGTGCTTTGGAGGTGGCTCTCAACATTATATTACTTTGCTACTGTCCATTTTCTTTGCAGACAATATAGCTGATGGTCATGGATACGCCCAGGGATTGGGAAGAAAAAAAAGTATGTCTGGAGGAAGGAAGCCAGGACTTTTATAGCTCCAGGAACCAAGTCATATGAAAAACAATTGTTGGAATTGTAGATTTCAGTTTAGAGAAGTTGAAGCTTAAAAGGGGTTGGAAAGAGGATATGCTACTTGTCTTCACATATTTGAAAGAAAGAAAAAGCATAGTATGGCAGAAGCCAACGTCCTGACCCTCATCCTTCATGATTATTTGACCCTAGTCATTTTATCTCCCTAAACCCTTTTCTTCATCTCTAAAATAAACATAAAAAGCATTGCAGCCAAACTATGACCTAGATGACCTACTCTCCAAGAAGGATTCTGGTGTTGATCTCAGACTTGAGATCAGGAAGACAGTGGGGTTCAAAGCCTGCCTCTGTGGCATATTAGCTGCAAAGTATCTTAATCTTGCAGTGTCCCAGTCAACTCTCAAAGATTCTTAATTACAGAGGATTTGCCAGTCTGAAATGGTAGAAGATGCTGCCAGACAGAATCCTCAAAATGGATGGAATCATAGGTTCAATTGACCATACCTATGCCTACATTCATTCACATTTGTTGTGACCAAAGTACTTTGCAAACTTTGTAACACTGTAGAAATGTGAGCTGTTATTGTTTTGTGTAACTCTAGAAGACAGAACTAAAAGGTCATAGGAAGATAAATTTGGGCTTCATCATCATCAAAAACATTATTATTATTATTATACCTAGCATTTATAAAGTACTTTGAGGTGTGCAAAGCATTTTACCTATGTTATTTCATTTAAATCCTCACAACCCTGAGGTAGGTCCTATTATCATCTCCATTTTTCAGATAAGAAAACTGAAGGGGAGAGGTTTGATTTGCCCATGTTTATATGCACATACACAGAACACTTACGCACATATATATGGACATTTATACATACATATACATGTATGTTTGTGCATACATACTCATGCATATACATACCTATTTATACATATACATATATACACATGTATAAGCATGTATATCTTTTTCAAGACATCTCATTCCATTACTATGCAATTCTAATTGTTTATATGTATTCTGATTATAAATATACATATGCACACATACACACATATTCCTAACACATAGGTAAATAGGTTGTTAGATAGAGGAATGACTCACTAGCAGTATTCAAAGGAAGGGAAATAAGTTAAACTAGACGACATTTGAGGTTCCTTCATCCTCTAGAATTTCTTGATTCTATTGTCCTTTCCAATTTATCAGACAAGTATAATGATGGTGAGGACAGAAAGCATTTAAAGCTATTGCTTTCTCAGTTTACAACCTACACTGAGTTTAATCACTCCCTTAACCTTAGAAGTATGAAGAGTTTATTTCTGGGTAGTGACATGTAGGGACAAGCATGTAAAAGAAAAGAGAATTCAATACCAGGGATAGCAAGAATTGTGTGGCAGAAGAGGAATAAATGACAAAAAAAAAAAGAGTTCAAAAAAGGGTCATTTTATCCCTAGCTGAGAGGCTAAAGAGGAGGGAAGGAGACCAGAATACCATACTGGGGATAAGGGATTCAGCTGAAAAATGGATGGGGAGATTTCATGCTGGACAAGTTGGAGCAGTGCAAAAGAGAATTGGAAACGATGCTACGGACTTCAACATTTTCTCTCAATTTGGCTTGAAATGGCTTGAGAACCTGATTTCCCATTTCACTGAGAACATCTCCAAGCACTTACTTTGGCCCTACCAAGCAATGAGCGTGTATTCCTAAGCACCTGGCAGGACAGTTCTTCAGACTGAAGGGTACTAAGTGGACAATATGGTTACCCAAACAATCACTAATCTGCCAGAATATGCTCTCAGTGTTTGGTCACAATAGTCCCTTTATGGCTTAGTTTATAGCTTATGGCTTTAACACATAAAAATGACCATCTGGGAAAGGAAGTTCTCTGAATTATGACAATCAGACTGCTACAGAGGAAATTGGCCAGTTTCCGATAAAAATCTCCTCCTGCAGTCTTTTCTTTCTCACTCTTTCCTTCCCCTTTTCCCCCCATATGCCTGTCCTTTCCTGCACCCCCATCCCAAAGTTCACATACAGAATAGAGGGTAACAAAAATGAACAGATCACCATTACAGCTAATGAGATGAGGCTTTCATTGCACACAATTACAAATTAGTTTTTGTAAACAAATCCATCTTCTGTTCTGTCCTGATAGGTAGCTCTGTAAACAAAGTGTGCTGGAATCATTCTAATTACAGCCAGCGGTAGTGGATTTAAAGGATTTGGGGGGCATCTATCTAAATTAAAGCATGTTCATATTAGAAAAACCACATTATAGAGGACATGAAGCCTGCCTGTTAGGAAGCTTTTCCAAAATTAAAACGATAACACACAGGGAGAGTATCATTTCCTTGAACTTCTGTCTTCTGCAGCTTGTAATTAACATGCAAACACAATGATCAGAAAGACAGCATTTAATACCACTGACATGCCCCTCCTTTAGAACATAGCCATTTTAATTCCTTTATTATTAATGTGAGTAATACAAACTACTGTGTGTGGATGTGAAGCAGAGAGAAGTCAGAGTAGGCACCATGCTTTATTGAAATTCATATTATGAAGAAATGGTGTGCTATCTACCTAGCTTGTGTTATCGAGTATTCAGGCAATAGGAGAAGGGATATCTTGATCTCAAAAAGGATGGATTTGGTCCTAGCCAAGGAGTACTGAGGAAGAGCACAATTCAGGGTGAGTAACCACATAAAGTCTTCCTGAATTTTTTTAAAAAAACAAACTATACGCTAGGAAAGAAAGCAAAACCATACTAATGGCAACTTCCTTAGTTCCTAATTCACACATTAACAAAAAGAAATGTTTATGTTTTTAGTATTATAATCAACATCATTCTGTAATGCTCATGTATGTTTCATTTTTCACCCTGTCATCCACATCCACTTCACTGAACAGAGACAGGAAAGTAGGATACTCCATATCCACTCAATGTCACTTTTGGAATAAGATCATAGATTTGCAATTGGAAGGGACTTAAGAAATCATCTAGTCCAATCCCTCATTTTACAGATGAAGGAACTAAGGCTCAAAGAGGCTACGTATGACCTGCCCAGAGTCTTGTGGCTATTCAGTGTCAGACACAGCAATTGAGCCTGAGTCTTCCACCCTCCAAGTCTAACGCCTTACTGCCTCAAGTGGAAGAGGACATAGTGCAATACAGAATTCAGAATTGTCTCAAGTATCTTTCACACACACACACACACACACACACACACACACACACACACACACACACACACACACACTTTTAATATGTGAGCTAGGAATTTAAAAGAGAGAAATCTCTCTTTAAAAACAAAAGTCTACTCTGGAGCCAGAAAGCATTTGAAAAAAAGATTTTACCAGGTTGTAACTTAATATGCCCATTTCTGGCTCCCTGGTTTCAGAGATCCTTGATTCTGCCAATCTGACATCCTTCATTCAAGCTTTCCCCTCGTTAATTTACTATCTTAATTGCTTACACCTTCCTACTCACGCACTCAAACATTTATTAAATGCAACTAAGTACAAAGCTCTGTGCTAGGGAAGATATAAAGGAAATTATGACATGGCCCTTGCCCTCATTCATTTTATAACCTAGCAGAGAGGGTATGATACATTCATAAGGAAGAGTTATTTTTGTAAGGGAAAATGTGGAAGTTCTGCTCTGGATATGGTAAAGATGAGGAGAAAGCCAGCAATAAAAGATGGAAGCAGTAGCAGAGTCCAGTTTAGGTTTGAGGTAAAAAAAAGAACTTCTGGACAATTAGAGCTCTTCGAAGTGGAATGGGACACCTTGTATAGTAGTAGACTTCTCCTTATTAAAGGTCTTCAAGCAGAATTATCCACTTGTTGTAAGAGAAGGAAATAAGCATGAAGAACCTAGTATGTGCCAAGCACTGTGTTAATAACTTTTGTAAATTGTATATCATTTGATGGCAAAAGCAATATCCCAAACCCTCTCCCCATAAAAGTTAAAAGGCATTGAGTTTTGATTGACTTAAGAGACTAATTGTTCAGGCTATTGATATCTTTTCTTGGTCACCTGAGGACAAAGCAGCCACAAGGAGCTCCAGAGCCTCTCTGAGGCTTGAGTGGGACATCAGGATGGGCAATTCAGGTCCAGCTGTATCAGCTGTAGATTTCCTCAGTGCCTTTCCTTGTTGAATATCCTCCTGCTATGGTTAAGCAAACTAATTACTGAACAGCCTATCAGTGACTCATTTGGTCTAAACCACCAGGGTACTAGTTTGAGTCAGACTCCAAAATTCTGCAGGTTAAGATAACTATCAAGAATCAAGAAAGGTGGCTCTGAGGCTTACAGAAGAGGTCATGTCTAGGGATACAGATTTATCTACACAGAGGTGATGGTGGGAGGTATGGAAGTCAAGATATTTCCAAGGAAGAGAGTGTGGGAAAAGAAACTTCCAGGTCATATGCACAATGAAGTGCACTCAACATTTTCTCTAATCCCTACAAATTCAGATTTCTGTAAAACAGACATTGTGAGCCAAAGATAAAGAAAATTCAGCTGATTCCATGGTGTAAGGCCACAGAATCTAAAAAGGAGGGAAAAAAAGACCCAGGAACTGAAATTCACTGATTCTGAGCTTACTCAGCATGGTACACTTGCAGACCCCAGAATCAAATACAAGCTTAGAACAAAACTCACATCCAGTCTGTCCCTCCTGTCTCTTTCTAATACTGTGAAGACCCTCAGTTTCAGGCTGCAGAATTTTCCCAGGGCCGTGACAGATAGCCAGAGCAGTAGACTCCCTTCAGGAGCAAAAGCCTGAAAGGGGCCACAGCTGCAAATTTCTGAACTGCTGGTACCAGGACAGATAATCCACAGAATGCTGGCGCCCAGAACCACAAACCTATAGCACCAGTGCAGCAGTTCTATGAACTACCAGTGCCAGTGGACAATTCTGTGGCACCATGTGGGCAAAACTCTGACCTTCTGGTGTCAGTACAGACAACTCTAAAAGCATTGGTAGTCCTGCCAGTGCCAGACCAGAGAACTAAGAAATGGAGGGAGTGAGGTTGATCATCCAGATAGGACACTGTGAATAGGAAGGAAGAGGCAGATCTCCACTAAGCATGAGGAAAAGAGCAAAGGACCTGGATAGACTGATTTCTCACCATGTAAAAATCATTTGGAACAGAGATCAAGACTGGTGAACCATAAATTGCCCACATCGCAAGCAGGTGAGACACTGAAATTCAGTCCCCAAGGAAAGCATCATCTGAGGGGACAGAGTCAGGAAATAATAAGAGGGAAAAAAGACTGAAATTACCAAAGATATCAGGGAAAAGAAAACTCAAAGACCTTGAACATAAGGAGAAAAATCAAGAGAGAAACAAAAGAAGAAAATATGACCTCCAGATCTAGTAAATGAATTCAGGCATCTATGAATAAATACTGAAAAATAAAGGAAAATGATGAAACACATTTTTAACATTTTCCCTGAATTGCATGTTAAAACATCTTTTTTAACTTTTTTAAGTTTTGAATTCCAAGTTTTATTCCTCCCTCTCTTTCCTTCACCCTCTGTGTAATGGCTAGTAATTTGGCATAGGTTATACATGTGCAATCGTGTAAAACACTTCCATATTAGTAATTTTCTTTGCAAGAAAACTCAAAGAAAGAAAGGAAGAAAGAAAATGAAAAATAGTATGCTTTAGTCTGTGTCAGACAGTATCAGCTCTTTCTCAGGAGGCAGATCACTCATCACTAGTTCTTTGAGATTGTCTTGGATCACTGTATGGCTGAGATTGGCTAATTTATTCGCAATTCTTCATCACACGATATTGCTGTTACTGTGTACAGCATTCTCCTGGTTCTGCTCATTTCATTTTGCATCAGTACATGCAAGTCTTTCCAAGTTTTTCATAAATTATCCTGTTTGCCATTTCTTATAGAACATTAATATTACATCACAATCATACACCATAACTTCTTCAGTCATTCCCCAGTTGATGCATATCCTTTAAATTTCTAATTTCTCACTACCACAAAAAAGAGTTGCTATGAACATTGTTGTACAATTAGGTGCTTCTCCCTTTTTTTGATCTCTTTGGAATGCAGACCTAGTAGTGGTACTGCTGGGTCAAAGGATATGCACAGTGGGTACGGTTCCAAATTGTTATCCAGAATAGTCAAATGCGTTCACGACTTCACCAACTGTGGAGTGAATTGATGTCCCAATTTTTCCACATCCTCTCTATCATTTGTCATTTCCCTTTTCCACCATTTTAGGCCAATCTTATTGGTGTGGGGTAGTATCTTAATTTACATTTCTCTAATTAATAGTGATTTATAATATTTTTCCCATTTGATTATTGATAGTTTTGATTTCTTTTGAAAACTGCCAGATCACATCTTTTGAATATTTAGCAATTTGGGAACAGTTCTTATTTTTCCAAATTTGACTAAGTTTACTATATATTTCAGAAATAGACTTTATCAGGGAAACTTAGTGTAATTTTTTTCTGTTTCCTACTTTCCCTTCTAATTTTGGCAGGATTAGTTTTGTTTGTGTAAGTTTTTTTTTCCAATTTTATGTAATCAGAATTGTCCATTTTATTTCCTGTGAACCTCTCTTATCTCTTGTTGGGTAGCAAACTCATCCATAAATCTGAGTTACATTTTTTTCATGCTTCCTTACTCATGATGCTACACTTTACGTCTAAATCATTCAACCATTTTGTCCTTATCTTGATATATGGTATGAGATGCTGACCTTTACCTAATTTCTGCCAAATTACTTTCGAATTTTCCTAGCATTTTTTTTTGTCAAATTATGAATTTTTACCAAAAGCTTGAATCTATGGATTTATCAAACAATAGATTATAATGATCATTTACTACTGTATATTGTGTACCTAATCTATCCCACTGATTCACCATTTTATTTTTTGGGCCAGTAACAGATTTTGATAATTACTGCTTTGTAATATAGTTTGAAATCTGGTACTGCTAAGCTACCTTCATTCATATTTTTTTTCATCGATTCACTTGATATTCTTGATCTTTTGTTCTTCCAAATGAATTTTATTATTTTTTCCAACTCTATAAAATAAGTCTTTGGTAATTTCATTGATATGGCATTGAATAAGTAAATTAACTTGAGTAGAATTGTCATTTTATTATATTGGCTAGGTCTGCCCATGAACAATAAATACTTTTCCCATAGTTTAGAGCTATCTTTATTTGCTTGAAAAGTGTTTGCAATTTTGTTTATATAGTCCCTGGGTTTGTCTTGACAGGGAGATCCCCTGTATTTTATATTGTCTGCAGCTATTTTAAATGGATTTCTCTATCTCTTCCTGTTGGGTTTTTTGGTAGTATATAGAAATACTGACGATTTATGTGGGTTTATTTTATATCCTGCAACTTTGCTGAAGTTATTTTTTTCAACTAGTCTTTCAGTTGATTCTGGAAGGATCTCTAAGTATATCATCATCTGTAAAGAGTGATAGTTTTGTTTCCTCATTTCCTATTTTTATTCCTTCAATTTCTCATTCTTACAGCTAGCATTTCTGTGTGTGTGTTCCTCCTTCGTTGACAAAGAAGACCATGCCATCAGAGAAATAATGACATGACTTGAACTTGACTTTGTTTTGAGTGAGGGAGGGCTGTGCAGGTCACCAGCCACACATCTCCTCCAGAGCCATCTGAATCCAGTGACCAGATATTCATCAGGATGACTGGAGATGACCCAGGATGAGGCAATTGGGGTTAAGTGACTTGCCCAAGGTCACACAGCTACTGAGTGTCAAGTGTCTGAGGTGAGATTTGAATTCAGGTCCTCTGACTCCTGCACTGGTGCCTTATCCACTGCAACACATAGCTACCCTGCTAGCATTTCTAGTACAATATTGAATAATGGTGGTGATAATTGACATCCTTTCTTCATTCCTGATCTAATTGGGAAGGCTTTAAGTTTGTCCCCATTAATGTTTGCTCTTGGTTTTTGATAGATACTACTAATGATTTTAAGAAAAGCTACATTTATTTCTAAGTATTCTAGCACCTTTAACCAGAAGGTGAACTGTATTTTGTCTAAAGTTCTTTGTCCATCTACTGATATAATCATATAATTTCTGTGGGATTTGTTTTTAATATGGTCAATTATGCTGAGTTTTTCTAATATTGAACCAGCCCTGCACTGTTGGCATAAATCACACCTGGTCACAGTATATGATTTTTGTGATATATTCCTCTAATCTCCTTTCTAGTATTTTATTTAAAATTTTTGAACTGATATTCATTAAAGACTGATATTCATTATGCTGATGAAGAACTGATAAAGAACTGATATTCATTAAAATAGTTTTCTTTCTCTGTTTCTGATCTTCCTGGTTTGTGTATCAAAACCATATCTGTGTCATAAAGAGAATTTGATACACTCCTTTACCCCTTTTGAAAAATAGCTTCTATAGTATTGGGATTAACTGTTTCTTAATTATTTTATGGATTTCACTTGTAAATCCTTCTGGTCCTGGGGATTTTTTTCTTAGAGAGCTCATTGATGTCTTGTTCAATTTCTTTTTCTAAGATATGATTATTTAGTATTCTTTTTTTCTCTTCTGTTAATCTGAGCACTTTGTATTTTTGTAAATATTCATTCATTTCACTTAGCTTGTCAGTTTTATTGATGTGTAATTGGGGAAAAAATCACTCCTAATAATTGCTTTAATTTCTTCTTCTTTGAAGGTACGTTCACCATTTTCATTTTTGATACTGGTAATTTGGTTTTCTTTCTTTTTTAAATGAAGCTGACCAATAAAGAGCCTTTCCATTTTAATGTGTTTTTTTAAAAAAATCAAACCGTCTCTTAGTTTTATTAGTTCACGTTTTTTAACTTCCACTTTTAGTAATCTTTCCTTTGATTTTCTGGATTTTCATTTTGATGTTTGAGGGTTTTTCATTTTTCTAGTTTTCTTAGTTGAATGCCCAATTCATTGATTTGCTTTCTCTCTTTTATTGATGCATGCATTTAGAGCTAGACATTTTCCCCTTAATTTAACCAAGTTGTTTCCACAAATTTTGGTAAGCTGTCTCATTGGTAAGCTATCTCATTTGGTAATCATCTCATCCACTTTAATAAAGTTATTAATTCTATGATTTGTTCTTTAATCCACTCATTCTTCAGGATTAAATCCGTTTCCAATTAATTTTAACCTATATTTCCACTCTATTTATTGAATGTAATTTTTATTGCATTATGATTTGAATAGTTGAATCAATTCACAACTCCACCAACACGCATTTGTGTATCAATTTTCCTACATCTTCAACATTTATCATTTTCTTTTTCTGTCATATTAGTCAATCTGATAGATATGCAGTGGTACCTCCAAATTGTTTTTAATTTACATTTTCAAATCAAGTGATTTAAAGCAATTTTTTCATATGACTATAGACAGCTTTGATTTCTTTATTTGAAAAAATGTCTGTTCATATCCTTTGACCATTTATCAATTGGTAAATGACTTGTATTCTTGTAAATTTAACTTATTTCTCTCTATATATGATAAATGAGACCTTTATCAGAAATACTTGGGGCAAATTTTTCCCCCAGCCTTCTGTTTTTCTTCTAATTTTGGTTGCATTGGTTTTGTTTGTGCAAAAACTTTTTAATTAATATTTTTTTTAAAAAATTCTACTCGTTGTACCTTTGGAGGGGGGAATGTTGGAATTCTTAGGGACAACTGGCATCTAGGAGATTGACAGAGCCTGGAGAGAGGAAGGAGATTTTGAAGCAAGTGGAGGGGAAAGATAACCAGGAAAGGGTATAGAACAGTAATGAGCTATATGATTAGGGATGTGGGAGGAGAGGGTTTCTACCATATGGCAGTGTCCTCTCTGCTACTTGCAATAATTGTTCTCAGAGTGACACACAATGGAAACTAATGGTACAAGGTAAGCTTTACAAGAAATTTACAGGAACTCTCTATAGGTGAGAGTCTAGAATAGGTATCTTGGAAGCTTTGATTGCATGAGGAATACAGAGAAAAGAAAAACTTTCAGAGAATGAAGGTCTTGAGTATGCAGAAAAAAGCAGATGAATAATAAAAAGATTAAGATAAATTCTTTTTGGAATGAGGCACAAAAATTGAATTTAAAAACCTATAAACAAGAGTAGGTGAAGAAGTGGAGTAGAAGGATAATCTACTTGCTGAGAGAAAAAAAAATGTGGGGGTGAGGGAAGGAATAGATAACTAGATAATAGGAGAGAAAAAATGTTTTCTATGCATTAAATTAATTCAAAATATCAGGAGTTGGAATCACGCTAAAAAAAGCCAAAAGCAACTAGACATTCCAAAAAAGAAAAGAAATAAACAAGAAAACTAAATTATGCTGAAATGAACCAGGGATAAACATATATGCTCCAAATGCCTTAGAATTCAAATTCATAAAGGAAACATCTGAGCTTCAAGAAGACATGTACAATAACAAAGAGTGAGAAGGGACTCCAATATCCCTCTTTCCATTTGGGGTAAGACTAACAGAAAAATAAATAAAAGGGAAAATGTAGAACTGAACATATTGCTGGATAGAGTTAAAAGACTTAGGTAATCTTCTAAATAGAACAGCAAAAAATATGCATATTTCTCAACACCACATGAAACTTTAAAAAACTTGCCTATGGAGGCAAAGTCAAGATGGCAGAGTGAGAGCAACTACGCACCTAAGCTCTAAGACAAACTCCTTCAGATACCTCTAAAAAGAGAATCTGAAGGAATCTTAGAGTGTCAGAATCCAATAGGAAACAAAATGTGGCAAATTTCCAAACCCAGTTCAGACTGGTAGATCTACTAGAAGGATCTGTTGCATGGGGCTGGAGGGGTGCACAGCACACAGGCTGTACCAGCACTGTGGGGACTTTGCATCTCTATAAGGGAAGACTTGTTAACCTTGAGAATTGTATATTTATCATGATACATAAAATGGATATACATAGATAGAGGAATTGGGTATAAAGTAAATGATGTGATGATAAAAATGTGATTTAAGGGTGCAAAGGGATTGTAACAGAAGATGTGAAAAGGAGGCAGAAAAATGTAAATTGCATCACAGGAAAAGACACAAAATATATTCGTAGAGAGAAAGAGGGTAGTGAGATGAGCATTGTTTCACATTTACTCTCATCTGATTTGGTTAAAGGAGGCAACAATAGAATCAGTTAAGTATAGAAATCTAACTAGCTCTATAGGCACTAGGAGGGGAAAGGGGAAAAAAGGCAGGGGAGGCTAAAAGGGAGGGAAGAAGTAGTAAGGAAAAAGGGGAGTAAAAGGGAGGGGGCTGAAAGAAGGGAGGGAAGACTGAGGGAGGCAGTGGTCAAAAATTAAAACTATTATGAGGAGGAAGGGAGAGGGAGAGAACTAAAAGAATAAATGGGGGAAAAGAGGATGGAAGGAAAGATACAGATAGTAATCATAACTGTGAATGTGCATGGGATGAACTCTCCCATAAAACAGAGATGGATAGCAGAATGGATTAAAAACCATAATCCAATAATATGTTGTTTACAAGAAACACATTTGAAACAGGGGCATACACACAGGGTAAAGGTAAAATATTGGAGCAGAATACATTGTGCTCCAGCTGATATAAAAAAGCAGGGGTAGCAATCCTAATCTCAGACAAAGCAAAAGCAGAAACGGATCTAATCAAAAGAGTTAGGGAAGGAAACTATATCCTGCTAAAAGGCATCATAGACAATGAAGCAATATCATTACCAAACATATGTGCTCTAAGTGATATATCATCCAAATATTTAGAGGAGAAGTTAAGGGAATTACAGGAAGAAATAGACAGAAAAACTATACTAGTGGGTGATCTCAACCTCCTGCTCTCTGAACTTGATAAATCTAACCTCAAAATAAACAAGGAGGTGAATAAAACTCTGGATAAGGTAGATATGATAGATGTCTGGATAAAACTGAATGGGAATAGAAAAGAATATACCTTTTTCTCAGTGGTATATGGCATATATACAAAAACTGACCATGTACTAGGGCATAAAATACTCACAATCCATTGAAGAAAGGCAGACATAGTGAATGCATCCTTCTCAGATCATAGTGCAATAAAAATTATATGTAATAAAAGGCCATGAAAAGATAAACCAAAAATTAAACTAAATAATCTAATCCTAAAGAATGAGTAGGTTAAACAACAAATCATAGAAACAATCAACAATGCCATTCAAGAAAATGACAACAGGAATCCCACCTGGGAAGATGGCAGACTAGAAAGACATACTTACTCAGGGTACCCCCACAGCCCATAAAACACCTGTAGAGAGGGACTCTCAACAAATTTTGGAGCAGCAGAAGTGGAGAACAACAGAGTGGAGGAGATTTCCAGCCCACAGTGACCTGAAAGGCCCACAGAAATGTTGGTTGCGCTGGACACAGAGTCGAGCATGGAGCCTAGCCCAGCCTTGGCCAAGTGGCCACATGGTGTGACGAGACTCTGGGAGGAGGACATCTCGGGGGCAGAATCTCCAGTCGCAGTAGTGGGGCCTCAGATCCCTCGGCCCACAGGCCCCAAAGGTCAGTGACAGGGTTTAATCAGCAGGCCAGGAAGGGAGAAGGACTTTCCCATAGCTCTGGCAGCAGGCAGCGGCCACAGAGCCTGCACAGCAGCCCATAAGGAAGCTCCATTGTCAGAGCATAAAAACCCCTGGGGGCATTGAAGAGCTTAGTCTTACCTCAGCCCTGCGTGGAGGCCCTGGGAGAGCTGGTATTTGTCTCACACTGAATGCCAGCCCTGCCCATCCAGTTTATCTGAAAATCAGCCCCCAGTGCTGACATGGGAACTGGAGGCCAAGTGGCTGTGGAGAGGTATCTGCTAAGATTCTGGCCTCAAAAATCCCTCTCTGCATCCAGACCAGTACACGCTTGATTGTGCCACCTTGGAGGAACTGAGATCTCACAGATTCCCTACTCTTGACAAAGGACCCACAAGTCAAGTAACTGGTTGGGAAAATGCCCAAAAAAGGGAAAAAAACTAAGACCATAGAAGGCTACTTTCTTGGTGAACAGATATCTCCTCCCATCCTTTCAGATGAGGAAGAACAATGCTTACCATCAGGGAAAGACATAAAAGTCAAGGCTTCCATATCCCAAACACCCAAAATAAATATTCAGTGGGCTCAGGCCATGGAAGAGCTCAAAAAGGATTTTGAAAATCAAGTTAGAGAGGTGGAGGAAAAACTGGGAAGAGCAATGAGAGACATGCAAGCAAAGCATGAAAAACAAGTAAACACCCTGCTAAAGGAGACCCAAATAAATGCTGAAGAAAATAACACCTTGAAAAATAGGCTAACTCAATTGGCAAAAGAGGCTCAAAAATCCAATGAGGAGAAGAATGCTTTAAAAAGCAGAATTAGCCAAATGGAAAAGGAGATCCAAAAGCTCACTGAAGAAAATAGTTCTTTCAAAATTAGAATGGAACAGATGGAGGCTAATGACTTTATGAGAAACCAAGAAATCACAAAAGAAAACCAAAAGAATGAAAAAATGGAAGATAATGTGAAATATCTCTCACTGGAAAAACAACTGACCTGGAAAATAGATCCAGGAGAGACAATTTAAAAATTATGAGACTACCTGAAAGCCATGATCAAAAAAAGAGCCTAGACATCATCTTTCATGAAATTATCAAGGAAAACTGCCCTGAGATTCTAGAACCAGAGAGCAAAATAAATATTGAAAGAATCCTCCGATCACCACTGGAAAGAGATCCAAAAAGAGAAACTCCTAGGAACATTGTGGCCAAATTCCAGAGTTCCCAGGTCAAGGAGAAAATATTGCAAGCAGCTAGAAAGAAACAATTCAAGTATTGTGGAAATACAATCAGGATAACACAAGATATAGCAGCTTCTACATTAAAGGATTGAAGGGCATGGAATATGATATTCCAGAAGTCAAAGGAGCTAGGACTAAAACCAAGAATCACCTACCCAGCAAAACTGAATATAATACTTCAGGGGAAAACGTTATCTTTCAACTAAATAGAGGACTTTCAAACACCTTGATGAAAAGACCAGAGCTGAAAAGAAAATTTGACCTTCAAACACAAGAATGAAAAGAAGCATGAAAAGGTAAAAAGCAAAGAGAAGTCATAAGGGACTTACTAAAGTTGAACTGTTTACATTCCTACATGGAAAGACAATATTTGTAACTTGAAACTTTTCAGTATCTGGGTAGTTGGTGGGATTACACACACACACACACACACACACACACACACAGCACAGAGTGAATTGAATAGGATGGGATCATATCTTAAAAAAATGAAATTAAGCAGTGAGAGAGAAATATATTAGGAGTAGAAAGGGAGAAATGGAATGGGGCAGGTTATTTCTCAAAAAAGAGGCAAATAAAAGACTTTATAGTGGAGGGAAAAAGAGGGGAGGTGAGAGAAAAACATGAAGCTTACTCTCATCACCTCGACTAAAGGAAGGAATAAAATGCATAATCATTTTGGTATGAAAACCTATCTTACAATACAGGAAAGTGGGGGAGAAGGGGATAGGAGGGGTGGGGGGGATGATGGAGGGGAGGGCAGTGGGAGGAGGGAGCAATTTGAGGTCAACACTCTTGGGGAGGCACAGGATCAAAAGAGAGAACAGAAGCAATGGGGGGGGCAGGATAGGATGGAGGGAAATATAGTTAGTCTTACACAACATGACTATTATGGAAGTCATTTGCAAAACTACACAGATATGGCCTGTATTGAATTGCTTGCTTCCCAAAGGGAATGGGTGGGGAGGGAGGGATGAAGAGAAGTTGTAAGTCAAAGTTTTAGGAACAACTGTCAAGTATTGTTCTTACTACTAGGAAATAAGAAATACAGGTAATGGGGTATAGAAAGTTATCTGGCCCTACAGGACAAAAGAGAAGATGGAGACAAGGGAAGGGAGGGATGTTAGAAGAGAAGGCAGATCAGTGATAGCAGCAATTAGAATGCTCGGTGTCTTGGGGAGGGGAAGGGGACAAATGGGGAGAAAATTTGGAACCCAAAATTTTGTGAAAATGAGTGTTAAAAGTTAAATAAATTGAAAGAAAGAAAGAAAGAAAGAAAGAAAGAAAGAAAGAAAGAAAGAAAGAAAGAAAGAAAGAAAGAAAGAAAATGACAATAATGAGGCATCCTACCAAATCTTATGGGATACTTCAAAGTCTTAGGGGAAGTTTTATGTCTTTGAATGCCTACATGAACAAAATAGAGAAAGAGGAGATCAATGAATTGAGCATGTAGCCGAAAAAGCTCAAAAAGAACAAATTGAAAATCCCCAAGTAAATACCAAATTACAAATACTGAAAACAAAAGGAGAGATTAATAAAATTGAAATTAAGAAAACTACTGAATTAATAAATAAAACTAATAGTTGTTTTTATAAAAAAGACAAAAAAATGATAAACTTTTGGTCAATTTGATTAAAGAAAAGAAAGAAGAGAACCAAATTACCAATATCGAAAACGAAGAGTGAACTCACCTACAGTGAGGAGGAAATTAAAACAATAATTAGAAATTACTTTGCCCAAATGTATGCCCATAAATTCGACAATCTAAATAAGATGTAGGAATATTTTAAAAAATATAAATTGCCCAGATCAGCGGAAGAGGAAGTTGAATACTTAAATAATCCCATCTCAGAAACAGATTGAACAAGCCATCAGTGTAATCTCTAGGAAAAAAATCTCCTAAATTATCACTCTTTGCAGATGATAAGATGATATACCTAGAGAATCCCAGGGAATAAAGTAAAATCTACTTGAAAAAATAAACAACTTTGACAGCTTTGCAGGTTATAAAATAAATCCAGATAAATCATCTACATTTCTATATATTAGTAACAAAGCCCAACAGCAAGAGATAGAAAGAGAGATCCCATTTAAAACTATAGAGGATACTATAAAATATCTGGGAGTCTACCTGCCAAAACAAACCCAGGGATTATATGAACACAATTACAAAATATTTTTCCCATAAATAAAGTCAGATCTAAGTAAGTGGAAAAACATCAGTTGCTCATGGGGAGGCCAAGCTAGTATAATAAAAATGACAATTCTACCTAAATTAATTTACTTATTCAGTGGCGTACCACTCAAAGTACCAGATAATTGTTTCCTAGAGCTAGAAAAAATATCAAAATTCATCTGGAAGAACAAAAAGTCCAGAATATCAAGGGAAGTAATGTAAAGAAATGCTAGGGAAAGTGGCCTAGCCCTACCAGTCTCAAAATGTATCATAAAGTAGCAATCATCAACACCACTTTCTACTGGCTAAGAAGTAGAGGACTAGACCAGAGGGGTAGGTTAGGTACTCAAGACACAGTAGTCAATGAATAAAGCAATCTACTGTTTGATAAACCCAAGGATTCCAGCTTCTGGAATAAGAAGTCACGGTTTGACAAAAATTGCTGGGAAAACTGGATAACAATGTAGTGGAAACTGGACATAGACCAATGCCTGACACTGTACCCAAGAGTAAAGTCCAAATGGATTCATGATCTAGGTATAAAGAGTGATACCATGGAAAAACTAGAGGAGCAAGGAATAATGTATTTTTCAAATTTATGGAGAATGGAGAAATTTTTGACCAAACAAGAGACAGAGAACATTATGAAATGCAAAATGTATAATTTTTATTATATTAAATTGAAAAATTTTTGCACAAACAAACTCAATGCAACCAAGATTAGGAGTGAAGCAGAAAACTGGGAAAGAATTTTTGCAACCAGTCTCTGTGATAAAGGCCTCATTTCTAAAATATATAGAGAGAAATGAGTCAAATTTTTAAGAACACAAGCCATTCCTCAATTGATAAATGGTCAAAGGATATGAACAGGCAGTTTTCAGAGGAAAAAATTAAAGCTGTGTATCATCATATGAAAAAATGCTCTAAATCATTATTGATTAGAGAGATACAAAACAAAACCACTCTGAGGTACCATATCACACCTATCAGATTGGCTAACATGACAAAACAGGAAGATGATAAATGTTGAAGAGGATGTGGGAGAGTTGGAACACTAATTCATTGTTGGTGGAACGGTGAGCTGATCCATCCATTCTGGAAAGCAATTTGGAATTATGTCCAAAGAGCTACAAAAATGTACATACTCTTTGACCTAGCAATATCACTTCCAGGACTGTGTCCCAAAGAGATCATAAAAATGGGTATAGGTCCCATATGTACAAAAATATTTATAGCGGTTCTCTTTGGGGTGGCCAAAAACTGAAAATCAAGGGGATGCCCATCAATTGGGGAATGACTGAACAACCTGTAGTATATGAATGTAATGGAATACTATTTTGCTATAAGAAATGATGAACAGGAATACTTCAGAGAGGCCTGGAAAGACTTATATGATCTGATGCTGAGCAAAAAGAGCAGAACCAGGAGAACTTTGTACACAGCAATAACCACAGTGTGCCAGGACTTTTTCTGGTAGACTTAGACCTTCATTGTGATGCAAGGACTTAAACAATCCCCAATGGTCTTTTAAGGCAAAATGCCTTCCACATCCAGAGAAAGAACTGTGGAATTAGATCGCAGAATGAAGCAGACCATTTTCTCTTGTGTTATGTTTTGTTTTGTTTTATGGTTTCTCCCATTCATTCTAATTCTTCTATGCAACATGACTAAGGTGAAAATGTATTTAATAAGAATGTATATGTAGAACCTACATAAGATTGCATGCTGTCTCTAGGAGTGAATATGGGGTGAGGAAGACAGGGTAAAAAATCTAAGATATATGGAAGTGATTGTGAAAAACTGAAAATAAATAAATTAATTTTTAAAAAATTTCCTATGTAAGGTACCAAGATGTTTCAAATAAATGTACAAAGGCAGAGACAGTTTATTCATCCTTTCTAGACCATCATATGATACAAATTGTTTCAGGTACCTAAATGGAGGGTTAACGATTAAATCCTACATAAGGAGTGAGTCAAAGAACATATCTTAGAAATAATAACTGTGTAAAAAAAATGATGATGAAACAACATGCCAGAGTTTCTGGGGTATATCTAAAGATTAAAATATATATTAACAACGTAGAGAAGAAAAAAGAGAATGTGCATTTTTAAAGTTAGAAAGTCAGCAAATAAACAGTCCTAAAATAAGTACAAAAGAACAGAGATTTAAAATTAGAGGGAAGACAAATAAACTGGAAACAAAAAAAGATAGAAATGATAAAATCTGGCTTTTTGAAAAGATTAATAAAAATTCATAAATTCTTGGCTAATCTAACTTATAGAAAAGCACCAAAAAATGAAATCAATAAAATAGTAAGTGAGCAAAATGAAATCACAGAAAAAAAAACCCAAAAGAAATAAAAAGAACTAGATTTTATTATGCATAGTTACATGCTACCAAAATTTAGAACACAAAAGGAATAGAGGAATGCTTTCAAAAATATAAGATACCCATAAACATTTTTTCTTTTTTTTATTTGTTTTCAACATTCATTTCCACAAAATTTTGAGGTCCAAATTTTCTCCCCATCTCTCCCCTCCCCTGCCCCAAAACGCCAAGCATTCTAATTTCTCCTATCACCAATCAGCCCTCCCTTCTAACATCCCTCCCTTCCCTTATCCACATCTTCTCGTTTGTCCTGTAGGGCCAGATAAGTTTCTATACCCCATTACCTGTATTTCTTTTTTATTTATTTCCTTATTTCCCAGTTGTATGCAAGAACAATACTCAACAGTTCTTCCTAAAACTTTGAGTTCCAACTTCTCTTCATCCCTCCCTCCCCACCCATTCCTTTTGGGAAGCAAGCAATTCAATATAGGCCAAATCTGTGTAGTTTTGCAAATGACTTCCATAATAGTCGTGTTGTATAAGACTAACTATATTTCCCTCCATCCTATCCTGCCTCCAATTACTTCTATTTTCTCTTTTGATCCTGTCCCTCCCCGTGAGTGTTGACCTCAAATTGCACCCTCCTCTCCATGCCCTCCCTTCCATCATCCCCCCCACCCTGCTTATCCCCTTCTCCCCCACTTTCCTGTATTGTAAGATAGGTTTTCATACCAAAATGAGTGTGCATTTTATTCCTTCCTTTAGTTGAATGTGTTGAGAGAAAGCTTCATACTTCCTCTCTTACCTCTCCCCTTTCTCCCTCTGTGGAAAAGTCTTTTACTTGCCTCTTTTATGAAAGATAATTTGCCCCATTCCATTTCTCCCTTTTTCCTCCCAATATATTCCTCTCTCACCCCTTAATTTCATTTGTTTTAGATATGATCCCATCCTATTCAACTCACCCTGTGCTCTGTATGTGTGTGTGTGTGTGTGTGTGTGTGTGTGTGTATGTAATCCCACTGACTACCCAGATACTGAAAAAAATTTTCAAGAGTTACAAATATTGTCTTTCCATGTAGGAATGTAAACAGTTCAACTTTAGTAAGTCCCTTATGACTTCTCTTTGCTGTTTACCTTTTCATGTTTCTCTTCATTCTTGTGTTTGAAAGTCAAATTTTCTTTTCAGCTCTGGTCTTTTCATCAAGAATGCTTGAAAGACCACTATTTCATTGAAAGACCATTTTTTCCCCTGAAGTATTATACTCAGTTTTGCTGGGTAGGTGATTCTTAGTTTTACTCCTAATTCCTTTGACTTCTGTACTATCATATTCCATGCCCTTCAATCTCTTAATGTTGAAGCTGCTAGATCTTGTGTTGTCCTGATCGTATTTCCACAATACTTGAATTGTTTCTTTCTAGCTGCTTGTAATATTTTCTCCTTGACCTGGGAACTCTGGAATTTGGCCACAATGTTCCTAGGAGTTTCTCTTTTTGGATCTCTTTCAGGAGGTGGTCAGTGGATTCTTTCAATATTGATTTTGCCCCCTGGTTCTAGAATATTAGGGCAATTTTCCTTGATAATTTCATGAAAGATGATGTCTAAGCACTTTTTTGGTCATGGCTTTCAGGTCATCCCATAATTTTTAAATTGTCTCTCCTGGATCTATTCTCCAGGTCAGTTCTTTTTTCAATGAGATATTTCACATTATCTTCCATTTTTTCATTCTTTTGTGATTTCTTGCCTTCTCATAAAGTCATTAGTCTCCATCTGTTCCATTCTGATTTTTAAAGAACTATTTTCTTCAGTGAGCTTTTGGATCTCCTTTTCCATTTGGCTAATTCTGCTTTTTAAAGCATTCTTCTCCTCATTGGATTTTTGAGCCTCTTTTGCCAATTGAGTTAGCCTATTTTTCAAGGTGTTATTTTCTTCAGCATTTATTTGGGTCTCCTTTAGCAGGGTGTTTACTTGTTTTTCATCCTTTGCTTGCATGTCTCTCATTGCTCTTCCCAGTTTTTCCTCCACCTCTCTAACTTGATTTTCAAAATCCTTTTTGAGCTCTTCCATGGCCTAAAACCATTGAATATTTATGTTGGATGTTTGGGATACAGAAGCCTTGATGTTTATGTCTTTCCCTGATGGGAAGCATTGTTCTTCTTCATCTGAAAGAATGGGAGGAGATATCTGTTCACCAAGAAAATAACCTTCTATAGTCTTATTTTTTTTCCCTTTTTTGGGCATTTTCCCAACCAGTTACTTGACTTGTGGGTCCTTTGTCAAGAGTAGGGTATACTCTGGGGACCTGTAAGATCTCAGTTCCTCCAAGGTGGCACAATCAAGCGTGTACTTGTCTGGGTGCAGAAAAGGATTTTTGTGCTCAGAATCTTAGCAGAGTTTCTTCTCCATAGCCACCTGACCTCCTGTTCCGCCAAGCTAGCACTGGGGGTTAGGATTCAGTCAAGCTGTGGGGGCAGGGCCACCATTCAGTGCAAGATAAAGCTACTTATTAGGTAAAAATAAAAACTGCTTAGACCAGCACCTTACATTATATCCCACAACACATTCTAAATGGATATGCAACCTTAATATTGAATATCATACTATGAAAAAATATCAAAGAAATTGATCACATACCTCTCACAGCCATGGGTAAGACAATGGCTTACTCTTCTTAACAAAAGAAGAGATAGGGTAATTATAAAAATAAATAAATAAAAGACATAACTTTGATTACCTGAAACTTCTACATAGACAAAATTCATGCTTCTAGGATAAGAAGGGAAATGGTCAAATGGGGGTAAATCTGTAATAAATTTTTCTGATAAGGGTTTGGCATCTGACATATATATATATATATATATATATATATATACATATTATATCTGGGTGTGTGTGTATAGAAATATATGTATGTATATACATGTCTCTGTGTCTGTATATACATGTCTATATGTATGCCATTTTCCAATATATAAGTGATCAAACAGTTCTCAAAAGAATTGAAACATATTCACATGAAAAAAATATCCAAAGTACTAATAACAAGAGAAATGCAAATCAAAACAAACCTGAGGTTTCAATTTACACCTTGAAAATTGGCTAAGATGCAGTGTTAGAGTGTTGTAGAAAAGTGTGTACACTAATAATTTTGTTGGAGATGTAAAATGTTACAACTATTTTGGAATGAAATTTGTTATTATGCAAATAAAATTACTATGGTTATACTCTTTGAAGCAGAAATGCTTTATCACTGGGCTTATATTTAAAGGAAGTCATCAGTTAGAAGAAAGTCCTAATATACTCAAAAATATTTAAAGCAACACTTTTTCAAGTAGCTAAAAATTAGAAACAAAGTAGATACCCATCAATTGGGGCATGTCTGAACAAACTGTGGTACAGTAATATAATGTGATATTACTGTGCTGTAAGCAGTGAAGTTTCTGATGAATACAGAGAAAGATGTGTATGAACTGATGCAGAGTGAAATAAGCAAACCCAAGAAAACAATATATGCCATAGCGACAATAAGGTAAATGGAAAGATCAGTGACATACAAAAAAAATCAAAAGTGAACATAAAATATTAAAGATAAAGCAGGAATCTAATGAAGAAATATAAGAGGATAACCCTGACCCACCTTTTCAAAGAAGAGGGAGGTTCATTGTTATTACACATTGCACATGTTTTCAGATTTTTTTCAATGTGTTGATCAGTTATGCTGATTTTTTTTTCTCTTGAAAAATACTGTTTGTCATATGGGATAGCTCACTGGGAGCAAGAGGGTGAAGAAAACTTAGAATAATTGTGATATTTTAGGAAACAGAAGATAGGAACAAAAAACATATGGGGTGTTTTTAATGTGGGAAACATAGAAGATCAAAGAAAAGAAACTTGGACTGACACCCACTCGGAGACAGGAAAAGAAAGGTGTTCAGTAAAGCTACTGAGGGGGCAGAGCCAAGATGGCAGAGTTAAAGGACAGACTTGTAGACATTCTCCCCCTACAGCCCATAAAATGACTAAACGAAATTTAGAGCATCAGAAGTCTGAAAACAACAGACTGAAATAGATTTTCAGCCCAAGAAAACTTGAAAGGCTGACAGGAAAGTTCATTGCACCAGTCTTTGAACAGAGCACAGCCCAGCCTTGGCCATACAGCACAGCATGAACAGGACTAGAGCAGGCTTCAGGGAGCAGAATCACAGGCAGCAGCTGTGGTTCCCAGATTTATCACCGCTTAAATGCCAAAGACAGCTTCAAAGGTCAGTGAGAAAGCTCTTTCACCTGGGTGAGAAGGGAATGAAGTCTGCTCCCAGCCCCAGGGCAGCAGCAGCCACTGAGCTGCAGCATTCATTTTTCGAGCCCTAAGGCTAAAGACTCTGGGGGAATTGAGCAGATGAGCTGGATCTCAGTCCTGAGTGGTAGTCCTGGGCTGAGGAGGCATGCTGACTGGCGTGGTGGAGCTGATAGAGGTTCTGGAGAGGGAATTCTACTTGCAGATCCTGGGCAGAAAAGCTTATGGTTGCTTCCAGAACAGAAAGCAGGCCAAGAGAGGAGTAAACTCCTCTCCTATGATTGCACCACTTTGGAGGACCCTAGACTATACCATCCTTTTGACAAAGAACTCAAAAGTCAAGTAACTGTCTGGGAAAATGCCCCCAAAAAGGAAAGAAAATAAAACTATAGAAGGTTACTTTCCTGATGAACAGGTATTTTCTTCCATCCTTTCAGATGAGGAATAACACTGCATACCATCAGAGGAAGACATAAAAGTCATGGCTTCTGCATCCAAAACCTCCAAATAAATATTCAATGATCTCAGGCCATGAAAGAGTTCAACAAGGATTTTGAAAATCAAGTAAGAGAAGAGGTGGAAAAATTGTGAAGAGAAATGAGAGAGATGCAAGAAAATTATGAAAGTGAGTCAACAGTTTCCTAAGAGAGACCCAAAAAAATGCTGAAGAAAATAACATCTTTAAAAATAGGCTAACTCATATGGCAAAAGAGTTCCAAAAAGCTAATGAGGAGAAGAATGCTTTAAAAAGCAGAACTGGTCACATGGGAAAAAAGGTCCAAAAGCTCACTAAAGAAAATGATTCTTTAAAAATTAGAATGGAGCAGATGGAAGCTAATGATTTTATGAAAAAATAAGAAATTAGAAAACAAAATCAAAGGAATGAAAAAATAGAAGACTATGTGAAATATCTCTTTGGAAAAACAACTGACCTGGAAAATAGATCCAGGAGAGAAAATTTTAAAATTATGGGATGACCTGAAAGCCATGAAGAAAAAAATGAGCCTAGACATCATCTTTCATGAAATTATCAAGGAAAATTGCCCAGATATTCTAGAACCAGAGGGTAAAATATATATTGAAAGAATCCACCTACCACCTCCTGAAAGAGATCTGAAACAAAAACTCTTAGGAATATTGTAGCCAAATTCCGGAGTTACCAGGTCAATGAGAAAATATTGCAAGCAGCTAGAAAGAAACAATTTGAGTATTGTGGAAATACAATCAGGATAACACAAGTATTCAAGAAATCCACTGATCACCACCTGATAGAGATCCAAAAAAGAGAAACTCCTGGGAACATTGTGGCTAAATTCCAGAGTTCCCTGGTCAAGGAGAAAATATTGCAAGCAGCTGGAAAGAAACAATTTAAGTATTGTGGAAATACAATCAGGATAACACAAGATCTAGCAGCTTCTACATTAAGGATTAGAAGGGAGTGGAATAGGATATTCCAGAAGTCAAAGAAACTAGGACTAAAACCAAGAATCACTTACCCAGCAAAACTGAGCATAATACTTCAGGAGAAAAAATGGTCTTTCAATGAAATAGTGGACTTTCAAGCATTCTTGATGAAAAGACCAGAGCTGAAAAGAAAATTTGACTTTCAAACACAAGAATGAAGAGAAACATGAAAAGGTAAACAGCAAAGAGAAGTCATAAGGGACTTACCAAAGTTGAACTGTTTACATTCCTACATGGAAAGATAATATTTGTAACTCTTGAAACTTTTCAGTATCTGAGTAGTTGGTAGGATTACACACACACACACACACACACACACACACACACACACACACACACACACGCACACACACACATACATGCACACACACACAGAGACAGAGAGCACAGAGTGAATTGAATAGGATAGGATCATATCTTAAAATTAAGGGGTGAGAAAGAAATATATTGGGAGGAGAAAGGGAGAAATGGAATGGGGCAAATTATCTCTCACAAAAGAGGCAAGCAAAAGACTTTTTAATGGAGTGAAAAATAAGGGAGGTGAGAGAAAAACATGAAGTTTACCCTCATATTTAAGGAAGGAATAAAATGCACACTCATTTTGGTATGAAAACCTATCTTACAATACAGGAAAGTGGGGGAGAAGGGGATAAGCAGGTGGGGGGGATGATGAAAAGAAGGGCAATGGGAGGAGGGAGCAATTTGAAGTCAACCTTCTTGGGGGGGCACAGGATCAAAAGAGAGAATAGAAGCAATGGGAGGCAGGATAGGATGGAGGGAAATATAGTTAGTCTTACATAACACAACTATTATGGAAGTCATCTGCAAAACTACACAGATGTGGCCTATATTGAATTGCTTGCCTTCCCAAAGGGAATGGGTGGGGAGGGAGGGATGAAGAGAACCTGGAACTCAAAGTTTTAGGAACAACTGTTGAGTAATGTTCTTGCTACTAGGAAATAAGAAATACAGGTAATGTGGTATAGAGAGTTATCTGGCCCTACAGGACAAAAGAGAAGATGGGGACAAGGGAAGGGAGGGATGTTAGAAGAGAGGGCAGATTGGTGATAGGGGCAATTAGAATTCTTGGTGTTTTGGAGTGGGGGGAGGGGACAAATGGGGAGAAAATTTGGAACCCAAAATTTTGTGAAAATGAATGTTAAAAGTTAAATAAATAAATTTAAAAATATTTTACATTTTCTTCTATCTTTTCATTCTCTAGATTCTGTTTGACTGGTTCTTGATGTCTCATAGATTCATTAGCTTCTACTTGCTCAATTCTATTTTTTTATCAAATCATTTTCTTCAGTTAACATTTGCATCTCCTTTTCATCTGTCTAATTTTTCCTTTTAAGGAGTTATTTTCACCAGTTAGGTTTTGTACTTCCTTTTTCATTTGTCCAGTTTTCCTTTTTAAGGAACTGTTCTCTTCAGTGAATTCTTTTTTCATATTTTAAAAATCATTGGCCAGTTTTTCTTCTATTTCTCTAATTTGGGCTTTTAAATCCTTCCTGAGCTCTTCCAAGAAGGCTCTTTGTGCTTCAGACCAGTTCATATTCCCTTCTGAAGTTTCAGATGAAAGTACAGTCTCAACGCTGTCCTCCAGTATTTGTATTTTGGTCCTTGTCCCCATAGAAAGATTCTATGGTCTTTTCCTTTCTGCTTTAATTCTTACTCATAATAATAATCTTTTTCCTGGCTTTTAAAGTAAATCTCTGCATCTGTGGCACAGGGAGCTCTGTCCTGCAGTTTTTGTGCCTAAAACTCGAGGCTTTGTGTGTTGTGGTCTCTGGTTCTTTCAGCTAGAAGCTAAAATGCTGCAGCTTACCTGTGCTGAGCTGACTGGTGTTTGAAAACAGAGGTCCTGTGATGTCTTTTTGGGTTTCCCAGTAGTTACCCTGGAGGTAGCTTGTTAAGTGTGGGGGAAGGGGTAGTCTGGATACCAGAGGTCTCCTCTGCTTAGCTAGAGCATAGGCAAGCACAGCTGTCTGCATTAGTGTCTTCCCAATTCCCCTGGGGTGCTGAGGCATGCCTGGTGTCATGATCTTGGCAACTGATGGCTTCAGCTCCTGGGGCTCAGGATATTCTCCCAGTTCGTTGAGGTAGGGCTGTCTGGGACAGCTCTGATCCTGCACTGGTCTCCTTAGGCCACAGCAAGAGGAACCCTCCCTAGCAATCTTTCTAGACTCATGGGCTGAGAGCTTGTTTACCCTCTCTGTTGCTCCCACTGTTCCAGGGTTTTTCCTGGGGAGATATTCTCTGGGCTCATCAAAGTCAACAAGGGGAGGGAGATAGCAACTACTGATCACTCTGCCATCTTGGCTCCTGGAAGCCTGAAGTATTTTATTGTTAAATAAAAATGTTTTTGATTGATTACAATAATTTCCAAATACATTTCTTTCATCCTTTCCTGCTTTGGCTCAATAATCCTTCCCTCGTCAGAAAGATTCAGGAAGAGGAAAAAAAGTTTTCCCAAATCCATCAACAAATCAAACTTGACTTACAGTATATTCAGTATTCCATACTTATAGTTCTCCTTCCCCTGTGGTAAAGAAGAAGTGCATTTAAAAAATATTTTTCTAGGGTCAAGCTTGGGCATTATAATTACACAACATTCTTTCCATTTGCATTACTATAGCCATCCAAAGCAGAATTGAGACAACACAAAGTAAATGTAGGATGAGCAAATTTAGAGTATCCTCCCCAAATATTCACATGGACTATCTGTGCCCAACCTGTGGTAGAGCATTCTGTGGTTGAGCCACAGTCCAACACACTGAAATTTTACTTTATCATGGTGATGTCATTTTGGTCCTCTTCAAGAACGAAGGACAACAACCAACCAACCAGCTGTAGTCATTGTATATATTGCCTTCCTGGTTCTCTTGGCTTTATTCTGAATCAATTTCTGTCTCTCTGTATTTTCCTTAATTCTTTCAATAATTTTTTTACAGCCATAATCCATGAGAGTACCCTTTTAGAGATGTGAACTGCCAATTGCCTCTGAGAATATTGCTGCTCCCAGCCTTCCTCATCAGTCACAGTTATGAAAGCCCTAGAAAGGAAAGTTCTCAACACCAAGCGGTTGGCATTGTCAAATGGTTCCACATCAGAGAAATAGGTGTGGTTTTATCAATGAAAATGACATTAAGGAATGTTTACTACTATGTACTTTCCTGCTACAACCTAAGTACCCCTTGACCTTTCATTCTGGCTTGCCCTTCTTATAAGTGTTCTCTCTCCCTGTTAAATATAAGATGCCTTGAGAGAAGGGACTTCTTTCTGTTCTATTTATATTCAGAATACTTAATAAAGTACTTTGCACATAATAAGAGCATAATAAACACTTTTTACTAATTCCTCCATCCATTATGACAGAAGGTACATGTCCTAGAAATAAATTCCAATCAAAGAAATGAGGGTGACAGTATGAGTAAACAGAAGAAAATGTCAAACATAATGCAGAAATACCATGGGTTCCAGAGGTCCAAGAGGCAGACAGAGCAAAAGCAAGAGCTTTCCCATAAATGTAAGAAGAAACTCAAAGAACAAAGAAACTTAGCTTCAAGGATTTCAAGAGTAGACAGAAGAAAGAGGAAATTTTTTAAAGGAAATTTTACATGAAATGATAGCTTAGGATGAAAAATTTTAAAGGAAAATAAAGAATTTATTATAGAAGGTAGAAAATCTTTGCAAGTAGTCAAATTTATAAAAAATATATTGGAATAAGTAGGATTAAGTGACTAGAGAAAACAACAAGGAATATTAGAATATGGTTTAAAAGATGGAATATATAGAAGACAGTCTACGTTATTTACTATTTTTAAAAAACAGGTTAGGAGACAATTTAAGAATCATTGACTTCCTGACACACATGACCAAAAGAAAAAAAAACTGTGCAACACATTTCAAGGAATCATAAAACTGTCAAGGTATATTAGATCCAAGGGGTAAATTAATCTGATTTAAAAAAAGAAAGCCAAATTTTTAATATTAGAAATGGAAAAGGACACTGAAAAAAATGAAGAGGAAGGGAAAAAAATAGAAACTTTTTGTTTATTGAACAAGACTGATAATTGAAGGATGTGAATATTTGTAAAAATATAAAATGTGTAGGTTAACAGAAGAAAATAATTTAGATAACCAAATTATAGAAAAAGAAATTAAACAAGCCTTAAAGGAACCCTAAATGAAAACCAAAGAACCAGATGGATTAACAAGTTAGTTCAATCAAACATTCAAAAACAAGTTTTATTTTCATTATGCATAAATTATTTGCAAAAACAGGGAGAGATGGAATTCACCCAAACTCTCAGCAAAGGTGTTACAGTTACACATTGAAAAGGTAATATACTATAAACAGTTTGGATTAATAGCATCATTACAGTACCAAATTTAAACATATACTACAAAACATATACTACAAGCATGTAGTACAATTTGGTCCTAGTTTCTTTTTCTTTTAAATGAAAATTTTAATCAGAACAGATTAGGTGGACAACATACAACAGCAAACAAAGAGTAGAATAGTGTATGTGAATATCTAAGACTCCAACTACCAGAGTAAGGACTCCCTATATGATGAAAACCATTGTTAAAAGAGAGAGCCATCTAGCAGAAGTCAGGGAAAGATAATACCAAGTATTCACACCATATTCCACAAATTATGTGCAGTCAAGCATCATTTGTGAATCACTGACATATCCATAGCCTTTGCTTCAAACAAATGTGCTAAAGAGAGTAGAGAAAATGGATACATGACCTAAATATAAAAGAATACATTATAAACAAACTAAAAGACTGAGGAAAGACACCTTTTACAACTATACATAGGAGAAGAATTCTGGATCAGCCAAGGGACTGAAAGAATATTAAAAGATAAAATGGAAAATTTTAATTGTATATTTTTTTTAAAAAATTTAAATAAATAAAACCAATGCAATTAGAAATAGACTGGAAACAGTGCACTGGAGAAAATACTGTGTATAAAAATTTTCTGATAAACATTCAATTCCCAAACTACATACGCAATTGATACAAATATAGAACAATTCCTCAATAGGTAAATAGTTAAGAAGGTTAACATGAAGTTCTTAAAAGAGAGCAAAGATACAAGTAGCCACATGAAAAATATTCCAAATCATTAAGATAAATTAAAAACAACTCGTCATACTGACAAAGAAAATGACAGTTTTTAGAGTTTCTAGATAAAACAATTTAGAACTATATCTACAAAGTAATAAAATGTCACAATCCCCTTGACCCAGAAGTTGTACTGCTACTAAATTTATATCCCAAAAAATAGGGAAAAAAAAAGAAGGAAAGATCACATGTGTACAAAAATATTTATAGCTGCTTACTTCTTCTTATAGCAAAAGAACCAGAAACAAAGTGGGTACCCATCAATTGGGGAATGACTAAATAAACTGGTATAATGGAATATTGCAGCACCATAAGAAATGACAAGATGGATCAAGAAAAGCCTGGAAGGACTTTCATGAATTGATCCAGAGTAAAACAAAAAGCAATCAGTAGAATAATTTATATGACTACAATACTGTAAGGGAAAACAACTATAAACGATTTAAGTTCTGTTATTAATGAAATGACCAATCACGACTACAAAAGACTGATAATGAATCTTGCTTCCCTTCTATTGATAGGATGGTGATGATATATATTTTCACACACAATGTGTGACTGTAATTATTGGTTACAAGAGAGGACTTTTTTTTTATCTGGAGGAGAGTAGTGAGTAGTTCTAAAAAAAAGAAAAGAAAGAAATCAATGAATTAAGTGAGGGGCAGAGCCTAGATTATAGATTAAAAGCAGGGACTTGCTTGAGCTCACCCCCAAACCCTTTCAGATACCTATAAAAATGACTCTGAACAAATTCTAGAGCTACAGAACCCACAAAATGACAGAAGAAACAAATCTCAAAATCTTGTGGAAATGATTGTTGAAAACTAAAAATAAATAAATAAACTTTTAAAATATAAAAAAAGAAATCAAGTATCAATGAATCACTTAAAAAGTAAGCAGAAAGAGCAGAAGGAAGTTCAGAAAGAAAAATCAGATAAACAGGGCAATGTTGTAATTATCATGTGGAAATAACCCCCACCTCCAAAAGCTATAGTAGTGGAGATTATCAGTTTCATATTCAGTTCTCATTTTCCTGTTCTTCCACCACAAGGAAAGTTCATGCTTACTGCTGTTTTTCAAATTCATAATAATAAAAAGTTGTTCATCCTTCATTTTCAGAGAGGACCAGTGATGTCATGGGTGATATCTTGACTTCCTCGTGAATTGAAGCGAGACAGTTGTTTAAAGTTGTCAATTTCACTCCATCTTCCAGAGTAATCAAAGCCCAGTGGCAGGATAAAAGTCAAGATAACTGGTGATGGCCTGGGATGCAGTGGATAACCTTGGTACTTTTCATGCCTGATCAAGTTCTACTTGCTTAAGTCACCCTCATGGCCGTTGGAGCAAATTATTCTCATTCACCCCTTCTACTAGGGAAAGTCTTCACATGCTTGGGGTAGACATCCCCCTAACTCACTGTGAGATTTAAGGACTATTTGTTACTCCCAATCTGCTTTAACCCATCTGTGGAAACAGTTTACTAAGATGTGGTCTCTGTACATGCTACAGCTGCTTAGCCACAGGTGAGAGTTGGTGATGATAGGTGAGCAGTCCTGAAAAGGGCTTGACAAGCCGGAAAACCCCACACAAATGAAGCAGTAGCTTAGTACAGTGGAAACAGGACTGGCTGATATCAGAAGACCTGACTTCAAATCCTGCCCCTGATACTTTCTAACTACATGACCTTGGATAATTCATTTGACTTTCCTGGGCCTCAGTTTCTAATAGGAAATTAGCTATGAAGTGCCTTTAAGCTACGATTCTCTGACATTACTGACTGACCAAAAATGTTTTCTATCGATATTCATTCCTGGTTTCCAATAACATTCACTGCAAGATAACTGAAGGGAATCTGGGATTTGTACACTATAATAAATTATCAGCAAGACAGAGAGGTCCTTATTTTGTTCACAGCCTCTTTAAAAACAGAGTGTATATGTTAGCTTTACTTGAACTAATGTCTGTGCACAAGGGAGCTATTAGCATATTCATGAATTAGTCTTTTGTTTGTAGCGGTTATATAAAAGATAATCACGTGTTTATTTTGGTGAGGTATTTTTGCCTCAAAACAGTCAGCTTCCTCCTTATGAACCTCTTGAGTGATAGCAAGTCCCTGCCTGGGAATACATCTGGGCAATTCACATCTATTTATGAAATTCAAATACTGTCCTTTTTAAAAAAGATCCAGAATTTATTTCTGAAGTATGGATAGCTTCCTTTTACTGAAGTACCCTGCAAATTCTCTAAGCTTTATTTCTGGAGTCGCCATGACTTTCTACAGTTAGAAACATATTATCAGTTGGTGGCCAACCTTCTAATGGCAAACATCTTTCAATGGAGAAAGACTAGTCCTCAGAAAGACCACCACACCTACCCAAACTCACTCTCCACTGGTAGAATATTTAGGAGCCGAGTGTAGCCTCTTATTTTAGGTAGTAAGAGAGATTTCATCAGTAAGGGAGATCTTGGTTCACAAAAAAATGACTGATGTGTACAGAAGTATAAACAGCTAACTTGATTAATGAACGTGGTAACAATTCTTTTCCCTTGAAAAGTATTAGCTGGGATAAGGGTTAATGTTTGTAGCAAAAATGAACCTAAGTACTAAGATGGCTAAGAGCCATCTCCATTTTACTAGTCACCCTTATGCCAGTTCAGATCTTCATTATCACATAACTGAACTGCTCCAATAGCTTTCTAAATGTAGTTAGTCTCTTTCTTCTCTAAGGCAGAGTAATCAAATACATGACTTTGATCCCATCTCTCCCCTATTCCAAAGCTTTCAGTGGATCCCATTGTCTACTGAATGAAGTTCAAACTTCTTAATTTAGGATTCAAAGTTGGCTCTAACAATCTGGCTCTCACCTACTTTTCCAAGTATATTTCACACAACTCTTTTTCATATACAGTGCAGGTTCTGGAGTTACTATCCCATCTTATAGGCACTTAGCAAATCAGATTTCCTAAAGATAGTTATTATGTTTTTTTCCACTTGGAGTTTTGGTGACCAAGGGTTTAGGAATATCTTTCTGATAATGCTTGCTAATAGGTCATAAACCCTTGCTAGTGTGCTTCTCTCCAATTGACTATAGATTAATAACTAGTCAGCCAAATATAATTAGATATTAGAAAGGGGTATTTACTTAAGTGGTAGAGTAAGAACATTTGGTAGAAGACATCCCCCCAAAAGTCTGTGACATTCTCACCAAGACATAGTCTAAGTGAGGAAAATGAACTTAAGCTTAAAACAAACACATGTGACAAGGGATAACTCTCAGCTCTTAGTTGCTGAAAATCCTTTTAGTCACTTGTAAAGGCAAGCAAAGTAGGATCTTTTGGTTTTATTTGTTTGTTTGTTTGTTTGTTTTACTGAAAGTGTCTCTGAATGATGTGAATAATGTCCACCCATTGTTGGACCTGAGAAGATTGTAGGAAGGTCTACACCTTTTGTTAATGAGGCTTTGATTTCTCCAGGAATGTGATGTCCTCTGACTCTAAAAAGTGTACAAAGACTCTGAGGTGCAGTTTTATTTTGGGATTTAGTTTTTGGAAGAAGTTTTTTATGCCAGATGAGATTCTGGGAAGCCACTAAGCAGCCCATTGGCTTTGAAAACCCAGATGTTGCTGCCTCCCTCTCTGGTAACTATGGTCAGACAGTTGAACCTGTCTGTTGATTTGTGATATATGTACCAATTATGGTCAGACAGAGGAAGCCATGTCTGTGGATCTTTGATTTCTCCATATTTTCTCTGAAAAACCCTCAAAAATTACCTTTCCTTTCATGAATGCAGATCTAAGAACCTGTGATAGCAGGCCCCCCTGTGTATGTTGGGGTGCTTACTGTTACACCACTTCACAAGAAACTCATGAAATTCTTCTAAAGTATGGTATAGCTCTTTACTAGGATCCTTGGAAAGTTCTAAAGCTGACTTTCCTTAATGGGCCTAAATTGTCCTTGACTCCTGATGCAGATACTTCTCTTCAAGGATATTTACTAGGATGCTGATGAGAAGTCCAAAGCTAGGTGTGGATAGGAATCACTGAGGCTCTCCTCTTCCACACCTCCCCCCAAGTAATTCCTTCTCAAGGTCTTAGCTCAAACTCCTTTCTCCTGATTCACACCAGTAATCCTAATGAGAGTTAAAGATTTTCCCCACCAATTAATGGGCCTGCCCATTAAGGGAAGCTTGATTAGGGGAGATTTTTTTGTTGTTGTTGGAAGGCCCATAAGTTTTGTTAATTTCTAATGAGAAACTGATTCTCATGGGTTATGATGCTCTCCAGCTCTGAAAAGTATATAAATACTCTCAGGTGAGGTTTTATTTGGGGGCTTACTCACTGGAAGTGTTTGCTTGGCCAGATTAGCCACCAAAGAACCCCCCAGCTTTGAAAACACACAAGTTAGTGCTTCTCTCTCTGATAACTATGTATGTGTGTAATGGTCAGACAGTTGGATCTATCTGCTGATCTGTGATGTACATATTGCTTATAGTCAGACAGTTGGAAGCTGTTGATCTTTGTTTCTCTGTATTTTCTCTGAAGTTCAGGGTGTTAACTTTTCCCCCTGAACTAAGTGAATGATATATGTGCTTGATTAAAGTGATTGCTGACCCCTCAAAAAGTGCTTTCCTTTTAGAAAAGCAGGTCTAAGAACACAGTAGGCACTCTGTGTATGCAACGGTCCTTGCTGTTACAACTCCTGGAATAGTAATTCTGAACTATGAACTGACCTGCTATTTTATAGAAAGCTCACAGTGTGAAACAGAGGATACATCCATCTAATGCTTTTGAATGATTCAGTAGTGACATACTCACATAATAAATGTGTCATTAATAGAATTTCTTATTAATTACTTTAAATGGAGTGGCATAATTTATTGGTTAAGTAATTTGACACCAACCCTTTCACAAGACCTTTATGCCTATTTTCCCCAAGCATGTGCCTCTTGCCTTTATACGTTTACCCAGACTCTTCCTTGGGTCTGAAATAATCATCTACATATTATTTGTTTGTTTGGATGGAGGTGAGGGGTGAAAGTTGGATTATATGAGTCATCTGGTTATAAGAAACTCTGACTAAAGAGAGTGCCTATCATAATGCAGGTCTACAACTACTCTCCAATATGGAGTCTTTGAAAATTTCTTGGAGACACTGTACTTAATAATATTTTACATATCCTTCAAGCCACAGTTCAATGCCTTCTCTTACATGAGGTTTTCCCCAATCCCTTCTTCCCTCTATATTTGAGCATCTACCCCTCCAGTCCCTCATGCACTTATTTGTTCTTTTATTCTATGTATTCATCATACTATCATTTGTAGCATCATCATTTGGGTGCACATCTTACTTCCTTGACTAGATTACAAGTCAAACTAGAACTCAAGTGTTCTAATTCCAATTGGGGGTGGTGGTGGTAGTGGTGGTGGTGGTGGTGGTGGTAGTGTTGAGTCATTTCAGTATTGTTTGACTCTTCGTGACTCCATTTGGGGTTTTCTTGGCAAAGATGCAGGAGTGGTTTGCCATTTCCTTTTCTAACTCATTTTACAGATGAAGAAACTGAGGCAAATAGGGTTAAATGATTTGGTCAGGGTCACACAGCTTGTAAGTGCCTGAAGTCAGACTGGAACTTAGGAAGATCCACTGTGCCATGTAGCTGTCCTTATCTAACTCTAATACCAGTGTTCTTATGGCTGCAACATGCTTCCTGAATTAAGGTGCTATTTAAATTTCTATTGTCAATGTTCATATGCTTGTTTAAAGGTCTCTAGTCTGGTCCTTAATAAACTGATATGTTTCACATAGCATCATTAGTCTAGTGCAGTGATGGGGAGCCTACAGCCTTGAGGCCACCTGTGGTTCTCTAGTTCCTCAAGTGCAGACCTTTGACTAAATCCAAATTTCACCAAACAAATCCCCTTAATAAAAGGATTTGTTCTGTAAAGCTTGGACTCAGTGAAAAGGCCTCACTTGAGGACTTAGAAGGCCACATGTGGCATTGAAATCACAGGTTCCCCATCCCTGGTCTAGAGGTAGAAGAGACCTCAGAGGCCCTCTAGTCTAACTCCTCCATTTTATAAATAAGGATGTTGAGTTTCAGGGTTTCATTATTAGATAACATCATAAAGTGACTTTCTCAAAGTCAGACATATAATAAATATTCAAGACTGGATTTGAATCTGAGTCCTTTAACCTCAAAGTCAGTGCTCTTTCTACTATAACAAACCTGTCCCCCCCCCCCCCCCGGCCCCGTTACTTTTATTGAATTTTACTGCTATGGGACAATTACATAAGAGTATGCCATCAATAACAGAATGCCAAGGTCAAGGAATCTTTCCACATATTGATAGCTGACGAAAGCATAAGGTGTCTTTTGATTCAACAAGTGATTATATTTCACAACACAAATAAAGACAGCTCTAAATCCTGAAATTTTAAACAGTCTTTTCTTTAACTTCAACTTGGTCATGACACAGGAGAGTGGTAAGATGTCTATTTCAGTTTATTCTTTGAAGTCGAAACTATAACTTGCTTTTATAAGGAATGATCTAATTCAGTTGGGATAGAAAAGTATCAGAGCTAAATAATGTACAATCATTTGAGCGATCTACATGCTTTGTATTCTAAAAAAGGGTTTTGAAATTCTTATTTGTATATCACCCCAGTCAAATGTTTTAATAAATAATCTGAGGCAGAGCACTCTGAATCTCATAAGTTCCTTAGGAGAAAGGCTCCAGATTAATAGAAAATGTCATTGTTAATAGCTAGAGATGCCTGTAACAAATCCTCCTCCAAAGTGATTGGTGAAGAATTCGTGTGGTTTGTCCCCTGGCAGTGGTTTGGTTTCTTCATGGTTCCAGTTATCCCAAGAAGGCTGAAACCCACAGAAGGAAGCAGAATGGCGGTGCTGGACCTAGGAGCAGCATATGAATCAGCAATTACAACGCTGAATTTCACAAGTAATTGGGAGACCAGGGAAATTCATACCAAGCTCACTTGCCCTGCTACCTGGGAGTGGAAACACCTGTTATTTAGAGCTCTTAGGTCACTGGGCTAAAGAGCATTAACTGTCCCATAGTGTGGCTATCTCCAGCCATGGATAGATGGTCTTCAGGACCGCCTCCTCACCTCCATGGTACAGCACTAAGAGTTTTCTTCTACTTGGACCATAACTAAAAATTACTAGTTAAAACAAAAATGCAGCTGAACAGAGTTGGGAGAAATAAATACACCAAATGAAACTTCAGACAGATCTTCATCAAAACTGCTGTCCTAGATCCCTGTCCTCTCAGAGGACAGACTGCACAGCTCCTGTCAGTCTCTGGGCTTACAAAAGGCATTTTCTATGCTCTTTTGTGCCTTGAATACAGCCTCACTATTTTCAGCACAGCCCTGTGGTTATTCAGCAGCTCAGTGATTTACAAGGCCCCCTGGGTCCTTGTGGTGTGGTTAATTCCTTATTCCCTTACTCTAGGAGGAGTATTTCATGTTCTAGCAGCTACAATTCTTTGCCGGCTAAAATTAAGCTTCTCTTCAGTAGAGTGCATTATGGGGATGACATGTCTCTAGTTCTCTCTTCTTCAAGTTTAGCAGCTGGCAGTGATAAGAGGGCACCTTATCTAGGCAGGGCACCTTCCTATCACTTCCTTTAGAACTCCTCACCATTCTTAATAGAGTGTTCTGAATAACAGAGTATCCTGAATAAAGATTCCTGGCAGACTTTGTTGATAGTTCATCAGGTTGGAGAATATCAATTTCTCACCCCTCCAGTAACCATGTTTGTGGTTCTAGCATTGCAGAACTGGGTAACTTTCTACAGCTACTGGCTCACCAGTCATACTCCCAAGAGGCAAGAAGGCTTACCAGTTTTCCACTAGTAAACACTCAAAGTTCCACTCTACACTGGCACCATTTAGGTAGGATAGACAGTAGTCTGCATGGTGGCATTTAAGGAGCACACTTGGAAAGCTTTGACATACATCTTTCACTCTATCTTTCTCTTTTCTTTGATCTTTTTGGAGCATGGGCATAGGATTAATATTGCTAGGTCAAAGGGAATTTATTCACAGTTTAATAACTTTGGGGGCACAGTTCCAAACTGCTACATAAAACTGTTCATCTACCTTAGTTAACATGTCAGAAATTCCACCAACTAGAAGCAATAAGTTCACATTCATGGAATACTTTAAGCACTTCACTTGTAACAATACAAGAAGGTAAATCATAAGTGTTATCATCCCCATTTTTTGATGAAGAAACAGTAATTCTAAGAGGCTGACTTGCTCATAGTCACACAGCTAGAGTCAGACCTGGACTTTGAATCTAGGTTTACCTACTTCAAGTTTACCTACTTCTTTCCCCTATGATAAACTCATTTGTTGTAGTTAGTGTGTTATGGATGGGGAAGGTCTAGTTTGTGACACATTCTTTCAAGCTTTGCCAAAGTGAGAAGATTGATCAGTTTCTTTCTTGACCCTTAAAGCCATAGGTTTGGACTAGGGGACTTTTAACTCTTCTAACACCAAATCTATGAATGGCTGAACAGTCTGTTGTATATGAATGTAATGGAGTATTATTGTGCTATTAAAAAAAGGAAAGAGAGGGTTTCAAAGAGACATGGAGGAACTTATATGAACTAGTGTCAAGTGAGGTGAGGAGAACCAAAGAAACAATTTATATTATAATTAATATTATAGAAACTAGCAATTTTGAAGGCTTGTGAAGAAGATAACCCCTAGCTGATGGAGAACAAATTGAGCAGAACCAAGAGAACAATTTATACTATAACACTGTAAAAACAAATAACTTTGAAATTTGTAAGGGCTCTGATCAACACAATGGCCATGCACGACTCCAGAAGAGTCATGAAGCATGCTACCCACTTCCTGATAGAGATGTGATAGAAAAAGAGTGAAGAACAAGACATATTTTTTTGGGGGGAGGACATGACTAATGAGAACATTTGTTTTGCTTGACCATGTATATTTGTTATAAGGAAATTGTTTTTCTTTTTAATTTTTTTCTGAGTGGAATTAATGGGGATGGAAGCAAATGAGAAGAATATGTTAATTAAAAATTAAAATTAAACATAATTTTTAAAAAAATATATGAATATTAAAGAATTTGTCTATTTTATTTTTATCCCAGAGCTGTGGCATTACTTACTTGGTTGTATTCCTAGGTATGTATTGTTTGTAATCTTGACCTCATTATTTCTTCCCATGACAAAACCTTAACTCATTATTATTCTCCCTGATGTCACTGGACTTTATTTAGGCCACTTAGAATTAGGCTGAGCCCTTTTTCTCTCCACCACTGCTTGGCAGTTTGGAATTTCACCACAGATAGTGCACTAGACCTATATACATAGTCTGTCACTTCTGCCCCAACTCTGTCATCTGCCTTTTGTGTAGTGAAGGAAGCTTCTCAGAAGGGGAAGAGCTGCCCCCATCTCCCCATGGACTCATCTACAAAATTGATTTTTACTTACATTCTCAGTTTGCCCTCCAAACACAGATGCTGTACTTAAGAGACTAATTGATCATTTCATCTCAATTATACCAAAATGATATTGAAAAGCAGAAGAGGCCTTAAGCTAGTAGAGCTCAGTAGTTGGCAGGATGAGAGTTGCTTATCAATTACAATTAGAAACCCAAAACTCACCATTGCTTCAGATTGTCAGAGTAATAAAGAGAAATGTTCCCCCCAAATGGCACTGTATTGACCAGGATATCGATTCTGATGAAATTATGTTGAATACAGAGTTTACGGTATCAGCATCTTCAATGCCAACAGAAGCCCGTCTGCTCTAATAGTTCATAAATTTATATGTAATTTCCTCTACCACAAGCCAAGAGTTCACTACGGTGCTCTGAATATTGTCTTTCTCTTACATGAATTCCTTTATTGCTGTCATCATTTAGGTAATTTCATTTCTATTCCTGTGTTGGTGCTTTTTCCATTTCACAAATGAAATGGCATTTGGGTCATTAACAAGAGGGACAGTCAGTCAACCAAATTGCTCCAAAAGAAAAGAAACATAAGAGTCTCCTGATGGAATCACAACCTTCTTGCTATCTTCCTCTAATGGAGGGAGCAGCAGCTTCAAAGATAAGGATGATGGGAAAGAACATTTGCTCATTTCTTAGTGGAGTGAGAAATTATTCATCATTTGTTTAAAAAGAGAATTGCAAAGATACTACAAAAAACATTCAGGTCAATTTGGGGAAAGCTGAAGTAAGTCATTATGATAATGATACATGGCATTTACACAGCATTTTTGCAATCTAGACACATATCAAAAATCCCTATACCACATTGTGGGTAAACACTTTGATCCCCCTTTTGACCTGGTTTTTGAAAGAAAACATTCAAGTTAAACATAAGGTAATATTAGCCTTACACATTTGCATTTAAGTAAGTTTTAAGATTTACTTAATTTCCCAATAGAGTGTCACTCTGCTAAAGCTTAACACATTGATTAGAGAAGCCTCCTACCCCTGGTGAAAGTAAACATTTTAACGCAGGTAGTCACAATAGAACTGATAGCTAGATGAAAGGATGTACTTTCCAAAATCCTCACAGCTGCATTTCCGTGTCTCCCATAGAGATTTGCTTCTGACTCTCATCAATACACTTTCAACATTAGACAGAACTTCCCTATTACAAAGGCAATCCTTTGACTGGAGCATCAATTGTGAAAAAACAACAGGAAAAAAAACCCCAAAATTGACATTATGAAGGAAAACCACTAGGAAAGTCAGTATATGAACCCAGATGTTACTTGAAAAATATTACCAACAGTAAAAATTTCACAGCAACAAAACGACCGCAGGTTAATGCTAGTCCTTCAGAAACTAGTCTTCTGAAGATTTCAATCATTCCTCACTCTAAGTTATTCACCAGACTTGTTAGAAATAAACATCTTAAGAATAAGATTCAAATTCCAATGTGAGACCCCTCTATATGGCATTTCAGGTGGAAGTTTTCCTTTCCCTTGTAATGACACATAATTTTTCTTCTGATTCTTAAAGTTTTAAAATATATTGTTGTCACTTAGATATGACAAAGAAGTATGCTAACCTAATCTGTGAATGGTAAAGAACCTGAGAGAAAAAGCTAAATACTTTCAGTAACAGATAAGAACCTGAACAGATCTCAATAGTCTGAAATGATCAGCTGAATCCAGTAAAAATCAATCAACCAGCAAGTACTTGTCAAGCACCTGCTTATATCCCTTATATAAGGTAGGGATATGTGTGTGTGTGTGTGTGTGTGTATGTATGTGTATATATGTGTGTGTATTTATATACGCACACACCTGCTTATATACTGCATAAGGTACTGGGATAGAAGTATAAAGAATGACAAAACCCCTGCTTACAGTGTGTTTACATGCTAATATGGCAGACAAGTACATAGAAAACATGGACAGCACAAATATAAAGTTAAGAATAACATAACATATAAGAATATAAGAATAACATGCACACATATATATATAAAGTAGGTGAATGCAAGGTAGTTTGGGAGGGAGGGTTTTAGCAGTTGGGGAGGTTAGAAGGTGACCAGAAAAGGCTTTATCCTAGCTTAAGCTGGATAAAGGTAGAGTTAAGAAGACAGAACATGGGGGGAAGGGATATGAGATGGAATATCAAGAATGAGAAACGGTTTCCCACATCAATAGAAGTTATGCAAACTCTAGAAGATGACATTAAAAAATATGTCTTTTTTATATGCTCTTTTTTATATCTCATTTCCCAATGAGCCCTCAATTACAAATCCTCATGGAATCTTTACTTGTATCAGAGAAGTATAGGTAAGAAAAATAAATGAATACATATGGATCCATGTTTCATAATGGTGATGCAGAGAGAATCAAATTTCACTGTCAGGTCACTGCATTCATCATGATCTTCATGGCTTTCAGCACCATTTCTGGAAGACTAGCATCAGATTGTCCAGGTGATTCATACTTTAGGTAGGTGTTCAAAGAAACTTTGGTTTCCTTCTAACTCCATGATTCCATTATTTAACAATTAACAATTTTTAACATTTTAAAAAAAGTTTTGAGTTCCAAATTCTATTACTCCCTTCTTCCCTCTCCCCTCCCTACAATGGTAAACAATCACGTATGAAGCCAAATTCATCTATAGATTTAATAACAAAAAAAAGTTATTCAAACAGTACTTTTTACCTAAAAGCCACTGTCTGCACAGTACCTGGCACACAGTAGGTGCTTGATAAATGTTTATCGACTGACACTGTCTCATATCCTTTATGGAACCTGGCCATTTACTGGTTCACTGGTTACTGGTTCAACTCTGAAGAAACAAAGAAAGCGATATCCTGGCAATGACCCTAAATTTCTGAAATTTTGGTTTCTGATCCAGCTGTTAGGCTGATCCCTGTTAGGCTCCCTTCATAAGGTCAGTTTTTTTAAAAATCCAGGCAACTCTGTTATGAACTTCCTTTCCTGTCTCCTGAAAGTGATTGAAAGTATCCCTTGACCTTAAACACTTAAACACATGACATTTATTTGGGCTTGTTTGTTACCTATTTTCCCTTTATTTTTTTTCCCTTTTCATTTTTTTTATATTTGCATTTTAGATTTAGAATGAAGTGTCGATTGGGCAATATGCCTCTGCTCTCTACAGTGTTCACATAGGCAATTAAGCAAACAAAGGTAAATCACTTCAGCATGTGTCAGAGGTGACATTGGAACCCAGATCTTCCTAATTATAAGACTAGTACTCCCCTCCACTATGTCATGCTTCATTTATTATGTTATTACTATTATTCAATAAATATAACTATACGCAAAGTTTGGAGAGCATGTTTTACTTTGAAAAGAGTTAGAACATTCTATACTGATGACAAAAAATAAAATCATAGTAGAAAGACCTTTGTGACTTAACTTGTAGAAAGATCATGTAGAATGTTTAAACAGACTCTGACTTTTCCTAACTAAAGACATTTTTATTCCTGTGAGGGACATGTCTATAGGTCAGTTGTATCTTGATAGTTCAAAAGTGTAGAGATGGGAGGTAGGGTTGAAAGAAGTTGATAGAAAAAAAAGTAAAAGGAGTTACCTTACAGTTCACTCCCTATTAACTGACCAAATTATATCAAAGTTTCAGTGTAAAGGGTCTAGTTTTTAATTACTCTAGGATATCAGGGTCCATCTTTAGTCCAGAAGATTCTGGGTTATCTTGTATTATTTTACAGCTGACTTAGGCATAAGGAAGGGGAGGTTTCATGGTCACTGCACACCTAAATGGAATCTTAAGGAGACAAAAATGGACTGATGTTCCTGCTTTCTTAACCACATAATAAATGGGAAGTTAGTTAATCTCTCTTTATTTTATCCTCATAAGTAGCCTGAAGATAATCATCTACATTATTCCTGAATTCTTGGTATAGATAATATGATACTCAAGTTCTTTTATATGTATTTAATACCACTTTCCTCTTACATGGAAGTTAACCAAAACTAAATACAAAGCTATTGTATAGAGGTTAGTGTTGTAGATGTCTACTTTACTGTTCCATATACTAGAATATTCACTATTCTGGAGTTCACGAACTAAAAAAAAAAATTTTGATAGCTCTATTTTAGCATGGTTTCTTTTTTATTCCTATGTATTTAACATTTTTAAAAATTGTTCTAAGAAGGACTAGGCTTCACCAGACTGTCATTGGGTGGTAGTATCCATAACATGAATAAAGGTTCCCTTGTACTAGATAATGCGTTAGACCTTGGGATTACCCTACTTGAAACGCAGATGGGCAAGTTACTCATCTTTTCTCAGTTTCACTTTCTTCTTCTGTCTCCCAAGGTCATTGTGAGGATCAGATGAGATGATATATGTAAAGGACTTTGCAAACCTTTAAAGTGCCATATAGATACTGCTTGTTATTTATCATTATTATATTATTATAGTTAACCTGAGTATATGAAAATGATAGGATGACATTAATAATTGTGAAGGGTGTGGTAGGTGTCAGGTGAGGAATCTTGAGCAATTTGAAAATGTTTCAGACTTCCTGTAGAGATTCTCAGGATTTTATAACCTGCCTTATAAATCTCTAAGAAACTAAAAATTAAGTTAGATGAGGAAAGCAGGAGCCTCAGGCTGTATCCAGATAAAGAGATGAGTCACTTTGAATCATTTAAGGGATTGTGATGACAAAGTCTTAAAATACATAAAGAGTTGAATGGCTTAGCTCCCAGTTTCCTTTGTTCCCCAAAAGCTTCTTCATGGGGAGAGAGGTGGAAAGAATTTATATGTGTGAACACATATCAGCAAGGTCTCTCCAGAGACTAGTGTTATATTCCTGTCTGTCTGTCTGTGTTCATCCTTCATTTTCGAAGAAGACCACGACATCAGAGAAATGATGACATGACTTGCACTTGACTTTGTTTTGAGTGAGGGAGGGCTGTGTAGGGTCACCAGTCTCACTTTCTCCTCCTCAGCCATCTGGATCCAAAGAATCATAGATCTGAGGTTAAAAGAGTCCTCAGAGGCCTCCTCTTAGAGATGAGGAAACTAAGGCCTAGAGAGATCAAATAAGTTGCCAAATGCCACAGTCTTATCAATAGTCTATCTAAACCTATGTTAGCCAATTGTAAAGCTAGTACTCTCTTCACTATACTCAGCAGCCTCTTAAACAGTTCCCTTTTTTCCTTACTTCAAACATGAGCATGCACATGTTGAGCATCCCCCTATTTGGTGCTGTGTAGAACCAGATATGGTACCCTTTATTCTTCCTCATGTCCTTTCTGCTCACTTGGAATATATGTATGTGTATATATGTATATATCAAGGCTGCTTGTCCCACCTTCCTTCCCTATGTGATCTGTTTCTGCCTCCTTCTTTACCTCTCCCCCTTCTCTCTCTTAAAGTACAATTCCCAAAACTAAAGATAGGGAAATTTTGTATTGGGAAGAAACAGAAATATATGTGCCTCTTATGTAAAATATCCTTCTTTTGCATACCTTAAAGAAGAAAATTAAATTTAAAAAGGAAGCAATTAGGAACATATAAAGAAGATTCATTAACACTAGTAGGGAATGGGAGTTAGTCTGGGTAATATTTTACCAGTGGAAAAAAGTCAGGAAGGCCTTATGATTAGAGATTGTGATTGAGGACATTCTTTCTCTCCATTCTATTGCTCTTTTCCCCATGTTTACCTATAAAGCTGCTGCTACAATTAAATTTTGATGCATGCTATACACACCAAAGCTCAAACACATAAATATGTGTAGGTGCATATATGTATGTGTGTAAATAGACATATGAAGTTAGATGGTACACTGCACAGAGTGCCTGGCCTGGAGTCGGGAAGATTCATATTCTTGAGTTCAAAACTGGCCTTACATATGTCACTTTACCGTGTTTACCTCAGTTTCCTCATCTGTAAAATGAGCTGGAGAAGGAAAAGGCAAACACTCCTGTATCTTTGCCAAGAAAACCCCAAATGAGGTCACAAAAGGTCAGAAATGACTGAAAACGACTAAACAATAAAATACATATGTATATCACTTGAAGCATCCTACTGCCAATTTCCCCATCTAGAAAACAGAAGAATGAAAAAGAGGTTATAAACTTATTGAAGGGAATGGCAAATCCTAATGAAAATGCATTTTTTAAAAGCCAAACAGCTTCTTACATCAAAAGTTTGACTAAACTCAAAGCACCAGAATATTATCCTTGCTAATGTCTAAAAAGCCTCTTGAAGTCTGCAGTTGGGGGTGCAAATCCCAGAGATGTGGCCCTAGGTACTCACTCAATCTTTATGAACCTTTGTAAAACAGAGATGGCAACTACTCCCCTGTGTCAAAGAAACATCCTGAGGCTCTGATTCTTAATAAAGGGATCTCTAATAAAATATTGTTTAGATTTAACCTAAGAAAAAAGTGTAGTGGTTTAATTAAATACTGTTTTCTAGACCTTGAAACTACAACAGGAATTTTAGACAACAGCAAGGATGTTATTCTGGTGCTCTGTGTTCAATACTTCTCACTTGAGAAGTTCTTTGGCTTTTAAAAATACTAAACAGAAAATTTTGCTGAAAAAATAATGATAGCTCTACTCTAGTGCCTCATGTCATGGAAATGACTTTGACTTCTTGAAGGCTATGTCAATGAACACAAAGGTCTAGCCATCTCTACTTTGCTGGAAAGGCCTTTAGTGTGACCCAGCAACATAATCTACCCTAAGCCTACCCCTAAAACCAGCTCTGCTCAGTACAGTGACTCCTCCCTAGTAGGCTAGCTACTTGATGATGCATTCTTTGGCTGTGGCAACCCGTGAAACAAACTAAACATACAAAATGGTGACTATGCAGTCAGCCGCCTTCTATTTCTGCAGTGCCAGTTGCAAAACACTGGAGGAAGGATTGTTGTTGTGTTTGTCCTTTGTTCTTGAATAAGACCATGGACAAGACCATGGACATTATCAAGATAATGACATGAATTTGCAGTTGACTTTGATTTGAGAAAAAGAGGGCTCTGCAAGGTCACCAATCTCACTCTCTTCTCCTGAGCCATCTGAATCCAGTGGCCTGATATTCATCAGGACGACTGGAGATGGCCCAGGATGCAATGTGGGACGCTGGCTCTTTCAGGCTAAAGTCTTATAGCATTCTCGTTTTGAGTGAGACACACCCATTCAATGAATAGGCTTCTTTAAATAGCTGCTCAAAGGATGACTCCTTTAATTAAAAAAAAAAAATCTGCTGAGAGGAGAAGACCCTCAGGATTCCTGAGCAAAAGAGAAATAATTACTATTTAGCATTTAAATCCACTCTGTGCAAGGTGGGTGGGGACTTGCTGTCCAGTCTATGAGTTCCAGAGTGAGTGAGAATTGAAGTTTATCCTGCGAATAAACTTTAACTTGGTGATTGGTACTCTTAATGTCAGATCTTTGTCCATTAAGAAATGAGTGGACGCTTTCCTAGAGGTATTGAATGTTATTAATCTTTATATTCTTTCTGTAAATTATACCAGAAGAACAAAGAAAGTTGTGGCTAAATAGAAGGATAGGTCACAGAAGAAGCAAATAAGGAAGTGGCAGAGGTGGGTTTTTTGTGTATCCAAAAACAACAGGAAGTTGCATAGATATTTGGTTATTTCCTTCTACAATGCTCATAATAAATATGGGGATGAGAGTGGTTACCATAAAGTAATCTCAGTTTATGTACCACCATCTGATGCAATGAAGAGAAAGAAATTCTCAGAAGAAATCGATGACTTCTCCAAATTAAAACAATGTCTAATTTGATACTCAGGGATTTTCATAGAAAAGTGAGAATATGGTAAATATATATATATATATATATCTATAAATAAAAAAAATATATAAAACTCAGGTTTTCTGGTATATATATATACCAGAAAACCCGAGTCAGAAAAAAAAAGAATGAGAGAGACCAAAGACTGGCAAATTTCAGAGAAGTCTTATCCTCATCTTTCATTAACATGATCTGTAAGGAAAGAATTTACACATAGTGAGCACTTATTAAGATTATGAAAACGAAACTGATCATATTTTAACATTGGAAACAACATTGCTGGTATAAGTCATTCTTAGGTACACTAACTGTGTACAGTTAGACAACTGACTCATTACATCCAAGATCAAAATTAGTACAAAACTAGAAGAAAAAATAAAGTGAAAAAAAGATATGGCAAGCAGTTGAAACAACCTAATTCTGACCAACTGAAACAAGTTAAACATGAAAATATAAGTAATAGATAAAAGACACAGACTACAATAATTTCATATGCAGAATATAAAGCTTTCATACAGAAATTCAACCACTTTAAATTAATTGCCAAATCAAGGAAACCAAAAGAATCTAAAACACTCAGCCAGCAAGCACTTGACTTATTTGCCAAGCAAAGAGATATATTAGCCAAAGGCAACACAAGCTTAAAATATTAAAACATTTGTACAATCTTATAGAAAAAAAGATGAGCGATTATGTATAGACCATAAGCTTCCATTGACTCATAAAACAGAGAAGCAATCAAGAATAATTTCGGTTTGATAGGGACCTAACTAAGCAAAGCCATCCCTAGGACATGTAAGGGTGAAAATGAAGGATGAAAATGAACAGAATAAGAGAAAACATCTGCCAAGTTTTTTACAAATACTTTTTTTTCCACTTAGAGTCACCCCAAAAAGCTTAGGTCTCAATCACTGGAGTACCAGAATGAGAAGCCCAGTGGAGTACCAAAAAAACCCCAACTTTAATAAATGTGATTTATTTAATAAATAAAAGCAAAAATAAAAAGATTAAATGGAAGAACTTACATGTCTAATAATGGGGAATCTCTGACAAAGACCCAGGTAAAACAGCTAAAGGAAGCTTCCAAAACATCACCAGTGTAATGCAGATAGCAGTTTTGAGAAGCCTAGTTTTCTTTTATTCATTCTGCCCTTTTACTCAATCCCTTTTATTCAGAACGCTCTTAGGCATGCAGCCTAGTAAGTTCTAGACTAGATCTTTTGGACAGTCATTATTTTATATTCTACTTTTGTTTTCTGACATTTGGTTTCTTTCTATATGAAGTCTTTGGCAAATTACCTCTCTCTTATAATCTACTTCCTGAACAAAGTTTTCTAATAAGTTTTTGATTCCTTAGAATTGGCCTGCTGGGAAGATATTTGCATATTTAAATACCTGTGAACAGGTTGGAGAATTTTCCTTAGGCATGGTATTTTAAAACTAGATGAGCCTAAGCTCTTTGATTTATTCACGTTGGGTGTCAAGCAGAGCTGGTGGTCTTGGGGAATGGCTGTTATTTGTGGCAGTCATGCCTAGTATCTGACCACCATCTCAGCAGTGTCCCAAGGTAGTATAAAATTAATATGCTGAGAGGGAAATAAAAATGGAGGTCTTCTCCTCACTTAAGTACAGTAGCAGCCTCTTCTTGACCCACCTCCAGTTCCATTAGGGATTCTCAGAGTAAAACAGAAATTACAGAAAAGTCATTACTCCAGGTCAAGGGCATTCTAAGAGGGATCCTACAAAGATCCTCCCCTCCCCCTGCCCAAGTATCCTCTCAGCCATGATATTTCCTATGGTGATAGGAAGTACTCCCCAACCTCATCCATACATCACATTAGTAAAGCTTGAATTGACTTTCACTGGAAATTCTTCCCAATTTCAGTCCATTTAATCTTAGTATAATGTCAGACAGTACTGGGAGTCTTTGAGATGGATATAGCACACTGAGTCAGGTAGACCTGCATTCAGATCAGCCACAGATACTTATTAACTGCATGATCCTGGTCAAGTCACTTTATTTGACTCTATCTTAGTTTCCTTATCTATTAAACTATGGATAATAATAATACCTACCTCCTCGGGTTGTGAGGATCAATTTAAATAATATTGTTAAAATGCTTTGCAAATGTTAAAGCACTTTAAATGCTATTATTATATCCTCCAAGGGGCCCTTCCACACTAACAGCCATCCCTTTTTCCTTTTCCCTTTTCCACTGCTTAGCTCTCCCAGAAGCATTCCTTACCACCTCTCTATGTATGATTTGATTCCATCCAATCTCAACCTCTTCCTGCAGCTTTCTGTCTGACCTTTACTTTGAATAAATGCTCATTAAGTGTCAGAGCACAATTAGTAGAACCCATCCCAGATCCCCTCCTACATTCTATTCTGTGCTCCCTCTATTTTCCTTCTCTGCCCCCTGTACTACCACACTGTTCATTCTTGTGGACATTAATATCTTTCCCTAGGTTGGGCTGTGCAGCAGGGCAGGCCAATTCCACCACTTTTTCAGCCACAGGGGCCCATGTACAAGTCTACAAGCAAAAAGTCTCTATCCCCAGAAGAAAGTCACTCTCTTGGAATGGCTACCTATCACCTTCACTTTTAGTTTATAGGGAATTATCCCCTTTTGCATCCCCTCTTATTTCAAGTGCTGACCATCGAGGGTTCAAATTATGGGAGCAGTAGGATAAGAATGACACTGTGGTAGCAAAAGAAACTTTTATTGAAGATGCTAGGAGAAAAAATTATTAAATGTAGGAGCTTCTAGCAGTATAGGACGCCCTGCCAGAGGCCTTGCAAAGCTGATGCAGAAAACTTCAGGTTTGATTCAGCCAGAAGCTTCAACAAGCAGTCCCTTTATTCAGGAGATCCTCATGTATGCAGCCTAGAGAGTCATGCAGAGAAATCAGATGATATTTTGGTATATATTACCTAGCAAAGTTAGTGTTGCATAGAGTTCTAACAGCTGAGTTAAGACCAGGGATTACCATCAAGTGGGAATGACTGAATAAGTTATGGCGTATGGTTGTGATAGAAAACTGCTGTGCTATAAGAAATAGCAAATGATGATCTTAGAAAGGCATGAAAAGACCTGCACAAAATGATGAAGTGTGAAGTGAGAGGAACCACAAGAACATTCTATATGGGAATTGTAATATTATTTCAAGAACAACTTTGAGCGACTGAGTCATTTTGAACATTAGAAATATACAAATATTTAAATACACATATTAAAAATAAAGGACTCATGAAGAAAGATACTGTCTGTATCCAAAGAACTGATAAATAAAAGTATATATAGCATAATTTTACACATATATGTATGTGTGTATATATATATGTATGTGTGTGTACATCTATCTATCTAGCTATCTATCTAATCTATCTATCTATCCATCTAGAGAGATACCTATTTGGGTGTAATAATAGCCATCTCAAAGGTATGGGGAGGGGAGAAGGAAGCAAAAAAGAAATTTACGTGATGATTTTGTTGTATATTTGGAGGGAATAGCATGTTATACATGGTAGATTTGCAGTTTCATGTGCAACCATCTTTTTTATTGTGCTGTGCTATGGAAATGCTTGTTTTGATCTGTGAATTGAAAATTAAATAAATTTGTAATACCAAAAAAAAAACCCCAAACCAAAAAAAGAAACAACCATCAGTAACAGAGCTGAAACCAAGAAACCCTTTGTTCATCCTATTTTTCCATGTGAAATCTTCTTTAAATCCTTTGTCACTTACAGATGAGTTTATCAGTGGAGAGATGGCACTGAAAAGACAAAGGTAGGAAAAAAAGCTGGATTATGCCAAGGGTAGGTAAGGAAGATCTCTGTTTTGGACAATACAGTTGTGAAGATGTTAAGGGACTTATTCACAAGGTATCAAGGAAGAGAAAGCATGGAAAATAAATTTCAGCTCTTATTAATATCCCTCCAAAAGGGCAACTGAGCTAACAATTACTAACTATGTAGGCCTCCTTTGTCATCTATATAAAATGTTATAAGAATCATCCACATATTAAGGGCATCCTTTATGAGTGTTTTAACAGGAAACATTCAAGGATTCACAAGCAATATGCCACAGTACACCACATTTTTACTGTCTCATAGTTGACCACAAGATGAAGAAAATATGAGATTCTACTATACTTATTGTTTGTTGATTCAAAAAAAGTACTTAATTTAGTAGAACAAAATGCTGCTTTGAATTATTCAAAATTATTCAAAATTCTTTGAAAAATATAAAAGACATAATCTCATTTATGCATCATAAATACCAGCTGAGGCATTAAGCAATTAGTCAATCAATAAATATTTATTAAGTGCCTACTATGTGCCAAGCACAGTACTATACAGGATATATTCTCACTAAAGGTATTCACCATAATGATGAATGAGGTACAAAACAAAATTCAAGTTGAAGAGAGATTCCTGGTGGATTTGATCTTAATGCTCTTGGATGCAGATGACTTCATATTGGTTACTTCAAGCCCTGGAACATTGCAAGGCCTCCTGGAAAAGGAAATTACCTTATCACTTTTTTAGGAAAGCCTGAATGCTTCACTTCATTTCCTCCTTTCTAGCCAAGTCCCCCACAACTTTCTTGACAACCACCTCTCCACCTACACAAATCACGTCTTTTCCTATTTCACCTTCAGTCTCATTCCCCTTACTCCCACCCACTAGCTCTCCATTTCTTGGAGCCATGAGCCATAATCTAGTCAATTCTACTGTTGTTCCTGGAAGGAATGTGTCAACCTACTATAACTTATAACTAATTTCCTTTGTTCTTGGAAGGAATGTTTCAGTATATTCCCCTATGACTGATTAATGTATGTGTGTGTACATCTATCTATCTAGCTATCTATCTAATCTATCTATCTATCCATCTAGAGAGATATCTCTGTACTTTTTCTCACCAACGTGCCCCTCCCTGGCCACCACTCTCCTGTGTGTATTGTCTCTCTATTAGAATATAAATGCCTTGAGGGCAGGACTTGGCTTTTGTATTTTTGTTCCCAGCATTTAACACAGTTCTTGGCACATATTAAGTGCTCAATAAATATTTTTTTTCATTCATCCATCAAAGTTAGAAAAAAAAAGTGGATAAAGACTGTCATAGCTCAGATTTTGACAGGCAGTTAGATGAAGAATCTATACAGCTTGTTCATTAGTAAGTATATATTTAGGATAAACAGAACAAATAGACAATGAGTCAGACCAAGAATTAAACAGGAACAGAGTCCACTGAATTGTCTTCAGAAAATTGCAATGCTCCTTTAGTGATCCCAAACTTCTCCCAGAAAGACAGTAGTATTTTAAATACCATTATTCCACTGGTATTGAAGGAAAATAAATCATGGGATACAGTGGTCTCTGAGAAACTAAAAATGAGTATCACAAAAAGAGGAATCCAGAAGCACATGGAGGATTTGACCACTCTACTGCAGTAAGGAAGGTAATCAGCGAAATACATGAGTGAAAAGGAAGATGAGCTATTCAGGCAGGAAATAGAAGAATATAAATAGCAGGACATCCCTGAGGCTCCACTGGTGTTCTGGAAATGTCAGAAAGCTTCTCAGTACAATAAATAGACTCTCTTTGGCAAATTTATGGAAAAATACGGACAAGATATGGTGAAGTCTCACAAGATGACCAGGGGTGTAATAGATGATCTATAATGTATATCATTAGAGACAGGACTTCAAAATCAACCAGATCACAGACCAATTTTTGTATTTTGATTAGCCGTAGGACTTCTAGCTTAAATTGTCACCCTTAAGTGAGCCAACAGCACCTAATCATTCAATCAGGGAACATACATTGCAAGGTTGCAGACTCTAAAAAAGAAAAACACTTTGGTGATTGGGAAATTCCACTGTCCTAGAGCATTCAAAAAGTGTTCCACATTTACCTATTGTTTATAGATGCTTAAATGCTGTTTACATAAGTGGAAATAAGCAGTAAATTGATGCAAAAATGACACTGGAAATCCAAAAAGTCTTAGGCATTTTTATTTCATACTTCATGACTTTTTAAATCAATCAATATCTATTAGGTACCTACTATAAGTCAGGCATTATGGTAAGGGTTGGGGATATAAAAAGAGGCAAAAGACAATTCCCTGCCTTCAAGTAGGCAATTTAATAGGGAAATCAATATCCAAATGTATACAAAGCAAGCTACGTATAGGATAAATAGGAAATTATTAAAGACAGATGGCACTATAATTAATAGGTATTGAGAAGGATTTTCGGATTTTAGTTAGGACTAAAAGGAAGCCAGGAAGGTCAGTAGGTGAAGTTAAGGAGGGATAGCATTCCAATCCTGGGGGATTGTCAGAGAAAATGCCTGAAATGGAGAGATGATCTATATTGTTCATGGAATATACAGGAGGCCAGTGTCACTGGATCTATAGTTTTGTTATAAACTTTTTTAACATTCTAAAGTTTTTTTCAAATAACAAAAGAAATGAAACATTGCTTCTCCCTATCCTTAATATGCACCTACTATATTTTGGTCACTGAATTAGGCACTAGGGAGGCAAAGAAAAAGAATAAAACATGAAGTCAGCAGCCATCTTTTAAAAAAACCACTAGCTCGAAAATAGAAGAATCAATATTCTAGAAATCTAAAACACTGGAGGAGGTAGATTTTGATAAACAATAGACTTGTCTTTGTTGCTCATCTGAAATCATATCAATAATAATAAAAATAATAATGATAGTGATAAATAAAAATTTATATAGTCTTTACAATGTACCAGATTCTATGCTAAATTCTTTGCACTAATTATGTCATTTGATCCTGGCAACAACCCTGGGAGATAGAGGCAATTATTATACCAGTTTTAAAGATGAGAAAACTAAGGCGAACAGGGTAAGAGACTTCCCCAAGATCATACACCTAGTAGGTGTCTAAGGCTGGATTTGAACTCAGGTCTTCCTGATTCCAAGTTGAGGGTTCTATCCACTGCATTACCTATCTGCCCCTAATAATATTACCTCCCCAATGGCAGACTCCAAAGCAGAAGAGGTCAGATCTTTAACACTTTCCATTTGCCCTAAAAAGAAAGACTCAATTAAATATTTTTGGTATTTACTACTACTGTTATAGGAAAGATGGCTAATTTTCAATTATGGAAGCAGGATTTTTAATGAGACAAATCTGTTGTCCTAAAGACTCTACTCTAGCCTATGGGTTCTTCACTTGGAATCCAAGGACTCCAATCTAAGGTTGATGGTTGGATTTCTGGAGTCCATGGGCTTGTTTTTTCAATTGATAACTATTTCAACATAAGAGCAGCTAGGCAGTGCTATGGATAAAGCACTGAACCTGGAGTTAGGAAGATCTGAGTTGAATTCTGGTCTCAGACACTTACTAGCTGTGCAACCCTGGGCAAATCATTTAACCTCTATTTGCCTCAGTCCTCATCTGCAAAATGGAAACACACTGGAGAGGGAAATGGCAAACCACTCCAATATCTTTGCCAAGAAAGTCCCATGGGCTTGTCCATTGGATCACATAGTGTCAGACATGACTATGCAACTGAACAATAACAATAAATTTTCAACATAATTCTCTTTGTTCTTCTGTATTGTACTCTATGTGTGCAAAAAATTTTTCTAAGAAAAAGTCTCCTGATCTCCCCTAATGCTAGTGTCTTCCTTCTATTATCTCCAATTTATTTTGCACATTTCTTGTTTGTCATAAGAATATTGTCTTCACCTATTAAAACTGTGAGAACCATGAGAACAAGGACCTTTTTTTGCTTGTCTTCGTATACTTGGCACTTAGCATAGTACATGGAACATAGCAGGTTATATAATAAGTGCTTACTTTGATTGACTTGGTTGCTAACTGGGACCATGACACAGAAAGTCCTTTTTTTAATAGTCTTATTTTTAATTACATTTAAAAACAATTTTTAACACTTTTTTAAACTTTGAGTTTCAAATTCTCTTTTCCTCCCTTCCCTCTCCCCTCCCTCAGAATTCAATTTGATATAGTTACCCAAGTGCGATCATACAAAACATATTGCTATATTTGTCATGTTGTGAAAGAAAATGGAGACAAAAGAACACAAAAAAGTAAAAAATAGTATGCTTTGACTGGCATTCAAATTCCACCAGCTCTTTTTCTGGAGGTGGATAGCATTTTTCATCTTAAGTCCTTCAGAATTGTTTTGGATCTTTATATTGCTGAGAATGGCTAAGTCAATCACAGTTGATCATCATACAATGTTGCTGTTACTGTGTATAATGTTCCTGGTCTCACTTCACATTTTATAAGTCTTTCCAGGTTTTTCTGAGAACATTCTGCTCATTATTTGTTATAGTTCAATAGTATTCCATCACGATCATATACTACAACCTGTTCAACCATTTCCTAGTTGATGGACATCCCCTTAATTTCCAAGTCTTTGTCAACACAAAAAGATCTGCTATATATGTTTTTTTGTACATACAGGGCCTTTTCCATTTAAAAAAAAATCTCTTTGTTGTGTTTGCCCTTCATTTTAGAAGAGGACCATGACATCAGGGAGATGATGACATGACTTGCAGTTGACTTTGATTTCCATGAGGGAAGGTTGCGCAAGATCACCAGCCTCACTTTCTCCTCCAGAGCCATCTGGGTCCGATGGCCAGATATTCATCAGGATAACTGGAGATGCCCCAGGATGCAATGAGACACCTGGCCCTTTTAGGCTAAGGCCCTTTCAGGTTCTCAGTTGGAGTAAGGTAAGATCCATTCAGTCAATAGACCTCTTTAAGAAGTGAGTCCTGGGATGGCCACTTTAATTTAAAGAAAAAGAAAAGCCAACTGGGAGGGGAATACCCTCAGGATTGCTGTTTAAAAGAGAAACAGTTACTATTGGCATACACTGTGAGCAAGGAGGGCCCAAAATACAGCCATTAAGTGGTGTTTCAGCAGGGACCTATTGTGGGCCAATTTATAAGCTCCTGAATGAAATGGGTTTAAGATTTGGTCTTTGAGAAAAGAAAGAATAAAAGAGAAAGAGAGGGAGGGAGGAAGAGAGAGATAGAGAGAAAGAGAAAGATCTAGAGAGGAAGGAAGGGAGGGAGGGAAGGAAAGGGAATGAGGGAGGAAGGAAGGATGGAAGGAAGGAAGAAAGGAAGGAAGAAAGGAATCTAGCCAGTAAACCCCAAGTTAACTGGGCAACTTCCAACCATCAAAATTTACCTTCCTTTGGAGAAGAGAAGGAGAGCGAGAGAGACAGGATGGGCTGAGTTACCCAACTAGCTAGGTCCCCATTCAGGCAGCTTGGACTACTCACAGGTTGTGTTTGTCCTTCATTTTCATATATATACCTAGTAGGGCTTTTGTTCAGTCAAAGAGTATGCACAGTTTTGTAGCTCTTTGAGAATAGTCCAAAATTGTTTTCCAGAATGTTTGGACCAGTTCACAACTCCACCAACAGTGCATAAGTGTCCCAATTTTCTCACATCCCCTCCAAAATTTGTCACTTTTTATGTTATATTGGCCAATCTGAGAAGTACAAGGTGGTATTTCAGAGTAGTTTTAATTTGCATCTCTAATCAATAGGGATTTAGAACATTTTTCATATGACTGGATAGCTTTGATTTCTTTATCCAAAAACTTCATGGTCAAACCCTTTCACCATTTATCTACTGGGGAATGACTCATATTCTTATAAATTTGACTCAGTTCTCTAAGCATTTGAGAAATGAGGCCTTAATCAGAGATATTTGCTGTAAAAAAAATTTCCTCAGTTTTCTGATATCTTTTTAATCTTGATTTCATTGGTTTTGTTTGTGCAAAAGTTTTTCATTTGATGTAATCAAAATTATCTATCTGACCAGTTGTCTGACCTCCTTACCTGCTATGAGTTAATAGCTCCAGAAGTCATCAGTGCTGTTTCAGTTGCTCATAAGGCCCACTGCTAGACTGCATTCCACTCTCATTCCAGTGAAACAATGAGAGAGATCTTTCCTGTCAATGTTCCAAGTTACCTTGGACTGGAAAATTGTTTCACCCTATCCTTAAGCTGGTTTTGCTATTCAAGAATTTGCTTTGAATCATTACTTTAAAGTTGTTTGGAGGAGAATTTGAGAGTTCTCAGGCAATTTCCTGACTTTATTTGACCATCTTGGTTTGACAGCTTTTGGGTGCCTTGGAATAAGGCTAAGCTCAGATTCGTAAGCTACGATCTGAGCACAGTAGCTTTCAGGTGAAAGGAAGTAGGAAGAACCAAGAATAATCCAACTCAAAAACCAAGAAATGTTTATTTATGGAAATATCTGTAGAATTTCCCCTCTGCTTTGGGGAGCTGATATTTCTAAACAGAGAAAGTTCTCTGAGAGGTATCAGGTGCTCTTTAAATACACTTTAAAAAATAGAGTGCTCTGAGAATTAAATCACCAGGCAGCTCCAAAATAAAAAAGCAAATGAAAACAACAAATTACATTTATAGGACACATTTCATCCAGAGGAATCCCTGAGCACTTTATAGACTGATTAAAAAGCATGCATATAGATATTGCTGCACCCTGGGCTGAAATACTGCTGCCACTGGGGACTCTGCCTGCAGTCATTTAGCAGGCTGAAATTCTGCAAGTCTGTGACAAGGTACTATTTCTAACCAAAGAACCCAACAGCTCCTGCCACAATCCCAGGGAAATGTGTGGTAGCACCTCCTTCTAGAATGAGAATTTCCAGGTATGCAAAATTAGTGTTAATGAAGCAAACAGAGCATTATTCCTTTTCCTTGCTGTCCCTTTTTGTGGGGAACAGTTCTTTCTTGCACTCTGTACCTTTGGAAAACGCTACAGCTTCCTTCTAGTATGATTCAGTTTCCATTATTCCTGCTCACATTTCCTTTTAAATGCTTCTGTTAAAGTGTCTGAACAAAGGGAAAGGGGACATGGATGGAACATCAAGTAGTAGGGAACGTTGCAGGCCCAGGAGACCATTGATTTAGGGCTTTAGGGGACATTATTGATCATCTAGACTGGGAGTTTTTAACTCTTTTTCTATCACAGATCCCTTTGGCCTATAAACCACCTTCTGAGAATAATAATTTTAAATGCATAAAATAAAAGATATACAATTGCAAAAGAAAAGCAATTATGAGGGAGTAGGTATCAATTTTTTTTAAAGTTCATAGATACCAGATTAAGAACTCCTACTCTTACTCTGTCCTCCTTCTTTTACAGAGCTGAGGCCTCAAGGGCTTAAGTGATTTGCCTCTGGTCACTTAGGTAAGTAGTTGCAGAGTTAGGATCTGAACCCAAGACCTCTGGGTCTTCTTATGACTATGCCTTTCCTTTTAATCTTCACTGTCATAATTATCCAATCCGATGGAGGGAGGAAAAACAGCAGCCTATTTTCTGACTCTTTCTTTTCTCATTTATCACCTGCTTTTGTAGCCCCTATCCCTGGAAAGCAGTGAAAAGTTAGGGACTGAAGCTAGGGATTGAGGCACTAGTTGACAGTCTTGGACAAGACAGAGGGAAAAAAAGGATGAAAACCCCTAGTGCCAGCCATTAGCAAAGGAGAGTTTCTGTGACTTCCTGACAGTGACTTTCTTATTCTTCTTCCCTCCCACAGCAAGAAAGTCTAGTCTTCCCACTTTTTATTCTCTAAATTAAAAAAGAATAGACCTTGATTTAGTGCAAGGAATATGTTCCTCAAAAAAAAAATCACATGTCAACTGAATCATCTTAGATTCATTTGTATACTGGGAAAAAAACCAAGACTCGGAGTCAGAAGATTTTTTCCAGTACATCTACCATTTGGTAGCAAACTGATTCAGTTCTGCAAGTCTCAGTTTTCTCATTTTTAAAAAGAGAATAAGACTTACACTACTTTACTTCACAGACATTGTTTCAAGGAAAGAATAGGATGTTCAAAAAGTCTTAGTGCTTTGTAATTCATATACAACTATAGAAATGCACTATGTGAACACAGAATTTAATGATTGGTCAGTTTTTTTCCAAAGCAAATAATTAGACCTGGTTATTCTTGCAAGTTTGGATTTCATGTATCAAGTACTTTATCTGGTTTGGAAGATATTCTTCTACAGCTCTAGAAGAATGGAAGCATAGATATTCTAGTAAGGCAGATGGATAGAGAACTAGATTGGAGTCAGGAAAACTTAACTTCAAATCCAACTTCAGATGCTTACTAGCTGTTTGACCTTGAGCAAGTCATTTAACCTCCATATGCCTCAGTTTCCTCAAAACAGAGATAACAATAGCACTTACCTCCCCATGGTTATTGTGAAGATAATATTTATCAAGCATTTTGGCAAACCTTAAAGTGTTATATAAATGTTAGCTATTATTATAGCTCATTATCATTAAGTAACATAGCAGAAAGATGGTTAGAATGAGTCAGGAATAACTGATATCAAATCAGAAACTTAACTAGGCAAGTCACTCTTTTGATCTCCATTTCCTCATCTGTAGTGAAAGTATCTACCTGATAGGCTTTTTGTGAGGATCAAATGTCTGCATATATGTATGTGTCTTTGCAAATCTTAAAGTACCATATAAATGCTAGCCATCATCATCATCATCATTAAATTTGAGGGCCTATTGCCACAAATGCCAGGCAGGTAGAATCTGGCTCAGTTTGCATTTCTTTGTTCTATTCAATTCAACAAGCATTTATTAAGTGCCTACTATGTACAAAGCTTTATGTTAAGAGCTAGAGATACAAAGACAAAAAAAAAATATTTCTCTGCCCTCACAGAGCTTAAAGTAGGTCATGTGTATAGAGGTAAGGAAATTAAAAGCATGTACAAAGTAAATATGAAGTAATACGAGGATGAGGGAAATGGTAATAGGGAAGTTAAGAGCTGAACCAGGTTTAGGGGAAAAGTGAATCAGAGAGATAAAATTTGAGATGTTTGTGGGGTGTCAAAAATTACTGATGTGGCACTGGAACTTGAAGGATAGAATTAAGGTTGGCACCTTGGTCCAAGATATTGTGATCTGAGAAATAGTGAATAATGAACACTCAAGATTGATTTACTTATATAGAATTTAATTTCCCTCTAATGATTGCTGTGGCTACATTCCCGGTATTTGTTCTCATGCTGTCATTATTGTAAATGAAATTTCTATTATTTGTTTTCTGACCCACCTTTTTTTAGATTAAGTTCTTTATTATCCAGTTAATTTTAAGTTCTTTTTTTAATGGTGTTCTCTTGAATATAATTGCTATTGTATTGTGGTTAGTAAAGGATGTTTAATTTTTTCCTTACTTCATATATTTATGAGGTTTTATGCTTTAATACATACTTAATTTTCATAAAAGTGCCATACTCAATTGAGTACACACTCACACACACACACAGGTGTATATAAATAGATTGAGATACATCTCAAATATTTATATATGAATAAATATACATATTTATATATGTGTATATTTCTCAGCTGCTCATGACAATTTTATGGAACTATATACACACAGGTATATGTACATATATACACATATACATTTATATATGCATACAAATATACATATATTATATATATTTCATGCATATGTTTATATTTCTCAACTGTACATGGCACCTTTATGAAAATTAATCAAGAATGCTGATCACCAGAGAGTTATCATAGTTAACTTTTCTAAGATTTCCTTCAGGTCTTTAACTTCTTTCTTATTTATTTTTCATTTTGATTTGTCTAGCTTTGAAAGGAGTGCATTGAGGTATTTTAGAAAGAGAATTTTGGAACAGCGTAGAATCAATGTTCTATTTATCATGCTTCAGCTACACAGTGAAGAAAAAAGCCCAGAAGTCATAAGGGATTAGTTGTGAAATAAGCAGCAAAACCCAGGGTGCTTAGGGTACATTGGAATGGTAGGTAGCAGTTGCCTTGGAGTCAACAGGCAATAGCAGCAGGGTAAATGGTAAGGCAGAAAAGACTTTACAAAGCAGTGGCCTGGCAAATGCCTAAATAGCTAAAAGTGTCACAGATGGTGAGTTCCACTCCATCTAAGCAGTGTGAGTAGTTCACTTTGGAGGGCAGGACATCTGGAAAGGTATGATGCACTAGCATTGGCAGTGGGGAGTGAGTTTTAAGTCAGTACAATGAGGATTCTGGGTTCCCTTCCACAGTGGTTGGGATAGGAGGAGGGGCACTAACACCCAGTCAAGATGTGTATATATGGGGGGGAGGAGAGGAGAGGTAGGTAAAATACGTTGATTAGTTCTGCTAAATTGTTTCTCTGTCCCTTTAATACTTGGTTACAAAGGATAGTTCACTGGGTAGGATGCAGGAGAGAGATGTATTTAGAAAGAAATGTGATATAAAAGCAAACTATATTGTCAAGAATAACTTAAAAAACATGAAAGTCTTATTTTAGAGGTATAACACTAGACCATTAACTACCACTATTATATCAATGAATTTTTTATCAGACGATAAGGAGTTAAGGGTCTGGGTTTTAATTGGGGGGGGGTAGAAAATAATGAAAGAATCAGTTAGAGGTGGAAGGGATTTAGTCTGACCCACTTATTTTACAGATGAAGAAACCAAGGCCCAAAGAGGTAAAGTGATTTGTCCATGGTCACACCTCTAGTAAATGGCAATGGGAGGATTCAAAATTATGCCTTATGATATAAAATTCAATTATTTTTTCTCACTACACCATACCTCTTAATTGTGGGAAAAGTCAGAATCTGAATCATATATTTAGAACGTGTACTAAATGGGATAGAATGGGAAGGCTTGACTGAGAAGACTACCATGGGAGAGTGAAGTACCTAAGGAGTATTTCAACTAGATATGGGGGAGTGAGACAAAGAGGAGGTATTATTGTAAGAGGACAGAGGGCATGAAAAATCAATTTGACCTATTTCACTGTCTTGCCTAGAGCCAACCCTGCCTTGATCTTAATCCTCTAACAAAAAGAAGGAAAACTCCGTTTCCCTCCTGTTTTCCATGTTCCCCCAGTTTTAGTTATTATTATTAATCAAAAATCCTCAGGCAGCTACTGGGGTTTGTTGAAAATAAACTATGCTTCAGTAATGGTTTAGGGGGAGCCATATTTTCTCTGTCCTTTTTAATATCTTCACTCTCCTTTAGAGCTTTTATTTTATCACTGCTTTGCTGCTTCTCTCTTGGTGCAGTTGCTTCTCTGTCTTTTCTCTCCATTTTCTCTGATTTATTTTCTTTTTTTCTTCTTGTCACTGGCTTAGTACCAGGAGATGGATACTAATGTCTCGTTCAAGCACTTTAACTGCTGTGTCAAGATGACAAGCTCAGCAGGCTGCAGTGATTCTAATACTCACTAAAGAGCAGATCTGCTACACGTTGATTAATTGGTGGGGAGGGGGAATAGATAAGACTTGCTGCTTTCTATCCAAAAATGCATCCTCCCTTTCCTTGAAGAAAGCATCTCAAGTTGCCAGCACTCCTCTTTCCACAGAGATTAAGGGATGTTTCCTCTCAGCATACAGTTAATTGGTATTTTATAGTCCCTTTCTTCAACACCATCTAGTCATAGTCCTTTAATTTTCCCAGCAACCTATGCAGAAGTCAAGGACCAACTCTAATCTTCCTATGGATGAGGAAACTGAGGTATGGGTTTCAGGGCTCCAAATCATTAAACTCTTTAGTTTAAGGTCACAGGATCATGGAACTTAGGTTGGAAGGGACGATTCTAACTCCCTCTTTTTATAGAAGAAGCAAGTGAATACCAGAGGACTTGTCCAAGGTCACAGAGCTAATTTTCTTTATTAGACCATATTCTGCCAAAGCCTTGAGAGCCTCCCTCCCCCTTCTTTTCTACTACGTACACCCTAACTGGATGTAATATTAATCACATATTAGAAGCATATAGTTACTTGGCTCCAAGACATATTCATAAATTTATCTACAAATTTCTTAAATGTTACATTTTACTGGGCTAGTGCCCTGGCTCCAACAGTTTTTGAGTCCTGAATTAGACTCTGAAGGTAAGTTTTACATATTTATATAATCATTTTATTATATATTCATAAATTATATAAATATGTAAATAATATAATAAACAAATGTTATACTTTCATTGTATTATATAATCATAAGTATAACAATACATTTATATAATCACTGAAGCTTCTAGGAATGGGTGAGCAGATTCCAAAATCAAACTAAAAGGAGCCAGTTGGCTCCATTCCTCATGCAAGGTTTTTGAGTGAGTTTTTGCCCAAAATAACCTGACAGCATTGGAATAACAGAGCTTGCACTCATACGAGTCAAATAATATCTTTTCAGTAAATAAGAACATAATTGCTTTTGAATAGGTAAAGCATTAGCCTCATAACTCATTAAAATAAGCAAGATCTGTATGGTTAAAACCCAGCACGTCATTTTGAGAAAATGTTCTTACTGTCAAGTTATATAACTAGAAAACCTTTTGAGGATTTTGAATCTCATGTGATCGGGTTGGGAAAATGTTATGGTTTTTCCAGGAATAATGAATAGCTAGAATTTGGAATATATGTGGTTTATAAACCTAAGGAAAGTATATGTGTATAATGTGGCTGGTATAATACACAACAACGTGGTTGGGAGATTAAAGAAAATGACCTCTTCTCATACCTTTCAGATCCATCATTCTATAATGCTCATCTATAATGCTCTGAACAAGGTCAGACATAACACACATACTTTAAGGGCCTCTTTTAAGTAGGCAAGTCTTATAACAGTCCCTGAAGGCACATAAACTATGAGTCTCTTAGAGAGAGGAGGAGACTTCAAATTCCCTAGCAATGCCATCTTTCCAGTCCCCCAGATTTTAATTTTAGGAATTTATAGCAAACACACTACTTGAGAGAGACAGGTCATTTAGCTTGGAATAAAATCAGTAAGTGATTAAAACTAACCTTCCTAATTATACACCAAAGTCACACAGTACAGGACTGCTGTTGTAAAACACATTCTGAAAAATTTTAAATTTTTCCTTAAATTAGATCAGCTTAAGTTTAAAGGCAGCTGAAACCCAGCAGAGAACCTTTCTGGGAAGGTCCTACCTGTTGTGTCTCCTGATGACCTATGCTGAAAATTGCTCCACAATCAGATCTTGCAGCTTACAACTTATCTGGAGTTATCAGGTTCTCCTCATCCCTTGGGTGTGCGCTGTGGGCCCTTAGTTGGTGAGGAAGTGTCAAGTGCTCAGTAACCCTTAAGACATTCTTTTCACAACCCCTTCAAAGCAAAGTGATCCAGTTAAAAATGGCGTAGCAGAAGTAGCTGTTCATTTTTTAATGACTGTAGAACATTTCTCTTGGGACTTTAAGGAAATTAGGGAATTTGTTGTAAGTCAGAGACAGATTTAAAACTGGAAGGGATATGGGGAGCCAGAATAACCTGAAATATGGAAATGTACCTAGTTCCATTATGGTAAGGGAACACTGGCACAAGAAAAAGATGATGTTCAAGGTTTCTTCCCACAAAGACAGCAGAAGTGATGCCCAACTTTTCACTAAAGGCTTGGATGAGACAGTATTTTGCCAGAAAGGAGAATGATTTGAAGGAGATGGGGGATAAGCCAAGAAAAAAGTGTTCACAAACTTTTTGTGAAGGATAAACAGACCCACCAGGGCATGCAGTTGAAGTAACAGAAAAAAAATGCAGAAATAGAGAAATAAACTGACTTTAGACTCTGTAATGATTGATATATTTAATTTGTTCTTCACTCATTTATCATGTCTAAATCTTTGTGACCTCATTTGAGGTTTCCTTGGCAAAGATAATGGAATGGTTTGCCATTTCCTTCTCCAGTTCATTTTACAGATGATAAAACTGAGGCAAACAGGGTGACTGTGACTTGTCTAGGGTCATACAGCTAGTAAGGGTCTGCAGGTATATTTGAACTCAGGAAGATGAGTCTTCCTGACTGCAGGCCCAGCATTCTGTCCATAGTACCACCTAGGTGCCCTATTGTTTAAGTAGTAATTTAGAAAAAAACAAAAACAAATTATGATGTGTTAATGGACTTCACCAAAGATATTTATTAAAATCCCTAAAAATTTACTCCTTTGAATTTTCGCGGTACCTAAAGGCAAGTATTAATTCTTCTTTCCAGATGAAAAAAATTAAGCATAGCAGGATAGCATGCAGAGTTGAAAATTAGCCAGAAACTACCAATTTGAGTAGAGCACTAGCACTTAGGCCTCCTAACTTTTACCACTAAATCAGACCCCATTCTTATAAAGACTCTCACTTCAAATACCTCACCCAATTTACTGACAACCCCCTACCCCCAGTGCCAAATAACCTTTGAAATCTACTCCAACAGCAGTGAAAAGCTTAATCATTGTTGGAGTATTTGAACATGAACTTCCATTGTGGAATAAGCATGTGGGACCTCTAAGGGGAACAAGTGCTCTTGTTTCCACCCGCAACTGCCAAGTCATTTAACTGAAGGGGTTAATACTGAAGGTGACTGACTTGTCACTCTGGAGTGCTTCTGGTCCTTAGGAAAAGCTGTAAGTCTAACAAAACCATTGGTCTTCTCAGACATTAGATTGACAATGCATAGCACAAGAATTCTATAAGCTGCTGATGTGCAAGGCAGCGTAGTTAGGTGTCATTTGCAGGGTTCTCATCTTGACAAGTTTATAGGCACTTCAGCACTAATAGTATGACTGCCAAAAGAGCTTCCATACCTACTCAAATGTGCTTTCCAAATGAAACACATGATTTTTTATTTAACCTGTAAAACTCTTTTGGTCTCATTCATTTACCTTACTACCTTCACAGAACCAGTCACTTAAATCACTTTTATTTGCTTAGAAGTCCCAGGGGCTAGATTTGTTTTTTCCTTTTTAATTAAAGCCCATGAATAGAAATCAACAGATAGCTTCAGCTACAATGAACCAGTGTACTGAGTCCTCTTATAACACTAAATAGTTGGTTAACTTCTTCAGGTTGGGTTTGACATAGAAGTGTGTGAGGTGGGGTGAGGGGAAAACATTAATGACTGCCCTCTCTCTCTCCATATACACACAGCCATACACACATATACATACATGCCTACATATATGTATGTATATTATGATACTCCTGGGCTAGGCAGTTCTAGATGATTTTTAAAAGTCTGCCTAAAAAGATTCTAAAAACGTTTCAAATGTCATATCAATGAAGAGTGAGTGTTGGAAACATCCTTTTTAATCTGATGGAAACCTTTTTGTCTAATTTATATTGTCTTTTTGCATAAATTAATCTTCAGGGTTAACAAACATATCTGAAACATGCAGATTGGAGGGGTTAGAGGAGATTAGGGTGTGGCTCTCCTTACTAAATTGCTGTAACAGTTATAGGTGGTGTGTGTTCTATTAAGTCTCATATTGGTACAAACTGTGAAGGGGATGTCTCTACCTTTCCCTTGCACTTCAGAAGAGGTATTAAGGAAAATAATTTTGATTATTAAACATAAGATACTTCTCAATCTTAAAGTGCAATATAAATTGGCATTCAGAATTGTTCTTGAATAAACATTTATACAAGCAAAAGTCATGTTAAGGTTCTTTGTAAGATGGTACTGAATTTTTCATGCTCAGTATTACTACTGGATTAAAACAAGAAAGAAGAAAAGAAAAAAGGACTGCCTGGTCCCTAAATAAGTGACAGTTTATCTTTGTAAGGGAAAGTAGAAAATTTGTAGGGGAATGAAGGAAGCCAGACTTAGCATATATGTGTGTGTGAATAATATATATATGGATATTTATATATAATTTTATAATATATATTGTGATATATCTATTATTTATTAAATATTGTATTATACCATTATATATTAATATATTACCATTAACAGGGAATTGGAACCAAAATATGTAGATAAGAGACCTTTCATGAGCCCAAGTTACTTAGGAAGGACAAATTACATTCTAGGGTAATAAATAAGAGGTGACATTTGGTAGTGGATAGAATACTGGACCTGGGAGAAGGAAAGAAGGGGTTTGAATCATATCTCAGACATTTACTGGTTGCATACCCCCGTGCAATTCACATAAGCACTCTGGGCCTCAGTTTCCACAACTATAAAATGAAAAGGTAAGATATGGTGAAGGTTTCTTCTAACTCTGATTCTATAGAATGATCCTGTGAAAGCATGTGTGGGATGTAAATGCTTCATTACTTCTTGTGAACTTTGAGAAACTATGCTCAGTGGAAGAGGAACCACTGAACTGGAGATGGATCAATATTCTCCCAGTTTTCGAATGTTTGGCAGGGTAGAACCAAGGAGTGATGGATGATTTTGACGTTAATTCTTACTGAAAATTTGGAATGCATTAAAGGGATAATTTGTGAGCACTTAGAAAATTAAGAGATCACTAAGATCTAGTATGAGTTCATTATTGGACTACTAAATCAGGGGAGAAAATATAATTGGAGTTCAGCAAGATATCTGACAAATGTATCACGGTGTTTCTGGGTATAACATGAAGAAACATAGACTGGATAAGAACAGTCAGTTGGATTGAGAACTAGTTGAATAAGGCCAAAAAGTCTTGATTAATGAAATCAGTATGTACTATCTCAGGGTTCTGTCCTTGGCATTTATTCCTGTTTATTTGAAAACCCACAATAGTGAAGTACCTCGTTCAAGGTTAAAGTGCTAGACAGTGACAGACCTGGGACTAACATCCCAGGGGCATTTCCTAACTCTTCCTCCAAAGGTGTTTTCTTAGAAAACCACATTAATGCTGAAGAATCCTTTCAGGTCAGAAAACTGAAGGGAAAATGTTGTTAAATTTCTTTTGTCTACCATCAGATTTTCTTTGTAGAACTATTGACTCCTTACTTTTATAAACAGAAGTGAGTGTTGATTTTCCCAGTTGTAGTTCATCTCCTCAAAAGCCATTTCTAGCCATCAGATCCTATACCTTGTGAATCTATAATTTATCAGTATAGACCATTCTTAGTCTCCTTTTATGGACTCAGGTGAAGTTTATATACTGCTCTAGGTTTTTGTCTGCATTACATTATTTGATCTTTGAAATAACCCTATGACATAGCCAGTGGAAAAAAAAAATTATGACCTCCATTTTGCAAATGAGAAAGACAAGACTCCAAGAATGTACTATGACTAGACGACAGTCAAAAAGCTTACAGGTAGAAGAGCTGGGTCTTAAAGCCAGCTTTTTTTTCTTACGCTAAAATCAGTGCTCTTTCCCTTACATCACAGTCAAATGCCATGTAGAAGGTAAGTGCTTCCTCCAGTTCAAGTATCTTATAAATGTAATGTGATGGCAATTCTAAACAGAAAAGCAAGGCCACCAAGAAGTGAATGAAAGGTGTTGTATGCATCCAGAATTTTGATTGGACAACATGAACTTTGTAGTCTGAACTTTGTTTCTAGTTCTAGATATTCTTTAATTCTATGTAGATTTATGATCTTGTGTATTCAGCTCTAGTATGGTAGATAGAGTGTAGGGTATAGAATTAACAAGACCTAGATTCAAATCCCATCTCTGATACTTAGGACTTTTATAACCAGTTTTAAGCAGGTCACTTAATGTTTATCTACCTCAAGCAGCTCCCTTGGACTTACTAAGTCACAGGAGGCTCCAATCCGTACCTGTGTTAGTGGAAGACCCACTAACCATTCCTGCTCTGCAGTTCCTCCAGTGGAATTTTGGATATCTTTTCACAAGGCTATTTATATGGCTACAACACAACATTTCTAATCTGGGGCCTTCCTAAAAAGTTATCTAGTGGTTCATGGGATTATCTTTATAGGCAAGTGCTATGTTGGTACTTCAATATATCAATCCCTCTGGGTAAGATCAAATTTGGACTCTCCTTACCCTGAAATTCTACTTTGCACAGTCCATTTCATGTTGCATAATTTTCTTTCAAATTAAATGTCATTTGCTCATTTAGCTGATCACTAAAAGAAGAAAAAATACAACATTTAAAAGAAACAAAAGCCTATGTGCTGTTAAATGAGAAAGTGACTCAGGATTGTGGTAACATTCATTTTATAAAACACCTTACAAGAACAGATAAAGTACTTGAGGTTACATAATAACCAGAAATTGGAAAAGAACATTGAATAAAATATAAATTAATTGAACACTATATTTGCCACATGTTAGACAAATTTTAAAAGTATTTTTTTTTCTTTGCTCATAAAATAGTTATTTGGAAGAAAACCCTACAATATGCATTCGATTTCTATCTTTTTTTTTCTGGAAACTTTTCCTAGAAGCTTTAAATCCCAGGTTAACAGGCAACACCTGAAACTATTTAAAATATACTGTAGTTTGCTTCCAAATCTGTCAAGCTTAAGACACAAATTTAAAATATAACCAAGTCAGATACTAAGTGCAAAGTAAAGCTTCAAGTTGAAAAATTGAGAGAAAAAAAAATTCCAAACAACTACAGGAAATGCTTCTGGTGCGTAAAAAAATTCACATTATGAAGAAATCTTTGCCAAGTGTTCTTGGAATGTGAAATACTGACACAGTTATAAAAAGTAGGCCCTTGGGAGTTACGATCAGGGCTCTAATGACCATTTGCAACGTGTGAAGGGACAGGAATAGGAAAGAAGAGTAAAAAGCCATCTCTTTGGAAGGGAGTTGGGCTGAAGCTGTGGATGGACACTGCTCTGGTTAACTCTTTGACAATCTGGTCAGGATCTAAATCTTGTTTTTCTACCAGTATAGTAATAGACATAAAAAAAAAAAAAAAAGAAACAGCAGAAGCTGGAGATTAGTGAACTGGAAAACCAATGGGGAAAGTCTGCCCACAAAAAACCCCACAGGAATTTAAATTTCATCCATTCACCCTTTTATCATACAGGACACTGCTCAAAATAAACAATTCTGTAGATATTTTTGACACATAGAGAAAAAAATATATACGTATATACCTTCTTCGGTTACAGGCACATAAACTCTAGATCATTTCTAACTACAGAAACCAACTTTTTATTACACAGAGGGAGTCTTTAATATTTTAAATATTTTCAAAATAATCTAATGTCCCCAGTAAAAGAGAGCAACAATTCTTTCAAGCAGCATCTCACATTTAACATAATGTTTGATGTATCCCTTTTCTCTGCTGCTGAAGAATTTTTGATCACTTCTTTTGAGATGATAAAACTAATGCAAACTGTCAAACACAAAAGTGGACATTTTGATCAGTCAAGAAGTTTTCTGTGCATGACAGTAGTTTTTACTTTAAAAATAGTGCTCACTGATTTGAAGATCTACTTCAAATTTATTTAATGTCAAACTATCTTCACTGACAGATATATGAAGGCTCACTTTAAGTTCTGAGAACCTGAAACCTGTGGAGGTTTTAATGCATTATTTTTTTCATCATTTCTAATGAGGGCAGTAGGAACAGTAGGAACTGTTATTGTAATAAAGAAGCCACTTATATGTTAATAGCACACACAAGTGGAAATTTCTTTAATGTGGCCAGCTATTATATGGTATTTCCTTTATGAGGTAACCAATGCACAAACCTAAAAGTTGTGCATGCTGTCAGAAGAAAAGTGAAAAAATTAAGTTACTGCAATCCAGAAAGGGAGAATAAAAATATGGCCATGTGGGGCTTTGGTATGCTGATTCACAGGATGAACATAGAATGCAAAAAGCAAATTCCCCTTTCAGGCCTACCATCAGTTGAGAGACACCTGCAGAAATCAAGCAAGAGAACTGAAGAGCCAAGACTTATATCTGCACAAGTCTCAAATCTCTCTGATCGTCTCCTATCATGGAACTCAAAGATTAAAAATAGATATGTGCTTCTCTGAAAAGGATTGCACTTATGATGTGTTCTCTCTACCTCCCGCCACCAACTACATTGGGAGCATTGGAATTAGTTTTGGGTAATGCACAGGCCCATTGGACTGCTATTTATTTAACATTATGTGTAAGATGTTTGGTAAATATTCTTTAAAATACCATAGACTGCAGGTGCATTTATCCCTGATACCAGGCTTCATAAATGGGGTATCTTTTACAGTGTGCTATGCTGATGAAAAAGTAGAGTGACAGAAGACACTACTAACCACAATATTAGTTTATATTAGAAAAGAATATTCTTAGGTGGATCAGGCAATTTAGAATGAAGCAAAGAGCTTAATGATTTAGCTTTATCTTATTTCTCATTATTCTATCTGTAAGGCAAGGGAATATGAAAATAGCCCCAAAATTCAAAAAGAGCTATTTGAAAAATATTCAGTCTTTTAAAATTAGGGAGCATCTTTTGCAAACAAAAGATCAGACAAGTAACAATGAAGACTAGTCTAGAGTCAGCTAGCATCAGGTGGTGCAGTTCCTAAAATGGTGCTGACTACATGTAATAGGTCCTTAATACTTGCCAGTCAATTGATTAAAATTTGCAAAATGTTTTCTGAGGAACCACCCCTGTACGATAAGACCAAGAGATTTTTGGATATTTTCATCTAATTAGAAGGGGCAATGAGGGAATGAATCTCCAAATTAAATATGGATTTTAATTTGAGTGCACAAGGAGGAAATTACTGGGAACTCTGGAAAAAAATACTGCCACAGTAGCATTAGCACTTAACAGTGCATCCAAGATTTAAAGTTTCCAAGCTAAGACGAACTGGTTTCTGACGCCATTATGAACCATGGATGATCATTCAAATAGGAAATGAACTGTATTCCACTCTGGAAAAAAAGTTTGACCATAATTTTATGTGAAAAGGATTACTATAATTCAAAGAGGAGGTCCCATTACTCAGTCTGCCCAAAGGTAGTGCAGGCATAAAGAGCAGGTGACCTCATTAGATAACTTCAGTTCGGCCTTATCCTATGCATTTGGATTTCACCAATAACTGCAGCAGTTGTATGGTGATCTCTCTTAGGTTTTGCAGAGCTGTGATCACTTAGAGCAGGATTTGGCAGATGAAATATCCCAATATCTACAGTAAAAAGACAGGTAGTTCTCCATCACTGCACAAATACCTCAGAAAGGATAGTTTCTTGATAAAATAATGCATTATACATTCAGATTCTACCCCCTTATCCCCCTCCCACCACCCCAAACTGATGGTTTTAGAAGAAAAGACTCAGTAGTGAAGGCCACATACTTTTTTTTTTTTGCATTTGTTCACTAGGTTAAAATTCAAAAACCATTAACACACATCATATAATGGAAAATCAGAAATGGGCACGTGGAAGGAAAAATCAAATTGAAATAAAACCTGATGATTCTGCTGATGATGTGGATGGGAGAAGAGTTACTGGGAAATGCTACAGTAGACCAGACTACACTATGAAGGGTCACATACAGGAACACAGTACAGATATCAAATTAAACAAAACAAAACAAAACTGTAACTTGCCAACTTGTAAACAAGGAAAAGCATTTCACAGATTTAAAGTTCAAGGGAAGTAAACTTCTTTAAATTATTTTTTTTTTGTCAGTTCAACCCTGATTTAAAAGTATGGCTAGCAAAAATATTGTAAGCCGCACGCAGCCCATTTACATCTTCAGTACAGCAGCTGTATTCCTTTGATAAGCTGCACCAGCCAGGCTCTCTTCTAGGGATGCAAAAGAGAGAAAAAACTTTCTCTTTTGAAATCCACCTTGCATTTGCTCTCACTTCTATATTCCCAGAATTCCTCATCTGCTGATTTACATCTGAGAGATTCAGAATCCAGGCTGCTATAGATTTAGCCTCGGAGAGACAGGAGGAGGGTAGGCAAATTCTCTTAGGATGCTACGGGCCACGTCAACATTGTTCTGGGCTATCTCCAGGGCTCTTTTCACCTCTTCAAAGGGATAGCCCTCTCCCATAAGTTTTGCAATTTTTGCATCGACATTTTCCAATGCTGCCTCAGGACCGTGGGCTTTTCTGTGGTGGATTTCTGGTGCAGTCTTGCGGGGGCGTGGCTTAGGGGGTCTGGCAGGAGCTTGTGAACCATCTGTGTTAAAAAAAAAAAGAACACTGATGTATAATGGGTAAAAAGGGCTTCTCCCCTCAAAGGTACTAATTTTGCAATAACATGGTACAATTAATTCACAAAAGCTCAAAGCATTTTACAAACAACATTTCATCAGATCTTCACAATGCTCCTATAGAGGGTTGGAAAAGGGGAGGGAGGGAGCTATTATTCCCATTTAAAAGATGAGGAAACCTAGGTTACAATAAATAAATAGCAGAACTGAGAAAATAACACTAATTCATAATTTTGCTTTCTTGAGCTACAAGAATGGAATGGGGCGAAAAGCAACCAATTAGGCATCCAGGAGATAGAACCCTTATTTCCCTCAGTTTAGCACTTTAGTCAATTCACTACAAAGAGAAAACAAATCTGCTGGTATGAGATTATGTTTCTCCAGAAATGCTTTCTAGCTAAGTTACTGTGAGATCAAATGAGATATTTTTAAAAATTGCTTAGCTCAATGCCTGGCACATAGTAGGTGTTTATTAGTAGAGGCAACCACATGACTGAAAGATCCCAGAAATTAGAGACAAAAACAAAAGAAAAACCCACATCTTTTAGGGTTTCCTCTTGTTTTTTAAGGTTCACAGGATCATGGGTCCAGAGCTGAAAGGGACCTCACAGGCCCTGCGGTGAAATCTCCTTCTTTTAAGGATGAGGAAACAGAGCCCCAGGGACAATAATAAGTCACTTGCCTAAGGTCACAGAGGTACTAAGTATCACAGCTGACATCTGAACCCAGGTCCTCTAGTCCTAAAACCAGACTTTTTCCATTGCATTATGCTGCTTTCCTATTGGTAAGAATTCATGTTTTGATGATGACTGGGGGAAAAAAGTCAAAACAGCATGTTTCCAATCTGCTTTAAGATGACTCTAACCTTGTGAATTGCCCAAATCCATTTAATTCATTCTCTACCACCAAAACTGAAAACATTAAGAAGTCTTGTTGAAGGAAAAGTACAAGGAGTAGAAATGTAGGGAGTAAAGACTGCATTAACTTAACTTTCAGTTGATTCCCATGATAAAAGCAGTTGGTCAAAGTTAAACAAATGACAGGGAAGGCTCAAGAGAGAAGAACAACGTTAATATGATAAAAAACATTAATTACAAGCAAAACTTCTACACTGTTTTCTTGGGCATGATCTAGCTTACTTGAGAGAGCATTTTAATCAGCTGTCTCTAAAAATAAAAATGACTACCCTTGCCTAAGAAAGGGTTAAAATAATAAAAATAAAATTTCAAATTCTATCTCCCTAAATACAGCAATTTGTATAAATAATGGAATATTCTTAACAGCAACAATATGAGTAAGAACAACAATGAGACTAATAATTACATTAGTACATCTTTACTAAAATATCTCAGAGGCACAGCCTCAACTATGGCACAACTGAGGCCAGAAAACAAGTCTTTTGGCTCTCATTTTGGTCAATCTTGATTCTCTTGCATTCTTCCAGCTCAAGTGAACACTACTGGCTGGGGTGTGAGGAGAGGGAGAATCTATCTAGAAGCTGCTTCGTGAGTCACTGTTCTTAACGACATTTCCATCAAAATGAAACCATTTAAAAATTATTTTATATTTCCTTCTTTCCCCTCTCCCGCACCTCTGTAGGACTACAATGGTTTTCTTTCAAAGATAAACTTTTTGTCAATTATAAATTCAAGCAAGATCAAGACAACACACTTTCAAAAAAGGCCCGAGACATCATACAATAACAACAATAAAAATGAAGGATGATGATGCTATGTGGATTCGGAATAAAACTCAGTAACTGTTCAAGTTTTATTATTTTACACTTTTTTATTACAATTAAGACTATATGTGTATACACATATTTGCAAATTTGTAGTTGCTATTAAAATCTGTTCTGTTCATGCATATGTAATCACCAATACTTATTATTAGTAAATTGCTAAGCTCATGAACTTCTTTGTTTTGAGGTTTCATTAATTTTCTCATTAACTATTTCCAGTATAGTCAGCATGGTGGACAGAGTAATGGAACTGGAGTTAGGAAGACTTGAGTTAGAATGTGAACTCAATAACTTGCTAGCTGTGTGACCCTGGGCACGAAGTTTAGTCTGCTTTATCTGTAAAATGGGAATAATTATAGTACCTGCCTCACAGCATTGCTGAGAGGATAAAGCGAGATGATACACTTTGCAAAATTTAAAGCACAATTCAATTTCAAGCTATTATATGTCACAGAAAGCTGGGCAATGAATTATCCTTCAGGTTTCCAGTTATTTTCCATAAATGATCAGACTTTTTTTTTTTAAATCAAACCTTTCTCTGACTTGGGATCAATGACAAAAGAACTCATCAGTTCTAATCTTGTCTCTTCTGAGATAGCTGTCAGACACAGAGGGCATGCAACAGAACTTCAAGTTATTTTGCTATTATCCTTCTAAACTCTTTTTCTGCATTATTCATTTATTGTGTGCTATGCATTAGAAAAGTGTGGCTCTAGAAGGGGTGAAGGATATATTTAAGGACTATCATTGCAAGTAACCCCCCAAAAAAGAGAAACTGCAGCAAAGGTTATAGATTTTCAACTTCTGGTTTTAGTCTTCAGCTGCATAGGTACTGCTGTCACTGGGTGGAAAAATGCCATTGTGTAATAATCATGATGCCTTGGTAAGGTACTGGTAAAAGGCTCTAGAATTTTCAGATAAAATGTTTTATGTAAGGGAAAAGATCTTTTACTTATACAGTACGATGATAAAGTTTCAAGTAACCTTATTGAGCACTGGGAGGAAGGTAGTTTAGGAAAACTAAAAACAAATTAATTCTTGTAACTTTCAATCAAATAAAACACTAGAAATTTCACTACATGCTAGATTCAAATGCATACAGATGAATTAGGAATTATCAATCAGAGAACAGGATTTAAAGAAACTCGAGTAAAATCAGGATTTTCAACAGATAAGACTTCTCTCCAATCAGGATGTTTTATATACTAGCATAAAACATTAAATAATGATAGCAATATAAATGATGAGACTAAGAATGATAGTCAGCATTTATTTAAATTAAACACTATGCATCAGGCACTATGCTAAGTGCTTTACAAATATTATTTCATTTGATTCTCACAACAACCCAGTTGTATAGTTGAGGAAAGTGAGACAAACCGAGGTTAAGTGACTTGCCCAAGGTCACAAATAGTAAGTGTCTGACCTGGGATCTGAACTCACCTTTTCCTGACTCTAGACCCAGTGCTCTATTGACTTTACCACTAAGCTGTCTCAATGAACCCTCTCCTCTGGTCATCACTGCCTAGTAATTAAATTTCCATTTACTTTAAAATAGAACTAATATCTCCTTTATGATCTTCACTAATTTTCAGAAATTGCTTTGTATCATGTGCTGCATCATATACTATGAAACAGGATGCAACTGAAGCTGCCCAGCTTCATCTGCTGAGGATGCTGGCATCTTAAAAAGGCAATTTCTTACTATTTTGTTATGTAAGTTCCTTTATAATAACTGAATTCAACTAAGTATTTTAAATTTGATATCTAATTCCAGTTCTGCAACACATTTGTTGTTCCAGCTATAGACCAGTTTTAATAGTGGACCAGAATGATAGGCTGATTTGAGGACAAATATTTTAAATCATCTACCTTGATTTAGAAAACTAATGGGTATTAAAAAAATACAAAATCCTCACAGTTTACAATAGTTTATTTTTAAAATGAACTTTGATTATCTTTCATTTTCATAAAGATGGATTGTCTACTAAATATCCCACTGTATTCCTCTTCCTAGCCCTCTCTGAAAGAGATATGACTTAACATAAAGAAAGGGAAAAAAAGCGTGATGCTCTACAGAGTGCTCTAAAGCCATGGTCCTTTGTCACCTCTGCAAGGTACGTGTCTTCTTAAATCTCTTTGGGGCAACCAAATCATGTACCTGGGTATTATTTACTCCTTTTTGAAAACATAGTGATTCCTCTATGGTAAGATAAAAAGATCTGGTACTATTAATTTTTTTTCTTTTTTTTGGTAAGGCAGGGTTAAGTGACTTGCCCAGGATCACAGAGTTAGTAAGTGTCAAATGTCTGAGGCTACATTTGAATTTAGGTCCTTCTGACTCCAGGCCTGTTGCTCTATCCAACATACTACCTAGCTGCCCTTTGGTACTATTAAATCTTAAATCTCCTCTCTGCCACTAAAATTATTCATAATCTTGCGTAAATCATTTAACTTCTTAATATTTTCTACTTACCATAGCTATAAAATAGGGATGTTACCACTGAAGACTCTTTAGTAGATGGTAGTAGGAATTAATTAATATCATCTGCAATGTAAGGGCTAGGGAGACTATTAACATGAGGGGGCAATAGTTTCATATCTGTATTGGTAATTACTATCCCCCAAAGCTATGGAATAAGAAATATTGCCAATTATCATAAAGGTCATATGAGAGAGGAAAACACAAGATTTTTTATAAACCTCTAATTCAACACTAAGCTCCCAGCCAAACAAAATATCAATAAGCAAGAACTGTTAATCTGAATAAATGTAAAGGTTTCTTTAAGAATCAGGGATTCTTCACCACTATTATTCAATATGGTACTAGAAATGTTAGCTGTAGCAATTAGACAAGATAAAGAAATTGAAGGAATTAGAACAGGCAAAGAAGAAACTAAGTTATCACTCTTTGCACATGATATGATGATATACTTAGAGAATCCCTGAGATTCAAGTAAAAAACTATTTGAAATAATAAACAACTTTGGCAAAGTTGCAAGTTACAAAATAAACCTGCACAAATCTTCTGCATTTCTATATATTAGTAACAAAATCCAACAGTAAGAGACAGAAAGAGAAAACTCATTTAAAGTTAGCGTAGACACTATAAAATATTTGGGAATTTACTTGCCAAAACAAATGCAGGGACTTTATGAACACAATTACGAGACACATTTTTGCACAAATAAAGTCAGATCTAAGTAAGTGGAAAAACATCAGTTGCTCGTGGGTAGGGCGAGCCAATATAATAAAAATCACAATTCTACCTTAATTAATTTACTTATTTAGTGCCATACCAATAAATCAGATAATTATTTTCTAGAGCTGGAAAAATAATATCAAAATTCATCTAGAAGAACAAAAAGTCCAGAATATCAAGGGGACTAATGAAAAGAAATGCTAGGGAAGGTGGCCCAAGGCTACTAGATCTCAAATTGTATTATAAAGCAGCAATTATCAAAACCACTTGGTACTGGCTAAGAAACAGAAGGGTAGACAAGTGGACATATGCTAGGTACTCAAGAGACAGGAGGCAATGAATACAGCAATCTACTGTTTGATAAACCCAAGGACCCTAGCTTCTGTGATAAGAACTCACCGTTTGACAAAAATTGCTGGGAAAACTGTAACACAGTGTGGTGAAAACTAGGCATAGATCAATGCCTGACACCGTACATAAGAATAAAGTTCAAATGGGTACATGATAGGTATAAAGACTGATACTATGGACAAATTGGTAAAGCAAGAAATAGTGTATTTATCAGATTTATGGAGAAGGGAAAAATTTTTGACTAAAGAAAAGACAGAAAGCATTATGAAGTGCAAGATGGATAATTTTGATTACATTAAACTGAAAAATTTTTGCACAACCAAACCCAATGCAACCAAGATTTGGAGGGATGTAGAAAACTGGGAAGGAATTTTTGCAGCTAGTGTCTGTGATAAAGGCTTCATTTCTCAAATATATAGAGAACTGAGTTAAATGTGCAAAAATACAAGTCATTCCCCAATTGATAAATGGTCAAAGGACATGAACAGGTAGTTTTCGGATGAAGAAATTAAAGCTATCTATAGTCATATGAAAAAATGCTCTATATCACTATTGATTAGAGAGAAGCAAATCAAAACAATTCTGAGGTACCACTGAGGTATCACAAATCTGAGGTATCAGATTGGCATGACAGAATAGGAAGATGATAAATGTTGGAGATGAGTGGGAGAGTTGGAACACTAATTCATTGTTGGTGGAGCTGTGAGCTGATCCAACCATTCTGGAGAACAATTTGGAACTATGCCCAAAGGGCTACAAAAATATGCATACCCTATGATCCAGCAATATTGCTTCTAGGACTGGATCCCCAAGAGATCATAAAAATGGGAAAGGGTCCCACATGTACAAAAATATTTATAGCAGCACTCTTTGTGGTGGCCAAAAACTGGAAATCAAGGGGATGCCCATCAATTGGGGAATGGTTGAACAAGTTGTGGTATATGAATGTAATGGAATACTATTGAGGTATAAGAAATGATGAACAGGAAGACTTCAGAGAGGCCTGGAAAGACATTTATGATCTGATGCTGAGAGAAAGGAGCAGAACCAGGAGAACTTATGCACAGCACGACCACAGTGTGTGAGAGTTTTTTCTGGTATTTGGAACTTCATTGCAATGCAAGGACTTTAAAAATTCCCAATGGTTTTTTAAGGCAAAATGCCTTCTACATCCAGGGAAAGAGTTATGGAGTTCAATCACAGAACATAGCACATCATTTTCTTTTGTATTACATTTTGGTTTGCTATATGACTTCTCCCATTCATTTTAATTCTTCTACACAGCATGACTATAGTGAAAATGTCTTTAATAGGAATGTATTGTGGAACCTATATAAAATTGTAAGCCATCTCAGGAAGAGAGGGGAAAGTTAGGGGGGAGGGAGGGGAAAAAAATCTAAGTTATTTGAGTGATTGTAGAACACTGAAAATAAATAAAATTAATACAAAAAAAAAGAATCAGGGATTCTGAGTTGATAATTAAATAGCTATGTTAAGCAAACCAACTGAAAGGCCATTTCTCTATTGCAGCAGTGGTGTGTGTGTAGAGCACTCTGCATCAGTCACCAGATGTTCCATACATATGGTCTTGGGGCAGTTAGGTGGTGCAGTGGATAGAGCTCCAGTGCAGGAGTCAGGAGGACCTGAGTTCAAATCTCACCTCAGACACTTGACACTCACTAGCTGTGTGACCTTGGGCAAGTCACTTAACCCCAACTGCCTCATCCTGGGTCATCTCCAGTCATCCTGATGCATATCAGTCACTGGATTCAGATGGCTCTGGAGGAGAAGTGAGGCTGGTGACCTGCACAGCCCTTCCTCACTCAAAACAAATTCAAGTGCAAGTCATGTCATTATTTCTCTGATGGGATGGTCTTCTTTGGCAATGAAGGACAAAGCCACACACACTATGTATGGTCTTATTTGTTCATTTTTAAAAATGGCACTCAAGAATTTCAAGTACCTGACATCACTTGATCATGTGGGTTATTGGAAAAGAGTAATGACATGGACGTGAAAAACTTTAATCACCCCCAAATCTTTTTTTATGCAGCTTTTGTCATATGTTATCTAAGATTTTAAATTAATGAATTTTTTTTACTATAAAGTACTTAGTCATCCAAACAAATGGCATTTTCTTTAGTTACCTTGGAAGCTATGTAGTGATGTAAATTACATATTCATCACCTAGACCATTACTTCTTAAACTTTTTCCACTTTTCCATCGTGCAACTCACAGTTTAAGAAGCACTGACCTAGACACATCTTTGATGACCCCTCTGGGAACTGATTTTAGAAGCAATTTGGAAGCCCAGTATTATCTAGCTGTATTGTCAACCTTATTTAGTAGATTTGACTCTGAAACTATTGCACCAGTTTCAAAAAAATCAAAACTTTTAAGAGGCAGATTTTTCATTAACGAGGCTATTCAAAAAATCTCTTGTAGATTTCCCAAAGAAAAGTTGCAAAAATGTTTTCAGTGAATGGCAACATTGTTGGAATAACTGTGCAGCCTCCAAGATAATGACTTTAAAGTGGGCAGTGTTTGCCTGGATATGCATATTCTGGTATATTTGTTTAAACAATAGCCACAATGTGTTAGAGTCACACCTTGCCTAGTTTTCCAGTTGATTTACCTTCCTAATTACATTTTGCTTTGGCTAATGTGGGACTCATTTTTCATTCACTGAGAACATATCACATAAGGAAGGGTGGCCTAGAAAAGGGCTGCATAGAATGAGGAAGTTCAGCTAGAATAAAATGTATTTTAACTAATCCAGACAGATAAATTAAGAGCTGAATTAACATACTGCTATTTTGTAGAGAAAGAAAACAAAGAACATAAACACTGAACAGTTTCTCAAAGGTCACACAGACTATAATGACCAAGAATACAGGTCACTGGATTCCTAACCCAATGTTCTTTTTAAAATAGATATTTCATTCTTTAATCATCTTTAATAATCTTCATCTGTCTTTGTCAATGCCATTTTGTGCAATTGTCAGCATAGCATGGAAACCTAGAGCAGCAGGCTTCCATTTTGGGGCCTTTGGTCTTCCCCATCTCCTTGGAATCCCTGGTCAGATTAGAATTTGGGAGTAATCTTAATCACACCAAGAAATCTTTTGACCAGTTCAAGAGGTGTGTCCTTACTTTTCATCTTCATTATGGGTGTGCTCACATTGTAATAAATCCTTCTGACCAATAATTCAAAACTACAATTCAGAAATGTGTGCATTTATTCCTTTTGTAACCATAAAATTTCTTCATTTTTTTTCTAGGTTACTATAAATTGTAGGCTGGAAATTACTTCAGAGTTTTCTGTTTAGCAAGGGGAACTCTACTGGCCAGAATCTCTCTCTAGGCAAAATTACTTGCAACATAATGAATATATTTGTGATAGATGTTAGCTAAGGAAGAGACTATTTACTTAGCATTATGTATGCTGTTGGGAATATTTTTTAACTTAATTATTGGATATCTGTATAGGGAAAAAGGTAACAAGCAACCTTGAATTGTTAAAAAAAAAAAAAAGCATCTCTATAAAGCACAACAGAGCATTCTTCCCATTTTCCCCTAGTCATTTGTAGCCTTTTCCTCCTCAAATTAGACTTAACAAAAACCTTATTGATAGTTTACAGCTTAGTCCAGTGCCTTTCATATATTGGATGTTTGCTGTTATTGAACTGGACATGTTATATGCTCACCATGGATAAGATGATAGAGCTCAGTCAAAAATTTACCATGGTCTAAGAAAATTAGATTGGAAATTCTGAAGAGTTTTATTCCATTGCAATAAAATAACAGTTTCTTTATGAAACACTATACATTAAAAGAACTCAAGGGCAGGGAAATTAAAATTTCCTTTAAAATTATACTAAATATTTTTCAAATTAGGAATCTGAATACAGAAAACTGAATACATATATTTTGATTAGTATATACTTTTAATATACATTTATGTCCAATACATTAGATTTAAATATATGTTCATTATATATTCAAATGTTCAAATTTGAAATATAGAAAATTATACTAAACATACTTCAAAGCTTTACCAACTTTATAAATATCGCTGGCAAACTTAACATAAAGACATCTTAACTGACTAACAGTAAAAAAGAGAGCCTTAAATATCTGTGTATGTGAGAATGATATGTTGGGTGAAAAACTTGACGCTGTTTACATAGTAAATCACTGCCAAAGTCTGTATTAGAAGTGAAGAGCTCTTATTCTTAGGTAACTATTCTCTTCACTAAAAATAAAAGGGTGGAATTAAAAGGAAGGAGGAATTTCATAATAAATCCAAGAAGTAACAATATTTAAATAGAACTGAAAGGAAAAAAAATATGCAAATTTAACTGGTTAAAAGATATAAGGAATCTTATATGCCCTACAACTATGCCTTTATGAATTCTACTGTAAGAAAGACCAGTTAATTCTGGAATTAATTTATTCCATAAACTGGAATTACTGCCACCATAAAAACAACCTTCCAATTATAGAAGGACATGATTTAACATGCAGTTTTCATTTAATTCAAATTAAAATCTTAATATACATCATGCTAGATAATTATGATACTTAAAGCTGAGGATATAACATGATTTTACGGGTACTTTTTAGACATAGTTACAGAAGAAAAATATATAGCTATGAAGGCAGTATTTATAAGTAATTTGTGCTGAATAGTGCAGGTACTGAAATTATTAATTAAAAAGGAAGCAGCCTGAAAATGAATGATATTACAATGTTACTTTAGTAGAACTAAGTTAACACCCCACAACACTGTTGAGGGCTTAATTTTTTGATGAAGAACCTTAAATTATACCATTTCCCTTAAAAGTCTTACCATTAAGGATTATGTAGAACAGATAGCCCTTGTGTGAAATGCACCCAGGGTTGCCAAGTGAAAGGAGATAAGTTGAGAACACTTGATCCTATTATAAAATTCATTTTATCTCTCTTGAAATGGAATAGGGAAATATTTCCATACTACTAAACAAGAATAATAAAGATACTGTGGCACAGAGGAACCAGAACTGGCCCCAGAAAAAAAGAACTGGGTACAAGTCCCACCCCTGGTACATACTGACATTGAGATGTTGGACAAGCCATGCAACCTCTTATTCCCCCTACATCCCTTCTTTACCCATCCTATCCCTGCCTCCTCCTCCCCCTCCCAACCCTATCATTCTCTAACATTATAAGTTATAAAAAAGGTGTGATCTCCTTTTAGGGATTGTTTCCTACAAAACTGATATCACAAGTTTGCCTCACCTTCAAGTATAATATAGGAAAGTATTTATTCCAAGTCAGATTGGAAGGACTTGTTCTATAGGATGTGTTACTCTGTACTGAATTTTAATTATACTAGAATTTTCTTAGAATATGATGTTGAGCCTCAAAAATATAATGTACACTGAGCTTTCTTCAAGCAAACAATTAAAACTGTGTGGCATTACACTATCCCAAAGAAAGAAATGTATATGGAATATTGGAACTCACTTATATTCTTAGAAAATTCTGTAAAATATTTTTTAAAGGATTACAAGACAAAGAATTACTATCTGTATGAGTACATGGGTCTAGGAGTAAAATTCCTTTCACATATTTCTAACTTAAAATTTCCTTGGAATAGAATTCATATTGTTAAGATAATATTTTCTAAAAACTTTTAGCAAGAAAAATTATGGAAAAATGTGCATAGGCTTTATTGTGCATGTAGATTGTATATACATAAATTATATGAAACACACAGACTCTTTAGACACAGAGATAAGAGGAAAGATTTTATAAATTAGATAGTAAAGCACTTTTGAATCCTTCAGGAAAATTCCTTCCACAGAAATGCTCTATATAAACATGAATCATTATCATTTATTTCAGGAGTCATAAAAGAAGGAATTGGGTTTGAAAGGTACAGCAATCATACCCAAATTCTCATCCTGTCATCTCCAAAGGGACAAAAGAAAAACACATTAGCCTCAGCAAAAAGGACTATTAGAATCCCAAAGGCACATAAGCATCCAGTCTCAATATTTCTTATGTAAAGAACTAATCTGGAAGAGAAGTTCAATCTATCTACTACTTTATTGAAATCTATAAAAATCTAGAGATGGTAACCCTGTGATCTGCATATGAACAAAGGCTCTAAATATTCACGCAAGAATAATATGTTTGAGGCCTGAAGATTCAGTATCTACAGAGGGAGACCAAGAGAGGTTTAATGATTCTGCAATTAGGATCACAGGTTTTAAATCTGGAAAGAGATCTCAGGTGCTGTCTAATATAACTCCACATTTTGTAGATGAAGAAACTGAGTCCTACTCAAGTAAAGAGATTTTCTCAAGGTCACATAATTTTACCAGAAGAGTTTTGAACCCTGACACTCTGACTTCAAATTCAGGGCTCTTTGAATAATTACTGAACAAAATTAAATGCCAATAGAAGAAAACTATCTTTATAATTCTCCTGAGATCTGTGATATTGATTACAATAGAACATCACTGCCATACCCCTTGGGTAGGGAAAATGACACGGATATGAATAGTGTCCTCACAGTGTTTATTATAAGCTACAAATTTCACATAAATTGATAGCAGTGTAGCAAAGTAGACACCCAGAGTTCTTAGTTCTCCATTCAAAATGAACTCATGTGTATTTGAGAAGAAAACTGTCTTGACAGTATACATGCTGATGAAAGGAACTCCCTAGGGAAACTGAATCCATTTTCTCTCAAAAAATCATTTTACCCTAAATTTGACAACCAAATGATCATTGCTATTCCATCATGTCAATATGACTACAGGTATCCCATTATATAAAGAATAGATGTCTTCTTTGAAACTTGGCTGTAAGATGAAATTCTTTACATAAAAGTTGGTCTTTTATTCCCACCTATATAAAAACAGGAGATTGTTCCCTGTTTTACCGAAAGACAATTCAGGAAGACTTTATTCAGATAAATTCACGAGTTCATGAACTTAGTAAGATACTCCATGTAGTTTGCTTTTCCTTCCCTCCACAATGGGTTTATGCTGCCTTCACCCAGTCAAGTTTATGGGTCCATTTCATAATTTTAGAATGAGGGGCTCACACTAGAGGGCTGCTGTTCCAGACTCAAGATCTTAAATTTTATGCTGATCAGACCCCAAAAAGAGGTAGGAGGTACAAGGAGAGATCTAAATACTGGGAGAGTGAGGGTCAGAAGGATAGAGCTTTCCAGCTGGGGTCTGAGTGACCGCAAAGGAGGCCATATACCAACACTGATGAAGCTCTATCTTTGCAGCACTATGTTTTCACAGGGAAGACAGTAAAGGAGACAGAGTCTGGGGTTATTGGTCACAAACATTTCCATAATTTAAGTGTTACTTTTTTACTCAAAGTGATTGTGCCTTTCTATGACTTGGAAAGCTAACAAAGTATTGCATAAATATTCACTCACAAAATACAGCTGTGACTTGGATGGGATGACAAAGGGCACTGAAACATAGAAGGTACAAAAATTTAAAATAATTTTTTTTAAAGATTGTGTAACTGCTACATTTGTTAATTTACATTTTGACAACACTTAATGCTTTCAGAAACAGAAAAACTAAGTATACTCTGTTAAATTAGCTATCAAGCTGGTGATGTTCTTGGTAACTGCAACCTACTGGCCCAATCCTGCCATCTGCTAGACAATCCTTCCTCCCTCCAAAAAAGTGAGGCTGGTGACTTTGCACAGCTCTCCCCTCACTCAAATCCAGTTCAACTACAAGTCATGTTATCATCTTCCTGATGTCATGGTCCCCTTTGAGAAAGAAGGAAAAACAACACACGTACAAAAAACCCAGAAAAATAAAATATCGCAATATCTGATAAGATATAACTTGGCGTTAATACAGATGCAATATACTGTTCCCTTAAGGTCTGTTGCTCAGTTAAACTCTACTCAGAGTTCTAAAGAAAAACTGCAACTCTAAGAGACTAATTTTGGGAGGTTTTTTTAGCTTTTGAATTCTGAGGCAGCAGTTGCAGACTTTAAATGTGATAAATGTACATACGGAGAGACAGGACAGCAAAACTGCTGTATGATTATGGGACAAGTATAAGTTATCTGATGGTACTCTGAGCCTAGGAAAATAAAAGCTTTTGGTAGTGAACCCCTATATTTTGAACTGATTCATTTAATACTATAGTTGATATTAAGGAACAAGTAGCTGAGCAGAGAACAAACTGAAAGCAAGGAATTATGGAAGTCAATCAGTGGATCAACTAGTTCAGCAGTAGAAATATCCAATGTCATCAAAGAACTTACATTACCAGGAAGTTATAAGAAAGTTATACTGGTAAGAAACTTTAACGGACAGTTCCTGAGATAGAAAGAAGTCACCAAAGTCTTCAGTTCCATACTTGCAAATTGCTCTGATAATGTTGATTTAACTCACTCACATGCCTCTCTTGCACATTTCTGTGTGTGCCCACTCCCCTACAGACAATGAGTACAATAGACACATGGACAAACACACACACATGGAAACTTTATGCATTTACTTTAACAGGAGTACCTATGATATTATTTCTTTTGCTTTATTACTAAATAGCTATATTTAATATCTAAAAGTGTCATTGTGAATTGCTTGTTGCGTAAGGAGAAATGCATCAGTGGGGGTTCAAGCTCAAGTGTTGAAGTGATGAGTAGGGGGAATGGTACCCCCTCCCCTCCAAAAGGCTCTTAGAGAATGTGAATGTAAACAAGTAGTGATGGTCCTTCTCTGGGAACCTCAATCTGCCACAGGCAGAGTAGGCTGGAGTAAATGAGCTAGTCAAAAGAACAAGTAGTTACCATCCAGAGAGATGTGAGGTGCTACAGCAGTACTAGTTATATAAAATAATGAGAATGATTTTGAAAAAAAAAAAAACCTCATGGATTTACAGTTAAATCATGCAGTCTTGCATAACAACTGACTTAAGGATTATAAATTATTTCATTCCCCAAAATTTGTACTAATGAGTTAAGCCATCCATTTTACTGGATATTTGCCTTTCATTTCCTTTATAAATCAATATTAATAACATGTTCTTTTGCAACAGCTGCCCCCCAAAAAACCAGGGGTTATCCTTAGAGACTAGACAGTCAAATTTTATATTACCTCATAGACCATTGTTTCTAGCTAAGTCTTCTTACTTTCAAGGGAAGGAAATGTGCCCAGGCATTTCTAAAAGAAATACGTATTCATATTTGCAATTGTAAAGTGTGATGATGGTAATCTAAGCAACTCTCAGAAGAACATTCTTAACATTTCTAAAACTTTTTAAATATAAAATTAGCCAAATACAACATCAAAAAGCTACTAAATAGTACTGTAGACACTTTGTTCTTTGGAACAAAACAGGATGTGTTAAATGGGAATATTATAAAGAAATCTGGAAAACCTCAAGACTTTTAGAATGGAATGCAGAAGAAATGTCTTCTTATTAAAAAATGTTAGTTTACATATAACTAAGCAACAGCTATAAGCATGAATAAAGAAACATAAATACAAATCAGCTATATTTCATTGAATTTCAAAAACCATTTAAATGTATGATTTTGAATTTAATAGGATAAAGTAAAATTTTCATATTTAACAGCAGATGTTCATTCCAATATCTGAAAATGTACTATGTGTAAGCCACTGAAGAATAAAAAGATGGATTCCTTACCTACAAGGTGCTTATGTACCACCATGATGCATAAAATAACAATTGGTAGAATCCTTTTGTGATTAAATTCTAAATGATTTCTCCTCTCTCATTAAGAAAGGAGAAGCACAAATCAAACAGATTTTGATTACCTAGAGGTTACTCTTCAATTCTCACATGCTAACTACTCATACATTGCCAATGTTCTCTGAATGTAAACTCCATTACAGGAGAATGCTGGATGTTTCATGGTTTTACCAGGTAAGCTAAACTCTAACAGTGACACGGGGCTGTCAAAAGGAAGACTTAGAGCTCTCCTGTTTGGCCACAACAGGAGAGAAATAGGAATAACAGATTGAAATTTGAGAGAGGAAGACAGAATTTAGGTTAATTATAAAGAAAGCATTCCTAATAATTAGAGCCATCTCAAAGTAACAGAGGTGGTCTCAGAACAAAAACTCTTGTCCACTTGTTGAAGATTTCATAGAGGTGATTCCTGTTTAGATACAGGTTGAATTAGATGGTATTTGAGGTCCATTTCAATTCTAGCACTCTGTGATTACAATAGTATTTGCATTATCTTCTGATCAAATTTCTAAGAAAAATATATTCCCGAGCTTTCAACCTTGCACTTCTAAAACTAATAGTATCTCCATACAGCAAAGTGGACCAGAAGACTGATACTCCGTGGTTTAAGGTGGTGCACAAAGCATTAGAAAAAGAGTTAAAAGACTAGGCTTTTCAAAGGCTCTACCTGTAACTTGCTATGCAACTTTAGATTTTACTTTCTATGTACAGGCTCTACCTGTAACTTGCTATGTAACCTTAGATTTTATTTTCTATGTGCCTTGGTTTCCTCCATTTATAAAATAAAGGTGATGGCCTGGAATACTTCCCAGGGTCCTTCCTTCTAGTTCTAAGTCTGTGATCTCAAAAAGCGTTATTCTTATATCTAATTCCTTTCCCCCAGCACTAATCTTAGAGGATCCAGGGATGAAAATAACTTTGGAGCTTATTTAATCCAACTTTCTCATTTTACTGAAGAGGAAACAGGCCACAACTATTTTAGGGTTTTGCCCAGGATTACACAGGTAGTAAGTAGCACACATGAGATTCAAATGTTAATCTTCTGGCTCCAAATCCATTGCTCTTTCAGTATACAGCAGTATTTATTCAATCTTAAAGCAACAGAATGAAACATCTCCTCATCACAAGATCCATAATCATCATCCCCAAATGGCTTCAGAATCTGGGGCAGAGGTTGGTAGCATCTTCTATTCAAATGACATAGTGAAGTTTAAAATACTCTGAGAAGCAAAAATGTTTCAACACTGCAAAGATCTGTGATTTTGCCAGTGTAAGTAACTTCCTCCACAAATGTATCACTGATGCATTACATCAGCTCAGACCCCTATAACTTAATAAATGGCCTCAGAGAGCTAAGAACAATATAAAAATATGTTGCCAAAAAATTCACCTCCATGACACCATGCTGCTGATGACCCCTCTTTGCTCTTGGCAAGTATTGTCCACGGACAAGACATCACTAAGCCCATAACACAAAAAAAGCACTATTAATAATGCAGTTATTGCAATCTCTAATCAACTCACCTAAAGCAGAGGGAAGCTGATCATAGTCTTGGGATGTTCGGTTCGTTTTGACATTTTCACTTGCTAATCTCCGAGCAGGAGGCACAGGTACTAAGCCATTTGCTGAATCAAAAAAGGGATCTTTAAAATAAACACAACATTTCAATTAAAGACAATGGAAATAGTTATTTTGTTTACTAATCCCCTTCCTTCCCCCCAAGTCACCAAAAGCTTTTTTTTTTTTAACCAATTAGTCCAGGCTTGGAAACTTATTAAGAAAACTAATTTAGGAACACTAATAAACACCATTCTCTAAGCTGTCAGTATAATCTCAGACTCTTCCCTCCCTCAGGAGATATTCTCAATATTAACTATTGATGGGATATACATATACTTAATCTCTGTTAATTAGCCACGGGGTAGGAATGTAACATTAGAAATCTAGCACTATAACTCAGTATTGAGCTATAAAGCTTGGGAGTTAGGCTCAGGCTCACACTTACATACAAACCTAACTTATTACAAACTTTGCTACTCTTCCTGCAAAGTTCTGACTATACTATAAAAACTGATTCTGTCTCACTTTGGTGTTTAGGGTTGGGGGCAAAAGGAAAATGAAGTCCAGCTGGAATTGCTGAATGTTTTAAATCAGAGATTCTAGATTTAATTTTTTTGTGTAGGGAAAAACCTCAGAAGTGATGTGATTTAACCCCTCATTTTACAAAAGAGGAAAATAATAAGCAGGGAGGCAAACTACTCAAAATCTCTTAGTAATCAACAGAAGCAACATTAGAACCCAGGCATCCTGATTCCAAGCCTGGACCCCATCTACTATACTACATTCTGCCTATCTGTTTTACTACTTTCCACTGTGTACATACAGAAACTGGAACCAACAATTAATGTGTTTTCAAGGGCAAGTACTGCCAGATCAGCTTGAATGAAGAATTCTTTTGAGTTTCTGTGAGGTCTCTTTGACCTCAGTAAGAACATCTAAATCCATTCATTCTCAAACCGCCTTATTGAAAATAAGACATTAGTTACCTCATCTATAAGCCTTCTCTATTTAAGAAGTTTGAGCCTGTACCCTCAATACTTCTATATTCTGTTATAAACTATATAGAATTCAGAAGTGAGTGAGAATAGAAGGGAAAGATGAGCTTTGTGTTCTAAATGGACCATCGATTTTCTATCTATGGACAAATTACAAAATACAAGCATTGCCTATTTTAACTGAAGAGCTAGGAGTCATGTAAATAAACAAATTAGGACCCAGTACTTTCAAAATTCCATCTTCCCAATTACTTAAAGTGTTGTTCAAGAACTTTGAAATAATTTGATAAAAGGCATTTTGTCATAAAAACCATCAGGGTTCATTTATAGGTATTCTTCCAAAATGGGGTTAGCTCAATAACAGACCACCATAAATAGATTTATTAAAAAGGACTTTTTCAGTGATCCAACATTCTTAGATTTGGTAACCTTTACTGTGTTAACAGGGACAGTTACATTGTTATAAATATTTATTTAATCAGACTTATGGAAAAATGTGTTCAGGACAAAGTCCTTGCCAACATACATCAATGCCCCATTAAAAACCTTTACTTATACATCATTAGATATCATCAGAAAATCCCTACAACAAATAATATTCACTTATACCACTCAACTTTACTGTCGATTCAAAATCCACTTCTAGAAGCAAAGACTGCTTTGCATCTTGCTAAGGCAAGGACTCTGCACATCCCTAGTAAACTGAGCCTTGTGTTGGAAGAGTACGTGCTATCGCCCAGTACTTAGTACTCAGGTCTTAAAGGAGAAAAACATATATATCACTCAATTGGTAACATGGACATGAGTCTAGTATTACATAACTGTCAGCTAAACTTAACTGGACCTTATATTTACACAGCATTGAAATTTACAAAGCAACTATTTTGCATATATTTTCTTGTTTGACTTTGTAATACTATGTGTATTATTATCCTCATTTTATAAATAAGGAAACTGAGGCTCCAAGAGGGGACAAGCCTTGCTAATGGCCATAGGACCAGTTCATGATTCAAATCCAGGTTCTGCTAACTCTATATGCAGAATTCTTTCTATCATACTGTAGGACTCCACTGATATGGAATGGATGAAAGATAGCAAGGATTACTAAAATATATATTCTAATTTATAGGCTGGTGGTAAAACAAAATTGAGACAATTAGCACCTTTGACACAACGAGGTACATGTGGCAGTCATTTGAATGATTACTGGACAGGTTACTATATCAAAAAATGAATTTAATAATATGGAAAGTGATTTCATTAGATACTAAAACTGATAATTTCCTATAAATCACAATTTCCTATAAAATAGGAAATTTGCTATTTTCTATAAATCACAATAAAACATATAATTTCTTAGGGATAGTATATAAAGGAATAAGGGGACATTTGGTAAAAAAAAAAAAAAAAAAAAAAAGATCCATAAGGAAAGAAATGATGTTTATAAATAACTGAACTTTCCAAGATCCATTTTCTACAGTAGGTAGAAGTTATAAGACTTTTAGATGAAGTTCTCAAAACACTCCTGCAATAGAGAGGTTCAAGGATCATATGACTATGTTACTTCACAATATCCTAGACATTGTTACTTCACAATGTCTCACAATTTTCATAAGAGAACAACGGAATGTAGGGTAATACAGGTAGCTAGGGATCAGGTTTTGGAGGGTCTTGAATCCCAGGAGAGCACTCCTGTGTTTACCTCATATGTTTATGCTATCTTTCTCATCGGCCCACTCTATTCTGTCTGCCTCTCCAGACTAGTTTTAAATCCAGTTCTAAATTTATAATCCTATGAAACTGAAAAAGGCAAAATAATTACCCTAGACTAAAAAAAAAAAGAAAAGAAAAAAAAGAAAATATGAATGGATTCAGATATTTTCTTTAAAAGACAAATGCAAAATTAGAACTAGTTTACTAAAGAATAAAAGGCAAATGACATCATGCTTACTGACAGTATAGTTGAAAAAGAAGAACATAGTTATTACTCACACACCCTGGCCTCCCTGCACTGTTGCTTAGAGACAGATAAGATAGTACTGGTGCTCAGATATTTAAATTAATGGGAGATGACAGGAGAGGCCACTGCTCAGGCTGGATGGAGTATCTAGCATTAGGACTTAATAAATAATCTTTCCCTCCCTACTTCCCTCCTTTCTTTTCTTCTTCTTCTTCATCCCTCCCTTTCTTCCTGTGAAAGTGGCACAACTGTGCCTCTGCTATGCAGTTCTCAGAAGAACACTGTTGACAAAATCTAGGTCTACAAAAAGAGTTAGAAAAACTTGGATTTCAAAGTCCAAACTGAGTAAACTGGTCCTGAAGTTTAAATCTTCCATACAGAAGATAAAATAGTAGAATATGAAATTATGTTAGCATTATTATGAAAAATTACTTTGATGTATTTATAAAACTCTTCTAATAAAAGCTTTAATTTGCATCGTTTCTGTTATGGCTTTACATTGGATTAGAAACAACTAGATGAGGGAAGCGGCAGAATAAGGACAGCAAATAATATTATCCATCTTATGAAGAAAGTGAAGGTGAACATAAGACACAATGAATATAAGTTTTGCCAAGGCCACATGGATGGTAGGTGGCAGTCATGTTGGAATACAGTCTTCTGATTCCAAGCCTAATATTTACATGTCTTGACCCTTAGCTCCTCTTGATTCTTCATATTTAATGGAATTTTATAATGAATTATAATGGACGGAGAGCCAGAAGCATTTTTCACACACAAGATGCTATGAAATATTAAAATCTTACTTAAATGCCTGCTAAAACTTTCTGTTCTATAGAAAGGATGGAAACTTTAAACCCTAAGGCATTTTAGAAAGAAGTCATTCTAATCATTCAACTTAGTACCTGGCTCATACAAGATTTACCCAGAACTGATGTAGAGCACCTGACATTTGGTCAAGCCCATATAAGTGACAGATAAGTACTTACTGAATGCATGCATGTTGACTGAATCAGTATTTCTGAATAGGAGGAACAAATTAAAAATAAACTAAAGAAGAAACAACCCCCAATCCCTACCACACAATCTGACTGGTGAAAAGAGCATGTATAGCCCTAAATATGTTATTGGTAGCAATTTTTTCCCCTTTCCTTCGTCTTTTATTTTGCTGTTGTTGTTATTTAGTCATTTAAGTGACTTGCCCAGGGTCACACAGCCAGTAAATGTCTGAGGTCAGATTTGAACTCCGGAACATGAGTCTTCCTGATTCTGGGCCTGGCACTCTATCCATGGTGCCACCTAGGGACTCTGTCTTTTAACTACAACCACAGAAAAGAAGTAGGAGCTTTTAAGAGTTTTTTAAAAGCAAACTAATGTCTTGCCTCTGGTCAGCTCAAACAGTCAAAGCAGAAGGACATTCCTATCCATGGTAAAGCTATGTAAGTCACAGAGAGTTGCTGAGAGATAATGTGAAATGAAGGAGTTGGGGATGTTTGGTACCTACCTAGTCCTGGAGTGTTTGGGTACCAACTTACATTCAGAATGAGTTATTTAAAAAAATGTTAAAACGTAGGGCTGAATATAAAATATTATAGTTAGAATAAACTGATGAAATAAACTAAATGAATACTGAACAACATACTTGTCTGTACATTACTGTTTATTTCTTTAAAAGGTGTAGTCTAAAAATACTTGGGTCTGGAGTCAGTAAGACTTACTGAGTTGAAATCTGGCTTCTGACATTAACCACCTGTGTGTTACTCTGGGAAAGTCACTTAACTCTTTTTGCCGGAGTTTTCTTATCTGTAAAATGAGCTGGAAAAGGAAATGGCAAACCATTCCAGTATCTTTGCCAAGAAAACCCCAAAAAGGCCACAAAGAGTGAGACATGATTGAAACATCTGAACAATAACAATAAAAAATATCTGCTTTAAAAACTGGATACAAAATAGAGAACCTTCAACTAGTTGATATAATTATGGTGTATGAAACTCCTGGAATATTACGGCAATATCAAGAGATACTAAATAAGAGGAATTCAGAGAAATGCAGAAAAAATTTAAACTGATATAGCACAAAGTAAGAAGATCCAAGAGACCTACATACAAAATGACCATAATAATGGAAAACAACAAAAGAAGATATCAGAATTCACACTAATATAAATGCTTGACCCTAAAGACACGATGATGAAATATACCTAAATCCTCCCCTCAGAAGAGAAGTGGTGGGCTATGAAATGAAGCATTCATTGGTCAATAAGCCAGTATGTTTTCTTAAATTTCTTTGTTACAATATGTATTCTGTTGGTTGTGGCAGGTTATTAGGATGTAATAGTCATGTGAAAGAATAACAATATGGAAACAGAATCAATAAAACATTAAAAATCAATAAAAGTATCTTTTTAATGGTTTGTATTCTGGCTATTTTGGCAAAATGGTAACTTTTTGATCTTGAAAAATAGAAAATGTGAAAAAAGGTGATAATTTTAGCCAAACTGCTTATATCAAATAGCTATAGCAGAATACTATCACCACTTTGTGGCAACATATTCAAATTGCAGGTCATTTTGCTAAGCAGTGAACTGACTGAATTTGGAAAATCAAATGGTGACATGAAAATTATGAAGTGGCAGTAAATGTCACAGTACTTGAGTAACCTTTCTAACAAACTTGCTCATACTTTTTCAATTATAGAGTCAAGTTATAAAAGCAAGACAAAGAAATCTTTAGTGTGAATGACAGTTTACTAAGGGAAATCATTTAGCATCACAGACTTCATTTAAAGTACCCTTGGGGGGGGGGGCGGAGCCAAGATGGTGGAGTAGAAAGACACACATACACTAGCTCCGAACCCAAAGCCCATAAAATATCTGTAAAAAAGAACTCCCAACAAATTCTGGAGCAGAAGAAGCCACAGAACAACGGAGCGGATGAGATTTCTGTTCCAGAGAGCCCAGAAAACCTCTCGCAAAAGGTCCGTGGCGCTGCGGACCCCAGAGCCGAGCCCAGCCCTGCCTTGGCTGTGCAGCACCAAGAGGAACGGATCCGAGCAGGCTTCAGGGACACAATCTCCAGAGGCCGCGCGGGTCCCTCCACCCACAGGTGACAAGGGCAGGTGAGAAGGTCTCTTTGGCGGGTTGAGAGGGGAGTGGGGTGCCCCCATAACTCAGGCCCCCTCGGGAGGCAGCAGCAGAGGCGGGAGCAGACCAGGGCTCCCCAAGCAGACAGGAGCCCAGATCCATTGTTGAAGGTCTCTGCATAAACCCCCTGAGGGAACTGAGCCCTGAGTGGTGGCCCTGCCCTGAGCATCTGAACTTAATCTCACATTGAATAGCAGCCCTGCCCCTGCCGAAGCCCTGAGGCTGGGAAGCAGCATTTGAATCTGAGACCCCAAGCACTGGCTGGGAGGATCTGGAGGCCAAGTGGGTGTGAAGAGAATATTCAGAAGTCAAGTCACTGGCTGGGAAAATGCCCAGAAAAGGGAAAAAAAATAAGACTATAGAAGGTTACTTTCTTGGTGAACAGGTATTTCCTCCCTTCCTTTCTGATGAGGAAGAACAATGCTTACCATCAGAGAAAGACACAGAAGTCAAGGCTTCTGTACCCCAGCCCACTCAATGGGCTCAGGCCATGGAAGAGCTCAAAAAGGATTTGGAAAATCAAGTTAGAGAGGTGGAGGAAAAACTGGGAAGAGAAATGAGAGACATGCAAGCAAAGCACGAAAAACAAGTAAACACCCTGCTAAAGGAGACCCCAAAAAATGCTGAAGAAAATAACACCTTGTAAAATAGGTTAACTCAATTGGCAAAAGAGGTTCAAAAAGCCAATGAGGAGAAGAATGCTTTCAAAAGCAGAATTAGCCAAATGGAAAAGGAGGTTCAAAAGCTCACTGAAGAAAATAGTTCTTTCAAAATTAGAATGGAACAGATGGAGGCTAATGACTTTATGAGAAACCAAGAAATCACAAAACAAAACCAAAAGAATGAAAAAATGGAAGATAATGTGAAATATCTCATTGGAAAAACCACTAACCTGGAAAATAGATCCAGGAGAGACAATTTAAAAATTATGGGCCTACCTGAAAGCCAGGATCAAAAAAAGAGCCTAGACATCATCTTTCATGAAATTATCAAGGAAAACTGCCCTGAGATTCTAGAACCAGAGAGCAAAATAAATATTGAAAGACTCCACCGACCACCACTGGAAGGAGATCCAAAAAGAGAAACTCCTAGGAACAGCTTCTACATTAAGGGATCGAAGGGTGTGGAATATCATATTCCAGAAGTCAAAGAAACTAGGACTAAAACCAAGAATCACCTACCCAGCAAAACTGAGTATAATACTTCAGGGGAAAAATTGGTCTTTCAATGAAACAGAGGACTTTCAAGCATTCTTGATGAAAAGACCAGAGCTGAAAAGAAAATTTGACTTTCAAACACAAGAATGAAGAGAAGCATGAAAAAGTAAACAGCAAAGAGAAGTCATAAGGGACTTATAAAAGTTGAACTGTTTACATTCCTACATGGAAAGATAATATTTGTAACTCTTGAAACTATTCAGTATCTGGGTACTGGGTGGGATTACACACATACACATGCACACACGCACACATACATAGAGACAGAGTGCACAGAGTGAATTGAAGAGGATGGGATCATATTTTAAAAAAATGAAATCAAGCAGTGAGAGAGAAATATATTGGGAGGAGAAAGGGAGAAATGGAATGGGGCAAATTATCTCTCATAAAAGAGGCAAGCAAAAGACTTATTAGTGGAGGGATAAAGAGGGGGGAGGTGAGAGAAAAACATGAATTACTCTCATCACATTCCACTAAAGGAAGGAATAAAATGCACACTCATTTTGGTATGAAAACCTATCTTACAATACAGGAAAGTGGGGGATAAGGGGATAAGCAGGGTGGGGGGGATGATGGAAGGGAGGGCATGGGGAGGAGGGAGCAATCTGAGGTCAACACTCACGGGGAGGGACAGGATCAAAAGAGAGAATAGAAGTAATGGGGGGCAGGATAGGATGGAGGGAAATATAGTCAGTCTTATACAACACGACTATTATGGAAGTCATTCGCAAAACTACACAGATTTGGCCTATATTGAATTGCTTGCCTTCCAAAGGAAGGGGTGGGGAGGGAGGGAGGAAAAGAAGTTGGAACTCAAAGTGTTAGGAACAACTGTCGAGTACTGTTCTTACCACTAGGAAATAAGAAATACAGGTAAAGGGGTACAGAAAGTTGTTTGGCCCAACAGGACAAAAGAGAAGATGGAGACGAGGGCAGAGAGGGATGATAGAAGAGAGAGCAGATTGGTGATAGGGGAATTAGAATGCTTGGTGTTTTGGGGTGGGGGGAGGGGACAAAAGGGGAGAAAATTTGGAACCCAAAATTTTGTTAAAATGAATGTTAAAAGTTAAATGAATAAACAAATTAATTAAAAAAAAATAAAGTACCCTTACTCTAAAAGGTTAGCATGGGAACTGCAATTTTCATGGCTTTATGTGGTTGACTTTTAGTCTGAGAAAAAAAAAATTTAAAAACCTATTTCTATGGTTAAGAAAACAATTAGTTCAGTTCATACTTCAAAAGATATATTTTATCATCACTAACAAGGCACACTGTTCCAGTCTACATAACAATGATTATAAGAGAAGTTAATTCTACCTGAAAAATAAAATTTTTCTGACTATTGCCAAATGAATAGTGTTAGTTTGTTTTTCGGGGTCCTCAGCATGAAAACAAAACACTAAGCTAATTCTTCTAAAAAGAGTCACTTAAAAAAATAGTTGAGTCACTTTAAAAAATAGTATCACACAAGTTGTCAATAAAAACAACATAACAATTGCTTAAATACAATGGAAAAATTTAGTACTTGTGAGTACCTACAAGTTGGAAAAACAGTTAGCTACTCCAAAACGTAAAACTATCCTAGTATTTTGCAAATGGTTAATAAGGAGACTTAGAAATTCAAAAGAACTGATTTTGCCACAAATTAGTAGTGCAAACTTAGTAGTATAAACATTTCACTTAATTTCATCTGTCCAGTGAGGATGTCAGATCAGATGCTGAAGGTCCCTTCTAGCTCTAAAAACCTACGATTCTATTTCTTGCCTTCTTTCCATTTTTTTCAGTTTCTTTTGTTTCAAAAAAGCAGACTCTTGAATTTTTCTGAAAGTTTAGCTAGAGGCAAGCAAATTGTGCATCTTTAATAGCTATCTCATCAGATAGGAGATAAATTTTTGCTCTCAGTTAAAGATCTGGATTTGACTTTTCCCCTTACCTGAAGGAGGAAGAAACAGGTCATGTCCTGAGGATGGCCGACTCCCAGAGCCAGGAGGTTTTGTATGTTCAATGAGACTATGTCTGGCAGGAGGTGGGGGTGGTGGAAGCGAGGGGGGAAGGACATCAAAAGCATCTTCACCTGTATTCAGAGAAAAGTCAGTATTTTAAGCCCAATGTTATTAAGAAAACCATGATATCAAGAAAAAGTTACAATTGATTTTCTCTTGCTGCTTTGCAGTCTCTCATTTCCAAGATCTATCTATCAGTTCACTGATTCTGATAATGGAATCTTTAAGTCTGATTGCTTGTCCAGGAACTGCGTGTGCATGTATGTGTGCAAAACTCACACACACAAAGGGACTGACCTTTAATTCCAATAGATTCTTTTCATTTCTCAGGTGAATTTTTGCAGTTTATGCAATTTTTCAGCTTGTGCAACTTGCACCATATAGCTACAAATTTTAAAACATGAACAAACAAAATCGAACAAACTTACTACAGCTAAAATTCCTCTATAGCAAAAGTCTGAGTGACAAAAATGGCTCTCCCCCATGCCCCTGATGCTCCATCCCCTTATGTAGTTGTTCAACACAACAAAAGAATGTCAACCTCCCTTTGAGTTAATTTAATAGGATTCAATCTTTACAGGTTAATTACTCGAATGACAGCCAAAACACTTCAGAAGATGTAGCCTAAAACAAGCAAATATGTTACTGATATGGTAAGTTTCTCAATGAAAGAGTAATTCAGTTTTACACACAGTGATCCTCTTTCGTGTGGCTCCAGGGGTCATACTAACTAATATTCTATACTGCAAAAATAAACTGCAAATTTATCTAATCACTGATTTTGTTAAAAAAACACACCAACCACAAACATTTTTAAAGAAAAAAAAATAATGTTCCCGTGTGTCTTCATCTAGGCAAACTAGTAAAAATGTTATAGTTACATCTATAAGTATAAATGTAACTATATATAAAATCATATAAATGCACACATGCACTTTATCACACTTTTGGGAAAATATACAAATACAAACTTTTACAAGTGTTTTTATCTTTATTTAGATATAAAAATCATATACAGAGATGTATAGTTACCTTTCTATTATAGCTAGATTTATAAATGAGACGTTCTACACCAAACCCTGCTCCAGTACTTAATCTTGGCATGGAGATGACCCAGTGAGTAAATTTTGATAGGCTCTAAAGAGCAGGAAGGACTTTCCAAGACTGACCTGTTGTCATCAAAGTACTGAATGTTGGTCATCTGGGGATCAGCTTAGGTATGTTTGAAACAGTCCATTCCCAGAGAGATGGTAAATTATTAATGATTTTTGTTCCATCAAAATAACTTACCAATAATGTTTTGTAATGAACAGAAGGTGACAATCTACACTGATGGAGGAAGGATTCACATTAATGAAATATTTAATCCCTTAGTTGTTGAGGTAATACATATCCATCCATACATAAATTTATAATGGAAGTTTAATAAAACTTTATCCACTTGATAACATTCTATAGGACTGTATAACACCATGCTAGTGTAACATTCTCTTTGTATATTTATAGATGGGCTTCAACAGAATTTTGAATTATACCAAATTTTAAGCTGTGATAACTTGCGTTACTGTGGGGCCCCAGTGAATGGGGATGCTTTCTGCTTTTTTCATTGCAAAATTGGAGTTTCATTTGCCTCAATCATACATACTGTTCAATATGACAGCAGATACACATCTATATTTATAAATATAGATCTGTCTAGATAAATATCACTGATGCACAGGAAAGTCTTCCAAAGGTTCTCAGATCTGCTTCTTTTTGAGGGAGTAAATGGGTACAGAAGAACAACAAAAAAGACTCAAATACAAAGGGAACAGCTGATCTAGTTACTTTTTCTTTTGCCATTAGTGTATCTCATAGGAACATAGATCTAGAGCTCCCAGGGATCATAGAGGCTCAACCACTTCACTTTACAGCTAAGGAAACTGACACCCAGAAAGGGTAAGTGACATGCATATACACTGAGTAAGTGTCTAAGAAAGAATTCAAACCCAGGTCTTCCCAACTCTTAAATCCTGTGCTCTACTCATTATTTCACAGTACCTCTTAATGAGTAACATCTTAGATGATCCATTCAGGATTGTTTTCTGTTTGAAATCCCCCTCCCAATGGCTACTGATTCTTTGATCTGCTTCTTTAATATTCTCATGTATATAACTTTATTTTTTCAATTTTCTTCCTTCTACTTTTGTACTTGTCACCATTGGCACAGCTGGCCTTTTAAATCATCTGCCAGGGAAGCAGCAACAGCAGCAGCAGTAGATGCAAAGATTCAAAATTTCCCTTAGTGCTAAGTTTTTTTTTTTTAAAGAAAATATATGTGTATGAATATATGTATACATGTATGTATGAACATGCTTCCTTGACAAATTCTATAACACTGATGTTGACACAAAGAAGAGCCTCATGTTAAGAGAGCTTTCTGAAGGGCTCAAAATGACTCTCAAGTATTAAGTCATTTGTCCTGTCAACAATTCTCTGTTAGATAGTGGGAAGAATTACTATTCCTTTTTTACAGACTCAGACACTAAGGGAGTAAGTAATTTGCCTACCATCACAGGGTAGGTGATAAACCAGGAATAAAGGAAGGAAGGAAACAAGAATTTAAGTCCCTATTATGTGCCAGCACTGGGAGGGGAGGGACCTACTATGTGGCAGGTACTGTGCTAAGAGCTTTTCAAATATTCTCTCATTTGATTATCACAACAACCCTGGGAGGTAGATGCTATTATTATCTCCATTTTAAAGTTGAGGAAACTGAAGCAGACAGAGCTTAAGTGACTTGCCCAAGGTCACAGAGCTGGTAGATGTCTGAGGACAGATTTGAATTTGGATATTCCTCACTCCAGGCCTAGCTTTATATTCACTATGATATTTGGCTGCCTAGAATACTAACTTCACAACTCTTTCAGATACATGTGCAACATCAGATTCTAATCTGAAACCAGAGATGTGACATACCACACAGATATACCAATCATTAAGGCAATAGAGAAAGAAATCAAAGGGCTTATCTGGTGTGTAATGGATAGATAATTGAGTCCTGGAGCCAGGAAGACCCGAATTCAAGTCCCTCATGCGACACGTACTACTTAAGTAACCCCCAGCAGTTCACTTAACCTTTCAATGATTGAGGTGACTCTTAAGATTTTAATTTGCCCAGAGAGTGGCAACTTGCACTGGTAGATTGAGTTTCCTTACTGGTACCTCCCTACATCAATGAAATCACAGATCTAGCCTAGGGATAAGGAAACTATTTCTCATGGTATACACAGAGGCTATTAAAGATTACACTAAACTAAACATCGGCTGCACATTCATTAACATCTGATTAGTTTTAAAATATCACAGCTATTTACATTATACCATTAAGGAAACAACTTTTAACAAAAGCCCTACGTACCATATTTTATATGGGCACTTTTCACAAACTGGAAAGAAATATAAGTATTATATTAATTATGTTATATTTAAAGATATATTTCTCATATTATGTGACATGAGAATATGAAATTTCCCATGACATCATGAGAAATTAGTATTTATATCCCCCCATGCCTAATGGCTCTCTGTTTAAACATTCAGGATGATTATTTATCTGTAGTCATGGCTATGGGACCTGAGAGTCACCATCACCTATAAATCCTATCAAACTTTCAAAGAAAGGAGAGTGATTAGTAACATTCTAGGTTTTTGTATGTCTAACTTGGAATGCTGAAAAGATGCAATGTGTTTAAAATTTTTTGTTTTATTTGTTTTATAAAAAAGTCTTCAACCTAATGGTGGGATGAGAAGATCATAATCAGAGGGCGTCCTGTTGAGTGAAGAATCAAGCTTTGGACTGTCACGGGATGGAGGTCTGGCAGGTGGCAATGGCACCGGAACAAGAGCTGAATCAAAAACATCTCCTAGAGGATGACACAGAATCTTAGTGCATTTTTATTACAATACATTGACACAATTTTGCCTTTCAATTCTATCATTAAGATGCTAAATATAGATAGGAAATTTTCATGTACCCACCCTTTATATATATGCCTAATTCAGGGTGGTTTGATTTCTTCAGCTCTGAGGAGGTACCATGTGTTCCATTCATTATACATTGACCATTCTCACATGACCTAGGGATAGAGGAAAAAAAAGACATGACTTATCTGACTATAACAGAATCCAACTTTAAATTTATTTAAGGTGAGGAAGATGAAAGAAGGGGCAACTCCAGTATAACATTCTATAACAAAATTTGAAAAATTAACTTTCCCTATGAAAAGAAAAAGTAAAATATATCTGAAGATACTTTACATGTCCTAAAAAGCAAAGGTAAAAAAATAATCAATGAAAAGAAAGGGGGATTTTAAGAGTTAGTGTTACTTCTTAACTGAAAGTAAGGATTGCTATAGAACAGAACTTAAGATAATAATAATTATTGTAAATCATACAACCCTCTAGAAACCTATTTTTGTTAAGCACTAAAAAAGAACAGGGAGACAATCTGTACTGTAAATAAACAATTTAATAGGTTAACAGTTTAATTCCTGGTGAATGAGGGAAAAAAGGAGACTGGCACCCTGTAGGAGCTTAATAAATGCTTATTTATGATCATATACATTTTGGTTTTTTTTTTCCTTACAATGTAAACTTTTTTTCAAAATGAAAAGAAACTCGTTTCCATTATAAATTCAAAGTACCAAATAATATTAGTCACAGAACTAGCAAACGAGATGAGACAACGATGTAGAAAGGAGTAAATATATTATACAAGGGATTCAATTCAATAAACATTTATATTTATTTATTTTTAGTTTTCAATATTCATTTCCACAAAATTTTGAGTTTCAAATTTTCTCCCTGTCTATCCCCTCCCCCCACCCCATAACGCCTTGCATGATGATTACCTCTTCCCTCAATATGCCCTCCCTTCTATCATACCCCTCCCTTCCCTTATCCCCTTCTTCTCTCTTTTCTTGTAAGGCAAGATAGGTTTCTATACCCCATTACCTGTATTCAATAAATATTTATTAAGTGCCTGTTATATGCCAGGTTGTGTTAGGTGCTGGAAATAAAAAAGCTGACATGATAGCAATCCAGTCCCTGTTCTCAAAGTGCTCAAGAAGTGCTAGGAAGAAACAATATTGACACTGATAAGTACATTCAAAGTCAAGGGCCAAGAGCTCACTTGTAGGATTTGGTTGAATCTTGAAGAGAGGTAGGGATTCTAAGGAAAAGACAAAGAAGAAGGAGATATCAAGCACTGGGGACATGGAGGTGGGAGATGAACTGCTGCACATAGAAAATGTCAAGTACGTTAGTTTGGCTATGTGTAGGACACATGAGGTGGAATGACAGGAAATACATCTAGAAAGATAGGTTGAAGTAAGGGCTTCAAATATCAAAGAGAAATGATATTTTATGCTATAGGGGGCTCCTAAGCTTCTTCAGCAGATGAATGACCTGATCAGCTCTGTGAAGGAAGGATGGTTGAGGGGAGAGGACTCAGGGAGAACACTTAGAAGACTATCACAGTTCTCCACGAAAGAACATTCAGTGTGAGGAAAAAGAAGGGGATAAATAGGAGAGATGTTGTAGAGGCAAATGAACATGATTTGGCAAATGACTGGATATGGCAGTAGAAAAAAATATCAGGGAGTGGGCTGTGCTCCAGAAACTGAGGTCCAAGTAATAAAAAATTTGTTGAAGGCTACATAGGTAGCAGAGATAAAATGTTAATGCATGTTTCCAAGATCCAATTCATATGGTCTTTTCCATTAAACCAGACTACTCAGGAACCATTCAAAAAATAAAATTCTTAAATTTTTATGATTTATAAGCAGATCTTCAAGAAAAAAATTAGATTTTAAAATAAATGTCAGGGTCTCCTAATGAGACTAGATCCTAAGTAATGATTACTCTTCTGTTGCATAAGTTAATTAATACCAACAAGGAGAGATATCAGAATACAAATGATAAAAACAGGGTAAGGAATTGAAAACACCTTATGAAAGTACGGAAGGATGAATAAATGCAATTAATATTCTTTCTCCAGGTTCATATTATTTTCTTCTTTCTACGAGTTACTAGTTATAGGTATGTATAAAGGTTCAATCATTTTACAACAAATATAATTAGCAGAGGTGGACACCAGTGAAAATATCTCTATATTAAAAAGTACTAACATATTTCAAATAATATTTGGTATAGTAAGAGAATTTCATAAGCGTCTCTTCCATTTTCTACAAGTAGACTTGGAATAGGATTTGGACCTTGACTATCATAGCCTATTACAGTGTGGCTTTAATCAATGTAGGGCACTGATAACATATTTGAAGGGGCTCTAAATAATTTTTAGACAGTACTGTTGAAATGAATGAACTATACAGCGCTACATGCTAACCTTTATGAATACTACATACTGATATCAATGTCCCCTGCCCTTCTGGTAGAACTGAGGAACAATGAATTTGGTATGGATTGTAACTTTCACAAAATCTATAGAAGATGTCACAAATTCTCTTTAAGGCAAACTGTCCTGATCCTTAGAACAAGTATGAACCAAAATATATTAAAAAAAAAAAAGGTGGAATTATTCAATAATTAGAACAAAATAAATTCTCTTGCAGAAATGTATTCAGTTGTCTCTGGCAGTTCATTCTCTTTAAGAGGTAAGAAAATAGTTTACTTTAATCAATCACTGATTTTAACAGATGATGAATTTTCATGAAAAATGATTGACTTTTTGTGAAATGTAATTGCATTATTCATCTAACATTTCCCTTTCTCTACATACTGAAAGATCATTCTTCTTTTGGTGGTTATTACCCATATGACCTTGGACAAATCACTTAGCTTCCCTGGTAATCGCTTCCTCATGTGTTAAAAAAACAAAGAAAGAAAGAAAAATGTGGGGGGGGGGGTAGAGGAGAGAGGGGCTAGACTAGATGACTTCTTTGATCCCCCTTCCAGCTCACAGCACCCTAAATATTAAGGGGAAAAGAATTCTGACATGAAATTAAGTTTGTGTTTTATGTATATAGGAAAAGTCATCCTTCCCAAGTTTGAAAGTGTGAAGTGATCAATGGATATTTATAACAAACTAAACTCTGGCAGAATCACATTATTATTTTGTCTGTCGACAAACGTTTATTAAGCATCTACAATGTACCAGGCACTGAGCTAAGTGCTAGGAATATAAAAACAGGCAAAAGATACACAGTCCCTGCCCTATGAGGGCAGGGGGTCACAATATTTTCTTTAATGCGCAATAGTACAGAAAGGATAATAATGATCACAATTTAAATTAATAGGATCTGTGAAACTTACCAATAAAGAGTTAAGGAAGACTTACTCACATTTAAAGTATAAAAATATAGCATCATTTGCATCTGTGGAACAACTGAAAATCCTGGGATCACAGATTCAGAGCTGGAAGGACCCCAGATCATCTGGTCCTTCTCCTTCATTTAACAGAGGAGGAAACTGAGGTCAGGGGAGGTGAAGCAATTTGCCCAAGGTCCTCCTTTTCTAGCCACAAGAAATTACCACAAGGAAAAAGAAAAGGAGGAGAGTACCCAGATGTACTACAAATTGTGAAGAGCCTAAGGAATGTAAATTAATAACAACCTAACTCATTTTGAGACTCACTTTTGACTTTTTAAAAAAATTTCAGAAATTTTTCTTCTTCACAAAGTCACTAATTGTTCTGTCAGTAAAGATCCTAAACAAAACAAATGAGCATCACAGACTTCAGTTCTATCCTTGCGATAGAATGCTTTGGGCCATTAGGCTTCAGAAGTTGCACTTCACTTAACTATTTAAAATGACCCCCAAATCCCCAAGATGAGAGCTTGCTTAACTTGAAGCCCCTTTCTTTTTCTTTTCTTATTCTATAAAAATGGCAATAAAATTTTGTACAGTTTGAGAATGAAATTATCACTCTACTCTGGTAAACTGTTTTACATTCATTTGGTTAGGTTTTAAAAGTAAATGGCAGACTGCTGAGAAGCATCAGGGAGGTAAATCAAGTGCCTCTAAGAGAAAATAAATAAATAAATAAATAAAGCCTGATATTTTAGGCACACAGGCAGATAAAACTAGACGAAATTGAAGAATACAATTAGGTTGAGGCTTGTTTGTGAATTCACTTTTTGAATCCAGTTTCTTCTTCCAACCTGAAGATACTAATTCAGTGAATCCTTATTTAAACTCTTCATTTTCTCAATGACTTTTGAACTCTAAAGGTAGTTGCCACTCCAAAAGCTAAGGATAACATAATTTCAGTGGGAATAAAGGAAAAAAAATGAATCATAATGTCAGTATCTGATCTCTGTAAGCCTGATAAAATTTTAGCTAATGCAATCTGTGGGGATGGAAAGATAGGGATCTAGTATTGTGAACAGCAAAGGGAGGTACATTTTAGATGATTTAGTTTCATTTATTCAAAATCTGAATAGAGGCAACTATGCTCATGAGTGAAAAGACATGAATATAAAAATTCTCCAATATAAAATAAGGATAATGTTAAGGCACATTTGCATAATGACTTTCTTTATACCATTTCAAAGTTTCTATAGATACTCATTCTTCTTGCAGAGGAAGGTATGCAGAACAAATCCCAAGTACTGAAATAGTTTACTGAAATTGCATGTATTCTACATGAGCAGAATCATATTAAAGTATGAGTTATTTTTTTTCATGGAACAAAATGTTCCATTATACCCACCAGTTAACTAATTTAGTGTAATGGCTTCCTGATTAATGAGAAGTTTGCATCTTTTAATTCACTCTGGAATAAGGGCAGAAAATAGGAAGCACAAGGGAGGATTCAAATTAGCCCAAGAATTCAACTGTTTCTAATTAAATGTAAATGATTAAAGCACATAAAATCAGGAACAAAAGAAGTCGTGTCTATGAAGATGTAAGTTGATAAACATTGCATATATTCTTACCGTACAGGAGGCTTTATGCTATGACAATGAAGTGGTTGTGAGCTCAGGGATATAGGATGGGATGAAGGAATCTTGTAGTCATCATCCTCTTCCTCTACATTTTCTTTTACTTTTTCTGACAGACTATTTGTTAAAGGAATAGGACACCTATTAAAAACAAAAATTCTGCTTGACTTTTCAGCATAGCTAAGTTTGATGTGATATATACAAATGACAAGGACTACTCTGTCAGTTATTCATCTTTCAATTACAGGATAACATCAGAGGAGCTGCTTCTTAAAATCAATATAAATGAATCAGATTTTTCATTCTTTTGGCCAAGATTCAATAGAGGGGAAAAAGCAACTTTTTGTTTATTATTTTAAATGAAAGAATAACAAGAACTAGGTGCTGTCAAATCAAACAAAAAAGTCTTGCTGCTAACAGAAAAGATGTGTACATTTTCCAAAGCAACTTCAATAAAATATTCAGTAATAAGGTAATCTTTTAACTTGAAATGGGTAAATAAAATAATAAAAACAGGCAAATTTTCAACTTGATTATTTTAAAAAGTCTTCATGAAAGAGGACTCAGGAAAAAGTCTCAGGATAATTGGCATTTTCCATAGTTAGGGAATGGTCAGTTCAGTTTAAGGATATCTTATTTTCTTTTCTATAAATTTAAATTATGAAATATTTTTTAAAATTAAGCATGAAACATGAACGGAAACCATTTAGAGCAGCAGAGAAAGGGAGAATTTTACTTGAGGTCCTCATTTCCATCATCTGATAAAGTACAATAGATAATTGTTTAAATCTTCAATTTATTTGGCTAAAAGAAATGAACAGAAATTAATAAAATAACTGAAATATAACCAGAACATAAGATGATCAAGTAAAACACAGGAAAATAAGCTTTAAATGAACAATATATGTTTCTACTTTTATATTCTAGAAAGTCTGCAATTTTCAACCACCTTCCGTAGAGGGAGCAAGAGGTCTTCTCTAAATATAGCAGTTTATAGACTGGAATAACTTCCCCTCCCCTTTGATTTCATGTTAATAAGCAATGAAAGTTAAACGAAATTATTGGGCTAAAGAATGGAGACAGCTCTTGTACTTAAAAAGTATTTTGAGCTAGAAGGGACCTCAGAGGTGATCTCATTCAACACCTTCTTACAGATATCTTTTTTTAAGAAAGAATTTGAAAAATTTTGGAGGACTAGATCCATATACTTTAATTCATAAAGTTAAAGTCCACAGTGCTAAAGGAAATAGTTCTGATAAGAGCTTTGTAAAGGCATATTCTTAGTAATCCTTGAAGATTTTTAGTAACAGTTTAAAAAACCAACTGACTGTAAACTCTTGGAAAAAGTCTACACTGATACATGGAGGAAAATTCAAGTTTGCCACCAAAAACATAGTTGAAGAATTTAATGAACTCAGCAATGACATATGGGCACTTATTAAAAGTTTGGTTTCTTAGTAAGGGTAGGTGAGCAAATGCCTAGCTCAGTAAAAACACTTAGAAGAGGAGACGGCAGGAATGAGAGGCTACATAGAAATGCAGTTTCTTAAATGAATGTTCCCATATAGGCACTTTTACCTAGCTGACCCTCAAACCACAACAATGGGATCCAGTAACTTAGCTTATGTGGCGCTATTTTCTTTGGGGCTGTAGAAGCACTCTGCCCTTTATGACCTCAGTGGAGAATATAATCTTACCCTAATCTCATCATATTGAATTACTATATAAATACTTCAGAGTTTTTAAAAAGGCAAAACTACTTTTCAACCAAATACACACTGTATTAGCATGTCAAAACTCAGAAAAGTACTAAGGTAGGGGTGTTATATAAAATGGTTTACTTTAAAAGATGGCAATTACTTCCCTAAGAGCAACTTTACTCCCTGGACTACGTTTCTGATAGCATATATTGCTCTTCAGTAAGAATTCTCTTTTGATGAGGGAGAATAATAACTCACATATCTAAGGTGTGAAACCAAATGAATATGAATTTTCCTTGGAATTGTATTACAAATCACCAGATAAAGTATCCTTGAAGGAAGTGGCCCCGGATCCCCTACCCATTAAATTCAAAAGCTTTTTCTCAATTATCACTCAACTTGATCTCTTTGCTCTATTTTGTTACTGACCCAGATCTCCCTTTTATGTTCTTTACTCTGATTCTCCTTTCACTTCTTTGCCTTTCATGCCTCTGTCTTCTTCTCTCTTGATTTCCCCTCTGCCCTATAGTTAAGGTAATTTAAATGGGAAGATCTTTCCCATTCATTAACAGATCCATGTGACCTGCTTAAATCACATGGAAGCCCAAGTCACCTGTGGTAGGAAGGTAAAGCAGAACTGAGAGGAAGTTAATGAGAGCAGCTAGAGTGGAGGGAGGAGAGGACACAGGCAAGCACAGCTAGGCTCCTGAGTGTTTGCTCGAGGCTTGGGAATGGCTTTGTCCCCTAAACAATAATGTTTATTGACTGCTTGGCTACTATGACAGATTTGGCTTTCTGGTTTGGGGATTTGGCTTTCTGGTGTCTGAATAAATGTTTTTCTTCTGCCTTCTATGTATGGAGAGTCTATTATACTTTGTGATTCCAAACTATGCCACCCTCAGTGATGTGAATATTGCCTTGGAGATACATCTATTACCCTTTTCTACGTTTTGTTCTTGTCTGGCTAGTCATTTTTCTCCGTACATTCTCTATCTTAGCAATGTCATTTACTTCCACAACTTAACCCATACTCCCATCTACGAAGATGATTAATAAATCAATTCATATATACAATCATTACCTTTCTCCTGAGTTTCAGATCACACTTACAACTCTTTTTAGGTATTTCCACCTAGACACCTTTTCTGGTTTGCCTCTAGATCAACATGTTCAAACCAAATTATTTTCCTTATGAATTTTGTTTTCTCTCTTGACTTTCCCTTTTCTTGTCACTTTCATTAACACTTTTGCCAGGTTCCCTCTTGTTCTTACACATCCAATCACTAAGTCCAACTCTTTCTATCTCTGGGATGTCTCTTGTATTTTTCACCTGCTGTAGATATACTACTCCAGCCCTTGTTCAGTACTTCGATACCTCAAATCTACTGCATAGGTCTCTCCTGATCCAATGTCTCTTTCCCTAACCCTAAGTCACCTACACACAGATTAATCCTACTGCCCTATTGTTTCTACCCATCATTTATAAGCCATGTTGAATACTATCTATAATCAAGAAGCCTTGCCTGAACTGACTCAGGTTTCACAAAGCCAGGTACTGGCAGCTTATCTCTCCCTATTTGGTTACTGTTTCCCCCCACTCACAAACGTCAGCTCTTCTAATAGTCCAGAAGCACTACAGGAATGGGTTATATTTTATCTAAACTCTAGACCTTTCCCATACCTATGTATGTCGTAGGTCCATTATAAATGACGGCCACATTAATCTTTTTGAGCCCAGCATACTCTTTCCCAAAAATCCTTCAATGGTTTCTCATTATGTAACAAATTAAGTCCACATTCTTTGGACTGACATTCTTTGATATGATTTCAATATATCTTTGCAGTCTAATAATTCTTTATACCCTCTTCATACATTTTATCCTCCAGTCAATTTAGACTAGCTCCCTTTCCCTAAACATGCTCTACGATTTCCTATTTACATTCTTCCTTCCATTGATCCTTCTTCAATTCTGCCTACCCATATACCACCTATCCCGCTGAAGACCTAGATAAAAATGTCATCTCTTCCAAAAATATACCTGATATTTCCAATTGGGATCAAATTTTAAAAAATAAAATAACACAATTTTGTAATCTTCTTATTACACACACATATTCTAAGGTGTATGAAAGCAGTTGTGTTTCTTTTCATTTATAGGAGAACTGGGTTCATATCCTGGTTGTTCTTGTTTTTCTTTTAAATACTTTGTAGGTAAGTGACCATGAACAACTCACTTAAGCTTCCTAAGCCACAACTTTTTCACTTGTAAAAACTGGGATATTAACATTTGCAAGGTTATTATTAGAAAAGCACTTCATAAACCTTAAATCACCATATAAATGTGAATTGCTACTATCCCCATAGTACCTAACATACTATTTTGGACATAGCAGATATTTGATGAATGTTTGGTAAATGAATGAAAGAATGAAAAGTAAAGTTCACCTTTTACTTTACAGGATGATAACATTCTAAAATACATCATTTCAAAGTAATTCCAGGGAACTAGATTCAAAAGTTAAAGATGATAGTTCTTCAAATGTTATTTGTAAAATATAACAGAAAAAGTTGAGACTCTCAGTCATAGATATTTAATGAGGATTACGCTAACCAGATTTATTTTTTCTTATATACTAACATATTTCAAATACAAACTTCTCATAAGACATAATATAGATATATGTAAGATATTTAGAAGATTAAATAATTTTAATATGGCATGTTCAATAATGTCAATGTAGGAGTTCTGACTTAATAGACTGCATTAATAAACAACATTTCTCATTCAATATACAAATAATTCTTCAAAATAAACCTCATGGGGGTCGGGAGGAAGTCAGTTTATGCAATAAAATTAATAAAGTAGTATTGACACTATTTTTTCAACAGCTATATATAAATCATAACACTTTCACATTCACTATCAAAACAGCTTCAAGTTGTTATAAATGATGGGTCTTTTTCTGAAAATTTCACACAGAAACAAACAGAATGTCTCAAATCACTTCATTCCTGATATATAACTCCTGATATACAATATATACAAATCCTGATATACAATAAAATTCAAGTCTTAAATATAACTTGTGGTAAAATAAATAATTAAATTTAGAATTATTCATCATTATTCATGTGTTTACTTATTTTTAGTAGGTTAATTTTTTTCCATAGGCCAATTTTCAACCACTGGTTTTATTTTATGAAAAGCTGCTGGGTCAGAAGGTTAGCAAAGTAGAATTAATGAGATTTGGTAGGTTCCCAGTTAAAGCTGGCCAAGAACCCATCCTGCAATTTTAAGTTATTATTTGACATTCTTTTCACAGTCTTCAAGCATTTATTAAGTGTTCAAAAGATACACAGCACTGTGAAAAAAATCATGGAGATTGTGTGTTAAGATGCCAACTTAAGAAGTGCCCTTCCAACTAAGTACTGACTGGATACGAACCACAAATGAGAAGGAATAAATTTGTACCATTTTATACTTGAACACATGCACAAAAACCAGAGACTTCAGGGAAAAAATAGATTTTTTTTTTCCTTTTGGTATTATGACTTCACTCAATAAATTCTTACATTCAATAGCTTCAACCCTCAGATTGCATTTAGTTACTAAATATTTTATCTTCCTAATGTTGGACTACATAAACTTTGGCTGGTTGGTCTTTCTCAGCTTACATTTAATTTAACCTCTATAGTCCTAGAAGCACCATCTCTGCTCCAGCGTGCCAACTGGTGTTTCTTCCTCTCATTCAAACAACTTCTAAACAAAACTACCCTTTTTCACAAACTATTCCAGATTAGGAAAAAGAAGTGATCTTTTACTCAGGTGAACTCTGTCTAAATATGGCATTCCCATGAGTATACACAAAACTAATATACTTAAATCTTTATTAAACCTTTACATAATGGAAATATTTAACAATGTATTACCAGAAGCTAGCCTATATTCATTGTCTCATTGTATGTATGTTTCATATTAGAGTCAGCTGACCATTTACCACTTAAAGGCTATATTATTCAAGCAAATTTTACTTATCATTTATACACAAATCTCTCCTCGGATGTTCATTTCAGAAGGTAATTTTTATTAATGGAATTCAATCTTCAGGACCTGTTGTCCCTACACTTTAGATTTTTTTTTTTTTTTACTATACAGGATATCAATTTCAAAAGAGAAACCGAAGAACTCAGAACCATAAAATCTTCAAGTTTGACGGGTCTCATTCCAAATGCCTTACTTTATGGGTTGATAAATTGAGGTCCAGAGGGAGTAAGTAATTAGCTTAATAACACAATAGCCAGTTAGGTAAGAATAAGGATTCAAAATCCAGGTGCTCTAATGACCAATGTTGCACATTTTCTACCACAAGAATCCTATTCCAAAAAGTAGCTAAAGTGGACTAGACCTATGTATGAGAGGATAGTTGGGATTATACCACACAAACCTATTTTTTTCCAAAAATATCAAGCTGAGATTAAGAGAAAAGGAGGGGAAAGGACAGAGAAAGGGAGAAAGTTATATGGTTAAAAAAAAAAAAAAAACTACTCGAAGTAAAAACAAAATATACAAACTCTCTACTACAAATTGAAAATGCCAAAGATAGGCCTCAGAGAAGAAGAATATCACATTTTATAACATCTAAATCTATTTGGTCTGGAATCATAGAGACCAAAGATCAAGAAATTTATCCTCTTCCTATGGAAGATGCAAACTCTCTGGAACAGCTCATTACAAAGCACTGTTGAATTTACCTGCCTGGTGCCTGAAGAATAAAGCAATTATACCAGTGTTCAGTTCACTGATTTCACAGCGAATGTGTAATTTCATAGGGATGTGGGAACAGAAATACAAACATTTTCACTTTTAGCAAAATGTAGATGATACACTTTGAGATCTCATTCACAGCCTTTCCCCTAGCCTTAAAGGTTTCATTATGACAGGAAAATGAACAATTCATAGGAAGAGGAAGATAAAGATTCGGTTCTTCACACATAAGAAGAAGGGAGTATTAAAGTGTATAAGAATTGGACTGTGAATTACTATGGCATAATGGTTGCGATTTGATTTGTGGAAAATAATTTAAAGTGATAATTCTATTCCATTAATAAATATAATACAATTTTTTACTTTTTTTAAAACTTTGCTATTAATCTGTTTCAGAGAAAGGCAGTGTATGGGATATATAAAAATATTAGTAAAAATATTTCTCAGGTTGTTCCTAGGTTCTTTGTTCTATTTAGGAAGGATTAAAATAACCTGGATAATGGAAGAGATGAGGTACTTAATCATGCCTGTGGATGAAACAAAGCTTGGAGGAATAGCCAACATACCGTATGACAAAATCAGGGTGCAAAAAGATTAAAGCAGACAAGAAAAATGAGCCTAACAAAATCCTTAAACTAAGCTAACAGAAAGGGCATCCAGAGTAAAATGTATGACTGCCTCACTTTATTTAGCCTTGGTTGACCACATCTGAAATACTGGGAAAAACCACAGTACATCTAATGGAAGACAATAGTTACGGTAAAGAGACTGGAAATAAGAACGTAAGGACCAGCTAAAGGAACTGGAGATAATTAGCTTAAAGAGGAGAAGATGTACAAGGATGTTTCTTCCAATATTTGAAGGGCTATAATGTACAAGAAAGATGAGAGTGTGTTTTACTTGGTCCTAGAGAGCACAACTGGAAACAAAGGGTAACATATATCAATCTAATACAAGGAAAATATTACTGATAATTAGAAGTGTCCCAAATGGAACAGATGTTCTCTCTAAGTATTGATAATTACTAGTGCTGATAAAGGCACAGAATGGATGGGCACCATCAGATATGTTGTCAAGGGGTATAGCTTTGACTAATTGATGGTTTCTGAGGGTCCTTTTAACTCAAGTTTCATAATCTTTAACTACAGCAATCTGAATAAAAAGAGTCCCCTGGTATTCTGCTGCTGATTCAAGCAATGAAGAGATTTTTGTAGCAAAATATAAAAATAAAGAGCAATAAAAGATTGTGTTGGCATCTGTCAAGTTTACTGGGCTCAATACTTCATACTAGTTCTAAGGGCGACCCTAGATATATTTAGTACCAAACATGAAAGAGTTAGTGTCCTTTGCTTCTACGTCATCTTCCAGCTATTCTGCTTCCCTAGAAGGCAGCTAACTTATGATTCTATAGAACAACAGAAGAATATTAGAGCAATTAAATTAAAATAACAAAATAAAATGCTACATGAATGGAAAATGACGTATATATTTGTGGTGTACTATTGACATTCATTAATGATATTTATGTGGTCAGTGACCATATGCATAACTGGGTTGTGTCTATTAACAGAACAAATCAATGTTAAAATAATAAATCCTTCAACAAGGAAATGAACCAAAATAGCTTTTTTTATACCTAAATTTCATTCATTTAAGAATAGGAGTGATTATTGAAGTCTGTTTCCTTTGGGTCAAAAGCAAATGAACACAAATCATGGTACTGCACAATCAATGGAGGAAAGAATTTCAGGAAAAAAAAGAACCCTTTGAATGAGCTGAATAAATGATCTGCTGGCACCAGTTATCACATACATTCTGCTTAGGTGAGACTGAAAGCTTTAAACTAAGGAGCTTTCCATTTAAAAAACTCCTTATCACATAAAAACAAAAGAGGATCTTTAAGATTAGGAAGAAATCAAGGGGAAAAAATACTGGGGGAATTAGCTCATATACAAGAATTAATGTAAGTTTAATTAATAGATGGAAAGGGAAACTTCTCCGGAGGGGAAGGGGTATGTTCTATACACACACACAAAAACAGACAGATACACACACAAGAATACATATACATATATATATATTTCACTTTGTATAACATCATGCTATTTCCCTTTAATTATTTTCCACAAGTTCTTACATTTATCTTAAAGAAACTTATTTCTTATAATTTGACCTAAACAGTCATAGTACAAAATTTGAGAGAATTTCATCTACTCTGTATTGCAGATGACAATGAAACAGTTTATTTAAGAAAAAAATCAGTTAACTATACAAAATACTGATTTCCAAAAGCATCTACAAATTTCTTTATATGTGTGCATATATGCATATATGTGTGAAACAATTAGTAAAACATAAATATTTTGAGTTGTTTCCCCTTTCTGTTGCTATTTTATTTCTTTGTGGATTTTACTGATCTATAGCTGTGATTTATAAACTTCTTTGATCACAAATTTTTGAGTATACACTCCAAATATATACATATTTACTTTATATATGTATGTGTGTGTATGTGTATATGTATATATATATATGTGTGTGTATATATATATGTGTATATATACACATACACATACACATACACACATATACTACTCTACTGGTAATTACTTAATTGTAAAACTTTTTTTAAAAACTGGAACTGAAAATGAGTGAGATAAAGATAAAATAAAATTTGAATTGAGAGTTAATAAATAGCCACTGGAGCTTATAAAGGAGGAGGAAGAACATGAAATAGTCAGACCTACACTTCAAGAATATCACTTGGGTAAGAATGAAATCCTACAAATAGGGCATGCTGTCATTTTTCAGGTAATAAGGGCCTGAGCCAGGGCAGTGGCTGTGCGAAAAGAAAGATAGAGAAAAATAGGAGAGATGTGGTGGTAAAACTGACAAGCTTTATCAACAGCAAGAATATGTGCATTTGGAGTGAGAGAAAATTACAAGTCAAAAATGACAATGAAGCAGTGAAAACCTAGCACTAGAAGGATATGGGTGCCCTTGACAGTAATACAGAAGTTTGGCAGATGACTTGGGGGTTTGGGGGAAAAGATATTTTATTGTTACCTGCAATACAGGTCTCTACCCATCCATGCCTGCTCATCCAATGTTGACATTCACTGTTCCCCCACAAATGAGAAGGGTTGTGGTGTGGCTCTTAGTCCCTGTTCATGGCTCCCAAACTCAGAACCTACCCTCTACAAAGAATTTGCTACCACAGCCATGAGGTGAACCAAGGGATAGGGGGTGAGGGCAGAATTTTTCCAAAGGCACCTATACACCTCATAAACAGGTAGTGTACATACAGATAACTGCCCTGATGGGTCAAAAAAAAAGCAAAAACATCCATTTCAGGGTTGGAGATGGAAAACCACAAGAAAAGACTTTATGTAATTGACTGCCTTGGAGCTGAGCTTCAAAGGAAGCTAGGGACTCGAACACGCCTAAGTGAAAATAAAACGCATTATTCGTATGGGAAAACAAAAGCACTGAGATGAAATCTCATGTACAGGGAATAGCAAGTAGGTCCATTTGGCTAGAATGGGGAATTCATGCAAGAAGGAGAACAGTGTTTTTAATAATCCCTTTCCGAGAAGTAGGTTCGAGCCAGGTAGTTAACGGCTTCAGAAGTCAAACAGAAAGTTTGTATTTGATCACTGAAGCTTCTGGAGGAAGAGCAACTTGTGTTTTAAAAATAACAATTCAACAGTTTCATGAGGACAGAATGGAGAGAGGAAAGACTGGAGAGAGGGAGATCAGAGACTAGGAGAATTCTGCAATCACCCAGGCAAAAGGCAATGTGGGTCTAAACGAGGGTGGTGGTTATATGAGGAGAAAGAAGGGGACGAGTGAGAGAGATGAGGTAGAGGGACAATCAATGTGACTTGGCACCTGATTTGGAATGGCACAATGGTTTTGAATCTGCATTACCAGAAAAATGGTAGTGTCCTAGACAGAAATATGTCTGGAAAAGAGGCTGAGATGGGTGGGGGGGAGTAGGCAGTGTTAAAGAAGATGAATTCTGTTTTCTGCTTTGGTTAGGTTCAATTGAGATGCTTGCAAGCAAAAAATCCAGTTGGGAAAATAACTGCTATTGGAAGTTGCTAAAAGAATCTATTTGGGAGTCAGCAGGGAAATATAAAATTATGCATTTTAGAACTTATTTCTTAGTCATTTGTTACTTAGACATGAATTTATTAATAATGCCTTGATCAGGCCCAGCAATCTATCCATTGCACCGCCTATGTACCACTTATATACATAAGTGTGTGTGTGTGTGTGTGAGAGAGAGAGAGAGAGAGAAAGAGAGAGACAGAGAGACAGAGAGACAGAGATAAAAAAAGAGAGAAAGAGAGAAGGGGAATGTGCTTAGCTTTTTATTCAATATTAAATTCTCATACCAAAGTATGACTAATAATTTAAACAAGCTAAAAAAACAGCTATAAAAAATCATGACCATATAATATCAAAATTATATTAAATTCCAAAATAAATTATATTAAGAGAGATAACTTGAAAGGACTTTACAGGTCAGATGGTACAACCTCTTTTTACATACGAGGAACTGAATACCAGGGAAGTTATACACCCTATTCTGCATTTTACAGTAAGTACCAGCAGAGGTTTAAGTAGAACCCAGATCTCGCAACTGTTCTTGTTCTTCTACAAAATTTTGTAGTTTTGAAAGAAAATCTTGTATTGAGAGCCCAAAAGCAATGTAGGGGAAAATCCTCAAAAGCACTTAAGAGGCAAGGAAAAAAGTTGGTCAGTTGAGAAGGAAACCACATGGGTCTGTGAGAAGCATTTGGGGATTCACAGATATTTATAGCTGATAGGCATCCATGGACACACAAGTGTCACAAGTGATCACATAAGTGATCAGACTTATCTAAAGTCACTTATTTAGCTACAGAGTTCGGCCAAATGTTGAGAAAAGAGCTCTTAACTTTTCACCAAGGAAGAACTCATTGTCACAGTGATTTCATCAGCTTTGTTATTTATACTTCATCAGGATTCTCAGATGTCTGTGCCCTTCTGATTGGAGTGCTGAGCCAAAAAAAAAAAAATCCTCCCAAAGTCCTTATTTAAATGGAGCTTAGAAGCTCAGATAGCACTTCATTTTCAATGGCTACACTGCTTGGTTTTGACTTCCCCATTATCAAACATTTCCCACTTATCCCCTCCTTTTAACCTTCCTTTTTTGTGTTGTTTTCTATCATTAGATCCACCATAAGATCCTTGAGGGTAGGGATTGTCTTTTTCTTATATGCATCCTCAGCACTTAAGGACACTACCTGGAATGTTCTAAGTGTTTAATAAATGTTTACTGTATTTGCATTGTATTGGACTTGGAATCCAAAGCCCCTGTGTTTGATAATTACTATCTTGGGAAAGTCACTTTTCTTTGTGAGGTTCTTTTTCATAATATGTAAAATGATGGGAGGGACATAGATCTCTATGGACTCTTCTAGCTCTAAATCTAAAATTCTAGGATTGGGATCCAGGTGTCCTAACTCCTTATCTAATGATTTTTCTTTTATGTCCCTTTGTCATCTCAGTACACAGCATACTTGCGCCAATAAAAGCCAACATTACTATTTTTAACCAGGAAAAGAGAAATTGTGTGGGTAAACAGCTAAAACATGGAAAACTGAACTGGAGTGTCTAATTATGAAATGTACAAGAGTCAATTTACCAAACCTTCAATTATAACTGGTACTACTACTTAAAAAAAAAATTATAGCAAATGTTCATTACAGGAAAAGTAAAATTCAATGTGTTGAAAATACTGTGTTAAAACATTCCTCTAATCAATACAATTTCATTTTGCTTCTGGTAAAAAATAAGAAGTAATGGAAAAACGTACCCACTTGGACAGTTTTAGATTCACTGGAAATTTTATGTGTTAGGAAATTGCCAATGAAATAAATTTCATTAGAACTTTGCTAATTCTTATTTCACTTATCTACAAACCAGATAATTTTAGTTCAATAAAAATGAAACGACCCACACACCTAGAGGTTTTACTCCACTTCCCAACAGATTTAATAAGTGTAAGTGCTAAAAGTACACTCTAATTATGACAATTTCATTAATTTAATTGAATAGTGGTGAAAGCTGTGTTTAAGAAAGATTATTTTTATCCAAAAAAGTTCTAGTTGCATTAAAGTGTGTATGAAACCTGTGAATTAGGGAATAAAATAATCTTTATAAAATATAATTTTCATCACCATTCCCTTCCTTTAGAACCTATGCTTCCCATTTTCTGCCAAATGCTATCCATACTCAGTAATCCGTCTTGCATTAAAGAAAGTCAGAGCAATCTTAATCATTAGAATTTGCCATTTATAATTGGACTGTAAGACTTTTCTGTTACTCCTTGTCCATTTATACTAAAGTCTCCATTTTAACAAGTGATTTACAAATCTCAACAGTACTTACTTTAGGTTAGAGAGGAAGGATGTAGTTGGAAGAGGAGGGGAAAGCCGGGGAGGGACATCATATTCTTCACTTCCCAGGTGACCATTAGAAAAGACCTGAAAAATGGAACAGCTGGTTACTTTAAATAAACTACTTTCTGGAGGTGCTTTTGAAAAAAAATTTGGATCAAAATTATGATAATTTTTGATGAAGATGAATATATTCATATTTGATGAATATTGATATTGTACACTTACTCTTTACTTTTTTGTGGCATTTACAAAATTCCACTGAAATCAAAAGGAGAGTCAAATCCATTTCAATTTACCCAATTCTTATTTATTTTTATGAAGAAATTAAAATTCATTAGCATGAAAGTAAATTTCATGGTTGATGAAATATAAGACATGCTAGCTATATATTTGACATTCTTTTTTTTTATGTGAAACTACTAATCTCTATTATGTTCATCTTGTTTTTTTTAAAAAAGTACATAATGCATTCACCATTTGACTTACAAAGCTTCCCTCTTTCTCTATGAACTTCTTTCTGTTCCCTTTCTTGTGCTTAAAAATGCTTTTTTTTCTTATTTTTGGCAACACTAGTGGTAACTCTCCTTTTCTTCTCCAATCCCTTCCCAATTAAATTAAAAAAAACCAAACAACAAAAACAGCAAAACATAATCCTTGAAGCAAATTAGTACAATCAAGCCAAACAAATCAACACATTAGTCATGTCCAAAAACATGTTACTCACTCTACCCCTTAGAGTCATTACCTTTGTTAAGAGGTAGACAGTATGTTTCATTATTAATTCTCTGAAACTGCAATTGGTCACTATGTTGATCACAATTCTTAAGTCTTCAAAGTTGTTTTTCTTTATATTTTGCTACTGTATAAATTGTTCTCTTTTTTCTGCTCATTTCACTCTGTATCAATTCATACAAGCCACCCCAGATTTCTTGGAAACCATCTATCATTATTTTTTTGAGCAATTCTATTCCACTTTGTTGTTTTTAACAAGTAGATGGGCATGACACTTCTTTCAAAATCAGCAGTTTGCTATCCTGATTAATAAATATCATCTCTTAACAAGTATAAAAGGATTTCCTCTGGATTCCCATTTACATGGTCAGAGTTTACTTGATAAAATTCAAATTAAGCTAAAATTTTCTCAAGCACAAATTTATATTGAAAAAAATTTAGCATTCCCTCTGTAAGGAATATGCTACCAAAAAAACCAGGGATTAATGTGAATTTTGATTTTTCATGCTATAGCTATCTAACCATAAATGCATTCATATGTATGTGCTCATACACATGTACAATCAATCACTAAGCATTTCTTAAGCATATGTGTGCTAGTTACTGTATGAGGGGCTGAGGATACAAGAAAAAACAAAAACAATAGTCTTGGCTTTCAAGGAGTTTACTACTGTCTAGTGTGGATCACAATTTGTATGCGTAGAGTTATACAGAAAATATATGCAAACTAAATATATAATAATTGGAGCTACTGGAGTTTACTAAGCAGAGAAGTGATATGGTCATACCTGCACTTAAGAAAAATCACTTAAACTGCTCTATGGAAGATGAATTTCAGCAGAGAGAGATTTGAAGTAGGAGACTTCTGCAATAGTTTAGTAGAGATGTGATAAGGGACTCAACTAAAATGCTGGCTGTATGCATATTGAGGATGCAGAAGCAAGAGATGTGGAAACACCAAGATTTAGTAACGGATGGGACATGTGGAGTGACGGAAAGAAAAGAATACATCATAACACAGTGTTTGTGAACTTGGAAGATTTCAAGGATGGTGGTTTCCCTGAAAGAAACTGGGAATTTAAAAAAAAAAATGGAGTAGGTTAAGGGAAATAAGAATGAGTTAAGTTTTAGATGTGCAGAGTTTGAGAGATTTATGGATCACCCAGCTTGAAACATCCTTCAACTAGTTCATGATATTAGACTGGAACTCAGGAAAGACAGAGCCTGGATATATAGATCTTGAATTCATTTGTATAGAAATGGTGATTAAACCCATGGGCGCTAGGGTCACAAAGTGAGAACCTAGAGAGAGAGAAAGAAGGCAGCTCAGGGCAGTACCTTGAGGTATGTAGAGTTATAGTTCATAATACTGAAGATGATCCAGAAGCAACAGTTATACAATTAAGAAGAGAAGCAAGAAAGCATAGTCATGAAAACCCAGAAGAAAGACTATTCAGGAAGAGAAGATGCTCAAAGCGCACGTGCACGCACACACACACAATCATGACTGTCATAAATACCAAGCAACAATATACAATTATTTATAGTCACATGTTAACTTGACATTAAAGCAATATGAAACAAAAGAAATGGCAGTAAGGTATCAAACTTTCTTAATAATTTTGGTTTTTTGTTATTCTGAACAAATAACAAATATGAATATCTCTACATGCAAAGAAAAAAGGAATGATATAAAACATCTCTAGTACACAAACTTTGTTTTTTAAAAAACATAATATATAAATATATATTATGTGCTAATTATGTATAATATAATTAATTAATATAGATTATAAATTAATAATAACATAACTCAACATGTTAGCTTCAAGGCTATTCTTTTTGTTTCCATTTGAATTTTCTTCTGCTCTCTTCTGTACATTAAACAATACTTAAATGATCCTTTTTTGATTTTTCCAATTTGTTAGGCACCATTATTTCTAACCCTCTCTCCCTCTATTATACTTCCATCTCACTCAAAGTAAAAAAAGAATCCTTGTAATAAATAAGCTAAACAAATCCACACATTAGCCATGTGGGAAAATGTTTTATTCTATATCTGAGTCCATCATCCCATTTTCAGAGGTAAGAATCATTGGTCCTCTGGAAACATGTCTAGACACTTCAATGGTTAGTTCTTAAGTCTTTCAAACTTATGTTTGAGTACTGTTTTTTCAATATTGTTCTTTGGGTTCTATCATTTCACTCTCTATTAGTTCATATAAATTCTCCCATGTATTTCTGAATGGAGTCAGTTTTTTTTTAATCTCTTATGATGAAACAGTAATTCATTGCATTCATATAATATAATTTGTTGAGCAATTTCAGAAGTGTAAGATCTTTAGGTACCAGTTCCTCTCTCTAACAAAGAAAGTGATACTGTAAATATGGTTGTATATATTGGCCCTTTTACCCTTTCCTTGATCACTTTAGGAGGATATGCCTAGTAGTGAATGGGCTGTGTTAAAGCACCATTTACTGACTTTGGGGCTATTATTCCAAACTGCTTTCCAGAATTATTAGACCAATTCATGGCTAAAGTTTTGAAAACCGTGGGTGTATTTTATAGGTATGTATTTTAATGGTTTTCAATCAACCATTAAATCACTGCTTCCTGTTTAACAGGTGGGATGACATTAGAAGCAGAAATGGTTAGTATTTGTGAATGTGTGTTGTATATTTTATATATAAACGCTTGGGGAAAGGGCATATTCATTACCTAGAAGATCAGTTAAATAGTTATAATGATATCTCTCCCTTATCTGAAATTGTATTAAACCTTTCATCATACAACATTAAAATTTCTCTACCTTAAAAAATAAAAGACTCTTATATGAAAAGCTATGATCTGGTTAAAGAACTCCTGCTTTTCATCACATATGTGTACACACAAAAACATATGTAAGTACACTGAGAGTTTGTCTGAAACAGCACTTCAAGATCATCACACATTGTGATATTAAAAATGCTATTATCCTGTGCATTGCTATTGTGTTCATCCTGTTGCCGAAGAAGACCATGCCATCAGAGAAATGATGAGATGACTTGCACTTGACTTTGTTTTGAGTGAGGGAGGGCTGTGCAGGTCACCAGCCTCACTTCTCCTCCAGAGCCATCTGAATCCAGTGACCAGATACTCATCAGGATGACTGGAGATGACCCAGGATGCAATCAGAGACCCAGACCCTTTTAAGCCAAGGTCTATTTGGTATTCACTTAGGGTGAGGTAATGCTCATTCAGTGAATAGGCCTGTTATATTCTACTAGAAAATACAAGTTCACATCTGAATATGTAAAAAGCAATTTCTATTAACTTGTGGGCATAAGAACAGAAGAGACAGGAGACAATTAAGGACTGTAAGACAATTAAGGATTGTAAGAGGGAATAAGCTGCATAATAACAATTTTTTCTCAACAGTCATTTAAAACTACTCTAATCCAGCAAAAGGATAATTCATGTGGATATTAATTCTTATCATTAGTTAAATCACTTTGACTAGTAAGTCGATGCAATTTATTCATGGGCACACAGAGAATGTTTAATTCTCAAACATAAATGCCTTAGTCCTAATTGTACAGCATAAAACCCATTAATTGTTTCTAAGTGTTTGGATGGCAGAGTAGATTGCTAACAGTCCTTAGTAACAGGAAAACCTGGGTTCAAGTCTGACCCTTAACATGTGCATCCCTGGCTAAGCCACAAACCTCTCACTGATCTAGGGTCAATCTATAATAACAGCATCATTCTGAATTGATCAATTGCCAATTTGCATAGGTGGAGAAACTTTTATTAGCAGCAAAGTTCTTTACATCAATGAAATCACACTTTGTTTTTTTGGGATATTGTGCCCCAAATAATCAACTATTTGTACCTTAAATGTGTGTGGATGGTGCTTTATCTCCTTGACAATATTAATGCTCCTTGAAGGCAAAGACTTTTTTCTATCCCTTTCTCTCTCTATTTTTTTTTTTAACAATTATGATAATGTCTTAACAATAAGAGGATTATCAGATTAGCCCTGGAACAGACCTCACAGGTCATTTAGTCTGATGCCGTTACTTTACAGATGAGAAAAATTGTACCTATGGAGATGATTTGACTTGTTCAAGGTCATAAAAATATCAGTTCGTGGAAACAGATGCTAAACCAGGATCTTTTCTTCACACAAACCAGCCCATTAAATACATATTTGACTGACAGTGTCCTCACTTTCAGTCCTCACTAAAGGTTTAGTGGCTGAGTTTGATATGTGGACTTTCTCCCTACTTCACTCTAGTTACTTAATAGCATAAAATCTCAAAAATGTAAAAGCTCATCTATTGCAACATGTTAAAAGCCATCACCAAGAATCTGAAATTAAGAAATTCATTAGTTTCCTATAAAGAAATGAAAGCTAAAAGTCATCATGCCTAGTAGTATCCAGAACATGAGAAGTCTGAGTTTAACATGTCTCCTGAGATAAGTAAATGGGAAAAAAAAGGCTACTTAAATAAATGCTGGATGTATTTAAGATTATGGCTACAATAAATATTTTCAATGAGATAAGACACTTTTTTCCTCATTTTTATTGTTAATGTTGCATTGTCCTGAACTTCATGATTCTCTCCATATTTCATTAGACCTAAAATCATTTCAGCTGTCTCTACAAGACAAGCTTATGAAAAGGAATTGTTAAAAACCTGGTTTTCTCTATATTGTTGGGTGGTGCAGATGGATACTTCTCTATATTCCCTTGGAGACTAGAGTGCTTCCTTTTCAGGTACTAATACAGGAAGTCTGGTTCTATCCTGAAAATTTAAGAGTAACTTTTGAGATTTCTATCTAAAAGAATCATATTTTCCCCTGAAGAAAGAAAAATTAAGAAACAAAACAAACTCAAGATACAAACATTATTCAAAGCTCTAGATTTAGATCAATGACTGAAAAGAAAAATGAAAACAAAAACCTCCATACTCATATTTATTTCCTGACAGGCTGTCCCTTTTCTTACAGAAATATTTGAAATACTTCACTGAAACTTTGGCTTCCAAATTACTCCCAAAAGAAAACATGTTAAAAGCACCAAAATCTGTAATAGGGAGAAATTTCAAATGTACTTTCCTGGCATGATATTAGAATAGCTGCAGAGAAATATTAAAAAAAAGTTTTCACTACAAGCAATATCAAATAATGCCTTAAAACAAATAACCTCAAGTGAATACAACCCATAAGTGAAAACAGGCTTAAGTCATTAGGTGTACTGAGGAGTAAAGGAATTGACAAAGAAGGAATTGGCAAATAAATTTTCATGTTTCCAGTAATATGTAAAACTATTTCAGAAGCAAACTCTTTTTTCTCCCCTAAACTGGAAAAGAAAAAACAGAAACAGAAACAAAACTAAACCTTAAAGAACTTTAAAATTAGCAAGAAAAATACTGGATCAGATATAGGATCAGATGCATGATGATCTCAGAACTAGAGAATTTAATGAGTAAATGAGATAGTTTAGTGAGAGGAACAATATTAATTTTTATAATCGTAACTTTTGTTTCAAGGTATTTTCCCACTGGCATGAAGAAAAAGACAATTTTCTGGAGCATCTCACAATCTATGCCTAATTGACACCCCCAAATTCAGGAAACCATGGGAATTTATTTGGTTCATTATTGCTTACCTCAGAAGGGACTTATAATTCTTCCCTGCAAGCAGAAAGACCAACAAGAAAGATTTTCAGTAAATATAGTAACATTCTCCTAATTGAGCCTAGACACTGTGAAGGACATTCTCTAGAACAGAAGGATGTTAGAAAGCCTACCTTTCCCCCTGAACTCATGCAGACCTGGTAAGGGGTTCAGTCCAGGTTTCCATATTTCGCTATACTCTGGCTCCTTGTCAAATTGCTCTCATTGAGGCTCACCCTTTATCTTTTTTTTATAAAGGTCCAATTTCCCTTCAGTCTTTCTTTTCTCATAGAAGTCCTAGCTGTTGGTTAGTGTTCATAGTTCTCCACAGGGACTTGAAGATGTATGAAACTTTCTTGTAGTCTATGGGCAACCTAGTACATATGTAATTGTTTTGCAGAATGCATACTCACTCTAAAATCTGAGTGTGGAGATGAAATATAGGGAGAAGCAAGAGGGGAATTCAATTTGGTGGCAAATTAAACACATTTTATAAATAAAAACACTTTAACAAACTCCAAAGAATTCTTCTCCAAGACATTAATAAAAAACTAGTAGCATCTGCAATTGTCCACTGTAGTAATTTATTGTCTGTTAAAAGAATAGAAGTTTTATCACGGTAGTAGTAATATTTTTTGGAACAATTTTATTGCTGGGTAATGTTTTCATTTAGGGACAGCTAAGGGGAACAATGGAGAGACTGCTGGGCTGGAATCAGGAAGACTCATGTTCATGAATTCAAATCTGGGCTCAGATACGTACTAATTGTGTAACTCTAGGTAAGTCACTGAAGCCTATTTGCCTCAGTTTTCTCATCTGTAAAATGAGCATGAAAAAGGAAGTGCTCAAATCCAATATTTTTGCCAAGAAAACCCCAAATGGGGTCACGGAGAGCCAGACACAACTGGAAAACAACTGAACAACAACAATTCATATCACATTTTATTTAGCAGTTTTTGATTCTTATACAAACAATTCCCTAGCTTGCTGTCATTACAAATAATATTAACTGTAGACTCTCTGTCTCTGTCTCTCTCTCTCCCCACTTCTTTCCCTCCTTAACTCCCTCATTTTCTTTTTCTTTAGCTTATAAACCCCATTGGCATATTAACCAAAAGGCAATGTAATTGTAAGTAACAAAGGTAATAATTTTGTGACCAACAGTGGTTCCACCAATGCTGAATTAGTGTACTGTTTCTCCCTTAACTTTATCAATATTGTTTTTTAACAACTATTTACGGTTTTGAAATAAAAATGATATGCCAGAATTTTTTTTATTTTTCTCTTTAGGAATTCTAAATTTTCTTTTAATTGGATATTGACAGTTTTCAAAAGCAATAGACTGTTACTTTCATTTTTAACAATTTGATACTGAACAATATATTCATATAACATTCTTTTAGAGATTAAGGTCAACTTTCCGTAGATTTTGGATGTAGCACTTTTAGAGATTGTTAATGAAAAGACCTAGATTACTCCATATCCTTTCTTCATATTCTGAGTTATTTTTATTTATGCAAACCCTTTACAATTTCCATATAATCAAATTCACACACACACACACACACATATATACGTATGTATATATATATGTATATATATATACACCTATATATGTATAAACACACAGATAGAAGATATAACTTCCTATTCCCCTTTATTTCTAAGGTATTTTTAAAAATGTAAATTGTTTGTCATTTTGTACATAGTGTAGTATGAAGCTGTATCTGAACCCACTTTCTACTAAACAGCTATCCAGTTTCCCTAGATATTTCTATCAAATATTCTCCCAATGTAAATTTTTTCTTGGATTTAATGAACATTAGAACAATATATAAATCATATTTGTGTAATCCATTTCAGTAACCTAGTTTTCTATTCTTTTTAAAATGTGGTACTAGTTATTTTTGATGATTGCTGATTTATAATTTTAGCTCTATAATGACATTTTCTCCTCTTTTCAATTTTTTCATTATTTTTCTTGACATTCTCAACTCTATTCATTCACACAAATTTTGCTATTCTTATAACCAATTTTATAAAACATTCATTGATGTTTAAATTTGAAACTAGATCCTAATTATGCAGTATTATCGCCTTTACTGTACTGGCACAATTTAGCCATATATACCGAACACCTTCCAATTATTTAGCTTGTACTTTATTTCTCTAAGAAAAATAATGTTTATAGATAGATGCAGAGGCCAAAGAGATACTGTTTCTTTGTTCTGGCACATTCAGATAACAAAGCTATTAAAAACTTATTTAAATGGTATTTTTTTCACCAATTTTTTTTCCTTATATAAATATGCTTATTATTCTCATGGACTATTTTATATTCTACTATTCTGCTACTTATTACCTTTCTTCTCAGGTGATTCTTTGAGGTTTTCTAAGTAAAAAAAAGATATACTTATTTCAGGACCTGTGATTTCTATCAGCAAAGCAGATCGGCAACTGTTCTACAACCTAAATCTTAAGTGTGTTCCCTGAGAGGTTCAGTCAAATAAATCCTCAGGATCACATGGCCAATATATGTCCAAGATGGCAGTGGGCCTCTTGTAAATAGATTATGGATGTAGCACTTTTATCAGAGATAGCTAATAAAACGACCTGGTTCTACCATGTCCTTTCTATGGCTTTTCCAAATAAACCTATTTTTGTCCCTTAACCAATTCTTATTTCCTGCCTTTCTTTATCTTGAATTGCTATTATAGCTAACATTTCTAATAGTTAAAATGAGAATGGGGGATGGAGGACTGAACAGATTTGGACAGAACTGGGTTCAAAATCCTGTATCAGACATTTATTAGCTGTGTAACTTTGGGCAATTTACTTAACTTTTCTATGCCTTACTTTTCTCATCTATAAAATAAAAGGGTTAGACTGGATGGCCACTAAGGTTTCTTCCAGTTCAAATTCTTACATATTATGAATAATTATAAGGGAGCATCCTAGCTTTATTCTTGAATTTAATGGGAAAGCTTTCAGTATTTTTTTTCCTTATGAAAACAGTGTTAGTTACTTTATGGGTTTGTATTAATTTTTCCCTATGACAAAATTTTTCATTCCAATGATTTTTAGTTCAACATAAATAAAAAAATAGGTTATATCAAATTTACAACTTTTTGTTTTGTTTTTATTGCTGTTATTATGACTTTTCTTTATAACAACTAGCAAAGCAGTGTAGTTGATAAGGAAATTGTCTGGCCCTGGCATTAGGACAATATGGCTGTGCCTCTCACGTATATGGGCTACGGAACCTTGAATAAGTTACTTTGTTCCTCAGGGTCCTAAGGCAATTCTTTATGACTATAAATAGCAGAGCAGTTGCTAATCTGCATTGATACAGCTTACTCCTTTGTGAAAGTTCACTAGACCAATAAGATAAGTCTGGGCAAAAAAAAATACATTGTTTTCTAGCCTTGAACTATCTTTGCATTCCTGATTGATCATGACAAACAATTCTAATGATAAGTTACTATAGGTTTTTAGATAGGCTTTTATTACTGCTGCAGCAATATTCATTGGTAATAATGGTTTAAAAGTTCTGCCTAAGTTCTCAGATTTGGGTATTAAAATCATTCTTGTCACACGGAAGGGATACAGCAGCATCTTTTTTGTTTCTGAAAAAGATTATTTAGCATAGATTTTACTTGATCACATCTTGGATAGAATTCACTTGCAAATTACCACATAAACACTTGCTCACGATTTGTGGCGGGAGGATACAAAGAAAAGTAAAAATAAAAAGCAGATAGTATGATGGTAAGGCAATTTCAGAGATAAGCCTGACAGAGGGAAAAGCACTGGGCAGGAGTTGGAGAGGGGTGCAGACTGGGAGAGCTTCCTGCAGAAAGTGGGATTTAACTCAGTCTTGAAGAAGCACAAGGAAACTGGGAATCAGAGGTGAAGAGAGAGAATCTTCCAGGCACATGGACCAGCCAATCAAGCTGTATTGCACAGTGCGTATAAGGGAGACTCTATACATGTAAAAAAGACTAGAAAGATTAAGAAGAGTCCTGGCTGTTAAGGGATTTAGATTCCTCAAAGAACATTTTATATTTGGTTCTGGAGGTAATAGGGGGTGGCAAGGGAGGGGAAAGGACAGGTGACTGACATGGTCAGACCAGTATTTTAGAAAAATAACTTTAGTATATAAGCAGAGAATGAAATAGTGAAAGACTTGGGATAGTCTATCACAAAAGCCTAGGTGTGGGATGATGAAGATTTGCTCCTGTGGGTAGTGACAGTGTCAGAAGAAAGACAGGGATATGAAGGCAGTAACAAGATTTGACAACAGAATGGATAGGTAAGGAGTTGAGGGTGACAGGAAGGAACCTTGTTAACCTGGCTAACTGAAAGATGGCAATGCTCAAGACAATAATAGGAAAGTGGGAAGGGGGGAAGGTTGAAAGATAATGAGATCTATCTAAACAATTTGAGTATAATTTGAGTTGAGGTGCCTGTGGAGCGTTTACTTTGAAATACCTATTACTTGGATGTGGAATTGGAGCTCACAAGAGAGATTATGGTGAGAGATATTTGTGTGTTTATGTATGTAGGTGTATACACAAGCACACACATTTGGATATTTATATTCCATTCTATATACAATAGATTATATAATAAAAATGCATATTCTATTATTATCTGTTAACTGATGATTCAATTATCTCTATACTTTTCCATATAAGCATATATACAGATGTATATATGATAATCATCAGTATAGAGATAATGATTGAACCCATGGGAGCTGATGAGAACACCAAGTAAAACAGTATGGAAGCAGAAGAGAAGAAGGCCTAGGACAGAACCTTGGGGTACCAACCATGATTAGTGGTCTAACTTGGAAGAAGATCTAGAAAAGGATAATGAGAAATCACACAAGTGGAAGAACAAAGTGATGACATGACTGTCACAAAATCCTAAAGAGTCCAGAAGAATCAGAAGTGACTGACAGTGTCAAAAGGTACAGAGAAGGCAAGGATGAAAATGAAGAAAAGGCAATTATCAGGCTTGATCAATAAGAGATCACTGACAATTTGGGAAATAGTTTTAGTTAAGAGACGAGGTAGGAAGTCAAGTTACAAAGAATTTTTAAAGTAGTGAGAAGAGGAGGAAGCACTTAGTACATAGATGGCTTCATAAGCAGTTTAGCTGAGAAGGGTAGGAAAGCTATATAGCACAATAACTTGCAGAGTTAGAAAGATGAGGATTTTTTTTAAATTTTATTTTGTTTTTTAAAGGATGGAGGATAGATATACAGGCATGACTGAAGGCAGGAAGGAAGCAACCAAAAGATATAGAAAGAATTAAGATTAGTGAGAAAGTATGGAGATAACAGTGAGGTTAATCTGCAGGGAAGAGAGGAGAGAACAGAAGGGGTCAACAGAACATGTAGAGGTGTCAGCTGTGGCCATGAGAAGGGACCCTTCTACATGTGAGACCAGTGCAGAGATGAAAGAAGCAGTAAGTGAAGATATCTGAGTGATGTCAGATAAAGAGGTGAGAAGAGTAGGGAGCTCTCAGCAAATGGTGTCAATTTTTTTTTCAGTGAACAAAGTCCTGAGCTGAGAGGGTGGGTGAAGAGAATGCTGTAGGATATTTTGGGAGGGATTAAAAGGTTTAGAATAGCTGCTGTGGTAAGTGGGATAGCAAATGGATTAATAAAGTAAAAAAGAACTAATTTGATACAAGGAAGGCCCAATTAATATCATGCAACATAAATCTGTATTAGATCCAATCAGCAGGTTTTTATAATTTTCTCCAGCTTCATTCAGCTGCATGGGGACAAGAGTAAAAGCAACCATGGGAATAACCCAAGACTGAGGTCTGGCAAGCTGTGATAGGACAGGAGAATAAACGATTTAAGAGCAGAGATAGTTTATTCAGTGCTGGTAAGTGCTGGCTCTCCACAGGGAAAAAGAAAATTGTATTTATGACACACTTTTAAGCTCAATCTGCATTATTAATACTTTTCTCTACTACCTTCTTAAGCATGGAAATCAACAGAATAATAAATCAAGCCCCAATTTGTAGCATTTGCTGATTTCTAAGATGTAAATTCTCCTACAGAAAATTTTAACACCTGGCTCCAGCACACCTCTGTGTAGAGGTAAACTGATCCATCAAGTGATAGAGATAGGGAAAGAAGGAGAGTAGAGCCAATGTAGAGGTGATAATCTTCTAAAAAACTGTGATGTGGAAGATACAGAAACAAAATATGGCCAGGAACCATAAGACACAGAAAATGAAATGACAGATTATTATCGGATAGAGGTCATAAACACTGAAGTGGAATCATAATCAACGGCATGTCCATCTCTGTGAGCAGCTGAGGTTGAGTACAGGAGTAGGTCATGGAGAGTGAATAGATTAAGAAATTTATAAATTAGGGTACTTAGGGAGTTTCTCCCAACTTCAACCCCAAGGTTAACTTAAATTCTCATTCTGGGAATAAGATTATCTGTTTTTCTTCTGTATATCTGAATGTTTTATATTAAACATAGTATTTACATTTTTTTCAAATTTTTCTAGGAGACAAATAATTCTGTCTTCCTAAGATCTTCCTTCTAGCTCAGTTATTTTTATTTGGAGCAGCAGCAAAGTAGCATAGCAAATAGACTGCAGGGCCTGAGGGCAGGAAGATCTGAATTTAAATCTGACCTCATACACTTACTAACATGTGACTGTGGGCAACTGCCTTAACTGCTCTTTGCCTCTTTCTTCAAGTAATAGCACGTCATCAAATTATTTGGTCTTATTAAATAAGCCTTATTTAAATAATCTTATTTGTACTTTGCTTAGCATAATGCCTAGCACACAGTAGGTACTATATAAATGATCATTCCCTCAATCCCTCCCATTTTAGGGACTCTCAAATTCATCTTCCTATTCCTTGTTTATTTTCTTCTACTCCCTCTGATTTTTTTGGCTTCCATTTGGATTATATGGGTACTGAAACTTTCTCTGTTTTTATGTCTCTCTCTCCCTCTGAGAATTTCTTTCCCTACCCCCTTTTATACTGTCATTCATTCATTTAAAATATTTTTGTCATTTTGAGGTAATAAAGGAAAACAGTATTTAATCATGACTCTTGCAACCTCCCCATATGTGTATCAACTAATCTGTGAGAAACAAATACTAACAAATAGGATTTAGTGACTAAAGAAGTAAATGTGGATAAGCATAACTTTCTTCATTCTGCAACCAGCCTTGGGACAAGGCCAAAATCACTGTTTCTCCTACTGTTTTCTTGTTTGCTAGAGTACTACCTTTCTCAAGAATATAACAGTAATATCCCCCTCAGTCAGGGCTCATTATATAGGCGAGTTTCTTTCAAAGTGTATATTTCAGGCAATCTATGTTTTCCCATGCAGGAAGAGTTCAGTTTAAGTTTTTATTTAATATTTGGTATAATATTAACCTAGATTTCCAAGACTTTTTGGCATCTGTCTGGTATTAGGTATAAAAAGAGCTATAAAAATAACTAACTATGATATAATATATTGTAAAAGAAAATGCTTTAACAGATTTCTTGGGCTTATGGAAGGCTGAAAAAGTCACACACACAGACACACAGACACACTTATACCCCACAACTACTCTTATACAAAACAAAACAAAAAAACTTAGATCACTCTACCTCTCAAATCACTGAATTTCTTGCAAAGATGCTCTCCTACCTTTACAAGTCACAAATTATCAACACTAACAGTGAGAAACTTTCAGCAGAAAAAGTAAGTAAATAAACATAATTATCGAGCCATTCATAAAAGAGTTTCATACTCAAGTGAAGTCATGACTTAGAAGATAATTAAAGATGCACAGGGAAGATCCATACTACAAGCATCAAACAACCTTACACATCGCCTCACAATCAGTTGAATTTATAAAGCAGTTATCTAGCCTCTGCTTTGCATGTGTCTTACCTTGGCTCCTTCTAAAGGCAAATCATGGCGTCTATGTTTTCTCATAAGTACTTGATCAGAGCCTATCCTACTGTGCCTTCCATTTATGTTCGAACTTGCAGTGAGTCCAGGTTTGGGTGAACCATCTCCTGTGATTCGACATCCGAGCAATGGGTTTGTCCCAAATACATCCCTAGGGCACCAGGCTTCAAGGGGCATGGGCTGGTCTCTGGAAGGTACACTTTCTAGAGGGTGAAAATGTCTACTGAGTCTATTGTCAGGTGGGATGGGAGGTGGTCTTTCAGGAGGTGGTGGAGGATCTCGTAAAGGAGGCGGAGGTGCTGGCAGTGGTTTATCTTGCTTCCTCACCATACATGGAGAAGACTGTGTATACATGGGAGAGAAAAAAAATTGAGTTGTATTAAACATTTTAAAACATTTATTTTATTAAATTTCATTTCCTTGCCTTTTTCTGGTTAAAAAACCTATTATTTTGTGAGCCTATTAATAAGATCAGAATGGAGCATATAATATTCCTACACCATCTGTCAACATATTCCCTTAATCACAAATTCAACAACACTGGAAGCTAAATGAGAGAAGCCTAATAGAACATTTCAGTACAGTAGCTTCTGTGGTAGCAGTAAAGTTCAGTATTTGAACTTATGGTTTCAAAAAATAAAAAAGATGAATAAAAATGCCTTAAATAATGGTTCTGATTAACATTAACATTAAAATAACCTAACAAAAATTCATTTATTTGCACATTTCTGTGATTTAGCAGAGAACAAGGAAATGCTTCAGTTGAAACACTTAAAAACAATTTTTAAAAAAACTCTGCAAGTGTGCTCTCAGTGCACTGGAGATTCTTTTGCTATTTCAAAAAAATACTTAGCATATGATCTTTTAGGAACATTAGAATTTTATAATTTTATTTTTATGAATATGATGTGTTCACCTGTAAGATACCTACACTTTGGTTCTTTTGTATCACCAGTGAAAGACCAAGAACTTGAAAGACTTTGATTGAATTACACGTATACATTCTAAAGCACATTTTTCAAAGAGCGTACAAGGAATTCTATGTGCATTTCCAAAAAGAAAATTAGTCTAATTCTCTTTGTAGAAACATGATGTATTCTACTAAATGAGTCCTCATGTCTGCAAGTGATCTTTAATTATACTACACTGACCTGATCCAGAAGAAGATAACTTATGTTTTTAAATATAAGAAAACATCAGAGGAGAAAAGGAATCTATTATGTGAGTGCATCTGGCTAAATATCACTACTGACTTTTAATGTATCTAAAAATAAAGCTATCAAGTAAGAAAAACTGAAAAGTATTAGAAATGATGCTTGAGGTTAGGTTTAAATTTAAGTATATTATCAAAATTTTTGTTTGCAAAGACTGTTTCATAAAAAGTCGAGTGATCACCTTATTACTAAATTTAAGAAAAAAATTTTCACAATGTAATCCAATTTGTGGATTTCATTAAATGGCATGAATTTAACAGAAAAAAATCAGCATAACTACCACTTCATGTACGTGTATATATAAGATACATAATTCTTTTGGTTAATTCCATTTAAATACAAAAGCCCATATAATGTAAGTCACCTTGAAACACATAATTTGTTATACCTTAAGCCCTTATGCAAATATGTTGTCATCATAATTTTCCTGTCATAATGCAATGAAAATGAGTTTAAAATATCATTGGATAATAGCATGTAATTTATTTTAATGCATATAATGACCTTTTAAATTCATTTTATAAAATAACTTCAGTTGCTCTGACATCAAAGAATGATTATAGGAACTTCCTTTCTGAAGAAAATGTAACTTCTATGGCTTATCAAAGTTAAAAATAATATCAAGAAATAGACCCTGTTTGTCCAACAACAACTGAGGAAGACAGGACACTGAATAGGAATTTTTAAAATTAAAACTTTTTATCACAAAATAACAATCATGTTACCAATAGGTCTTTTTAGTGAAAACTTATTTACCTTTGGTGATCCAGTTGGGCTGCCGCAAGGAGAACGAACCACACCTTTCTGAATCAGATCCAGGCGAGGAGGTACTGGTGGAAGGCTAAGATGTGGTATCTGAAGAGGATCTGGAAGTGGCTTCCGTCTCTGTGCAAGAGGAGAAGATCCAGGTGATGTCACTGGTGAATTCTGCCTTTCATTGCACTGTGAAAAAAACAGAATGAGACCATACATTAACCTCACCTATGAAGTGTATGACTTTTGATGCCTAAAGAAGACAACTGACCTTGGTAACAAAAATGCTTAATCAATCTGTTAATGGAGCTCAGTTCCTTTTGGATCATGCATGGTACGGGTACTCACACTGTCCCTCAAGGCACCGTTATTTTAAGAACATACTGTTACAGTGTTCCTCCTGTGTATCTTGAGATACAGACTATATAAGTAAGGAAAGTGTAGAGAGAGAGCTAAAAAGATATAGTTACCTAAAAATGCTTCAAGGACCTGCAATTTTATCAATGTTGGTATTCATTGGTTGGTATATCAAGCCCCCTGCACCCCACAGAGATGTCTATATGTATATGTATATATAAACTCATCAGAAAATATTAAAGTCTTAAATTGTCTGGAATTCTTTAAAGATAAACTAAACAAAGAAAACAGTTTATGTTCTCTAGTGAATATTAAAAAATATCTTCAAATCAAAATTTTTTTTATTGGTTTCTTGATTATATGTTGAAACTTTCTACTTTAGAAATTATCCTTATAATATTGTTGTCACCTTGCACAATGTTCTCCTGAGTTCATTTTACTTTGTATCAGCTCAAATAACTCTTCCCAGGTTTTTCTGAAACCATCCCCACCTTGGTCATTTCTTATAGCACAATAATATTCCATCACAATCACACAACACAACCTGTCCAGTCATTCCCCAATTGATGACATTCTGTCAATTTCCAATTCTTTGTTACCACAAAAAGAATTGCAATAAATTTTTTTTCAAAAGGATCCTTTTTCCCTTTTTTAAAATCTCTGTGAGATACAGATGTAGTAGCATACAGTGTTTATTTAATAAAATCATTTGAAGTGTGGCAAGAAGTCAATTCTTCTCTAATAAGACAATCGGGGCCACCAGTCGACAATCTAATTCCAGCTTTCACAATGTTTAAAAAAGACTCAATTTTAGCATCAACATAGTTTCAGTTTTTAAAATGTGAAATACATGGTATAATGGGAATTTGTGTGTATAAATATTCTCATTTAGCCATACTACACAGTTATTTTTTCAACCATTGATTTAAAAGTTCTAGCAGTTAAACAGAAGTACTAAGATTACACTTCAGAAAAAAGTACCAGAAAGGCTTCAAATATCTCACTATATGCTGTATTGTCAAGTCCTTATGTCCAACAATGGATGCCAAACTAGTGTTAAAACAAAATTAATTGAAGCACAGTGAAATTTATTTTGCAGCTGTAAGTAGTCTCTACTAGTGCAGACTGGCAAGAGTTCTACAACTCAGATGCTTAGAAAATTGCTTAGGAGAGTTATTAATGGAATTAAATAGATTAGATAGATGGATAAATGGAATCAATTTCTAAAGGCTACTGATGATTCTTACTTGAAAAGGGGAATAAAACAGAATAAAATAAATCTGCTTAAATCTTAACTGTGATGTAAAAGGAGTCTGTGTATCCATCCATTACGCAGGGAAGTTTCCACGAAAGGGAGGTGAGGCAATTTTTGGAATAGAAAAGTCATTTATCGTAAGGTAGATAAAATCCCACAGCACAGAGCACATGTTGAAGTAAACCAAAGCTGTTCCTCTAGTAACGGTACCTTGTTGATCTTCTTTAAGTAAGGTCTCTTAAAGAACTTACTGAACAAAGCACAATTTGGAAGTACATGTTGTCTTAAGTTGTGCCCAAAGTCACACATTAAAAAGAGGAATAACAGTGAGTATCTGATAATGGCATCCTGTTTTGCAAAGTAACTGTTAATGCACTGTTGAGTGTTAGAATTGGGGATAAGGGACAGAATGCATAAAGCTCATCACTTTAACAACTGTCTTTCAGATCCCCAGACACTGTGCACTCAAAACAAACATTCAAATAAAAAGACTGAAGAGCTGAGAGAGCGGAATGTTCAGGACTTTCATTTTTTCAAAGAAATCAGGACCCCTAAATGTCATATGAGGCAACTTTAGAGGTATATAAAGACCCCGTTTTTATTTTCTGAACTAAACCAGTTAACACATTAAATTTAAATGACATTTAGAAATTTTTGGTATAATTTCAAGGGAGTTTTTAGTGCATCCTAATTCATCAATAAAGGAGTAAAGGAAGAAATATGACTTGGTTCACACTGCATCCATTATAAGAGAATGTTATTATTTTTAATCAATAAAATTATCAAGGGAAGTTCCCTACTTCAATTTTTTCTGGGAAAAGTACTTTTTAATTGGAATGATATTGACTAAATTCTTTCAGGAAAAAATGGGATTTTATAGCACTTGAGCATTCTCTGCCAAGAACACCTTCCATTTCTATTCTACTCTCATGTATTCATTCCCCTTACCTCTCTGATTCCCCTTTCCTTCAATGCCTTCCTTTTTAGGTTTTCTTTAACCTGTCAATGACATATAGGGAACAGCTTGGCTGTCTAGTGGTATTGCTGACATCTGCTTGTCCTTCTGTGTTCAGAAAGCTTATTTTTCTTTGTTGATTTATCAGTCTATGCACATTGGAAATTTGGCTATAAGAAACATATTTATTATAAAAATATTCAGTGAAAGCAAATACAATTCTAAGAATGGACAAGACCTTTGAGATTCTAGTCAGTCATCATTAAATTCAATACCTTCCTTTCACAGCTGAGAAAATAAACGTAAGGATTCTAAGTTATCCATTAGGACTAGCCAGCTCTCCTGATTTCTAATTCTCCTAAAAATTAACTGCTACTTTAGAATCAGCCACTTACCAATTCAAATTCAAGTAATTACACTAAATTCCTCACATTCTAAATAATGGCCTGGATTTAATTTGTGAAAGAGAATATTAGTATAACACAAGGGCCGACTATGAAAATTCTTGAGCCAGAGTTCCAAGAAACCCTTTTGATGCACACTACCAGCACTTAACTCCAAGACCAGCAGGCCCCCTGTGGCTTTATACACTTAATTGGAACCAGGCCTTATACTTAGCGCAATTCACTGTGTTCACAGAAGTTATTATGTACTGTTCTCTGAAGCACTAATTCAATTTGAAGTATTACAATAGCTGGAAGTGGATTCAAAACAATAATTTTATGGAGGGCATACTAGTTTGGGAAAGAGAAAATAAGCTTTACTTGTTGTGTAAATGAAATTCATTGTCTGGAGCTTATTATCTTTTTCCAGATTCTTTATACTTGGCAATTAAATTTTCAAGAAAAGGATAAATAACCAAATAGTGCCTTACAGACACTAATGCAAGTTGTTTTTACAAAATCTGTAACTATTCATACCAACAATTATGGTACTACAGTAATAAAATTATCCACTACTATTATGGTTGTGAAATTCATATTCTGTGACAATTTAAAAGTAATATTTTTAATATACAATTTTGAAATAAGATCCCATAGTGAAGTCAAAAGAATTGATTGTTTAAAAGAAACTATTGGGCTTCATTTTCTTATCTGGTAAACCAATGTGGGGGAAAAACAAACCCAAAAAACCCAGAAACTAAACAAAACCTAAAGAAGAATCTGGTAGATAGAGCACTGGATTTGGACACAAGAAGATCTGAGCTCGAATATGACCTCAGACACTATCTATCTGTTTGACCATGGACAAATCATTTAACTTTGTCTCAGTTTCCTCGTTTAGAAAATGGAGATAAAAACAGCACCTGCTTCCCATCATATAAAGTATAAAAGGAGCAATTTTAAACCACATTGCAACCCTTATTGTTATAATGTTATAAAAATGCTGGTTACTACTAATACTATTATTAACTGCCTGTGGCTGTAAGAGATTTATCATGACTTTGGAATATGTTACATGTTATTTTGGAAAGTCTGATATATTATTTACTAGCTTAGTAACAGAAAATTTTGTCTCTTCTTTATATAAGAAGAGGCAAAAGAGCAAGGGGAGAAGGTGAGAGAAAGGAAAATATTCATATATTACGGAGCTGCATTTGCTCACCTTTAAATTAGAGAAAGTTATTTTTTCATTGTCTCTTTTAAAGAAAGTCATACTTAAGTACATTCAAGAGAATTTCATTATTATTCCCTTCCCAATTTACCTAATTGGCTAATTAGCATTGTCTTGACTAAATTTGATTCTTTAAACTCCCTAAGATCATACACTTCAATGATGCCATTACAAATATTCTAGATTCACATATCTTCTTAATTTTCCCCAATTCCTCTAAGGAAATCCTTGTCCAGGTAAGGAAGCAATAGCCTCTGGGTTAAAGATCTGAGGGAACAAAGTTGGCACGAATACTAATTAATGGAAAAAGTTTTGGATTTGTGATCTTGCTTTTGACTATATCATTCATCTGAAATGTCTGTCTCCAAAACTCACTAATAACAAACCTAACAATCTTCTTAATCATCTTCTTTCTAACAATCCTAACCCTTTTCTGACATCTCTCTGCAGCATCAGACATTGTTGTTCACTCATTCTGAAAACTCTTTCCTCTGTGAGTTTTCATGAAACTACCTTCTTTTGGTTCTCTCACAGGTTTGAATGTTTTCCTCAGTATTTTTTGCTGGATTATCACTCAGGATGGATGTATTAACAGTTGGTATGCACAAAGGCTTTGTACCAAGACTTGTTCTTGTTTCTATTTATATTTTCTCACTTGGCAGCCTCACCAGTTCCCATGGGTTAAATCATTACTTCAATGTAAATGACTTCCAAATGTAGAAATCCTGCACTAGTTTTTCTCCTAAGGTCCAGTCCTGCTATCACTTCTTAAGAGATATTAAGAAATGGATGTTCCATAGCTATCTTAAACTCAACAGGTCTGAAACAGAAATCATCTATAATCATCTTACTTACAAAACTTCACTTTTTACTGTTAAGGGCATTACTGCCCTTTTAGTCATTCAGGTTCAGAGATGCAACATCATTCTCAACTCCTCAATCTCACTCATCTCATATATCCATTTCCTACTATTCTTTAGATCTAAGATCAAATGCTACCTCTCTTCCAGAAAGTCTTCATTGATTCCTGCAAGTGACTGCATCCCCTTCCCTCTAAACACCTTTGATTCAATAAGCATTTATTAGGTATACACGTATAGTTTGTATCTCTCTAGTGTGCGTGGGTGTGTGTGTATGTGTGTGTGTATCATAGTCTGTCTTATGCTGTAGATATTTATGCGCATGTCTTAAATACCCTATTAGACCATAAAGTTTTTAGAGGCAAACTTTCTTGATCATTTATATTCCTAAAGAATCCTCAAGGACACAAATAATGAAGATTATTTGTATTAGGCAAAGAACTATTATACAAAGCGTTATAAAATGGTTAAGAGAGATAGCATACCATAGTGGGTACAGGGTTAATCTTAAGGGTTTAAATCCTGTTTCTGACAGGTACTCTGACAGGTAGTGATCATGAGCAAGTCACTCTCAGTACTCTAAGCAAATCACTAAGACCATAAATTGTAGTCATGTTGATGATGTACTAGGAGTTCCCAACAACAACAACAAAAAAGCATTTCAAGTAGACCGTGATTAGGAACTTCCATTTCACGTACAAGGAAGCAGGTTAAGATAGGGAAAAGGACTTGCCCAAAGCCACGTAACTATTAAGTGGCAGAACTAGCACTGTGGCTCAATTATGTAATGCACATTTTTAGATTTCAGCTTAGGGCAAGTAACAATGTTACTTGGGATGCTCACTGACTATGGTCATTAAGGAGTTTACAGACAGGGTTTGTAATCTGTGAAATTCTAAAATAAATTAATTCATGGTACTCAACTGTTAAATTAGATGCTAACAAGGAGCATTGATGTATTTAGGACAATCATATCTGGAATGTCGTCAGTAAAGCTTGTTCTCTACATTTGGGAGGGAGGAAGAGGAAAGGTTCTCAGAAAACTATTAATCAACTTTTTAACATAAAGCATGGCTGTGGACAAGGCTATAAAAAAACTTCATTACTATTTGATTGTTATTCCTGTAATAAATTACAAACATCCATTCATTTTAAAATGAGGAAACTGAGTTAAAAGAATTTAAGCTATTTGTCCAGTTTCAGACATAGTTATCAGAATGACTCATTCTACATCCACTGCTCTTTTGCTCTTTTCTTTACAATACTACACTGAAGCTTCTCAGATATAAGCTAGCTAGCTAAACTGGAGAATAACTACACAGGAAGAGTTTAGCACATATAGTGGCAGGCACATAATAGGTGCTTAATAAATGCTCGTTGACTGATTATAGTCTAACATTTATCATAGGGAAGTATCAGAATATTAGAACTATAAGAGATCCTAGAGATCTCACACCCATAATTATTAACAATAATTTAAGACTGATTTGAATCATTTTTATCTTTGTTTTAATGAGTATTTCTTTTTCTTTTTGAAATCTTTCTCATGTTCTTTTATGATGTAAATGACAAAACTTGGGTGAGAAACTACCAGTATTTTGGCTATGGAAACTGTTATGAGAGAATATAAAATCTCATCTTATTAGCTAAATGAAGAATATCATAAAAATCATGAAATTAAGGCTTCTCCAATGCAATAATTACTAACTTCATTTTTCTTATTAGTTAAAGTGTACTTTCATATTTGAATAGCTTATATCATATAATAATGGCCCCAGGATTATTTCTTAGAGTTGGACTTTCATCTGTATTCACGAAAACTAACTACTGATAATGATGAAAACTCTCCCAACATAAATTTTAATTCTAATCGACATTTTTCTTTTAACCTGATATCCTCCGACCATCTCTCTCATCAGTGAATTCAAATTTAATTTTAATCTTAGACTAAGAACAGTACTCCTGGGTAAGTAAATATAACATAGTATATTCAAAATTCAAATATAAATTACTTCTACAATCTACTATTTTGAATTATATGTACCATAGGCTACCTTCATCATGTAATATTAAGAGAGCCAACTATATTGAATGAGTTTTGGTAGAAAGTGTATTTTCTTCTCTGTAATGTTCCACTTATTTAGTGGTCAGACTTCTGACCAGCTCAAAGATGCAAAACAGAGCTAGAAGAAACATCATAAGAACAAATCACTGCTCCAAACAAAATTCTATGAAACATGTGAGAGAGAATCACAGAATCACACATTATTTCAGAGTTGGAAGGAAACTCAAAGACCATTTAATCCAAACCTTACCAGAACAAATAATCTCTTCTTGGTGGTCAAAGTGAAAGCACTTCAAAATCGGGGAAGGGATGAGGAAGATAGGATCAGAGAAAGCTTCACAGCCTTAAAGAAGGGAATTTCAAAAGGTATAAAAGGGGGTGGGGGAGGAGGGAGGAGTAGGCTTAGTCTAGGTAAGAGGGATAGCTTGAGCAAAGGAATGGGGATGTGAAAAAGCAAGTGAGGAGAACCAGCAAGCAGTCCAATGTGGCTAGAATATATAGAATGTTAAGATAAGAGATCAGGTTAGCTTACTGATTTTATTCCGTTTAGAGTGGAGTGCCTTCATTTCACTTAGTATTATGTGAGAAAGTGCAAAATCATGCTAAGTTAAAAACTTTGGTTTCTTTTTCTTTGGCAATATGGAATTCTTCCTTAATTATCAAAATGATTCACATTTATATGGTCCTTTAAAGTTTACAAAATGCTCTTCCCAAAGCATGGAGAGGAAGGTAGAACAGCTATTACATTCATAGTGCAAATGAGAGAATAAAGACACATAGATTTCAAATGACTTGTCTCTGGTCACAAAGATAGTAAACATAAAAAGTGGGTGCTGAATCCAAGCCTCCTTTCTACTATCTACCAGATCTTACTACCTCAGAGAAATGGAGAAGGTTAAGACAGAGAAGCAGGACAGAAAATGCAAAAGCACCAGAATAATCAACTATATAGCATTTAATATAGAGACATGTAGCATTCCATATATTATAATACATGAGTGTTAGTGTATAGCTGCATAATAATTAATGATCACAATGATGAATGAGTGTAAAGAAAAGATTAAATTATGCTACTTACCCATATAGTAAGACAGGGGAACATGTAAAAGATTTTAGAATGGTTTATCTCAAAATTTGTTGCATATTATAAAGAACAAGAAACCCAAGATGACTTTAAGGTACACAAGAAAGCATGTGAATAAGTAAAGAGTACACATAAAAATTTTCAAAGGCAGATGGAGACAGTGTTAATTTCCCTACATAAGGGTGCTGATAAAACTAGTGGGCAAAAAAAAATTCTCAAACATATTTACTATGTTAAGTGGTATGGATTTCATTTACGTCTTAGCCAAAGACAGTGTCAGCAGGAAACCTTCTTTTAATGTGTATGAAGTCAGAAGGAGTAATGTAATCTAACAAATTACTAGCACTACTTCTGGCAGTATCCCAGACTTTTTTTGAAGTCCTCCACTGACACACTACACAGCATCAAGCCCCAATTATCTTGTGAATCCTGACAACTCCAGAACACATATGGTTGTATGGTTTCTTGGAAAAAATTTGTATCATCTTCCAATTATAAAAATAGTCATACAGCTTTTTCCCAGGAAAGCAACTTGTTTGGGCTACAATACAGTTATATATCACATTTTCTTAAATACAAGATGAACTATAAAACCTGCTTTACTCTCAGTTTAGGAATTTAAAAAAAAATAAATTCTGTTTATAAACTCTGTGAGCTGAACATTGCCATGGTAATGGAGACACCCTGAACTCTACAAATGAAGTCTAAAGAATTCTATCATATAACACCTAATAACATACTGATGGCATTAAAAATGTGGAGAAAACAATATGCCTGCAACAGGAAGGCATATTTTTATTGCAAATCAAGAATTCTGATCACGAGAGAGAAGGAAGATGAGAAGAGCAGTAGAAATGGCAGGTGAAAAAACTGAAACAGTCTGAGTAAATGATTAAGACACTGACTGACAAACCATTGAGGGGATGATAGAACGAGATACTTTTTTTAAAATGAAGACAACATAATGAGCCACAAACCAGAGAGCATGAAGCTACAGATTGGAGAAATCTCATTCCAAAATGAATATCTGATATATGTGTGTCACCTCAGCTATGAGACTGAACTAAAGAAAAAGCATTTGATGATTTGATAAAGAGAATAACATCCTTTGTTTATACAGTGAGGCAGGAAGGCAAAACATAGAATGCCAGCTAGTGAGTCTAGAGATCTAAGCCCCAGCAACCATCTGTGCTAGCTGGATGAATTTTCTGATTCTCAATGTATTCAACAATATGAAGAGCACTCTTAGTGTGGGCCAGAGAATAAGCATGATAAGATATGGATGGCAAGCAACCATTTTTCTCTCTCACATATCTTTCCTCCCACTTTGCCCTTGGTTAAAAATGATCACACTATTAAAGTCATTTTTTTGATAACTAACCAGTACAGAAATGTGTTTTCATTTGTATTCACAATGTAAGACTCTCAAAGGGTGATTCTTGTAGAATAGAGGCACAAAGCTGAATTTCCTAAGTCCTACTTGAAAGTTCATTTGCACTGCTGCAGACCTCCAGAAGAAACAAAGCTTTTGTTTAAAAAAAGCCCACCTTATTCCTTGGCTGCTAAGCCTTAAACACCATTATGATTGCCAAAAATTTAATAGTGTAGGAGATTCCACTTGTAATGGAAAGATACATGAAAAATATAAGATTGTCTCATTTCTAAGAATAACATGTAAGAAATGGTATCAGATACATCATGCAGGAAGTGTATGGTCAGAAAAAGAAGCAGGATGATCATATAGTAAGAAGAAGGGATAACAAAATGGATAGTTAAGTGTTACAATGGTACCTAAAGAATTACAGGTCCTATAGCAAGGTCTATAATGCACTGAGTAGATCCTCCATGAAGAATTTAAAGAGGAAAAGGAAAAAAATGGATAGAAAAAAAGACACGGGCAATTTTAATCTGTACCAAAGGAGAAATGACTCACATTAATGAAAACACAGTGCTCAAATACTTAAATATTCATTAGGTCATCAAGGACACGTGGCCATACAAACAGGTGGTTCATGCACGTAAAGGAAGGAAAAGGACAACTTGCTAGATGACTACAAGCAAGCTATGTTGGTATCTAAAAAAATGTCAAAATGATACAGATGATGGCCCCTCCTGCACTAGGTAGGTCACCTATGGAGGATTTGACATGAATAAAAAATATCTAGAATGAGAAGGCAATGGGATTGTACTTTACACTGGTAAAAGGAGTTACTATGCTGACTAAATATCATGGATGGAAAGTACCAAGTAAAGGGGAACTCACTGGAGAGCCTATCTCGGTGAAGAAAACTCAATAGCTAATTCAAGTAGACTAAATCTGCTACTGAACTCCAATTCATCAAGCATCTCTATATGATCAGGACTGTGCCTTAAGATGTGGGAGGTTAAAAAACACAAATGAAGGGCAAAGTCTATGTCTTCATTGAACCCACTATCTATGAGGGCAAAGAACTGGGATACAGAATACATAAGAGATAAGAAATATACAACTGAACACTTAAATGAGTGGTAGAGAGAATAATTACTTAAATATTAAAATACTGAATATGAAAACTAAATATCTAATGGTACTGCAGATAATACAAACAAGCTGTTCAGCTGAGCTAGGGTTATTGAGGAAAAATCATAATTCAATAACTAATTAACTAGCTATTAATAGAACTAGTTATTACTAGAAGGGGCAAGGGGAGTCAATCCAAAGGGGTTTTAAACTTTGAAAAAAAAATCATGGACTCCTATCCTATGAAATTAGAGAAACTATTTCACAGAGAAATCTTTAGGAAAAAAGTGTAGTAGTTCACATACTCAAACAAAGAGAAAACAGTGACAGAAGAAAGTGAGGATAGATGGCTGGAAAAGCCAATTTAATGAGAATATTAAAGTCAATGGCAATCTCTAGAATGGGAGAGTCCATAAGCGTAACAGTTGGACATATCAATCATTACTATGGGGGAAAGTGCATAAAAAACAAAAATAATGAAATGTTTTATTTTTTAAAGCTCAAATTAAATAAACTACATGACATTATCATGTCCTAGAAAGATCATTTATTGGGAATTACAAAACCTAGATTCTACTAGTGCTACCAATAATGAACTAGGCTTTAGTTTTCTCTTCTGTAACATGAAGAGGTTGGACTCAACAATCTCTTAACGTCTCTTCCAGACTTAACCTCCAGATCTAACTCTGTGAATGAAAAAGGGTGCCTTAGAACTGAAAACATTACATATAAATTCAACACATTTTTTAAAAAATTTGTTTTTTAATTCTATTTCTCAAACAGAATCAACAGTCACATGGACAAGTAGGTGAACTTTTTGAATCAGACTATACAAACTGAAGTTCTGTCCAATTTTTTAAAAGAAAGTTAGGTCCCTTTAAATGGCAACTGATCTGAAATCTGCATGAAGCATGTTTAACATCTCACTTTTGCTTTCAATGGTAGGATGTTATCTTTAATGCTTAACACTTTTAAAAATAGATTTTACTGCTATCTAATGTACAGAGATTGAAAATTACATATTGCAGGATCTATTTAATTCACTGCAGACAGATGAGGGCAGTCAAGGAAAGTTCTCTGATATATGATTACCTAAAAATAAAACAAAGACTTCACAAATTTTGTTTTTTAAATTCAGTTCTATCACTGTTAAAGGAATAACTCTTTCTAAAGTAATTTAATGCTTAGACCTAGGGTAACAAGCTTTATGCACTGCCAAATAATGTACTCAAGTATAATTTCAAAGACTACCCGGGACTAAGAATACTGTGGGGGTGGGAGTGGGGAGTGAGACGGGTAGTTCTTGAGTGAACAGTCAGTAGCAACTTGAAAACAAAACAAAACAAAAAACTGCTAGTTCCTTGATGGGAAACCTAAAAGTCAGCTGGGTAGACCAAATCACACGTAAATCTACGATGGATTCAAAGTCTGAGGAGAGCACCAAAGGCACCTGTTTTTGTCTCTCTCTCCTTTGCACATTTCCCTTTATTCTCTTTGCCTACTGATCTTCCCCTTCCACTCTTACTCTTCTCTACATTTTAATCTTTGTGGTTTAGTACCCACTCTTCCATCATGCTGCTCTTTCTCTCCATGTTTCTTACCCATTTTTATTGTCGCATGTATCAAAGTTAGTACTGTTTTCTCTTTAGACAAATCCTAGTAATGAGTCTCAGAAGATCTATATGTAGTGGTTACTGATCCAAGAACCAGAAGGAACAAGTAGTTCACCATACATGTATGTTAGTCAGAAGGGCTGATCAACAGACATACTGTATGTAGGAAGTCAGAATGACTAACAGTATCAGGAAAGTTGAACAGAGATTAGGTTGGCCAAACAAGATACAATGTATCAGGGTATACCAATCAAAGGGTTTATCCAACATTAATGATCACACTGGCCTTTAAACACAGAACAAACTTGGGGATGCCTTCTATTTGTGGTTCACTATGACACTTTTTTCTCTGACTTAAATGTACCATAATAGGTTTGGTTTCATTACTCAAATAGGATCAGGAGTCACAGACAAGCAGGTGACTTAGAATGTACAAGTTGAAGTTCTGTCCAATTAAAAAAAGACTTCTCTTTGGTAAGTCTAATTTAAAATATTTGTGAAGCATGTCAAATATCTCATTTATAGTTATGCAATCTGCTTTTATCTCAAGTTGTGAGTTGTGCTTTACTAGGTAACATTCCATTACAGATGATGGTATACAGATTTTACCTTTCGAACTGAAGCCAAACGATTCATCATTAAAGATTCTTCTCGGTCATCATCATCATCCAAGTCCAGCATTGGCATACTGAAGGTATCAATGATGCTACAACACCTGGAGCTCTCATCTCTTGGATCAAAAGGATCCACAATGATGGGTTCAGTTCCTTTTATTTCACATCTGCAGAAAGGGCAGCCTTGACCATCTGATTCCTGAACAAAAGAATAAATACATCATTAGCCTTTGCATGACATGCACAATTATAGTAAAGATCTATTGCTGTAAAGGTATAACAAAATTTATGTATTTCCAACTTCAAAGACAAATTCTGGGGAAATAACGCAGAGTCTAAAGGTTTTGATGTATTTAAAAAACAAATAATCACAAGATCTGAGTTTCCAAACCTTTGAATCTGGAAGGTTTTAAAGTAACTAAAACATATTCTGATAGAGTTACTTGAGAAATTAAACAAAAAGATGGGAATTTCACAATGAACCAAGACATAGTAACAGTAATGATAAAGGATTTTAACATGTGATATGGAAAGTCTTCCTATTTATAGTACAAGTCATATTTTAAATATATCAACTTCCAAGATCTAGGTCTACTTAAATCTTGATTTACAAGGAAACACTGGAAGAACAAAACAATAGAATTTCAATTTCAGGAACAATAGCAAAATCATAGTTCCAAAATTCAATGCCTGTTGGTTTGACGTACTCAACTGGGGGATAATGCTGCATAGGATGACATTAGCCTCACTTCAAATCTTACTTTTGAATAAGGAATTCCACTCAAACCTACTGTAGTATTTCTGAGAAAGGGCCAATTTTGCTAGGAATTGTCAACTAAGTTCACAATGGACAAAAGAATGGAAGAAGACTTATGCTACTACCTTATAAAAAGGTTTCAGTCTTGAAACAGGTAGCAAACTTTAATCACCCTATTATGTGAGGGGAAAGGAATGCAAGCAACTTTTCACTACCGAATTTGTGGACACAGGGATAGAAAACAATGTTTTTCTTAAAAAAAACATCATGCCTTTTAGGTAGACTAACAATTATGTTCATATTAAATATCACAACCTTAAGATCTACAGACATTGTACCACATTAAAGAAACTGAAGAGGTGGTAAACTGGCTTAAAGATTCACTTCCATATTTATTCTAGAACTTCACTTGACATAGTCACTTCTTTTTCCTTTTTAACCATAGCCTGATTACTGAAATAGAACTTGAACACCCCTCATTTCAAGTATGTAATCACCTTCTCTTTAGTTTACTGCTAACTGGGGCAAACTAAAATTCAGGATATGTGCACTCCTTAAAAAGAATTTCTGCTACACCACAGTTCCTCACTCACTCAACTCAGCTCATTTCTATTCACACACTAAGAAATATAAGGACATAATATCACAGGCTTTTATTGGAAAGTTCAATTGTTCTACAGGTAGGAAGCATTTACTGTACAGTTTATCTATTGTACAACAGAAAGCACTGTCATTACAAGCCAATCACAATGAGAACGACTTTATTATATACAGAATGTCTTTATAAGGGTATTTAATCTAATGGGAATTATCTCCCTCATAAGGTTTTCTCTGGAAACTGCCTATGTTGTGAAATTCGGTGAAACTATAATTTAATAGACTATCATTTGAGGTATAAGCATTAGACTCTGTTGAATGACTGACTAAACATATACACAACAAAGAATGGGTCAAATGTGTGCCTCTAGAAATTGTTGCTTTAAATGTTAATAGCCTGTAGTAAAAGCAGAAAGCCCTATACCCATTTTCCTTTGGTAGAAGTTCCTTTATGAAATCCTATATTTTGTTGTAAAACTGGTTTCACTTCAAGACTTCTGGTGACTATGAAACAAACTGTTGATCTTTTGAACCATTTAGAGTTTTATTATTAAGTCTCCTTTTAGATTTGTGTCTTTCGTTTAAGTTTCCTGAAATGATCACTTTTTATTGTTATGGCCCATAAAGATTATGTTTAGTATTTTTGGTATTTACATTTATTTGAATTTGTCTGTGCCTTTATTTATGATCAATTTCTGTCAAAGTACTATTTGGTACTGAGAAATTTCACATACACATACACACACACACATATATAATTGTACTGGTGCCATTCAGAAGACGTCATACATCTTTTAGTTGTAACTAAACCAGAATTTTTAAAATCTTTTTTTAAAATCCCCTTTGTTTCTCATTCTGTTAGATTTGTCCAACTTTGAGAGAAAAACATGTGAAAACATCCTACTATGATTTTTTGGCTATCTACATTTTTCAATTTGGTTATTTTTTTTCTTTATGAATTTAAATGATAGGGAATTTGATGAATATGATTAATGTTGATTGTTTACAGTTCCTTTAAGTATAATGTCATTTTCTTGGTTGATCTGTGTTTATATTGTGACTTTTTATTCTCTTTTTGTCTGATAGGAGGCAAAGAAAACAAAGATGATAATTGGCCCTTCTTTTGAATCTACCTGATGCATAGTCAATTTTCATTGATCCTCTCTTTTTTACTCTATACATTTCTTTTTGTTTTTGAGACATATTTCTTTCAATCAAGAGATCAGGACATTTTACTTATCCAATCCCTCATCTCTTTGTTTTACTGAATTGTTTAATCTATTCTCATCTAAAGTTTTGAGAAATAAGTTGCTAGCACTTTTAAAAACAAAATTAAGATCTTTTAATTTTATTATTATTTTTTTGTTCCCATTACTCTTTTAAGTCAGTACCTTGTTTCTAACATTAGTTTTGTTTAAGCTATTTGAATGTAACTATTTCCACAGGCTCTGTCTACCTCCACCTCCCTTTCCTTAATTCTGGTGTTGTATATGATTTTTTTTTTCACCTTTCCCCCTTCTCTTCAAAACCACTCCTACTATTTTCTAGTATTCTTTTCTGTATCATTTTTTAAAAAAAGGATTTCTTTATTCTCTTTATTTATGATCTTTCCTTTCTGAATTTTTTAAATTTTTATTCTTTGATACATGGTGTATAAACTTATTCATTCTGTCTTTATTCTCTGTGTTTTTCACTGATTTAAGTTTCTTAAGTTTCACGAGTTCCCTCTTCTAACAAGTTTCTATTGTTGCCTTTTAGTTCTTGTTCCTTCAACTTTCCTCATTTGTAGTAGATCATTCTTAAAAGTATTATTTATGAGGTTTATAAGGAGGTTGTAGAAGCATTGTCTCATGGTAAAAATGTTCATATGTTCTAAATTGTACAGTCCATTTCTAAACCCTGCCCTCCCCATAATACTTCTCCTTCCCAAATACCATGCAGTCTCCTCTCTGGGTCCACATTCTCTCATGTTTGTGGGTGCCAGTTGCCCCTAGGAGTTACATACTTTTCTAAAGTATGTAAACATGTATGTAAACATGTATGTATGTCAATTCATGTATGTATGTAAACAACCAGAAAAAATCCTTTATCATAAAATGAAAATCCATGTTGTCATATGATACTTTTTCTTTGCAATAAAAAGAGCAAGAACAAAAGGCTATACAAGTATTACTAGAGTACTTTGATGAACCATTACCTGAGAATCAAAGGCCAGATAAGAAATTGTGAGGATCAAAAGATTAAAACAAAGACATGAAGTCCTGCTGCATCACTGTGACATAGAGATGTCTCTGAGTTCACAATGGCTATGTCAGTGGAAAACAACTTCTGGAAATGTGTTCATTAAGCTGGAAAATCTTCCAGTATGAACCCAATAATGCACTGCCTCTTTCAATGAATGACTAGGCCACACAGGTTTGGAGAAGTTCATTAACAGAGTGAGTATAGCATGAAACGTTTCAGCCACAGCCACTGTAGAGAATTATCTAACAAGTCAACAATCACAAGTCAAACTTTCAAGTACTTAAAGACAGCTATCACAACTCTTCTGACTTTTGTCTTCTCCAGTTTAACAGACCCTGTTTTTTTCAACCAATCCTCTTACGACATGGACTCAAGATCCTTCATCATTCTGGTTTCCCTCCCTTAGATTTAGTCCAACTTATCAATGTTCTTACAAAAAATGTGGAGCTAATAACTGAACATAGTAGTCCAGTTACAGAGTAAAGAGATAGAATCTCTTGCTTATACCTGGAAGCTATACTTCTCCCAATGCAACCCAAGAGGACACTGGAGAGAACTTTGGGAAAATGAAGAGTGACAGGAAGAGAAACAAAAGAGCAGGGTTATAGATGCTAAGGGGAAAAAAAGGATAAACAGGAAGGTAGGAAGGAAGGTGATGGTCTTAATAGCTACAGAGTAGTCAAGGACAATAAAGACTAAGAAAAGGCACAGGATTTGGAGCTTAAAAAGTCAAGGGTGTTGTAAGAAGCCAGATTTCAAGGAACTGAGAAGTGAATGAATGTTAAAAAAAAAATAGAAGCAGCAAAGTATAAAAGACTTTCTAGAAGTTTGGCACTGAAAAGAAGGTGAGACATATGGCCATTGCCTGTGGGTGTGACAGGGTCAAGGAAAAGAATTTTTGTTGGTCTGTTTTGTTTTAATGATAGGTAAACCTAACTTTGTATAGAGGCAACAGGGAAGTACCCAACAGTTTTGAGGATGGGGAAGAGGATGAGAAATTACAGGAAAGGGTGACAGATTAGACTGCACATGAGCAGAAATGAGTACAGGAGAGGGAGAGAGGGACTGAAGGACAAGGGAAGGAAAGGAAGACAAAAAAAGGGATAGGAAGGAAGAAGGGAAGGAAGGAGGGAAGGAAGGAGCAAGGGAGGGAAGAAAGGAAGGAAGGAAGGAAGGAAGGAAGGAAGGAAGGAAGGAAGGAAGGAAGGAAGGAAGGAAGGAAGGAAAGAAGGAAGGATACCTTATTTTACAGACTAGGAAGCAGAGGCCAAAGAAAGTTCAATGACTTGAGCAAAGTCACATAGGTGGTAACTAGCAGGAGCAGGATTCAAGTTCAATTCCTCTGGCTCTAACTTCAGCATCCTTTCACTATACTATACCACTTTTTTCAGAAGAAGGTCTTTCTGGCTATTATCATATCCGCCCGCCCCCCCCCCCCCCCCAATCCTGGATTCCAGGCTCCGATAAATGCGCACTGAAATTATCTTAAGCAGAACAAGGTCTTCACGACACTTGCTAGCCACCTACATTCTCTCTCTCTCTCTCTCTCTCTCTCTCTCTCTCTCCCCCCCCTCCCTCCCTGCCTCCTTTCTCTCACTCTTCTCGCTCTCACATGCCTCATTTATATAGATAGATAGCATATATAGATAAGTTGTAGATAAAAAAATTTCTTAGTGACCAATGAGGCTAAAAATCATGGCTATATCTTCTTTCCATAAAATATTTTAAAAATATTCAGCAACAATCAAAACTGAAATTAATTGGGTTTTTTTTCCTATATTGAATTAAAGTTTTCAACAATAATATGTGTTCAACATTTGGAAGCAAATGTTTTTTAGAAAGCTAACTATTTCTACCGTGTGGGGAAATTTTAAGGTACCTTCCAAAGTAAGCAGTCTGTGAATTACTCTGCTTGATAGAAGACAAAATACTGATGCACAAAACCTCATTCCATGTTCTATATTAACATGGGCCTTCACTGCTACATAATAAGCATGATACTACAGAAAAACAGATAAAAATTATCCCTGAGGGAAAAAAATTCCTTAGTTAATATTTGATTCAACCGAGGGAAAGGAAGCAAATTCTACTGCTCCTCCTGCCAAAGGTTCAATCAAAACGAAGCATCCAGCATGAAACTGTATCAAATAGAGTCTCTAGGGAGGTAAATTATCTGACACCTCACTTAGTATTCTGTGCAGACTCAGGCCTACTTATTCCATTTATTAAATAACACAGATGTTTCAGTTGGAGGGGGAAAAAGTATAGGAAACCTCTCCTGAGGCATGACTAATGAGCCATCATGATAGCAATTAAACACTAACCACTTGCAGCCTGTAAAACTGACATTGCTACAGCATGTTTCTTCATTTTCTCATTAATTTTACAAAAGTTAAATTCGCAACAAAGTTTGATTAAGCTGAAAGTGCAGCACCTAATGGGAGGAAAACTTAGTGTGCATTTGTCATCTGAAGAGTGATTTGCTAATAAATGTCCTTTGGTAGAAAACATAATGTTTTCCATTCTTGTTCAGATCTTCTGATTGATTTACCAGTTTTTTGACAAAACATATAGGACTTTTACTGAGGCTTATTTTTAATTATATCAGCAAGTTTGAAGTTTCACCCAAGGTGCTAGAAAAAGAAAAAAAAGTGTGCCAATTCACTACTAAAATTCAGGAGATACAAGCATGTCCTGGTCACTCAGTTAAATCATACATTTCTGAAAACAAACCTAGGCGTGACATCAAGAACTTACAGAATGATGGGAAAAACACTCTAAACCTAGTGCCTGCATACATACATCCCCTACATAGGGGCATGCATACACATAGGGAAGCATAAGTACTGTAGAACATAAAAATCTGCATGTAGAAATTCATTAGAAAAAGAAATAGTCTGAACTACAACGTAATCTGAAGTACTCTTTCAGTTAATAATCACTTAGGGATTCTGATACTGAAAAAGGAGAACAATATCCTCAAGAGATACAGACCATTTCATTGTGACCTCTCATAATATTGCAAAGGAATCTCTTAAAGTTGAGTCTCTGAGATATCACAGGATGGGTCTTAAATTTTGTGCTGGTAGTAATGACTCAAGGGGAAAAAAGGATTTGATAAAAATGACTTAGTAGTGTAGCAAGTAAAAAAAAGACTTGAGGAAAATGACTCAAGTTAGTATACTCAACATAAAGAAGAAGTGGGGGAGGGTCAGAGAACAGGTCCCAAAGTTTGTAATGACAGCTTTAAGCCTTTAATGCTAAGACCAATTATAAATTCTTTTTCTAATACTCATTTGTTTCTTCCTTCCCCAATGGATTCCATTCCTAGTCCTTAGTCTGTGCCTCCATTTACTTTATATTGCAATTTTAAGTCTATACTGACCTTACTATATATAAAAAACTCAGAAAATGAAAAGTCATGACTTTGTTTACTAGTTACAAATGTCAATATGAAAGATGAGTACATTGAAATAATATTCTTCATAATAAATTAATTACAATAAAATAAATATTATTGTCAGTGGAAAAAAGTTCATATTTCTATTTTGCATTATTTATAAATAATTCTATGTTGTGCTAGTTCTGATTCTTCTATTGCTTTTTTCTGAATTTGTTCCTCAAATATCTGCTTTTTGGTGACTGACAGTTGGCAAATTTCTTGAATTTCTAAACATAATATGGAACAGTACTTTGGAGGGGAAAAGAACGATTATTGAATGTAAATAATTTACCAACTTTATGTCTTCATATGAAAATACTCTGGTAGTAATAAAAAGCAGAGAGGCTTGGGAAATGATTAATTAGCAGATAAATTTTACCAGATGGAGAATAAATGGAAATATATCAGTTATAGTAATATAGAAAACAACGTCACCATTATAACAACTGGGAACAACTTTGGTGTCTTTTGCAACAATGAAGCCACCAACTGACAAATTTATAGCTTTTTTAAAAAAACATTACATTCAGGCCCCACATTTTCAAGTACCAGTACTATCTTCCCTAAAAGAGGAAAAAATAAAATAAATCAATTTTCTCTCTTTACTCATGGACAAAATTTAAATCACTGTAGGCAAGCAAATGCATAAAGTTTGCCACACTGATTTATATGGTAAAGGCTGATTATGAAAGAAATTCCATCATGCTGTTGTGAGCTTCAGATTTCTACTTCAGTGTTGTTTCCTAATACTAGTCAGTATAATAATAGTAGGCCTTCTGTGCAGCCAAACTCTCATGTGGTAATAGAGGTAAACATTTTGCCCACAAACTGATTAGGAGCTACCAATTTCCAAGCTAGAAGAAGGAGGGTGGATGTGGAGTGAGTGGCAGCTCAGCATTCAGTATCCTAGGAAGGAGGGGAAACAGAACAAGTCCTTCCTAATGGTGAATAAACTTTCATCTTCAATGTCTCTAATCTAGGAGTCTGCATTACATGAAACATGTCCCATAAGGAAGAAACAAAAGGATATTATCTTTATTGTCTGAGAAAAGTCTTTGACTGAAGGCCATCAACCCAAAGACCTCTTATCAATTTAATTCTTATTCTGCAAAATATCAGCTCAGATCTCATTAAGAACGTTACACTAAAATAATCTGAACTTAATTCTATCTTCCTCATCCTCCCCCAAACTGGTTACTACTAAGGAGTCATTTTCAATGTTTTCTACATTATCACTAAAATGATGCCTCTATTTCTTTTTTCATACATATAAAATATACTTGGAAATAGAAATGTTCTTTCACTGAGCTGCCTTAAGTAGTTAAAAGTCAATGGAATTGTAAATATCGCTAATATCAAGGAGTATAACATCACTGTCACTAACTACTAGCATAATCAAGTACCTGCAGCATGCTTGGTACTGACTTGGTGATGCCATATTTTAAATTCTACTTCTTTTCTCTAGAAAAAGCAACAACCACTGTCAGTAAAACAGCCACATAAGCGGGGAAAGTACAACAGGTCAAAAGTGAAAAAAACTAACCTGGAACATAAATGAAAACTTAAGATGAGAAGATTAAAAAAATCTTTAATTCTTTTAAAGGATTTAAGAAGTTCATGGTGCAAGAAGCTATCACGAAATAAAAACAGATAATATGAAAAGAGAATGTAAGATTGAAGTCAATAAAAAAACTGAGTCAAACCATGACAATACCTGCCAAGCAGTAAGACAAGAAGTACACATTAGGTGCCCACAAGGCTCAATCTTCACATCTTTATCATTTTCTGCACAGATTTTACAGAGCTGGAAAGTAGAGCCCATTTCACAATACAATTCATATTGTTCCTGAAATGAGAAAATGTCAAAGTTAATGCATTTCTAGTACAATCAGATAAAACAGAATTTTCTTAAATAATACTTACCAAAAGTACCTCACAACACTAGGCTACCAAAAAGATTACTTTGCTACTTAATACATGTTGCAAATGTCTCACATAAACATGATGACCATAATTTGGATTATGTGAAATAATAGCTTTTAAAGATTTAAGCTTTTATTAGCATTTTAAAAGTCTTTACTGGTATGGATTATTTAATGTTTCCCATTTTCCTTTGTGTAGGAATCAATTTTCCTTAACCAGTTATGCTGACTTAAAGGGGAAAAATCTACTTTAAATTAAATGTGAATACAGTTTTTAGTTTATAAACATTAAATTCTTTTCACACCAACTCACTCATTTGTCAAAGTATAAAATCACCCATGATGTCATCCGTCCACTTGGAAAACAAAGGATAAAAGCTATTATAGATTAGTTTTATCCTGCCTCAAATTACATAAATATTTTCTTCCCTTTTTCCTTTGAACACTTAAAAAAGAAAAAAATATACTCAAAACTATTTCAATAATCATTTTTAAACCATGGAATTTCCCCATTTTTAATTCAAAATATAATAATAATTTAAGCTAGCATTTAAGCAAAAGAGAGCTTGCCAAGCCCTTTTCAGGGCTGCTCATCTGTCTTTGGTGTACACCTTCACCTCACTCTCATTTGTGGCTCCAAGAAGCTATAGCATGCACAGAGGCCACACCCCAGTAAATCGTCTACCCAATGGGCTAAACCAGGCAGAGGGTTACCAACAGACCTCAAACCTTCCAGTGTGTTATGGGGATGCCTACCCCAAGCAGGTAAAGCCTTCCCCCAGCTCAATGGGTGGATGAAAACAATTTGTTCCAGTGGTCATGAAGGCAATTGAAGTAGAGACTGGAATGCTTAGAGATTGGTCAGGCATCAAAGACTCCAAGGTCATCCACTGCACACTGCATCCTGGGCCATTGCCAGTCATCTTAACTTTTGTCCTGCCACTCAACTTTCAATGACTCAGGGAGAGGCTGATGACTTCACACAACTCTGCCTCATTTAAATCTAATTCAAGTGAAAGTCAAGATATCACCCATGATGTCATCCATCCACTTGGAAAACAAAGGATGAAGAACAAGAATAATAGAAATTCCAAGACTGGAAGAAAATTCACTAAAAATGTAATGTCACCAAGTAGTCAAAAAAAGTTGGCCATAACAGCTTTTTTATCTAGACTTATCACTTATTTCTGGCTTGAAGCTTTCTAGTATAATGAAACTTAAATGTTTTCAAATATTCATTTGTTGAGAGGAGCTGAGTCAGTATGGATCAGTTTATAAGTTTAAAAGAAATATAGAAAAAGGGTTAGTAGTAGAAAGATAAAAAAATGAAATCAGAGTGATATATTATGAGTCAAGATACTAGTCTGACTTACTTTTAAATTTATATTTACTGAGCACCTACAATGTACCTATCATTATGCTAAGTGTTATAAAGTATAAAATATAATAACCATTTAATATCATCTAATAATAAATAGTAAAATAGAATAACCATCTCTCTAAGAGACTGTCTTTGTGCTCAAGAAGTTTACAGTCTTATTTGGAGAAGACACACCACAAATAAAAAAAGTTTAAAGACTGTGTAAAACACAAGTACAACCTAACTGAAAAAGAACAACATAATAGGTAATAAAGTCAACAAATTACCAAAGAGCTAATGAGGTGATAATTATTTAATAATACTGATAATGCATATTCAAAAGAGAAATTTAAAATCATGGAAAGATGAATTAACAGAAACTCTCTTTGACCCTAGGGACAATTTAGCAAAAGAAATTATGAAACAACTGAATGGAAAATATGACTTAATAAAGTCTTCAGGAAATAATGCCCATTTGTTATTTAAAAGGAAAAAAAATTAAGGATATTATCACAGCAAAAAAAAATTAAAAGTCAGAAAATTGTACAAAATTACATTTTTTTCTTTAAAAGGTTTGTTCAAATTTTACTGTCTCAGACAAGTCAGGTTTTAAAACAGCTATTTTTCAGGACTTCATATATATGAGATAAAAGCCAACTTTTTTTTCTCTTAAAATTTCTTCAGGGTTCTCAGAAATCATCTATATCATGTATATTTTAGGTTCTTTAGTGGATATTACAGAAAAGAGTGAGCACTAGGGAAAAAAAAGATTAGGATTTGTCTCTGTCACACACATATCTGTTCACAGACTACACTAGCTTCACATTAATGCTATTCAGTTAGAGATATCAAGAACACAAGAAATAAAAAGTATATGCTCTATTGGAAGGAGTAAAAAGCAAATGGCTAGCTACAGTGCTTTTTTTTCTGACTTCTCCAAAATTATTATGTCTAAAAGACCTGAAATATTTCTATACATCATATCACCATTCTCCTATAATAATTACTCAGGATTTCATTTTTTTTTTTAAATTCAAATCTTCTACTACCCAACTGAAAGCAAGTTTCTATAAAAATTCCATTCCAAAAAGAGGAATAAGAACTGAAAAAAACTGTTCTTGTTTGAAGAAAACTGCCCAGTTTTCTCATATTCTTAAATTCCACTTAAAATAGCTCTGAATTGAATTCAGTCTTTTAGCCAAGATATTGATAGTGATAGCTCACTTCTCAAATTCATACTAATTCTCTATAAAACATAAATCATTAAATAAGTTCAGTAATTATAAATACATGCATCTGAAATCAAATATACCTGTGTAACTTTGATATGATCATGTGGTGTAGGTTCACACAATCCTGTCAGATCGGGATTATAACTTCGTCCATCAGGATACAGATAGCTGAATTTTGAAACAAATATTATTTATTAGTCTAACAGTAATAAAAAGTTGGACTACTTACAACTACATTTATTGATCCTTAAATCTAAATTTGTCAAACATAAAATGTTCAAAGTCTTCTTCCTTTAACACATACCCATTAATAAAAATTCTCTCTTCTTGGATCCCTAGCAGTACAAAGTTCAATTGCAAACAATTCTCTATTTTCTATCCCTCAAATTCTGCTATATTTAAAGTCCTTTCCAGTTTAACATTCATTAACTCATTCATTCAAGAAATATTTATTGAGTACTTATTATGTATAAATTATGCTAGGCACTAAGATGGATACAAAGAATATAAGGCACAGTTCCCTGAACTTATGGCTCAAACAGTCTGAATTTTAGTAACTGAACAGACATGAAATAAAGCAATGAAGCACATTTATTGTCAAGGAACTACAGATTATTTCTTATACGTAGTTGAAAGTTTTATTCCAGAGGTCAAATGTTTTCTTTTGATATATTAGATTAATGTTAATATAGTCTTGCTGTGATATTTTACTGTGTTAACATATGGAGAAAATAAATGATGGATTTATTTTGTGTTAACATGGGAGTGACAAATATGCAAAAATTAACTTTTTAGCAAAAAAATTTCAAAAAACGCATAGTTAACAAGATCCAATTGAATGTGTTGTTACCTTGATTTAATTTTTTTCTACCAGCATTAAAGGTCAAGAAACGGTGTTCTTTAAAAAGATCTTGGGAAAGGGAAAGACTTTGTGTTTCAGTTGACTGCATGTGTGTGTGTGTGTGTGTGTGTGTGTGCGTGCACACGTGTGATTTGAAAGTTAAATGTAGAATATCATGTTTACTTCTATTATCAGGGAAAGAAAGCCAGATTGTGGAAAACCTACAAAGCAGCAAAGCTTAAACTTTGACTTCCTTTCCCAGGTAGTGGGGAACCACCGAAGTAACCTCACCTTGCTAAATCATTGTCCTCCTAATTCAGAGAGCTACCCTGAGAAAAGGCTATACATGTATAATTTTGAATGAAATGAATGTCCTCTCTTTTCTACATAAAGCTTATAAATACAAATCCCCTGGCAATGTGCCCTGAGAGGCTCACTCTTATGAACAGCTTTGTCAGTGACCTGAGACAAGGAGCTAAGACATACTCAACACCTAGAGGTCACAGCAAATTACCTGGAATTGAAAATACCCTTTTGATGGGAACTTTTTTCCCCAAAATAACTTTGGTAAGATGGAAAAAAAATTATTTTTTAAAAGGGGAGAAACTTCAATAGGAACAAGTGTGAAGTGACTAACAAATTGTGCCCACTGTAACTTGGCAATCTCTCTCCTTTCTATACTCACTGCCACCTACTCTATTTCAGGCTATCATTATTTTCTATTTAAAAAAAAAGTTAATAATTTTGTTTCTATATCACTTTCATTTCCAAATATATTCCTTCCCTTCTCTCCTATGCATTGAGGCATTCTTTGTAAAAAAATAAAATAACAAAGGAGAGGGAAAAGCAGTTAAGAAAAACTAAAATATCAACTGAGATTGACATTATAGGAAATGTTCCACACTCATAGTCGAACATCTCTCCAAAGAAAAGAGGTGTACTTCTTCATAGACATGTATGATTTAATTACAAAGTATGCCATTTAGAATGTTTTTTGCTTTGTTTGCTTTTGTTGTTGTTTCCACTGACATTGTTTTAGTAACAGTATATCCTTTATCACCTTCTAATTGACAATGGCAACAGTCTTCAAATCTCATTTTCTCCTGTTTAATACCAAAGTCAGCATATCAATGAATATTGATATTTTTTTTTAAAATATCTACTACATGCCAGGCATTCTCAGATTAATTTTCTTGATGCATAACTAAGAATATATCACTATCTTATTGAAAAACCTTTAATGTGTCCCTGCTGCCCAGAGGACAAAGTTGACACTTTTTAGGCCTGACATCGAAGTACCTCCATAATCTGGTTCCAATTTACCTTTCCAGTATGATATTACACTACATAATGGTCTTATACTCCACTGGAACAGGTAAAATGTACCACCTGTTTTGCCTGAGATATTCTCCTTTCCAGAGACATTTTCTCATCCCGTGCTTTTGGTATATTCTATTCCCTCTACTTGGAATCCTTTTTACTCTCTCCCTCATGTAATAATCTCTCTCTCCTTCCCCCTCCCCCCCAAATCTCACTTCATTCAAAGCAGAAAGGAAATATCATCTCTTCCATAAAATGTGTGGGGAGGATGGTTTCATTTTTGTCTTTATATCTCTAACACCCAAAATAAGCATGTCCACCAAGTCCGGTTGAACTAAATTGAAAAATTCCCTTCCTCTGACCTCTCATAAGAATTTGTTTTCTTTACATACTCAAACTCTATTTTATATTATATTGATTTACATACATCTCATCAAATTGGCTTGCATGTTCACTAAGAGCAATAACAGTGTCTTACACCTCTTTGTGTCCCATCCCGCCTCCCCCTTCACCCATCACAGGGCTTTATACAAGGTAAGTACTCAATAAATGCTTGTTGAATAAAATTTTGGGGGAGTGGGGAAATGGTACAAGCAATACTAATATAGGATGGTTCAGGAAGAGCTGGGCAAGATAAGGACCTAGGGGTGATGGTCATAGTTGACTATAATCTGAATGAGTGAGCCATGCAGTGCCATTTTGGGGGAGGAGGGAAGCCAATATGATTCTGGGGTATAATAAAAATGATGACATGCAAGGGCTGGGGGATAATTTACTTTTATACCCTCATTAAGGTATTGTGTCCCATTCTGGTCATCAGACTTTTAAAAGGATGTGGAAAACCTAGAAAGGATTCAGAAAAAGAGTGACAAGGAAAATTAAAGGTATGGAAACTAAGTTCCAGATGAATTGTTAAGGGAATTGGGGCTGATGAGCCTATAAGGGACAGAGAAGGCTTCTTGCTTCATGCACATGGAAATGGAACTGATCCACTATTCTCCATGACTGTGAAGGACTAAACAAGAAGAAAACAGTAATAAAGGCAGCCCTCAGTTGAACTTCAGAATAATCATTTCAATATTTGCCAAAAATGGTATATATTGAAATTGGTCAAAGTATTCTTAGAGTTTCTATCCCTACTTATGATCATTAAAATAAAATATCATCTATCCTAGATATTTTACACATTTATTTTCCTAAAAGCAACTAAACCCAATGATATTCCATTTCCCATGTAGTTCCTTTACTACTGATCACATAAATACATGTATATTTATAATAGCTTTAAGTTTATAAAGCACACTACAGCAAGGTAAACACCCCTGATGTCATTATCGCATTTTACAAATAAGAAAAGTGAGGTTCCAAAAATAAGTCAAAAATACTTCTGCATGTTCTCATGATACCAGAAGAAGCAAAAGAATTCAGCTCTTTGCTGATCAACTCCAGTACATCCACACGATTTTGCAGCTCCTTATTTAAAATATGTGCATACACATACACAGAGCTAGTGTCAAAATCGTTTACCAGTACTATACAAATTCTGTTAATATGTTCTATTTTGTCACAAACAGGTAGCAATTTGTTACAAGATGGGAAAAAATATATAGCACACCATAGTCTTGAAATGATAATTGTTTTAATTTGTCAGAATGTTCTACATTTAACTACTGCCCTGGATTATTTTAATAACAGTGCTATAATTTTACTTTCTTAGTTTTTGAAAGATGTCCAGTCACTTTTACTGGATATCATCTAGCTAAATATGAGATTAACCTGGCTATAGATATAAGCTATAAAAATGATAAATTATGGCAAAATTATCCCATCTATGGTCCATTTAGACTAGGGGTGAAGAAACTATGGTGTGCCTGGGCTTTGTTTGTTTGCTTGTTTTTAATGAGTACAAGACTAAGAATGGTTTATACATTGAAAAATAAGGTTTATATTTTAAAATGTTAAAAAAAACCACTCCTCATTCACAGGCTACACAAGTAAAGATTTATCCCATGAGCCAAATTGGCTTTACTAACCAATGATCTAGAGACCAGGGTTTCTTAAACTTTTTTCACTCATAACCCCTTCAGCACTTCTTAAAGCTATGGGGTTGTGACCCACAGTTTAAGCACTGACATCATCACCTCTGATAAATGTTGGGAGAAAAATAGACAATAGTATCTACTAATAACTCACAAAAATCCTTAAACACACTCTAGGGAAATGTATAAATAATACAAATATAAACAAGAAATTTATACAAATACTAGTTTTAGATGCTCATTAGTACTTACTGCTATACTAATTAATTCTAATTACCTCTTAAAATTCATCAACAAAATAAAAATAAATCTTTTCCTTAAATGTCGTTATTTCTTTTCTTTTCCATGGCTGACCTAGGAATTTAATGAATCACCTTTTCTTCTACAACTCTAGTTGACTGCCTCATGCTGAGTGACATATCCATGTTCACTGCTGAGCAACTCAGATCATCTATGCCTTCTGAGTTATTTATCACAGAACTTGCAAAAGAATTTAGCAAGATAGAGGAAAAAGTAAAGTAGAAGAAAAGGAAAAAGAAATGAGTGATACTGAAACGGAAAGAGTAAATTATCTATTTTCACTGATAAGGAGTCTACTAGATTCTTAGAGCATTATTAAACTGAGAAACAATAACAGTGAGCTTTTTTGTATAGATAGAATGGTATACAAGGTATGCATGTATGTATATATACAGAAATGTGTGTATGTATGTATATATGTACATACATACACACATTCACACACACTTTGGCTTAGAAAACTAGAATATGATATTTTTGTCAGGATAAGCTATTTGGATATCAAGCTTGTGTTATGACTAAAAATACTAGTAATAATAATAACTAACATTTATATGGTACCTACTATGCGCTACACACTATGCTTAGTGCTTTACAATTATTACCTCACTTAATCCTCACAACAACCCTAGGAGGTAGGTGCTAATATAAATTATAAATCAACTATGTAAACTTAAAAACTTCAAGATACTTGAAATGGACAAACATATTAAGCTACACTAAAGGCAATGGCAAAAGTGGAGTTTGCTACTACATTCCAGATATTCTAAAATACATTTGTTTTGAACTAATTTAGTCAACTTAGGTTACTTTCTTCAAAAACATAAGTAAATGATGTTATTCAGTTGTTCTCCAAGATTCCCACAATCAAATATCTCACTTAATTCTAATTTTCAATCTTACAAATAACAAAGAATGAATTGATACCTTTAGACATAAAATGTTAATACTTACAATCCTTCCCTGCTACCATCAATCAGGGCTTGAAATAAAGGTTTATTGTGAGGTATGGTCTGTAAGATGTTACCATCTCCTGTTACATATCCAATGGCCCACTGTCCTAGTCGAGTGCAACTCAACCTGAAAATGTAGCTGAATAAAAGAAAGGGGGTAAAAGAGCTTAATTTTTATATAAGATTCTTATATGTAAAATATATCCAGCAAAAGAGAAAATATATTCCAGTATGGCAGTAAGTCAGATTTAGGAGTCCTGGGATCTATTTTCATCTTACATAACATGTTTTGTAACCTGATACAAATTCCCATTTCTTGATGAAATAAATGGTCACTGATAGTTTAAATTTACCTATTTCACTGAAAAAAATTAAAATTATATTTCTCAAGTAATCTATGGTTCTCAGACAAAAAAAATGAGACATACTTGCATATTAACATCTAAAGAAGCAATTAGCAATATAAAACCTCCTTTTGAACTATATTTTGCTCAGAATTTTTAAATATTTTTTTTCATTTATTAGGCAAATTGCTTTTAAAATGCTTTACTTAGAAATTATGATGACCATTCTATTTTTTTTATGGAGAAAGCTCCAAAATATCTCTGAATTACATTAGTGAGTAGCTAAAATATCTGAGTTCATAGCAGCTATTTAACCCTGTCAAGCTCAACATTTCACCTAAGTAGGAAAATTGTTCAGTAACATAAATCAAAGGAAAAGGCTAATGCCTGAAAATTAACTCTCCATGGCAGGAGACATTAGCAAAGCTTTAAGTGTCTTCTTTATTATTTAAAAAATTTCAGACAATTTCTCTTTACAACTTTACAAAATGGAATATAGCATAATATGCTGCCTTCACACGTGTCATATTCTTTATATTCGAATTTTATGACCTGTTAAACAGATCAAAATTGGGTCAATTAATTTTGTTGGATGCATTTAAAGAGCTTGACTGCCTACATGTAACCAACTGAAATAAAAATCTTCTGATACATAATGGTTATTGACGAACCAAGTACTGTAAAAAATAACTTTACAAGGCAATTAACTATATAATAGTGACTATGAACTCTGAATTTAATCAACTTGCATAGTGACTAGCAGAATATGATTGATTGATTCAAGCTAATTAGACTTGGCCCACTTTCCAGGAAGCAGGGTTGGTGAAGATATTTAGGTACAACTAACAATCACCAAAGAAACTGTCCCAACTTGGGTGTGCATTCTTATATGGTTTATTCATTACAGAAGCACTCACAAAAGGCATACAAGTAGCTTATTTATGATTGATTATATAGGAATATATGCCCAGGTTGGTAGTAGTAGAATGGACCAATCACTGGCAGTCTACAGTTTCAGCTTGGCTGGATAGCTCTTATTTTTCTCCTGAAAACCATGATGAAAACCGTGATAAAGCTTAGAATCAGGACAAATGGATCCTTGGAAGGCTATTTCACAAAAGTGTATACTTGCCACTATATACTTTTGATTGGATATCACCAAATTACAGTTAGGCAATTTCCTTGAGTGTGAACTATATCCCTTTTCCTAGAATTATAATTAAGGAAATTACTACAATGATATCTAAGAATATCATATCTAGAAAGCACTGAAAACAAAAAAACAAAATGAGATAGGCACCTGAATGAAGTAAAAACAATTCATCTTACCTACTGGAAAATATTTAATCCTAGTTTTAACCATACCCTCTCATGTCTTTTGGAACACAAAAATTTCAACTAGGCTCATCATTTCTGCTCTTTTGGAGTGCTCCAGATCTTCTTTTTTTTTCATGTTATGTGAATTCCAGAGGGAATATGTTAAAATGTTGGAGTTTTTAAAATTTTGTTTTACTTATTCTCCCTGTCTCCTGGGCATCATGAAACACTCAAAGTGTCTAGGAGGCTTTCAACATAAACTTTTACAGTACTATTCCAAAATATGCTCTTTGGCAAAAGTAGTTCAGAAATTATGGCAGTACATAATTATGGGCACATCAAATATACAAAATACTCAAAGCAATTAAGTCACTACAATACTTTCTGTTACAGGTATTACCCATTCTTCCAGTCTCCTAAGTTCAAAGCCTTAAGGTTATCTATGATGTCTCACTCTTCCTCACCCAACAAATCCAATCAGTTGCCAGATTTTCCCTTTTCTACTTCTATATTATCTGATCCTTTTTCTCTACTTACCTAGCCTGACTTTAGTTTAGACACTCTTCTTCTCCCCTAGACTACTGAAATGACATCTTCCTTGGTATCCCTGCCTTAAATCTCTACCCCACTACAATTCATCCTCCACACAGCTACCATGTCACTCTCTTGTTCAATTAATCTCAATGACTCCTTATTACTTCAAGGACAAAATACTAACACTTCTTTTTAAAGCCCTGAACAATCTCACCGCAATCCATCTTTCCAACCTCACCGTACATTTATTCTAACCCCCATACTTTATGATTCGTTCAGTCAGTCAGTCAACAAACACTTAAGCATTCATGTACATTGTACCAGGCAAACCGTGATATATTCTAGGAAGAATGTGGACATTGGTCTCACAATTCTATATAAAAAACTTTTAAAATGGTTGGTCTTTTCTTAACATTTCCAGAAAGAAAAGTTGTATGCTCAGTTCCCAATAAGCTTTTTTAGACATGTAAATTTATCTGCTAGGGAACTAATCCCCTAAATCCTTAGTATCTTCACAATATTTGCTTTCCCTACAGTCCTGATTTCTTAATCTCACATACTTCAGAAGTATAACATGAATGGTCCTACATATACATTTAGATACATGCATGTTACATGTAAGCACATCATAGCTGCTATTTGCCAATGGGCCTTTGTTTACATTTTTGTTTCCACAACTCACTTAGGGATTTTAAGCCAAGCATACATAAAATGTAGCATCACCACCACCAGTATACCCCTTTCTCAGAAATGAAAAGGTAGAAATAATCAGTTTGTCAGGTTCAATAAACACTGTTTTTAATTCATGAAGATCACTTCAATCGACAAGCATTTATTAAGTGTCTAATATGCAGTGGGTACTGATATTCAGCTCTGGGGATACAAAGGCCCAAAACATTCTGTGCCTTCAAGGTGCTCACATTCTAAGGGAGGAGACAACATGAAGGCAATTTATGTATAAATAAAACATCTACAAGATAAATTGGAGATAATGTCAGAGGGAAAACACTAGCAATATGGGGGACCTTAAATCTACCATCCAGATTAACACAAGAATATTTGTAAATAGATATAATTTTCAAAAATAAACAATGTAGCCATAAAGATGTCTCACCTTCCAGGTTTGGTGCTGTATTTCTGTAGCCGTGCTTTGACTTCATCATACGTTAGAAATGCCATGTAACCAGGATGTGTCACAGCTAAAAAATTCCAATTCCGTAAGATGGAACCCCAAGGCTTTAAAATACAAATAAAGAAATGACATTCATTGGAAAATGCTATGTATTAGTTACAGACACCAAGAATACATTCAATTAACTTTCCAATTTCTGCAGAAAAATTCTAGACCAGACTGGGGAACCTGAAACCTGACCCTCTAAGTCCTCAAGTGTGATCCTCTAACTGAATCCAAACTTCACAGAACAAATCCCCTTGATAAAAGGATTTGTTCTATAAAACTTGGTCTTAGTCAAAAGGCTGCACCCAAGGACTTAGCCACATGTGGCAGCAAGGTCATAGGCTCACCATGCCTATTCTAGACCACTATAGTTAATGTGAGCATGTGGGGTAACATACATGGCTCAATATCAAGTGGCATTTTAAAACAAGGATGCTGGACTAGAAGACTTCTATAGTCTCTTCCAGTACTAAATAAATCAGCGATTCTAAAGTGAGATTCAAGAAACTAAGACCTATAATATAATCCAATTTTGTAGGTTGAACAGTGCCTTTTGCATGTCAAGCCCTTAAAAATACATATTGAAATGTGCAGTTTCCTTGGACCGCCAGCACAAGTTCATCTTGTAATTCTCTATTTCAATTTTCTAAACAAAAAAATTAAATGTGATTTTTGAAAATAAAAAGAATATAGGCTTACATTCTTATTTAGGAGGGATTTTATAGATCAGATTGGGGAGAAGAGGTTTTATTTGATTATTACAAATGCAGAAATGGTTACAATACAGTCATGCTGCTTAGGAAAACTGTTCCACTGTTTACATTGAGTCTCATGCAATGTAAGAAACCTAGATTTTTTAAAATTTTCTTTCCCTTTAAAACAACATTTTGTTTCAATAAGAAATACGAACATTTCATATTTGCTAGTAATTGTAAGTTGCTGGTCTTTTCATTTGCAGTTTAACATGTTCCTACAACACCACCACCACTACATCAGGGTATGAACAATGGAAAAAAAAACAATGGAAAAACTCTGAAGAGAAGGAAGATTGCACCATTATCGCACATAAGCATTCAGGAGGAAATACAATCAATAGTTTTACAATGTACACACAATTTCCATTATATGCAATATTCTGAAGCCTGATGGAGCAAATTTTGGACATTTAATACAGAATAAAAGTTAACTGAAATGACAAGTGAAAAAAAAAAAACTGAGGCTCAGATAAGTAAAATAGTCTGTCCAAGTTCAAAGAGGTAGTTTGTAGCTGAACTACAATTCTAGCCTATTTACTGATTCTTATTCTAGTACTCTTTCCTACACCACACAACTTCTATAATATACATGAGTTTAGCTTTAGTCAATATTAAAACCCAAAAATCAGGATGGAGAGTGGTTGGAGAACCTAGTGAAATTTATCGTAGAGAAGACTTAGGGGGAACATGGCAGCTGTCTTAAAGTATTTGAAAGGCTTATATATAAAAGAGGGAATAGACTTGTTACATTCAGGGAGCAGCACCAGAAGCAAAAACCTTCCTTATAAAACAGAATAATTGAAAAAAAAAAAAAAGAGTTACATTGAAACTTAATGAGTTGTTCTTGACTGAAGATCCTCAAATAAAAGTTAAGTAAGTTATAATGGGAATTCCATGTCAGGTATATGTTGGACTAGATGGCTATTGAGGTGATTTCTAACTCAAAAATTCTGTGTATCTCTGATTTTTATTTCGGAACAACTCTGTACTTTCATCAGTGTGGGGAATGCCTGGTGAAGAATTCCTTCTACCACAGCACAGCACTTTTTTTTTTTTTTTTTAACAATTTACAGTCTTAAAAAGCTGCTGAATTTATCAAGTAGCTTTAAAGCAGCAATAAAAGGATGATGTTCAGAAAAATAATGGATTTCTGGTTTGATTATATACTTCATTATCTACTTAATATCTACATCATTATCTACTTAATCTTATTATGTGCTCCCACTCCTAGTTAGCAGAAGGGGGCAAAAACAGGCACTGTAAGAGACAATATTGCTTAAGGGGGGGTGTGGGGTGTGGCAGTAATTCATCTTTTCAATATTTGTAGACCTAAGCTTCATTTATTTCAAGAAGTTGGCTGGATAATCTACCTAATGTGTCAGGTTTTTAGTTCTATCTCAAACATATTCTGGTTAAGATTAAAAAATAAATAAAATGGAATGCAGGATGCTGAGATAAAGTTGTAATAATAAATTCAACTTGAATATGGGAAAAGCTCTTTTAATGCCAAAGAATGGTAAGAGAGAATTGGTGTTTTTGTTTCTTAGAAGAGATGTGATACTCATTATCATTAAATTTCAAATTTACAAGGGACATTCCTTGTGAGGAGAATAATAAAGGAAAGAATGAGTTTATAATAAAAGTTTTTCAACTTCAGGACATCTCCTTATCACACTGAAAAACGACTTGAGGAGAACTGGAGCAATGCCTAGAGAACCTCATAATCCCATCACCCCTCTAACCCTGCACTAGAGATTCTATATACTTGGGGAAGAGGAAAATGAATGATTTCAATTTTCAACTTTGACACGAGTCAAAATTGCATAAAACAATACTTGGGGGAAAAACCTAAGAAAACACTGGGGAAAGGCTCTTGCAATTGGCCTTAGGTTCCGCTCCCCCTCCCCCACACCTTTTTTCTCTAGAAACAAGAAAGCTACTTGAGAACCATGTGGAAGGAATAAAACCCTCTGATCGCAGAATAAAAATAAATATTTGGTCTACTCCCAGAAAAGGTCATATAAATTGATAAATCAATGTTGAATTTTATCAAGGTAATGCAGAGATCAAAACACAAATAAAAAATGAAATTGATGCTGCAGACCAACTGTTATCACAATTAGAAAATGATTTTCAAATAATATAGAGGGCCAAGTTGTAACTGTAAAAATATTTGTGTAATAGAATTTGCATATTATGCTTTTCCTGGAGAACATAACCCACTCAATACAGGCAGGAAAACATCTTGAAAAAATTAAAATATTTTGACTACTTCTATTTAAAGGAAGTCAAATGTCAGTATTTCCAAGAATAAATAATATTTTGTCTTCAGATTTTGAAAAACTGTTGCCTAGCAAACTACTACTAGTTCATTTGGAAATTTTAAATAAAATAGTCATAATACTAACAGGTTGAATGCTCTTTCTAAATTCCCAAATGCTGCCACTTAAATAGATAAGTGGTTATGGATCAATTAGGTACAAAGCCTATCCTTTCCTTCCAGCAGAAGCCTTTGAGCTATAACTTGTAACTAAAAAAGTCCCCTCTAGAATTGTCAAGGACACAATGGGGATGAGAGTGACATGTTCCTGTGATTTTCAAGGTAGAATTTTTAATGCATTTCCTATGCAAAAATATTAGTTTAAATAATAGCTAGCATTTGTGTAACTACTTTAAGGTTTTTAAACCACTCTATAGACTGCATCTCATTTTACCCTCATAAGTCTGGGAGACAGGTGTTATAATTTTTTCCTGTTTTACAAATAAGGAAACTGAGGGTGTAAACTCACCCAGGTTTACAGTCAGTCAGATGTATGAGGCAGAATCTGAACTCAGGTGTTCCAGACTCCAAATTCGGTGCACCCTCCATTATGCTAACTTGGAGACAGAAGACCCAAGTTTAAGACCCAGTTCCGCTACTTATTCCTTCAACATATCACTTTGCCATTTCCTCAAGTGAAAATAGAGATACTACTTTGACATCCTAAGTCAGTATTGCTGAATCAAATGGATAGCACATTATAAGCCACCATCATTATCATCATCATCATCATCATTCTCCTCCTTCTTCTGCTCATCCTCCTAGGAATAGTGTTTTACTTAAGCTAAAAGTGAATTAAACAGGTTTAAAATATTGTTCAAGTTTTAAACAACCAGTTTTTCAAGACAGAGTAGTTGGAACTCAGCCTTTTAAATTGTATTTTGAAAAAAAATATTTCTAAAACCTATTATACATTTTTCTACCTCCTTAAATCACTAGAATGCTGATATGGTTGCAAAGTATAGACAGATCTGGACAAATGGTCTATTCACTGGTCAATACTGTAGATATTTCAATTCTACCTTCTTCCATTCACCCCAACCACCATTTAAAAGTTTTCAAAATAGAGTGCTTTTCATTCCATCAGACACACTGATGATCTTAGAGATGACAATACTAAGCAGAAAGTGAATAATTTTAATAATTTTACTTTAATAATTTAATGTAATTGAGTAATTTAATGTGCTACTTAATGTAAGCACCACAAAGAAATGACTTTTTATTAAAAAGGTTCCTTTCATCCCCAGTGCAAGGCTCCTTAAGAGAAAGCATGCAAACCTGATGATAAATACAAAAAAGCCCTAATTCTAAGCAATCCAATGTTTTCTAATGCTCAGGCTTCTGGAAGATTCTGAATCCAGAAGTGACTGCCAATTACCTCCACTTTTGTGAATAAATCAGTCCCAGAACACTTAGCATTGCTGAAGATCCAAAAATTACAACTGGCTGGAATTGCCCCCGATCTCTAATACAGTGGTCCACAGTTCATTTCAGTTTGAGGCATTATGACAAAATATATGTAGTTAGTTTCCATGGCAGTCTTAACTAATAAGTCTCTCCTTCCACTGCTAATGAACATAAAAAAAGCATTGCCCTGGTTCAACAGTTATCAAGGTCAGGTTTATTCATTAATTTGAAATCTGGTATTATGCTTATAATTTTCTTTCATTCACGTATTCAATCATGGTTGATTCATTTCAAATTAAGTGCCTACCATATGCAAAACATAGATTATGCAAAAGCTTACATAAATATTTTGGCTCACTTAATCTACATATTTTCTCTAAGTGTCAGTAGTCTAATGTATTCTAGCATTTGATAATCCTATAAAAGTTTTCCAGTCTCCTTAGAGAGTATATGCCTACTAAAAGGGGTTCTTCAATATTATATCTAATCCAATCCAGGAAGCTTTTCTTAATTGTCTGTGGTATACGAGGCCCTGTGTTAGGGACAGAAATAAAATGATAATTTTTTTAAATGGCACCTGCATATGAAAAATACAAAAAAAAAAAAAAGACATAAGTAATTTGAGGAAGAGAGAAAAGCTGCTAGTTAACTACTACAGAAAAGATTTCTTCTTTCATGAGAGTCTTGAAAGTTTGTTATTCTGACAGACAAAGGCAAGGAAAGAGTGCATTCCTGGCAAGGTGGGAGGATGCAAAGATATTGGGCAGAGTAGGAGATGTGGTAATGAGTCTCCTGGGAAAAAAAAAAAGTAGGCCTGTCTGAGTGTAACAGAGTACACAAAGGAGCACAATGAAGTGTAATCTTAGATAGGTAGGTTGTTTGCGAAGAGTTTTAAATGTCAAATTGAATTTTTAACCAAGCAAGGTTAAGAGGCAATTATTAACAATAAATTAGATAATTCCAACCATACAAAACTGAAAATGCTTTTCAAAAAAAAAATTAACTCATCTAGGAGCGGGGAAGCAGTTAGCTCAGGGGAAAAAAGGTTTTGATATCCAAGATATATAGACACTAATAGAAATAAATAAGACTAACAACTAGTACTCAATAGAGAAGTTGTCAAAGGATATGAACAAATAGGACTTAAAAGAACTGTCAACTACTAATAACCAACGATATGAAGGAATGTTCCAAATCTCTTTTAATAAAAGAAATGAAAAGATGTCATCCTCTCCCCCCCATCCTCTCTTCATTCCCCAATATCCAATTTTTGCCAAGTCACTTCCACCTCTACAATATTTCCCTTTTTCTCTTGGAGATTGTCATTGCTCTGGGGCAGAGCCTCATCACCTCATGCCTGGACAATTCCTACCAGTTGGTGAGCTGCCTTTCCTCAAAATCTCTCCTTACACCAATCTACCTTCTATTCAACTATTAAAGCTATTTTATAAAGAGCAGATCTGACCATGTCGATGTCAACCCTCCCTTTTCCCTTTTAATAAGCTCCAGTGGTTCTCTATTATTTCCAGGATCAAATATAAAATCTTGTTTGGCATTTGAAATTCATCATCATCTGACCCTTTCTATATTTCCAGTCCTCTTCCTCTACCTTCCAAGCTCTCTGTGATTCAGTGACATTGACCACCACCTTGCTATTCCTTGAACAAGGCATTCCATCTCTTGACTCTATGCATTTTCACTGGCTATCCTCCATGACTGCAATGCTCTTCCTCCTAGCTACCTTCAAACCTCTGCTAAAATTCTACATTCTCCCAGAGACTGTTTTTTCACATCTCTGTACTGCTCCTGCATTCCCTCTGAAATTACACGTAATAAATATCCTACACCTATTTCATGTGTACATTTGCTTACATGAAGTTGACCCCATTAAACTGTGAGCTCCCTGAGGGATAGCTTTGCCTTTCTTTAGAGCACAGTGACTGACAATATAAGTACTTAATAAATGCTTGCTAATTGGTTGATATATGTATTCATTTGCATATGGATAGCTAGGTAGAGCAGTGGTTAGAATGCCAGGCCTGGAGTCAGGAAGATTCATTTTTCTGAGTTCAAATCTTCCTCACACTTACAAAAGCTGTGTGAGCCTAGGCAAATCTCTTCATGCTGTTTGCCTCATTTTCCTCATCTGTAAAATGAATGGCAAACCACTCCAGTATCTTTAGCAAGAAAACCCCAAATGAGATCAGACACAAATGAAAAACACCTAAGCAAGCTCCTTCTCAGGGTGCAGAATGAGAAATATATTTTTGGATATGGACAATGTTTGACTACATGCTACAAAAATTTTGTTTTTGTTTTCTAATTATGAGGAGGGGAGATAAAATATATTTTTGTTACTTGAAAAAATTTTTAAAAAGAATGTGACCTGAGAGTAGGGATTATGATTTTGATATTATGAGTTATCTCACTTGTAAAGCCCTTAGCACAGTGTCTGGCATATAATAAGTATTTAGTAAGTACTGTTGCATTAGTTAAAAAGTATATGAACTATGAATACAAAGTCCTTCCATCACAAAGCAATTAGCATTATTAGGTAAAATTGGCAGAAGCAAAGATTTTTATCAAGTAGAAAACTAGCAGATCATCATCTCCATATTCTGCCATTTTACACACAAGGCAAATGAGGATCCAAGTAATTAAGTTACTTGCCCAAGATCAGGACTGAGGTATCATGAAAGGTTTAAAATTCCTTTCATATCTTAATATCACACATACACACACAAATCTTATATAAAGCTCTTACTAAAGAGTACCCTTATAAATGTTCTTCAAATTAAAAAATGCAAAAGCAAACAAAACTTTATTATTCTGAAATTATAAAAAAAATAAACTACAAAGTTTTGTTGACAAGAATTCATTTGTCCTCCTGCTAAAGGATTGTCTTAAATTAAAAGTTAATCTTTGGTAATCCAGTTCCCTTAACATAAATCAGATTCTCTGATCCCCTAAGTTTAGTGCCAAGTATGATCATAAATGACAATGGCAAAATTCTAATAACAGTCAGCAGGAAGACCAACATTCTATTCCAACAGCTGTTTCATAGTAACAAAATGAAATATTACTGGGCTTAACTACAAACTTGCTTTTCTAATCATTTTTATAATAGCTACATACATAGAATCATAAAAATTTAGGAAAGTGGAATGGTATAGTGGGAACCAGAATAGTTGGGTTCAAGTCCTAGCTCTGCCCCTCATTAATTTGTTGACCTTGGCAAGTCACTTAATCTGATCGATTTCCACATGTGTAAAATGAGGAGGTTGAACTACATGATATCTATGTCACAAAATCAATCAAATATTCTTAAAAGACTAAAACAAAAGGTTACTAGGATTAAAATATAAGCCTAGTCTTCTGATCATTTCTTTTTATTTACCATATTATCTATCTGTTCGAGGGCAACAGCCTTCCTCACTAGAACTGAGCTTTTCAAGCCCACAAATACTACATTAAAGTACGGAGGACCAGAGTTCTTCTGGGTTCTAATCTTAGTGTGGGGTGTTGGAGAGAAATTCTACTATCTGCAAGCTTATTTAATGGGATTATTCTAACTAGGCACTCAGTTCAGTTGTTTTACTGTTGCTGAAGGAAGGCAAGCTCTATCAAAATCTTCTCAATTCCAGAGTTCTAGACTAAAGTCCCAGTGACTATCTTACAATACAAGTGGGGCAGCTAGGTGGTGTAGTGGATAGAGCACCAGTGCAGGAGTCAGGAGGATCTGAGTTCAAATCTCACCTCAGACACTTGACACTCACTAGCTGTGTGACCTTGGGTAAGTCACAACCCCAACTGCCTCATTCTGGGTCATCTCCAGTCATCCTGATGAATATGGGTCACTGGATTCAGATGGCTCTGGAGAAGAAGTGAGGCTGGTGACCTGCACAGCCCTCCCTCACTCAAAACAAAGTCAAGTGCAAGTCATGTCATCATTTCTCTGATGGCATGGACTTCTTCAGCAACAAAGGATGAACACACACACAATACAAGTAATATTCCATTACATTCATGTACCAATTGTTTAGCCATCCTCTAGTGGATGGTCACCTCATTTATTTACTGTTTTTTGTTAAACATAAAATGTGTTGCTATAAATATTATAGGTGTATATGGAAGCTTTTTGTCAATTGCCTCCTTGGTGTATATGGAAAAGGTGATTTTAAGGACCACCTTGAACACCTTCAGTAATATAAAATATAAATATTTAATAATATAAAATCTAGATATAAAGTTAGAAGGAACTGCTGAAGTTATCTAGTCTAACTCCCACATTTTATCAATGAGGAAACAAAGAAGCAAAGAGGTTGTGACCTCTCTTAGGTAAGATCTGATCTCTCACTCCACCTCTGGTGTATTTTCCACTGTGCACCATGGGTTTTGATGAGAAAGACGCTAACTTTTCTATTTACCAAAGATCACTGGCAAAAAAAAAAAAAAAGTGGGCCTAAATGAAAAGACACAAATTTTCACTGAATATAAAACAGAATTTTGCAATCCTCAAGGTTATAAAGCTGTACTATTTCAAAGACGTATTTCTGGACCATATTTAAGAAAAGAATAGATGGGTTTCCTGACTTACTGCAACAGCTTACTTCTTAAATAGTCTCCCTGCATCAAGTCTTTTCCTATGCCAGTTTCTCCTACACATTATGGCCAAAGTAATATTTTAAATGCAAATCTGATAATGAGAATTCCCTATTAAATCAAATGTTGGTCTCATATTCTCAGTAAGACAAAATATGAACTTCTCTTTTTACCTTTTAAGTTCTACTCAATCTTGCTCCAATCTAGCTTTCCAGTCTCAGAGAACATTACTTCATTTTCTAACACTGTTCCTGTCAAACTGGCCTTCCCCTCTGTTACTTGCATATGATACTCCATCTCTCAAGTCTCCATGCCTACGTGCCTGCCATTCCACATGTCTGGAACGATCTCTTCCTCACCTCCACAACACAGATCCTCTTCTCCTCCTTTCCAACTCAAGCATCATCTTCTACAAGAAACCATTCCGCATCTCTGGAATTGCTAGTGACTCTCCTCCCACAAAACCTTGTATTTAACTGCTTCTTCTATGGTAGTACTTGTTTACTTTACATCTATGCTGCAATATTTTTATACATGTACCAGTTTTTGCCTCTTCCATTAAAACGTAAGTTCCTTGTGAGTACGGATTATTTCATCCTTTGAACCTGTATAACCAGCGTTGAGTATGGTCTTAGCACAGAGAAGGTAATTAATAAATACCTGTTGGTCCATTAATTGAGGTTATTCAGATGATCATATATTTATGCCTGGAGAGGATCTCAGAGGTTATCTGGTCCAACTCCCTCACTTTTTCAGAAGAGAAATGTCAGGTCCAATTCATCTATCTGAACTGACTTTCCCAAGGTCATACAGGTAGTAAACAGTAGAGGAGGATTCAAAATTAGGCCTCTGACTCTTCAGTGCTCTTTCCCAAAATGTCTTCACTGAATTATACCCAAAATAACTATGCCAGAAAACATAAGTCATGTCATGAGCCTTAGGCAAGATGGTGAGCTTAAGCCCAGGGGAGTTAGGGTTCACTAACCAATCCAGTAAAGACCTGGAGGGAAAAAGCCTGAGAGAAGCAGGCCTGTTTTCAGAAACGGCTGGCTTCAGATCCAAAAGTCTCCCTGCAGTTAACTAAGTATGCACCTCCATCAGACAAGGAAAGACCTCTAACTTGCCTACTTTCTCCAGGAGCTTATTTCATTATCCATTCACCTACTTTGAATTATTTTGTATCCACCTGGCTAAAGAACTAACATCCTATTGCATATGCCTTATATTTAATAAAGAGTTCCTTAAATCTACCACTTAGAGAAGATATTTTTATTCCGTAATATCTGTTGGTGAAGTAGTGAATTGGTCTGACCATTCTGGGAGAACCATCTGGAATTATTCCCAAAGGGCTATAAAATTGGGCATATTGTTTGATCCAGCAATACCATTACTAGGTCTATACTCCAAAGTGATCAAAGAAAAAGGAAAGGGACATACATGTAGAAAAATATTTATAGCAGCTCTTTTTGTGGGGGCAAAAAAAAAAAGAAATTGAAAGGATGGTCATCAACTGCGGAATGGCTTACCAAGATGTGGCACAGGGTTGTAAAGAAATACTTCTGTGCTATAAAAAATGATGGGGGGGGGGAGAGGGGTGTCTTCAGAAAAACATGGCAATACCTATATGAATGGATGTGAAGCAAAGCGAGAAGGATACAAGATCATAGAAACTAGAATATTTGCATGATGATCAACTGCAAAAGGCTTGGTTACTTTGATCAATACAGTGATCTAATACAATCCGAAAAGACTCATGATGAAAAAAAGCTATCCAACTCCGGAAAGAGAAATGACGAGCTCTTGATTGCAAACTGAAGTATAATTTTCTTGCTTTTTTTTTGTGTTTTTTTTTTGTGATAGGGCTACTCTGTAAACACATTTTACATGGTTTCACATGTATAACTGATATATTACTTGCCTTCTTGGTGGGTGGAGTGGTAATGAGGTAGAGAAGCTGGAACTCAAAATTTAAAAAGAAAAGAATGTTAAAAATTAATAAATAGCTTTTTTTCTTAAAGAAAAAGAATTTTGTGTCCCTGTAGAGACAGTTAGATGGAACAGTGTATAGGATGCTGGGTCTAGAGCCAGAAAGTTGAGACCAACTCTGGTCTTGGACACTTACTAGCTGTGTGACCCTGGGCAAATCATTTAACTTCTATTTGCCTCAGTTTCCTCAACTGTAAAATGCAGATAATAACAGTACCTACCTTGCAGGATTGTTGTGAGGAGTAAATGAGATAATATTTGTAAAACCCTTAGCACAATGTCTAAAACAGTAAGTTGTTATACAAAGTTTATTCTATCCTTCCCTTCTGTGTGTGCGTGTGTGTGTTGGCATATATGAAGGGGTTGTGGACAGGGGGAAGAATAACATATAAAAGCTTACCTGAAATAGTCTGGTGAAAATGTCAAATTCAAAAATTGAAATGTAATCATTGCAAGTCAAATCAATTGTCGATTTTAGAGCCATTGCTTCCAAGCCAGAGCTAATTTGATGAACTTCATGGAGGCACTGCCTGAATACTTTCCATGGCACGATAGTCCTATATAAGGATAAAATGAATAATTCAATCAAGTGTCACTTAAGACATACCACAGTCCAATACTTAAATTCATATGATTACATATATACTAAAAGACAAATAGTTCAGAAAAACTTCCCATAATTCAGAATAGATGTAACTCTTTGCACTTTTCACTAAGTCATTTCCTTTTCCACTAATTATGAAAAAAATGTGAAAAAGCAAAACCAACTTCACTTTCCAAATAGGACTTGGGAATCAAGGCAATTTTACAGTTATGAGAGGAGGGGTACTACTTCAAAGTCCTATGACAATTTCTTGCAAAGTACATCTGTATAGAACATTAACCACTATCGGCAAGCTTCTAGCCCAAGCTAGTTGCTCTTTTATTAGAGGCCGGAGATAATCCTTATTTAAACAAGAGTTACATATACACATCATTGCTAGAAAGTGAACCTGGAAGAAAAAAATAGATGGAGAAAACCCTCTTGTAACAAAGAAACATAGTCAATCAAAAGGAACCCACCACAGTTCAAAACATATACCCAAGAAACAGATAAACAAGTAGACTACTAGAAGGAAACTTTTTCACTGAAAAAAAAAAAGCCAATCTCTAAATTGATACTATCTCCAATATTTCATTCAATAAGTATCTACTGAATGTCTGCAATGTGTACAAAGCAATATTTTAGGCACAGTGGAAGCTTTCGAAATGATTGGCTGAGTGGTTCTCCAAGATACTTTCTGTTTCTCTCTCCTGCATACTTTGTCTCCCCCTTGGCATTTCTCTTCCTGGCTCTCTTCCCACTTATGCGATAACTCTTTAGTTGTCTTTGCTGAATCATTATTCATCTTTTGTCCCCTAACTATGAATATATCCCAACAGTCTTTCTTTGATCTTCTTTCTCTATGTGTATTTTTTTCCTTTGCTACTTTTATCTACTACCATAGGTTCCATTATCATCTACACAGAGACACTATTAGTGCAAACTACCATGCCTGTCCTTGAGAAGCTCATAATCTAGATAGGAAAATAAGGCTTATATATACGAAAGGTTAAAAAATGTTATGTTGGCATAGACTCAAGTGACTAATATTGGGACACTGAATAAGCAGTACTGGAGTTTAGGGAAGGAAAAAAAAATCCCCGTGAGCTGAAGTGGTTCAAGATTTCTCAGGAGATGAGAATTGAACTAAAGATGCTATTTTACATTCTTTAGAACACAAAAACCTATTGTAGTTTGATTTCAAAGTTTAAACTAAAGACAATTATAAGAAAAAAGATGATGCTTAATGTCTCAAAGACTTCTCTCTATGTACGAAAAAAACAGGAAACCACAAAGAACTGAAGAGAGATACCACATCAGATGCCATTTAGAAAGAACACACGTCAGACTCTGATTAAGGTTAAGGACAAAATGTTGCAATGTTTTAAAAGAACAAAAATGGGAAAATATCAGAGACTGAATAATCTATACTAAAGTGTATATTTGCAACTATATTACATTGCTAAATATGTGTATATGTATGTTCACAATAGTTTTTGAAAGTTTAGTTTCTCTTTATCAAGAATTATTCTTTCTCCTGCTCCTACCCTACCCCCACTGAAAACCAATAAAAACACAAAGTAATGGGTTAACAATTGAGAAAATAAAACACTGATTTTGTAAAAATTATATTCTTATCTCTTGAGGGAGAATGAGAAATGTTAAGGATACTTTCATGCTAAATAAAACTGCAGTTAATGTTGCCATATAGTCTACCTCCAAATTTGCTGCCAAATGACTTATGCAAAGATATAATCATTCCACTAAGTTCTCAGTGCTTTTATACAGACCTGGTTTCTTCTGTTTAATACTTTATAAACTTCAAATACTTACATGGAGGATGTTAGAAAATAGAAGAGCATTTACAACTTCAGGTAAAAGTGTTATGGGTAGAAGTTTAAAAAAAAAAGTATTTTGCCTCTTAGGTATTACTGTAGAGGCACCACGAAGCTGTTCCAGGAAGCCTCCCTACAGACACCTCTACTGACCCCTCACAATAAGAGTCTTTCTTTTGAATAATATCCTATCAAAATACAAATACTAATTATCAATTAATTTAATATTAATTTAGTTTAAACCAAGTAAAATCATATGCCTAGAAGGATAGGGTAGAATGGAGTGGGTCTAGTGGACGTGGGTGGTAAAAGTAGTTAGGGTGGGTTGGGGTCAGTAGAGAACAATACAAGAACATTGGAAGGGTATGAGAAAGGGGCACACTACCAGACACATGCTTCAGAAAGGTAAGAGACAACAACAACCTCCCTACCTCTCCACAACATCCTTCTCATATATACCAAAATATTCACCACAGCATGTTTTGGAGAGTAGTAAAAGAATGAAAATAAAGAAGGTTTCCAAATTAGTGAAAGGGAGACTAGAGATGAGAAGTTACAGAATTAGAGAATCAGTAAGACATTGGAATTGATTGGAGATGGGGGTGAGGGTGATTCAGAGGTTATGAAGCTGCATGACTGGAAGGATTCAATTACCTCAACAGTTAAGAGAAGGGGAGGAACTGGGGGAGAGGTGGCAGTGAGATTCTATTTTAAGCAAAATGAGTTTGAGAGTGATATCCAGGAAATTCAGTAGGAGATTTCTAGTACTGCTGTTGAACAAAGATTAGTACATATAGACTGAGCAATCATCTGTACAGAGATAACAAGTGAACCTGAAGTAGATGAGATTACTAAAGGAGAAGATGTAGAGAGAGGAAAGGACCCAGCACAGACCCTTGAGTTAAAACTTAGGGGACAGAAAAAGGGTGATGACTCAGCAAAGAATACTGAGGAGGGGTCAAAAAATATCAGAGCCAGGAGAAGTGCCATAAATGTCAGAGAAGGTGAAAAGAAGTACCAACTAACCATGTCAAAAACCTCTCTTAAACTTCCCTATTTGTGCTGAGGTCACTGACATACCACTAGCCTTACTGTCACCCGGGTTTTCAATCTGCCAACCTCCCTATCTACAGTCTCCAAGTCCTATCCCTTCTCTCTCCCATCCCTACAACACTGGTTGTATCTGTCCTTTTTCTCCACTCAAAATCTCTACCCTACTTTAGACCCTTATTACTTTTCACCTGGACTATTAAAATAGTTTTCCTAATTGTTTTCACTGACTCTACCCTTTTCCCTTTCTAATTCATCCTACACTGTTCCTAAACTGATATTCCTAAAACACAGATCTAACCATCTCACTGTCTTACTCAAAATCTTTAATGGTTCCTTATTACTTCATGGATAAAATGTAAACTCTTCAATATGGCATTCAAAGCCTTCTCTGTCCCCTCATTGACTTTTCCAGGCATTTCACATCACTGGCCTTCCCATCTTCTCTATTCGTTACTCTGGTCTCCTACTTTGGAACACAGAGATGGCAAGATGGACTGATGGCAAGATGGACAACTGGATGGGATATAAAGATGCCTCTTGTTCTGAGACCAAATTCATGGAATAGGCTCAGTGTGCTACTCTGCACTCAATCCTCTATCAAAATTAAGATGCCTCAGCTTTAGAAGGCTTCACCTAAAGATGACTAGATTAACTTTCTCAGGGACTATGAGCACAGATTCTAGAATTTCAGAATATGAAGATCTAGGTCTGGTATAGAAAATAGCAAGGCAATCTGAGTAAACAATTGTAGGGAGGAAAGAAAAGACAATACAGCTGAGATGAATTGGGAGAACTGGGAGATATGCAGAGCCTCAGAATGAGGCTGGCCTGGCTTTTAGGAAAAATGAAACAAAAGAAAATATGGAAGACAGAAAATTTTGATAAAAAAGAATTTCAGAGTTCAAATTCACTTTGGTGATGGTGAGATCTAAGATATGGCCTTCAATTCACCTCACTATAAGTGAATGAAGCAGCAGAGATGTTGGTCATGGAAGATGAGGATTTTGGAGGTTCGAGGTGTTTGAAGAAATATTCTCAACAGCAAAATGAGTGTTACTTGTGTCCTTGTGTGTGTGTATACATATGTGCATTTATGTGTGTGTGTATATACACACACATATACATACGGAGATACTAAAGAATGATATATATGCACTAAAAAAGTTCAGTGTGGTAAAAATAATTCAAACTGGAAAAGACATGGAAAGAAGACTTTACAGAAGAGAGGAGTTTTGATACTCTCTAGAGTACGGTCTGTGGGTCAGAGTAGAATATGAACAGTAACTGAAGAAAAGCAATAAAGTACATAAATGAGGAAGTAGGAAAGAGCCTCACTGATATTTATCACTACAAAGTACCCACAGTGATCTGAAACTACTTTACATATGACTACAAGTCATAAAGTTCCCAGTGTATTTGGAAACAAGTGTAGCATTTTAATTGCATAATTATATTTATTTTCACTGAGTTAGAGAGTTTACTGTCACCTGTTTGATTTTTTCCAGGTGTCAAAATCAGACAAACGAGCAATTATTAAGCTCTTCTGTGCCAGGCAAGATGGAGAAGTTGGCTGGCAGCTAGATGAGAAATGAAAAGGGTTCCCTTCTTAAATGGAAGTTCTGGAGGAAATATCCAATCAGAAGGAGAGGTCAAAGTGGCTAAGGGTATTTTCAAGGTGTGAATTACAAGACTGGAGCATATTGCCAGGATGAAGTTTTCCTACACATGATGAAAGAATTGGGATTATAGTCCAGTAAACTGTATTTGTTACGTGTTTCTTGCCTAGGTATGGGAAAAGGATTATAGACTGTTACAAAAAACAGAAAAGCAAAAATGTTAATATCCTGCAATGTCGAAGCTGTGAATTTTACAGCCATTAGTAATTCATGAGTATCTTCCATATTGTGATCTAATACTCCAGTGGTTCTATGATATTAATGTGAGTATTCTGCCTAACAGTGATCACAATGCTTCTATACTTGCCTATTCTGTGGGTCTCTTTTCCCTGTCCTCCCATAAATTTGCCCTCACTCAATATACTGAATGTATTACTCTCATTCTCTTCACAGGACACCAGGGGAGTCGGTAAACTTGATGATTTCTAAAGTTAGTTCCCATTTCTAATCTATCATCTAATGATTCAGGTACATACTTGCTAAAAATCTTAGCAGTGGAAGTCAGCAAGGGAAATAGTGGAAAAAGAAGGAAAGAGAACTCTGAAAGAAGTATTTTCTGGCATATACGAGTAACTTTTAGCGAATTTTACTTACTATGTAACCAGATGATTTTTTTTTTTGTATATGAGTTATTTTCTCAACTTCCATGTTTGGATAATCTTTTAAAACATTTTTTAAAAGACAAAGACATGGAAAATTCTTATGAAGCTATTGTTCCTTTTCAAACAGGGAAAAAATAAACTGGATTTCAATGAAAGAAGTTTATAGCAGTTAAACAGTCAATAAACATTCATTAAATGAGTACTAATGTGCCAGGCACTGTGCTAAGTCCTGGGGATATAAGAAAGGTAAAAGATAGTCCCTGTCCTTGAAGAACTCATAATCTAATGGAGGAGACAACATGCAAAGAACTATGCGTAAACTCTGTACATACAGTTTAGATAAGAAGTAATTAACAGAGGGAAGGTACTAGAATTAAAGCAACTGAAATGTCATATTAGCAACACACAGAGTAAAGCAGGCTGAAGCTGAGAAAGTAACACTGAACTGGGATTTAGAAGAGCTTCATTCTAATTCATTTTGGTCTAACATTCTACAGTGCTAAATAAAATCTATGGAGCAAAAAAGAATATGGAAAAACCATCTTTAAAATTCTATGATCAAAAACCCTTAATAAAAAGATAGTTTTCTTCTGCGTCATGCTTCTTTCCCACAAGCTATCACCAGTAATAATCCTAGTTACAAAATGTATTCAGAACTAATTCCACCCAGTCCTCTTTGGAGAGGAAATGTTACTGTTCTGATGAGAAAGAAGCCACACTCTACCTTTCATGGGCAAAGAGCACTCCTCTCACTACTTTCGCATTGTTGCTTTGCTGATGTTTTCATCTTCATGGAGTAAATGATTAATATTGTTATCATTTACACATTTTGCTTCTCAATTCTCCACTGACAAAATTTATAGATCAGATGGAGAGCTCTAAAAGTAAAGGAAATCCATTCTTCTGGCTCAGAAAGTTGGAAAGGGCCTTAGAAAACCCAACTAATCCTTAAGGATGAATAAGCTGAAGCCCAGAAAGGATAAATAATTTCCTCAAGGTCACACGGTTAAATAAAGAGATTTGAGATAGCTAACTAGATTTTCTACCTTCATTTGCAATGCTCTTTGCCCTAGACCACACTATGGAGTCTCACGTTCTATTATATTCTTCATTAAGTCAACTTAGACAATGTGCTAAAAAAGCAAATCTAGTAAGATTTGCCCAGATTTGCCTAAAATCTGGTTTATTTTCTAGGGAAATAAATCCCATCTACAAAGAAATTAAAGAAAGTGATAGTTCCTTTATTATTATTAAAAATGAAAGGAATACACAGGAAACCAATGTGGGAAAGCACCACTTCCACAGGAAATTAAGAGATGAAACACTAAACTGAGCTAGAAGTAGCTCAATAGTTTTCCATAGTCATAATGTTATTTTCACCTACTTATTATACATATACTGATAAACTTTAGAAATGTATGAGGTAATTAGGGAATCTGAGCCATATAGATAAAGCCCAATATCATCAGGGGCAATTAGTATTAAAATGGTCATAGAGATTTGGTATGATTCAAGAGCCTGAACCCATTAATGACTTGTCCAACAATAGGCACATAAATCTTTTCAGTCCTTAAAAATCTCCATGCTTATTCGGATGACTTTTCAATGTCAAACTTGGCACCTAAATATTTATCATAATTAGCTGAAGTACTCAGGGACTGCCCTGAGTTACTTAAAAAATATGAATGTCATGCTCAAACTGTATAATCACATTAAATGTGGCATTCTCATTCAATGCAAGTGCTCTAAATTCTGGACAATGAGTCCTTGAGTCTTTGACTCAAGTACACTAGATTATAAATTACTGTTTTTACAGAACACATATTGGCACTATTCACACTTAACAATACCATTTATTTTTTCCTGTTTACTTTGTGGCCTCTTCCTCCTCCACTCTCTCCATTTCCAAGCCAGGCTTATTTATTTAACTTCAGACATCCTGGTCTCCCCCACCCACGATCCCCAGCTCCCAAGGGTTTACCATGTCAGTATCAAACTCAGTATGAATTCCAGTTAGATCTTAGTAGATTAGCTCAGAACTCCTGAGCTCAAGACAGTTTTAAGCCTCAATCTAGGAACAACTACAAAGGGCTGAGGAGACTATGGAGGAAATGGCCTGAAATTTAGGAGTAAAATGTACTATATCTCTCTTAACAGTAGGCTATTAGCAAATATTTGTTGAATTTAAAAAAAAAAAAGCTGTTTCTTAAGTGTTTTTTAGTTGTACTGTTTGATGTTAGGTTTCAATCATGATTTCCTTTAAGAGTCTTTTGGAACACATTATGGCTAATTCAGCACTAAGTTCTGAATGGTTCCATTTAGGGAAGCAATACTGCCTTAAACCTACAGCATGAGTGTTCTGAAACGGGAGAACTGTACATGCATGGTCTCTAGTTATGCAGAGGCAAGAGTGATGCTTAAAATGTGAAGTTCTTGGAGCTAGAATCTTGCAGATCATTTTGTCTAACTGGCTGTAATGGTAATTTAAATGGGAAGATCACTCCCATTCATTAATAGGCCCATATAATCTGCTTAAATCACATGAAGCTTAAGTCACATGTGATGGGAGGAGCTTGCTGAACAGGTGAAATAGAAAGGCTAGAGCAGAACTGGAAGTTGGTGAGAGCAGTTAGGGCAGGAGGAGAGAACATGACGAGGTTTAGGGGTGCTGGTGACCCCAAAATACCAACAGTCTGGGTCGTGTTCAAATGAATTCGACTCAAGCCTTCTTAAAGCCAAAGAAAACAAAGTTTATTAAAGATTCGCCAAATTGGGTTGGCTCTTAAGGAGCCTAAGCATTTGTAACACTTGTATTCATAAGCAGGCCAGATAGAATCTCAACTAGACAGTCTGAGCTGGATTGCATCTAAGCGCCTTCATGGAGGCAAGATGGAACTAAATACAAAAAAATCTATAGGAGGGATTTGGGGGGTGGTCTGGTAGTCCAGGGTGATAGGAAGAGGGGTTCAGGGAGAATCCTGAGGAGAAGTCCCAAGAGGGATTCAGGAGGGTTGGAGGCAATCAGGAGATATCAGACAAAGGAGTGTTTGGGTGGGAAGCAGGTGGGGTAATCAAGAGGTAACAGGTAATGGCTACAGATTTGAGTATGAAAGGCCAGGTTCTGTGGGGAGATTCAAGAAGAATTCAATTTGAGTATGATAAGCCGGGTTCAGTGGAGAGATTCAAGGAAGTTTCCAGAGTCTGAACCCCATCAAACACAGGCAAAAGTAAACACAGCTAGGCTCTTGAGTATGTTTATTTGGGAAGAGATGGGGGGAGGCTAGCGAATGGCTTTTGTCCCCTGCAGTGCTAATGTGCATAGACTTCTTGGTTACTATGATGGATTTGGCTTTCTGGTGTCTGAATAAATATTTTTCTTCTGCCTTCTATATGGAGTCTGTTATACTTTGCAATTCAGAACTACACCAGCATATTCATAGTCCACCGTCGGTGCTGTGAATATTGCCTAGGTGATAACACTGGCATTTTACTAAACTCAAAACTGAGGTTAAATGACTTTGTCCAAGGCTAGAGTAGGAGGGCTAAGGTTTCCAGGTAGGCACTTTCCACTCCACCAGACAACCTTGAACAAGTCACATTGCCTGTCCTATCAGAGCTTCATGAGATGCTGGTAATTAATACCAAAGAGTTCATTCCTTTTAAAGGACTGCTTGATTTACCTAGGTGTTAATTGTAAACAGTTAATAATTTTCATGCTTGGTGCTGGGTTCTTCCTAAAGAATTATCCCAGATGGGAAAGTGTTTCAGAGAGATAAAGCAGCTTCCTCAAACAGAACTGATTACAGGACAAAGAAGTAAAACGAGCCTTTTGTTCTAATCAGTCTTTCAACAGTCTCCCATTTGACTAGGTGGTATAACCATTTATCTAACAGATACTACCCTAAGACATAGTAGTGAGTTACCTGAATGGGGCCCCAGTCATTTGGAAAACTCGGCTCATCCTCTCCCTCTCCCTTTCAAAGAAAGATAAATTTTGATGGCTGGAAGCTGCCCAGTAAACTTGGGGTATATGGACTAGATTCCTTCCTTCCATTCATTCATTCATCCATCCTGCCTTCTTTCTCCTCTCAAAGACCCACCCTTAAACCCATTTCATTCTGGAGCTCGAAGTTGGACCACAGTAGCTCCCTGCCCAAGCACCACTTAAAGGCTATATTTTGGGCCCTCCAGGCTCAGAGTGAACATCAACAGAAATGTTTTCTCTTCCGACCAACAACCCTCCCAGTTTGATTTTTTTTTACATTAAAGGGGATATCCCTTGACTAACATCTTAAAGAGGCCTATTCACTGAATGGATGCTACCTCACTCAAAGTGAGAACCTGATAAGGCCTGATCTTGATCTCCAGTTGTCCTAATCAATATCTAGCCACTGGAACCAGATTACTCAGGATGAGAAAGTGAGGGTGGTGACTTTGCACAGCCCTCCCTCACTCAAAGCAAAGTCAACTGCAAGTCATGTCATCATTTCCCCTCATGTCATGGTCCTTTTTGAAAATGAAGGACAAACACAACAAGAAGACCCAAGATGTCAAAAAAACATTTTTCAGTCCCAGCAGCCCCTTTACTTCAAGCAGTTCTAAACAATGAATCAGTAGATATATTTTAAGAGAATATTTTCTACATAAGAGGTTCCAAGAAAAATGAAACTTTCTCTTGAAAAACATCTTTTTTACTTTGCTCCTGGTAACTTTATACAAACTTAGACTGTTGGTTTTGTTTCAAAGAAGGTCATCCTTCTTTGAAGGATGTTGTTGTAAGAGCTTTCTTAAATTTTAAGAGGTCTCCTTACATGTAGGATTAATGATCTCAAAGCAGCATGTCATGATATAATGTCTCTTACAGAATAAAAATCTTAACTACAAATTATCACAATTTTTGTTAAGTATACTAAGACAGATGCAAAATACAGTACTGAAGCAATTTCAAAAAAGGAGGAGCTGGTTTGCACTCAAAACTATGAGAAAAAGCCTTTTCAAAGAGTAGGACATGAGCTTAGCTTGGAATCCAGGGGTTCCAAATGGAGGAAGAAGGAACAAGAATATTCCAAGGGGAAGGAGGTATGAGTGGGAGAAGGTTCAAAGCACTGAGGTGGGGCATCACAGGCATCAAGATTTAGGGCAAGAAGGGATCTCAGAGGTCACCTAGTCCGGGGTGTCAGACAAATGACCTGCCATGTGTTCCTAAGAGCTAAGACTATTTCTTTTACATTTTTAAGCATTATAAAACTTCATTTAAAAATGTAAAAACTATTTTTAGATACCAGGTAACAGGCCTCCTCTGATCTTGTCCAACTCCCCTCAGTTTACAAATGAGGAACTAAGACCAAGAAAGGCTCACTAAGTTGCTATGGACATGTGGAGGAAAAGAAAAAAAAACAGCAAAATCCAGGTCCCAGGTTCCCTGATTTCAAAAGCACTGTTAGGTCATTTTCAAAAGCACTGCGTTAGGTTAATTGGCCCAAAATCATATTACATATTCTATTCACTGTAATAGTGTGCCATAGTGTTGCAGTAGCTCCCAAATATCAATATTGGAACTTCATAACCACTATGGAACTTAAAAAGTAGACTCAAATATTTATCAAGAAGGGACTCTGAATTACAGGATTTGCCTACTTCTTTTTATGCTCCTTCAGGAATCAGTATATTCTCATGGGATGATAATTCTGGATACATTCTCTGAGTGAGGTCATCCCTTTAAGAGACTTTCTAGGAAAGTAACAGTCTCAGTGTTCAGCTACTACAATTCTATCTTCAGATGAGGAACATCTGCAAGACTTTTCCTCTCTTGATCATCTGAACCTTGACATAACTGACATAAAGAGATTTTTCTCCTGGGTACTAAAAGGATGGGATTCAGTTTTTACTTATCTTTTTGCCAATTTTTTATGTAATGCGGTGCACAAGAATACTGGGCCTGGAGTCTGAAGGTGCGAGTTCAAATCCAGTCTCACACACTTACTAGCTGTATGAGTTTGGGCAGGTCACTTAATCTCCGCTTGTCTCAGTTTCCTCGACTCTAAAACAGCATATATCTCACAGGGTTGTTGTGAGAACCAAACTGGATAATATGTGTAAAAAGCTTATTTATTATTTCAGTGTCTATATAAATGCTACTTATGATGATGATGATAACATCCAGGTTAGAAAGGTCAACAGAAAATATTTATTTAGCTCACTCTAACATTCATTGTGAAATGAATTCATTTTATTTCAATATCCTATTCTAATTTTTATGTTTCCTGGGCAAGATAAACAAAACCCATGACCACGTCTTAAACTGACAGTTCATTATCATCAAACAAATATAACTTCCCCTTTACAAAATTATAGGGTAAACTTTTACATTTTTTACACAGAAATGATCAATTAAACATGCTTACAAAACCACGTTCTAAAAATTAGGATAAAATTGTTTAAACGACCATCATTTCATTAAAGATTCAAAACAAAATCTTAGATGATTATGTAGTTTAGTCTTAAACATATCAACAAAGCACAGCATTCTAAAAGTAGTCTTAGAGAAGGGATTAAAAAAGCATGAATTCCACCAGCATTTTCACTTTTGTATCTGTATTCCCCAGGGCCTTGCACTGCATGCCACTTAGCAGTGCTTAATACATTTCTAATAAATGACTGAAAAAACTATCCAGACAAATTTTTACCATTCTCAAGCATATTAACAAACAAACCATCTCTCCTATTCTATTCAAGCTTCCTGGATTATCATGTAAAACTGTTCTGCTTATCTTTCTAAGTAGGTTTACAATCTTCTTTCTAGAGACAAATAAGAGGTATTTCTAAAACAAAATAGTCACAGAATGGATAAACAGATCTCAGATCATTTTAGACATGTTAATTTTTAGGGTCTTGTATACACTGGCAAATATTAAGACTACACCAGTGTCTAAAGTATCCAAAATAAGGTATGTTCACTGATTCGAAGAATAAAAAGTTAGCAAAATCTTCTTAGGAAATATGCTACTTCCCTAAATCCCAGCTCATCAAAATCTATTAGTAAATGTCCTTTTCTTGTGCCACAAAATCAAGCTCATCATATAAATTTTATCCTAATAATACAAAACAAGAATCATTTTGTCTTTAACTTTGAAATATCTTGCAAATAACTTATAAAAGCTTGGTATCCTGCACAGAGTAAGCACCTGTTTGTTCAATTGGATTGAATCAATTATTTACTTTTACAGAATCATCAGTTGAAAAATAATTACCTAAACTAGATGTAACAGGATTTTCATAATGTGTTTACTTAAAATCTAACAGTCAAGTTTAGAGTTGGAATAATAATTGGATGCTTAAGACAAGAAATGGTACTAAATACCGAGAGCACAAAAAGTATTATAATCTAGGCAAGAAATAGCTAACTATTGGGCTATGTAAGGCTACATTTACTTTTTAAATGAAAGTTTTCCTAACACTTCTGGGAGATAAACTCAAAAGGCTATTTGTTTCTTGCTTTTCTAATATGTAATTATTAAATAAAGAAAAGGAATCAGAATGAACTTAGCATTCAAAGAAAATTCCTTATTACTACAATAGAGAGGCTACTTATTACTGCCTACAAAAGGTTGTTTGATTTCAAATTATATTAATTTTTTCTTTTTACACAACAGAAATTGTACAGTATACACTAACTATAAGTAATGTATAACAAGAATTCTTCTGAAGAAGCAAAGTTAAAATGTAATGAATTTAGTCAAATTACCTATGGTGATCATGATCATAAAATACAGAAAAAGTGACTAAGACATTCACTTTCTAATAATAAACATATCTTCATATGCAATTCAGCAAAAATGGAACAAATTTTTTTTTAAAAAATAATTAATCTGGCTAGTAAGGCTCACTTTATTAGGCTTACTTACATTAAGGCTCAAAATACCATATTAAATCCAAACTCTGTTTTAAAAAAAAAATTCTTCAGTGATATATTTGAATAAAATAAATGGATAATACTTACTTGTCTCCAAAAAACTTTCTCCAGAATTCAGCAGCATCTGCTTTCGTGATACGAAAGTTATCCCCTTGAAATTGTCCATTAGGAAAGATTGCCTTGATTTCTGCCAACATGTGACTAAAGATGAGGGACAGCTTGGTGAGATTCCGCCTGAAAGGAAGAGGGAAGAAGTGAAATAGAGTATAATGCACTTGTTTAAATTCAGCTATTCACATATTAATCTGAAGTTATTATGTGGCAAAAGAAAACAAGCAAAAAATATCATAAACCCTTAATCGAGATAAAGATACCAATGATGCGCTCTGCTTGGGAATCACTACATACGTAGTATTAGAAAACCAACAATACTTTGGAAACACAGGTCAGCTCTATTTTTACCACCAAAACACTTTTGCCAAATTTCAATATAATAGCAGTTTTAATTTTTATTTCATTTCTTAATCTCTCTTTCCATTCCACTTACCTGGAGAAGCCCTTAAACATTTTAGATCAGTATTCCAGCAATCTAATGTTTGGAATGAAGTTGAAAAATATTGAGATCTAGTAATTCCAAAATATTTTCTTCAAGGCATATCTTAAAAGGTCTGGTAGTAGAGATAATTTATCCCAAATAACAAAATTCACTTTCTTTGGGGTCACAAAGATTTATGCTTATTGCTTTTGCTCTTCTAAAAACAGGTAAACCCCCAAATTGCTAAAATTATAAGCATAATGTTTTATAAAATGGCTTGATGGGCTTGTATGGTTCATATACATCTTAGCAATAACTTGGGGCTCTAAATCTTTTATTTTTAGTGAACTAGGTTATCTTTTTTCTTTGACAACTGACATCCATCACATTCAGAAATTTTAAATATACAACTGTATATGTGTTTGCATATATGTATATGTACCTATGCATGTGTATATATACACATACACACAAACATATATACATACATATATTCGTGTGTGTGTGTGTGTGTGTGTGTGTGTGTGTGCGTGTGTGTGTGTGTGTGTGTGTGTGTAACCAAACCTCTACTCTGAGCTTGGAGCATTTCAATTCATCTGGAAAGAGGTGAAAAGGTCATCAAATGAAAAAGGAGGTAGCATGGCACAATGGAAAAAGACCTAAGGTGTGGAGACAAGAGCACTTTGATTCAAATCCTGGCTTCTGGATTTACTACTTGTATAAACCTTGGGCAAGTCTCTTGATCTCTCCAGGCCTCAGTTTCCTTATCTTTATAATGATATGACCTCTATGGTCCTTTGCAACTCTAGACCTATGCTTGTATTATCAGAAAATTAACCAACCATCTCATACCACAACCCTCTTCTCCTGGTCCCCAAATATTTTTAATTCCCTTATTTTCTGGACTGAAGCAAAATCATTTTCCTATTTTCTTTAATGTAGCATCCTCCACCAGCATCACTGTCTTCTCTACCTTCTTGCTAAAATCAAATGTTCTACAAAAACCCTGATCCCCTCCTATCCTCTCTAGCATACTGCCTCCTACATTGTTCCCATTCCCATTACCTCTTATATCTGTTTGAAGTTATATTATCTATCCTCCCATTCTTGACTGAACTTCCTCGGGTTTCATTCACTTCAAAAACTCTCTGTAATAGTGCTTCTAATCACATCATTCAAGTGAAACTGCTATTTCCAAAGTTAAGGACGATCTCTTAATTATCAAACTCAATGGCCTTTTCTTAAATCTCCTTCAACTCCAATACATCCTTACTCACCTGGCAAGGGATTTAAACTCCAGCAGTGATCTATTGCCTTTCACAATATAAACATTTTTATTTGGCATTCAGAGCTCCTCATGACCTAGCCCCTTCCTCCTTTCCTGCTTTTTAATATTTTACTTCCCTCCAATAACTCTGGATTTCTAACTGACCACAACACTAAATCTCTCAAGTCCATGCCTTTTCACTGGCTGCTGCCCATGCCCAGAATGTTCTCCTTCCTCATTTTCACCTCCTAGATTCCTCGCATCTTTCAACATCCCACCTTCTGAAGAAAGTCTTTTCCAGTGGATGTTCTTTCCTTCTTCTCTAGTACTCTTGTTAGAGTCTTTCCTAAGATTGCCTTCCTTTTACATTGCATATTCTTTTATATGTTTATATTTAATCAAATTGTAACCCATTAGAATACGAGCTCCTCAAAAGCAAGTAGCACGGTTTTGCCTTTTTTTGGTTTCCTAAACACTTAGCATGTTATTATTGTTCAGTTGTATCAGTTGTGTTTGATTCTTCATGACCCCATTTAGGGTTTTCTTGGCAAAGATACTGGAGTGGTTTGCCATATTTTTCTTCAGCTCATTTTGTAGATGATGACACTGAAGCAAGTGGGGTTAAGTGACTTGTCCAGGTTCACACAGCTGATAAATGTCTGAGGCTGTATTTGTAGTTGTCTTCCTAATTCCAGGCTGCGTGCTCTAGTCATTGCACCACCTAGCTGTCCCAAGATTTAGCCCAGCACATGGCAAATAGTAAGCTCCTAATAAATGCTCGTTGGTTGATTATGCCTACCTCTTTGTTTTTTATTTTATGTTTTCCCCCACAATTATATGCCAAAACAATTTAACCACTTTTATTTAAAATTTCCATCAGCATAATGGATATGTTTTAAAAAATCAAGACACATTCTGAGGTATCATCTTCAACTTTATCAACTATTTGATGTTATAGTATCTCTATTAAGCTTCTAAGTCAATTTTAAAGCCTTGTATACTTTTAAAAAATCTAACTAACATAAGATGACACTAATCTCACACCACAATCACCACATTTACTCAAAAGGTACCTTAAAGTCTCCCAAAAGATTCCTTAAAATCAAGTGCTTCTTCAATTAATTTCTAGAAAAATATTCCTATAATTATTACATTATTCATTCATGTTATTAGAATGAAGGAAAAATCAGGTACATGCAAAAAGACCTCCATGATTTATACTTTAAATCTGAACAGAGATTTAGACTAAAAGTTTACATTATAGGATAATAATAGCAGCTAAATAGCATACCAGCAAAGGTCTGTATAGTCAAAACTATGTTTTGTTTTGTTTTTTCCAATAGCAATGTAAGGCTGCAAAAGGTGGGCCATAAAGAAAGTTGAGTGCTACTGAATAGATGCTTTTTGATTGTGGTGCTGGAGAGTCCCTTAGACAGCAAGGAGATCAAATCAGTCAATACATAAAGAAATTAATTCAGATTATTCTCTGGAAGGTAAAATACTGCAGTTGAAATTCAAATATTTTGACTACTAACGAGAAGACAGGATTCATTGGAAAAGACCATGATGTTGGGAAAAATTGAGGGCAAAAGGAAAAGGGGATGGCGGAGAATGAGACAGTGTCATGGAAACAAACAAACACGAGCTTGGGCAGACTTTGAGAAACAGTGAAGGACAGAAGGACCTGGCATGTTACTGCCCATGAGATCAGAAAGAGATCTTGCTCATCATTTCTTATAGCACAATAATATTCCCTCATAATCACATTACCACCATGTGTTCAGTCATTCTCCAATTGATGAGCATCTCCTCAATTTCCAATTCTTTGCCAAAAAAGGGCTGTTATGGACTAAATGCATTTTTTTTCTAAGATGGATAAAGGGCTCGCTACTTTTTCCTCAAATCTTTCAACTGATTCACAAATGCAAAAAGATGTTTTTCATATGATAACCAACTCTTTCTTATTTTCCATATTTGCTACTCTTCCTTACTTTGTTCTCTGAACGAATACAAATGTTCCTTAATTTTATTCTTCTGATCAGCAGAAACTAAAGCACGATGGCAGTCATAAACCACCCACAGCATTGGGTCTAACAGCATCTTAACTTTAAAAGTGACAGGTTCTATCTGCAGAGGTCATTTGTGGCAGCTAGATGGCACAGTGGGTATAGTACTGGATCTGGAGCTAGGAAAACCAAAGTTCAAACCCCGTCTCAGATACTAACTAGCCATGCTGGACCCTAGAAAATGGATTTAACATCTCTCAGCCTCAGCTTCCTCATCTACAAAATGAGGATAATAATAGCACCTACCACACAGGGTTGTTGTGGGGATCATGAGATAATGCTATATAAATGCTATCGTTCTTTTCTTATTTATAAAGACAATAGCTGACTCAGATACAAAGGAGTATTTTCATCTTCATTTTTCTCCCTGCTTTCATTAGCCTATTGATATCTTTTTAATTTGGCATATTACAAAAATAAGAATTTATTTACTTTGTACGTTTCAAAATCCCTTTTTATTATGAAAAATATCCTATTATAAAATGTTTTAAAAACTAAATTGAAAAATCAGATTTATCTTGTATTACTTTTTTTGTGTGCATGTAAAAACTAACTTGATAAAATACTGTTCATTATAATCCATGTTACACTAAAGTCCTACTGTAATGGCATGGAGGAAGACTGGCTTCTGGAAGGCTCTGTCAGAAAATACCAAGTCAAGTAGGCCCGATATCAAACTGGAAGAGCTTCAGGTACAGGAGAACCAATGTACTTGTCTATATTTTTAGGGGAAAAACCTAGTGAAGTTCAAGAGGGTCATCATCAGAAGGCTGGCCAACAGACATTTAACTCTTTAGGCTGGTTGATAGTGAAAGAATATTTAATATTTTGTGAAAGAAGCAATACCCAAAAAAAGAAGCAATACTCCAATGCTTGGAGTTGAAATAAATGATGAGCTCACAAGGCAGAAATCAACAGAATGTTCAAGGGGGTCTATATACAAAGCTAAAGGAACTACTCTCAAGACTACGATGGTTAAAGCACACAATTGCCAACACTGGCATGACAGAGGGGCGTGTAACCATTGGGAAATCCATCACTAATATTTTACTCTTATCTTATGTGGACAATGAGAGACTTATTAAATCTCTTTCAATAAATATTTTGCCAAATATTAAGCATCTCATATGTATATATGACTAGATTTGAGTATTGGTGATACAATGATGAAGAAGCATCCAAAAGGGTCTAACAAATGTTTAAGAGGAATGGAACACACACGCAAAGTATCTAAAATATGACATTCAAACTCAAATACAAAAATATTTTTCAAGTTCCTGGGGAGTGCAGAGCAATGGCATCAAACTCTAACAGAAATGGATCTTACAGACCATACACTGACTTTAAAAATCACAAATAAACATTATATGTTACATGTATTAACATTATATGTATTTTTATTCATTTTGTTAAGTATTTTCCAACTGCATTTTAATTTGGTTCAGGCCCCATTCATATACAAAGCACCATTCTAAGCACAGAGAAAATAAAATGTTCAGATAAGACATAATGCTCTGTGTTTTCATGCAACTTACAGGTTCGTGAATCCAATGGACAAGGTATCTGATATAAATAAAGACACCACAGAACCATAAAATCTCAAAACCAAAAGAAACCTCAGAATTAATCTAGTCCCAACTGCATCTGAAGACGAATCTTCTCTCCACAACCCCTGATAAGTGTTTTTCCAGTCTCTAATCATTGGGTGCTGCTGATCTTTTAAATCAGTCCATTCAGATTTCGGAAGATTATTTTTGTACAGAATGAGATAACTAACTATAATATTTAGGATTAGAATATGGTATGACCTACAATACATATGTGATGAGAGAAGTAAGGGATCACTTTCAGCTGAGGGGATTTAGGGGATCAGGGATTTAGGAATAATGGGTTCGGTGTCCAGGAATGTAATAAGGCCACTAGGTGGTAGACTGACAGAAGTGGCATCTGAGCTCTGCTTTTGGGAAACACTTAAGAATTCTAAGGGGCAGAACTGAGGAAGGAGCGATTTGTAGACATGGTGAGGGGCACCTGTGCAGAAGCAGATGATGTAAAGATGTAAATAGTGAGAAGCCCTTTTGGATTGGAATACAGCATTTGTGAAGGGGTCTAACATAAAGAAAGATTTGAAAGGTAGTTGAGAGCCTGATTGTGAAGGTTTGCTTTGTTTAATATTAGACAAAGAATTTTGTATTTCATCCTAAAGACAATAAAAAAAAGAACACTTAAGCTTTTTAGGATTTGTTCCTAGTTGTCTGCAGATCACAGAACTACGCCAAATGACTGAACAGCATAAAGAAAAAATTTAAGCTTAATGTAAAGAAAAAACTTCCTAACAATCAGAAGAATTCAAAAGTGAAATGGGAGGGAAAAGACATGAATAGACAAAGATGTGGAAGAAGTGTATTCCAGGCACAAAAGAGAGTGAATCTCAATATAGAGCTTTGGTAAAAAGGGTAGAACAAGATTGGAAAGTGAATAATACAGTTTAGTAGGAAGGCAGCTGCAAAGGGGAAACTACTTAAGTTTTCTTAACAGGGCAGAGAAGTAATCAAAAAAATACAAAAGAAAACTAACTTCAGCAGTCATGAGAAGGAAAGCTTGGGGAGAGATTGGAAGATGGGAGATCACTTAGAAGGCTATTAAAATCCTGGGCAAAAGATAATGACAGCCTAAACTAGCAAACAGCAACAGTGCCAGGGACACAGCAAGCACTTAATAAATGCTTGCCAACTGATTAAATTAAGTTGATGACAGTAGGAATAATAAGAAGACAGGTACAAGTAGTATCTCAGAGGTCAACACAATAGGCCTTTGCAAATCCTTGCTTGTCAAAAATTATGGAGAGTAAATAACAAGTTATTTACTACAATAACAACAGTTTATATGGCAACTATTATGTGCCACACACTGTCCTAAGTTCTTTACAAACATGATCTCATTTGATATTCACAAGAACCCCAGGAGTTAAGTGCTGTTATTATTTCCATTTTATAGATGAGGAAAGAAGTGAAGAATCAAATTAGTATCTGAACTACTGAGTCATTTCCAAAATTGGAGAGTTGCGAGCAATCTCAAAGTCCATCCAATCTGACCTATAGCTGATCATAATCACCCTCTACAACACTCCCAACCAGCAATCGTTGAACCCCCTTGAAGATACCTTGAGAAGGTAGCTCATTCCATCACTGAAGAGCATGAATTGCTCGGTACCAAAATGCTTAATAAAGTTTGCTGACAAACTGAACGGGATATATCTGGAAGGAACTTCAGAGGTCATCTAATCCCACGGTGTCAAACTCAAATAGAAATATAAAACTGCAAACTAATATTACCTATGTTGCTTTACATTTTTACTTATTTTGTTAAATATTACCTAATTACAGATAAGTCTGATTCCTGCCTAGACACTGGACTGAGTTTGACAGCTCTGATCCAGAAAATGAGGTCTTATGTATCAGATATGGAACATGAACTTAAAGCTAATTCCAGAGTGAGCCACAGTTAGTTCCACGATACCATGTTGCCTCCAATAAAACTCTTCTCCTAAGCTAAGACATGGGGCTCCAAGATCCATTTGTATCTTACTATATACATTTAAGGTACTTTCTTTGAGAGGAGCCTTTACAATAACCATTTATTCTGCGGAATCATTTTTTTTTAATGTATAGGTGCAGAAGGCTTTCATTATCTTATCTACCTTTTAGTTGTATTACCATGAATAGGTGGTAAACTGCAGAAAATTAAATGAAAAAGTCTACCTGCTCACTTTACATATTTTCATCAGATGAATTAAATTGTTATTTGGTTGGGGGTGTGGTAGTGCTGGCGTTGTCTTTTAAAATAAATAAGAAAACTGTACAAATAATAAACGTATGATAATCTACATTATAATTTTTGATAAGCAGTCTAGAAATATCTTTTTTAATGCCATTGATATAGCCAAATTAGAACAATCTGGATTGAAAAGAAAATGGAGTTACAGGGATAGACAGATGATAGACAGATGGGAGGGTAGATAGATCATAGATAAATCATAGACAGATGAATAGACAGATGTATGCATATGTGTGTGTATGAGAGAGAGAGAGAGAAATGGAAAGAGAGAAAGAGAGAGAATATGAATGGTCATTTCATCATCACAAAATGATGAAAATGAAGCCCAGAAAGGTCAGGTCACTCCCCAGGATCACAGAGTACCAAGTGTCAGTGCTGGAACCTCATCTCAGGTCTTCTTACTGCAAGGTCAGTGCTGATTCTACCCTTCTAAGGCAAAAAAATCACTAAACAAATCTGAATACTAACTATGTAAAAGTTATCTGGATCAGAAAGGTAACTATATCAGTAGATAATGTTCCTGTGTCCAAATAAAAAAAGTTAAATTAGAACCAAAATATATTTTCCAAACCAAAAAAAAAAATAGCAACTGAAACCAAAGCAAAATCTTTTTCATAATTAGGCATTTAAGAAGTACCTACTATGTGCCAGGCATTATTAATCATTAAAAATACTATGACAAAAATGAAGTCATTGCTGTCCTTTCAGTCTAGCCAAGGGAGACATGTATAGATAATATATAGATATATAGAAAATAGATACAAAGTAATTGTATTGGGAAATGTTATTCAGCAGCTGGGAGACTGACAACTGAAAAATAAAACAGATTTATTATGCAATATTGTGAAATAGGTTTTAAAGGAAAGTTACAAAAACTTCAAGAGTCTGATACTTTCTTTCTTATAGGGGTGGGGAGAAGGGAGGAGGATAAGTTGTCCCTTAAAATTCTTATTACCAGTATCATGAATATAGTGAAGAATTTGCATACATGTGTATTAATGAGCATGTCAGGGTACTGGTACTCCAGGGAATTATTCCCAATTACGGAATAACTCACTTAAATGATTTATTTCCATAAATGTTAGATTTTTCAAAAGTATTTTTAAAACAGCTCAAAAAAATCATAAAAATTAGGAAGTTAAAATTACTATTAAAAAGTTCACATTAATATCTAATGTGTACTACCTACAAAACAGTGAATGGATGAGAAAAATAAATAATTATAGGATGTAGATGGATGTAGAATTATAAGAACTTAGTTTTTTCCTCTTTATGCTACAGTTATCTGAAGTGCCTGCAATAAAGTTTCTAAGGTAGCCTCAACGGAAACAATATGCAGGAACTACACTTTAAGCCTAAGAACTTTGCAGAAATCTTCAGTTTGTAATAGTAAGAAGGGAAGACTTTTTCAAAGCAAAAACAATAATTTTTCCTGCCATTAAAAATTATAATAAGGCCTTAATCTCCGTTTTTAAGAAGTACAAATGTAACTCAAGAGAAAATGAGGAAATAGGAATTCAAGTTAAATTTTAAAAAGATTGAATTCATTTAATTATGAACACAAATACATATACCACTATTCCAACTTACTCATAGTGTCTGTAGAATGGCTTAAAATCATAAAACATTAGAATTTGAAATGGATTCCTTAAAGAAGATCTAGTGCAAACCCCTCATTTCAAGATAAGGAAATTGAGGTCCAGAAAGTTGACATGATTTGCCCAATGTCATCATATCATGCTGGTTAGAAGAGCAGTCAGGATGTCTGGAGTAGCCTGATTCTATTTGGATCCCTTTAGAATGGATTCAGAGTTTAGGCTTTGAGAGAACTGATGTTCACTGTCCTTGATTTCAAGGAACCTGAATTAGATACCTGCTATGATTCTATTGCCCTTCCTTCTAGGACTGCCATGCAACACGGTTTATGGGAATTTGTGAGGGAGAAAGGAACAGAGATGAACTGCTTCAGAGTGAGGGAACCCAAAAATTATCCTACTCTCTAAAGTCTAAGGACCAGGACTGATTCAGGTCTAGCTAAAGCTAGTTCCCTACCCAGGAGTTTTCTAAATCTAATCCAAGACTACAGTAGTTCACCTGAACCAATGTAAAAGAGAGACATATGGAGACCTGAACAGAAGTTTAACATGCCATATTTCTACTTCTTTGGAACTGTGCAATATATACAAAATAAATCAATTTCAATAAGCTTGAGCAGGTTAATGAAGCATGTTCAGATATCTCTTTCACTCCTCTTAACTCTCTGAAATAGCTAAGGAAGTCAACCTGCACACAAATGGTTGAGAAATGATCTCTTCAATTTATCTGATTTACTTTAGCAGTCATGCCAATCTTCTTATTATGCAAGGAGTTTGTTAAGGGAATTTTATCTATCAAGAGCTGCTCCTACCATTAAAAGCAAAAATAACAAATCACACAAACAGCTGCCCTCTCTATGGTGACCTTAATTTAAAGTGCAAGTTTAAAAGGTTTCCAAGTATAGGGGAAAATTAAGATTTAAATCACCTGTGTTTCAGTCTCAGTTATGTGAATTCCTGGGCTTCGGTTACATCTGTGAATATGGGTGGTCCAAAGACTCAGAGGTGGAGCTGGAAGAGAGACCTTAGTGTCATCAAGTCCATTTTACAGATGAGGAAACTGAGGCTGAGAAGTTAAGTGATTTCCTCAGGTTACATAGATATTATATCTGAGGACTGATTTGAACTCAGGCCCTCTTGACTCTTAGCCAAGAGTTCTATCAACTGTTCTACCCAACTGCTTCCCTAGATGACTTTTAGGATTACTTCCATATCTAATGAGTTTAATCTTTATGATTTTAAATTACTGGATTACACATATTTCAATTATGAAACTATCTGCCATAAGAGAGGAAAATGCAAAAGTAAGCCCTTAATGCTAGTTCACTGACTCAAAAGCAAATGTGATATTCTTTGAAAATTTTTCAAAAGAATTCAATTTTTCATCTCATACCAAAATAAGGTCAAAACAGGTACGTGATTTAGACATAAAGGATGATAACACCATAAGCAAATTGGGGTACATGGAATAGTTTACCAATGAAAATGGAAAATGGAAGAATATGTGATCAAACAAGAGATAGAGAGCAGTGTGAGATGTAAAATGAATAATTTTTATTACATTAAATTAAAAAGGTCGTAAATAAAACTAATGCAGTGAAGATTAGAAGAAAAGCAGAATGTTGAGAAAAAACTTTTACAGCAAGTTTATCTGACACAAGTCTTATTCCTCAAAAACTCCTCCTGTGGTACAGATATGAGTGAAGAAAGAAGTAGTAGAGGAAGAAGCCTAAAAGATGTGACATAAGGAAAGGAGGAGCTCGACAAACAGCCTCATTTTTCCCCAGTGAAATATTTCCTTTCTTAATGCTTAGAATAGGCCACTCACAAAAGAAAAAAAGTTCTGTGATAAAATGATATGACCATCTGACAATGCTAATTCATTCAGTTAAATTTGAGGCTTCTTATCTCTTACTCTTGTATTATTCTTTATTTTTTATTTTTAAATGCAGAAAATAAATATTTCACCTTAATATCAGATAACAGTCCATTATCTTCCTGCCCTGAATTCCAAGATAATATTTCTGTGTCTGACTCCTTTTCCCCTTGCCCATTTATTTATTAGTATTTATCAGCTTCCACCAAAACAGGACTAAATATGCTTTTGCTTCCACAAAGAATAAAACAAAACATCCTAAATATCTTTTTTTTTCTGAATATACCTAAGAAAAAGGTTACTGCCACCAAAAATATTTTGGTACCCTTAAAACAGTATACTGTAAGTAATCCTACTAAGTCACCCAATACAAATTACACTACAGGGTAACTCTACATCTTAAACTCTGATTAAAAACAAAAAGTGGGAACCGTGCTAGTAGTACCTTTATTCAACAGAGAATTATTAACATGAGAATGAAAAAAATAAACAACAATTTTAACTGCTATGTGCTTCCTGTGGCATTTCCTTTGAGAATCTAAACTGAAAGATCCAAATAATCTGTCTGTGAACTTGAAGAATGCCAAAAAATACGGTTGTATCCCTAGCGTGCAATTTCCCAAACTTGAAATATTTACAATTCATCTTTCATTTCTTGGAGAAACACAATATATTCTTTCAACACTATTTTTCCCTACCATTTTCTTTCCCTAAATGTTCTGGAGACATTCTTTATTAATGTCTCACATATCTTTTCAAACTCCAGTCCTCCTCCACATAGCCACCACAGTGGTTTTCCTAAAGTACATATCTAAATATTGTCACTTCTCTACTCAATAAACTCCACTGCCTCCCTATTTATTACCTCTGATATAAAATATAAACTATATTTTGGGCATTTAAAACCTCTCACAACCTAATCCCAAATCACTTTGCCAATCATACTATATATAAATTCCCTTCACATAAACTATGATCTAGCCAAAAAGTGGTTGTTTTATTGTTTCTCCATCTCTCATCTCTCTGCCTTTGCACTGGCTCTTCCTCAAATTTAGAATGTATTCCCTCCCTCAACTCTGCCTCTTAGAACTTCCAATTTCCTTCAAATCTCAACTCAAGTACCACCTTTTATGTTAACCCTTTCCTAATATTTCTCCTCACTAAAAAATTATCTGGATTCTACTTTGCATTTACCTACATTGTTTTTCTCACCTGGCTAGAATAATACAAAATCCATAAAGACAGAAATTATACTACTTTTGTCTTTGTATTCCCAGCACTCAACAGTGCCTGGCACATAGTAGGCACTCAATAAATGATCAGTAATTGGTTCATGTATTAAATTATCTTTGTTTAAAAGCAAGATGATTTGAGGAAAAGGAGAGACAAAGAGTGGAAGAAGTTTAAACTTCAGAGAATTAAATGAAAGAGGAGGGAAGGTGAGAGAGGGAGCATGAGAGAGGGAAGGAGAAGGTAGAACAAGAACAAGATGGTCCCCAAATAGTGCAGTTTGGACAGAATATGAAGTACCTGAAGGGATATGAAATAAAGTTGGAAATGTTCAATGGAGACAGACTGTGGAGGACCTTGAATTTCAAGATCAGGATTCCAGAGATGCTGAAATTCTCCCCTAGTCTCTGATGAAATTTTACTGGCAGGTAAGGACCAAAGCTACCTTCAATCAAAAATCAGTCATTAAGGACAAACTATGCGGGAACTGTGTTAGGTTTCCTGCCCTCAAAGATCAGGATCTCTACTATTTACTCCATCAGAGTAAACCTATACATATGCAGAAATGGCCATACAAAATACGTAAAAAGTAGATGAAAAGTAGAGGTGAAGCAAATGCAACTAGGGTAGAAGGATAGGTTGATGATAAAAGATGCCAGCAGACAACTCTTGAAGAAAGCTATGGATGCCATGGGAGCAAAGGTGAGAGAATACATTCCAGGCACAGGGGCAACCAGTTAAAACATCTTTCACCTACAGCAGTAAGAAGGTCAGCATGGTTGTAAAATGTAGAGTGAGAAGTAATGTTTAACAAATCAGAAAACATGAGACTGGAGTCAGATTGTGAATGGCTCTAAAATCGGGGCAAAAGTGTATGCATTTTTCCCTAAAGGAAAGAAGACTAGACCCCTGGAGTTTTCTCAATAAGTAGGGAAATGAAACAGTCTCTGTACAGTCATAGGCACCAGCCCAATGATAGATATCTTGAGCCCACTCTGTACCCTACTGCCACTTTCCCCCCAAAATTCTAAAAGGCAACATCATTTTGTGAGACACTACAAAAATATCATATTAGGATTTTTCCAAAAGCTTGGTGTAGAACTGCAGATATGCCTAAGACTAACATTACTGGGGTTGGGACGAAACAAACAAATTTTACAAATAATGTCTATTTACAAAAACAAAGTTACCAGATGAAACACCAAAGCATTTACGGAACACAGATGAGTGACTTTATGCTAACCCAATTTTTCAGTGGGATGAGATGTGGGCTTGTTTGTGGAAGGTCAGAAAGTCAGAGGGAATCAAAGAAAATTCATGATCACCTCCCTATAAAAATTCCATAAAACTGAAATGATAACCACACAGCTGGTCTGGTTCTATTAGTGACTGGATCAGAATTGGAACTTTCTTACCCTTGAATTTCCAGTCTAATGCTTAATCTACTTCTTTTAGAACATTCTTAAAAAGAAAATAATGAAAATTTATCATTACTGAAGAGACCCTGGACACCTAGTTAGAAAAATCAGGACATCAAACAAATTATTTGTCTTGCAACATCATGATAGAAACAGTCACTTTCACATGACTACAGGATTCAAGCAATCAGTCTTGCTCCACTGTCTACCTGATGAATGAAAATGGCTAAAAACAAAAGGGGGGCTAATTTAGATGTCTATGTTACAGAAGAATAAAGTATCATTCCTTTAGCAGTAGGAAAGCTTTTGAGAGTAAATCCTTTAAATATAGGAAATAAAAAGATAAGGAAAAAAGTAAAGAAGTAAATTAATTGCACAAAGAAGTATATAATTAATTACCCATAAGCTTTTGAGCATTTAGAAGTGCCCTAACCCTCTTCAAATGCTGGCAACTTTCTGAATTTTTGAAATTTGAAATTTCTAAAACAAATATACTTTAAAGAAAAAAAGCAGTTAGGTATTTTTGTTTGGAGCTTTCCCTCAGATGGACATGCACCAGCTTGTTGCAACTTACTCTGGGGTGGCAAAAAGGATCTTCCAGAAAATTCCCTTAGACTTAGTCTTCCCAGACTCCCTTTTCCCTTAGACTAGAAAACATTTTGAATAGCTGAGAATGACAACGACAATTACTAATATCTGTTTAAAACAGATCAAGTATCAATTTTGCTATCTAGGAGCTGACTTGCGGGGGCCACATGGGAGTTTTCAGACATCAAGTCAGTAAAATCAGGAATTAATTAATCTAATACAGAATATCAGAATGAATTTACACAGAAAAACATTTTTAAAAGTTTTTAGGAGTCTCAGTTTTCAATCTAAACTCTTTATCAAACTTCAGCATATTTTCCTTTTTTCTTTTTCTTCCAACAAAAGAAAGCATAAGAATTATTGGCATGAAAACAGAATAAGACCACAAAGCAGCAAGAATAACAAAAAACTAATTTAAAAACACTCTGATTCATTTTAATGAATAGTAAATACTGAATATTGAAACCATGTGAAAAAACTAGACTATAGGCAGCAAAGAAAAAACAAATAGAAGTTTGGGGAAATACATAATATGGCAAATGTGTATTATTTCTTTTTTTTGTTGTTAGAAATATGTATCAACACACTGACTAGCCAATGACAATGGGCCTAATAGTTTTAACTTTCATACCTAAACAATTCAGACATTATCTAAACAGAGCATCACATAGTTTTATCACATGATGGCTAGTGATATGATCACAAATGGAAAAAAAAAAAGGTCCACATTGTAAAACCACCACTATATACTTATATTGGCATTTGAAGAAGAAGCGAGAAAAAGGGAAAATTGGCTACACATCCTCTTATTCCTCTAGGACATTCTTCAAACACTTGAGTTGATAGAAGGAAATGAGTGCAATGAATAAGCCTCAATCTGAAGAAGAAGCCATACATTAATCTTCCAAATGATTTCTCCGACATTTTTCTTAGACTTTGCTCTGATACTTCCAGTCTCATATTTTAAAGCAATATCTATGCTTTGAGAGTTGTTATTGTATATGCTCTATGTGTTGCTTCATATTTAAAATAAGTAAATGGAAGTGTGTTTTAATTATTAAACCTACTAATCGAAGGCAGTCTACTCAGAAGTATACATTCAAATCACAAGGAATTTGCTGTAGTTAATTCACAACACATGTTTATTTGGAAAGTTCCATCATAAACTAAAAATATTCTTAAAATTATTCCATTAATTGCTCCTGACAAAATAATCAATTTGACTTTTATGTCTTACAAAACTCCGAAAAGTTTAGAAAATGCCACTGTAGTATATACATATATAAAAATGCAAGCTAAAACTTGAAATATTTATTGTTTTGATTGCGTGTCTTTTAGTTAGGCTGACTTATGAAATTGTGTGTTTTCTAAAGTCAATTTAACATAACTAGAGCTGCCATGTGTCTAAAAAAGAAATCACCCCGGATGTTGGTTTGTCTAGTTTTATACATCAGAGTCTCTATTTAAGATAACCTTTAGCAACAACTTCTCACTCACCAACACTAAAGTGTACATATTTTTTAATAATCATTTTTATTCTTTTCCATGCTTAAAGAATTATCACAATAATTTTGAGAAAAAACTTTAAAACACTGCTAACAAAACTTGAGGTCTCTATGACATGTAAGACATTTATATGTATGCTTTTAGTGAAATAATCTTTCCAGGTATATACATACATATGTATATATAAAGCTGGATTAAAAAACAACAGATGTGGAATATGCACCAAGGAATCAATCTTTTCCCCTCCTTTTACACTTCTCGTCAAATTGAATAAATAAGAAAAGTCAAAAGCAATGTGAATTTAAAACAAAATCTGAAGTAATTCAATTTTCAGCTATTTCATTTAAATCATATTATACTAAATTTTTTTAAAGGTTTATTATGTTCATGTATAAAAATTAAGTCCTGCAAATGTCATTCCTACTAGAATTAAACCTTTCAAGGAAAAAAATTCTAGACTTCAAATACAGTAGGTGAAAAAACCCCACAAAAATTTTGCAGTAAAATCTCTGTGCCTTCTTGTCATTGCTCTGGCTGTACATATATAAAGTCTTCTGAGATTCCTGATTTCAGAGTCTCAAAATCAGAGTATCTCTGACTTCGGATATTCAAAATTTCCATCACAGATATGTGAGAAACTACATTACCCTCTCTAAACTAGTTTGGATTATATAAAATCCCATTTTTCTTTTTTCTCCTTGATAGTGTCTTCCAGTAGAGAGAAGACCAATTGTACCTCCCCAGAATTAGCCTGAAAGTAACATGCACATGTGCTTTTGTACTAAGTCAAACTGTCTAATAGAATGTGGTGGGTGGAGAAAGAAGGGAAGTGGCCAGAATAGTAGGGAATACAGCAAGGAAAATAAATCTTCCTATATGATGCCAATGATCTGACTACCTTTTTCTTGCTAAAGTAGGAAAAGGTCAGCTCCTATGCCTTTGTTAGAAAAGACATTTCAAGCAAAAAGACTATTTAGGTGACTAAGAATTTCCATGTATTGTGCAAGAATAACTTCAAGCTCCCTGGAAATGAAGGGTATTAAATCTTCGTGACATGGGTGTCATCAGATATGACAAAACTAAAAACCAATCCTCACTAAAGAGCTACATTTCAATGAGAATCACCTACATTTAAGAATCAGCATGGGGGGAGGAGCCAAGATGGCGGAGTAGAAAGATACACATATGCTAGCTGAAAAACTGACATGAAAGATCTGTCGAGCACCAGACCCAGAGCAGAGCTCAGCCCTGCCTTGGCAGCGCCACACAGAGAGGAGCAAATCCGAACAGGCTTCAGGGACAGAATCTCCAAGGGGATCCATTGTTGAAGGTCTCTGCATAAACCCCCTGAGGGAACTAAGCCCCCAGTGGGGTGGCCCTGCCCCCACCTGAGCACCTGCACTTAATCTCACACTGAATAGCAGCCCCACCCCCACCAAAAGCCCTGAGGCTGGGAAGCACCATTTGAATCTCAGCCCCCAAGCGCTAGCTGGGCGGATCTGGAGGCAAGGTGGGTGTGGAGAGGAAATTCAGAAGTCAAGTCACAAGCTGGGAAAATGCCCAGAAAAGGGAGGAAAAAAATAAGACCATCGAAGGTTACTTTCTTGGGGAACAGATATCTCCTCCCATCCTTTCAGATGAGGAAGAACAATGCTTACCATGAGGGAAAGACACAGAAGTCAAGGCTTCTGTATCCCAAACATCAAAAATAAATATTCAATGGGCTCAGGCCATGGAAGAGCTCAAAAAAGATTTTGAAAATCAAGTTAGAGAGGTGGAGGAAAAACTGGGAAGAGAAATGAGATGCAAGAAAAGCATGAAAAGTGGGTCAACACCTTGCTAAAGGAGACCCAAAAAAATGCTGAAGAAAATAACACCTTGAAAAATAGGCTAACTCAATTGGCAAAAGAGGGTCAAAAAGCCAATGAGGAGAAGAATGCTTTCAAAAGCAGAATTAGACAAATGGAAAAGGAGGTTCAAAAGCTCACTGAAGAAAATAGTTCTCTCAAAATTTGAATGGAACAGATGGAGGCTAATGACTTTATAAGAAACCAAGAAATCACAAAACAAAACCAAAAGAATGAAAAAATGAAAGATAATGTGAAATATCTCATTGGAAAAACAACTGATGTGGAAAATAGATCCAGGAGAGACAATTTAAAAATTATGGGACTACCTGAAAGCCATGATCAAAAAAAAAGCCTAGACATCATCTTTCATCAAATTATCAAGGAAAACTGCCCTGAGATTCTAGAACCAGAGGGCAAAATAAGTATTCAAGGAATCCACAGAACACCGCCTGAAAGAGATCCAAAAAGAGAAACTCCTAGGAACATTGTGGCCAAATTCCAGAGTTCCCAGGTCAAGGAGAAAATATTGCAAGCAGCTAGAAAGAAACAATTCAAGTATTGTGGAAATACAATCAGGATAACACAAGATCTAGCAGCTTCTACATTAAGGGATCAAAGTGTGTGGAATAGGATATTCCAGAAGTCAAAGGAACTAGGAGTAAAACCAAGAATCACCCACCCAGCAAAACTGAGCATAATACTTCAGGGGAAAAAATGGTCTTTCAATGAAATGGAGGACTTTCAAGCATTCTTGATGAAAAGACCAGAGCTGGAAAGAAAATTTGACTTCCAAACACAAGAATGAAGAGAAGCATGAAAAGGTAAACAGCAAAGAGAAGTCATAAGGGACTTACCCTACATGGAAAGAAACTTTTCAGCATCTGGGTAGTTGGTGGGATTACACACACACACACACACACACACACACACACACACACACACAGAGCACAGAGTGAACTGAATAGGATGGGATCATATCTTAAAAAAATGAAATTAAGTGGTGAGAAAGAAATATAGTGGGAGGAGAAAGGGAGAAATGGAATGGGGCAAATTATCTCTTATAAAAGAGGCAAGCAAAAGACTTTTTAATGGAGGGGAAAAGAGGGGAAATGAGAGAAAAACATGAAGTTTACTCTCATCACATTTGACTAAAGGAAGGAATAAAATGCACACTCATTTTGGTATGAAAACCTATCTTACAATACAGGAAAGTGGGAGAGAAGGGGATAAGCAGGGTCGGGGGGGATGATGGAAAGGAGGGCAATGGGAGGAGGGAGCAATTTGAAGTCAACACTCTTGGGGAGGGACAGGATCAAAAGAGAGAATAGAAGCAATGGGGGGGCAGGATAGGATGGAGGGAAATATAGTTAGTCTTACACAACACAACTATTATGGAAGTCATCTGCAAAACTACACAGATATGGCCTGTATTGAATTGCTTGCCTTCCCAAAGGGAATGGGTGGGGAGGGAGGGATGAAGAGAAGTTGGAACTCAAAGTTTTAGGAACAACTGTCGAGTACTGTTCTTGCTACTAGGAAATAAGAAATACAGGTAACAGGGTATAGAAAGTTATCTGGCCCTACAGGACAAAAGAGAAGATGAGGACAAGGGAAGGGAGGGATGATAGAAGAGAGGGCAGATTGGTGATAGGGGCAATTAGAATGCTCGGTGTTTTGGGGTGGGGGGAAGGGGGCAAATGGGGAGAAAATGTGGAACCCAAAATTTTGTGAAAATGAATGTTAAAAGTTAAATAAATTTAAAAAAAAAGAATCAGCATGGCAAAGGGGATAGGAAGCCATTCTTGGAGTCTGAAAGTCTTGAGTGCAATTACCAATATTGCCTGTGTGACACTAGTCAAGTCACCTAACTTTCATTGCCCCTAGAGGACTCTTGAAGACAATAAACTGAAAAGCAGAGAGCAATCACCATTAGTCAGGGGAGTTCCTTCATTAGATCTGGCAAACTTTTATTTTTTAAAGCATAACACAAAGTTCACTCACCAATGATTTTTGTTAGATGTTTCACCAAGAATATAGCTCCTAGGCATCTCTAATTATATCCTTAGTCCTAAAACTTTTCATAGAGTTAATATAGAAGGCAGGAGCATTATTAGAACAAATACATAAAATTCAGTTTTAGACTTAAGGTAGAGGAGTAGTTTCAACTTCAAGATGAGAATTTGTGAATCTAATATTAATTTCCATCCTGCATACTTGAGTTAAATACTTTCAGATACATAAACTGTCAAACACATTAAAAATGTTGACCAATTATATAGTTTGAGGAACATGACTGTGATTATCTTTGAGGGGCCTTAAAAAGGGTTGATATTTCTATAGTTCTCCACAGAGAACTTTTTATTTTTTATTTTTTTGCTTTCCCAGGCTGTCCTAAGCCTCCATTATGTCTGGAGTGGGGAAGAACTACATAACACTAGAATAAAAGGAATGTGGACAAGCCAAATTATTGAATATTTAAAACTAAGAATATTACAAATCAGTAGAAAATAGAGGATCAAGATGATGATTCAAGACAACTTCCAAAAGACACATGATGAAAAATGCTATCTACCTCTAGAGAGAAAACTGATGATCTCTAAGTACAGACTGAAGAATACTATTTTACTTTCTCTGTTTTTCTTGGTTCTGTGTGTGTATGTGTGTGTTTTCCTTTGCAACATGGTGAATATGGAAATATATTTTGTACGACTTCACATTTATAATCAATACCATAGTGCTTGCCTCCTCAAGTGGTGGGAGGAACTTTGAACTCAAAATTTAAAAAAATGAATGCTAATTTTTTTTTACATATAATTGAGAAAATAAAATTAAAAGATTTTAAAAAGAAAAAAAAACATTGGTAACTTTTTCCACATTTAAAAATTTGTGTTAGGTGTAAAGAAAACTATCATTCCACATTACATGAACTTTGAATTTCTTATAACATTGGTAGAAGCTAATTGGATTTCACATGTTCAAGTAGAGTAACCACAGTTACTTGTTACAGTCTCAGAAGCAGATATCTTTTCCACCATTGCTTTATTATTACTTTGAATAGTATACGACATTAAACCATTCCTAAAACAATGTTTCAATTTCAAAATGCCACAGAGATTCCTTCACTTCTAATTTATCATCAGAATGTAGTGCACAGGAAAAGGATTCATCTTGTTTGCTTTCTCCTTGATCTACAACAGACTGACTATATTTATTAGGCTGAAGTTGGCCATAGCAACCTGTTGACAATGACTCCACATAATTCCCTATATTTGGAGTTTATGCCAAAAATTTAAGACTCATTCATGTATCATTAAGACTCATTTAGTTCTCATTTGCTTAAAGAGAATCTGACAATGTATTAAAGAGAGTTTATAAGACATTACATTTTATGAAATATGGATGCATTTTTATTATCAAATTCAGTGGTTAAATATTTTATTAGGCACATGTTTGGTGTTTATGAGGCACATGTTTGATTCTTATAAAAAATTGGTTCCATCACAGTCCCAATTACCAGCAGATTTTCAGGAAGAATTTCAGTTGGAAACTGTTGAACATATAGTATAAGCTTGACAGGTCTCTCCAATCTTTAACAAAATAAAAATCATTCCATTAAACACAACCAACACAATTCCAACAAACTAAATGCTTGAATCTCTCCTCAATTCTGTAGAATGCTGAAACACAACTTTATACTCAGAGGTACTACCGAAAGACTATTTTATTAAAAACATACTTGAAACGAGTAAGTTATAGACTTAGTATCTATTAACGTAACAGGTTGTCAGCTTAGTTTTGGGATTCAAACTATGGGAAACAAGTCAGAGGATAACCAATGAAGTTCTCTAGTCAATAGTATCAAAATAAAATAGAAATAGATCCCTCCAGACCACACATTGACTTAAATAAACCACAAATTGACATTAGCTATACGGTATCATATTTTATTTATTATGCTAATATCTCCCAATTATATTTTAATCTCATGCAGGCCACATGAGGGTCTTTTTCCAATCTCAAGCTACCCAAGACTGACACTTCTGCATCTAGTCTAGTTCTTTCCCCAGCCTCCAAACAAGGCTACATATTGGCACATATATTAAGCACTACTTTTCAACACCAAGCAAGAATAAACCACAACGTCCTCTTGTAACGATTGTATCTTTGATATAATTTTCTATTGACTTTTTTTTTTTTAAAGCAAGCAAGAAAAGAGAGAAACAAAGAAAACAGTTTTGGGAGTAGATGCAATGGCTTTATAATAATTTAGTTTCTCTTTTAGAAAGTGACACAAAGAACAATTTACCCATCGGACTTTCATTCCCAAGACTATTCCCATTACCAAAACTAGTTTCTTGATTCTCTAATCCCTAGTCCTAGGAAAATTTTCTCCTTCTAGGCTGTAAGTAATCAATGATTGGGGGGGAGGGGCATAGCTGAACAAAACTGTGTCATGTGAAAGTAATTACATGTTATTGCACTGTAAGAAATGAGAAAACTATAAACTGATACAAAGAGAAGTAAGCAGAAATAGGAAAACAAAATTTAAAATGACTACAGTAATGTAATAGGAACTGACACCCACAATTCTCATAAATGTTGTAACCAACCTCAAATTAAAAAATAATGTGATATGCTTACATATAAGTCAAAGGTATAGAACCAGGCATATGCTTTCACACAGAGTCAATCTACTGGTTATGTTCAATTGTACCTCTTTGTGGCAAAAGAGTTCAATTAGGGAGTAGGGGGAAAAGAAGAGGAGGGTACAATCCCTAGAAACTGATAGCAATGTTCAAAAAAACAGGGTGCAAGCAAAATATGAAAAAAATAACAAAAACTATTATAGTGTTATTATAAAGGTCATATAAAAATTCCTTGATAGGATCTACTTTAACTTCCTGCCACCTGGCATTCATAAAAGAAGCATTCTTCTTTTAACAATGTGATATTTTAAGCAGCACTGAAACACAGCAGCACTGAAGTCAGCATACTTATTTATTGAAAACCCAAAGGTTTCTATAGATTGCACTAAATTATGTTTATAAATTTGTGGTACATTATAGATCACAGAAATGAGAGTTTATCTTATTAGTTTCCTCCTGAGGCAGTAGCAGCGGTGTTTAGAGATAACTGCATTTATCAACCTTTAGGTATTAATTCCCAGAATCAAAAAAACTTTAGGATATGAATAGAACTTAATTTTCTGATCTACAGGATCAGAGAGATGAAAACAACTCATAGGTTCCAATGTTCTAAATGTTAGATAATGTGTATACACATGGGTATGAGTCCCCCTGTCCACTGTAACTGTCAGGTGGGCACATTAATAAGGTAAAATAGGGATGGGAAGCAGAGATGGACTAGCCTTTTCTAAACAATGTAGATTTACCTTGCCTTTGTACTTCCACTAAAGCTAAAAAAATCAAGAAGCACTTTGGGACATGGCTAATTACAGAACTCTTGCTAGGGGACAATTACCAATATCATAATCTGAAGCCTATATCCAGACCTCTTCAAGTTCAGGAGAAGCAACAAATAGTGGAAAGTGAAATGAATTTAGATTTGGGAGACAAAGGTTCTAATCCCAGCTCTGCCATTTATAAACTGGGTAACCCATTTCACTTCTCCACTCTTCTTTCCTTACCTGTAAAATAAGGAATTTGAATTAGGTGGGCTCCATGGTTCTCTATATCTCTGATAGCCTATAACTGTTTAGATACCATGAGTTGCCTGAAATTGTCAAGGGAGCCAAAGATTGCTAAAGTGAGAAACCCTGCATGAATATAGTTATCCTCAGTTGGGGTGGGGAATTCAGTAAGCAGATAAAATTAAACATTTAGACAACTTGCTCTGGTTTTCAAAAAAACAAAACAAAACAAAAAACATGTTCCTTGAGATGTAAAAGCCTTTCATTTATTATTTCATTAGTCACCTTAAAATTGACAAATGTGGGGAATGAAATAACAAAACATATGGGTTCTGACAGGAATGAGAGTTGATCACACTACTTTCATAGTAAAATGCCAATTGCTTTTCCTTCCATTATGTCCCCTTAACTCCAAGGTTTTATGATGGAACTATAAGGTCTATCCCTATTTATAGATTGTCAAAATGTTGGCCTCCGCATTTTAGCCATTTAGGAAAGCAGAGAACTCAAGGCATTACCTATGGGCCTTAACCAAACAGGTCATGAAGAGGCAGGAAATGTCTGACCCTATGGGTCATTACTGTTTGTATAAAGATAAAAAATAGAACTTATAAGAAAATAAAATGTTAGGGGGCAGAAGGACTAAAAGGAAGGTTGGGAGGATAGTTTTTTGTATTTTTTTTTTCTGTATGCAGAGCCAGATGTTCAAGATTTAATGGGGGGAGGACAAACACTTCCTTTTTTAAGGTCATAGAACTATCTGTTTCCTCCTGCTGCTTATTGTAATGTGATGTAAGCTTATGCAAATGATAACATCTAAAATCAAAAGATAAACCAAAAAGCCAAGGCAAAATGTACAAAGTGAAAACTTTCAGGAGTTGTTTTTACCTTTATCCTGGTAATGCATCATAATGAAGGCCAACAAGTTGAAGAAATTTAGGGGAGAGGGAGGAATAAAATTGAGCTGAGAACTAAGAACAACTAAATGGCTTGCCTTTTTCTTGAAGAAAAGTAATCAAATGACTGATATCAAGTGAGGATCAAAAAATGAGTTAACTGAAATGAACTGTGATCAGCTCTCTAAAGATGCTAACAAAATAGCTTCTACAGTCACACTGACAATATCCAATCCTATAATGTACTCCTGGAATGAATTCAGAGAGAAGCAGCAAAAAAAGGCAAAAATGGGTCAGTAGAAAACATGTGTCTAATACACAGTCCAGTGTCCCTGAAAGACTCTGGGCTCTCATATCTTTTGGGATGTCTCTCTCAAGAGAATGTTTTTCTCCTGCACAAAAATATTTATAGCAGCTCTCTTTGTGGTGGCCAAAAACTGGAAATCAAGGGGATGCTCATCAACTAGGAAATGGCTGAATAAATAGTGGTATATGAATGTAATGGAATGCTATTGTTCTTATAAGAAATGATGAACAGGAAGACTTCAGAGAGGCCTGGAAAGACTTATATGAACTGATGCTGAGTGAAAGGAGTAGAACCGGGGGAACTTTGTACACAGTACCAACCACAGTGTGTGAGGAATTTTTCTGGTAGACTTAGTATTTCATTGCAATGCAAGGACTTAAATAATTCCCAATGGTCTCTTAAGGCAAAATGCCTTCCACATCCAGGGAAAGAACTATGGAGTTCGACTGCAGAATGAAGCAGACCATTTTCTTTTGTATTATGTGTTGTTTTGTTCTCCCATTCATTTTAATTCTTCTATGCAACGTGACTAAGGTGAAAATGTATTTAATAGGAATGTATGTGTAGAACTTATATAAAACTGTATGCCATCTCAGGGAGGGGGTGGAGAGGTAGCAGGGAAGAGAGAGAGGGAGGGAGGGGGAAAATCTAAGATATATGGAAGTGATTGTAGAACACTGAAAACAAATAAAATAATAACAATTAAAAAAAAGAGAGAATGTTTTTCTCCTTAGTTTACTGCTTCTCCCTGTAGTTAATACAAGAAAATCTCCAAAATGAAGCTAAGACATAGATCATATTTAAGTTTTCTCAAATGAGGATAATGAGGTCCACAACCTGCACAAAAGTACTCAATATACAACATGGGCACTGGGCATTAACAGCTTTTATTTATAAACAATGCAGTCATGAGCTATAGGGACTCTGAAAAACTGTTGTTCATTTGTTTAAATCATACAATCACATATTTGGGGGCTTCAAGCATACCTGGCAATGAGAAGGCTGGTCCCTCCTACAAGATGTTAAATTTGGGAGTGTCTAAAAACTAAAAAAGCATGAATATTACTGGGACTTTGCTCGGGGAGAGACAATCAAGAATTATGTCTGATGAACTACTTATTATCAGAATTTCTTCCCCCAAGTTACCAGCCTGACTGTTATACAGAAATCGGGACATGGAATACAGATTTGGAATATGTGCCCAAGAGACAATTTGCTATCACAGTAAATATTATCTTAGGTAAGGAGGGGAAGAAGTTAAGGAAATGGAACAGGGGAATCAATGTGAGGAGTTCCCCAATCAATTTAACAAGGTTATGGAGCCATGGTTTAGAAGGCTCTAAAAGGTACCTTTTGGTCCATAGAAGGGAACTGGTCATCCTTTTCACAATGTAGGACTCCGTTTTAAACCTGGGCTAACTCAACAAGGGAACCCTGAGACTGTTTTCTCCCTGTTCACTAACCATTACCCCGGGAATTATTGTAGCTTTCTCTCCCTGAAATAAATAATGTGTTTAAATTAGCAGCTGCATGCACACCACTTCCAAACCTTTCAGGCTAAAGGTAAGCATTTACTACCAGTGCAATATACTTCACCTGATAGTCACTATTATTTAACCTGTATTAGAGCTCACACAAAAGTCACTAGTGGTATGTCAGCAAAGACAGGATATCAAGGCAATTATCAAAGCTGGGCTGCCCAGGGAAAGTCTGTTCTCTATCAAGAAGGATAGATTCAGGAATCACAATGTCTAAGATGTTAAAAAATCTCTCCTTTACATAAAAGGCTGTCCATTCATCCATTCATTCAACAAGTATAACTGCCAGGCTCAATGCTAGGGATGTAAAACATATAACAACAACAACAAAAAGAATAATAAACCCTTGTTCTCAAAAAACATTCCACTGGTGAAAAAAATGTACAATGAAAAAATATACAAAATGGATAGAGTGTAATTGCACGGAGAGGTAGCAAATAGGGGAACATTAGATTAGGCTTCCTGTGGAAGGTGACACCTGATCTGTGTGGGACACCTTGAATTTTTGAATCGTCCTCTCAGGTTGAAGTCAGCAAGCACATGTCTATCATGGCTCTGTGCTGCTACTGACAGTTACCATTACTTCTGGGAGATGACAGAAAAGAAGGTTAAGAGAAAGTCTGGAAAGTAAGGTTATGCTCAGTTTACTTATATGAGTTCAGCAGAGGCGTGCTAAGTTTGTCCTCCATACACTTCCAGTCAGGTGATGACTCTGGATCTTTAGAGTGGTCAAGTACTATTTTCCTACTCCTTTCTCTACCAGAAAAACAGGAAAGAACTGGAATAATTTACACTTATTGTTAACTAGTTACATATTACTATGCATAAATTTCAGTCAATGTGCTTGTGGTCATTTGTACCAGGTGTTAATTAAATAACCATTTCACAATGAAGTATAGTCAGTTAATGCACTATCTTTATCTAGTATTCAATTTATAATAATAATAGCAAATATTTATATAGCATCTACCATGTGCTCTGTACAAATATCTCATTCTATCCTCATGATAACCCTGGCAGGTAGGTGCTTTATCATCCTCTTTTTACAGAGGAGAAAACTAAGGCAAAAAGAGGTTATACAGGGTCACACAGGTGGTGAGTGTCTGAAGACAAATTTGAACTTAGATCTTCCTGACTCCAGGCCCTGTACTCTATGCACTGCACTAACTGGCTGCCTCAGATTTAAGCTTCTTTTTTGTTTAATTCAAAAGGTCTTGTCTCCTGTAAAATAATTTCAGGCATCACTAAAGCTGGTCCAAAAAAAAAAACAAAACACAACAACTGGAGTATAAAAGAATCTCTAAAAATCCCACTAGAATACAGCAATTCCTGTTGGTAAATTTGTTGTAATCAATTTTGAATAACTAGACTTGGGGTAGGAAAGGAGATTCTAAATATACCACCTGAGGTCTCTAATAGATAAACTTGCTTCCCAAGAAGAAAGATTAAGAAGCTGGTTGAGGTGTGGCTAAGAAAGGCTAAGAAGTCCCACAGCTGGCTAAGATGTGGCTAAACATATTCCTTAGACTTAGGGGGTAGGTGTGGGGTGTTGGTGCTGAAGAATACTTCCCAACAGGGATTCCTAGCCATTAGGAAACTTCTAATGATTGACTAACAGAGGATCAAACCATCTCTCCTTGTGGTAAATAAAAGAAAGATACCTAGTCATATTCTCTCTTTTCCAGGACATCATAACAAACAACCCTCTACATACTCCTTTATTACTTAGTCAAATTTCTGAGGACACAGATACAAAAAATTGTTATCAACGATATCTATTCTCTTTGTTAACAGAGATATTATTAATTATTGGGGATAAAAATCCAGCTGTAAGGCAATTTTGCATCCTTGCGCCACTAAGCAACTGTTTGCACTCATTTCACCAAGTCTTACTTCCTTGTGTTTATATATCCCTATTCTTCACTCCTTGAGATCATATGAAAATGCTCTAAACCATTTATTTCATTAAAGTTCTATCACTTCTATTTCCCCCCACCCAAATGTGAGCAGTTTATAGCATTCAGAAGTTTTATATTCTAAGTATTAAATTCCTTCACTTAATCCTCAACTTTACTTGGTTAAGTTATTTATCTCTATAAACTTCCATTTTCCTATTGTTAAATAACAGGTACTCACAAAACAGATAAACTGATATTATAGAATTAATATTAGTGCTAATTTAAGTATTATTTGCATTAAACTGAATTTATACACTTTTGAAGAAAAAAAGGTTGTGCCTGCAACCCAATCCTCTAATACAATAAGAAAGAGTAAAACCTAACTTTACATGTATTCCTAAGGAGAGTCTGCTGAAGTATATTCCTAAGGAGAGTCTGCTGAAGTAAGCATCTAAGAAAATCCAATTCATGGTATAAAATACAGGCTCATACACTAAGGGACATGGTACCCAAAATGGAAGAGAATCATTCACACTCCTCCCAAATATACTGCAATGATGATTTTATTTTGCTAACTGAATAGGAAAGGCATCAAACTGAAAGGGTAGCTTCCTAACATATCTTCATAATCAGAAACATGACACATACCTGACCCAGCTATGTAGAAGTTGGAAAAAGTTATGCTTTTTCAGCATTTAAAAAAATCATAAACAAATGTATTCTTCCCTATTCTTCACCCCACCTTAAATGCACGTACACATGCACATGTGAGCATGTATGCTACACACAGACACACACACACATACCCCATCCGCTGATTCTCTATGGTTAATGACAGCTTTCTTGCCTAATTTGAAAGCCAGCCTTGGAAAGAGTTCTGGGGGGGGTGGAGCCAAGATGGCGGAGTGAAAGCAACGACTCACCTAAGCTCCTGGAAAAACTCCTCTGGATATATCTGGGGGGAGAGTCTGACCAGACTTTGGAGGTGTAAAATCCAGTGGGTGACGGACTTTGACAGATTCAGAGCCCAGGCTGGACCGGAGGGTCCACGGGAGGGATCTGTTCCGCGGGGGTAAGACCCCTGCGCACAGCGCAGCGCGGTCGGCGCGGCACGGCGGAGGGGACCAGAGGAGCCCGAGAGTGGCGGGCGAGACCAGCGGAGCAGGAGATAAGCCAGGCCGAGCCGGTGAGAGCCGCTGAGTGCCAGACATCAGCGCAGCAGCCCTTGAAACCTTCAGCTTGAAGACTGGACTTTGGTGGGTCAACTACTTGAACTTCCAGGAACTGGGATGGCAGAGTGATCAGTAAGTGCTCTCTCCTCCCCGCTGATGACCCTGAGGGAACCATAAAATTCTTCCCCAGATTAATCCTGGATCAGTGGGAGCAGCAGAAGGGGGCGGGTGGTCTCATAACACCAGAGGCTGGAAAAGTGGCAAAGGGAGATTCTTCCTACTGTGGTGGAGGCGATCTGGAGGGACAGACGACCCAGGGCAGAGAAAATTCGCACTGAGACCCAGGCAAGCCTCAGAGCCGGGAGACAAGCCCCAGGAGGGGCGGGAACACGCGTTAGCTTCTAGGCGTGCCCCAGCCCTCCAGGGGAAAAGGGAAGACAATAGGGAAGCTGGGATTACCATCCCCTGACCTTGCCTTTGCCTCAAGTCAGCTGAGGAGATCTCCTGAGACCAGACCACACCTCCCACACACCTAACAAGCTAACCCCAGGGTTGATCGGTGAAACAAAAAACAAAAGCCTGCTTTTAGCCTAGACACACATCAGCTCAACTTAAAGATCTGTACCTTCTGACTGAAAGAACCAAAAGCTACAACACTCAGCCAACATCATGAATCGGAAAAAGCAGACGAAAAGTGAAAAAACCATAGAATCTTTCTATGGGGATAAGGACCAAAACACAAACACCAAAGAGGTTAGAGCTGAGACTGTACTTCCATCTGAAACCTCAGATGGGACTATGAATTTCTCACAAGCACAACTAGATTACCTGGAACATCTGAAGAAGGATATAAAAGAAAAACTGGCCAATGATTTTAAAACTATAAAAAAAGAATTCACTGATGAGAACATCACCCTGAAAAAGAAAATTGAAGAAATGGAAAAGGAAGTTCAAAAATTAACTGGAGAGAATAATTCCCTAAAAGGAAGAGCTAATCAAATGGAAAAGGAAACCCAAAACCTAATTGGGAAAATTGATCAGATGGAAAAGGAAACCCAAAACCTAACTGGGAAAATTGGTCGAATGGAAAAAGAAGTACAAAAATTAAATGGAGAAAATAGCTCCTTAAAGGGAAAAATTGGTCAGATGGAAAAGGAGATGGAAAAGCTAACTGAAGAAAACACTACGATGAAGATTAGAATTGGGCAAGTAGAAACTAATGACTCAATGAGGCAACAAGAATCAGTCAAACAAAATCTAAAGAATGAAAAGATAGAAGAAAATGTAAAATATTTAATTGGAAAAACAACTGACCTGGAAAATAGATCCAGGAGAGAAAATCTAAGAATTATTGGCCTGCCAGAAACCCATGATGAAGAAAAGAGTCTGGACAATATCTTCCAGGAAATCATCAAGGAAAACTGTCCAGAAGTACTAGACTCAGAGGGCAAAATAGTCATCGAAAGAATTCACCGTTCCCCTCCCGAAAGGGATCCCAAACTCAAAACCCCAAGAAATATAGTTGCCAAATTCCAGAGCTATCAAGTGAAGGAGAAAATACTACAAGCAGCCAGAAAGAAACAATTCAAATATCAAGGACACACAGTCAGGATCACACAGGACCTTGCAGCTTCTACATTAAAAGATCGAAAGAATTGGAACCCAATATTCCGTAAGGCAAAGGAGTTGGGACTTCAACCAAGGATCAACTACCCAGCAAAGTTCAGCATAACATTTCAGGCAAGGAGAAAGTCATTCAACGAAATAAGGGATTTCCAGAGCTTCCTGACCAAAACACCAGAACTCAATAGACAATTTGATCTTCAAATGCAGGTCTCCAGAGAATCATAAAAAGGTAAACAGAGGGGAAAAAACAAAAACAAAAACTTGCTACTCAATTAGGGCAAACTGTTTACCTCCCTATAAGGGAAGATGATACCTGTTAATCTTGAGAACTGTGCAGCTATTATGATAAAAGGGATATATGTAGAGGGAACGGGCATAAAGTAAATGATGTCATGTCAAAAATATGATTTAAGTATGAGAAGGGAATGTAATAGGAGGTGTGGAAAGGGGGAAGCAGAAAATGGCAAATTATATCACAGGAAGAAGTACAAAACTATAGTAGAGGGAAGGAGGGGAGGGAGATGAGCATTGTTTGAGAGGTACTCTCATCTGATTTGTTCAAAGGAGGGAACAATAATCTTAAGTAGATAAGCCTAACTAGCTTTATAGGTAGTAGGAGGGGAAGGGGGAAGAAAGGGGAGGGTGGCTAAAAGGGAGGAAAGAAGCAATAAGAGTAAAGGGAACTAAAAGGGAGGGGGGTCAAAAGAAGGAGGGGAAGGCTGCAGGAGGAGGGGGAGAAAAGTGAATACTATTGAGGAGGGGAAGGGAGATGGGAGAGCTAAAAGCACAAATGGTGGGAAAGAGGTTGGAGGGAAATACACAGATTGTAATCATAACTGTGAATGTGAATGGAATGAACTATCCCATAAAACGGAGACGGATAGCAGAATGGATTAAAAGCCATAATCCAACAATATGCTGCTTACAAGAAACACATTTGAAACGGGGGGATACACATAGGATAAAGGTCAAAGGATGGAGCAGAATATATTGTGCTTCAGCTCATGTAAGAAAGGCAGGAGTAGCAATCCTAATCTCAGACAAAGCAAAAGCAGAAATAGATCTAATCAAAAGGGATAAGGATGGAAACTATATCCTGCTAAAAGGCACCATAGACAATGAAGCAATATCATTACTAAACATGTATGCTCCAAGTGGTATAGCATCCAGATTCTTAGAGGAGAGGTTGGGGGAGTTGAAGGAAGAAATTGATAGCAAAACTATACTAGTGGGGGACCTCAACCTCCCCCTCTCTGAACTCGATAAATCCAACCTCAAAATAAACAAGAAAGAGGTTAAGGAGGTAAATAAAACTCTGGATAAGGTAGATATGATAGATCTTTGGAGAAAATTAAATGGGAATAGAAAGGAATATACTTTTTTCTCAGCAGTACATGGAACATTTACAAAAATTGACCATGTACTAGGACATAAAAATCTCACAATCCAGTGCAGAAAGGTAGAGATAATCAATGCATCCTTTTCAGATCATAATGCATTAAAAATTACATGTAATAAAAGGCCATGGAAAGAGAAACCAAAAATCAATTGGAAACTAAATAATCTAATTCTAAAGAAGGGTTGGGTTAAAGAAGAAATCATAGAAACAATCAACAATTTCATTCGAGAGAATGACAGTAGTGATACAACATACCAAAACTTATGGGATACTGCAAAAGCAGTTATTAGGGGAAGTTTTATATCTCTGAATGCTTACATAAATAAAATAGAGAAAGAGGAGATCAATGACTTAGGCATGCAGTTGAAAAAGCTAGAAAAAGAACAAATTGAAAATCCCCAAGTAAATACCAAATTAGAAATACTGAAAACCAAAGGAGAGATTAATAAAATTGAAATTAAGAAAACTATTGAATTAATAAATAAAACCAATAGTTGGTTTTATGAAAAAACTAATAAAATTGATAAACCTTTGGTCAATCTGATTAAAAAAAAGAAAGAAGAAAACCAAATTACTAATATTAAAAATGAAAGGGGTGAACTCACCTCCAATGAGGAGGAAATTAAAACAATAATTAGAAACTACTTTGCCCAACTTTATGCCCACAAATTCGATAATCTAAATGAGATGGATGAATATTTTAAAAAATACAAATTGCCCAGATTAACAGAAGAGGAAGTTGATTACTTAAACAACCCCATCTCAGAAAAAGAAATTGAACAAGCCATCAATGAACTCCCTAGGAAAAAATCTCCAGGGCCAGATGGATTCACAAGTGAATTCTATCAAACATTTAAAGAACAGTTAATTCCAATACTACATACACTATTCTTGAAAATTGGGGAAGAAGGAGTCCTCCCAAATTCTTTCTATGATACAAATATGGTTTTGATACCCAAACCAGGAAGAGACAAAACAGAGAAAGAAAATTATAGACCAATTTCCCTAATGAATATAGATGCAAAAATTTTAAATAAGATTCTAGCAAAACGAATACAGCATCTTATCACGAGATTAATACATTATAATCAGGTAGGATTCATACCAGGACTACAGGGCTGGTTCAATATTAGGAAAACTATTAGCATTATCGATCACATCAACAACAAAGCTAACAAAAACCACATGATTATCTCAATAGATGCAGAAAAAGCTTTTGACAAAATACAACATCCATTCCTACTAAAAACATTGGAGAATGTAGGAATAAAGGGAACTTTCCATAAAATAATAAGCAGTATCTATCTAAAACCTTCAGCAAGCATTATATGCAATGGGGATAAGCTAGATGCATTCCCAATAAGATCAGGGGTGAAACAAGGTTGTCCATTATCACCACTATTATTTAATATGGTACTAGAAATGTTAGCTGTAGCAATTAGACAAGATAAAGATATCCAAGGAATTAAAATAGCCAAAGAAGAAACTAAGTTATCACTCTTTGCAGATGATATGATGATTTACCTAGAGAATCCCAGAGATTCAAGTAAAAAATTACTAGAATTAATAAACAACTTTGGCAAAGTTGCAGGGTACAAAATAAACCCACACAAATCTTCTGCATTCCTATATATTAGCAACAAAGTCCAACAGCAAGAGATAGAAAGAGAAATCCCATTTAAAGTTAGGGTAGACAGTATAAAATACTTAGGAGTCTACCTGCCAAAACAAACCCAGGGATTATATGAACACAATTACAAGACACTTTTTGCACAAATAAAGTCAGATTTAAATAAGTGGAAAAACATTAGTTGCTCATGGGTAGGCCGGGCTAATATAATAAAAATGACAATTCTACCCAAATTAATATACTTATTTAGTGCCATACCAATTAAATTATCAGACAATTACTTTCTAGAGCTGGACAAAATAATATCAAAATTCATTTGGAAAAACAAAAGGTCCAGAATATCAAAGGGACTAATGAAAAGAAATGCTTGGGAAGGTGGCCTAGCGCTACCAGACCTCAAACTGTACTATAAAGCAGCAATTATCAAAACCACTTGGTATTGGCTAAGAAACAGAGAGGTAGACAAGTGGAATAGACTTGGCACTCAAGATGCAGTAGGCAAGGAATATAGCAACCTTCTGTTTGATAAACCCAAGGACCCCAGCTTCTGGGATAAGAACTCATTGTTTGACAAAAATTGCTGGGAAAACTGGATAACAGTGTGGCGGAAATTAGGCATAGACCCATACCTGACACCGTACACAAGAATAAAGTCCAAATGGGTACATGATTTAGGTATAAAGATTGATACCATGAATAAACTGGAGAAGCAAGGAATAGTGTATTTATCAGATCTATGGAGAAGGGAAGAATTCTTTACTAAAGGAGAGATAGAATGCATTATGAAATGCAAAATGGATAACTTTGATTACATTAAACTGAGAAGTTTTTGCACAACCAAACCCAATGCAACCAAAATCCGGAGGGATGTAGTAAATTGGGAAAGAATTTTTACAGCTAAGCTCGGGGATAAAGGCCTCATTTCTAGAATATACATAGAACTGATCCAAATGTACAATCATACAAGTCATTCCCCAATTGATAAATGGTCAAAGGATATGAACAGGCAATTTTCAGAGGAAGAAATTAAAGCTATCTATAATCATATGAAAAAATGCTCTAAATCACTATTGGTTAGAGAGATGCAAATCAAAACAACTCTGAGGTACCACATCACACCTATAAGATTGGCAAACATGACAGAACAAGAAAATGATAAATGCTGGCGAGGATGTGGGAAAGTTGGAACACTAATTCATTGTTGGTGGAGCTGCGAGCGCATCCAACCATTCTGGAGAGCAATTTGGAACTATGCCCAAAGGGCTACAAAAATGTGCATACCCTTTGACCCAGCAATATCGCTACTAGGACTATATCCCTAAGAAATCATAAAAATGGGAAAGGGTCCCACATGTACAAAAATATTTATAGCAGCACTCTATGTAGTTGCCAAAAACTGGAAGTCAAGAGGATGTCCATCAATTGGGGAATGGCTGAATAAATTATGGTATATGAATGTAATGGAGTACTATTGTGCCATAAGAAATGATGAACAAGAAGACTTCAGAGAGGCCTGGAAGGACTTATATGACCTGATGCTGAGTGAAAGGAGCAGAACCAGGAGAACTTTATGCACAGCAACAACCACAGTGTGTGAGAGTTTTTTCTGGTAGACTTAGATTTTTGTAATAACACAAGAACTTCTTACCAAAAAAAAAAAATCCCAATGGAGGATCTCAAGGCAAAATGCCTTCCACACTCAGAGAGAGAAATATGGAAGTCACTCACATATTGTAGCAGATCATGTTTGTGTATGTGTATGTGTTTGAGTATCATGTTCTGATTTGTTATACGATTTCTTTCATTTATCTTAGTCTGACTACATAGCATGACTATAGTGAAAATATACTCAATAGGAAAGTATATGTAGAATCTATACAGAATTGTATGCAGTCGTGGGGAGGGAGGGGGGCAGTGGGGGGTAGATGGGGGGGATAAAATCACAATTGTATGGCAGTGATTGTTAAACATTACAAAATAAAAAAAAAAAGAGTTCAGAATGGAAAAAAAAAAAAAAGAGTTCTGATCTCTCAAATGCTGAAATATCAGCTTTTAAGTAAAGACTACTTTTAAAATACCCAAGAAAATAATATAGTTATCAGAAGCAGTCATTATGGATATGTAAATGTTCTAAATGTTAGCAAAATGTGTGACCTTAAAAATTATGTTATTGTTTAATCTAATACTTAAATTTAACAACAGTAAAATGTAGCATTTTAATGAAGAAGCAAATCACATTTTTTTATCAGCCTACTAGCCCTAGTTTCAAAGTTTGAGTGGCTATTCATTGTATAATGCATTCAAAGACTGCAATGGATAGTCTTCTATCATTGGCTAGTCAAATTATTCAGCTGGTATCTTAAGTATGCACTGAGCATTATGAGAGATTTGAATAATTCTAATTTTCATTTTCTAAAGAAACTCAGAATGTTTAACCATAAGATGTGGTTTTTATTCATTTACATTTAAATGATGATCTCTTTTCTGTATTATGGTCAACACTTAGGATCCTTCTAAAATATATCTAGTTGGTCTACTTAGATGTCCACTGTGAAACCTACTATGTGAAACCATGAAATTTTTGCTGAACGGACTATTCAAAAAAAATCAAGTAACAACTTGTTAATACCATTTTATTTTATTCCTCCTCCCACCCCCAAAAAGAAAAAGAATTTGGGTTACACTCAAGAAATAGACTCCACAAAGGAAACTAAACTGGAGCATTTCTGAAGCCCATCAAGGCTTGATCAGTTTATATCACTTACACCATGTTGTATCTCTACCTCCTAATAGTTGTTCTATCACTGCTTAATTTCTTCTTTCAAAGAAAGGAAGTTCAGTTCATGATACTGGTAGTCAAAAAACTTAGATTTTACTTTTAATTCCCCTCTTATTGGGTAAAATGTTTCATTTTGGGTCTCAGTTACTCTCCCTGAAAAAGGAAAGTTCAACTGCATATTACTGAATTAAGATTCAATAGTGCTTACAATCAATGATATTTTATTATGCATCCAAAGTCTATCTTCACAAAGTGATTCTATAAGATGAAAAATTTTAAAGTACTTTCTAAATCCCTTTTATTTACTTAACTTTGGGGGATAAGGAGGAGAGAGAGGCTAGACAGGGATGTCAATAGGGGTTGGTCCTACAGTTATTTAATGCAATGATTTAAAGTACTTACAAATGTTAGGAGAAAAACATGGAGTTAGTCATATCAGATCAAAATAGTTTGGGGGATAACCACACTTAATTAAGATACAGTTGATTATAAACATTTAAAAAATACATAATTAAATAATATATCCAATTCCAAATGAAACCTAACAGGCCTTTGTTCCATGTTAATTTTTACAGAATACGCTTCTCAAAGATATATTTACAAGATATGTGTATAATATATATCTTAAAATACATAAGTATATATGATAAATATAAGGTATTTATAGTAAGACTACATTAAAGAAATGTCTGTTCTTTAACACAATTTAAGCAAGACAATGAAATTGAAAAGAGTTAGTATATCTTTTCTTTTTGATATGGCAGGCAGTTTTATATAAAAATGTCTATGAATATTTAGGGATAACTATTTGAACTAACTACTTCACAGGGTTGTTATGAGGAAAAAACTTTACAGAATTTCAAGTATTATAACAATGAGTTATTACCTATGTCTGTCAAATACCCAGAAAAGATTAATCTACAAACAAGAGAATCACTATGTAAAATCATTTTTTGTAGAAATGGTGAATGTTCAGGATTGCCATTCTAATGTTCATATTAGTAGATAATATTTCTCTAGCTGCATATAGCAAAAAATACAGCATTAAAACTAAACACATTAAGAAAAAATGTTTTCAGTACTTTTATGTATTTTGTTAAATATTCATGGTTGTAAAATGATCTAGTTGAGCCATTCTGCCCTAGTTCTAGCAGCTCTCTTGGGTCTTTTAAAATACCTATGCAAAGAATTGTCCATTTACAACTAAAAAGCCACAGTGTCTGGGGGTGTTCACATAATTTTGACATCCACATAATTTTCTTTCAGCACTTGCTATAAGTGAATTAAGAAAAAAGTTCATATTAGAACTGGAAGAGATATTAAAAGATCATCTAGTGCAACTGCTTCTTTCACAAGAAACTACAACCAAGAGAGGAAAACCAACTTGTTAAAGGCAGTATGTGTAGTAACTGGTACAGTCAGGATTTTAGCCCAGGTGCTCTGACCCTGCATCATCAGGTCCTTTTCCCACTTCGCCACAATAAATATTTGTAATATTATTATTCTCTCTGTCTCTCTCTCCTCCCTCCTTTTCCCTCTGGGATAATTATTCATGTAATTATTCATTTAAATCTATATTTTGTTTAATTTTATTCAACAAAGAAATTGACTCAGCAAAATGTCTTAAGCCCCTACAGGATACAAGGCATTGTGCAAGCTACTGAGAGCGATATAAAGTTGAGATAAGTTTTCCTCACTCTCTAGCAGGTCACATAGTACGTGTTAAAGAAAGGTCTTGCACACAGGTTTTTCAAACTCTAAGGTTGTCCCATTATTTCCTACATCCTGTTCCCCTGAGGCTTTGTAAAAATGTATTTCTAAACAGGAGAGGGGGAAGAGGAAGTAAAATGGTGGTTGGAATATAGAATGCTTTCTTCACAGAAGTCTAACTCCCACCTGTCTCTTTAATACATGTGTGTACTGGTACATTTCATGTGAATTGTTCTTTTGCCTCTATTTCCAAAGCATATATCCTAAGTTATCCCTCCTTCATTGGATACCCTATCAATACTCATGTATTATGTTTACCAATTTGCACTTAAATGTTGTTTTGTGAACTGACTGATATTCTTAAAGTATATATGTCTAACTACATGGTTAAGTTCCTTTATGGCAGAAACAATGTTTTCAATCTTCTGTTTCCCTCAAATTAGAGCTCTAAGCATAGCTCATATGTTCTTTATACTTGAAAATATCAAAATCTGATATTGCAATTACTCATATGGCTAACTAACCATGTCAGCAAACATTAAAAATATAACGAGGAAACAATACAATTGTTAGACAGTGTGGTCAGATACTTCCAAGTAAAGTCCACTTACTGCCACACTACTCCACTCCCAGTTTCAGGGGTGGGGCAGAAACTAATATATATACAGAGAGACAGGCAGATAGATAGATACACACATACATATAAACAAAGTATTATTTTTTCAGATAAAAACAAAGTCTAAATTAATCATAACCATAAAGTAAGAATATGTAGGTTAGAATACAGAGAAATAAAATTTTTAATACTAAGCTATTGGCCATACTGCTTGAATTATATCCTTGTATGAGTGTAAATGCCAGAATTAATGAAACCAGCAAGCTGTTTAAACATATATGTTATGTGACCCTGGAGGGGTGGGGGTTGGGGGAAGCAACCTACTTTTTTCTTTATTTCAAAGTAAGTTTTAGAAATACACATTAACAGCTTAGTTTAATGAGTTCTATATATTTATCTGGACCCCACCTACCTCCAAATACTTCTGAAGTGAGTTATAAAATTAAAAAAAAACAACAACCATAAAATAGAATAACTAAGGAAAAAACATACATGATACAAAAGTAACATGGAATAGATGTTACTGGGTATTTGAGAGTTTGACTCCAGATGCCTGTTCTAATGAATTACTAAAGCTAGTCCTAACCAATTTATACAAATGGCCTAGAAAAAAAAAGAAGTCATGGCCCATTTGACTTCACATGGTACAATGGAATAAACAATGATCTTAAAGTCAGATAACCTAGGGTGCAGTTCCAGGTACAATGCTTTCTTGCTGGAGTATCTTTGGACAAGTTATTTACCTTTGCAACTTCCAGATCTGTAATATGGGGATAACATATATATAACATATAACTCAGAAAATTTTATACATTTCTAAGTGCTATAAAATGTAAATTAAATTTTATAAGGAAACCATTAAAAATAGATCCTAGCAGACAGAACAAGCAATGACACACAAAAAAATTCCAGGCCCCAAGTCCCATGTGCTTAGCTTTTTTTTAATAAATAAAAGCATATATATTTTTAAAAAGCTTTTTTTTTAGTGTATAAAAGTATACTGGGGCAGTTAGGTATCATAGTGAATAAAGTGCCAGGTCTGAAGGCAGGAAGATCAATCTTCCTGAGTTCAAATCTGGTCTCTTAACACTTCCTAGTTATGTGACCCTGGGCAAGTCACTTAACCCTGGACATGACTGAAAAAAGACTGAATTTTAAAAAGTACATAATGGCTGCCACAGATTGGAGCCTATAAAACTATGTGTGTGAATACGTATAATATTACTACCAACTACTATTCATTGACCAGATCTTAATCAATAAATTCAATGTATTTTCCCAAAATTTTGAAATAAAAACAGCACTAAAAAGCACTGTATGGTTCTGCATAACTGCCTTTCTTTTTTAAATCTTAGTTACAAATAAAGGTTCCATGGGCAATAGAAGATATTCAGAAATGAATGTGATATAAAAACAAATACAGTATTAAAAAAAAAAAAAGATCACCATAAAAAGTGAAGTAAGCTGTAACTTTTTATAACAATTGAATTTCCCCAAACTTTAGCTCAAATAAACCTCTCAGAAACCTGAAGACATAATATTTTCATATTTGGTTATGGTCCTTCAAGACCATTTTTCCTGTGTTACATCAGTTTAAAAGATCTGCCTTATGTTTGTCCTCTGTTTGGTCATAAGATACAAGGGACTGGTTAGATAGGAATGTTCAAGATCTCAGCCAGGAACTAGCAAACTGCCATATGCTATTATCCTTTTCTTTTGCAAATGCTTGGTTAACTAGTGTTTCAAGAAAAGAGGGAGATCAGACAGGATAAATGTCATACACAGGTGTATAGCAGCATAACAAAACAAGGTCGATAGTAAGATGCATATGAATTTTAATTCATAATTAGCCTTTTAGATTGAAAGAGGTAGTAAACAAATGAAAACATATATACAAGGTAGTCACATTCCAATGCATATTAGTTCTAAATTACTAACATGAAAATATCATGTTTGAAATTACTAGGAAATCCTGTAAATTCATAGGCATATGAAAGAAAGCTGTCTATTGATATCTGTACTGGTTCTTTGTCTTTCAGAGACATAGACAGATATGCTATTACATTTTACCAAACAAATTACAAAAACCATTCTCATCTCAAACATGCAGCTTTCAGTACCTTTCAGTGAATTAGTCTAAAAAAATAAAAAATTTAAAGAACTTATTATATTTACCATGAAGTAGTCTGCTTTTTAATGAATTTCTGTGCCTGTAAGTACTGTCAAATCAAAGATTTGAGGGAGAGAAGTTATACAAAGGTTGTTGTTGTCCTGAGATGAAAATAACCATTTAAAAATGTTTAAGCACTAAGAAGGATGTATGTTTTACCATTAAACAAAAAAAATACCCTGGCCTTAAATAATCTTCTGAAGAAGAATTATTTTTAGGCCACTTAAATAAATGCACTAAATCTTATTTATGTATTTATTTTTACTGCAGTGTATTAACTTACTTCACAAAGTCCTTCACCAATGCCTCATTGTGGCATTGAGGTAAAACATGGGTTCTAAAATGTTACTTGAGTTAAGTAAAAGCTCTGGCAGGTTATACCAAATTAGAGGGATTTCAGGTATAATCATGGCAATACTCTTCCTCATTCTGTAAACAACCTAGCTACAGAGAGATAAACCAACGGGCCCGGAGACTTCATAAGGCAATAAAGTCTTTGGCTATGGTAACTTATAAAAACAGAGAGTAAGAAATGACCATCAAATCTTGGGTGCCATTTTGTTGGTTAGTTGTTACCTTTCATCCTAGAAGAGGACCTAAATGACTTTACTATGTTGGAGTCAAGGTACAGTGTATACGACTGTGGCTGATCAGACCCATATGAGCTCAGAAGACTCTACCACAGGTTGGGCACAAATAGTCCACACAAACATTTGGAGTGGAGATGTCTCACATTTGCATATCTCACATTTCTTCTGTACTACTACAATTCTGCTTTGCTCACTGAGCATGGCACCTTCTTTGATGTGGGGACACGATATTAGAAAGTCATTTGCCAGTGTCTCCCATGTCATACAATCAATTCCAAGGTTCTTCAGAGAGACTTTGAGAGTGCCCTTGTATCGCTTTTCTGACTACCATGTGAACACCTGCCTTGTGTGAGCTGTCCACAAAATAGTTCATATGTGGAACCATCAGTCACAGCAAACAGAGAAATTCTGAATACTGCAGATAAGTTCACTTACCTTGGCAATATGCTTTCCAGGAATGTACACAAAGATAATGAGGTTGACATATACATTGACAGAGCTAGTTCAATGTTTGGGAGGTTCCAAAGAAAAGTGTGAGAAAGAAAAGGTATTGGTATGCCTACCAAACTGAAGATCTACAGAGTCATTATGTTAACCTTATTGTTGTTACACCTGTGCAATCTGGACAGTACACCAGTGCCATGCCAGAAAACTGAATTGCTTCCATTTGAACTGTCTTAGGAAGATTCTAAAGATCACCTGGCAAGATAATGTACCAGACACCAAGGTCCTTTTTCGAATTAAACTGCCAAGCATTCAAAATCTACTACAGAAAGTGCAATTCTGATAGGTTGGCCACGCTGTTCAGATGCCAAATGTACATTTGCCTAAATATACATTTGAACTTTTGTGCTTCTAGAATGAACAGTAGTATAATGACAGAAAAAGGAGCAAAATTATAATACATATTTTTAGATCAAGCTATCAACATTAGTCTAACTGTTGGTAGTCTAAATGAGATTAATGACCAACAAAACAACATATTATTTGACAAAGTGAATTAATATAGATGTCTTTGAAATGAAATTGTAGGATTAAAAGAAGTTAAATGAAAGATGGCAACAGGTTTTTCTTGAAGAAGACACAGAGTTGGCAGGGCTGGTTTACAACAGGCCCAAAGGCAACAGGAAACATTATTTCATAAGACTCTTGCTAATGTCACAATGCAGTACTTGATGAACACAGGCAAAAAGACCACTATTAACATAATTTTAGCTTATGCACCAATATCTATTGAAGATGAAAAATTTATAGAACATCTACAAAGAACATGACAAGATCCTTCAAATCCAATCAACACATACTTTGGTACTCAGTGAATTCAGTAAAAAACTGGATACTGTGAAGGATTAGAAAACATGGTTATAGGTTAAAAAACAACAACAATCAGTCTAAGGCTTATAAACTAATCAGAAGTCTCTTATCCATATAGTAGGACTATTTTCTTCAGGAGTATTGGAAGGCTCTGCTCATATCAAAAAATAAAACTGATTCTATCTGGACAGGAAATGACTGTTAACAACGTGGGAGTCATGTCAGAGTCAACTGGTTGAGGTAGTCAGAATTCTGACTACTTAGAGCAAAGTTCAAAATTAAAATCAAATTAAAAGAATAAAAGCGAAGAATCACTATGTGCCAGCATAAGAACCTGAACTGCATCTACTCAAATTGAAAATCCTAACAACAACAACAAAAAAAGTACATGGAACTAGACAAAGATGTTAGCTCTGATACTCCTCAATATTTTCTGACTAAGTTAACACAAGGTAAAGCAGAGAAAGACAAGAGTCAGAAACCACTTTAAGTAAACAAACTCGATCTCCTCATCAAGCTTGGAGGCATGACAAGCCAAGGAAAATGGGAACATTAGAATTAAAAACTGCAACCCCACTTCAGGGAAACTTCTTTCCAAAGTTCCTGAAGCTCTCTGCATAGCTAGCTGCACTCCTCATTAGCAGTTTCTTCAGTCCTCATTCTCCTTGAGTTTTCTGCAGCTCTTAACTTCTTTCTCTTTTGAATTTCTTGTCCCAGTTCTGTCCTGATTCTCTTTCCCTCTCAGTTTTCTTTACAACTAAGTTCTGCCCCCTAGGCATGGGTATTTCCCATGGTTCTGTCCTGAGTAATTTTCCCTTTTTGGTCCAGATATATCTAGTTTTACTGTCTCTTGAAAAATCTCATCAGTTCCCATGGGGGTTCATGTATTGTATATCTCTATGCAACTGCTTCCCTGTTTTAAATAAATAAATCAGCATGATTCAAATCACTTGTTTGAAGCTTCTTAACATACATTAGTCAAGTTCATGTCATTGTCAGTCACTGAGGGTTTCTTTTTTTAATCCACTTTTAAATTTGACCCATTTCATAGCTTAAACCACATTTAACTACATTCAACAAATCCAATTGAGTTACACTTCACCACTGTCACATTTTACTATCGCTTGGAAAAATGATATTTACTTACTGAATTTCTCAAAGTTTCTAACCTGTTTATTCTGTGGTCTAAGATCATCTATTAATCCTTTTCCTCTGTTTTGAAGAAGTGTAGATATTTCTATAGCTACCCAAGGGAGCCGGGATCTGTGTTCCATCAATATTATATGGATTTTTGTGATGATACTTTCCAAGTCTGTTGTTATTGTGGTGTTCGCATCAATCCTCAAAATATTACAGAGACTTCTAATGATATACATGACTACTCAAAAGAATGAATGAAGAAATCCACACAAGAAAAACTAAATCATTTAGACTGACATGTAGTTGGATGACAAGTTGATTATTTTAAGATATAAACCTAGAATAAGCACAGAAGACATAGATTAAGCTGGACTGCATTCAAGAAAGTACATGGTGCTTTTAATGATACCAACATCTTCATTAACACGAGACCTCATCTTCTCAACACCAATATTCCTCCTGGTGATGTGTATGGCTACAGATCTTAGAACATCTCAGAAAAAAAAAAGTTACAGGTGACCTACCCAAAAGGAAATGAAAGGATGCATGATGCATGTATGAAGGCTACAGCTTAATTCCAAAGATGACCTGGGTACAATTTCTGAATAAAAAAAGAAGTCTTCCAGTCATATAGCAACAGTGACAGGAAAGCAACCATCAGCAACTCAAGTGCTATGCTGCACCCACAAAATGAAGGAAGGGGGGAAAGTGATGAATAAAAAATGTCCTCCAGCAAGCTTATTAGATACACTATGAAAAATATAGAAAGAGGACAAGGATCACAAACCCTGAAGATTATGAACCAGTTGAAATTTGCATTGACAAAACCAAACCCACATTAGTAAGATCCCAGATCTATTGAAGTAAACATTTACTTCATTATTCTAATGAGTATGTATTAATGTCAAAATACCAAGAACCCATGGACTCATCCATCCTCTAACTAGTTCAATGACTATTTCCACTCTAACACAGACTGACCCCTCAATGTCTTAAATGTCTTAATGACAGTTTGGAGGAACAGTCTTGTTCATAAAAATGTAAAATCTGATTGCCAGCTTTATGTTGATGAGTCTCTCTAAACTGATGTAAACTGGTCCTGAGATGATAGTCCACATTCCCTCTCTGCTACCACAGTCTTCAAAACTCAAGGTCACTTCTACACCACCAGGAGGTGCTACGTATTTTAAGGGAGACATTTACAAGCATTTGATATTTCCCTTTTAAATTTCTGAGTCGCACCTTGAGAAAGATTTGATTAAATACTGTTCACAATCTGTTTCCAAACATGTTATGCTATGTACTTATAAATACAAGTAGGATTAAGCATAACATAAGCAATGTAACTTCAACAATCTGGGGGGGGGCATGAGTTGGGGGGTATTCCTATGGTAATGCTTTCTAGAATTGCAAACTTCAACCTCAATACAAGTTGAGAACAATGTGCTGAAAATCCTAAACTTTTAATCTAATTCCATTTTTAAAAATAATATACACTTCAAGAAAATAAATCACATTTAGAAGAATTTTTTTTCTGTCATGAAAGGTACTATAAATTAAGCAGACTAAGTATATATGAATTTTAATCAACTACAAATCAGGGCACAGATTTTATTTCAACACTAGGCAGTCTCTTATAATAACAATTTAAAAAGAAAAAATAAGACATACAATAAAGTTCTGTTGCTTCCAAGAAATAGTAAAAGTCAACTTAATAATTTTAAATTGTGGAAGTCTACAGGAATTAGTTAATACTCTGCCTGATGTTTTAGGTGTCTATACAGTATTGCAGATGTTTAAATCTCAGTTAGATTATACTTATTGCCACTTTTTAATAATCTCACCTTTCTCTGAAAATCTGAGAATTTCTAAGCATTCACAAGGGTAGTAGGACTTTATAGTACTTATGTGTAAGGAAAGGTGCAATTTCCTGAAGTTAAAAATACTGAGTAGAGCAAAGGGTAGAGTTCTGAATCTAGAGTCTGGAAGAACTTAGTTTAGATTCTGCCTCAAATACTTTTCAGGCCTGTGGCCCTGGACAAGTCACTTAACTACTTTCTGCCTCAGTTTCCTCATCTGTAAAATGAGGATAATAGTACCTACCTCCCAGTATGAAGATCAAACAAAATAACATTTTGTAAACGTAAAATGTAAATGTAAATTTACAAATGTAAAAAATTTTGTGTTTTGTAAATCTTAAAACATCATACAAATGTTAGTTATTACTTCTTCTATATTTAATAGCATACTTACTACATGCCAAGATTAGACAGATGATGGCACTCATATAATTAAATTGACTACTGATGGGACCTTTTTCCAAAGACATTTTTCTATGTTCCTTTCTTTCCCTCCTAGAGCTAAGTATTATTTTCCTTATTTTACAGGGGATGTGAGTTGAACAGGAGGTCTAGGTTCAAATCTAGTTTTAATGCTTAGTATGAGAGATTCAGAGAAGGAGCTTGAAAAAGAGACAGTTCAAACTCCTCATTTGTCAGGTGAAAGAAGGAACTGAGGACTAAAGAAATGAGATGCCCAGTGCTAATCACTAACATACAAAGCTGAATTCCATTACACTCACTCCAAATTCAGCCTCTATACCTTTTACATTGCTTTCCATGCCTTCCATGACCTTGAGCAAGTGACTTAGCCTCTCTGAGCTTCTGTTTCATCATTTTTTAAATCAGCACAAACTATTTACCTCCAGTGCCTACCAGAGGTAGGTTATGAAATGATTATGAAATTTAAATGAAAATATATTTAAAATGTTCTGGAAATCTTAAAGCACCATATAAGTGTCAACTCTTATGACAAACAGGAACACTTCCTAATGGAATTTTAATGAACGATTGTTAGGATGAGGTATTTTGTACTTCATTTAACGCATACTCATGGAGCTTTGGCTAGGTTCAAGGTTCTATGCTTGGTGCTATGAGATACAAAGAAAAATAGAAACATATATCTTGCTTTCAGGAAGCTTACAATGAATTTGATGAATAGGGAGTGGGACAGGAAGAAAAACAAAAAAAAACAGGGACATGAATTACTCTCATACAGCAAAGCAGGCTGGGATTGCATTTATGTAAGCACTCCATTCACTGCCAAAACATTCAATCCAACCAACATTTACTACAATAATAAAAACCACCTCTATTCTCCCAGGATTGCTATATGGCTAGAAAATCACAGACCACCAGGGTCTCAAATCACACCGGCAGGTCAGCCAAAGGGCAACAGAGGCATATACAGAAGACATAAGTAGACTACAGCCTGTTACCAGCAATGGCTTTTTTATGAGAAATAGTATGGAAGGTATGATCAAGAATGATCAAGAATACAAACGAAAAGGATGAATCCCAAGTATAAAATGGAAATAAGAAATGACAGATTGCTGGAGCAATCTGGTATCGATAAAATCATTCTAAGAATCAGAGGAAGGTCCCAAGCATGTTGGCTCCCTCCTTTGTGGAGGATTTATATAAAAACATGGACAAGAATCACACAGAGTAAAAGAGGATCAGGGAAATCTAGGACACCTTCATTCACTGAAGTATGTAAGACAAGTTTTAAAAGATAATTTCAGCAGAGATAGAAATGGGAGTTGAAGAGTGCAAAAGGCATTCAAGGAAGAGATCACAAGAGAAGAAAAATCAAGTGCAGAACATAATAAAGAAAGAGGATAATTAGTTCACCCTGAAAAGAGACCTATACTCACATCTTCCAAGATCGATTTATGGGGTTCCCCTTCACATACAGATGATAACCAGGCCACAAAAACACTTCCTGCAGTCTTCCATTGCCATGACCACCTTTTCCTACATCCCTTTATGGGTCAACCTCCCCCATTTGAATGTACACTCCTTCAGGGCAGGGGCAGTTCAGCTTGCCTTCCTTGGCATCTCCAGAACTTGACAAAGAGCCAAGTGATTAATGAATGCTCTGATTCCTCTGGTTAATGGTGCTCTCTCTCCTCAAATTTTATTTATTAAACTATTCAGGTGTCATAACCTTGAGTAGAAGATAAACCTTTTTGTCTGTGTATCCTCAATACCTAGTATAGTGTCTTACACACAGTAGGTGATTAATATCTGTTGAATTGAAATTAACAGACCAAAGTGAGGAGAAGAGTTGGAAAAATATATAAAAGACTTTGTATGCCAAACTAAGGAGTTTAAAATATCTACAAATTATAATTTAACACTTTTACCTTTTACTCTCAATTTTTTTGTAATAGATGCAATATCAACTTTAGGTTGAACTATTGTTTTAGCTTTAACTTGTTTAGAAGGGAAAGATCCTTTTTTGTGGATGAAGAATTAACACAGAACTAAAAATCAGGCCTGCAATCTACTTCAAGCTTTGTCATATACATTCCTTGACAAATCACAAACTGCCAATGACTCAGTTTCTCCATATGCTTATCAGGAAAAACTTCTACTGGCCCATTTGCCTCATGTGATGCTTCTAGGAATCAAGTAACAATAACACAGTCAAAATATTTTGAAAAATATTAAAGCAATAAAAAATGAAAAGTAAAATTTAATCATTTCAGTCATCTTAGGTAAAATTTAAATGAAAATAAAAACAGCGATTAAAGTCATTACCAGAACACAATTATTTCTTCCACTGAATTAGTGTTTGAGATTAGAAAAACTGGCAAAAACTCTTCAGTCAAAAATGAACAAAAGTAGAACTTATCCTTAATTCAAAGTCTTTCCTCACTATGGGAGGAAGTTGGGTAGCAGAACAGTAATTAAGGAAGAAGCTCCAGAGAATATTTTAGCTTACAATAACAAGTTCCTTCCTTCCTTTTAAGTGATAAATGCAAGCAAAGAACAGTAGGAAGACAAATCAACTATATTGAACAGGATGTTCAGCTCTGGCATCATGTGGCTCATCTCCATTAATAAAATACTGTTTAATGGAGAAAATGTAAAAGGAAGTTGACAACAACAAACACAGAAACAAGAGAAAAATGGTCCTCCTAAAGAAAGTGGCTATTCTAATATTCTAATATACTGTCTGACACGCAGTAGGTACTCAATAAATACTTCTGTTAAATATCACGGGAGGCTGCTTCTGGACAAGGTCACATAAAGTTATATATGTCTCAGTTTTCCCCCCTAAATATTAGCACTTGGGAGCTATACCATACAGGGAAAATATAGATCCAAATTATAATTAGAGTCCCTTTCTGTAGGTCCATTATTTCTATCTCCTTAAGGGACAAACAACATTAAATTTATAATTTTTCAAAAGATTGCTGGAATAGCTAGACTTATCTGTAATAAGATTCTTTTTCTTCTCTCTCCCTCTACACAGACAGACAGACGGACACACACACACACACACACATACATACACATACACACAAAACTTAGCTATCAAGTAACATGAAAATTATATAAAAGGTTGTAATAGATGTTCTGAGTTTTGGGGGGTATTATTGGGAAGGTTTGGACCTATGATATTATTAGCATGCAGAATGCTGCTATGAAAACTTCCTCTACTAACACATAAGCAAGCTGTGTGTAGGTCATCTGTTACTTATGGTCTTAGAGAATTTCCTGGGATACCAGGAGGTCAAGTGACTCAGTCATGGTGATATAACTACTATACTTCAAAGATAGGACATAAACCTAAGTCTTTCTGACTCCAAGACTAGCCAAGAAGATAATGTGTGGGTGTCTTGTCACAGTTCTCTCACTAAGTAACTATGTCTTTAGACAAGACACTTAACTATCTGTAAAAGACCTAAACATCAGCAGCATAAACTCTTGAAGAGTTTTGTTGAACTACCCCTTGTAAAAATGTTAAGACCTCCTTGACTTCCACCCTCCTGGAAAATTTGATGCTGTCCTCCATCTCACAATGGCAGAATTTCAGTGACGATGGTCTGTCTCATACATAGCTTGTGAAGGCGTTTAAGATCTCCCATGATTTAAGAGCCTAAAATTGATGTCACTGAGACCACTTCAATTTCAATAACAGCAGTTTGGCTCAAAATGCAAACTTACTAATTTTTCATTTCCCTCTATTAAAATAAAAGAAAGACCATATGGTTTTTGTGTCCAAACATTCAAGTCACTAAAACATAAAAACTGAATTTTTAACAGAATTAATCTTTTTAATTTATAAAACTCTCTGTATTTTATTGGCACAAGAGAAAGAAAATGAATAAATGAATGAAAAAATTCTTTGGGTCAATACACTTAAATGAAATTTACACTGACTGAAGTCACCAGCTGGTTTTTAATGATAAGTAACTGATTTTTTTTCCACTTGATTTTTTAAATATTCTGTTTTACTCATCAAGACAATTAGGGAGTGGAAGGGGGGGAATGATGTGGTAAATCTATTCTACTCTTATTTTCTACTACAGCATTATATTGCACATCCTTTTCAATTGCATTAGTCACTTTTAATTCCTTAATGTTCTTGAAAATATTCATAAATTATATATGCTATAGAACATTGACACTTAAAATTCCTTTGCTTCATTCGTGTGGATATTCCCTCAACCAATGCAGAATGAAACTCAACAAGACCTCATACTGTATGATTCTTGTAGATATTTTCCCATAAATTCTTTATAGATCTACCCAAAATGATAAATGTCTTTTTTATAATGTCTCAGGGGTCCCAATATACCATTTAGGCTGGCACCTGCCTATTTTTAAGTTACCAACAATGTCTATGTCAATTCAAGATAGAGTAACATTTTAAAAACATTCAATGAAAATTTACATTCTCATACAAATTAGAATCTGCCACATTGACAAAAAACTTTTATTTTTCTCAGACTCAAAATATTTTCTTTATGGAACACTATCCAAATTAGTAAAGAGTTTAAAAAAAGAAACACTACTGAAGAAGTGAAAAGTTGGTACTCATTTCAAAATTTAAGTTTCAAAACAAACCTGAAATATTCTATAAAAGCACAAAAAATATTTTTATCAAAAACTGTTTGCAGGGACACTTGCTTTTACTTTACATTAATTAGCATTAATTCCTTATAATCTTAATCAGAACACAATTACCTAGTTTTCTAAAAGCAGCCAATTCAATTCAATGCTCAGGGCACTGGCAAATCAATATACCACCCTTTCAACGTGGCACAACTGAATAGGATGTTTGAATTTTTACTTTGGAAGATGAATGATGGTTTATTGATGTTCCTTTTCGTTGATCTCATTGCACTACTGACCTTGAGTTTTCTTTTTGGTGTCTTAGAAATTCCAAAGTAGCTGTATTAGACAGAAGGTGTATACCCAGTAATTGGATAAGAAACAACATTTGCCTTGACAAATAAGCAGTCTCACTGGCATAACTAAGGCTAGTGAGAAAGTAAACACTTTACTCCATTAAGGAAAACTTGTTTCAGATTCTGTAACAGGCTACAAAATCCCTAAATGATGGCTAGTAGGGAGCAAGAGAATTTTTTTGGAAGGTTGGGTATCTCCATAAATTTGAAAGGTTAATCCTGACCTCATTTCTAAGACCTAATCTCAGTTTGCTTACTGTACATCAATCTGAATAACTCAACATCACCTCAAACTGAGGGTTTTTAGAGAACCCATTCTTTCCCTCCCAAACAAGTCCTCCTTCTAAAACTATTGAAACTACTATCAATAGACTAGTCACATAGGCTTGAAATGGCAGCATTCTCCTTGATTTCTCTCTTCCTTGACGTCTAAATCTAGTCTGAAAGCAATTTCAGTTATTAGGTCCTAGTCTAGAATCAGTTCCCTTTCTATTGTCATGACCTTTCATCTGGGCTACTTCTAACTGGCAGCATACTTTCTTCCTTCATTCTATAGACAGCTGACAAGTGGTTTCCCAAAGCAAAGATCTGATCTTCTCATTTCCCAGATTAATAAAACTATCAATGGCTCTCCAATGACTATCAAATAAAGTACAAACTTTTTAATTTGGAATTCAAGTTCCTCAAAAATACTTCACTACATATGCTCTATATTCCAGATAAACTAGACTTCAACCCTAAACACACCTTATAGTTTCCAGTTTTTATCAACTCTTTTAACATGCTACCTCTATGCTCTAGGGTGGCCCCAATTTTCATGTTGAAATCAAAACCTTTCTTCAAGACTCAGGTTGAATGCTCCCCTTTCTGAAGAGCTTCTTGAATTGCCCAGCCAGTATTGCTTTCTTCTTTTGAATACTTAGAGTACTTTATATTTTTTCTTCTATCAATTAATAAGTATTTACTTAACTCTTCTTATGTGCCAGGCACTGCTTCTAGTCCAGATCACCTACTATCTTTTATCATACTTATTTATGTGTATACCTAATATTTTTTACTAGAGGCAGTGTTTTTTTCCTCTTGATATCACCTAAAGTATGTAGCACTGTATTCTGCACATAATATGCATTTGGATGTTTGCTAAGTAAGTAAAGTAAGGGACCACAGCCTCTCGAGTCGGAACCTTCCAGTTCTAATATCCCATGATACAATGAATTTATGAATGGTAGGAATATAGTCAATCAGACACTGACATGTAGAAGGCTATGGGAAGGATTTTTAAAACAACTACACCTTTAAAGCAAGATTTTTTAAAAAAAAGGAAGAATGTTAATAGATGAGTGGGGTAATTGGGATGCTAGAATTTGTACTGTTTGTCATTTTTGTTTACAATTTTGTAAAACCATGAAATTAAAAAGAAGCTGAGTCTTTCCAAAAAGCCATATTAAGTATTTCAACTAAAGTGAGGTTCTTCCTATTTAGCATTTAACAGTGTCCTTCCTCCTCACAAAAAACAAAACACCACAAACCAACTCTGGTAGCACAAAACTCTAGTGGGACCCCACTCTCTACTCCCTGCAGCAACAGCAACAACAAACTAATAAATAAAGCTCTGGAAAACTGATTTTAGTTTTTCCCTGGAGATGAACACAAATTTTCACAATAAGAGTTTCTCAAAATGAGATCACAGTGAGGCAGAAGAGCAAGACAACACCTCTTTAAGAAGATGAATCCAGAAGTACTTCATATGATTCAATAAATGTCTTCCTACAGGAAACAGTGTGGTATGGTAGAAAGAGCCAAACTCTCTTTCTATTGATCTTTTAATTCCCTTAACCCTCTCTCTCTGGCTTAACTTCAAGTGATATTGCTGCTTCTCAGCATACAAAATGGAAATCAAGAAACTAGCCTGATGCCAGTTCTGCCACCTTAGGTCTCAGTTTCCTCATCTGTTAAATGAAGGGGTGGATAAGATTATCCCTTACATCTCTGTAGTAGCATGATTATGCCAATAAGTTTAATAAAAATTAAAATCTTTTATACATATTCAAGAAGTTCATTTTCCATGATCACAAAATCAAAGATGTAGGGCTAAAAAGGACTTCAAAGGTTGAGTTAAATTCCTTTATTCCACAGATTGAGGAAACTGAGAAACTGGAGAGAATTCTTCTATTATTAACCAAAGAATCCTATTAAAAGTTGAATAAATCATTCTTTAGGTAAGTCCATCAATCATTAAAGAGTTTACTAAATACCAATAATGTGTCCCTGTATGTACTTACTTAACACTGTGAGAGTTCCAAAAAAAAATGTATTCTCTGTTCTCCAAAATAAGAAACTATAGTGAACACAAGGCCATGTACAATCAAGTGTCATTGAGGGAGGTGTGCTGGGCAAATGTTTTAACAACTGGATATCTGGGGGGAAAATATATATATGACACATTTTTTACTTTAAACTGCATTAAAGATTTCTTCCATCATCATTTTCAGTCTAAGCAATCAAGGGAACAATAAATCCAAGGCCCTGATTTGTAGTGTATAGTGATTTCTGCTCCCACTGAAAATATGACAATTGGCTTGTCAGTATAAATGAGCTAACTCCAGCAGCATATCCCTGAACTTGGCACATTTAATTTCAACATCATGCTTCTGTGCCTGGATTCATTCTGCCTCTCCAAATTCCATCTATTCTTCAAAGCTCAGTTTAGAGCACCATCTTTCCACAAAGTTTTCTTCATTGCTCCTCTCTTACTGAAGGCCAACATTTTTCCCTATAAAGCAGGTAGTGCAAACGTTAGTATCTGCATTTTACAGGTGAGAAAACTAAGCTAGTGGTTGAAGTCAATTTCACAGCTAGTAACTGGTACGGCTAGAATCAAATCAGGTCTTCTGACTCCAAATCCAATACTGTTTCCATTATAGTATGGGATTGGACTTGGAACAATAGGAAACATGCAATCACTGAAGACTTTTTAATGGAGATGCATGATAAAAGTGGAGTTCATAAGCAAAATTAGATCAAAATAAGCATAAAAGATGGAGAAACTGCAGTCTGGAAGGTTAGCAGCTCTTGAAATAAGAGGAAAACATGGTAGCAATAGAAATGAACAGAGAATCAAAAACAGTTTGAAAGAAGACTAAACAAACTGAGTACAAGAGGGAAATGAGAAAGATGATACTAAGGTTTCAAGTTTTATAGACTGGACCAGAGACAATAAATCGCATGTTTTGAGAAAGAGAGAAATAAATTTTTTGAAGATAGTTTGGATCCTAGTGGAAATATCTAACAGGCATTTGATAATACACAATTTGGGTTTAACTAAGAGTTGAGGCCTCCAGAATTTCAAGGATTAAGAATCAGCTGTAGCAAATTAATTAGTGTGGTCAAGGAGAACAAGGAAGGAGAAAGAACAAATGACTTAGGAATAAAAGGCTCACTGATGGATCCCTTTAATAGATCAGTTTTTAATAGCATGGTAGATAGGTGAAATAAGATCACAAGGTGGTATGGTGGTAAGAAAATGGATACAGAGTTTTAACACTACATGGTAGGCAGGGGAGCAGAAGACCTATTTAATATAAAAGTTAAAAGTCTACCTTTAAAGGCAAAGGAAAAGGTTCTGGTGTTGTTCAAATCTGGAACCTTGTTCATAACAGTTACAGTTTGTAGCTATGTTTTGCTAGTGACAATTTAAATTCCATCTATAAATCAGTGAAATTACCATGTAATTTTAAATGGTAAGGCTGAAATTAGATCTACCCATCCCCAACAAGGAAAATTAAATTTTGTTTATATATATATATATATATACACACACACACATACATACATACGTACTTACATATATATATTTGAACTACAGTCAAAGTTATATTTTAAAGGGTCTAAATATGTTAAATAGTCTAGGCTTTTGAGAATCCATATGCTCAGAGAAGGAATCAATGTAACATGAATAACAAAATTATTTAAAACAATCACTCAGCACAAAAAAAATCAGTAAAATCAGAGTAAATGCAAACTTTAATGCATTAATTTTCTAGGGGGTATCACTTTCAGAGTTATTTTGAAGATTAAGTAACTAACAAATTGTATTACAATAAAAATGCATTTTTTTTTTTTTGGTAATTTGACCAAAAGTTTTCTCATGGGCAAGCATGGGCATAGTCTGAAAAAATTATTGTACAGATTTAATAAAAATCCCATTCCATCACAATTATAAGCAACATCTTCCTAGTACTTAAGTTATTAGTTTAGTTGATTACATTCTTCAGAAACAAAGAAGAAAAAGGGTTAAGTATTTGAATATTTAAATAAATGAGAAAAATATATAAGTTATTTAAAATCATTCCATTATTTAGATAATCTTAGTGACATTGTATATTTAACTGGCACACTATAAAACTTATAACAATATATTTGCAATATGGTGTCCAAAGTTCTATGCACTTTATCAGTGGTTTGAAGAAAGGAAGCAGATTATGAAAAATAAAATTTATTTTTCTTGGAATTGGATGCAATATTGAACAGATGTTATGATGAAACCAAAATCTGTTTCTACTCATCTCTCTCCCACCTCCCTCACTCCCTTTCTCTGACAACTGCAATCGTTATCCTTATTTCACAAGCTGCAAGATGGAAACAGCTATAATATTAATGACATTTCATGTAATGAAATAATAATCTCTTTTGTACTTTAAACACCTTTGATGAAACACTAGATATATTTGCCTAGAAATTCATCATTAATGTCAGTTACCTGAATACAGAAACTGTTGTGAAGAAAGCTTAAAAAAATGTGAAGCTTTGAAATTTTAAAATTTGAAAAAAAAAATTCTCATTTTTCCCTACTATAATAATTTTAATGAAACTAAAATCTTGTTTTAATTTTAAATGAGCAATTGTTCAATAGCCTATCAGATATTTCATAGGAGTCTTACATGCAATTGTTTTTAACATCATAAGCTATTCATGCCTCATTTTAAAATAAATTATTTAATAAACAGTAAATTTCAAAACATCTCATGGTTTTGAAGAGAGAACAGATTTCCTCTCATTAATTTATATTCTCAGCTATATAATCTAGTTTAAGGCTTTAAACAAGTTGTCTTCCCACAGATCTGAATCATATAGCCATGGTATGACTGTCACCCTTTCTATTAAAGGGCTTCTCTACCAACTCTCCTTGGCTTTCTTTTTAGGTAATTCTTTGGTGTAGATATATGTTGAGACTCTTATTTCTAAGTTAATTCCTGGATTAGATTTAGCACTTCTTGACACTTTCACCAAGAAAGGGCAGAAATCCCTTGTGGATAAACTCATTAATGTTCATTTCAGTATGAGGCTCAAAAGGGGACTCTTTTAATACAATCTAAGAAATACAATGAAGTAATGGGTAAAAAAGAGGTCAAATAACTTTTGGAAACAAAAAGTTGAGATTATATAGGGTATGGATAAAGACTCAGATTTTTGTATTGGTCAGTAATGCTTGAGAAAAAGTTAAAAACTCAGCAAAAAAAGTGCCAATTTTCAAATTTGGTGAAGTTCCTTGAATGTATGTCTGTGCACGTATATGCGTGTGTTTTAGTGGTGGTAAAGAGAATTAAGTGTCTTGTTAGGTAGGCTATGAGCTATTTCAAAGTGGTCTAAGGTCAATATCAGTCCTTTAGAGTATGTTACAGGGTCATGCTAGAGAGGTCATGCTAATAGATACAATTTTCTCTTTGGAGAGGGATCAGAGATATAATAACATCACTATAATGTAGCAGTAGCAGTAGTAATAGTAGTAGTAGTAGTAGAAGTAATAGAAGTAGGAGTAGCAGCAGCGCTGTTGTTATTGTTGTAATAATACAATGTATATAATTAGATCCCATAATTATTTAAGAACTAGAGATATAACAAAAGGCATTTTACCTCTATATGACAAATGGCATAAATTTTACAGATCTGAAGGGAACAATTTTTTTAAATGTCCAAAACTTCTAACACCATTTTCTGGTTATTACATATGGCTACAGAAAGTTTCTAAAGTTTCTACCACAGAGAAAAAAATGTTAGCTACATATGAAACTGTTATTTAAAGAAAAATATCTTCCAAGACATTCTTATTCTAGAAAGATAAACGGTAGCAAAAAACTGAAAGGGAGGACCACTCCAATTTATACAAATTCTCAATCCTAACAAGACTGTTTTTAAAATTATCAAAATCTAATACATTTTTACAATACTCTAATATACATTCTTTAGTTCACATATTTTCTTCCCCTTCAGTTTTTTAATACTTGGAGAGGAAAAAAGAAGTCTGACTGTTCTAAGCTCACAGCACAGAATATGCTAATAGTTTAAACATCTCATATCTAAATTGCAAGATTTTTTGCAAGTAGCTATAAAAACACAGAAAGGCAATATGGTGCATAGTGATAGACAGAACACAAGGATTCAGATCCTACCTCTGAATGAGTACTAACCCAGGCATCTTAATTTAATTTTGCAGCACCCAAAGGCACTACAAATTGCATTTAAAATTGCTTATTTGCATCAGTGGAAAGAATTTCAGACTTTCGTCCTCTCACCTTAATTATGAGTTCAGATCAAATACAAATGGTAAAGAGTAATTCCCATAATCCAAAAGAAAATCCTTTAATGTTTAAAGCTTATGCTCCACTTCCTTAAATCAACGTTTTACTTTTCCTTTACATAGGAAAGTAGAATTTTAACTTTAGAAGGTACCAACATTTTCTGGTGGCTGAGTCACATTTTAAGTGCTCACTCAGGACCAGTAGACTCCAGAGAATATGGATTTTATTCCCATCCTTGCAGAGAAACCAACAAAGATATTTTTCCAAGTATGATGCAGAGGACACTTATGCCTACTGAGGGTTAAACTAACCAAATAAGAATGAAATATGAAGTCACTTCTTCCCTTTTAGATATACGGAGGATAACAGTCCAGTGTGTAAAACAAACAAACAAACAAAAACCTTCTAATAATCCAATTATAGGTACAGGTGTGTGCATTTCTAAAAGTTTCAGTGTATCATCCATTCATTTAATCATATGAAATTATTCTAATCTGATCCTTAGAATATGAAAACCAGGTAGGGACTAAGAAGTCCACTGTCCTTATTTTGCCCATTTATAGGATGCCGGAATTAGCATGAGATAGACTATTTGACAACTGTGAATGACTGGCAAAAAGCACCATTACAGTTAAGGTATTCAACCTTAGAAAATAATCCATAATATTTATGTTAGTATTATGTCAGATACATAGTCATATCATATATATATATATATATATACACACACATATATACGTACATGCTTCTTCTTGATGAGATATCTTAAGAAAAGTATTAAACTGTACAGTCTATACATGACTATATAGAAATTTGATTTTCTGAATTTTTTACATTCAGATAAAAGATTGTTTGAATTCACAGTCCTGAAATAAGGAACTGAATCAGTTTATCCTGTGATTCCCTCTTAATCTAATCATCACTTGAAGATAAATCATCACTACCTAAAAGAAACTACAGTTAAAGTACAGACACAGTAAATTTTCACAGCTAATTTAGTGTCTGAGGCCATAGATTTGAATATAGGTCTCCCCTGAGCCTTCTACCAATTTCTATCAAAACTCTATCAACTGTGTCACCTAACAGCCTCAAAACACATCACAGCAGTGGAGGTTATGCAATTACACATACCCTTCTATATAATCCTGGGCAAGGAAGTTCAAAGTAAAATCAAGGCTATATTTGGGATATAGCACCTATATACCTTTAACAAGGGCTAAAGATTGCCATTCAACTCTCCAGTTTGAAAACTGTGGCCTCTGTATATCACTATCCAACAGAAGCTTTGATAAATCACATATGCATTAATTACTCATTAAAAAATACATTTCTCAATACGCAGAGTAGGATTTTCTGGCAATAAAAAAAATTAAAGGTGGCTCCCACCGTGCATTATCCCAATCCCATATCATACGTTTCCTTGCCTATCCCAATTTTCAGTTCTAGCTAAGTGTTACTGTGTAATTGGCAAACCTTGATCTATTATTTATTCTGTCAAGAGTGATAGTAGAGTGGCTAGCTAACTCCACCATTTATGCATCTAACACCTACACTGCCACACACAAAAGTCACTGAAAACTACACCCCCAAGAGATTCAGAAAATCATTCTGCTAGGTTCAAACTAAGTTCCTGAGGGTTCCCAAAGATTAAGAGATATGTGCATAAACAGAATGCACCAATAAATAGAAAATAAATTATGATATTAATTTACACATGTCAACAAAAATTATAAATGGCAATCATTAAATAATGCCTTATAAACTGTTAATTTTAGCATTCCATAATCATTATGATAAAATATACTAATAATCCTCAGTCTCATTGAATAGCTCACTGAGATCCCTTTAGCACCTAAAAGGTCACTCACAGGCTACAACAGGTTGAAGGTTGAATTACCAACATTTTCTGATGGTTGAGTTACATTTTAAATGTTCACTCAGGTCCAGTAGACTCCTGAGAACATGGATTTGATGACCCTCGCAGAGAAGCCAGAAAGATATTCTTCCAAGTATGGTGCAAAGGACATTTAAGCAAACTGAGGGTTCAAGTAACCAGATTAGAATGAAATATGAAGTCACTTCTACCCTTTTAGATATGTGGAGGATAACTGACCAGTGTATAAAAGAAACTAAGTTTTTCTCAAAACTTCTTTTGCTAGTTAGCTTATTTTTGAGTCAATCAGTGCTTTATTAGATTATTAGGAATGGCCATCTTGTAGGGGCTACTAATGGTAATGCATTTTTTTTTCTTTTTCATTCGGTGTTCTTTTGTGAAATAAAACATCTTTGTTTATCTACCAATGACATTTCTCCAGACAGCTTATGGCAACATTAACTAAATACCTAATTTTAGCCATAAAGTACACATTGACAACGTTTAGGTATTTATAACCTATCTGCTTCTTAAGCCCACAGGAAAATGTAGTAGCTTTCTCAGACTGTAATAGAGAAGATTCATTTTATTCTGTGAGCTCTGTCTCTTCTGAATTTTAGCATCACATTCCTGGATCTGGATATGCTATTTCTGCATTTGGTTTTCCCATTTGTGGCACTGAAGACAATGTGTACTGTGACCTAGAAGTTGTATGTTGAAAATTAAAAGCTCGTGCCTGAATTTGATAAGTGAAATAAATGTCAGGGAACAAGTGAGTCTGAACAACATACTCTTGAACCTTTCTAGGAGGTTGTAAAAACACCAACTGACATTCTCTCTACTTTTACCCCAAATAAGACAGCATGTCTGTACTTTACTCAAACAGCTATTTCTTGTTATGACCCAGGGAAATACTATGACCAGGGAAATAAAAATAGAGGTTCCCAAACAGAAGGTGTGTACCTCAGTTAAGTTTTGTTCCCATTTTTCTTAGAAAACTTTTTTGTGGTTTTCACCTAGACGAGGGGTGGGGAACCTGTAGGCTTGAGGTTACATGTGTCCCTCTAGGTCCTCCTGTGGCCCTTTGATGCAGTTTGATCATCCTTGATAAAGGATGGGAAAAGACTGACCCTTTAAACATTAAGCCCCTCAAATTGATGCCCTTTCCTCCTTTCATCCTGTCCACTGAAATACGATACAAATAGTTGTCATAAAGTGGAAACACTTTTTTGTTATAAAGTGAAGGGGGGAGGTCCTCAGTGTACAAACTCTCTACAGTATAGGAATATAAATAACCTCATGTTATTTGATTAGTTTGCCAAGGGTTTAAAGCATTTTTTGGTATCTTTAAGGTATTGCCCAGATTATTTCCTTCCATTCCAGACAGACTTGGAATCACAATGCAAGTTTACCCTATTTCAACCCTCAAACACAGGTTGAGTTTTCACTCCCTCTCTTTTCTCGTTCCTTACCTTCTCTCCTCCTTTGTAGCCTGGAAAATCATAATCCATTTGTGTCTGGGCCTGATCCATACCTTTTCATCAAGTCAAAACTAATCTTTCATCCAAGTGAAACTGAATACCAGAATCCACTGGATGATGATCATAGAAATTCTCTGAACTACCACATCACACCTATCAGATTGGCTAACATGACAAAACAGGAAGATGATAAATGTCAGAGTAGATGTGAGAGAGTTGGAACACTAATTCACTACTGGTGGAGCTATGAGCTGATACAACCATTCTGGAGAGCAATTTGGAACCACGCCCAAAGGGCTACAAAATGTGCATACCCTTTGACTCAGCAATACTGCTTCTATGACTGTATCCCAGAGATCATAAAAATGGGAAAAGGTCCCACGTGTACAAAAATATTTATAGCAGCTCTCTTTGTGGTGGACAAAAATTGGAAATCAAGGGGACACCCATCAATTGGGGAATGTCTGAATAAATTCTGGTAAATGAATGTAATGGAATACTATTCTGCTATAAGAAATGATGAACAGGAAGACTTCAGAGAGGCCTGGAAAGACTTATATGAACTGATGCTGAGTGAACTTTGTACACAGCAACAACCACAATGTGTAAGGAATTTTTCTGGTAGACACAGTACTTCTTTGCAATGCAAGGACTTAAAAAATTCCCAATGGACTCTTGAGGCAAAAATGCCTTCCACACCCAGAGAAAGAATTATGGAATTCAATCACAGAAAGCAGCAGACCATTTTCTTTTGTATTATGTTTTGTTTTATGATTTCTCCCATTCATTTTAATTCTTCTATGCAACATGACTAAGGTGAAAATGTATTTAATAGGAATGCATGTGTAGAACCTATATGAAATTGTATGCCACCTCAGGGAGGGAGTAGGGAGGAAGTGGGGAGGGAAAGGGGAGTGAGGGGGAGGGAAGTGATTGTAGAACACTGAAAACAAACAAAATAATTGATTTAAAAAAAATAGAAATTCTCTGAACTAGTATCTGCTATTCAGTGTATCTGTCACTCTGGTGAGGTCTCTGAACCTTCCAGCTGCTCCCTTCTGACAATTCTTGAATTCTATGCTTTGCTTGTGGAATTATCACTCTTGAACTTTAATATCAGTGAACTAATCTGGATTTCTCTTGAGCATTCTCTTTCTTCTCTAAAAGGCCAAAAGGATTTTAAAAGTGCACTCAAGAAGCCTGCTTAACATACCCAGCCCCTGTGTAGTACTATACTGAAAACAAACAAAAAAAGGAACCGAAGTCAGGTGATATGAGCTCAAAAAAAAATGTTCAGGTACTTAAAAAAATCCTGCCCACCCCCATTTTAAAAAAGTAAAAGCAAAGCAAAACTCTAGTAAGATATGCATAGTCAAGCAAATCAAATTCCTGCATTCCTGATATACAGAGCTAGAGAGCTTGGAAGGCCACAGGAACATGTTGTATTACCCCAAAGAAAATATAAATCCCTTAAGGGCAGTGACTGATTTTTGTCTCCAGCACCTGGCACAAAGCTGACTGAATTAAAATGAATCCCCCTCCACTCCCACAGCTTCTTTAGAAATTGCCTTTGCTCAATATCCCCAGTTTCCTGGCATCAGCAATTCACCTTGGTAGCAAGTCACCCCACCCACCCTAACATGGTAAAGCTGTTCATCTCACTTTCCTAGTGCATACTGAAAACATCATAGTTACATTTAAACAACTCTAGTCCAATAAATCCATGGTTTCCCATTAAATGTATTAATGTTACCAACTACGAAATATCCTTTTTAGAGACAGCTAGGTTGGTAAAGTGGATAGAAATATGGGCTTGAAAACAAAAAGGCCTGAGTTGAAATCCTGCCTCCAAAACTTACTAGTGTGGGACACTGAACAAGTTATTTAAAACTCTCTTGGCCTCAGTTTCCCCATCTTTACAGTGGAGGGGCTGGACTTGATAGCCACCATTCCCTTCCAGTTCTAAATCTATGATTTCTAAGTCTATAAAATAACAGCATTTGGAAGAAAGAGGGATTTAATAGTTAGCTTCCTTCACTGTGCTTCTTAGAGCATTCTACAGCTCTTGTATTTGTCCCCTTCTCACTATTCGACAGACTACCATCTTACTTCAGGTTCTCATTATTCCTCACCTAGACGAATGCAATGGACTTATAAGTGGTCTCCTTACATCAAGTATCTCCCTTCTCCAGTTCATCCTCTATAAGGCTACCACAGTGATATTCCTAAAGCACAGGTGTGATCATATCACTTTCCTGGTCAAGAAACTCCTTGTTCCCTACTACCTCAAATTCAAACTCATCTGCTTTGCATTTAAAGTCCTGTATTTATTTCCTGTATCCAATTTACTTTTCTAGGCATATCATATCTACTTCCCTTCAAGCATTCTATTTTCCAGGCAAACTGGCTTGTTTGTATTCTTTATACATAACATTATGGCTTGTCTCTAAGTCTTAGTAATGCCTGTCCTCTATGTTTGGAATGCACTATCTCATCAGTTGTACATCTTAGAGGTCTTCCTTGAAACCTCAGCCCAGACAATGCCTCCTCTAGGGAGCCTCTTCTTTTCCTTTCTCTACCCCTAGCTTCTTGTGCCTCCCCAAATCCTACTTTGTCTTTACTGATATATCCATGTATGCATGCTGTTTTTCCTCAACTGAAAGTAAGCTCTTAGGAGCTGGAATTCTTTCTTTTTTCCTTTTACTCTGTATCCCCAGCACTCAGCAAAGTACCTAACAGGCCATTAATAAATACTTCTTGTTATTTCAGCACTTTAGATGAAAGCAGTTTGTGTAACACGTCCTGATGATGGTTTAAATATTAGTGTACTACTGACAAGGGAAGATGAAATGGATCACAGAATGCTAGGTAGAAGTGGCAGTAGGGGTTCCCCCTTAATGGATATCTTTAATTCAACACTAGATGACCATGTGTTAGGCATGCTATATAGGAGGTTCTGGTTCATATGTGAATTGGACTAAATGTTGTCTGAAGCCTAACTTGGAGGCTCTGTGATACTTGTCATATAAGCTAGGGCTTCTTAAACCTTTTTCTTAAATTTTTTTTCACTGGTGACTCCCTTCACTGACTGACCCCATATGGGGTTGTGACCCACAGCTTAAGAAGCACTGTAGCTACTGTGCAAAATTATATAGGTACGGTTTGCCACTGACAGCTGACCAAGACAACCAGGTGGTTGCTATGGATAGAGTGCTGTACACGAAGATTCTTCCCTCAGAAGATTTACTAGCTGTGTGATCTTGAGGATCAGCTCAAAGAACAGCTAAAAACAAGAGCTAGCATTTTTATTATCCTTGACAAATATCTGCTCATTTTATTTTCACAATAACCTGAAGAAGTAGGTGCTATGATTATCCCCATTTTACAGATGAAGAAACTTTGCCAGAGTTTATTTACTTAACCTCTCATAGGGTTATTCCTTGCCAGAGGTATTCACTTTTAAAAGAGAAATCTTTAAAATAATTTTTAAAAGTCTCATTATTATTACCTGGTGGCTGCTTATTTTGCTTAAAAAGGCAAAAAAGGCTATATAGGTACAGAGTGAAGCATTTCAGATCGGCAAATAGCAGCTCCCCTAATGCCTCCTCTCTTCACTAGGTCACCAGAAAGTTCTGTCTCTGCTCCCTTTCAAAGTTCTCTATCATATTAGGAGCTGGAATTCTTTCTAATATCTAATATCTAATTAGAAGGGAGAAAGGCTGGCTTATAGTGGCAATACCAGAAAGTAAATGGACCAGGAAAATATTTTTATTGTGCATCTGCAAAGAACTAGAGACTCAATAGCCAAGAGCACATACTTCCTGGCCCTCCTACTTTCTCTTATGTGACCTTGGGCTAGTCATATCACATCACGTCAGTCTCAGTTACTTCATCTGCAAAATGAGTTGGTTGGACCTGATACCCTCTAATGTCTCTTCCAACTTTTCTAGGGATATGATTTATAAAATTAGCTCAGTTAAATTCATTGACTTCCTAGGTCTCTTCCAGCTTAAAAAGCTATCATTGTTGTCATTTATTATTGTTTCTTAGAGTTATTCCTCAAACAAAAACAGAGTTTTGTGAGCTTTGAATTCTACTTTCTCCTTAATGTTTTGAGAAGGAATCAGATTCCATGTTTTAAGTTGAGACTAACAGTATATTAATACAGAACACTGTCATAAGTATTATTAACTTTTATCTTCATACCTCCATCAACTCTTTAACACTGCTCTGCACACTGTAGGGACTTGATCAATATTTGTTGAATTAAGTCCCTAAGATTTGTTCTTATAAGGGAAAAAAAATTCAGTGGGGTGGGGGAGGTGGGAAGCAGATCCAAGAGGAAGAGAGAGCGGACTCAGTATACACAGGTCCACAAATGTGTCTACTAAATTTAACATGGTGAGTAATAGTCCCTCTATCACATATCCATGTGAGAAGGGAATAAATGACAAAGTGTTTATATTCTTCAATTCACTATTAAAATTTCCTTTTACAGAACACTAAAATTAAAAACATATGTAATGCTCATCTAATTGGATGTTCCTAATGATAAACAGAATGAGAAGGTAATGATACAACCAAGTGATGCATCACTGTTAGATGCCAATGATGAAAACATTCACTTTTTAAATGACTGAAAACATAATGTCTTCCATTTAAATGCCCACCTTCTTACTTTACAATGACATGAGGACATTGGAAAGTCAGGTTTCAGAAAACTGTGAGACGTAGAAGTTACTTAGAATTCATATTAATTCAAATTATTGAGGCTAACATTGTTGCTTTTACTGCACACCTAATAACCAAACCTGATACTTTTGAAATGCTTAAATAAAAAAACCATAAGCATATTAAACTTCTGAATATCTCTTTCAGAACAAGTCAGCAAAACTATCTATAGATACTCAGTTCTATTCTGCAACCCAATTAAATAACAAGAAAGCTGAATAAGACAGGCAGACATCTCCTTCACCAGATAAACAATCATATAAAATGTTCTCTATTAAGTTTTCACAGAGGTGTATGCCAAAATGTAAATGCTTAGAAATAAAACAAGATTCTCATTAACGAGATAAAATTTTAACTGAGACATGTAAAACCAGTACCTTAGTTATGCGATGTTATTGTATGATTAAATAGTTGCTAAAATAATCTTCACAAAACATTTTCAACACGTAACTTTCACTCTCAATACAGTAGAAGGATTTTGTATTACCCAATTTATCAGGGATCTGTGATTTCTTTAGCATAGGAACTTCTGCAACAAACACAGATTGTCACCTTGCACCTAAAAATCAGTAAATAAATCCTAGAGAGTTGACCTGAGGCTAAGAGAGATTAAATGATTTGAACAGTCAAGAATCAGATTTAGCATCTGAACCCAAGTCTTTCCAAACTCCAAATCTGGTATCTATATGCTGTGCTGTTCCATTACGTAGAACCAAAAATTTGTTTAAATTTATTGGGCTGAATAGTCTGCCAATGAATTCACAACCTCTCCAACTTTACTTTTTGTTGTTGTTCAGTCATTTTCAGTCATGTCCAACTTTTTGTGAACCCATTTGGGATTTTTACCACTTCCCAATATATACCCTCCAGCCCTGCTGATCACCCCTCTGACTTACAACTGAAGGAGCTCCAAGCCAATCCAGCAGCATACTTGAGGACTGTTGCAGTGAATGATTTCAAGGGTCTAATCGCATGGTATAATGAACTCTCTATTCAGCAACAAACCAAATACTGTTCAATAAAGTAAAGCATAACATAGCAACATCCTTAAGTAAAACATATCATTCAACATATATAACAATAGCAACATCCTTAATACCAAGTATCCAAGCAAAGTCCTTTTTCAAAATACCACGCCATATGCCCCTAGGTCACAGTAAGAACAATCTTCTTAATCAATATCAAGTGTCCAAGTAAAGTCCTCTCTCATCTTGACTGGAGGCTGACTTCCAAACCTCATGGCTCCTCCTCTGTATCTATCTATACATAGATACACAGATCAAAAGAGTTTCTGCCTGAGAAATCAACACAGATCAACAGAAAGGGCTTCGACATCACAAACATTCTTTCTGTTAGGCCTCCCCACAAACAAGTTCCCCTAGCCTGCTCATGATTGCTTCTCTCTCAGCTCTGTTTCTGTCTCTTCTTAGTTTTGCTTCTGACTGCTCTCTCTACTACATATATATATACTATTTCTAATCAAAGACTCTTCATTGACTCAATCAAAGGCAAGACTCAATTAAAGGTACTGGACTGGCTAAAACTCAAAACAGCAAAAGATCCTACTTTGTTTGCCCTTACACAAGGCCAGTGCTGTTTCCTTTGTATCACCTTCTCCCATACACACCAAGGCCAACTCTCCTGTTATTCTTCAGCCCCTGCATCTAGAACATTCTTCCTTTATATCCCTGAGAATAGATGTGTGCATCTTTGACATTCTTCAAATCCTAAATCAATATGAACCTCCTCACAAAAAAAAAAAAGCCTTTCCTGAAAAAGGCCACAAGACAATGAATTCTGCTCTATTTCGTAATCCCTCAGCACTCAAATCCACAACATTGGTACATAATCTGTAAATCTATCTTATTGGTAAAAGTAGATCTCTAGTTCGTTTGGTCATGTCTATCTGTCCCTAATGTGAAAGGCTGTATCTTCTGTTTCCTTTGACCCTTTCTTGTCTTCCTTCCCTCCATTCAGATCAACAAAGCACAGCTCTATTTTCCTTTGTAGCAACTCCTCAAATACACCAGGGCCTGTTATATTGTTACAATGAGATGTTTAACATTTATTATGAACTATATGGCTCACAGAAGATCATCACTTCATGGCATATTTACTATTATTTCAAAGCTCTCATAAAAAAATACTGTGCAGCAGCATACTTCACAAATAATTTGGTGCTGTAAGAGACAGAAAACTTGTTGGCTATTTAGGTCCAAAAATTTCTACTATATTTCATATGGTAAGAATGGTTCCCTCTATGACATATCCAAGTGCAAAATGAGTTCTGAGATGGGAACTATCATCTCCACTACAGTTACTAGTATAAATGACTCCTCCACAATATACAGAAGTGATCTTAGGTTCTTTTTTAAAAATTGTTATTTATAAAGGTTTTTTTAATTGCTTTTTTGGATTTTTTTTTACATCTCTATTATTTCCAATTATCTTTCTCCACAAAAGAACTCTCTTTTAAAAAAAAAAAGGAGTGAAACACAATCAAGAAAAATTAACACAATGATCATTATGCCACATTTCACATCTTTCATCAACAGTTTCTACTGAAAGGACATAGATTTCATCTTCACCCTCGGAAATCATTATACTGATTTGTGTTCTGATATCTTTTAGTGTTGTTTTCCTTTACATTGCTGTTGACATTGAGTGTATTATTCTCTTATTTCTGCTTACTTTGCTTTACATTGGTTCAGATAAGTCCTTTTAATTTTTCTCAATTATTCATATTTGACATTGTTATGAAACAATGTGTCCAACATATTTACAAACCACTATTTGTTCAGCCCACCCCTCAACTTCAGGAAACCAATTTTGCTTCCATTTTTTTTTTTTTTTTGCTACTACACAAATGCTACTTACAAATATTTTTGCACTTACAAATATTTAGGCACACTGATCTATCTTTGATCTTGGGCAACAAACCAAGAAGAGTTTTAGACAAATCAATGGGTATACACATGCGTTCCAAACTGCTTTCCAGAAAGGTTGAACCAATTGTCTCAGCTTCATCTGTAAGATTATATTATTAAGATGCTTGCTCAGTCTTGCCCACAGTCCTTCCCCTGTTGACTCCTTCTGTGACCATAGACTGTTGAAGATGGTACCAATAGAGGACTGTGCAAATAGAGAGTAAACTCCCTCACATCCTGCCAAGTTGACATGGCTTTACATATGGTCCTAGTGGTACTCTATGTCTGTCATCTGAAGATTAGCCTAGCTAAGTTTGGAGATGTTTATTACCAAAGCCATCCACTAAAATATGGAGAAGCTGCAGCCTGAATTAGCAGGAGTACCATATCCATGAAACTGCAGATTTTTTGAATTACTGAAAGTCAACATGTAATAAATGTAACCTGAGTGGTATAAGTGATTTACTAAGTAGCTTACTAACTGGTTCACTAGCAAATACAGTTCAAGTGTTAATAGCTAAGTATACAACATGGTTTTATGCGCACACACACACACACACAGATACACAAACACATATTTTCATAAAGACTTGACTTTTAGCCTTGCCTAAGAAAACCAAAACTATCAATTTTAGCTGCATGACATTTTCAAGATTCTAACAATCTGAGACTTTCTTGTGTAGTGCAAGAATGGAGATCAAAGTACAGCTTTCACTCCTTCAAACACCATTTGGCATTAAACTTCATGATTCTCCTATATCCTACTATCTTTCAAATATATTTTTTCTTCTTTCAACTTTTTCTAACCATAAGCCCTATGCCTGACAATTTACAAAGAATCTTAGAAATCTAAGGACAAAAACTTCAAAAATTACAACTTGTTTGAAAGGCATAAGGTCAAGTCCCATCACTCACTGAAACTAAACACACTCCCTTTCTCAATGTGATGATGTAAATTGTCTTTGTGAATGAAAATGGTACTTGTAATACTGTTTCAATTTCTTATTCATCACTGTGGAACACATTTTTTCCTAGTCATCACCTCCCACACAGAAGAGTTCCCATAACATTCATAACTTCTTGTAAGTCATATTTCTTAATCTAAAAGATTGTTTTTTGGAGGACAGACCTTTTTCTCCCCAGTGATTAAAAGCCACATCCCCAATAAGTTATGTGTCCCCCCCACTATATAAGCATTAAAAAAAAATGTCAAGAATCTCTCTAACCAGCATTAACTTGTCAGCCAAGATTTCATTAATCATTCCTCAAATATATAAAAGGAATAAAGAAGAAACAAAAATGGAAATGGCATAGAGGGAAAATACGTAGGACATTTCAATAACCAAGACATTATATTCAGCTTAACTCTGCCACTGTTTACGTGTGGCAGACAAAAACCACAGATTTAAGGAACGTCAGATGCACAATATTTAAAGATGCAAAATTAGCATTATATTTAACAAAATGCTATAAAATATGATAATATGGTAGCTAAGGAAATAAGCAAATTATTCTGAAAAAACCTATGTAAGGATAGTTCGCTTTGGGGGAATAAGAATAATTCATAAAGGAGATGGTATCTTTTGACAAAAACTACATATATTAGAACATTAGTTTTTGATTTAAAATTTCTCATAGCTATTACACGGGTGAATAATAGGAACAAAACCCTATAAAGCATTAAAACCATGGCTCTCAGATATCTTAGATTTTAAAAATATTAGCATCTAAGGAAATTTCCCTGTAGGTTTTTTCATTTTTAACAAAAAATAAATATTCAATTTTATATCTTTAAAATATTAATTTAGAAATTAAATGTAAAGTTGGACATGACTGAACAACAAAGAACAATTGCTTTTAATATAACTACATCTCTTGCTTCCATGCTTTCACATAGGCTATGCCCCCTGGAATACTGTTTCTCTTCCCATCCCTTCCTTAAGATCTCCCCCAGCTCCTTCCCTAGTTCAAGCACTGCCTTCATGGATAAGATTTTTCCTGATCCCCCATTTTTAAGTCAACTTCCCTAAACTATTTTGTACATATTGTGTCTTTACTTAATCTGCATACATGCCATTTCTCCAGCATAATATAAGTGTCTTGAGAGCAGGGACCACTTCATTTCTATCTTTGTATTCACAGTACCTGATACAAAGTAGACAGTCAATAAACATTCATTGAACTGAATTTACTTGGTTGTAACTCTGAGAAGATGTTAAATTGTGGCCTTAGGAGCAGAATGTTACAATCGGGTTACTGATTGAACAAAACATGAAGTTTTTAATCTTTCCAAACAAAATGATTACTGATTCAAGTCAATACTTCCTTTTAAAATACCTCCATCAATAGTTAAAGATTTTCTCCACTGAAATTTCTCATTGAGCTCCCTACTCAGAGGAGATCTTAGATGTTAAGAAGCCTTTATTGAGTATTTTTATTTGGTTCTATGGTAATAGACCACACTGCCAAGTCAAGCCGTCCATCCCACAAATAAACGTCAATGAGAGTAGAAGAGTAAGTGAACTAATAGATTATACCAAAGACAATTCAAAATTACACTATTAACAACTGATCAGCATCTTCAGGTGTCTTACAAGATTCAGGAAGAAATCTTGCATTGCATGAATCAGAACAATTTCTCTGGTGACCTCCATATCAAGCAATTCAACATGTCTAAAATTATGTCTAAAATTTCCTGATTTTGCTCCATTTCTACTATGATATTCACTCAGAGAAATTCTAAAACAAAGTAATCTGTTTCTTTCATCAACCTATGTATTTTATATTATGCATTTAAAAAACATTTTGAAAAAGGATCCATGGGCTTCAGCAGAATGACAAGACACAACAAAAGTTGGAGAACCCCTGTTCTAAGAGGTTATTTATGAAACAGTGATAAAAATATTCAAACTACATATATTGGAAGGTTTTATTTTGTTTATGAGAAAAGCATTTTTCAAATTGTAAAGTGCTACATAAAAGTGAGACATTATTATTATGGTTGTTAACATAATCACAATCTGAAAATCTGAGATCAAGATGTTACATTAATGGCAAATTAGTGACAAGAATTTAAAATTTAACTTTAATTTGCATTATGGTAAGAAGTTCTAAGTACATGTTTCTGAGGGGAAAAAATCTTTAATGTTTTCTTTTCTGAAAGCAGTGGATTTAACTTCACAAAAATTAAGTGACCGTACTTGACATTTCTGATATCTCAAAGGAGGACTAAAACAGACTATGCAGATGCTTATTCTATTTTAGAATAGTCACAAAAGTTTGGTACATAGGACTACAAACTGTTTCTCATTATTTTTAAAGTGTCCCTTGAAAAGAAAGTCTACCAACAGCTGACTAAAAGAATACTTTTTTCCAAAGACACAGCTCCTACCCACAAGTAATCCTAATGAAGTATGCTAAGAAAAATGGGTTGCCTAACCCTAACCCTGTCATCCCTCACCCCCAAAAAACAAAAAACAAAAATCACTCCTGTCAAGAAGCAGGATTAATAATGTCAGATAGTCTTATAGTATACACAAGACAGCAGAAAAATAAGCCACTCTTCTGAACAGAAGATGTTTTAGTGTAGTCCTTATATGTGCATGCATGTACACATGCAGATGCACACATGGATATCTGTGTGTGTGTGTGCAATATCTATAGCCATTTTCATTATTTACCAATGTGACAGCATACACTGAAAATTAACCAGGATGAAGGCAAATAGAATAACAATTTCTTCAAATACAATAAAGTGTATTTTGAGGTACACATAGACCATGAGTAGTTGCTCAGTTAGCAAAGGAGACAACAGATTGAATGAACTTTTCAAAAGAGTAGAATAGTTTTATTATTATTTATTATTATTATTATTTATTAATTATTCCAATGGCCAGTGAAAACTTAAAACTTATAAGATAATAATTAGCAGTGTTTACTTTGCACAATCTATTTGACTTGCAAAGTAGCACACAGATGGACATTTTCATTTTTGTTTACCATCATTTTCTTTTTCTGATTAGTACAATGTTGTTTGGTTTTCCAATACTCCTGGGAAATTATAATTATAAGTGCTGAATGTTTATTTCTGATGTGGAAAAAAAACATGATTTAAACACTATATTATTCTCTTGACAATATAAATAGGTTAATTATTCATTGATATTTAACAAAAAAATGTCGATTATTTTGCTGTTTAATTAGCTAATGTAAATAATGAATAAATTAAAGAGATGGGCTTTTTACTTTAATTCATAATGCCTGAGGGTTCAATTTTATTTTCTTAGTGGCCACAAGCTAACATAAGACAGTCATGATTAAAAAAGTCTGAATGAATATAAAGTAATAATTTTAAACACTCATTAAACTTAAAAACTAAATAAGATTCAACTGCTGTAAGAGACTTATTCTAGAAAACTCCCTTTAAATAAGAAAACTACAAAGAAGGGAAGACTTACAAGAAGTGATGTAGAGTAAGAAAAACAATTCCAAAAAAACCAATGTGCACAATAATTAAAATAAAATAAATAAAAACAACAGTAAAAGGCAGCAAAATTCAGCTTAACCACCATGAACAATGTTGGCTAAAGGACTCAAATTAAGGCACACAATCTTTCTGCTAACCATCAGAAAACTAGAAAAGTAGTATGGCTGTGAGCTATATGTATAAGTGCTATAAGCTGAAATTTCATTAGGTAGTTTTGCTTAACTTTGTAGGGGGTTGTTTGGAAAGTGACTATCAAAACAATTTTTTTTTCTTTTCAGAAAGAACTGTATCTTAAATATTGGCATGTCAAGAAACAATTGCTTTCTCTTTCCATCATCCCTCCAATTCCAGCTTAATTAAAAATCCCACTATCAAAAAACTGGAAGAAAAAAGTTATAGCTAAAGAAGACCTACTTTTGCACTGTTACTATTCAAAACATTTTTTACAGTACACACACACACACACACACACACACACACACACACACACACAGTCTCTCATAAACTGTTCTATTCATTAGGAACTGGTCTTACTTGCTGAAGACCAAAAAAGCAAACATGCTGTCAAATTACACAGAGTACACATATTGTAAGTAAGAAACAAGAATTTGGCTATTCAAAACTCAAATCATGGAAAATTTCTTTTTAAAACATGAGTTTAAAAAATGAGTTTCTACTGCAGCTCTTATCTGTGAAAGGGCAGAGCTGGCAGGAAGTACTGATCTCACGTATGAAAGGCTAAAAAACAAACAATAGAAAAACACAGTGCCATATGGTCTTCGTGTGGCAAGTTTTTCTAATTGCAGCTTGGAACCCAGGGAACTACTTATTACACATCCACACACGTGAGAGGTCAACACACTGACTATGATAACTGGTACCTGGGTCACATCTTTTGTGGATCTGAATCAACACCACCTGCCTAATTGCTGGGGGGCAAGGTTGGGGGAGGGGGTGCTAAATGGTAACCACAGGATACTAAGGCATCATTAATAAAATTCAATGGGGAAAATATGCTTTTTTCACAAACAGTATTTGCACTCCATGCCCAAAGATTCAAGTTAGGCTGAGAAAGAATTCAATTGTTTAAAACTACAAGATACCTCATTGTGCAAGCTGATGGGGAATGATCCACCTTAACATGGCAGCATTCCTTTTTTAGTTACTTTGAGAAAATGCTCACCTATTTTTGATTCACAGCTTCTCTTTCTGAAATTTTGATTCACTGACCATAGGTCAACCAAGAGAATCACACAGAATAAGTCTATTTCCTCTTTTACAGGATAGTCCTTCAAATACATGAAAACAGCTATCTCTCAGCCCTTCTTTTCTCCAAACTCTTCTCAACATTCCTATTTCCTTCATTTCTCACATAGCAAGTTTTCAGATTACCCATCAATCACCTAGGTCATTCTCCAATTTTATTATTTATCAACAGTCATATTAAAGTGAAGTGACTAGGGGAGAACAAAAAATATCCAACGTTATTTGACTAGCACAGAATACAATAAGACTATTGCTTTCTTTATTCTGGACATCAACTATTTTTAATGTGGCCTAATACTACTTTAACTTTCTTTTTTTTCTTTTTTGTCATGTATTTCATAAAGAAGTTTCATGCTGAGATTGTAGTCAATTACAACAAATTTTTGGACTATTTCACAAACAATGATGTTAAGTAATGTATCCCCAGTTCTGTTTTGTGATTCATTTCTTTAAAATTAAGCACAGAATTTCACACTTAGCCCTACTAAATGTAAGCCTGTTAATTTCAACCCAACTTTCTAGTCTATTAAAACCTTTTAACATCCCTATATAAGTTTTTATAAGAGTTACTGATAAATATGTTAAGCCAGACATGCTAGTGAACCCATAATTTAGGCTAAACTAGAATCCTGCCAGGAATCAAAGCTAAGCTTACCAGCTTAGAGTACAATTTTTTCCCATCTTAAAAATCAGGATATCGGCCCATCTATGGTCTTCTAGCTTTCCTCTCATTCTTTGATTCCTCAAAAATTACCAACAGTATATACCAACAATATAATATAATTCCCCTAAACTAGTTGCTTTCTTGCTGTCTCTTCACTTATCTCGGTCATAAACAGCCTCTTAGTGTCTGTTCTTACCCTTTTGAGTTTCAAGCCCCACCTTCCAATCTCTCCTAAATTAGTTTCAGTTTGACAGTGCCCACCATAACTAGCAGTATTCATTACTAAAGAGGAGACAGTGCAAGCGGAGACAGATATAAAGTGCTATGAATTATAATTAACTTATAGAGATGCCAATACCCTTACCTGTCTGAGATAAAGAAATGGTCAGAAGATCTTAACCCCCCAAATTAACTTGGAGTGAGGCAGGGGAGGAAGGGGAGATCGGGATAGCATGAAAAAGAAATGTATCTCAAAATAGGAGATTTAAAATTCTGGATGATGATACTAGCAAACCAAGTTCAAAAGAATTTGAAGTCTGGAAGAATTCTATAGGAGAAAGGGATGAAGGAACTGTGAAAGGAAGAATAGTACATGGAAGATGAATAAGAGCACCTGGTTCAGGCACTTCCTGCAGACTAATGCCTTGGAATCAGGGTCAGGATGGTTGAGACAGTTCCAACTTGAAACAGACAAGGTTCAAAAAGAAAAATACATGCTCTCTTTTTGTCTTTTGTTTATTTGTTTTAATGTGAATTTAGTCAGCAACAAAAATAAACATTTCAATGGTCGAAGAATGAATGAATGAGAAGACATTTTAATATTTGACAAGCACCGTTCTGAACTCTGGGCATTCAAAAGCAAAGCTAGCGTCTGTCCTAACAGAGTTTTCATTCTAATAGAGACAAAACACATGGTGGAATGATGGCCAAGGAAAGGAGTTTTAGTCCAAAAATGTACACACAGATGGTAAAGCCACAGGGAAACAGATAGATATACCCCTTCGAGAAACAAAGACAGAGTTGATTTAATCAGTGTTCCAGAAGTAGAGTAGGAAGAGGGGAAAGAGGGAAAGAGAGAGCACATGTATACAGTGACTAAAAGGCTTGGAGGAGATGGCCAGGGAACAAGCAGGCTGTAAAGGGGAAAAATGAGTGGGACCTTCTTCTAATGATGGGCCAGGCTAAGGCAGTCAATAGTCAGTATAGCAGCATGCGTTTCCCAGAGTGGAAGTTCCAGCAATAAAAGGGTGAAAACTGCCTAGGCATGAAGGTTGTGGAAGAAACTGTGACTTTCTGCTAACTATAACAGGGGAAAAACAACTTTGTAGGGCACCTTGCTTTCTGAGGAATTGGAAAAAATCACTTGTCTGATTGTACAGGTAAGAAATAAGCAACAGTGAATTAGTAGGAAAAACCAAAGGATTAGGTCACAGGAGGAACTGTCCAATCTGTAGAAGATCCAGGAAAAGGCCTGGAAAAAAGCTGAAAACTATACACAGCACTTTGCTAATAAGTATGTATACTGTTTTTCCTGCATGGGTGGGGAAGTTGGACATGGTTAATTGTGTATCTCTCTCATCTCTACTACTAGATTGTAAGCCTTCTAACAGGCAAGGATCATGTCTTATTTAACTCTTTATCCCCCCTCCTCCCATTCCTCCCTGCCTCCACTGCCTGGTATGCTACTTCCCACAGAGCATGCACTTAATAAAGACTGATTTGCTATGGGTTGCTGAAACTGCCTAGATAAAACATGTATCACAAGGCTAGGTACTAATTTGCCTAACCCAAGATTCTCTAATATACTTGTAAAATAGTTTTCATATCATCTAATAGCTCACTGTTCATATGCTACAGAGAACCACGTGGGGCAGGGTGGGGCATCATGAAAGAAACAAGTCTTTGGAGGCAAAATTTCTTCTGCTCCTTAAGATAGTGGCAGATGAAAGTTACCCAAGTGATGGCAGAAAAAAAGCCCTCTTACCCATCAGCAGATCCAATCTAGTATTGTTTATTAAATTCAGAGGGCACAACAAAGTCAAGCCGCACAGCGAAAATCACTGATGTTATCACAGAGCCACCTTTAAAAAATACAAACCCACTCTCAGAAGCAGAAGGAAGGAAAAAAGGGAGGGAGAGAGAAAGGGTGGTAATGGAGGAAGGAAAGAAGGAAGGAAGGAGCAAGCCAAATGATGTCTTTTTTGACATGGAAGAGGACAATAGGAGAATATATATTTTGAATACACATGCTTGCTTCCTTTGAAGTCTTTCTCAGACTCTTCAGAGTTCATGTGGAAAAGCAGACATGCCCTTTTATTTAAAGCTATGAGGTGCCAGATTCAAAATTTCTTCAGCACATCTCCCATTTGGTCTGTCACTGGAGTGAGGAACCAGCAGCCTCAAGGACACATGTCCTTTAGGTCCTCAAGTGCATCCTTTTGACCAAATCCACTGTTTAGTTTGGATTCAGTCAAAGGGCTGCACTTGAGGACCTAAAGGGCCACATTTGGCCTCGAGGCTGCAGGTTCTCTAGCCCTGGATCATAACTCAAACAAAAGAGCCTGCATCAAGAAGAAAAAAATGATCCTCCCACCTCCTAATCTTACAGTGAACAAATACTTGAAAGTACCAATTCTCAATCAAAACTGGAAACAAAATATTGGTAGCAGAAACCCCACCTGTATCAGAAACTTCTGAGAAAACAGGATTTATTATAACAACATGACTTTCCATTTTTTCTTGTGTTTATTTATGCAGAATAAACAGGACTCCCAGAAGACTAATGAAACAGTTGAAAAGCCACCTACTACACAACAAAGAGGAAGGAAGGAAGGAAGGAAGGAAGGAAGGAAGGAAGGAAGGAAGGAAGGAAGGAAGGAAGGAAGGAAGGAAGGAAGGAAGAAAGGAAGGAAGGAAGGAAGGAGGGAAGGAAGGAAGGAAAAGCAAGTATTACTACTGTCAATTAATGTTCTAAATACAGTAAGAATGATATATGTCAAACAAATATTTATTTTCATTGACAATGTTCTCTTCTAAGATATCCCTAAGTTACTGAAGAGTTAAATATATTCATGGACAACATGACATGGGGGGAAAAAGTTTTTCTAGAAGTGCTAAAGTAAGAATAAGTGGATGAAAACACACGTTTTAAGTGCAGATGGAATAATAATAAATCAAACTGAAAGAACTGTGAAATCAGGTCCAGCTGGCGGAACTGGGAAAATGACTGCAGGATTTTTCAAGAATTTATTCTTCAGGTATTGCAGTAACTGCAAGGATAATCTACTAAGAAAAAGTATCTCAACTGCCAGTAAATTCACACTTCCTAGCAAACAGTACTGCCACATTAAAGACACTTGAAAAAAAAATGTGAAAAAAATCCACTGAATTAACAGTTGCTTTAAAAAAAAAAAAGTAACACAAAAAGCAATATCAATTGTAATAGTATCATGCACCTACAGGGAGGGCATTTTACCCTCAAAAGCATGCAAGGTGCCACATGGTCACTCATGCCTACAACAAACTTCTAAATAGCCAAGAATAATTTACCTACAAATGCCAAGAACCAGAAATTTGGAATCTAGCAGTGAATACCTGCTGGACTGGAACTTTTCTCATTTGTCATAGGAAGCTAGAGCACTGAAGACAAGTTTCTACTCAGTTTGGAAGCAGAATCCTACTTTCATAGCAGCAGTGCACAGATGTAAGATTGCAAGATCTCAGCCAACCGTCAAGAAGACTCTTTTCCACAGGACAGTTACTACAATGTTGCCTCCAATTGTGATCTAAGAGTCAACCAAGATTGTCAAACCCTAACAGGATTCTTCTGGGAATCCATATACTACTGGATGCCTACTATATATGAGGCCCAGTGCTACATATGGTAGGGGAAAATGAAAAATAAAATAGAGCCTTTAATGTCAAACCTTACCATATAACCTAACTAGGGAGATAAGAAATATACAGAGATGTGTATTTTTCTCCAGAGACAATAAGAGAACCCACCTTGTGATGTTAGCAAAGTATCATGAGTAGAACAAATAATACATAAACTAAGAGTTCAAATAAAAAGAGACCACTTGGCTTGGGGTGTTTAGAGAAGACTATGGAGAAGAGCTGACATCTTGGTAAACAATTAAAAAACCTAGCAATAGCAATCCAATAGTGATGAGGAAAGAGAGCATTCCACAGACAATCTCCTTTCCTCTCTCTCCCTCCTGTCTCCTCTCTCTCTCTCCATCCCCCTTTTCCTTCTCTCAAGGTTTTTACTGAACAAACTCCTAACCAGCACGGACCATGTCTTATTTGCCATCATTTCCCCCAATACAACCTGGGACAATATCTTGTTCATATTAGGTGCTTAATTCAAAATTCTTAACATAATTACTTCTTTAAAAATAGTAATTGGGGTAGGCTGATTCTAGGTTTAACCTGCTTCCAAAAAGCAAGTGTGCCCTTTAATATTTGACACTTCACATCTTAGCCATACTCATCCAAATTAAGCACTGTAACTTAAATATCACAGGCTCTTTTATAATGGTGGAGTGAAGTCATGGAATTCATACCCTCACTCTGTGCTAACTGTATTATACCAGGTCTTTTTATTCAGCTCAAAGTAACTACCAAATGATCTACATTTCAGTTTTAGTAACATACTAACCAAAAGACAATCCTAGACACAGAAAATAAATATCAAAAGAAAAATATGAAGAAAATTTAAAAGGATGCAAAATTAATTCTCTCGTCCCATATTGATTTTTCATTTTAAAATACATTTTTTAAAGTTACTTGAGTCTACCATCACTACAGACAACAAAGACATTAATAATCAAATTTTTCAGGGTATAAAACTTCTCTGTATGCCTATTAAAGATTCACAGATAAATGTTTTCATTAATTACACTCATTACTATGGTATTATTAAAATGTCACATATATATGTTTATAAACTTCCTAACGAATGATTAATGGACATGTTGTTTACAAAACTACCTAGAATATCAGCGAGTTGTCAAATAGATGTCTTTAAAAATATACTGTTAACTTTCCCCAATGCAAACAATCTCTTCAGATTTCTGAGATCTGTATGGGATTAGAGAAGGCACTCTTCATGGAACATTAATTACAAGGAATATAAAAGAGGAAACGTGAGCAGGATGTTGCTTACCTCTCTTTTGTCCTTCAACTCGGAGGATTTGCTTAAACCACAAACTACAGAAGCAAAAGGTTTATTAACTGAGTTATGAATCAAAGAACTTCAAAGTCTACCTTCCTCTGAAGGTAAATTGCCCATTGCATACCAACTCATCAATAGCAGAGGTCCTCTATTTTTACTTATAAGTGAGTAACAAATAATAAAACATTTCTTCATGGTATTCTAATGGGGATTTGTTTACCCTTTTATTACTACTGCCATAATTAGGGAACTGCAGAGTTCCTGACAGAAAATTTGAATTTCGCGAGCATGTTATATAACCCTAACTTCTATTTATTACAATAATTAGCACTGTTTTTATATAGGACTTTCAGATTTGAAAAACATTTTACAAGTTATCCCATTTGCTCCTCACACCCCAATTCCCAGAAGTTGAAACTGAGACTGAGAAAAGTTTCGTGACTTGCCAGAATCACACAGGTAGTAGCAAGTATTTGAGACAAGATTCAATCTCAGGTCTATCTAAATTCAGGTACAGCATTATATCCACTACTACATTTAACTGCCATTTTGAAAGATATTGGCATTATATGGCTGAAATATATAAGAACATATTAATTTCTCATCTCCTTAACTGAAATTAAGGTGATTTACTCTATTCCTTAAGATAGCTTCTATACTAACAATAACAGTATCTTTCAAATAAAAAAAATCATGCACATTATCTAGCATTAACAAGATATCTTTGTTGAATTGCTTTTAAGCTTTCCTTTCCAAGAATGCTAACCCCAAGTTAGGAAATGTCCTATACCTTAAAATATCCTTTTATTTCAGATTTCCCTTCATCTAAAGTTCAGGGTGACCTTTCTGATCAACCTTAAACATCAATTTCATTGCGCCAAATCTGCAGAGCATGATGTAGAAATACATAAACTGGAGCACAGCCCAGATTTACAGGACAAATTCGACACTCAACACCAGCCAGAGTTTTATTATTAGAGTATGATTTCCATTCAGAGAAAGAAAGATGTAAAACTTAGGAAAGCTCCAAAGCAACAGTTCAAATTGGGATCTTGAGAAGACATGGAAGTAAAATTTCCTACAAAATTTGTCCATTTGTCATTTAACATCTGCTGTGATTTTCTGGGATTCCTAGAGGAAGTAGAGCATTTCCAATAGTAGCTCTGCTCAGGGGATTTACTGTCAGGACACCCTACTCCACCCTCCCCCCACCAAGGGACCAAACTTGTCAGGAGGCCTCTCCAAGCCAATCCCATGATCTGAAAATTCAAAAGACTGACTGAAGACTAGCTTGTCCTACCTAAAGAGCTGAGAACAACTTATCCAAAGGGACTGATACCCAGCCAAAATTCAATAAAGGAATAGCAAATAGGTCTCACACCAAGTCCTCAGAACCATGTTTAAACTTCCACTTTAAACAGATTTGCAGCTGAATATCTTATAAAGGAAGACATATCTTATCCACATAATAAATCCAGACACTATTAAGTATGCTATTTTTGAAAAGCACTAGTTTAAAATCTATTTCCTAAATATAAAATCATTTGAAATCTACACAAACAAAATTTTAAAATGTCAGAAGCAACTGTAAAACTACTTTAAATTTTTTTTCTAACATATTTTAAGAAACCAATCCATTTGGACTTTCCCTTTTTTTCTTAAAAGAAAACTATCATAGTATATCTCTCAGGTTTCCAAATGGTCAAGAAAGGCAGGAAGATGAAAAAATAATTTACCAAAACATGGTCAGGTTTTCAAAAATGTTGTGAGAAAGAATATATTCTCACAGTAAAGAAAATTTGACATACCACCTTTATGCCTTCCATTACTTTTCAAATAAATTATTCTTTCAAGTAAAATTGTATGTGTAGAGAAGAGTATTTCTTTAATAGACCAAAATACTGTGATCTATAAAAATCCTTAAGAAAAAAACAGACATTTCAGAGACAATGGTGAAATTGCCTTTTAATTTTCTTTCTTATCTTGATAAGTTATCCAGTTCACCTTTCCACATATCATTCAACAAAAAACAACACTTGGTTTACCTATGGATAAATCCAAATTACCTGTGGAAAAAAAGAACCAGTTTTTTTCACTGCTAAATTACATATGGCTGATTAGGATTTTTTAAAAATAATATTCTCCCTATAAATTTATGTGTCAGCAAATTTGTGAACATTTATTGACAACTGGTATCCAACACTAATAAAGCTTTAATGAAGATCAGAAAAAAAACACCTCCATTGAACATGCACAGAATGTGCTAACAGTTTAAATGAAGACAAAAGAAAAAATTTAAATGGTTTGAGATAGCTGATTTTATTATTATTTGGATGCTGATCACTGCAGACTTAAGACATATCAACCAGAATTAGGAAATCATTTTGCATAAGAGCTTAGTTTCTGATACCTAGAACAGATTTTTTTAAAGCTTTCTTTATAGTACTGACATGGAATCATGTAACTGGTCCACTTGAGCAACTTAACTTGCAAACTACTTCAAATTTTACATGTGAAAAATGAAACTGCAATGCTGTCTTCTACTTAGGATGTATATGTGTATATATACACACATGTATATATGTATATTTCTTTTACTATAAACATTATCCAAGGATTAAAGTATTTTGTCTATGGTAAACAGGTATTCACATAAATTACCAAAAATATAAATACAGGGAAAGAAAGACATTAAAAGAAACTAGAAGATCAGTCCAACTAGGATCAAGCAATACTTTTTGAAGCAAATGGAAGAAGGGTGAAAGGAAGGGGAGAAATTTTTTTTAAATTCCCTATTATTAAGGGAATGTGAATCTGAAGCATGAATAACCAAAGAATGATACACCACTCTTAGAACCTCTTTCTCCATCTTATTTTTTTTAAATTGCTGGGGGGTGGAGCCAAGATGGCAAAATAGAGGGACGGATCTGTAAAAGCTCTCCCCCATAACCCATAAAATACCTGTAAAAAATGACTTTAAACAAATTCTAGAGCAGCAGAAGCCACAAAACGACACAGTGAAAGAGATTTCCAGCCCAAGACAGCCTGGAAGGCCAACAGGAAAGGTGTATCACACTAGGCATGGGCACGGAGCAGAGTGCAGCCCATGGAACCCAGGCAGACCAGAGAAGGTTTCAGGGGGCAGAATACCCTGCAGCAGCTGCAGTTCCCAGATTGCTCAAACCACAAATGCCAAAGACAGCTTCAAAGGTCAGTGAGAAAGCTCTTTCACCTGACAAGGGAATGCTGTCTGGCCACGCTTGCAGCAATTACTGCAGTGGCAGTCCTGGGGTGAGGAAGAGTGCTGATGTGGTAGAGCTGGTGGAGGCTCTGGACAGGAAATTCAACTTGTAGATCTTGGGCAGAAAAGCTTGCGATAGCTCCCAGAACAGAGTATAGGCCAGGAGAGGAGTAAACTCCTCTTCCTTGACTGTGCCACCTTGGAGGAACTGAGAATTTATAGGTCCCTAGAGTATACTCTCCTCTTGACAAAGGACTCAAAAGTCAAGTAACTGGCTGAGAAAATGCCCAAAAATGGGAAAAAAAAATAAGACTATAGAAGGTTACTTTCTTAGTGAACAGGTATCCTTTGGGATGAGGAAGAACAATGCATATCACTAGAGGAAGACATAAAAGTCAAAGCTTCTACATCTAAAACTTCCAAAATAAATATGCAATGGTCTCAGACCCTGGAAGAGCTCAGAAAGGATTTTGAAAATCAAGTAAGAGAGGTGGAGGAAAAATTGGGAAGAGAAATGAAAGTGATGCAAGAAAATCATGAAAAGTGAGTCAAGAGTTTACTAAAGGAGACCCAAAAAAATGCTGAAGAAAATAACATCCTTAAAAATAGTCTAACTCAAATGACAAAAGAGGTTCCAAAAAGCAATGAGGACAACAATGCTTTAAAAAGCAGAATTAGTCAAATGGAAAAGGTGGTTCAAAAGCTCACTGAAGAAAATAGTTCTTTAAAAATCAGAATGGAGCAGATGGAAGGTAATGACTTTATGAGAAACGAAGAAATTACGCAACAAAACTAAAAGAATGAACACTGGAAAAACAGCTCACTGGAAAAACAACTGACCTGGAAAACAGATCCAGGAGAAAAAATTTAAAAATTATGGGACTACCTGAAAGTCATGATCAAAAAAAGGGCCTAGACATCATCTTTCATGAAATTATCAAGGAAAATTGCCCTGATATTCTAGAAACAGAGGGTAAAATAAATATTGAAAGAATTCACCGATCACCTCCTGAAAGAGGTCTGAAAAGAAAAACTCCTAGGAATATTGTACCAGAGTTCCCAGGTCAAGGACAGAATATTGCAAGGAGTCAGAAAGAAACAATTCAAGTATTGTGGAAATACAATCAGGATAACACAGGATCTAGCAGCTTCTACATTAAGGGATCTAAGGACTTGGAATATGATATTCCAGAAGTCAAAGGAATTAGGATTAAACCAAGAATTACCTACCCGGCAAAACTGAGTATTTCACCTTCAGGGGAAAAAATGGTCATTCAATGAAATAGAGGACTTTCAAGTATTCTTGATGAAAAGACCAGAATAGAATAAAAATAGAATAGAAAATTTGACTTTCAAACACAAGAGTCAAGAGAAGTATGAAAAGGTAAACAAGAAAGAGAAATCCTAAGGGACTTACTAAAGTTGAACTGTTTACATTCCTACATGGAAAGATCATATTTGTAACTCTTGAAACTTTTCTCAGTATTTGGGTAGTTGCAGGAATTACACACACACACACACACACACACACACACACACACACACACACACACACATATAGACAGAGGGCACAGGGTGAGTTGAATAGGAAGGAATGATATCTAAAAAAATAAAATTAAGGGGTGAGAGAGGAATATATTGGGAGGAGAAAGGGAGAAATGGAATGGGGCAAGCTATCTCTCATAAAAGAGGCAAGGAAAAGCTTTTTCAATGGAGGGGGAAGGGGGCGAGGTGAGAGGGAAAAAGTGAAGCTTACTCTCCTCACATTTGGCTTAAGAAGGGAATAACATGCACACTCAATTTGGCATAAAAATCTATCTTACACTACAAGAAAATAGGGGAGAACAGGATAAATGGGGTGGGAGGATGACAGAAGGGAGGGCAAATGGGAGGAGGGAATAATTAGAAGTAAACACTTTGGGGAGGGACAAGGCCATAGAGAGAACAGAATTAATGAGGGACAGGATAGGATGAAGGGAAATATAGTTAGTCTTACACAACATGACTATTATGGAAGTCTTTTGCAAAGCTACACTTGGAAGTTCCCTAGAACAATGGAACAGAAGCAAAGTGAGTTTCCCAAGGTTATACCAGTACTGACTGAAAGAGGAGTAAATTGAACACAATCTTCCGGTTACAAATCCAGTGCTTTTTTCCACTGTATTGGCTAAAATGTTGCCTTAGGAATTCCTAACTATCTGTGTTTCCACATAAAACATCCCAAACCTGGAAACATCATTAATACATTTTGGTGCCAATTTAACATATTCAAGCAAAACAAGGTTCATACCGAAAGGCAGATTAAGGGACTAACCTTTTCTTTGAAATAAGCCTTAGTGTAATAATATCAAAATCCATGAATAAATATTTATTAAGCAAATTACCCAACCTCATTTTTTTTTAAACTTAGTTACCAAGTCAAAGATGGGTACACTCTGCATAGCAGAAGTTGCTATATACCAGGAGACTTATGCTACTGAAATCACAGGTTCTTCACATAGTATTCATATCTACACAAAATTTCAGTATAATATTAAAGACGATGTGTTGATGTTCTGAAGATTAAAGCATGTCTATAAACCATACCTAATACTAACAATTGTACTAGCACTACATAAATTATTTTAAATATTAACATCAAATTTAAAGAATTAAAGTTAGAATATATTTTTAAATGTAACAAAGGACTAATCTCTTTTTGTATGCATCAAGACTTTTCTATCTTATTTTTCAGGAAACAATCAGGTTAGTCACCCTGACATTTTCAATTCTAATTTTTTTCTACTTTAGGGTAACATAAAAATATAGTTTTATTCCATAACAGATTAGAGTTATTTGCTAATCTGTTTGCCTTTCAGGAAACTCATATTCTTTGTAAAATCACTGAAAAATAAAACCATTCTTGGTCTAGTTTTTTGAAACAAGCATTCCTTAAGCTATATGATTATCACTGCAGTATGTCTGTTTTATAAATAGGATTTAATTTACTTTTATAAAAAACTGCCAAAGGAGCTTTCTTGAACTAAACAACCAATCTAGTACTTCAAAGACAAAGTGGTTTTTAGTATGAAACTCAGGGTTTTTTATTGCATGCTTCTGGACTTTAATTATTTAATCTAAATGTCACCAGATCTTTACAGGATGAAAAACATCAACTTTAATAAACTGCCATGAATCAGAAAGGGATAGAAGGTTTTCATCGATAAAGCCAGTTCCACTTTCTCCCTTTGAATGTGCTAGCCACTTTCTCATTTGACATCTACTATCATTATGAAAGATTACTTTCCTTATTATACAATAATGCATAACACGGATAGGGACTGGAACTGTGATTTCATTGTTCTAAGGAACTTCCAAGTAAGGAGAGTCTCCATGCTAGTGCAGGTCAGCACGGTCTCTGAAACTTCCAGTCTTAAGAAGGTTCAGTTATTTATCTATGATTTCAGAGCCAGCATATGTAAGAAGGAGGAATTGAACCCTTTTTAGACAGTTATCAATTCTTTATCCCTACCAGTGGTATCATATGCAAATAGAAATGAATCTCTGATATTAACTTGGAATACCACAAACTAACATGTTATATTATGCTTATTATTTATTATTTCATTATTTCTTATTATACTATGTTGTATTACATTTATATTTATTTTGTTAAACATTTTCAAATTAACATTTTAATCTGGTTCTAAGCCCACTCACCACAGTAGCTAAACCCCTCTGCACTATACCACCCTGTGCTTCATTCTTTGTAATATACAAATTGTGTTATACCTAAGTCATGTTTTAAATATTCACTATATCTAATATACATACACACATATAACATTTACAAAAATTTCCTTGTCTGCACATTTTTTTTTTTTACAATTTTTCTCAATTTATTAACTGGCTTAGGCAAATCACAAAGACAGATTAACCAAATGAAATGATAATACTGAACAATAAATAGCTATGAAGCAACAATGTGAACTACATCTATTTCTCTAATAATTATGCTGAAAGATGAATTTAACTATAGAAGACTAGTAACAAACTTTTAAAGTTTAACTTCTACATTTCTGTATTTTAAACTTAGAGTTGTCAATTACCTATACCACTTTGATTATTATTTTCTTTGCTCTTATTTTGAAAACTATGCCAGAAGAAAAATAATTTGAACAGACTTTTCAACTAAAGGTAGATGAATGATATCTTCCACATAACTACTCAGCATTCAAATTCTCTGCATGTTCCCACCTGCTGTTTCTAACAGATTCTCTTTGTTTAAATATGAAAATTTCATTAATTTCTATGGTCTCTACTTTTATGAGTTTGTTAAAGGAAAGAAACACTTCACTGAAAAAGCTTCAAAAAAGTTATAATTTAGGTTCATATCACCCAATTCTTTAAAAAATTATTAAAACATTCATAAATAAATGCATTCATTTATTCACTTTAACACATTAAAGCAGAACTGTACATTTTCTAAATTAGAAAATTTCAATTTTTCACCTATTACTGAACACATTTATGAACCATGTCTCCTTTCTTACTCATTTTCCTGACATTTCAAAGGACATTTTGAAATTAATCCTTTGAAAAGACCTCTTTATCTGGTTTACAAACACACACACACACACACACACACACACACACACACACACACACACCCAGCCAAAAAAGCAGAAGCCCAGTATAATCCATGAAGTTAAAATAGTATTTGAAAAATAATGCAGAATTTTAAAAAATATTTTAACAAAAGAAACACTTGTTTCATAAAGTAAATATAGCTATTTTAGTACCCAAAAAGGAAAAAACTAGCCATGTTATTTTGGCCTGTATGTTCATGTTTTCTCCTCCCTCTTCATATCCTCCTTAAATCATTGAGGAACTCAGAATAAAAGACAAAGCCCTGGCCTCAGAGTTCGGAAAGATGTGGGTACAAGTCCTGCCTTGACAAATGATGGCTATGTGATCAAGGACAAGCCATTTAAACTCTCAACATTGTCCTTGGAGCTCTCCTTAAGATTATAAATAGCAGAACAGTTGCCAAAGCACACTGGGAGTTTCAGAGTTCTCTATACCAATGAAATCACTCAGCTCAGCACCAAAAAAATACCTCATGTTCATTAACTTGTAAACAAATATAAAGTGACCAACAATAAACAAGAAGCAAGAAGGAAAAACTCTGACATTTCAATAGGGTGAAAACATTTTAAAACTAATATAATTTAATTCATCATTAAGAACTAGTTACTCTTAGAGCAACTGTTCTATTTTGACTCAGAGGTAGCCTAGATAGCAATTTTACAAAGTAAAAGTCAAATGAGTTTACCAATGTCAGAGAGTCTTGGCTGTCAGAACTGGAACCAAATCATAAGTGTTCTTGGCTCCAAGTCATGTTATTCAATCTATATCCCTCTCTCCTCTTCTATTTCTTTCACAATACAGAGCTTACCACACTAATATAACCAAGACCACTACACTTTGATGTTTATTAAAACTAAAATGCATGATATAAATTCTAAAACATACAAGCAGGTCATTTTCCTTAAACAGTGAATTGAAAATGATTTAGAAATATTTAGAATTATCTCAATATAAGTACATTAAACAAACATAATGCACACATATAAACATATATATGGAAATTTAAACCATAACTTTTGTTTTCTACCAAATGCAGCAATGTCATTTAATGCTATAGGGGACAGGGTTTAAGAACTAGGATCTTGGCAGGATAAACAATGTTTGTCTTTTAATATGTGGTTAAATCAATCTATCTGTCTATACAGATAAGTAGGCAGATAGGGAAGCAGACAGAGTGATTGATAAAGGGATCTACACAGTAACAGTTTCAAAGTAGTCTCAATACCACCACATAAATAACAACAAACATAGGTGTGTGTGTGTGTGTGTGTGTGTGTGTGAAATTTGTTTCTGTTTCTTGAAAAATTAAAAGCATTATATCAATATGGGTTATAAAATTATATCTGATTAGTTAATAGCTCAGTAATAAAGACAGTTTAAATGAAATTTTTCAAAGAATTTAAAAGCACTGTCTTGCATATAATCAGGTACCTAAAGATGTCTGTTTAATTTAACAGAATTTAGCAAAGATGTTTTTCTTTTTTTCTTTATATCTCCAGCACACAACATAGTTTCTGTCTTATAGTAGACCCTTAATAAATTGTTGTTGAAATAGTGTCTCCACTCCCACCTCCTGACCCCTCACACATATTTATTGTACATATTATTTCACAATCTCTGTCTAGGATGTCATCTGGTTACTCAAACCAGTTCCCTAAATGCAGTATAGGAGGCTAGCAACCTATAGTATTTATAGTGTGACACCATCTTTATAACTGAGTGCTGATATCCCTAATGGTCTTCTTCCAAAGCATATCCCATATTCAACATCAATTCTGTGAACTGTGTTTGCTTTCCTTTCCAGTGGCTGGCCCTTTTCCATGAATAGGGGAGGTTATCCATGGGCTTTTTGATCAGTTTTGCAGTGGCCCATGGCTTGAAAAAGTAGTAAACTACTATTCCATAAACACTGCCTTAAAGTAGGTTAAAATACATCTGGGTCATGCTGAATGAAAAATTAAGGAGGTCAACTTACTAAGTTACCAATCACAAACTGTAATGATTATTAGTCACTGCTAGAATTTACCAGTTATTACTACCTTCAGTCGTTTGTGACAAATAGTGGAAAAATGATAAAGGAAAAGAAAAATCCACTGTAGAAGAGAGGGACCCTGCAGCTTGCTTACGCCCACTTTGAGATTTGTCCTTCATATGAATCATGTCTTTAAGCCATTTGATATAGCACTTCCCTTTTTTAGGCTAGAAATACAAGTACACTCTCCCTTTCCTACAAAGACCACACATACATATATACAAACTGTGTGTACGTCAGAAATCATTGAATACTATACCAGGAAATGCCAGCTCAGTACGGTTTATGAGTCCAAAGTGACTACTACCTGGAGCAGTACCAACTCAATGTGAGGTTCAATTGTATCTGACGAAAACGTAAGAGGAGTGATATAGGGTAAAAGGGATTCACTGTAAATGCAAGGTGGGGCAAAGGGCTTTCTCATGACATGTGACTAACAAAAATAATTATTCTAGCCCGTTTACAAATATCTGAGCAAAAGACCTGCACTATACTATTCACATCTCACGGATTAGCAGATACATAGAGAAGGTACATTTTCTTCCAGAAAAAAAATACATTTTTTAAAATCAGATTCATTTATTTCCCTCATTTGGATACCATAGAAATTGCAGTCAGTACAAACTGGCCCTGAAATTTTTAATCATAAGAAAAATTTCTAACAAATTCACACACACACACACACACACACACAGAGTGGAAGAGGGAGAGGAAAAAGGAGCCCAACAGTATGGATAGAAAGCTGGCCCCAGAGACAGAAAGTCCTGGGTTCAAGTCTTTTCTTTCACACATACTAGTTATGTGACATGAGACCAGTTACTTAGTCTCAGCGACCCTAGCCTTTTTCTAAGGCTGTAAGTTGAAGAGATGGTGCCAGCCTTAATTGACAGCAGGAGTTTCCTCATTTGGAACCTAGTGATCCCAATAAAATCCCACATTCATTTATTAAGTGTGTGCATACAGAGTGAATTGAAGAGGATGGGATTATATCTTAAAAAAATGAAATCAAGCAGTGAGAGAGAAATATATTGGGAGGAGAAAGGGAGAAATGGAATGGGGCAAATTATCTCTCATAAAAGAGGCAAGCAAAAGACTTATTAGTGGAGGGATAAAGAGGGGAGGTAAGAGAAAAACATGAAGTTTACTCTCATCACATCCCACTAAAGGAAGGAATAAAATGCACGCTCATTTTGGTATGAAAACCTATCTTACAATACAGGAAAGTGGGGGATAAGGGGATAAGCAGGGTGGGGGGGATGATGGAAGGGAGGGCATGGGGAGGAGGGAGCAATCTGAGGTCAACACTCATGGGGAGGGACAGGATCAAAAGAGAATAGAAGTAATGGGGGACAGGATAGGATGGAGGGAAATATAGTCAGTCTTATACAACACAACTATTATGGAAGTCATTTGCAAAACTACACAGATTTGGCCTATATTGAATTGCTTGCCTTCCAAAAGGAAGGGGTGGGGAGGGAGGGTGGAAAAGAAGTTGGAACTCAAAGTGTTAGGAACAACTGTCGAGTAATGTTCTTGCCACTAGGAAATAAGAAATACAGGTAAAGGGGTATAGAAAGCTATCTGGCCCTACAGGACAAAAGAGAAGACGGAGACAAGGGCAGAGAGGGATGATAGAAGAGAGAGCAGATTGGTGACAGGGGCAATTAGAATGCTCGGTGTTTGGGGGGGGAGGGGACAAAAGGGGAGAAAATTTGGAACCCAAAATTTTGTTAAAATGAATGTCAAATAAATAAATTAAAAAAAAATAAGTGTGTGCATATAGATTAACACATCTTTTTAAAATTATAAAAGTCTTCAAGTCAGTTTCCTTTCAATATTCTAAATTACTTAAGTAACCAACTTTGAAACTTTCTTGCACCTATACCATTGAAAAAATGATGTTCATAACATTTTACTTTCTGAAACTGATTAAATTATATTCAGTATAGTCTTAGTAAAGTATATTCAATTGTATCTATCCAATAGGCAATTCATGTATTATCTGCATGGTAATTTTATTAACAATAATATTCTATTCTCCAGCCAGGACACATAGCAAGGAGTTTATAATTACCTTCTTCACAAAGAAAATACATTCTACATGACATAAAACTGTACCCAGTAGCCTTCACTAAATCTCAGAAAAGAATACATCTAGTTGCAAACAGACCCAGAAGAATGAATAGAGATTAATCCATCACCACTACTAGGAAACAATTCAAAATAAATCACCTCAATGAGAGTGGATCCATAATATCACATAAAGAGAAGGCTCCAGTTATTTGGCACTCACAAGGCTAAAACAAGCTCAAACTGTTTTGTACTTGGATGTGACCCTCAATAAAATCCTACTATAGATCCATACTCTATACACAGCCATAGATTACTCTATTCAGAAGAAAAGTACCAAATTCTTAATTATAAATGCATCTAAAATACTGGTAAAAAATTTAGAAACGTCACAAATTTCCCTCATAATCATCAGCTGACCACATATTAACTAATTCTAATTTATACTGTATAATTTCAACAGGGAATGAGCTCTTCATTTGCCCTTTTTGATTAGAAATCAGAACCATCTGAACTTTGAATCTCCCCCAGGGGCTGTCTAGGTGCAATGCAACACACACAGTAGGGAATTAACATTTTGTAAATCAAATCCATGATGTAAAAAGAAAAAGTGAAACTACTAAGTTATCTATTTCAGTTTTACAGGAATTAACTCAAGATTCTCAGGAAGGTAGTACTTCTTCCATAATATAAAAACATATCCCAGTATTTAGTTAAATCTACATAGTAACCAATGATATTCTGAGACTTTGCTATTATAATCACCTTGAACAACAAATGACTTTAAAGTCACAACCCAAAAAACCAATTTGCTGCATCAGAATTGGATTCAGAGCTAAAAATTCTGAAAAAAAAAAGGACCTATTCAACACTTAATTTAATGATACCAGCAGATAATAACAATAACAACTATGAACGTTTATACAGTTTTAAAGCCTCCAAAGCACTATGCAGGCTGTCCCAAAATTCACAGTACACTTTTAAGCTATGAAAACTTACAATACAATAAAGTTTAAAATACAATAAAACTTTACTGGAAAGTACAAACATTCTTCTTTAGTAACAGGTTATACAAAAATAGGTGCTGGGTCACAGTTTGTCAGTCCCTGCTCTAAAGAAAGAATGCTAGGTTCAAGACTTGGTTACTATGCCCATAATATGTTGCCTCTCTTTCACGGTCTTACTCTCCTTCTGTAGGAAAGGTAGCTTTATGGGAGCAGGCCTTTACTATACAAAAGGAGAATAACTCAACAAGACAAGTTCAAATCCTATCTCAGACATTTCTTTGATAAGTGATCTTGGGCAAGTCAAAACCTCTTGGTCTCAATTTCCTCACCTACAATATGAGGATAATAGCACCTACCCCACAAAGTTATTATAAGAATCAAACGAGATATCTGTACAGCATTTGCAAACCTTAAAAACACTATATGAATCTAGGGGATTACTATCTGCCAAGTGAAAAAGTTTTCTTCACACCAGTACACTGTGACATTTCTATTAAATATGAAAATATGACAAAACAAGCAACAATTAGCATGGTTATAAAATTTGCATCATAAAAGATTCTTACCTGTCCTGTGATTGTTCCTCATACATCCTCTCTTTGCCTTCTTTAAAGAGTCTAATTGCCCGTTTTGACTTTTTCATTAGGCTATCAATGTAGATTTTAAAATATTCATTTTCACTGAGTTGTGCAAGTTTCTGGTTGTCATCATATTTGCTCAGTATGAGTCGCAAATGTTGATAAGTGTCAGGCAAAATATCAAGTATATATGGTGGGCTGTTCTTTAATTGGAGCTTGGGATTTTGGCATAGTCTTACCTAGAGGCAAGAACACAGAAAAAACATTTTTTGGTGGGGGGAGGGGAAACATTAAAAAACTCACAAGAAATTCATATAAACTGGTTAATAAAAGTCTATACTTTCTATAACATAATCAATCCACAAGGAACCTATATAAATTATTTTTAAGACACATTTGAGTAAAACTTTATTTTATTTCATTTCTACCAGTGTAAGTTATTCAATAGCACACTGAGAAAATCTTTATCTATAATGTTTTTCCCTAATTTTCTTCACCTCCCTTTTTACAGCTTTCTACTTTTCCATCTGATAAGCCCAGTAAGCTATTCAGCAAAAAATGTGAATTGTTTTTTTTAAAAAGTAAAATCACATTAAGAAAGAGTAAATAAATACATTTCATCAGTGGGCAACCAAAGACTTGCACTTAAAACTTCATTACACTATACTTTGTTCTCCTCTGAAGTTATTTAATGTTTTAATTAATGTTTTAGTCAATTAATCCTGCACCCTGAGGCAATTTAAGCAAAAGGCTACAATTTTAATAACTGAGTTAATAAATAACAAATGCATGTCAAGCTCAAACTAGTCTTCCCTGCCTTCTTCTGATACTTTCTATCTTGTCCATAAGCACCAGCTACATCATGGTTCAGTCAACAGCAGTCCAACACTGCACCAATATTCATAGAGAATAACAGAAAAAATACGTACAATTCTGATGCAGTGAAGAGAACGCTGGCTTGGAAATCAGGAAGAACTGGTTTCAAATCCTGTCTCTGACCTTTTCTATGCAACCATGGGGAAACCACTTAACCTCTAGCAACACTACAAAACAGTTAAATTACAGAAGGATTGCAATCTGTGTTAGGGGAGAAAAGATCTACACTAGGAGTTCTCATTTTAAAAAAATAAATTCCAGTCCTGGACATATTAATATATGTTCAACTCTTCACTGAATGTCAGAACCCCTCTGTCTAATGGAATTTCTTAGTAATAAATTTCCCAGATAAATGAGCTTTGTTTGAAAGCTACAGAAAAGCAACAATGTGTGCAATTCAAAGGCATAACATTATTACAAAAAGAACTTTCTCTCTCTCTCTTTCTCTCTCTCTCTCTCTCTCTATATATATATATATACACACATATATATACATATATATGTGTGAATGTGTATATGTATATGTATATATAAGTATGTATAACATCCGTGAGGCAAAATGCTAAACTCTTCAGTATCAGTAGCTTCAACAACCCCACCGAATTAAAAAAATAACATATTCAACTCTTGTGATACATTGTTTTTTCTTTGGAAGAGATCACATCAATTTTTGTCCATAAATTCCTAAGATTTCTTTTAAATAAACATCTGTATTATCAATATTTCTGAATCCTGGCTCCCCACAAAAACCATTTCATCAAAAATAATCTAATTGTCTTTGCCTTGATTTCCATGAACAGAGCTGTACCACTTGCTATTCAAGTAGCATCAGCCTTTGCTTAATAAATAACAACAATTAACATTTATAAGTTACTTTCAGCTTTATAAGCACCTTACAACTTCACAAATATTTCATTTTATCCTCACCCTGGAGACGTCAACATCCATACCCATTTTACAGATGAGGAAATTTGGACAGACAGAAGTTAAGTGACTTGCCCAGAGTCACAAAGCCAATAAGTGTCTGAACAGGGACTGATCTCAGGTCTTTCCAAATTCAGGTTCCAGTAGATTATCCACTGGGCCACTTATTAAGAAAATACTTTTGATCTCCCAAGGAAATCAAATAGAGCACTGATTTTGTCCTCATATAAAAAAAAGTAAGCCAAATACTGGAAAAAAAATTTACTTTAAAAAAATTATCACTTGGTCCTTTTAATTTTCTTAAGTATGACACTGCATGGAGCAATAAGCTAGAGAGCTGACCTCAGAGTTAGGAACACACGAGTTAAGTCATGCCTCTGATAAGCACTGGCTGTGTGACTTTGATCAAGTCACTTATGTTTTCAGTCTCCTAGGCAATTTTCTAAGTTGTAGAGAAGGGACACATCTGTATTCAAGAGTTCTGTAAGATGACTGAATCACTGTTCAGGACCAAAAAAAAGTATGAGATATCATAAGTATGAGACTCCTAAAACTGGCATCAATATTCCAACTGCTACTTGGGCTAGAAAACAACAGCTGACATTTTAGAGACATTAAAGGCTCATTTCACTTTTCATTTAAGCATGGATCACAGGACATACCTACATTTGCACATGAACTAGATATTTTTTAGTCCAGTTTGCTAAAAGGGAAGACTTTCAAAAGACAAACGAATTTCATACAATAGAAGAGGAGACACAGTAACTTTTGTAATCAAGGTTTTAAAATCCTACAAACAACTTGCCTAACTGGCCAAAACTGAATTTTAATATGCATATCCCTAAGAGAAAACTGGATAAAAGGTAGCACAGATTGCCCTACAGTATGGGAAATATTAAAAAAAAAAAACACCTAAGTTTCAAATTCATTCTCACCATTAATAAATTTCATAAATAAAAGGTTTACTAGGGCCACTTTTGTTATTAGTGATTGAGATCTTGGACAAGTCACTTAACGTCTGTGTCCCACACAACTCTCTCAGACTTTAAGTTACATAACAGTTGCTCATAAGCATTGAGAGAGGAAGTTTACTTACCAGGAGTTGCCTACACTAATTACAACATAGAGGCAAATATTAACCATTAAAAGCAGTACTATGGAGTGGACAGATTCCTGAACAGAACTCAGGAAGGCCTGTCTCCAAGTCCACCTCCTAGGTGAAAACATCTAACTTCCAAGTGCCTCAGTCAACTCCACAGGGCTTACCCTATTATGGATGGATTTTGATCTGACACTAGAGGAGTTAACTAACCCGTTATTTTCTGCAAGTTTTTGTTGTTTTTAATATGTGTCTGCATCCACAAAACTAGATTTTTCAGAGATGTAACTAGGAATTCTAGTACCTGGGGCAAATTCAGCTGGAGTAAAGAAGTGGGACCAGCCTAAAGTATGACCACTCCTAAATGTGGTTAAGGTAGGGTTTTCAATAGTTCCTGGAAGTTGAGGAACTGGGAGCCCAGCATATTGTTCAAAGGAGTTGAGGTGGAAAAGATGTTTGCTTACCTGGTTACTAAATTTACTGAGAAGCAGCAGAAAGAGAAATGTGGAAGTAAACATGAAAAGGATCTATATAACATGGAGTGAACTTTAAAGAAACCTAAAAACCACTGTGAGGAACAATGAATATATCAACTTCTCTTTCTCACCCTTTGTGTGAGGGTGAGAAAAGTTTAAAGTCCAGTGTAAAGAGGGTATCAAGATTCAAGAAGTCTTCAGGGGAAAGCTATAGATTTCAGAGTACCAGACCATGAAAATCTCAGAGAAAGAGGTCTAGGATGGAGAGAAGTAGCTTAACAATAGAGCAGGATTCAGAAGGCACACCAGAAAAAGAAGAGAATAGAGGACAGGGCCAGGGGAGGGCCTGAGCTGACCCCACCCCAACTCCACCCAAATAGGATAATCCCTAAAACTGGGTGATCTAGGGGCAGTTCACTCCAGTAAGAAGGCAGACCCAGGAGAGGGAGGGCAAGGAAAGAAACATCAGTTTCCCCAATGCCGATGTTTAGGAGAAGACCCAGTCAACCTGGGCTAGTTCTAACTCCATATACTTTCCACTTTAATGGCTTCTCATTCATTTCCTAAGAGATTTCGCAGAATTGTGAGCAGTAAGTAGCCTTAGAAACCATCTAATCTAATCCTACCACTTCACAGATGTGGAAACTGAAACCCAAAGGGGCAAAGTGACTCGTCCACAGTCATACCACTAGCTCAGTGCTAGGGCTTGGACTGAAGTTCAAGTCGATGCACTTTCTGCTACATTCATCACAAAAAGTATAGCTAATTATAGACTCAAAATGCAAATTTATCTTGCGCCATACCAAAAACAAAACTTGGGAGAGAGTCAAGGCCTAATTTCTAGTCACTTGTACTTAATATACAACAGGGACCTTCTGTAATATAGGAAGACTTCAAGTCATTTATTTTAGCAAAAAGGACTGCAATTTATGACAGACTCTATTCACAATAAAATAGCAAGAACAGCTGTAAAACAGAAAAATGACTTTCTAACAGACCAAGAAAAAAAAGGGAAGGTCAAGCGAAAATATGATTTTATAAAAATAGTGCATTACAAAATATCCAGTTCACAAAGTTACATGCAACTTATATCTCCCTCTAATTACTTCATCAATTTCCTTTGTTCAATCTAAATTCCATATGGAAATGGGTTATTATGAAAAGAAAGGCCTTTTCTGTAGTCAATAATTGCTGAAAGAATAATTTTTTAATACACCAACTAAGGATGAATACTGTCCTTCCCTGGTGGTCTAAATGATCAAATATTTAACTAAGAATTTTACTAGCATTTAGAAAGTAATTATATTCATAACCTCATAAAATTTTAAAGCTGAAACGAGCCTTAGAAGTCATCTACTCCATATGCCTCATTTTACGCATGAGAAAACGAAAGGCCAGAAAGAGAAAGACTTGCCTAAGGTCGCCCAGTTTAGGCCTACTGCCTTCCCAAGAACGCTCCATGAAACCAGGCTGCCTCCTACTTTGGTCACTGTTTTTTGTCATGATGATTTATTCCAAATACTCGAAAACAAGTCTCTCTGTATGTTTTTGCGGTACATAAATATAAATCCTCAATCAATTACATCATGTCAGAGCAAAAATATAGAAACAGATTTTAAACAAATTTATAGGACTTACAAGGAATTTAAGAGGAAATTTCAAAGCTTTTATTTTAATGCAGTGAAACTTCCTTAGCATACAGAAAACATTTCTTAGAAAACACTTTAAATGTTTCCTGACTTATGCCTCAATTAAAATTCACAATCAAAGGCCAATAAAATGTTAGACCCACTAATGTAGTCCTAGCAAACAAGATTCAATATACTCCATTCCCTGAAATGTAGCAAAGCAATTTCCCTGAAACAAACTAAAATTTACAGAGCAAAGAAATTCTTTAAAGGCCACAACTTTCTTTAAAACTTCAACTAAACTTTGATATAAAAAATCCCTAATTAAGCAAAGATTTGGCTATACTCTGTAGGTATATTCTATGAGTATATACGTATGGGCTACACTCAGTGGATAAATCCTGTGAAGTCAAGTTACTTCACAGAAACACAAGGGACAACTTCTCCCAAAGGTTGTTACAGCATGATTCTACTGGATAAGCCACCATTGAGATCAAAAGTATTCATGTTTGTATGAAGCTTAGTCCAATACTAGTTTGACACTGTCTTTCTTTGTTCTACATCTTTCCATGTAAATCAGAAAATGCTAATGTGAATCAAAGTAAAAAGGGCATACAAATAAACTTTTCCAGCAATAACTACATAAAATGTTCTGAATATATAACTACATATTTTATTTGATTATGAGAATTGCACAGTCAGACAATGAAGAGCAAAGCAAAATATAACCATTCACATTCCCTTTCAATTCAAAGGTGTGTGAAGGAGGCAAGATATAATAGAGCACCTCACATGCAAAATGAAATTTTAGGTAAAATTAGAGGCATAAGTATAATGACGATAATAATAATATACACCTCAAATATAGCTCATACTTACAAAGCACATTCTTCAAACAATCCAGTAACATATATGTAGTTTAAGTATGATCTCCATTTTATATACAAGCAAACTGAAAGCCAAAGATGACAAATGAGTTGTCAACGTAATACAACTAAGAGTGAAATCCAGGCCTCCTGACTCCAGTCCAGCAATGCTTCCACTATAACATGATTAAACAAAACCAGTATTTGAGTGATTCTGCCTTCAAGAGTAGAAAAACTACCTAAATGCCAGGAAGATTATGGCTCTAGATTTTAGGATGTGCTAAAATATACAAAAAGATTGATATTTACAAGGAAAAGACACCACTGGATTTTAAGTAGAATCAATAAGTTTTTAATTTTATTTTAGTAACAGAGAGGCTCATAATTTAATAAGAAGAAAAAAAAACCCTTTTGCTGTGGTCATACTTAAGTCAGGATTTAATGAGTCACATCTTAGAATCTAAGGTCTATGCGACTAGACACTTTCATCAAATAATGTCTTAATTCCAATCAGTGAGGATCAGAGACAGAATTCTTTCCTCTCAAACCAAGCTAGTTTCCAGCAGCATAAAACATAACTCAAGAAACCCAAAAGTGTAAAAACCAGACTGGAAATCTTTGCCTCTCTGCTCAGGATCAAAAGGATTTTCAAAATCTCTATGATCAATAGAACCTTTCTGACATGTTTGAATTCCTTAAAAGCCCATCACATTTCTATCTTACAAAACCAGCAAAGTTTCCCAACACAGAGAAAGGATTGACAGGCTCAGAATGGGTATATTTCTTCAGCTTCTCTTGATTCCATGAGGTTCCTCAGAATGGGAGGATGCTGGGAGTGTACCTCCCTTGAATATGGATTGGCGTCTACCTGGAAAGATAAAGGCCCTAGAAGTTTGTGTGTCAGCTAGAAACACAATATGAAGGGCCTTTATCATCAATCATTTAATGAGGACTGGAATAAAGTCATTTCATGAAATTTTAGTTGCTATTCTAAGACACAGTAAAAAAAAAAAAAAAAAAGGTCAAATACCTAATGATAAGTATGATTCCATTTATGAGAGTATTCCCTCTAGCAATGCTCAATGAAATAGAACTTAAACACCAAAATGGATTTTGTAGGATTTAGTTATAATAGGCCAAATGACCTATTAAATGGCATCCCATTTAAATATTCAATATGCCAAAATACTACAAAATTCATTAAGGTACTTTAGACATGCTTATTTTGTTGACAAGAGAAAAACGACTAACATGTACATCATAATCAGTCATACTGTATTTTAACTTATCTGCAGCAATTGCAATACAGACCTATTTAATGCTCCAAAATATATGTAGGTAAAATTTCACCTAAAGGGGTAGCAATTGATTCTTGATCACCTTCTGATATGTTAAAATATATTCTGCTAATTCTGTAACAGACTATTTAAAAACTTGATTTAAAATGTCACCAATTTAGGGAGCCCCAGTGTAATCTTTCTAGAAAGCAATATCTCAGTACATAAGTCACAAAACAGCCTCAGGTTTTCCTACAGAAACATAACGGGCCATACCCCTTTGGGTTTTTAATCTTGCTTCTTACTGACCTTTGTTTTTCCATTACCATCATTTCCAAATATATTCCTTTCAAATCATCTACCTAATAATCCAACCCTTATAACAAAGACTAAAAATAAAAGAGAAAAAAATGGTTTAACAAGAATTACCTCAATAGGACAGAATAAGCAATATTACATGCCCATGATCCACACAAGACATGCGCAGAGAAGAAAGAAAGCGAAGGAATGCGTTTTTTTCCTATCATTTCCAATGGCCTTACCTTTTGACACCGTAATCTTCCCTTTGGGAACATACCCAAGGAAGTCATTGAAAAGAACAAAAAGAACTATTAATCCAGAGATTACTATATATTAAAATATATAGTATTATATATTACATTATTACATAATGTAATGGGGAAGCTAGGTGGTGCAGTGGATAGAGCACCAGTGCAGGTGTCAGGAGGACCTGAGTTCAAATCTCACCTCAGACACTTGATACTCACTAGGTGTGTCACCTTGGACAAGTCACTTAACCCCAACTGCCTCATCCTGGATCATCTCCAGTCATCCTGATGAATATCTGGTCACAGGATTCAGATGGCTCTGGAGGAGAAGTGAGGCTGGTGACCTGCACAGCCCTCCCTCACTCAAAAACAAAGTCAAGTGCAAGTCACATCTTTTCTCTGATGGCAAAGTCATCTTCGGCAATGAAGGATGAATACACACACTCACAAAGTAATATTTAAAAACTAGAAACAACCTAAATGCCTATAGGTAACGAATGAATAAACAAATCACATCAGTGTTACAAGACATTATAAAGGATAACTATGAGAAACAGGAAATAAGGGCAAATTCCTATATGAAAGAATTCCAAGTGAGAAAAAAAAGAACTAATTATCAGCAAGGAGCAGCTAGGTGGCACAGTGGATAGAGCACTAGGCTTGAAATCAGTAAGACTCATCTTCATCAGTTCAAATCCAGTGTCAGACACTTAGTAGTTGTGCAACCCCAAGCATGTCACCTAATCCTGTTTGCCTCAGTTTCCTCATCTGTAAAATGATCTGGAGAAGGAAATGGCAAACCATTCCGGTGTTGCCAAGAAAATCCAAAATGAGATCACAAAGAATCAGATACAACTGAACAACAACAACAAAGTCAATAAGGAGACTGATATCAATAATGAGTGATATCTATATGTCTAAGTATATTTTTATTCAAAATAGTTTAGAGATTGTTATTGGTTTTATTCTTTTTTCTGTAAAACTGCTTAAGTTTAAATTTTTTTTTAAAAAGTTTACTAACTTAAAAGGTTAATAACCATTTCTGAATCGATATTATGTAAAATAACACTGTAAAATAAGAGTAAGGGGATCTTTCTTCTGCAAACCAAAACAACAACAAGAGTTGAGAAGCTATCTTGCTGGCTATGCTATGGCTTCCATTACCTATGTCATTTATGTAATTAGAACTGCAACTATAAAACAGAGTAAGATTTACGGCTACTCCTTGATTAAAATCTGAATGAGATTCACTATAATATAAAGTCACCAAAACTTGAATCACTTTACTTCTCCCATAATTTCAAAACAGCCTTGTTTTTACTAAGCTACCTTCCAACTAAGTCTCACCCCCACCCACACAGACCAAAAACACCCTCACCCATGACCAAAAACACCCTTAAATCAACAAAGTCTCACAAAAGGTTTATGATAGTCAACTTCCATGAGGCAAAAATGGGTTGGAGGAAAAGACATACTGATTTACCTTGTATCAAGGGGTCTGATGTTTCTGAACTGGACTTTAGAAGTATAAAAAGATTAACTCTAAAAGCCAGGTGTTAAGTCCCCAAAATAATATTCACTTAAGAAATGGAGGATCTAATACTAGGGAGAAAAACACACCATTCTACTAAAGGATACAGAGTAGAAAATCATAACCAAACAGTTCTGAAGGCTTGATTTTGACTACACTGTTGTCACATTAAAGTTCTGAAACATGAGAAACAAGCTGGCTAAATGTAGTAAACATAAAAAGGTAGAAAGCAGTCCTCTGTCATTTTTGTATTAAGTGCTTTTGCAATTCTCAAAATAATGTGACTTTACAAAAATGACAAAGGTAGCAGTAGAAAATGTAGGTTCACATTACACTCTGCTTTTCAGTATCAATTAATAGTTTTGTATTTATTGAGCATCCATCCATGTACACAGAATGCATTTAGCATCTATTAACTGGAAAATTGCTTCTCCTACTTTCCATCACCTGGGTAAGGCACTCTTATGAGAACTATGATACAAGAACAGCCTATCAATAAATTATCTTTCCTACCACCCTGATTAGCAATAATTTCTTTACCCTAACCTCAGCTTTTCCAAAAGAAAGATAATGCCTCTTCTAAAAAGGAGACAATAGCCAGTCAAAATCTATTCATACAAGTGCCTAACTGGTGGCCATGATATGAAGCACTGGGTACTATTTAATAGATTATGCGAGCTGTGGTCCCAAATTCCCAGGGGTAGTCTTGAAACAGACTCAGCTTTCCAGCAGTCCTCTCACCCAGAAAGATTCAACACTGGCACTTTGAGGACCAGTTCAAATAATACTGAATCACTAGATGGGCAGCATGCTTTGGCTCACCCAAAACTTTCCTAACTAATGTGACCTTGGCATAACCTCATATTTTGTGCCCAAGACCTGTGTTAGCTGATAAGTGCTTAAAATGGGAAGTTATCTGACTCTTCGCAACAACTTTTTTTCATTATGCTGCATATGACAATTCCTAACAATTCACATCCTATGACAAATGAAGGCAGCTGCTTCCTCTCTGCTACTTTACTGCCTTCCAAAAGGTTGTCACGCAAAAGGTATTAAATTTACTTAGCTGAAATAAGTCTAGTGTACTCGAAGGTATTCTGAATTAGTGGGTCAGTAGAACATCAAACTTACAATTTATTCTCTCTACAAAGCTCACATACACTATCCACCTCAGTACATTCCCCACACCTTAAGAGTAATCAATTATCTAATGCTAATTAAATTTAGGTTTTTGCTTCAGGGGAAAAAAATTAACTGTACAGTTAAAGTTTCTTTTCAAATCACTATCCAGAGGACTGAAAAAGTAATTCTTCTCTATAACTCTGATGCTAACTACATACTCTTGCTGCTGCTTTACCAAACAGTTAGGTAATGTATCAAGGGATTAACTTTTGGACTAACAGTCAAGTTTCTGATGTAATCATCAAGACAATGTTGATGTTATGAACCACTTCCTTTACCACTGACAAATAAGAAAAAATAAACACATGCATATGACTCTTCGGTACTGCACAAAATGAAATAACACTAACAATTAGTAATTATAAATGTGTTGATAGCACTGTGTTGTCTTCTTCCTAAGCCATACATGCCTTTCATCTAACAATTTACATAAATTCTCAAGAAAGCCCATGGGCACAATTTCAGGAACAACTTTTGAACATAATTGAAAACTTATAGGGAAAGCAATAGTGGAGAATTTAGGCAACAGAGTTCATCAAGTTACTAATGTGAAGCTAACTCTACAAAAGGCCTAAAGATAAAGCAAACAATGAAAGGTGCTAGTCTTATCTTAGGGAAAGTGCCACAGTCACTAACCAGTGCTGTAAAAGTAAATAAAATGATATCAGCATTGTTATTGTTTAGTCAATTTTTTCAGTCGTGTTCAACTTTTTATGACCCCATTTGAGGTCTTCTTGGCAAAGATACCAGAGCAGTTTGCCATTCCCTTCTCTAGCTCATTTTACAGATGAGGAAACTGAGGCAAAAGGGGTTAAGTGACTTGCCTAGGGCAACACAACTACTAAGTATCTTATACTAGATTTGAACTCAGAAAGATGAGTCTTCCTGACTCCAGGTCTGGTGCTCCATCCACTGTGCCACTTAGCTGCCCTTATAACAGCATAATGGTCTTGTTTTTAATATTTCAAAAGTAGGATCTTTAAGTTTCAGTTCACCTTGATTGATTTCTAGATATGTTATCTTAGAACAAAGGAAAGAAAACAACAAATGACCTCATAAAATTTGACACATTCCCAGGAGTCAATAATTTTGATCTTCATAAAGGATGATTTCAACTTAAAATCTTGAATTTTGGCTATTACTCTATTTCTGATTTAAGAAGTAAAACTGAACTTCAACTACCTTAAGATGAAAAAAGTTTTGTTTAACAGATGTCTTCAATTTGTTCAAGTGCATACTCTACAATAACATCAAATGTCCACAACAAAAGCTTAGTTCAAGCAACAGGTTATGAAGTCTTGTCTGGTGCACTTTCATGACAAAATCTGGATCAAAACTTTTAACCAACTTGCAAAGGTCCACCATAAAAACCCAAAGTGAATATGTGCATCCAGTAAAAACAGAAAGCTACTCCATCTACTTACATTCCAATCTATAAGAAAATGAAATAAAGATGATCTAAGAGACTGACAACTATCTGCACCTTTAAACCAAGAGGTTACATTTTTTGTTTTATACTATACTTGCACTCAGTGACAAGCTAAAAGCAAAGGGGAAAGGTCTGGGGTTGCTTGGAGACTTTGGCACATTTCTACAAAGAAAAAGTATCATATTGAGGGATCTAAGTCCTAACATTAAAAATACATGTACCTTAGTGATTACTTGAGTCAACAGTATATCCCCCTCAACACAAGTTAACAAATACCAAGTTCTCTTTCACAACCAAATGTTCTGACTGGCTTGAAGATCTCTTATAAGAAAACCTATGAGGTTCCATAACTATCACAGATAAAACCTGGTGAGAAGTCACTCATTCAAAATATGGAGCTTTTCATTTTGAAAAGAAGCAAGAGCATCATCACATCTATTATAAAATCATATGTCATATTTAGGACACTGGCATCTAAAATTCTTTGAGCCTGTGTTCATAAGTTGCTCTGAAATATCCTTTAACTTGGTTTGTTCTGCATGTGCTGATATATGGCTAAATTTGTGTGTGTGATCTTTCAGTTCATCTGAAAGCAACTTGTAGAAACCACAGAAATATTTGAAACTCTCAGAACCACCACCCCCAACATAAATTTTCCCTTCACAACAAATAATGTACAATCGAATAGATTTCCTGTTTCAAAATGGAATAGTAGATGAAAGAAACTGTAATTTAGCCATTAACAAGAGCACAGAACTTTTAAAATGAAGATGTTTTCCAAAGATGAAATGGAAACTATTTCAAATTTTGCTTACTCACTTGAGAGCTAATCTGTGTAATTGTTTCCCAGATAAATGCTCTCCACTTCATGCAGTGGATTGTCATAAGAGGACTTTATAAAATACTTTGCATAAATTACCTGTTTAAGAGCCCTTCTTCTGGTCTAAGGGCAAGACAACCTCATATAAGTCAGAACAAACATTTCTAAACTAACTGACATAATATACTAACACTAAGCAGCTTACTGAATGAGCTTTGCATATCTGAGTTCTCTAGAAGAACTTTGAACCTTAAAGAGTAGGACAGAGGGTAAAAAGCAAGATCATTTCATATAAAGACATCAAACTTTTACAACAAATATAAAGCCAAGAGGTGAGCAAAATGTCCAGTTCAAATGCCTTTGTCTTCCATCAGAGAACTCAGAACTTTAGATCTGAAAATAACCTTAGAGATGATCCATCCCAACTCCTCATTTGTATGAAAGAATGATGAAAATGACATTCTTAAGTCCTGAAATATCAACTACAGAAGTTTAGTGATTTGCCCAAGGTCACAGTCAGGAAGTAGCAAAACTGTGGCTAGAATCAGGTCAAGCAACAAGCAATTATTAACCATTTCCTAGGTTCTCCTGACTTCTAGTCAAATGCTATTTAACATATACACCAACAATTCACAGAAAAATAGATCGTGTAAATTACAAGCCTTGGGGTTCATCAAAAACTTATCATTGCCAAGTGTCATGAAAAGCTAAAATAGTAAGGGATCCCAAAGATTATATATCCAGAAAAGAGTAAATACTCACCACTTTGTCCATGAGTTTCCAAGTTTTCTCAACAGTTCTTCGATCAGCTGCAGCTTGTTTAGGTGGTCCAACTGCATCCTGAATAGCATCAATAAAACCCAGTATCCGTCCTTTTCGGGGGTTTCCTCCTCGGCCACCAGGGTTCCGGCCATTCATAGCATTAGCCATCTGGGATCTCAGTTCTTCAGCTCTTAGGAGAATACTGAAAACAATTTTTTAAAAAGTTACCAAAATAGACTCACATGGTCCTTAAAATATTTTTCCCCAACAGAAAGTTGAATATGCTAACTCATCCCAACCACCTCCTTCAGCAAGGAATGCAGTGGATAGAATAAAATCAACCCAGAATTCAACTTCTAGACAAGGAGAGTATGGATTCACACTGGCAATCTACACAGAATGGGTGTCAGGGAAGTGACCGACTCTGCTTTTAGAAAACTAACAGTTGTAGACAAATATTACTCATATTTGAAGGAGTACAGGCTGGATTACATTACTCAGCTCAGAACAAAAAGGCAACAAAAATACAATCACTCCAAATAGATAAGAACACAATGTTCTCCCCATCTCCTTTCCCTTAAAGCCCCTTTCAACACCCACAAAAACAAACGAAGTCACTGAGGAAATATCTTGGGGGTCTTCACTTGGGGAAACTCATTTTCATCCTGTACTAGTTTCCAAGTTAGGCAAACCAAAAAATTATTATACACCTCATATGGGGGGCACGTCTGTGCTCAACAAAGGCTGTACGACTTGTATTTTATTCCCCAGCTTAAAAATCTCAAACACAGAAATACATTCCTCCAAATTCGAAGTTATCTTTTTTTTTAAACAAAAATGTAATGTCAGTAGTTACCTATAAGTTAGTTAATAACCAAAGTGGAGGGGACTAGAGGGAGTCGTTTCCTTCCTTTTTTAAAGAGGGAAAGAACTGAAGGAGGGAAAAAGGAAGAGGAGGGAAGATCACTTCTGATTCAGCCCTCCTCCTCCCCCCATCAGGAAAAAGAAAACAAAACACACACACACACACACACACACACACTCACAGCTTTGTTTCTGGATGAAAAAAAAGAATCACTACTACCCAGCTGCCCCCATTGCTTTGCATCCACCGGGAGGAGAAAGGTAGAAAGAAGGAAGGACAAAGTACCCTTTCTCCTCCACGCAAAAGAAGCAGCAGTTCTCTCGTCTTTATCCTCTCCTGCCGCCTTTACATAGCCCATGCTCAAGTCGCTTCCAATCTCCGCAGCTTCTATCCCTCTCTTTCTGCCCTGCTCTTCCCCCCGCCCCCGCCCCACTCTGGGGGTCCAGTTATTAAATACCCCTCTTCAAACAGCAGCGGCGGCAGCAGCGGCGGCAGCAACAGCAAGCTGGGGGCTCTCCTCTCTTCCTCCTCCGGAGCTCGCGTCTGGCTGCACAGGGGGCACTTGGCCCGGGAGAAACATTGAGTCTCCCAATCCGAGCTCTTCCTCGCCCTCTCTCCCGGCTATAGAGGCCTGTGGAGGGGTGGGGGGGTGAAGAAGACACACGCGTGTGCGTGAGGCTACACTATACGCGCACGTCGGGGCGGGGGCCGCAACAGGGACGGGAGCGCGGAGAGAGGGAGATAAGACAGCGATTCCAAAGGCAGGGAGCTCCTTCCTCTCGCTTAAAGCGAGACGTGGAAAAAAAAAGACAACAATTTAAGGTTGAAATAAATCCACAACCGCCTCCTGCTCTCCCCACTCCACCCTCCCCCTCCTCTCCTGGGCTTGGGGATACACCAACAGCAGTCCAAGCAGGAGGAGGAGGAGGAGACAACTCACAGCATACCCCACCCCACCCCTCCCCTCCCCTCCCCTCCCCTCCCTGTCGCTCCCTCCCCCTTCCCCCTTCCCCCTTCCCCCTTCCCCCTCCCCCTGGTAACTCACCCTCAAACACAGAGACGTGGGGAGGAGGAGAAAGGAGGCAGGAGGGAGGGGTTTAGCCAATCCTACTAAAGCTCAGCATAACAGGACAGGGGTCTTGACCAATGGAAGATAGACCCTTTTCTTCCCCCCCGCCCCTCCCTCCACGTCTTCTAGGGTCCCCAGGGCTGCCAAAGAATTCCCCCTCACATACACACATACACATTCACACACATATACCTACATACATAAACACATACGTCCCAGACACAGAAAAAGGAATATAAATACATGGCCCTTTGAGGGAATGGGACAAGGAAGGGAAAAAGATTCAAATCCCCAGGGAGTTGGTCAATGGGGGTTAGGAGAGATGGGCGTGGCCATCTGGAGGGAGAGTAAAAGCCAACTAGGGGATAAGAGGCGGGACTTCCTGCTTTGTCCACCTTCCTAGTCTTTTGTTTCGTAGCAACAGTGGATGGGAGGCGATGAGTGACACTTGAGCCTGGGTTAGAGTGGAAAAAGCAGCAGAAATTGTGCTTCCTGGGGCTGCCAGAAAGGACCCTTCTTGCCTAGGACCCAGGTCTGAGGCGTTAGTTTTTAGTAGCCATTGTGAGGAAGAGATTGAGCTGGAATGGGACGCTGCTGGGATAACACTAATAGTGACTGACTTGGCAAACCAGTGTCCTGTTCCAGCTGCTAGTTCCTGGAAGGAATTATATTTCATTGCACTGAAGGGAGATGGTCAGCTTGAAAAGAAGTGACCATTCAAAGACCATTCTGCTAGTACACACCAACATTTTTTTAAATTTCTAGTCTTCTCTGAACTATCTCTTCCCCTTCATTCCTTTATCTCTTGTTCTTCCCCATCTAGACTAGCATTTTTAATGTCTCCCTCTCCTTTCTTCATAGAATTGCTTAAATTGTAAGGAACCCAAGAGAGAGTTCCACACCCATTCTTTCTCTTTTTTAAATTGGCCATAGGGGAATGAAGGGTAGGAATATATGACTGGTTTATTAATGGCCTCCTATATGCCAAGGACTATACTCGGCACTGGAGATACAAACATATTAAACAGTTCCATCTCTAAGGGAGTTGACATTCTAATGGGGGAGATAAGACATCGTTCTTGACTTTTTTTTCTCATTTTAGTTATCTTCTAATACTTATATTCTCCTTATTCTTTAATTCTTTGTCTCTTCTATTCTAGTTTTCATCTCTATCAAAGTTCTCTTAGGTTTCAACTTCTTAATTGTCATTTTCATGAACCTCTTTTATTTTATTTTACATTATTAAGTACAATGACTCGGCTCTCTGTTCACTCATTTCTCTGTTCTTTATCCTTTTTACTGCATATTTTTGATCTTTTATTTCATTAACCACTGGTGTTCCCTAATATCTCAATCCTTCTCAAGCCTAATATTGAGTGTGTTTAAGTCAAGGTTCACCTAGACAGAAATAGATATTCTTATTTGTTACAATTTCCAACCTTAAACTTTAGGTAGTTAGTAATTTTCAAGTTGGAGTTGTTTTGTTTTCGTTAAGCAAACAGAAAACAGGGAAAGTATACTTCTAAAACCCTTAAACAAAAAGAACTACCTTTATTTTTGCATGATTTTTACTCTGCTGATGACTGCTGCTGCTTGTTCAGTTGGGTCCAACTCTTAAATTCCATTTGGTTTTTTTGTTTTGCTTTTTTGGCAAAAATACTGGAGTGGTTTGCCCTTTCCTTCTCCAACTCATTTTACAGATGAAAAAAACTGAGGCAAACAGGGTTAAGTGACTTGCCCAAGGTCACACAGCTAGTAAGTTTTCCAAGGCTGGATTTGAACTCAGGAAAATGAGTCTTCTTGACTTCAAACAGCATTCTATCCACTGCTTCACCTAGCTGACCGTGAATCATTTGCATTTGACCTATATAATCATTTGTACTTCTTGCTTTTTCAAAATTTTCCATTCCTAATAATTCCCTTTGGAGTAGGAGAGATACTTTAAAGATTTAATCCTATACATGAATACATAGCTACCAGCTCTCCTTGTAACTAGATGTATTCTATCCCTGGGTTGCACAGTTACACAAATGAATTTGAGAAGTATGAAATGAATTGTCTATAGTAAACTATGTAACCATGCTTAAATAGAATAGATGTAGCATAGACATAGACTGCTGCTCTTAGAAGCCCTTTAGGCAATGAGAATATCTTGAAGGTAACCCTTCAGTAATTTGCATGTATTTCAGGATGTGCTCCCCATGCACTTAATAAACTTAAGTAAAGTCAGATTTACCATCCAGGTTAACACAGGATAGCTCATAAGTTACTAGTGACAGTTCTTTGCTATCAGAATAGATTTAACTGTGCAACTAATTCAGTAATTCTGTTACTCGTCTATGATCCGTATCTACCTACTCAAATAAACAGACAGTACTTTCGGCAAAGGTGAAAAAGAAAAAGAAAAAGTATGATTTTAAAGAGCCCTTTTGAAAACAGGTTGGAGTAAAGGATTTATATCATGTGTACCTACATCAGGTTTTTCAGTACCTAGAGGAACAGTGACAGGTTTGCCAACTAAGTATATTACTCATATGCACACCTGACTAGGTGTAGAGTAGGGAAAAATATTTGCATGTTATAGCGGATACCATTGCTTTTTATTACCTTACGTAACAAAGAAATGGCAGGATGAAGAAATGTCATTGCCTACAGTATCAAGGACTATGTGTCATTAAGAATGTAGGTATTAAATTATAGGCTTTATAACATGTGATGCAGATACATATAGAGAGAGAGAGTCATATTTTGAGTAAGTGTTGAAAGAGCATAAGTTCATATTAACAACAATAGTTCTAAAGCATTCAGGTGTTAATATTTTTAAAAAAAACAACTTTTAAACAGATACTTAGTTGTTGAGTTTTTTCTGAATTTCCATTTTTTTCTCCCAGAATTTAAACTGAAGAAAAATCTGAGGACAAGAAATCTAAAATGTTTCCCATTACAGGACTGCTGCTTAGAATGGGGGAAGGAAGGTAGAAGAGAATACTGTTCAATTGATTTGTCCTAAGTCCATTTGAGGAAATCACAAAAGATTTCTGAAATAATCAGAAGATTTTCAGAAAAGGACAGAACACTGAAAGATGTGTTAAGATTTCAAATCAAGTATAAAGTACATTAAATTCTGTCACCCGTTTAGGACACATGATGAACTTCTCTCATCAAGACTGTTAAAATTAGACGATAGTCAGCCATTGGCTGACAAATGATTTGTCTCATTCCTGGTAATGTTTTAAAAATCAAAATTTTCTCTAAGGAGTAAGTTGCGCCAAATGATGATGACTCCAAGTCCTTCTGGCAGCAGAGAAGAGAGTAATGTAACAACTTAATTGCAAAGATTCTCACATTCCATTCAAAGGTACACCCATAGTTAGGATGAGATGGCAAACTGAGTCTGCTATTCCTTTCTAGTCCTCATTCCTCTCCAGGCTGCACTCCTGACTTTCTTCTCTGTTTCCCAGAAATAGCTTGATCCTGGGAGTTCACTCCAGACCTGGGATTCAGACATTAGAACTACCTTTGGCCCCTGTGATCTCTCCCCTTGGTTAGATTGCTCCCTCCCAGAATCTCCATTCAAGGAGGGCACCCAGACCAGCCATGTCTCATTCCTCTCTAGGTTGCACTCCAAATACTATCTACTATTCACCTGCTCTGGGGACCTTCACCTCTCTTCCCCACTTTTCAACTTCATTTTATGAGTTATCTTTCTCCTTTAGAATTTAAGTGTACTACTTGTATTTGTACATAAGCATATTATAAGAGGCAGTTAGGTAGCACAGTGGATAGTGCTAGGCCTGGAGTCAGGAAGACTCATCCTCCTGATTTCAAATCTGGCCTCAGACAATGGGTATCTATGTGACCTTGGGCAAGTTATTTAACCATTGCTGGAAAAAGAATCCACTCTAGTATCTTAGCCAAGAAAACCCAAAATGGGGTCACAAAGAGTCCCCATTTACCTAATTCTTTCACCTAATCTCAGTTCTCCTAGTCTCCTTAATCTCTCATACTTCTTCTAATGTGAGTACCTCAGTGTACTCACAGTGTACTCTCCTCTTCATCATATCCATAGATGGTCTATCTAGTACTTCTACTAGATATTATGATAGATAGTATGATCTGGAACAATAACAAAAGACATCTAGAGCCCCACAAAGACTTACTGGTAGCAAGGAAAACTATATACTAGTATACACAGATTACTATCTAGTACTATCTAGTCCTCTAAGTGGTTTAATCTGTAGCTTGACTCAGTTTACTTATGGAGCCTGTTCAATAAGGTTGTCTCCTTAAACAGTATATGAGATTATGACTTCTCAATGTAATGACAAGCAAAGTAGGATCTTTTGCTGTTTATGTTTTAGTATAATCAAGTGCCTCTTATTGACTCTTGCCTTTATCAACCAAGTGTCTTTACTAGGAGTAAAGTACAGAAATGCAAGTTTCTTTAGCTACAAGCAGTATATGTGTGTGTGTGTGTGTGTGTGTGTGTGTGTGTGTGTGTGTGTGTGCGTGTGTGCGTGTGTGTGTATTGTTAATTATTTTAATGTGATTAAAGAAGATCTTCCCCATCCATTAATGGGCCTGCCCTCCATCTCTGAAAAGCATATAAATACTCTGAGATGAGGTTTTGCTTTGGGACTCACTCATTAGAAGAGGGTTATTTGGCCAGATGAAACTCTGGGTAGCCATTTGAGTTCCCCAACTTTGAGAACCCAGATGTTGGTGCTTCCCTCTCTGGCAACTATGGTCAAACCGCTGGACCTGTCTGTTGATCTGTGATATATGTATTGCTTATTTTGGAAGTCTGTCTGTTGGTCTTTATTTCTCTTGTATTTTTCTCTGTTGGTGAATGATATATGTGCTTGATTAAAGGAAATTGTTAACCCTTCAAAAGTTGTCTTTCTTTTTAGAAAAGCAGATCAAAGAACCTGCGATAGCAGACCCTCCTGTATATGTTGGGGTGCTTGCTTTTACACTCAACTAAATTTAACTTTTATGACATTAAAGGAAACATGTATACATATATATGTATATATACATATACACATGTATACTCATGTATACATATACATATATAAAATGTATGTATTTCTATATAAAATACTCATGGCCCCAGCATACTTGTTTCCTGTTGTGAGTTATGGTTCCCTATTTTATAGCCACTAAACAGCAGGGATTAGAATTGATACAGTTGAGAATAAAGGAACAATAGAGCCCCAACTGTGGTGCTGCAACAAGAGTTTGTTTGTTGTTCACAGTCTCATACAGTTATGTCTTGACTTCTGGGTGAATTGGATTTAATTGGGACAGAGGTGCACAAAGTTGTCATGGAGTGTACGATGATCATCCTAACACATGGGAAGCCCTTTTAAGTCTTATTTGCCCTAATCATCATTTTTCCTGCCAGCTAAGCATTTGAGAAGTCCTGGTTCCTTTCTATTTCCTTGTCAATAACCTAGTTATGTGTTGTTAAAATTAAAATTTACCTTCAACTATTCAATAATAACCTTTGCAGATCTAGCTAGTCTCTGTTACAGACTCCGCTTTTTAAAAAGTAACTCTTGCCCCTTTCCTGCTAGAACTGTTTAAAAATGCTATCCTGGTGAATTAAATTTAAAGTTAAAATACTTTATTTTATTGAATTTTGAGGGTTATTTTGAATATACATGATTTTTGTCTTTTACACTAACTATAGAATCTTTGCCTAAAATGCAACTCCACAGTATATGTTTTTTTTAAAAACCTGATGTAAAAATTTGTGGAAACATATCTTTTTTTCAGTTCCAAATTCATATCACCTCCCCCAAAACCTACCATTTTATTGGATGTTTCTATGTATTCTAAGCTATTTGTATCTCTCAAATCCTGGAATATTAGTTCAGAAAATGTCACATTCCTAATCCTGGGGTTTGCATAATGACTATGAAGTGGCAGGGGGAAAACTTTATGTAATTACCCCTCTACATGTTATGATTTAGATAAAAATTTAATACAATGGTGAAGCTTTCATTTTCTTTCATTTTTTACTTTCGCTATCAAAGTTAAACCTACAGAAGCTTAGAATGTTAGAGCTAGGAAAAATGTTGGAGACTATCTACTCAATAATGAGTAATAATAATCTGATGGCTAGTAAAATATTGGATGTTGCTGTTATCTCTCTGGGTTCCTGGGTACTGTCTCCCTTATAGGCAATGATCAGGTGATCTGGCATGACTAGACCCAGAAAAACTGTTATATGTTCCTCAAACTCATTTGTTGTAGTAGAAAGGGCATTGGATTTCTAGTCAGAAAGTCTGAGTTTAGCTCCTAACTTTGGAGCTGGATGACTACATCCATTTGTGTAAAAGGGATTCTTGGTCAGGTATGAATTTGATTGAATGACTATTGAGTTCAATGATTTTTTTTGGTGGGAGGAAGGTATCTCTTTTCTTAATCTGAAAACTGAGAGGCTTGAACTACATCTCTAAAATTCTTCATCAATTTGATTTAGATAGAAAAGCAGCATATTACAATGATAAATATAGCTAACACAGAGACCAATATTTTTATATTGACAAACACCAGTCATTTTTATATTTTTATTATAACCAAACAGTGATCTGATGAGAACATTAAATCAGAGCAAGTTATTTAAAGATATTTATGATTATATATCCCTGATTTTCTGAGACAGTTTTGTTTTCATATATTCTATCCAATTGTTCCATAAATGTCCCAGAATTTCCAGTATTTCATTAAGTTGCTACTGAATGAGTTAAGTCCATCAGTATTACAATAAAAAATATACAAGTCATAAAATATGGAGAATCAAAAGCATAAGAAATATCACAGCTATTCCAGAAAGCACACGCATATTAGATGAAATTACATATATTTATAGCTATGTATGGATTATGGGCACAGATGGTTTGGTAGGCAGCACAGCAGTGATGGCAACTGGCCACATACCATTAAAGAGATTCATTAAATACATAATTAAGTGATATTAAATAGTATACCATTGTAAGACTTTTGTTATAAATAAATTCACAAGTCAGAATAAAAAGTCCTTTGTAAGACATATATTTTTTGGTTCAGAAAGTAATTTTGAGCAACTTCTTGCAACCCCTCCACCTCTAAGGAGTTGCCCAAGGAATATATAGATTAAGTGACTTTGCTAAACTTAGAATTAGTAAATATCTGAGGCAGGATTTGAATATAGAATTTCCAAAATCCAAGCCCACTAAGGAACACTACCTCTTCATAGAAGTAAGAATCTTCCAATGGATTCAGTGTTTCTATCAACCGATCTAGATGCCCTATATACTATAGTCTGTGCTACAAACATGCAGGCACAAGTTTTCTCTTCTTCTCCTTTCAAGATTCCATACTGCACTTTCAATTATCTGATTACATCATTTTACATTAAAAAGCTGATGACTAGTTCAGGGGAAGGGCCTTTTTACGTAGACACTAATCTTTTCAAAGGCAATCTAATCCCATGCCACAGAAGGCAGAAATATGGGGACTATATTTCCAAACCTGAGATGTGTATTCCCTTTGAGAAACCTCATTAAAAATACATTTTTCTAATGAAATGAAGACTGTCCCATGAAATCAGTGACATACAGTGACTGTAGGTATTAACCATAGAACAAGAATGAAATGTAAAGAAGTTACACTTGATGAGTAATCCTAAATGACCAGATAACCAAATAGAGTTGGAAGCCATTGTTAGTCAATGAATAAATTTAAGAAGGGTCTGAAGTAGTTTGCTGAGATTAAAGGAGGCTGGTCTTTAAATAAAGGCAACTGATGAGGCACAGGGAACAAACAAAAAACCAAAATGATTTCCTGAGAAATCAGCCTTACCCCTTGTGGCTTAGATTTAAAAAAAAAAAAAAAAGATTAGCTACACTGAAACATTTGAAATGACATTCACTTCTGTGGAAGTCCTGAGCTCCATTCATGTACCTCACCCCTCTTACAGAGTGCAGGGGGTGCAGGGAAAAAGGAGGAGATCCTTCTCCACAACCCCAGCAGTAATGGTCACTACAAGTAAATAGATGGCAGAGAAAATATTTGCTTGACTAGGCAAGTCTGGACACTTGCTTCTGCTGCCTTCCCTTTTCCTTTCTTGAGCACAAGTCCAAAAATATCAGACCTGAAAAATAGATGTTTTCAGGCTTAGCTGCTATCTTGTATATTTGAAAATTCAGGAGTTCCAGAGTTAGGTGCTGATTTCTCAGTGGGAAGTAATTCCTGTAATAGCATATTTCTTAAAGCAGAAAATGACCACTGATAGAATTCTCCTGGAACCCAAAGGACTAAAGAGCCATGCCTAGTTGACCTGGAGATCCAAATCTTTCCAGGTGCTCAGGCAGTATAGATATGTGGTTTAAGGAGAGAGAGAGAGACAGAGACAGAGACAGAGACAGAAACACAGAGAGAGACAGAGAAAGAGAGACAGACAGAGAGACAGAAAGACAGAGACAGACAGAGACAGAGAGACAGAGACAGACAGAGAGAGAGAGAGAGAGAGAGAGAGAGAGAGAGAGACAGAGACAGAGACAGAGACAGAGACAGAGACAGAGACAGAGACAGAGACAGAGAGAGAGAATCACAGTATCCCATACTGTGATCTTACCACTCAGAGGATTGCAGACCTCAGGGCTAAGACTCCAAAAGAGAAGAACTAGAAAAGCTTTCCCCCGATTCTAGGATAGGGGTTCTGGTTCTTTCCAAAAGAATCTGGCAGTGCCTTAGGCTCACTTAGTCAAGTGCTGGAAGCAGCAGAGGTTAAAGTCTCTCAAAGAGCAATATGCTTAGCAAAGAGTAGGCCTAATGAGCCCAGCAGAGCTATGCATCTAGACATCTTACCCAGAAAGAGCAGTGCAGAGAATAACATGAGAGAATGGTTCTACAATTTCAAAGGCCTGGGCTGTCCATCTACACACAGTTCCCACTTGTGGGCTCCTCGTATGTGAACTCTATACTTGCTCATTCTCCCTAATGATGGTGCATATATTTGCAGGAGAGTGTACTCTAAACTTATGGGGGAAATGTTCTATTACACATCTTCTTACTATGCTCTTTCAACAAATGCCCTTTCTTTGAGCTAATTGTTTTCTAGGGCTGAAAAGGTAAGCACGTAAATATAGTCATAAGAAAAATAATGCTCTTAGTCACTATGGATTAGAGAAATGCAAATTAAAACAACTCTGAGGTACCATCTTACATCTATCAGATTTACGACAGAAATACAAAGTGATTAGTGTTGGAGAAGATGTGGGAAAATTAGAACACTAATTGTTGGTGGAATTCTGAACTGATTCATTCTGGAGAACAATTTGGAACTATGGCCAAAGACTGATCAAACTGTGCATACCCTTTGACCCAGCAATATCACTAGTAGGTCTGTATCCCAAAGAGATCATTAAAAAGGGAAAAAGACCATATATACAAAAAAAGATTATAGTAGCTCTTTTTGTGATGGTAAAGAATTGGAAATTGAGGGGATACCCATCAATTGGGGAATGGCTGAACAAGTTGTGGCATGTGATTATGATGGAATAGTATAGTGCTCTAAGAAATGATGAGCAGGATGCTCTCAGAAAAATCAGGAAAGACTTACATGAGCAGAGGCTGAGTGAAATGAACAGAACCAGGAGAACATTGTACACAATAACAGTAACATTGTGTGATCAGCTATGATAGATTTAGCTCTTCTCAGCAATACAATGATCCAAGACATTTCCAAAGGACTCTTGATGGAAAATGCTATCTACATCCAGACAAAGAACAATAGAGTCTAAATGTAGACTGAAGCATACTATTTTCGCTTTTTTTGCTGTTTTTTCCTTTCTCATGGTTTTTCCCTTTTGTTCTGATTCTTCTTTCACAACATGACAAATGTGGAAATATATGTACGTGTATAATCTATATCAGGTTGCTTGCTATCTTGGGGAGGGGGAAAGGAGGGAGGGAGAAAAACTTGGAACTCAAAATCTTCCAAAAAATGAATGTTGAAGATTATCTTTACATGTAATTAGAAGTATACCATGAAGTATAAAAATAATTTTCCTTAGTAAGAGAATTTTTTTTTTAAAAGAGACAAACTGATACTGAGTAAAGTGAGCCAAACCAGGAGACCATTATGCACAGTAACAGCCAAAGTAGACTTAGTCCTTCACAGCAAGGAGAGGACCTAAAACATTTCCAAAGGATTCATGATCCAAAATGCCATCCACATCCAAAGAAAGAACTATGGAGTCGGAACACAGAATGAAGCAGACTATTTTTTTCTTTTGTTATGTTTGGTTTTGTTTACTTTTACTTGTGCTTTCTCCCATTTGTTTTAATTCTTCTTTGCAACTTGACTAATGTGAAAATGTATTTAATAAGAATGTATGTGTAGAAACTATATAAGACTGCATGCCATCTGAGGAGGGAGGGGGAAAAGGGAAGAAAATTTAAAACTTATGGAAGTGATTGTTGAAAATTGAGAACAAATAAATTTCGAGAAAAAACAGAAGGTAAGAACATCAATGGGAGCTTGTGAGCTCTATTTTTAAGAACACAGGCTCACATAGTACTTTAGTAAACCTCCCTTGGTAGTTTGGTAGAGTTCTGGGCCTGGAGTCAGGAGGACTCATCTTCCTGAGTTCAGATCCAGTCTCAGACACTAGCTGATCCTGAGCAAGTCACTTAACCCTATTTGCCTCAGTTTCCTCATCTGTAAAATGAGCTGGAGAAGGAAATGGTAAACCATTCTAGTATCTTTGCCTAGAAAAACCCAAAAAGGGTCACAAAGAGTCAGACATGACTAAAATGACTTGAACATGTAATCCTCCCCAGAACATAGCCTATAAATAAATTCAAGCTGGATATGTTCCTTCAAAAGGGAGCAACAGAAGTTTTACCTGAATTGTATAAAGCAGAATACTCTTTCCTTTTGTTATATATTATACAGTTTATTATCAGAATATTGAGGATCATGACATCCTTAAAAACAAAACAACCAAAAATAAAACCAATCCACTTTTGAAAGACACAAAAATTGTCCCATTTATTTACAGGAAATAGGCCAAGAGTATTTATGTGGTTTGCCTTAATATATAGACAGTTGGTAAAAGCCAGGATGCCTCTTTTTGTTGAATCCATTCATATTCTGTAACCACGGCACTAAACTTCTGGATGTGACCATTTGCACTAAGTAAACCACAAATAACCTAGAAAAAAAAAGAAAGCTTGCCAAATGACATGCAAAAAAAAAAATTAGCCCACTAAAGACACTTTCTCATAATAACTCATGCACTTTTCAAATGCCATCTTAATTTCTAAATCTAAGACTAAAGGGTAGATTTTCATATTCATTATTGAGTTTCATTTCCATTATTAACTGGGTTCTGTCTACTGAGGAAAATGAAAAGGGCACTAATCAAGTCCCATCTTTCTAAAAGCACCTTTAGTAATTACCTTACTCATAGCTAAATGGGAAAATCAACAAATTATATCCATCAATCACAAATTCTTGTTTTGGTCTGATAGACTTTCTGTCTAGCCTATGCAATTTGCTGAATTATATTCACAAAATCTTCAATTAGGAATGATCATAGGCAAATCTATACAATACATATTTCTTCGACACTCTTCCACTGCCCCTTAAGAACACTACTCCTTTTTTCTAGGGCCCTCCAGTTCTTCACATTTCCAGGTGAATAGCACCTTCATGTTACACACTGACTGCATACTGCAGCATTTGGCCCAGTCTTGTGCTTCCCAAGTTCTTCCCTAAATCCTGTAATCTCATCCTTTTGGATCCACCTCTTTACCTTCTTTACTATCAAAATTTATTGATAGAGTGTTCTAATCATTCAGTGTCCTATTTTCAGCTAACAATCCTTTCGGAAAAGATCCTAGAAATTCGCAGGAAAGTATTGATGATAAAAAGTTTTAATGTGTTAATCCTCTGGGAATGATTGCATTTTATATAAGAGAAAATGCCATATTCCAAAGAAATGAATTTGAAGGACAGAATTTCAGACCCTATAGCAACTCAATAAGGAAAGCTATTTGGGAATGGGAAAAGCCTTATTTGTGCTCATTTTATCACATCTACTTCAGTTAGAACTGAAGGTCCAATTTCCAACCCTTTCCCAATTCACTTTCCCTGTTTAATAGAAGAAAATTTTGATTTCCATAATATTTAGAAGTGAAAATACCAATCAGAATGAAAACCTCTTTTTTGTTACTGAATTTTGACTTCCATACAGACCTTCTCCTCATCATACACATTGTGACTTCATATGGCTGCAAGGGAAGAAAACAAGCATAAGTAACTCAGATGATACACGTGCCTTATATACTGAGCTCTGGATTTCTGTGAAAGTGTAAAAGAGGATTATCATATATAACACAGAACTGTGGATATTATACCTGAGTGCTTTCTTATAAGTTGTGACAATATCTGAATCCTTCAGAAAAATGAGTTTTTTAAGAAGTAAGAGAATTAGGAAGTTTGGAGGCAATTCCTAGTAAGAGTGGAGTTTGGAACCTTGAATCAAAATTCTCTTTCTCCCCCATCTGCCAGTTCCCCTTCTTTCCTGCCTTGAGACCAGGTCTCTAAATGAGTTCTTTTTTAAGACCTCTTGGCTACATCTGGAAAGGTATACATCATTGTCTGACTTGGTTTTTTGTTTAATGTACATAAGAGGAGAAACCTGGCTGTCAGGACTCTATAAGAGTATCAGAAAGAGTTTCAAAGCAGTGTTTTCTAAATTGTCTTCCATGGAACCCTGATGTGACATGGAGAAGAGATTCATGAGAAAAAGTCAATGCCAGTGATATTGTTCCCTTCATAAATATTAAATTATGTATCATAAAACTGTGTGTCAATCTTGGTCTATAAAAATAGGCTTAATTTTCTCAGTTTTGATTCAATAATACCTAACGAGAGGTAGAATGGCCTAGTGCATAGAGGGCTGGCCTTGCAGTAGAAAGAACTTGGGTTTATCCCTTCCTTTGATTCAGGCTAGTTGTTTGGCTATGGGCAAGTCATTTAACTCAGTGCACCAGGAAATTACATAAAGCTATGAAGTTAAAGAGGAGTTGCTATTCTGCAGTAGAGGAAGAAATTTCCACAAAAATAGTTCTCAAAATGGAAAAGTCATAGCTGTCAGGACCAACATTCCCAAATCCAAAAAAACTGTTTGCACATAAACAAGACTCTGGGCAAGTCACTGAACCCTATTTGCCTCAGTTCCCTCATCTGTAAAATGAGCTGGAGAAGGAACTGGCAAACTATGCTAATATTTTTGCCAAGAAAACCCCAAATGGGGTCACAAAAAGTCAGACAGGACTAAAATGACTGAACAACAAAAACAAAAACAACAAGAAATCACTTTACTTCTTTTCTCTGGAATAGCTTTTCCTTCTGTGAAAAACAAGAGAGTTGTTGCAGTTGCTACCTAGATCTAACTCCCAAGATCCATTCCAAGGCCTATTCTATACCCCTCAGTCCGCTCAGACTAATATTTACGGGTTCTTTCAATGAATGTAATGAATATACCAATATAGTTATCTGATGATAATAATAACATATTGGCATAGCACTTTCCTCATAAAAACTCCACCAGAGTTTTTATGCGAGGAGTACAAGTATTACCATTCCTATTGTACAGATAAGGAAATGAGCCTATGAGAGGTTAAGTGATTTGCCTGCAGTCACTTAGCTAGTAAATGTCTGAGTCAGGATTACAACTCTATGCAATTCAATTTAACAGACATTAAGCACATGTAAGGAAATGAAATAGTTACTGCTCTTAAGAAGCTTATATTCTACTGCGGAGATAACAAAACATACACAAATAAGTAAATTCAAAGCATATGTAAATTTCCAGAGGATTAAAGTGCTAAAAACTGGGGGAATCTGGAAAAGTCCATTAATTGAACTAGCCTTTGAAGGAAACCAGGGATTCTGCAAGGCAGAGGTAAGAAGGGGGTGCATTCCAGAGGTATTGTACCCCCTGTGAAAAGGCTGAGATGAGAGATTTGACTAGAACAGCATGAACATGCAGTGGAGTGATATGAAAAGAAAAGTGGGAGCCAGATTGTGTAGAGCCTTAAATGCTACACTGATGCTTCTGTATTCAGTCTTTGGTGCAGTGGGCAGTCTTTTAGGATATTTAGGGTTGGTGTTTGACAGAAACATGTCTTGTTTTAAGAATGATGATTTGGCATCTGTGTGAAGGATGAATTGAAGAAACAATAAACTGAAAGCAGGGACACCAATTAGGAAGCTGTTGCAGTAATCTGGGTGAAAGGTCATTAGGGCCTGAATTATAGTAGGAACTCTGAGTGGAGCAAAGGAGGTGGATAAAAGAGATATCATAGAGATAGGGCAGATAAAGTTTGGCAATTGATTGAATGGGGTGTTGAGAGAGGAGAGTAAAGGAGATGGAGAGGCACAGCTAAATCCAAGGTTACAAATCTTGGTAACTAGAAAGATAATGATACCTTGAGCAGAAATATGGAGGTTTAGGTTAGAGAAAAACATGAGTTCTCTTGCATGTGGTGAATTTGAGATTTCAGTGAGATATCCAGTTGGAAGGAATAATATAAGGACATCCCCCCAGTCACTATTCTAGTTCAGGCCTTTATCACCCCTCACCTGAAGGATTGCAATAATGATTCTAGGTAGTCTGGAGACCATCTAAGTCAGAGGTGGGGAATATATGACCTCAAGGCCACATGCGTTCTTCTAGGTCCAAGTTTTACAGAACACATCATTTTACTAATGGGATTTGTTCTGTAAAGTTCTGTAAAATTTGGATTTAATCAAAGGGCCATATTTGAGGACCTACAGGACCACATGTGGCCTTGAGGTCACAGGTTACCCACTCCTGATTCTAACTGGTCTCCCTGTCTCAAGTCTCTCCCTACTGTAATCCACCTCCAATAAATTGCCAAAATAATATTCCCAAAGTATAAGTCTAATCATGTCACCCTTTCCCTATAAACGTCTATGGCTCCCTACTACTTCCAGAAACAAATATCCATTCCTTTGTCTGACCTTGATAGTCTTTTAAAACGTGACTTCAACCTGTTTTTCTTGGCTTTTTACCCTTTATTCCCCTTCATGTACTCTATAAGCACCATCAGTCTGGTCTTCTTGTGATTCCTTGAATACAAAACTCTAACACTTGTCTCTAAGAGTATGCACAGGCTGTTTCAGTATTGATGGAATGTACTCCCTTCTCACTGGCTTCCCTTAGAATCCTTAGTTTTCTCCAAAGCTCACTTGAAGTCCTGCTTATTAAGCAGCTTTTCCTGATTCCACTCAGTTGTGACTGCCTCTTCCTTAATTTACCTGGAACATAGCAGGCACTTAATATTTATTGATTTATTCAAGAGAAAAATTACAGATTTGGAGATCATCTACATAGACATAATAGAGTCCAGCTCCACAGAATTTTCAAATGTATGTGTGTGTATGTATGTATGCATACACATACATACATACATACATACATATGTATGTATATGTGTGTATATACATGTATGTGCATGTATATATACGTGTGTGTGTGTATATATATATATATATATATATATATGACAAAAATGTTTGAGAGGCAGCATTATGTTTTATAAATGGTGCCAGAGCTGGAGGCAGAAAGGGGATTGTAGGGTTGGGGAGGGGTAAGCAGCAAGGGAACAAGCATATATTAAGTGCCTGCTCTATGCTAGGCGCTGTGCTAAGTGTTTTACAAACATTATCTCATTTGAGAGGAAGTCTGGATTTAAATTCTGCATATGGCCATTACTAGCTATAGGAATAAGGGTAAGTTACTTAACCTTTCTAAGCTTCAGTTTCATCATCTCTAAAATCTGGATTCAATTAAATTCAACAAACATTCAGTAAATTACTACTATGTACCTATTGTACAGGGTTCTGAAGAAAACCCCTGTAAACCCTAAAGCTCTACACAAATGTGTTTTTTTCATTGTTTGGTCAGAATAATTTATTCCATGTCCAAATTAATTTGGGAAATGCTGATTTAGAGGAATATCTTCTTTCTGCCCTTCTTTTCTACTGTTTTCATGTTTATAATTCATCACAGTTTTAGGCTAATGTGATGGAGAGAATTACAAACAGTTGCAGGGCAGGGAAGCTATAAGACACAGTAAAGAAAGCTACGGAACAAGACTTTCAATGGCAGAAGGAAAATGATGGGTAAAGTCTGCTAGAAAAATGAGATTAAAGAAGGAAATCTGGCTGTGCAATTTAATTCAAATTTCCTAAGCATTTCCTAAGCACATGCATGTACCAGACACCACGCAAGGTGCCACAATGAAACAATCCTTGCCTTTAAGGGGCTAATATTCTTTGGGAAGTGGCTTCTAGAGCCTCCATCCAGATAATCTATATGCTGTCTTGATGTTGTATGAAAAAAAATAGAATAATATATAAATGCATAATTTGATGTTAAAAATGGAGATGTATTGGACTTTACATTTAATGGTTAAATAGTTTGTTAAATTTATTTTCATGCCCAACAGGTCTCTCCCTTCCTCATATTCATTCTTACTTGTCTCCTAAAGCATTTGACAACTCTTCTGTTGCATCCAACTATATAAATGATGGCCAGAGAGCCTTTGCATCAAGTGCATGGTAATTCTTGCATGAAATTAGCTATTTCTTGGCAGAGCTTAAAACAGCAGCACACTGTGTGAGGAGTACCCTTGCCCATCCTGCTTTTATCTAGTCTGATAGGCTGAAGTCAAACTGTGATGGTATGCACTGTACTTGCTACACCTGGAAACAAGCACTTTATGGATTCTCAAGATTGGTGACCAAGCACTTTGCATATATTATAAAGCACTTTGCATATGTTATAAAGTGATTTATCAATTGTAAGAGTCACCACCATCATCATCATCAATAATTATTATTGCACTTACATCTGGGGATAAGGGGTGGGAGGAAGAATGTAGAAAATTTTATGACCATCATGAAGATATCACATAGATATAATAAAGCCAACTTTTGAGTGAAAGGCATGTTAGACTATTTATTATTTCTTGAATTTCCCTACATCAACACCTTAAAAATTCACTAGTGATTTTATTCAACAAGAATTTGAATGTTGACTTCAAATATAGGAAAGTCACTCCTCTCCATCCTCCTACACCCTCTTTCGCTTAGTCTCTTTTTGTCTGGTCTCCTGTTTGTTCTCTTTCTATCTTTCTCTCTCTTTCTCTATCTCTTTTTAGGTCTGTCTCTGTCTCTTTCTTTCCACACACTTCAATCCCCATTCCCCCAGTAAGCTTTATGAGCTCAGAGACTACTTAATATATCCTTAGCACCTAACATTGATCACTTAAGTTTTTGCAAGTAATTGATTTGGTTTAGACATGTGGTTTTGTTTTGTTTTCAATTTAAGGAACTCTTGATTTGAAAGAGTTATCTGGGAAAGAAATTAAGAAATTGTGACTTACTTATGTTGACACAATTAAGTATCCAAGGCATGACTTGAACTCAGGTCTTTCTGATTCCAAAACTGTTCTCTACTCTAGCTACTTCTAACCTTGGACTTGGTAAGTACCTAAAAAGTATTTGAATGGGATGGAACAAAAAGAGGTTGTGATAAAAGCTACAGCCTCCCAGGAGTTTACAATCCAGTTAGGGAGACAAAACTGACAACCCCTCTTAAAGATTATAAGATTCATGGAAACCAAAAGGAAGATTTTTACTTAAAAAAAACACAAAAGTTTAAAAATTCACACCAAAATTATGTTTTCCAAAGTACTTTGGATACATTGTTTCATTTGATCCTCACAAGAAGTTTATGCAAATATTAGAAATATCAAAAAAAATTTAACATCTACCATTTGCAGAGGACTGTGCTACACATTGGAAGATACAAAGTTTTGACAAGACATATTTCAAGGAATTTCCAATCTAGTAATACAAGCAGTATTATACTCATTTTGAAATATATGCTTGAGTGGCTGAATGTGCAATGAAGGCAATAAGTTTTATAGGAATTCAGAGAAGAAAATTCCCATGGAGGAAGTGAGACAGTCCTTAAAGGAAGGGTAGGATATTATGAGGCAGATAAGAAGTCATACCAAGCAAAGAGAGATGGGAATGGATGACAGGAAGTACAAACAAAGGAAATAAGTATGTTTCCAGAAGGCAATGAGGCTGCCAGCCTGATTAGAGCACAAGTTTCAAACTGAAAAATATAATACTGGCTCAGCAGAGCTATATTGCTAGGGTTTTAAAAGCCAGAAAGAAAAGTTTGTACTTTGCATTGGACAATCACTGGATTTTTTTTTTCCCTAGAAGGGAAGTGATATAAAGAAATCAATGTTTTAGTAAGATCAGCTGAACAGTGGAGTAGGGCAGAAGCGGAGAGACCAGGTAGGAATCTACTACAAATAGCTCAGGAAACTTTTGGTTAGAATCTGGATCAATGAAGTCAGTGGGAATAAAATGGAAGGCATGGATGTGAAAGATGTTGTGAAGAAAGAATCTGTAGAATTCAGCAATTGCAAAGAAGGTGTAAAGGAGAAGAAAATAAAAAATAACTTTTAAATTCTATGTCTTGTTAACTGAGAAAATGGTGGTATCAAAAATAGAAGTAGTGGAGCTTATTTGGGGAGACGATGGTGAAATTAACGTGGAATTTGTCAAGTCTGAGGTACTTGGGTCACCTCCATGTGATTAGATAGACACTCCCTAGCTAGTGTCTTGCCTAGATGATAATTGCTAACAAATGACCTAAAGAAACTGATTATGGGCTGACCAGCTGATGATTGATTTAAAAGTTTAAAATTTGATTGATTAAAAATTTAAAATTTAAAAAATTACTTCATTAGTTTGTATGTGAACAATTTTCCCCCAGGAAACTTTAGTGATAAAAGATCTTAAAAGAACCAGATCCAGGTTCAGTTGGAAAGGTCCTGTATCCTCTATTCAGATTAATAGGCCACCTAACCAATTCAGACAACTATGACCCTGATGATGTATATAAATTGAAGTACATAAAATGTCTAGGAATCTTATAATAGACACTTTAAAAGTCATGCTGGGATGGGAAGGGATGACATAGGAAATGTCTCATCACTTTTTTTTTTTTTTGAGAGTTCTAGTTAAATTTAAACAGAAATAAGAGGTAGAAGAAAATTAGGTGAAGTGCTTTCATTTAGTAAACTATATACAAAGCACAAAAAATAGGTGAAATTAAGATTTATATGTTTGAGACAATGAAGTTGCAAACCTAGTATAATGTTTTCAAAATGAAAAACTTCATTTGTTACGTAAGTTTGTTGTAATAGGTCTTTTGACAAATTTTTCAAACGTTTAATTTGGAGAATTTCCTGTTTAGAAGGCAACATGAAATGTCTTAGGAGAGCCTGCTCTCCCATAAACGCTCTAGCAAAGATCTAAAGGAATCCCAGATGGAACAATGATCAAGAAGACCAAAGGGAAACTACATTAAGCAACTCTATCCATTCCAGAATTACACAGAAAGATAAGTACAAGCCTGCTCAGTGGTCACTCAAGGAGGGTATCTATGAGGAAGTGAAATCTAGAGCAATCTCTAGTAAACAGCCCAAAGCATATGATCTTATTAACTAACAAACAATAATATGAGCAGAAAAGGCTTTTGACCAAATAAAGCACTCTCTTTTTTTTTTTAAATTTAAAAGCTTATGAATGAATGGACTTCCCCTGTATGTGATAAATACTATCTAAAACCAAGAGTTAACATCATCAGTATCATGCTCAAAGTTTTTCAAAATAAAACCAGAAGTTAAAAACAAAGATTTCCTTTATTACTCTTATTATTTGGTATAGTTGTAGAAATGTTAACTACAGGAATCAGACAAAGAAAAGAAACTGAGGGAATAAGCAAAAAAGAAACAGTTAATTGCTTTTTACAGATACTTGGCTTAGAGATGATGGCTTAGAGAACCCTAGAGATTCAAACAAAATGAAATAAAATAAATAGAAAAATATAAAACAATCCCACAAAAATTATCAGCCTTTCTGAATATTACCAGCAAGATAGAAAAATAAATTCTATCCAGAATAACTAGAGAATATGTAAAGTACTGCAAATCTACCTAACAAGACAAAAACAGGATTTATATCAATATAAATTTTTTTATATCAATATAATTTTTTTTACAGAAATAAAGGAAGACAAACAATTAGAGACATATTAATTTCTTCTATTTGGTCAATGCTAATATATTCAGTTTCATAACAATAAAATTACCAAAGAATTATTTTTATGAAACTAGAGAAAACAATTGAACTTAATAGCATGGTATTCAGTAAACCTAAAGATCCCAGATTCTGGGGTAAGATCTCACTATTCAACACCACCAACTTGGAAAACTGGAAAGCAGTCTGAGAGAAATTAGGTATAGATTAACATTTCATACTACCTATTTTGATAAATTCCACATAGAAACTTGACCTAGATACTTTTCAATCATATCATAAGCAGATTAGGAGAAAAGGGAAGAAGATATATATTTTACGACTATGGAGAGTTTTTGACCAAACCAAGGATAGAAAAGATCACAGGAGATAAAATAGATAATTATGACTACAAAAATTGAAGAACCTTTCCACAAACAAAATCAATGCAGTTAGAATTAAGAGGAAAATGTTAATGGCAGGATGTCTTTCTAGCAAACTCCTTTGATAAGGTTCTGACATCCCAGAGATATAAAGAATTGATAGAAATAAATAAGAATAAAAATTATTCTCCTGTACATAAATGATCAAAGGATATACTAGGCACTTTTAAAAAGAAGAAATGCCAACTACCAACAACCATATAAAAATGTTCTAAATCACTAAACATGAAACATACAAAGTAAAATAACTCTGAGGTTCTACCTCATACCCACCAGTTTGACAAAGGTGACAGAGAGAAAATGACAATTGTCAGAAGAGCTGTGAATTGGTTTTACCAATCTGAAAAGCAATTTGGAATCATGCCAAAAATGTCATTAAACTGTGCTTTCAGTGATATCACCACCAGCATATAATCCCAGAGAGATAAAAGAAAGAGTGAAACTCTTATAACAAATTTTATTGTTGTAGTAAAGAACTAGAAATAAAGCAGGTACCTATCAAATAGGGAATAGTTGACAAATATGTTAATGTAATAAAATAATAAAAACTATAAAAGATGATGAAAGGAACTGATTCAGAGAACCTGAGAAAACTTGTATGAACCAACATAGAAGGAAGTAAGCAGAACCAGATGACCTACTTATACAATGATTTTAACATTGTAAAGGAAAACAACTTTGAATAATTAAACAAATGGAATGACCAATCATAGTTCCAGAAAACTGGTGATGAATCATTCTTCTTACCTCAAATCCAAAAGATAATGGACAAGAGGTAAAAATGAGATGTACATTTTTAGATATGAAAAAGCAGTCACTTGGAACCTGCATTGTATGACTGCTGAAATTCATCCTAACTGAACTCCAATGACATTGGGGTAAACTTAGGTTCTGTAGTTTCATTCAGTCATAGAAAAATGAAAGGAGAATAGTTTGGGGTATGTGTGTTTCATGTGAGCAAACTGCTCTGCTTAACTTTTATGAAAGCTAAGTTAGTAATCACAGATGAGAAAGAAAAAGAAAGCTGGGGGATGTGAAGTGGAAGGAGGACAAATACGATTAGAGCCAATAATTTTTCCTGCTACAGAAAAGAAAAATATGACTTGGGAAATAAGTTGTAGTTGATTTGGGGTCTCTGTAAGAAACAAAAATACACTAGTCTCAATGGATACAGGCTCAAAGCAAACAATCCCCATGGAACCCATCCCTTACAGAAGAATTTAGGGGAGAGGGGAGAAGAAGACTGGGAAATAAGATAGCTATAGAATATACCTCTAGGTCAAGGAGATGGTAGCTCAGGTTAGCATTAAATTATGAATGTTACAATTTTGCCTCCAGGGATAACACTTCCATTTCTAGTACAGTTTATTTCCAATGAGAAAGGTGACAATGTCAGGAATTTAAGAAGGTAAAAAAGAGAGCAATGAGATGTTGGACACCACATCACAGATGTTTTGAACAGTTACTTTCTGCTGACATTGGTGGAGGAGGGGAAGGGTTAAAGATCCTGTCTTATCCTCAGCACAGTGAAAGACTCTCTAATCTATAGTTACAGAGAGGAAAGAGGTCAGAGAAAGCTTAAAGTGGCAGAGTTTCCTGTTGGGACACGGTTAAGGATTAGGCAGAAAAGTAACTTGATAGAAGGAGAAAGTCCTAACACTAAATCCTTAGTATGAAGACCAGTTTATGAGGGTAGACTTTGAGGGACAACAAAGGATAGAATTGCATATCAATTAGGGTGCTGTCTAAAGTTTGAGAAGCTGCAGTGGCAAAGTGAAACCAAAAGGAGGTCATGCCCTGAGTTTTCACTGGACCAGGAGATAGAACAAGAAAGAAATGTAAAAAGTCTCATTAGCAGGGAGAAAGGGGTTTCAGGGAAGATTCAGTTCAGGAAAAAACTAAAAAAACTTTCCAAGCTATCACAATTGTGTCCAAAATTTTAAAGGCAGAATTTTTATACCAGATTATAGGATTATTTGTTAAAGTCACATCTGGAGTATTGTTTTCAGTTCTAGAGATCCCGTTTAAGGAAGGATGTTGATGAACTGAAGTGAGATCAGGATGTTCAGGTGCTTCTAGTTCCTGCCATATGAGGACCATTGAAGAACCAGGTTATTTTTCCTGGAGAAGAGAAGGCTTAAAGCGACATGATACTTTTCTTTAAGCATTTGAACAGCCATCATATGGGAAAAAGGTTAGTTTTGTTCCCATTGATGTTGGGGAGCCAGGAGTAATGAACGGAAGTTGAAGAGAGGCAAATTTAGACTTGAAGTCTTCAACTAAAATCTAGATCAAGGGTGGGGAACCTGTGGTCTCAAGGCCACATATATCCTCCTTGGTTCTTGGGTGCGGCCTTTTGACTGAGTCCAGGTTTTACAGAAAAAATTCTTTTATTAAGGTGATTTGTTCTGTGAAGTTTGGATTCAAAGGTCCTTGAGGACCTAGAGGGACATATTTGGCCTTGAGGTCTGATTCCCCATACCTGATGATCAATCAATCCACATGAAATTATTAAGTATTACTATGTGCCAAGTACTATGCTAAATCCTGGGATTTAAAAAAAAAATAAAAAGACAAAACAGATCTTGCCTTGAGGGTTTTATGTTATATGGATAGAACCAAAATATAAAAAATGGATAAATTCGAGGTATATACAGAGTAGATGGTAGGTTACCTTCAGGGTGGTTCTACCAGCTGAGGGAAACAGAAGTGGCATTTGAACGGTCTTAAAGTAGGACAGGAATTTTAAGGGACAAAAGTAAAGAAGGAATGGGTTGAAGTATAATAGCCTCCAACATCCCTTCCAATTCTTCATTTCTGTAATTAATTAGGTTAAAAGCAAGATTTGTTACTCATATGCATTTACATGCCAGTCTTCATTTACAAAAAAAAAAATATGCTATATTATTCTCTTGCTTTTAGATCTCCTAATTCTCCTTTTGAAAAGAGTTATCCAAAATCATAACAATTCTTGAAAATAGGAAGATAATTTTTTTTTTTTTTGCGATTTACTACTTTTCTTAAACAAAAGCTCCAGACCTCTTGAAAGAAACAAAATAAAGGAAGTATCTCAGTAATTGCTTCTTGCTTAGATATTCAAGGGCATTTCAGTGATTAGAGTGTTGGGACCTGGAATTAGGAAGACTCATCTTTCTGAATTCAAAGCTGACATTTACTAGCTGTATGACCCTGGGCAAGTCATTTAAACTTCTTTGCCTCAGTTTCCTCATCTGTTAAATGAACTAGAGAAGGAATAGTGAATCACTCCAGTATCATTGCCAAGAAAACCCTAAATGGGGTCATGAATATTTGAACATGATTGAAACAACTGAGCAATAGGTATTCAATCTAATGTCCTGTGATATTAGAGTTTCATTTCTTGACTTTTTCTTATACTTTTCAGGTCATAATAAGGATGAATACAGACAGACAGACATACTTAAATGATAGACAATTTTGCAAATTACTATTAAATAATCTTATGTCATATGTACTACAATACTGTAATTTCATGAAAAACAAAGAAATTCTGAAGGTTATATGTCACTTAAAAAATGTGTTTCATCTTTAAATCTATGCTCCTAGATATGCTAATGTAGGCTGAACAAGGTCTGATCTTAGAGTAAAAGATCCTGGGTTTAATCTTGACTCCAATTTTTGAGCTTTGTGATCTTGGATGAGACATTTTATCTGTGGCCCTCAGTTTCCTCATCTGTAAAATAAAGTGGTAGAGTTGAACTAGGTGTCCTCTGAAGTCCTTTATACTGCTAAAGTCCATTACTCTTGAATAAAGCGGTTTTGGTTCATTTGAAAACCAAGGTACAAGAGTCAATAAACAAACTGGGTGCGCATAGAAACTCCCAAGGCTAAGTGCCTCCTACATTTCATGAAGTCAGCTGATCAAATGACAACAATGATGGTAAATTTAAAATGACATCCGATGGGAGAAACAAAACAGGAAAGAATATTTCAAGGATGAAAACAATGAAACTTGTCCTTTTATAATTTTTGAATGGAAGTGGATGATTTTGTTGTGTGTTTAATGCTGCCTGTTGCTGAGCTGCTCTGACCCCATGCCACAATTTCTCAGCATATCAAATCGAAACAATCACTAAGATCTGGACCATTAATGCTGGGTGTGATTTTTCATCCAATTCACAAGAAAGTAATGATTTTCAGTTTTAAGAAAATATGGAAGGAATAATTCTATTCATGGTTCTGCCCTCGTCTTTTCACTAAGGGATTTAAGTTTGATTCATTTTAAAGATATATTAAGAACCTATGTACCAGACACTGTTGAAAACACTGGAAAAATGAAGTACTTGAACTGAAGGAGTCCATATTTGACTGGGAAGAGATAGTATGGACACATAAGTTTAAAACAAGATAATTTGAATAAGAGAGTGCACTCAGAAGAAGGGGAAGAGGGAAGTGAAGGCTTTATGGTAGAGATAATATCTGTTGAAGGAATGCTGAAAGACTGAAAGGATTCAAAGAGACATAGAGATGAGGTAATGAATCTTAGGCATGGATGATAAATTCGGTGAATGCATGGAGGAAGGAAGATGGCATTGGTGAGGTTGGAAAATGTATAGTAATTCATCTAAATTGTGTGAGGAGATTTACAAAAAATAAAGTTGATTGGAGTCAGATTGTAGGTAGATATGTTAGCCTAAAAAAATATTTATTCAATCCAAGAGGTAATAAGGAACTAAGTTTTGAGCAAGGAAGAGACATGGTCAGACCCTTAGGAAAATAATTTTGACAGTTGTGTAGAGCATCATCTAGGAAAAAAGAGACTGGAGGCAGGAATGTTAGTGAAGAAGTTATTAAAATAGTCTAGATAAGAAGTGAGGAGGGCCTGAATTAGGTTAAGGACTATGTACATGGATAGAAGGGGGCAGGTACAAAAAATATCATGCAAATAGAACTTACAAGACTTGGCTACTGGTTGTACAAGAAAGGTACAAGAAAGGAGGAGGGAAGAGTCAAGGATAACTCCAGAGTTATAAACTTCAGTGACTGTAACAATGGTAGAAAAGAATCAGGGTAGTTGGATGAAGATATAGCTGAGGATAAGAATTTTGTGGAGGAAGGTAAAGAATTCTAATTTGGTCATGCTGAGTTTGAAATTCAGGTAGAAATGGATAGGAGAGAGCTAACAGTACCAGATGAGTTCAGGAAAAAGATCAAACTGGATGTTTAGATTTAGGAGTCATCATCATGGAAATACAGAAATTAAAATCAACTTCTAAAATTGGGACACACATGCACACACACACATGCACAAGGTCGGATGTGGATTATGATCCAGCACAGGAAACTAATAAGCATCAGTTGTAGAGGTGGCAGAATCAGGAGCAACTATCACCAAAGTCTAGGCAAGAGGGGATGACTAGCAATGTCAAAAGTTGCAAAGAGATCAAGGAGGTTGAGGATTGAATTAAAGTTATCATTAGATTTTGCATTTAAGAGACCACTAGTGAGATAGACCATCTTTAAGATAGCTGTTTTAGTATTGTTTTAAAAAGGCAGATTGCAAGTAGTTGGGAATTATACTGATAAATGACGCCTTCTGAGAATTTAGCAGTAAAATGGAGGAGAAATATAATGACAGTTTGAGGGAATGACAGATCTGAAGAATGGGATTTGTTGTTGTTATTGTTTTTAGGACTATATCTCCCCCTCTTAAGTGGGCTAGATGTGCAGGGACAGCTCAAAGGCCCAAACGTATTGCTAATTAATCCATTTCCAATCTGGGTCTGTTTTGACCCTACTTTAGGCAACATGTTAACACCCCCATTTGAGGGGAGACTGCCATATTGATACTAAACTTAGTACAGATTCCCAATTAAGATAATTTATTACAATTCAGAGCTCCCAAGTTCTAGAGATCTACCGATCTCAGTCTCCCTACTCTCTAAAATTATAGCTGCATATCACCATGGGTGGGCAAATGAAGATTCTAAAGGACTTTAACAGTAGAAAACAAGGTCCTAGAGGATACAGAAAGGGATGGGATCCAGGTCATGAGTAGAGGGTTTTTAATATGGCAAACAGAAGGATCAACTCTTCCTCAAAGAATGGAATGTAGGAGAAGAGGACAAGTGAAAATGTAGAGGAACTTTGAGATACAGAGTAGAGAAGAGACATATAGTCTCTGTTCTCAGTGAAATAGGAATTAAGGTTCTCTTCTGGGGACAAAAGGGCCTTAGGGAGAGAGGAAATGATTTGGGAAAGCTGCTGCTTGGGATATGATAGAAGAAGAAAAAAAAATAAAGCGATTGTCATGAAGCAGTGGAATCCCTAGTAAAGATTAGAGGACAATGCATTTATAGTGGACCAAGTCTGCATAGAACCAAATCATTTTAGCTTTGGAAGGGACCTCAATGGCTAGCCAATCTAGCCCATATCTGGAAAAAAGCATCCTCCCCACAACATACTCATTCAGTCTTTGCTTGATGACCAGCTTCATTTAGTTATTTTTCTTTGCCTCATTAACAGGGCCATCCTCTGACTACTTCTTAAACAGGCTTATTCACTGAATGTGTGTTACTTCACCTTAAGTGAGAACCGAATAGGCCTTGGTCTAAAAGGACCAAGGTCTCCCACTGCCTCTTGGACCTTCTCCAGTCATCTTGATGAATATCTGATCACTGGACTCAGATGGCTCTGGAGGAGAAAGTGAGCCTGGTGACCTGCACAGCCCTCCCGCCCTCAAAACAAAGTCAGATGCAAGTCTTCTCTTCATTTCTCTGATGGCATGGTCTTCTTCAGTAATGAAGGATGAACACAACAAAGAAGAAGGCTCTCACTACCTCCCAAGAAATCCTATTCTACTGTTGGATAGCTTAAATTGTTCTTTACATCAAGCCTAAATTTTCTTCTTTGAAACTTCTTCTGGGGGTGGGGGGGGTGGGTGGGGAGGGCAGAGCCAAGATGGTGGAGTAGAAGGATGGAACTGCTGTATCTCTCCCCTCATAGCCTACAAAGCACCTGTAAAAATGACTCTGAACAAATTCTAGAGCAGTAGAAGTCATAAAAGAAAGGAGTGAAATAGATTTCCAGCCCAAGTCATCCTGGAAGGCTGACAGGAAAGGCCTATTGCACTAGGCTCAGAGCCAAGCACAGCACAGCCTTGGCCACCTTGTGGCACTGACAGGACTGGAGCAGGCTTCAAGGTGTGAATCATGGGAGCAGCTGCAGTTCCCAGATTTCTCAACCCACAAAGGTCAAAGACAGCTTCAAAGGTCAGTGAGAAAGCTCTTTCACCTAAGTAAGAGGGGAGCTTGGTCTGGTCCCAGCCTTGGCCCCAGTCTTAGCCCCAGGGCAGCAGCAGCAGCATCCACTTTTGGAGCCCTCAGTCTAAAGACCCTGGGGGAATTGAGCAGCTGATCTGAGTCTCAGTTCTGAGTGTCAGGAGTGCTGGCACAGATGTGGTAGAACTGGCTGTGGCTGTGGAAAGGGAATCTTACTCATAGTTCCAGGGCAGAAAAGAGTGCTTGTGGTTGCTCACAGACCAGAACACAGGCCAGGAGAGAAGTAAACTCCTCTCCCTTGATTGTGCCACCTTGGAGGAACTGAGAACTTACAGGTCCCCAGATTATACACTCTTCTTGAAGAAGAGATTCAAAAGTCAAGTCCCTGGTTGAAAGGGAAAAAATAAGACTGCAGAAGGCTAATTTCTGGGTGAACAGGTATTTTCTTCCATGAGGAGGAAGAACATGATGAGGAAGATGAGGAAGAAAAATGCCATCAGAGGAAGTTAAGGGATCTGCATCCGAAACCTCCAAAATAAATATGCCATGGTCTCAGGTCATGGAAGAGCTCAAAAAGAATTTTGAAAATCAATTAAGAGAGGTAGAGGAAAAATTGGGAAGAGAAATGAGAGTGATGCAAGAAAATCATGAAAAAGGAATCAACAGCTTGCTAAAGGAGACCCAAAAAATGCTGAAGAAAATAACACCTTTAAAAATAGACTAACTCAAATGGCAAAAGAGGTCCAAAAAGCCAATGAGGAGAAGAATGCTTTAAAAAGCATAATTAGCCAAATGGAAAAGGAGGTTCAAAAGCTCACTGAAGAAAACAGTTCTTTAAAAATTAGAATGGAGCAGATGGAAGCTAATGACTTCATGAGAAACCAAGAAATTACAACACCAAACCAAAAGAGTGAAGAAATAGAAGACAATGTGAAATATCTCATTGGAAAAACAACTGACCTGGAAAACAGATTCAGGAGAGAGAATTTAAAAATTGTTGGTCTGTCTGAAAATCATGATGAGAAAAAGAGCCTAGACATCATCTTTCAAGAAATTATGAAGGAAAACTGCCTTGATATTCTAGAACCAGAGGGTGAAACAGATATGGAAAGAATTCACCAATCACCAATCACCAATCACCTCCTGAAAAGGAAAACTCTCAGGAATATTGTGGCCAAAGTCCCAAGTTCCCAGGAAAGGAGAAAATATTACAGGCAGCCAGAAAGAAACAATTCAAGTATTGTGGAAATACAGTCAGGATAACACAGGATGTAGCAGCTTTGACACTAAGGGACTGAAGGACTTGTAATGTGATATTCCAGAAAGTCAAAGGAGATATGATTAAAACCAAGAATCACCTACCCAGAAAAACTAAGCATAAAACTTCAGGTGAAAAAATGGAATTTCAATGAAATAAAGGACTTCCAAGCATTCTTGTTGAAAAGATCAGAGCTGAATAGAATATTTGTTTTTCAAATACAAACATCAAGAGAAACATGAAAAAGTAAACAGGAAAGAGAAGCCTTAAGGAACTCATTAAAATAGAACTGTTTACATTCTTACATGGAAAGATGTAATTTGTAACTCATGAGACCTTTTTTCAATATTACAGTAGTCAGAGGGAATATCTATATCTATATAGATATCTATATGGATATACATATATGTGTATATCTATATCTATGTAGGTGTATATATATGTATGTGTGTATTATACATGTGTAGGTATGTATATGTACATGGGTGTATGTGTGTATATGTGTATGTGTATCTATATATATGGAGAGAGAGAGAGAGAGAGAGACAGAGACAGAGACAGAGACAGAGGGCACAGGGTGAGTGCTGAATATGAAGGGGGAATACCTAAAAAAAAAAATTCACTGTTGAATGGAATGTACCAGGAGTAAGGGAAAGGGAGAGGTAGAATGCAGCAAATCATCTCACATAAAAGAAGGAAGAAAGAGCTTCTACAATGGCGGGGAAGAGCAGGGAGATGAAAGGAAATAATTGAACCTTACTGTCATAGTATTCGGCTTAAGGAGGCAATAACACACTCCATTGGATATGGAAATCTATTTCACCCTGCAGGAAAGCAAGGGGGAAGGGGATAAGAGAGGAAAGAAAATAGAAGGGACAGCAAATTGAGGAAAGGGATAATCAGAAGCAAACAATATTATGGGAGGACAGGTCAAGGGAGAGAATGGAATAAATGGAGGGCAGGATAGGACAAAGGGAAATGTAGTTAGTCTTTTACAAAGTAACTATTATGGAAGTGCTTTGCGTTGTTTCACATGAATGACCTGTATTGAATTGCTTGTTTTCTCAATGAGGGTTGGTGGGGAGGGAAGGAGAGAATATGAAACTCAAAGCCTTAAGAATGAATGTTTAAAATTGTTTTGGCATGCAACTGGAAATTAAGCTATACAGGCAATGAAGTGTAGAAATCTACTTTGTCCTACAGGAAAATAGAGGGGAAGGCGGATGAAAGAAGGATGGGTAATAGAAGGGAGGACAGATTGGCGGAAGGGGTGGATGAGGTACATGCTGTCCTGGGGTGTGGGATGGGGAGAGATGGGGAGAAAATTTTGAATTCAAGTTCTTGTGAAAGTGAATGTTGTGAACTGAAAAATAAATAAATTCTATATTAAAAAAACCTTCTCATTCTTCCTAGTCCTTCCTTCTGTGTAAAAAGAGTGTATTTTCTTTTCCACAGCAATCTTTCAAATATTTTAAGATAGCTTCCATGTTTCCTTTGTCTTCACTTCTTCCCAATAACATCCTTAGTTCTTTCCACTAATCTAAGTATGGAATTAAATTGAGTCCCTTTACTATCTTGGTTGCTCTCCTTAGGAAGCTATAAAGCTTACCAATGCCATCTCCTCCCCACCAAATATGGTTGCCAGAGCTAAATGTTATGTTCTTGTTGTGTATAGAGCACTGGGCCTGGATTCAGGATGACCTGAATTCAAATGTGACCTCAGAAGCTTACTAGCTGGGTGATCCTGAGCATGTCACTCTAACATCTTTTTGTCTCAATTTCTTCAGCTGTGAAATGGGGATAATATATAGCACTTACCTTCCAGAGTTGTTGTGAAGATCAAATGAGATAATAATTGTAAAGTGTTTAACACAGTGGATAGCACCTACTAAGTTCTATACAAATGCTATTGCTATTATTATCTGAGCAGGGGAAGGTATGGAAAAACTACGATCTTCTTATTTCCAGGCAGTTTTCATCAGGCAGCCCAAGATTATGATAGTTTCTTAGGTACCAGGTCATGCTGATGAGTCATATCAGGAGATGGACATCATGGAACAGAGGAAAGAATGTCAAGTTTGAAATTCAAGGGGTAGACTTTGAGTCCTGGAATAGATACTTGCTACCTGTGTGACCTAGAAAAAAAAATCACTTAACCCCTCTGTGCCTCAGCTTCTCCATCTAAAATGAAGGCTTTGAACTGGATGTCCTGGAAAGTCCTTTCCAGATCTAAGATTATGCTTTGTAGCTCCCTACAGACAAACCGAGCTGGAGACTGAAATGGCAAACTACTCCACTATCTTTGTCAAGAAAATCCCAAATGGGGTCATGAACAGTCAGACATGATAGAAATGACTAAACAACAACAAAACAAAACAGACAAACTTTTGTCCAGTCATACCTCTACCATCTTGTACTTGTGAGGTTGAATTTTAAACACAAGGGTAAAACTTTATATTTATGTCTGCTAAATTTCATCTTATCAGAATTGGTCAAGTGTTTTAGCTTTCCACAATCTTTTCAAATCCTGACATTATTATTCCATCTGTTAGCTAACTCTTCCAGCTTTATATCCTAGGCAAATTCAATAAACATGTTTTCTGTGATTTTATCCGTAATTCATAAAAATTGTAACTAGCACAAAACCAATCACAGATCCCCGAGGTACTACACCGAGGACTTCCTTCCAAGATGGCATTGAACCAATTTTCTTTGGATCTGGCTATTCAATCAATTCCAAATTCACCTAATTATATTATTTTCTAGTCTACATTTCTACATCTCTTCTACAAAAATAGTATGAGGCTTTATCCAAAGCTTTACAGCAGCATGTAGCCACATGGAAGCATAGCAGAGATGATAGATAATGAGGGACCCAGGGTTGAGTATCAACAGGGTATAAATTGGAGGAGGACAAGGGGACAAGCGTTTCAGGGTAGAGGCCTGTGCATATTTGAACTGGTTTATGAAGTTGGTAAAGTGAGTCCAAATGAGGAGTAATAAAATGGATGGAGATCACTGTAATCAGAATGGAATGGAAGAGCAGTCATTAAATCATTACAATGTGCCAAGCACTGTGCTAAGTAATTACGATACAAATAGAAAAGTAGAAGTCACTGCTCTTAAGGAGCTCATGGTCTAATTTGGGGAGATAATATGTAAAAGATCATTCAGCTTCATGACAGATAGAAAGGCTATGTGGTACTTATGGTCTAGCATGCAAAACATCAGGGCAGATGGGAAAGCACTGTGGACCTTGCTTAGCATCGGCAAGACATACAGTCCCTTATGAGTAGTTGTTGAGAAGGGACTAGTAGTGCCAAATATTGGAAGGCAGGGAGACCTACATTACCTTTGGTAGAGATGGGGACTGGGAAAGGAGTGATTGACTGTTAACACCTGGTGGGAACTGGGCAATGGTGGTTGGGGCAAGTGAAGGAAAGGTTAATCTAGGGCCTGCTCCTGCTGATAGGTGATCCAGAGTGAAGGAGAAATGGAAGATGAAGAATAAACTTAGGGAAACTGAGGCAGTGGAAGAGATGGAATAACAAGAGATCAGAGAGAGAAATTTCAGAGTTCTAGAGGATGGGGGTGTTAGTGTTTGGACTGATACTGAGTTTCCAGTTATGTTTATTCCTTTGCATGTGTGAACTGGAATGTGGTTTATGGTAGCTGAAAAGGTATTTGACCTGGGAAGCCAGGGTTTTGGGAAGGAATATCAGTGTTTATGTAGAAGTCTCCAAATATGAGGGCAGGAAGTGGGATAGAAAAGGATATTATCAGTTAAGTCTTTCTTTGAGAAAGGAGAGTGACTTGGAAGCTAATATATTACAGCAACAAAGATACCATTGGCAGAATGGACCTTAAAGAAGGAAAGGTTGTAGAGTGATACCAAGGATCAAAATGAGAGTAGGAAATATTTAGTATCTCAATTCCTCATTCTGTCTCAAGATGGATTTTGTTTTGTTTTGGGAGTCATGGGGTGCTCTGAGCATAGCAGCTGCAAAAGGTTTCCAGGGGCTTGGTGTCCTATGACATCAGGTTTTCATGAGTAAAAGAAGATGGTAAGATTGTGAGAAGACAGGACCTAACCTGGAGTGAGTTAATAATGAGTGCAGGCTAGAATAAGAACTAGAATTGAAATAAGAATAAGAAAGGGGAGGGCTAAGATGGAAGGGATAGAAGAGAGGAGAGATAACAGGGTTTTAATTTGTTAACTCTGAACCACAGAGAAGGAGAGTAAGAGATGGGAGCATAGGACAGCAGAAACACTATTTTTTTTCATCGTTCTTACCCTCCTAGACACAATGATTATGGAGGGCAATCAGGAAAGGGGAAGATGCATCATTATCTGAGGCATGTTTTCTTTCCAAACAGCAGGAAACTGGGAGTATAGGCTGAGTACCTAGATCAGAAATTTCCTAGTGGCGAGGTTTCCAGGGGAGGGACCAAATTCATATGCTGTGACTGCTTTGTGGCCTTCATAGTTGTGTGAGGGGGGAATGGCCACTGGTGAAATTTTGATGTTGGACATTAGGATAAAGTCTTAGTGTCCTATCCATTCACTCTGTTCTTACCCTGGCAGATTTTCATTCACAAAACTGGGACAGGAAAAGACAGACAAAGAAAAAGATTAGACAATTTTATGGTGCAGCAGTTCCACAATGTTTTGAATACGTATACACACACATACATACACACACATACACACATGTATGTGTGTGTATGTATATATATGTTTTTTCCTCAAAGGATTCCTGTGATATCTTCATTTGAAAAGACAGCCAACAGTAATGCTCTAGTAAATCTGTCTCCTCTGACTCTTAGGGGTTCTTCATTTTTCTTAAAACCTGATGAAATTATAAGAGCTGGATCTGAAAAATTATGATACATGATTTTCAAGGCACTAAAACTTATTCAAGAATTGTCTGTTTCTGAATAAAAGGACAACATAAAATATGCAAGGTAGTCCAAGTCTCCAGAAAACAAGTAAAAATGATTTTAAAGATGAATAATATATGACCCAAGTATTCAAAAGATAGTCCTGGAATAGTGCTAAGAAGGCTTCCATTGCAACCAAAATTCTATAAGATATCACAGCTAGATATTTTTCTGGAGGATGTTAAACATGAGTATTCTTGAGGATCTAGGCAAGGGGGTCCTGCACTTCTGATTTGCATAGCAGTCAATTTGAAACCATAATTTTGTGTTTCTTGCAACACAGATGTCTTTTGTTGCCTACAAAACCAGTTTTAACCAGTATGAGAAATAAAATGTGTTTTTTTTTTTTTTTTGGTCATGTCAGTGATCTACCAGGTACTTTGCAAGTTTTTTGGTTTTGTTGTTGTTGTTGTAACTTTCTTATATTTTTAAAAGCTATTATTTTTCCTGTATTCCTTTTAAGTCATTCTTCTCTTGGACCATGAAAGTGTACAGGAGTTTAGCTATCTTAAATTATCACTTTTTTTCTTAGCTTAAACAGGTCACCTTTACTTGAGCTCTCTAGGATGTCAAAATATGCCTATTTCATTGGAAAGGAAGCGTGGATATGAGTATAATGGAAAGACAGATTCCTACTTCTAATGATACACTGTACCCAGTATACTTTTTTTATTTATTTAAAATTTAAGCTGTAGATCACATAGTATAAAGTTTAAATATCTTCCAAAATAAAACAACATCTGAAAATCATGGTGGTGAAACCACAATCTAAGCCCTGCATAGGAATCTTGGTCAAACTGCAGAGCTTTTCCAAATACAGTTGCAAACCACTGAGGGACTCTCTGGGGATCAAACTTAATATGGCTGTGTGAAGAAGGCTAAAAATAAAAGAATTCCATCCCTCAAGTCTCTTTTTTTCCTTTCAAATTTAAAACTTGGATTTATGAAACCTAGGAGCCAGTGTTTTTTTTTAGTATTCAAAGTGGTATCCAGACACAAAATTAAGTATTGAGATGCTTCAATTAATGGTAAGAAGTATTTCTTTTTTATCATCTTATAGTTAAATTAGAGAGGCCATATATCACAGTGGAAAGAATGTGAGACTCTTAGGCTGGAAGGTCTGGATTCAAGTCTTCCCTGTCTCACTGGTTGTATGAGACTGAGTAAATATTCTTACTTAAGAAGTTAAGCACATTTAACTCCTCAGTGCTCCAAGCAACTTTCTAAAATGATGAGTTGCAAAACCGTTTCAAATTTGCATTGGTATTTCCTCTCCCTATGAATCAGAGGTACTGGTCAAAGGAAAAAAAAAAGAAAAACAAATTATAGTAAAATTTCAAACTGCTACCTATATTGAAGCACTTCGAAAATCACTTTATAGTATTGCTAGCATTTATATAGAGATTTAGAGTTTGCAGATATTATCTCATTTTATCTTCACAACAATTCTGGGAAGTAGGTACTACTAATAACCCCATTTTACAGATGAAGAAACTGAAAGTGAGGGAAGTTAAGTGATTTACCCAGAGTCACACAGGTAGTAAGTGTCTGAGGCTGGTTTTGAACTCAGATCTTGCTGACCCCAAGCTTAATAATAACTATTACAACACCTATCTGCCTTGCTTTAGTTATAGTATTGCTATGTCATAATAGAAGACACTTCACAAAAAGTGGCCACACATCCTGAATTTTCAGGATTGGTCCTCATTTTAAATATTCCATCCTGTGTTCCTATAAATGATATAATTATCACAACTATTTCAATATTTTGACAAATAGCGGTTGAATAGATCCAGTTAATAAGTGTGACAATAAAATTGTATACGGTCACAAAAAATTGATAGCCACCAAAGATGGGGAATTACAGTCTGAAAGAAGCACGATAATTCAAGAAAATCCTACACATTTGCCCATGCTATGTATGTCTATATCTATTATCAGGAAAGTGAATTTGAGGTGAGAGTGGTCATAACTGTCCATGTCTTCCTAGTGATAAGCTCTACAAAAACCATAGGGCAGCTAAGTGGTGCAGTGGCTAGAGCACCAGTGCAGAAGTCAGGAGGACCTGAGTTTAAATCTCACCTCAGACACTTGACACTCACTAGCTGTGTGACCTTGGGCAAGTCACTTAACCCCAACTGCCTCATCCTGGGTCATCTCCAGTCATCCTGATGAATATCTGGTCATTGGATTCAGATGGCTCTGGAGGAGAAGTGAGGTTAGTGACCTGCACAGCCCTCCCTCTCTCAAAAGAAAGTCAAGTGCAAGTCATGTCATCATTTCTCTGATGGCATGGTCTTCTTCAGCAACAAAGGACGAACGCATACAAAAACCATATCACATGTGTTCTTAGAAAAGGTGGCTGCAGGTTGATTGACCATGTGGCCTGACTTTTGGGTCAGTGAATATGGTCACCATAATTTTACATCACTATGTACATGGTAGGAGTGGAGAGGTAGAGATGTGAACATTGAATTTAATTATATATAAAGTCATGGCATAGTAGAGACTTTACTGTATGGAGTGCTAATCTTACATTAATGCTAATATTTGCTTCCCCAATCTTATTTCGTTAGGCTAGAATTCCTCCCTGACTCTGCTTCTGACTTTCTGAACTTTGACACCATGCCTCCACCTCTGTCTTACCCAGGACCATCCCTTAGATATTCCAGTTCCCTTCTCCCACTGGGTGAATTCCTCCTGGGACTTCCATTTTGGGAAGAGGCCCAGGCTAGCCAATCTTCATTCCTCTCCCAACTATGCTAATGACTTCAAGATTTTGTTATCATATTTTAACTGTTTTCTCACCTTAGTACCTCCTTTAGTGAGGTGGTAGGGCTTCCTTACCCTGGAACATCTATCTACTCCTTAGGTATTCTCATTCTGAAAAATCTCTATACTAATGCCATCCCCCTTTTCCCATTAGTGAATTCCTCCTGGCCTCCATTTTGGAAAGGAATGCAGGCCAGCCAGCCTTCATTTTCCTTTCAGTTTTACTTCTGACTTTTCTAGACTTTGATACTATTCCTGGGTTGTCTTCACTTGTAGGCAGGATGCTAGGTGGTATGGGCAGCTAACTGTGTGACCCAGGGCAAATCAGTTAATCCTATTTGCCTGTTTTCTCATCTGTAAAATGAACTGGAGAAGAAAATGGCAAATCAGTATCTTTGCTGAGAAAACTACAAATTGGGTCATGAAGAGTTGTGATTCAATAACAATAACAAATTTTGTCTTGTCTTCTCTCATTAAAATTTAAGCATTTTAAGGTAGGGACTGTCTTTTTGCTTGTTTTTGTCATCTTCCTGACCATGTATCATCTTCCTCAGATACTTACTAGCTGTGTGACCCTGGGCAAGTCACTTTACCCTGTTTTCTTCAGTTTCCTCATCTGTAAAATGAACTGGAGAAGGAAATAGCAAACCACTAAAGTATCTTTGCAAGGGAACCTTTAAAGAGGTCACTTGACTGAAACAACATAACAACAACAACAAATTGTATATTGTTTTATCTCATGAAAATGCAAACTTTTGGAGTACAAGAAGTGTCATTGTGCTTGTATTTGTATACTCAGGGCTTAGCATCATGCCTGGCACATAGTAAGAGCTTAATAAATGCTTGTTTCCTTGCCTTACATTACTAGAAAGGTCAAAACAAGAATAAGATAAAAGTCACCATCAAAAAGCTTGTCATCTATAATTTAAAAGATTAGTAAGTCAACAATCATTTACTTACTATGTGCCAAGCGCCATACTAAGCTCAAGGTATACAAATATAAGCAAGAACACAGTCCCTGCCCTCAAGGAGTTTACATGGAAGAGGAAGTTAGAGGAGTCTGAAGGGCCTCCTGAGAAATGAAGAGGAGTAGAATCCTAAGAACTGATGAATCAATTGAATGAATCAAATGAACTGACTTCCTAGAATAGCTCATAAGGGATCCCAGAAGGGGAAGTCTGTAATTTCTTCATTGTACAGAACTCCCTAAAACTGATCCTAGATGAGAAGAGAAGTCCTAGAGAGTTGTGGTAAGGAATAGGGAAGTTAGGTGACTTGACCAAGGTCACACAACTTATTAAAGAGTCAGAGGTAAGATTTGAGCCCAAGGCTTCCTTAGTCCATCATTCACAGTACTCACTATGCCAAGACACCTTTAAAACATTTCATTTCTTGATATGAATTAAAAAGACAAACAAAAAAACTTTACCTAACATTTTATAATATTTCAGATTATTCAGCAATCTGGGTTTAATTTGTGAAATTTACTATCTGAATTTGGAGCTCACCATGCCAGTATTTTTACTTTGCTGTTTTGTTGTTAGTCATTTTCAATTAATTGTGTCTGACTTTTTGTGACCTATTTGGGGGTTTCCTTGGCAAAGATAGTGAAGTGATTTGTCATTTCCTTCTCCACCTCATTCTACAGATGAGGCAACTGAGGCAAACAGGATTATGTGACTTGCCCAGGGTCACACAGTAAATTTCTAAAGCTGAATTTCAAGTCTTCCTGACTCAGGACATGGTACCTTATCCACTGTGCCACCTAAATGTTTCTTGGCTAACCAGTACAAAAAGGAAAATGTAGAAAAAAGTTCTAATTTCACTTATAACTTAATAGTAGGAAGGAGTGCATTACAGGCATGGGAGATAGTAATGGAAGAGAAACACGAGATCTCTTGTTGAATTTGAGGAACAACAAATAGTTCAGTGAGGTAAGAAACAGGTGAAATGATTGGGGGTTAAGGGAAGGGCCCTAGTATAGGTTTAGAAAGAATGAGGCCCCCAATTGATAAATGATCAAAGGATATGAACAGGCAATTTTCTGGGGAAGAAATTAAAGATATCTATAATCATATGAAAAAATGCTCTAAATCACTTGATTACAGAGATGCAAATCAAAACAACTCTGAGGTACCACATCACACCTATAAGATTGGCAAACATGACAGAACAGGAAAATGATAAATGTTGGAGAGGATGTGGGAAAGTTAGAACACTAATTCGTTGTTGGTGGAGCTGTGAGCTCATCCAACCATTCTGGAGAGCGATTTGGAACTATGCCCAAAGTGCTGCAAAAATGTGCATACCCTTTGACCCAGCAATGTTGCTACTAGGAGTGTATCTCTAAGAGATCATAAAAATGGGAAAGGGTCCCACATGTACAAAAATATTTATAGCAGCACTCTTTGTAGTTGCCAAAAACTGGAAGTCAAGGGGATGCCCATCAATTTGGGAATGGCTGAATAAATTATGGTATATGAATGTAATGGAGTACTATTGTGCCATAAGGAATGATGAACAAGAAGACTTCAGAGAGGTCTGGAAGGACTTATATGATCTGATGCTGAGTGAAAGGAGCAGAACTAGGAGAACTTTGTGCACAGCAATGACCACAGTGTGCAAGAGTTTTTTTTCTGGTAGACTTGGAACTTTGTAATTACGGAAGAACATAAAAAAAAAATTCCCAGTGGTTTCCTAAGGCAAAATGCCTTCCACACTCAGAGAAAGAACTATGGAATTCATTCACAGAATGTAGCAGATCATGTTTATGTGTATATGTGTGTGTGTGTGTGTGTGTGTGTATTGTGTTTTGATTTGTTATATGATTTCTTCCATTTATTTTAGTTCGTCTACACAGCTTGACTATAGTGAAAACTTATTCAACAGGAAAAGTATATGTAGATCCTATATAGAATTGTATGCTATCTTGGGGAGGGAGGGAGGGAGGTGTAGGGGGGTAAAAATCTAAGTTTTAGGGTAGTGATTGTAGATCATTAAAAAAAATAAATAAAAAATAATAAAAAAAAGAATGAGGCATAGGGGGCTAGAAAGGAAGGAAGACCTATAGAAGAATATCACCATTGTGGAAATGAAAAACTTTGGGGAAGTATTGAGTTTGGTTCCCATTAATAGCAGATAAACTGGTGCAGAGAAAGGTTAACTGATTGGCCCCAAAGCATACAAGTTAGTTGCAAAGCTGAAGTTAAAACTCAAGTGCTCTTTTTATTATCCCCAGTAAAGCAAGTCTCCTTTCTATCTACTTTTATTTCTTTTTAGCTCATCTAATTAAGTCTGAATCAAGAAGGTTTTTTTCTCACTGGAACTGTGTCCTGTCAGCCATCTTTGGTTACCTCTAACTGTCGACTTTTCCTAGAGGGATAGAACATTACTTTAGTGACTAGCTTTTTTTTGACGAATCTGTTTTGTATTTTTCTGGTCATGTTGTGACATTCACAGGTCAGTAAACCCCAATTTAGAGGAATGAGAGTCTGAGCTGAAGCTGTTGAGTCAAAAGAGAATTGAGTTTAATGTCACAGTTCACAGCCTGGGCAAACAACCCGAGGCATAAAACTCAGTTTTCACTCATACAAGTAGCACAGGAAAAGAACCCAAAGGCTTACAAAATTAACTATGAGGCCCTAGGCTAAGGTTTATGGCAAAAGAAGCTTACCCAGAGGTATTGTCAGTCAGCTGTCTCCGTGCTCACACAAGCTGCTTCTTCAGATGGAGGTTGAAATCTAAGGCAAGTATTGCTTGTCTGTTCATTTTTTCCACAAAAGCAGATTAGACCAAAAAGGACATTAAGGGGAAATTTATGCCATTGTCTGGTCTCCAGTCAAGGGCCACTTTTAAACTAGTTTCAAAAATCAATCTATCAACTAATTTTTAATGATTATCTAGAGAGTGGATAAGCCTATACGAGGTACAAATTCCTTTAAACAATTAGTGGATCAACTGAACTTTTTAAAAAATTCAATCGGCAGAATTTACATTGACCTTGCCCTTTCCAACTAGCATCATTTAATCACCTACCTAAGAGATCACAAATATTTACTTAAGAGCAGGCATTGTCTTTTACTTTTCATTGTATCCCCAATAATTTTCTTCCTAGAACCTAGTAAGTGATTAATAAATGTTTGTTGACTTACTGACAAAAATTATAGGTCCACTGAGAGAATTTCATTTCCTTGATTTTTATTTCTGAGCATATTAATATGTATATATTTACAGGGGCATCTTAAGCTATATAGGACAGATGCCTCCTTCTAAATCCTTTGGCCTTCTAAGTAGCATACTGTACCTTTTAGGGTACTCAGGGTCATTAAGAAAAATATTTTTGAGCATTATAGTCTGTTTGATTGAATCCTTACTTTTAGGCATGGAGAACAAAATGATGCAGTTCTTTCCTATGCCCTCTGATCATTTGTTCTCCACTTTTCTCTCAACTCACTATCAAGTATTTTTTCAATAATTTGAGTTGATTGAAATTGAGAGATGAACATTTGCTATATTTGCAGAATCAATTGGCCATTAGCATATTTTCTAATGTTTTTCATATTAATTCATATTTAGAAATAACTGTATCAACTCAAATAACTATAGGGCATAGAAACAGTTGTCAAATAGAGTACAATTAAAGATTCTCAGTAGCTGGAATTAGAAAAAAGTGAAATAAAGTATGTTCAACTGAAAAGAGGGGGAATTAAAACTGAATAGGATTTCATATTTTGAAATTTTGCCAGAATCCTGGAATCAACATCCTGATTCTTAGCTAAGCTGTTATAAAGAAAAAAATCTTTTAAAGTATCTGCCAAGACTTGAACCTGTGAGCTGATCAAGAGCCTGCAAGGATAATAAGAAAATAATTTTTAAAATTTTTGAATAAAAATAATGACTATTTTTCTGGATTTTAAGTAGTTAATTTTTATTTTTTAAAAGGAGAAACTGAGGCACTATCAGCCAGTGACTAATAATTGTTGATTAATTTTCTTCTTTTACCTGATTTTGTTCAACGTTGTCTTCTCGAAGCAAACCTGGGGAATTCAGGTAAGACGAGCTACCAACTTTCTAAGATAGTAAGCCATTAGTAAATATTACTAGCTTACTATCTTAGTAAGATAGCACTAAGACTTTGGGAATACCCTGCATTTGAGAAGTTAATAGATGTGTTTAACAAGCATAGCTATGCTCTAATTATCTGTGGTAAAAAGAAATATTATGACACCAACACATGAAATTCATAAAAGATACCTACCTAAATCCCATTTTATTTATTAATTTAATTATCTTATCCCACCTTAAGTAGAATTACATAATTCTACCTTAAGTAGGAAAAATGAGGAAACTTCTTCCTCAAATGGAATTGTCTTTCCAGTTTATCTTAGGAATGAATATCTCTGAACTTTAGTCATGCATTCAACAAATATTTATTGAGCACTTTTTAAATGCTAGATACTGTGCTAGGTGGTATGGGGTTACAAAGATAAATAAGATAGTCCTTGCCTATAAGGACCTTAGAATGTTGTATAAAGTACAGTACGTTGTGGTAGCACAATGAGAGAAATACTAAGTTCTGCGGGAGTTCAGAGAAGTCTGGGTTTATTTTTGGTTGGTGAGACAGCCTTTGTATTTTGAGGTAGGTGGGTTTTAAGAATGGATTGTAGTTGGAAAGGGAGAGATTAAGGGAAAGCCATATAAGGTAAAAGGAACTGTGTAAGTAATGGCACAGAATGAGCAATGCACAAAGAATGTTTGGGAATAGCAAATAGTCCACTTTAACTGAAGCATAGGGTGAATTAAAGTGAATAGTGGGAAACAAAAACACAAGGGTAGACTGGATCTCAACAGTGCAAGGTTGGATGTTAGGGTAAATTTCAACTATTCAATAGTTAATGAGTGATCCTTGAAGGTTTTTGAACAAGTGGGTGACATGGTCAGAGATATATTTCAGGAAAATGATAATATTAAGAGTGGAGGCAGTAAGATCAGTTAAGACTCTATTGCACTGATCCAGGTGAGAAGAAATAGTGGGATTATTTCATAGTCAGAATTGGTCAAATTTCATTTGAGGGTAGGAGTAGGAACAAAGACAATGAAGTAGTAAAAAATGACTATGGTGTTTCAAGCCTGGGTGACTTGGAGAATGGTGCCACCACTACTACACATAGAAAAATCAGGAGGACCAAGATTAATAGGAAAAGATAATGAGTTCATTTGGAGAGAAATTTAATTTGAGGCACCAAGGACTAACAAACAGGTGAAAATATCCATTTGACAACTGTAAATGAATGTCTGCAGTACATGAAAGAAGTCACAGATTGAGATCTCGACTTCTTTATTTATTATCCATGTAGAAGGCAAGATTAAAATGATGAAAGTGACCAAAGGAGAATATATAGAGGGAGAAAAGAAAAGAGTCTAGGACAAAGTATTGAGGAGTGATTGTACATTGCGGGGTGTGTGGGTGATATTAGGAAAAATCAGCAAAAGATAGAGAGCCAGTCAAAGAGATAATAGCACCTCAAAAATCAAGCAATAAGAAAGTATCTAGAAGGAGGAGGGATGGTCAATATCAAATGCTTCTATGATATCAAGGAATATGAAGCCTGACAAAAGGTTACTGAATGTGACCTCTGGAAATCATTGTTGATCTTTAAGAGAAAAGTTCCAGAAAACAGTAACAATTGAAGTCAGATTTCAAGGGAGTATGGAATCGGCAAGTAAATGGGAAGAAAAGGCATCAAATATAAACTATTGTTTCAAGAAGTTTGTTAATGAAGGGAAGGAGAGGTAGCATTATCAAGACAGATATTGTATTCTATCCCTCTCCCCCTTCACATCTCTCTCCCAGTGTGGGGTAAGGTCATTGAAAAGAGGGACTCTTCACTTTCTTCTTTGTGTCCCCAATGTCCACCACAGTGCTTTGCACATAGTAGGTCCTTAATAATATAATTTGTTGAATCAAATTAAAAGGATTATGATAAAACTCTGTTGTGTTTATAGGATGAATTTAAAAAGAAGCAAACAGAATGGAAGAGATATTGGAATGGAAGAGAGGGATAATTAATAAAATCACAGAGGAATTGTGATGCAATATGATGATGCTTACCCTTTTCTCTTCCCCATACCAATGGTATTGTGCATATTTGCTTATTGGAAGAAGCATAGGCCCTCAAAGAAATCATTCTAAAACAACAGTGAAGTATGTAAGCATTTCAATACCAATTGAAAATATTATCTAGGGCAGTAACACACATCTTAAGGCTCACATAAATGTAAGATTCTGATTAAAAACCAAGACCAGACCCTATTGAATAAGTGACCCTTCAGGTAGAATTCAAGTAGTCTCAGAGATGAGTTATTTAGTTGAGGCTTCTTGAGGACAGTGTCATTTCAAATAGCAATCATTTGCTAAATAGTATCAGCAAAATTTAGAGGAACAAATGCATCCCTGGAAGTAGTTAGTGTTTTTTCCCATTATGATTTGGTTTAGTGTTTTGTACTTTGTTTCAATGAAAATTAACATTTCCCTTTTCTCTTCTTCCCTTCTAAATTAATAAACAGATAAATATTTAAACGTATTTTCAATATGTGCCCTGAAAGACCTAAATCTGTGCTTGTGGTGACATTTTTGTTAATTTCTTTGAATTAAGTTTAGCATAAGAGCTTCAGGAATGTAATAGTGTAGGGTGGAAAATGAAAAAAAAAAGATTATCTTTTTGGATCTGAAGAAAAGTGAATGATATGTCTTCAAAACAGGCTTCCATGTGCTCTTGGTACCAGTTTTCCCTCAGTAACCCTCAGTCATTCCTGTATAATATTATTCCACATTAAAAAGGTAATACTTTTCATTCTATGCTATTCAGATTATAAACTAGGATGCTATAAATTGGCAAAGTCCTCAGGTTAAAATCAACTAAATTATTAGTATTTGCATGTAGAGAGAACTGACATTTCAACTCGTATTGTAATTATCTCTCTCAATGACAGAAGCAGGCACTGTGGCAATTGAAATTATAGTATTTAAAATTTAAGAGCAACACCTGAAGAGAATTACTAATCAAGAAATAATTTAAAATATGAAAATAGAGAAATGGAATTTACTAAAAAGGAGAGCCTTCAAGCTACAAAAATGTGTGTGAAGAGTCTCTGCTTCATTATCAACCTAATGTTAACATTTGCTTTTGTAAAATGTTGAACCTGATGTTGTATGTTTAACAGAAGTACAGCTTTGGTTTTATAATCAATTATTTGTCATCTAAATATACCATAAGTCATATACACATGGGGGTATGTGTTTTTTTTCTTATCAAAGTATTGCTTAATACAAACCAAATTGTTCTACTTAGATTAAATGGACGTTTTCACCTGATCAGTAGAAACACTTTCTCATAGAACCCTGTGTCAGGCAGAGAACGCTGTTTGTTGTTCTCTTGTCCCCATTAAGAAGGTCTAAGGTTCTTTAACATCCCATACCATTGCCTCTTCAGGAGAAGATTTGATCCAAGTTCCATATCACTAAGAACGAAGACACCTAATTTTTTTTTTCTCTTTCATTGTGAAATATGGGTTGAACTGACTCTTCTTTTCTTCTGTGCAAATTGATGACTGGGGATAGTGAGTTTGAAGGACCTTCCACACAAACAGTATATGCTGGGAAACCACAAAAAGGAAGCATCAACCTAAGTCACTGCTTTCAGTCAAATCATCTTGAAGAACCTTTTGAGAACATGCAAGTCCCTTTTCTTTTCTCACATGTTGAAGGAGGTTAATCTGACATAAAAATCACCATGTGAACAGTGGCTGACAAGGCTAAGGGCTGAACTTCATGCAGCTGATGAATTAATACTTCTAAGAGCAAAAGACTGGTTCACAGTGTAGTACTGCCTCACCAGTACAGACTCCCTTGCTCAAAACTCTTTAATGGTGCCCAAGTCCTCAGACTGACATTTAGGTATTTCCATAATCTGGCTCTCACAAACTTTGAAGTATTTATTCCATGTATCATTCTACCTTCCAGACAACTGGCCTATGAACTCTTTCCTCAACTCAAAATTTAATTTTCCTATCTCTTTTAGCTTAAAACATAAACTTCATACCCTGGTAGCTAATCTCTTTTACAATTTGACTTTCATAAATCATTCCCCTTTACACATTTCATGTTTTAATCAAACTGGGTTACTCCACATTTCATCTTTAGACCCTATGTGTTTGCACAGGCCATCCCCCATGTCTGAAATGTTCTTCCTCCTCACTTATGTGTCTTAGAATTTTATCTTTCTTTAAAATTCACTTCAGCTTCTATCAACTCTTTTAGGAACCTGTCCTTGTCCAGAAGGACTAGGAACTGAGGACTGAGAACTGGGAAGTTTTAGAGTGAGCTCTTTCTCTCTTCCTCTTTCTCTCACTCTCCTTCCCTCTTTTTAAATTATTTACATAGGCATTTATAAAGGATTCATCAAACCTACTGGGTGGATTTTCTTTTGACATTATGGAAGTAATGATGGAACATATCCACCACCCACTCTCCACTTTTGTCACGTGACCAGCCTATCTCCCTTTCACTCATCCATTTTGTGAGACAGATAGAGGTAGATAGATATGTAAGGAGAGAGAGAGAGAGAGAGAGAGAAAGAGAGAGAGAGAGAGAGAGAGAGAGAGAGAGAGAGAGAGAGAGAGAGAGAGAGAGAGAGAGAGAGAGAGAGAGAGAGAGAGAGAGAGAGAGAGAGAAACTTTTCTTCTTTCAAGAATTTTCTTTTTTCCTTTCATGGGTTTGGCTGGAATTCTTTCACAAGACAGGCTTTCATAATTGCAGACTGGATTGTAGTTTTATCAATACTCCAGAGGTGTATCCAATTATTTTAGCCAATTACAAGTTTTTTGGTCGATTTTATCTGTCTTTATGTAACAATCAAAACACTTGAATCTTCTCAAATTGACCAAGGTTTTGTCCATACTTTAGCAATAATTTTGACTGATTGATTTAATCAAGTTTTCTGAACCTTTGGTGATTACATTCCGGTTGGGGGTTTATACTCAACCTAACAACAGAATCACAGAATTTCCTAGACAGAAGGGACCTCAGCAACCTTTTATATATCAACCATACCTGAAAATGAATACCTACTACATTACTGAAAGTGAGCATCTGACCACATTTGAAGACCTCCAGCGTTAGGGAACCTAGTATCTCCCGAGACCATCCAGTCTACTTAAGGATGGCGATAACTGTTAAAAAACTGTTTTTTTTTTTTTGGTTTTCCTGAAATGAAGCATAAATTTGTCTCTTTCCAACTTCCATTCATTATTCAGAGTTCCGTCCTTAAAGGCTAAATAGAATAGATATGAGTCTTCTACATGACAGTTCAACAACCCTTCAGATTCTTGAGCCTGGTAGATGATTCCCTCATACCACCCTCCTCCCCTTAGTTTTCTCTTTTCCATGCTACATGTGCCGCAATCCTGCAGTTGAACCTTATCTGGTATAGCTTCAAAGTTCTTCAACATCCTGGTTGTTCTCAAATTTATTAATGTCTTTTTTAAACAGGGGCATGTATCTGAGCACAATAATCCAGATGTGGTTGACCAAGATAGAATATGTCAGGTTTCTTGTCTCCTTATCCCTGGAAGTTCTCTCTCTGTCTCTCTGTCTGTATCTCTGTCTCTGTCTCTGTCTCTCTCTATTTACTGACTTTCCCAGGGTCACACAGCTAATAAATGTCAAGTGAATGATGCTAGATTTGAACTCAGGTCCCCCTGACTCCAGGACCAGTGGTCTATTCACTGGGTCACCTAGCTGTCCAGCTATATGTTTCTTCATGCAGTCCAAGACTGCATTAGTTTTTGTGGTTGTCATCTTATACAACTGGCTTATATTGAACTTGCAAGGCAGTTAGACAGCACATTGGATAGAATGTCAGGACCAGAGTCAGGAAGACTCATCTTCCTAAGTTCAAATCTGGCTTCAGACACCTACTAGCTATCTGATCCTGGGCAAGTCACATAACCTTTAGTTTCCTCATCTGTAAAATAAACTGGAGAAGGAAATGGCAAACCATTCCAGTGTCTTTGTCAACCAAAATGTTGCTCATGCAGAGTCAGATACAATTGAAATGACTGAACAACAAAAAACTCTCACAGCTTTTGTAAATTTCTGTCTTACCATGCTTCCCCCATCTTGTACTTTTGAAACCAAATTTTTGAACCTAAGACTTTAAATAGATCCCTATTGAACATAAAATCTTGGACTTATTTTTAACATAGCACTTAGCATGGTTGAAAGGAGTACCCATAAAGATTCTTCACATACACACAAACACATGCACATATAAATATTTGACTCTGGAGACAGGGCTAGACCTGTGTTTTCACTGACATATCAATTCCCAGTCAGATAACAAACATTTATTATGTGCTTATTATGGGCCAGGAAAGACAAAGAAAGGTAGAAAGCACTGCTGGGTATGTAGTAGGACACAAATCTCCCTTCTTTTTAGACGTAATCTTTATCTACCTTACCACCATGCAATATGTATATTATATTACATGTACAGTTATCCCTTACACATTGCAGGGGTTTGGGGTGCAACACCCCTGTGATCTGGAAAATCTGTGGAAAATGTTTTGGCCCTTCCTTTGTACCAGAGAAGAAGTCTGAATTATTGTGGAATTAAAAGATAAAATGCGTTGATATTATGTAATGCTCTACATATATATTTTTTGTATTACTGAGTTTCTAAACCTTTTCTGTGTCAACCACTGGCCTTTGTGTGTTGTCTGTGTCTTCTGCAAAACTTCCAAAAAACTCCCATTTAATTTCTTATGCCAACCCATGACACATCAAAACTGTGATAGGGAAAGTCATGATGTGAAAGGGATAACTGCCCTTTATTTGCATTTCTACATCCATTCAGACATTTGGTAATGCTAGAAGTACATAACAGATCATTCAGCTATTTTGCATATCTCCTCTGTACTATGTTAATAGAAAACCCTTTTAATATTCAATTGAATGAACATTTATGAAGTGTCTACTATCGTAAGAGCACTGTGCTAGGTCCTGGGGTGTCAAAGACAAAACCAAAAAGAGCCCAATAGCCTTATGGAGCTAATTTTTGTAGCACTTCATTATTCATTGACCATAAAGTACTTTACCAATATGAATTCATAAGTCCTTCTTTATAACAGAGATAGCAACCACAATATTGGTTTTTCTTATGGATTCCATGGTGAGATAATAGGATTATTCTTAATACGTGTCAAAAAAAAATTAAGCCTCTTGTTATGTATACCTTCTATGTGTTAACAGCAGCAATGGCTTCCACGAAGTCTCCATGTGAAAAATACGATTAATCTTATAGTTGTCCAGTTTAATTCTTGAAGCCAAAGAATAGATTATAAAATCTATTGCAATGAAAGTTTTTTTTTTATTTGTGAGTTAAGTACTTTGTGTCCAGAATATTCTTAGAGAGGTTAGAAGCTGAAAAGTAATTAAAATACAGGGTACTTTAGTTTTTCTGCTGGAAAGCAAATTTATCTTGAAAATATGATAACCTTGCCTCCCTTTAGATAAGTTTTGTTTCAGATTGTGTTACTTATGTATTTAGTAGTGATAATTATGCCTTGCACTGGAGGCAGGATATTGTGGTTGATAATGCTGGGTTTGGATTAAGGAAAGCCTAATGTTACCTGTCATACTTCAACAACTATGTGACCTTGGGCAAGTCACTTAAGCTATATATACCTCAGGAACCTCCCTAGGATTTACCAAACAAATAAAAGATAGGATATCAATCTTCAGATGACAGAGAGCATTTCTCATTCTAGAAGTTTTTCAATATGCATACTATGGCCTGAATCAATAACTGTTCCTCTCACATAAATTGTTAGAATTTGTTTTTAAAAAATTGATTTTTTTTCCTCAGTCTTGAAAAAGGAGTATAATCCAACTTTCTTTTGAGGTAAATGGCAGAGAATACAAATGATTTAGTTTTCAAGTTGACAGATCAAGTTAGCAAATATTTATTAAGTACCTCCTGTATGCCAGGTACCATGCTGTGTTTTTGAAGGAAAGGCAAAAATTGCCTCTCTTGTCAAGTTTATAATCTCACTGAAAGAGAGTATACAAACATCATGTATAAATAAGAGAAAGGTAGGATAAAATGGAGATAATCTCAAGGAAAACTACAGAAGAAAACCTCCTTTGAAGAAGTTTTTTGTTTTTGTTTTTAGTTGTGATGGTAGAGAAGAGGAAGGAGAACATTCCAGGCATGAGAGGTCACCAGGGAAAGTGAACAGATTCACAATGTCTTACATGAGGAACAAGGAGACCAAGGTCACTGCACTGAAGATTATATGGTAGGAGTGGAGGTGGTAGTGGGGGATATAAGTTGTAAGAAGACTGAAAATGTGGAAGGGTGGGTGAGGGGCTAGATAATGAAGGGCTTTGAATGTCACACAGAGGATTTTATATTTGATCCTACAGGAAATGGCCCTGGAGCTTATTGAATGGGCATTTGGTGGTTGGCAGGTAGTGACATGGTCAGACTATTCTTTAAGAAGATCACTTTGAAAATTGAGTGAAGGATGGATTGGAATGGGGGGGAAATGAGGCAGGGAGACCAATCACAAGGCGATTGCAATAGTCCAGACATGAGGTTATGAGGGCCTGCACTGTGGTGGTATCAGTGTCAGTATCAGAGACAAAGGGACATATTGGAAAGATGTTGCTAAGGTAGAATTAATAGGATTTGCAACAGTTGGACATTGGGGTTGAGAAAATAAGGAATTGAGGATGACATCTTCTTTGCAAGTTTGGGTGATTGGAAAGATGGTGGTGCACTCAATAGTAAGAAGGAAGATAAGAAGAGGGGAGAGATTTTGGGGGAAAGGTAATGAGTTCAGTTTTTTATATGTTGTATTTTAATATGTCTAGGGAACATCTAGTTTGAGATGTTCAATAATCAGTTGAAGTTGTAAGACTGCAAGCCAGAAGAGAGATTAGGACTGGATAAAGAGATCTAAGTCATCTACTTAGAGATAATAATTGCATCATGTGAGCTGATAAGATTACCAAGTAAAAATAGTATAGAAGAAGAGTGGAGGAAATAACTATCTAATCAGATGATATTTTTGGTAACTTTAATGTAGATAAAGAACATTATTCTTGCAAGTACTATAGATATCTTTTCTTCTTCATGATTGTCTTGATTCTAAGGTATGACTATTTTTTATAATGTCTAGAAGTCAATACTTGATTGCATCTCTGATTTTATTGTTGTGGTTCCTGTCACCAGTTTTCAAGATTATAATTCAATAATGCCCTTTCATCCTGTGTAATTCTTGTCCGTAGTCTTGCACAGTCCTCCTTAGGGGGGATACAAATGGGTCAGAGACTTTCTTTTCAGTCTTTTTTTGTTGTATTTAACTACTTTGTAAATGTATATATTACTTCACTAAGTTTTTGTATTGTATATTCTATAAATATACTTCTTGCTTATTGTGAATAGCCATTGTTTCATTTTTTTGTAATTATATTTCATCACTTAGTATAGTTCCTGAAATGAATTTATTTTGCAAGTTTGAATATGTTACGCGTATTTATTAAATTAAGTTTCTTTTTTTAAAGCAGATTGGAGGGTAGGAAGTAGAGAAAATAGAATTTTGTTCATCAAAAAAATAGAGAGGTGAGGGGGTGCTACAAAAGTGAAATGATGTGTGCACTTTCAGATGAGCTCACTGTATTATTTGCTTCACAAAACTTACTTTGCTACAAGCATTCTACTTCATTAATTGGGAGTAATCTGTAAATGTTTGTAATATGAAAATAAACATTAATCAAAATACAAAATCCATAAAAATCCCCACTAGATTAGATGAATCATAGCCTCAGAATGGGAAAAAAAACCCAACAACTTGGAGGGTTTCATTTAGGGCTTCATTTTGTAGAAGAGGAAACTGAGGTCCATTAAAGTTGAAGCAACTTGCCTAAGGTCACCTAGTTAGCAAGTGTCTGAGGCAGGATTTGAATTCATATCTTCTTGACTGTAGGTCCAGTAGTATACTGAGGCTGTTGAGGTCCCTATGGGCAACTACAGAAATAGTCTCTCTGAATAGTTTGAATAATTGGATGCAGAGTACTTGAACACAAGGAGTTTCCCTCATAATTATTCAATTAGTAAGCATTTATTAAGCAACCATTATGTTGCCAGGCATTGTGCTGAGCACTGGGGATGCAAAAAGGCAAATGAAGTCTCTGCCCTCAAGGAGTTTACAATCCAATAGGGGAGTCAACAAGCAAGCAAATATATACAAACAAGATAAAAAGGAAAGAATTAACTGAAAGAAGGCCTTTAGAGGGATTAGGTTGGGAGAGGTTTCCTCTAGAAGGTGGGGTTTTAATTGGAACTTGAAGGAAGGTAGAGAAGCCAAGGGGTGGAGAATAGGAGGGAAAGTGTTACATGGAGGACAGCCAGAGAAAATGCCTGGAACAGAGTTTTATTGGTGATTTAGCAAGGAGGCCAGTGTCATTAGATTGGAGAGTATGTGATTCACAGTAAGGTCTAAGAAGACTGGAAATGTCAAGGGACACACTAGGTTAGGTTATGCAGGTCTTTGAACACTGATCAGAGGATTTTGTATTTGATTTTGTAGGTGACAGGGAGCTACTGAGGTTTATTGAGTAAGGCATGACTTGGTAGGACTTGCACTTTAGGAAAATCATTTTATTGATTGAATGGAGGATGGATTGGAGTGCGGAGAGACTTATGGTAGGAAGCTCCATCAGCAAACTCTTGCAGGATTCCAAGCATGAGGTGATGAGGTCCTGTACCAGAATAGAGGCAGTATCGAAAGAGGGAAGGGCGAATATTCAACAGATGTTGGAAAGGAGAAATCAACAGGCTTTGACAACAGATTGGATATGGCGGGATGGAAGATAGTGAGGAATTCAGGATAACATCTGGGTTTGCAAGCCTAGAGGACTGGGAGGAGGAAGATGTCCTCAGCAGTAACAGGGAACTTTGGGATACATTGAGTTTAAGATGTTTACTATACATACAGTTTGAGATGTCTGAAAAGCAGCTGGAGATCAGAAGAGAGATGAAGGCGGGGTAGGTAGATTTGAGAATCATCAGTTTAGAAATGAGAATTAAATCCATGGGAACTGATGGGATTTCAAGTGAAATAGAATATAGAGAGATAGCATTGTCTAGGACAGAGCCCTGTGAGATCCCTATAGTTAAAGGGTGTGATTGGGATAAAGATCCAGCAAAGTAGACTGAGGAGCATTCAGATGGATAGGAGAAAGAATAGTGTCCCAAAATTTTAAAGAGAAGAGAAAAGAATATCAAGGAGGAGAGGGTAATTAACACCAAAGTCTTCAAAGAAATCAAGGAAAATGAGGATTGAGGAAAAGACCATTGGATTTGGCAATTAGGAGATCTTCAATGACATTGGAGAGAGCGGTTTCAGTGGAAAGATGAGGCCAGAAGCTGAATTATAAGGGATTAAAAAGAATGAGAGGAGAGAAAGTGTAGAAACCTATTATAGATTCTTGAAGGAGTTTAGTCACAAAGGGCAGAAGGCTGATAATTAGTAGGGATGGAAGGATCAAGTGAAGGTTTTTGAGTATGGGGGAAACATGGACATATTTTTAGGCCGTAGGGAAGGAGTCAGTAGACAGGGAGAGATTGAAGCTGAGAGAGCAGAGATGACAGAGAAGGCAATCTGTTGGAGGAGAGAGGATGGGATGGGATTATTTGTGTAGGTAGAGGTGTTTGCCATGAGTCACCTCTTTGGGCGAGACAGGGGTGAAGGAGAGGATAGGGGCAAAAGGCATCTGAATGGTATGAGATGAGAAAGTGGGGAGAAAGAGCTCACATCAAATGACTTCAATTTTCCCTGACCTTTCAAGTTAGAGCATTTCTCTAATCTATGCATGTTTAGTGTTGGAGCATTTCTGTCATTTTCCTCCTTTCCATTCATATGACCACCACACTGGTTCAAACCTTCATCACCTCTGGTCTAGATAATTGTAACAGCCTTCAGATTAGTCCTTGAGATTCAAACCACTCCTTTTTCTAATCCAGCTTTCACAAAAATTTTCAAAATGTTATTACTAAACCACAGATCAGTTAATGGCACTCTCCTTCCCAATGACCTCCAGAGTCTCACTAGGGCATTAGGATCAAATACAAATTTCTCTCTTTTGCAATTAAAGCCCTTGCAAATACAAATTTCTCTCTTTTGCAATTAAAGCCCTTGACACCCTAGCCCCAACCTATTTTCCTCCCCAGGTTCATTACACATTACTCTCCTTTATACTCTATAGTCCAACCAAACTACTTTTCTTCCTGGTCTTCACACATAATGGTACATTTCCCATCTCTGTGCCTCTAGGGAGACTGAACTACATTCCTTCTTCACCTGAATCTCTTAGAATTTCTAACTTTCTTCAAAGTTAAGTTCAAATTTCTTCCCCTCCCCCCTCCTCTCGTTCCCCCCTCCAGCTGCTAGTACCTTCTTCCTCCCAAAATTACCTTGTTTTCACTTTATGTATATTTCAAACTCTCAACTGACTCTACCATAGCCTCAAGCTATTATCTTATATCTCTTTTCCCTTTCGCAGAGTCCTGGGGGGGTGGGAGGGACTGTTTAATCTCATCACCTATACTTCCTCTCCTCTCTCTCTTCCACCCTCTTCTAATTGACTCCAGACCTTATCATACAATGAAAATTACACTCTACAAAGTTACCAATGATTTCTTCATTGCCAAATCTGGTGACCTTTTCTCTGTCCTTCCTTATCTTTTTTGACCTCTCTCTGCCATTTGACATAGACTATGCTACCTCTTTTCCTGGATAGTCTGATCCATCTTGGTTTTCAAATTTAAGCTCCTTCAGGGCAGGTACTGTTTCACCCAGGAGAATGTAAGCTCCTTGAGGGTGAGAATGCCTTCATTTTTGTTTTTATGTTCCCAGGGTATGCTATAGTTTCTGGCACATGGTAGGGGCTTAATAAATATTGATTGGTTGATTTGTGGTGACAGAAAATTAGGGATGGTGGAGAAAGGAGGTTGACGTAATTTTATGATTCAGCCATCAAAATGAAACCCCAGAAGTAGTGTAAAAAATCCATGGGAAATTTCTTCCCAGGTAACCCTCTCCACTATTTATATCAAATAGAACAAGGGAAAGAAGCAATTTGAGATTGAGGTGGGGAGCAAGGTAAAGTGAATCCTTTTCCTTTTCCTTTGCTCACTGAAAGCAAATTTCCACATTCTCCTCATACCCATACTGTGATAAAGATATTGTTTAGCAGATGATTATTATGAAGTACTTTAAATTTCAGATTTCAAATCACTTAAAGTTTAATCCATTAAATGTCCATTAAATTAAAGACAGAACATAACTGCAGCTTGACAGTATCTGTAGAAAATAGAAACAAATGAGAATGTGATAGTATCTTATCAAGTAGAAAAGTATGTTAGAGTCATCATTTAGGGACAGAGGTTTCTGTGTCCCTGAAGATGATTGTACAGGATTTTTCTCTTTAATAGAGAACTTTATTAGAAGCTTTTGATGTTATCATCTGCTTGCTTTGTCTTTGTTAGGTTATTGATTGCTGAGCCAAACTTCATCTTCCACTACTCTAACAAAACAAGGGTTGTGTCAAATGGGAATAGCACTCATTGTTCAAACTGCAAAAATGTAGGACTTCTTTTTTGTTACTTTTAGAAGTGTAATTTTTACTGGATGTGAACAGCTTCCTGAAAATAAGAATTGACCTTCACTGCTGTGATTCAACAGGATATTCTGAGTATATTTCCTTGCTTATTTCAAATCACCCTTAAGAAAAATTGCAATTTGGATAGTCATTATCAGGCAAATATAGATAACTGCAATTTAATCTTCTGAATAATTCTCAGAAAATTCTTAGTGAAAGTAGGCTACATGTAAAATTTATATTATCAAAGATTATATTTTAGATTGATATATTTAAAAGCACAATTCTCTTTAATTTTGCTTAAAAGGAAAAGGAAAAGTTTTCAGAAATTTGAAGGGATGAGAGGATCAATCATTGAAACCCTATGTCTTCATTGCGAAGGATATGATGAAGCAATTTAAAGCAATATAATAGTGTGCACATTATCTGAGACACTGACTACATCAGACAGTTCATATTGGCACAAAGTAATCAGAGATGGAATGATTTGCCAAGTTTGAATGATATTATCTGTCCTCTAGTTAAAAAATATCATTTCAAACTCCTCTCTGTCTGTGTCTGTGTCTCTTTCTGTCTCTCCCTAATATTGTCATGTATCTGGGTTTTTTGTTTTTTTTTATCCATTCTCCCTTTCATGAGCTTCAATAGCTATACTTACTCTGACTCTAGCTGCTGTATTGTACTTAATGGCAAAATGTCCTCCAGAGTAGCTGTGAAGAATGTGAATGTTTCACTTAAATATCAGACAGGCACATGGAACATATCTCTGTATCCCAAAAGAGTAGCACATCCCCTGATAAAAAATGATATTATCTTCAATTTAAGTGTTTATATAAATAGATGACCATATGACAAAGTTTCATTATAAACTAATAGGACTTATTTTCACTAAATCACTTATTCTAAACTTCACATTGCATCCCTGTGCAATGAATTAAAACTTGCTTTTAATTTCATTTCAAATAATTAATTGTTAAGAACATAATATAATAATTTTTTAATCACTCCAAGTCTATATCATTATTCTTTGTCAATTTATCCTTTTCACTTTTTAATATGACTTTTTCTTTGTATTATTTCATTTAGATTTCCCCAGATTTCTTTATATTCCTCATTCTTGTAAGTCCTATTGTATTGTGTACGTTATTGTACCCAAATATACTGAACCATTCCTCCTCATTGGAAATTTTAATTGCTCTTTGTGCATTCAAAAATAATGCTACTATGACAATATGGTACAAAAATAAAACAGTCCAAGCACTCAAGGAGATTACATCTTACTTGATATGTTCATGCATAAGTAAATATAGGATATCTACAAAGAAGTACAAAAATGAATTCAGGGATTGGTGAGGTAACATACAGAAATTTGAATACAGTTGTTTAATAAAGATCAAAGACACTCTTGAAGGGAGATTTGACATTACTGAGAATATGCAAAAGATACTTCGTAGACTCTCAAGGCAATTCCCAAAAAGGTGTTCTAAAGGTTTATTTATTTATTTGTGTTCATTTGTTCATATACATTATATGTATATATATAATGGATATGTGGATATGTGGATATACATATATGTGCATATATACACATCCATGCTATACAGTGAATATATCTTCAGGTATATGTTTTATATAGATTTATGTAGAGAGAAATATATCTATATCTTTGTTTCATAATTCAATCAAGTCACGTATGCAAAGTGATTCAAGCTTCAGGTTGCTATTCTTTACACGTACCTAAAAGTTTGGACTAGGCAAATGAAGACTGCTTGGATGACTACATAAAGTGTATCTATCCCATGTCACCAGATTTCTCAGGTCTTCTATCTAAGACCATCTAAAATAATAAGAATTAGGAGGAAGAAGATGGTGATGAAGAAGGCAAAGAAAGAGGAATAGGAGGAGGGGAGGGGTGAAGAAGAAAATTGGGAAAATCAGACTGAATACATCCTATTACTTCCAAGAACCTTGCTCTCCTCCCTACTTTCCTTTTTCTATTGATTGTACTGCCATTCCCCCAGTCACCCAGGTATAAAACTTCAGAGTTGTTTTTCACTTTTACTTCTCCCTCACCATCCACATCCAATTAGTTGCCAACAGCTGTTGATTCTGTCCCCACAATATTTCATATCCAGGCCTTCCCCATAGTCAGCACGCTAGTTTAGGCCTTCATTCATTCTACTTGCTTTCCAACTGGTGTCTCTGCTTTTAATTCTTTTTCTTTCATACATCCTTCAAGAAACTACCAAAATCATTTTCCCACTTCACAGATTTGACCAAGTATTTCCCTTGCTCAAAAGCTTTTAGAGACTCCCCATCCCTCCTAGGAAACAATCCAAGCTTTTCTGCTGACATTTAAGACTTTCCACATTAATCTCCAATACAGATTAATTTTATTCAACTCCCCTTCATGCATTCTATCTTATAGTCTAATTGGTTTATTAGTTATTCTCCAGCCCTTTTCTACCTTCCTCTACTTCCATATAGTCCCATGTGTCAACTCACCTGCCTGGCAGAGACTCCCTCCACATCTCTATTGAATTTTTTAATTTTCTTTCAAGACCTAAAGAGATAATATCCCTTCCATTAAACCTTCCCAGATCCTCTCAGCTGAAAGTAATCTTTCAGGCTCAGCCTGACTTTTGTAGTACACTGTCTAGTCCTTTCTCTTTCCCATATCAAATTCTTTCACGCATTTTCTGGGGGAGGCAATTAAGGTTAAGTGGCATGCCCAAGGTCATACAGCTGGTAAGTATCCAAGACTGGATTTGAACTCAGGTCCTTTTGACTCCAGGGTTGGTACTCTATCCACTGCACTACTTACCTGTCCCTCTGCCATGTATTTCTGTACATGCTTAACTGATCCAATTAGATTGACTTTTTATGATAAGACTATGTCATATGTTATCTTTATATCTTCTCACTTAGAATATGGTAATTGCTTAACAAATGTTTGCTGAATTGAATGCAGATGCCATCAACTTTCCCCTCTCCCTCAACAATTGCTTTACAAAATGAAGCTGTAAGTGGCTGAAACTCTTTATGTAGGACCATACCTGCTCTTAAAGTGGTTTTAATGTCCCCTAATTAGGAAAACAGATCTGGGCCTTGTTGAGAGCTATGGTCTATTTTAAGACCCATAATTCCTTTGTCTAGTCGTTTATCCCAGAGGCTAGAATAATAAAAGGATACAGGAAGATGTTAACAATCATGGATTTTCTCCAGATTTAGAAGCTAAAAGAGAAAGGTTGCTAACTGCTACCGCCACTGTTTGAGATGAATAAGATGTGGAACAGGCAAGATGCATGGACCCAGAACTAATTCCATCATTCCTTTCTGAACTCTTTATTTTCAGAGAAGTTGGCTAGCTATGGCAATTTATCTCTATCAATACATGAATGTTTATGTTTTGCTATTGACCATAACTATTTGGGGATGGGAGGTGGAGAGAGGAAGACAGACAGAGACAGATTATAGAAGAATAAACAATGCATATTTAGATTTGCTATAGGGGAAGTTATGTATATTAAGGTGGCTTGGGTATAATTTGTCAGATGAAAGATAGGAGCAATAATTTCTGTGAGAAAATGAATTTTCAGAAATCATTTCCATACTTACTACTGCTACACCACACACACACATATACACCACACACACACACACAAACACACACACACACACACACACACACACACACACCCCATGCTCTCACACTCCTTACCTTTACTTCTACCTGTGTCTCAGAAATAAGATAGTCCTAAATCATAGTTCTGGGAAGGAGCAGCTGCAGTTATACCCAAGGGAAAACTCAAACTGTGTATAGAGTGAAAAAGACTGTTTGTTGTATATTAGTAGTTTCATTATTCTATGTATAGGAAATATTCATGTCAGTCATAAAGCACAGCTATCTCCCTATAAACTGAGTATCCAAATGTCTGCTGATTCATTTTAATTCAATACATTTTATTAAATAAAACAAAAGCAAAAAGGATGGAAAAATTAGTATCAGAAATTTAGCTTGTAGTTAACATATGTAATGCATATGTGTATGCATTACATATCAGTGACATAAAAGTCGTACATTTGTCCAGAACTCCTAAGGTTAATATCAGAAAGTTAGCTTGTGGTTATTATGTGTAACGGTGATCCGAATGGTTGTGAAAGTTTCATTTGTGTTCTCTGGACTGTAGCATTGCATCTTTCAGGAAGAAACTTGCATCCTAATTTCACCAAATTTTTTACTATTAGACCCTAATTGAAAGAATAGATATGTATTTTGGAAGACTGATTAAATTTGTAGTGAAGGATATTAGATATAACATTCATCTGTGTGGTAATCTCATCATTCTAGCATATCAATAAAGGGTCCTACTCTGAGAATAAATATGTTGGATATCAATAGATAACTAAAATGTCCATTGGTATTAAATTGTGTGGTTTCATTTGACCTACTCAGACATAGTGTTTGAAATAGTTCTCAAAATGACTCTTTACAGTGAGGTACATAGTTCCAGCTCTATTTTGTGAATGAATGCATGCCTTTCCCCCCAGGAACAGGAAGCAGCAATGACGTTACTAATCAGGGCATGATTTTTTTCCAGACAGAACTCCCAACCATGAGGATGAATACGTCACTTGGCAGTCTGATCCCCTTTCCATTCTGGGGAAATGTGACACTCCAGGAAAGAGCTTTACCTTCGCTTCCAGAAGCCTTATAAGGACATGAGTTCTTGATGTTGAGCAACACATTTTTTACTGGCTTGGGATGTTATGTATGCCTATGGTAAGTATCATCATATTCTTCTCACAGTTTTTTCCAGGTTCTCAGGGGAGATAAAGGGGGCAGAGTTTGCCTCTGAAATTAGTGGTATTGGAACCACTAAACTCAGTACAATTTGACTTTCATCAGTTTCTTATTATTAAAATTGTCCAATACTTGTATCTATTTGCCATCTTTTTTGGGGGTCATATTTTCTTGTCGTATATCTCTGAAATTAATTCCCTAGCTTGTGATTTTTGTACTTAAAACTAGCTGGGAAAAGATGGGGAGAAAAATTTTTTTTAAAGTTCTATAAATAAAATTCAGGGTGTCTGAAAGGAGAGAAAAGCTTTAACTTCACAACTTTTCATGGATTGTATTCAAAGTCCCTACTATTTGCTTATAAAAAGCCTAAAAATCTGCCAAAACTGTCTGTGGCTGTTACTACACAGTGTATCTTCTGTATCCCTTCTGGTAACTCCATCTGCCTGATTCACTCAAAATGAATGTCAAACCCTGACTTATCACCCTCAATAACCTAGGAAAACCAAAAACAGCGGGACAAAAGACAAACACCGTGATATAAATAGCAGTACAAATGAGACATCAGTGATGAAAGAATAAATTTTGGGAGATTTTTAAGGAAATAAACACTTCTTTTGGATTTCAAGGATGCATTATTTCAACAATGGGGCTACTCACTCCATCAATGCCTAGTGCAACTATTTATGCCTCTGTAGAGAATTTTTTTTAAAGTTCATGTGACTTAAAAAAAAATCCTCACCTGATAACACACATTCTGTAATGAAACTCTCTAAGCTTAGCCTCCTAGAGGGTCTCTACCTCCAATTTTTCTCCTTCAAAAAAAAAGAGATGCTATTTCTCAGGATTCACATTTTTATAGTACATTGTCTAGACTTCTCCTTTTTCCTTATTACATTCAATCTTGCATCATTTATGTAAATAATCTTCAGACATCAAGTAGTTAGTCAGTGTGGTGCAGTGGAAAGAGTACTGGATTTGGAGTCAAAGGATCTGGGTTCAAATCATGGCTTTCTCCCCATTTCCTATGCCACCTTGGGGAAGTCACTTAACTTATGCTGGTCTAAATTTCCATATGAGTAAAGAGAAGTATGTGGACAGATGATTCTAAGATCTTATATTATTTTAAAAAAAATAAATTACAACATACCAGTAATATTACTTTACATGAAAATTTCACATTATTCTCTTAATATATACTCTCTTTTGGGTTTCTCACACTGTACCAGTAAAAACACCAAGAGCCCCACTTGTCCAGTAGGAAACAAAATAATTAAGATTTTACTCTGAAAAGTAAAAATGCTTTTCTGAAAAGTATTGATCTAATAAAGATAAAAAAATAGAAACTGTTATCCAGATTCATTAACACATGATGCCCTCTTTCTTTTTCCATCCAAAAGAATGACAATTTGAAATAACTTGTTTTCTTTGATAGCAAATCCAACCCAACGTTATCTCATACTTAATTGGATGTCAGTCTGTTCTGTCTTCTGTTTTCCCTGTTTTGGTTCTTTTGAGTAAACTCTTCCTTACCATGCATTCTAAGTCTATGATCCTATGACATAGGTCATCACTGAACTCATATTTGCAAGTCTTTCCAGCTTGCTAGGATCTGGTAGATCTTTAATTGTTTTTTTATCATGCTCTCTGAACAATCTAGGATCACCATAGCACAATGAATTGACTTTAGTATGGGAAATAAGTACAAAACTGAAAAAAATCAGTGCATAAGAAAAGAGTAGCACAAACATCTACCTTTCTTTTTACTTTGAAAAAAATGATTTGGAAGCCTATAGACGCTCTCCCACCATAGTCTATAAAATACCTGCAAAAAATGACTTTAAATAAATTCTAGAGCAGCAGAAGCCACAAAATGATAGAGTGAAACAGATTTCCAGCCCAAGACAGCCTGGCAACAGGAAGTTGATTGGGCTTGGAGCAGACTGCCGCCCGGTCTAGGCTGTGTGGCATAGACAGGACCAGAGCAGGCTTCGGTGCATGGAACCACAGGCAGCAGCTGCTATTCCCAGATTTATCACCCCACAAATGCCAAAGACAGCTTCAAAAGTCAGTGAGAAATCTCCTTCACCTGAGTGAGAACAGAGCACGGTCCTACCCTAGACCTGGCCCCAGGCAGCCCCAGGCAGTGGAAGCATCCATTTTTGGAGCCCTTGGCCTAAAGATCCCAGGGGAATTGAACAGCTGAACTGGGTCTCAATCCTGAGTGGCAGTCCTGGGGTGAGGAGGAACACTGGCTGGTAGAGCTGGTGGAGGCTCAGGAAAGGGAATTCTACTCATAGATCCTAGGCAGAAAAGCTTGTGGTTGCTCCCAGACCAGAGTGCAGGCCAGGAGCAGAGTAAACTCATCTCCCTTAATTGTGTCACCTTAGAGGAACTGAGAACTTACAGGTTCCTAGAGTATACCCTCCTCTTGACAAAGGACTCAAAAGTCAAGTAATTGGCTAGGAAAATACCTGAAAAAGGGGAAAAAATAAGACTATAAAACGTTACTTTCTTGGTGAATAGGTATTTTCTTCCATCATTTGGATGAGGAAGAACAAAGCATAACATCATAGGAGGACATAAAAGTCAAGACTTCTGCATCCCAAACCTCCAAAGTAAATATGCATGTCCTGGAAAAGCTCAAAAAGAATTTTGAAATCAAGTAAGAGAGGTGGAGGAAAAATTGGGAAGAGAAATGTGATCAATGCAAGAAAATCATGAAAAGTGAGTCAACAGTTTGCTAAAGGAGATGCAAAAAAATGCTGAAGAAATTAACACCTTTAAAAACAGACTAACTCAAATGGCAAAGACGTCCAAAAAGCCAATGAGGACAAGAATGCTTCAAAAAGGAGAATTAGCCAAATGGAAAAGGAGGTTCAAATGTTCACTGAAGAAAATGATTCTTTAAAAATTAGAATGGAGCAGATGACTTTATGAGAAACCAAGAAATTGCAAAATAAAACTAAAAGAATGAAAAAATAGAAGACAATGTGAAATATCTCATTGGAAAAACAACTGACCTGGACAATGGATCCAGGAAAGAAAATTTAAAAATTATGGGACTACTTGAAAGTCATGATCAAAAAAATAGCCTAGATATCATCTCTCATGAAATTATCAAGGAAAACTGCCCTGATATTCTAGAACCAGAAGGTAAAATAAGTACTGAAAGAATCCATCATCTCCTGAAAGAGATCTAAAAAGAAAAACTTCTAGGAATATTATAGCCAAATTTCATAGTTCCCAGGTTAAGGAAAAAATATTGCAAATAGCCAGAAAGAAACAATTCAAGTATTGTGGAAATACAATCAGGATAACACAAGATCTAGCAACTTCTACATTAAGGGATCTAAGGACTTGGAATATGATATTCCAGAAGTCAAAGGAATTAGGATTAAAACAAAGAATCACCTACCCAGAAAAACGGAATATAATACTTCAGGGGAAAAAATGGTTATTCAATGAAATAGAGGACTTTCAAGCATTTTTGATGAAAAGACCAGAGCTGAATAGAAAATTTGACTTTCAAACACAAGAATCAAGAGAAGCATGAAAAGGTAAACAGGAAAAAGAAATCAAAAGGGACTTGCTAAAGTTGAACTGTTTACATTCCTACATGGAAAGGTAATATTTGTAACTCTTAAAACTTTTTGCAGTATTTGGGTAGTTGGAGGGATTATATACATACATACACATATACATATACATATACATATACATATACATATACATATACATATACATATACGTACACATATATATGTATATATAGACAGAGGGCACAGGGTGAGTTGAATAAGAAGGGATGATATCTGAAAAAATAAAATTAAGAAGTGAGAGAGGAATATTTTGGGAGGAGAGAGGGAGACATAGAATGGGGCAAATTATCTCTCATAAAAGGGGCAAGAAAAAACTTTTTCAATGGAGCAGAAAAGGGGGGAGGTGAGAGGGAAAAAGTGAAGCTTACTCTCATCACATTTGGCTTAAAGAGAGAACAACATGCACACTCAATTTGGTATGAAAATCTATCTTGCACTTCAGGAAAGTAGGGGAGAAGGGGATAAGTGGGTGGGGAGATGATAGAAGGGAGGGCAAATGGGAAGAGGGAGTAGTTTGAAGTAAACACTTTTGGGGAGGGACAAGGTCAAAAGAGAGAATAGAATAAATAGGGGCAAGATGGGATGGACAGAAATATAGTTAGTCTTTCACAACATAACTATTATGGAAGTCTTTTGCAAAACTACACGTATATAGACTATATTGAATTGCTTGCCTTCTCAGTGGGGATGGGTGGGAAGGGAGGAAAGGAGAGAAGTTGGAACTCAAAGTTTTAGGAATGAATGTTGAGAATTGTTTTTACATGCAACTGAGAAATAAGAAATACAGATAATGGGGTATAGAAATCTATCTTGCCCTATAAGAAAAGAGAGAAGATGGGGATAGGGAGAAGGAAAGGGAGGGGTGTGATAGAAGGGAGGACAGATTGGGGGAAGGGGTAATTAGAATCCATAGTGTTTTGGGGTGGGGGGAGGGGAGAGATGGGGAGAAACTTTGGAACTCAAAATCTGGTGGAAATGAATGTTGAAAATTAAAAATAATAAATAGATTAAAAAATAATTTGATTGAATGCTAGGAGAAATACAGCTATATTCATTATCACTTATAAACCTTTATTGAGAACCTACTACATATAAACCACTTTGCTCAGTGCCAGGAATTCAGAGATATAAGAACTATGCTTGTTTCTAGCAGAGATGGTTTAGAACTTCAGAGAAGGGTTTAGTTGGAAGGGTTATGGCTATTTATTCTCTTGAAATGATCATTATCAGCAATGCTTAAGTAGACAGGTTAAAAAAAGAATACAAATCCTGAATATTCTTTTAACTCATATTTAGAGTATGGAAGTTGTATTATAAAAATGTAAATCTATCATATTTTAACAAATAATAGTATTTGTGCTTAATATTTGGGAAAGATTCATTTCTGCTCTACCTACCTTGCTCTACCTATCTTCTTGAGTTTTGGGAATGCCGTTGAATTTTCATGTGATTGTTTCCCACTAATGTTCTAGTCTGTTGCTTCATAGTGGTGTGGATATGGGGCTGAGTTCTCAAGAACTTTGTGAGTGAAGTGAAGCCCTGTCTGGGAAGCCCATGAGATGAATTTAGTGATGGACTAGAATATTCCTGTTGTGCAAGGGCCAGTCTAGATATGATGAGGAAGCTGACCACCAGAAAAAGAATATTAGTGAGTTCTTACATAGGATTTAAGACTTACAAAACACTTTATGTATTTTCTATCTCACTTGAGACAACAACTTTAAGTGCTATCATTATCCCCATTTTATAGATGAAGAAGTTGACACTAAAGTTAAGTACTGTCACGATTAAAAAACTTTGAGAGACATAGTTTCTGGGTAATTTAATCATTTTATTAATAAGGCCAGCATGTTATTAATAAAAAGGTAGTCATTTGGCCATCTCTCTTGGACCAAAGACCCCTAATGGCAGTGAGCTCGAAATTTATAAAGAGTAGGTGTTCCTGAGGGTTGGCAACCAGATCTGATTGGTTAACTCAATGGGAGGTAGGCTATATTAAAATGAAGGTCCTGGGGTAAGTGACCTGGATCACCCAAATCTTAGTCAAAGAGACAACAATTTCCATATCACCTATCTTGACAAAGGGGAGAATCAACATTTCCCCAGACCTGTCTGAGCAAACACCGTGAGCAGGAATATAACCATTAGCCCAAACTTGGAATTTCTTTTACTGTCTGATTAGATCTTGGTCTGGGTAAAAGAGAGAATTCCCACGCTTGTTGGTTTCTACATGAGGAAGTAGAAAAGAGGAAAAACTTTGATCCCAATGCAATAATTAGTTACTAAATAAAGGAGAGAAATACTCATTTCTCACAGTAACTTACTCAAGGCCCCACAGCTAGTAAATATCTGAAGCAGGAAAGGAACTCAAGCCTTCATGAGTATGGGACCCACACTCTCTACACCATACCACTTTAGCAGCCTTAGAAGTTTGGCTATAAAGTTAGAATATTTTGGGCCACAGCAATTCTATTTGGATGTGATCTGCATTGGTATAGGTCACAGGTTCCCCATGGGTGGGATAGTGCTCCCTAGCCAAAGAAATGATTGATTTACTTTTTTGATGTATATGAAACATATAAGTGACTTTTTCATACTAGGAATAAGGAACAACATTTGGAATATGGTATGGCTTTCATTTCAGGTTTATGTCAATGAAAAATATAACTTCTATTTCTTTAAACAATAGAATTCTCTGAGCAGTAAAATGAGAGAATATTGGTGCTTCTCATATTTGAAAATACTGTTGCCGGCAGTATAACAGTGGTATGTAATTGAACCTGAGAGGCCTGATGCCCTCACTTAAGTTTCTGAATTCATGTTATGCATCTGTGAGAGTCTGCTTCCTAAAGATCATATGTATTCTGACTTCAGATTAATTTCTGTGGTTGCAGTGCTTAGAACCTGTCTCAGCTAGGGCTCCTACCTTAGATTAGGCAGTGCCTTTCCTTAAGTCCTTGAAATAAATTCTCTAATCTCTGATTTCTGCAAAGCCAGCAAGGCCTGCTGTTACTACTGAGCTAATATCTAGAATCTGAGGAGCTGTTAACTTACTATCAACTTTCAATTATTCAGAGGCTGATTATCCAGCCTTCTCCCACTGGTTGGCTGCCTTCTGACTTTTTTTTTAAAAACACTTTCTCCATAGACCATGCAGGGAGGGAAACAAAAGAAATCAACCAGTTCTGTCTCTGGTAAGAAGAGCTTTGATGTAGAAAAAAGCTGAGACTAGCTCATATAAAGTATGGGGGATTATCTGTGGACTTATATTATCCATACTATCCATACTATTGACCTTAAGTCAATAAGACTCTGATCACCAAAGACCTCCCAAAGTTTGAGAATTGGAAGCAGAATGGAGGAAGACTTGGCTCTAGCTCATTAAAATTTAAATTAAAGATGTTGGATAATCCTATCTTACCTTGATGGTTCATAATGATTTCCAGATCAAAAAAGAGATTCATAAAAGGGTATTTATTTTAAAATTCAGTTCTCAAGCAGCATAGGACTTACTGCCCATAAGTAGATAATAGCTAGCATTTATGTAGCGCTTAAAAGATGGCAAAGTGCTATATATGTATTATATCATTTGACGAACTAGAAATTTCTGTACCTGAGGCAAATGGCAGTCAGAGAAGGAACTTTTAGTATATGCTTAACTGAAGTGCTATTCAAGGTTGGGGGGTGGTGCTGTTTGGAAGCAGTCTCACCTTAGCTGCTACCATATGTGGAGGATAAGAGGAGTAGGAATGTGGAACAAGGATGTTCCAGTTATAGTTGTAAGGGCAGGGCAGAGAAGAGAAGAAGTGTACCCAGGGAGAGGCTGCCATTGCAGTGGGTTGGGCAAGGGAGGAAGTGCTGCCTCTTTGGTACTCTAAATTCCCCACCTGAGACAATAATGCTTGGATCCCTCCACCTTAGTGTTCTGACTAATACCACAAATTATACAAAAAGGATATGTGTATAGCAAAAAAATTTGGTTTTATTTTTATATGTGGAAATGGTAGCCAGTTCCAAAAATTCTGGCACTTTTACATTCTTAATAACAGATAAATTGCATATTTTTCCATAGAGCATCCTGACTTTTCTAATCTCAGCCTTATTGTAAAGTATTATTTAAATGCTACAGCATTCGAAACATTTTATACACATTAACTAAGCACACTTCCCCAAAATCTCTAGAGTAGAATGTTTAGAAAAGTTGTTTATAAGGACATAAGATATTCAATGGTTTGAGAGAAGAAGCAAACACATAGTACCCATTGAGGCCACTTTAAAATGACTTAGTAGACTGTGATTATCTGAACTGCAGTTTGGCCAAGACATTAATATTTTTTATCTTTATAGGGTGCTTTGTGTTTTCAAAGAGCTTTGTTCTCATTTGTCCTTCTGTACCTTATCCATCCCTGTTCCAGCTAAATAAAAACAGTTGTCCTTATTTTACAAATAAGAATTACTGAGGAAATGGGGGAGGGGAAGTGACTTGCTCAAGGTCCCAAAGAAAGTGAGAGAAGCAGGAGTCAAATCTAAAATAATTAATTCCTAGTTCACTTGTTGGGAAATCAGTAAGGAAATGTCCATTGAAAAACTGTTTACATTCTTCAGAGATGTTCTCCTCTATATAAGGGATGCTGTCTTTTTCCAAAAAGCAGTTTCTGAAGAATTTTCCTACTGAGCTATTTTGTAAAAGTGGCAGGTTGTTAAACTGTTGTTATAGTATTGATAAGAGAAGTGTGTTAGCTCTATTTAAATTTCATGATCTGCCCAGCTAGCAGCAAAAGAAGCAAACAGCTGATAATAGTGGTGCTGTTTCAATCTTTCCCCAGAGTAAAGTTAAAAAATTATCTTCTGATTGGAGAGAATTTAGTCACTCTTGGCAAAGAAGAGTCTGCTTAATTTCTTCCTTATGGTGCAAAGAAGAGAGGAAAGAGGATGTTTTTCTGGTTTTTAACTTCATTTTCTATTTCTCCCTGGGTTCCTTTACCTTTGCCAACAAATACTTTTTATTAGTAGATGTAAAAGTGACTGGATGTTGTATTAGATAAAGACTTCTCTCCAGTTCTCTTCTCTCAACCCTTCCCCTCTATGCGGTTACCAAACCATTTTCCTTCTTCCTTTTCCTGTCTAGTTTCTTGAAAGATTGGTTCAATACCTTCAATACCTCTGCTTCCTCATCATCTATTCATTTGTCAATTTCTTGCAGTCTGACTTTTGTCCCCATCATTTTATAACAATTGTTCTCTTAATGTTAATCATTGACCTTTAAAACATTAAATCCAGTGATGTTTTACTTTCAGTTCAGATCTTTCTTGGCCTCTTCAGCCTCTGATATGCTGGATAATATCCCTCCTATCAAATATGTGTTCTTTCCTTGGCTTTCAGGATATTGACCTTTCTCATTTCTCATCTTTCCTTCCTCACAATTTCTTCTCTGTCATCTTTGAGAAATCCTCTTCTTTCTCCCACCCGAATATAAGAACCCTACAACGTTTCATTATGGTCCTTTAAAGAGGTAGTTGGGTATAAGGCAATGGTGTTGAATGCAAAATGAACCAGGGCCACTAATATGTATATAAGGATCCTGGTGGGCTGCATATTTATACTGTTTTAAAATGTCATGTTATTTATGTTTTATTGTATTTTTGTTTATTTTGTGAAACAATTCCCAAATATGTTTTAACCTGGTTGAGACCACACTAGAGAATGTGGCTATATGTTTGTAATGACAGTTTAAATGGGAAGATCTTAAATAATCTGGAAGCCTAAGTCACACATGTAGGAGGAGCTTGCTGAAGGGGTGGAACAGGAAGGGTGGAGCAGAACTGGGAGGAAGTTAGTGAAAGTGGTTGGAGTGGAGGAGAGAGGATGAAGGCTGGCAGGGACAGCAAGACTGAGTGTTTGCTTGTGGGAAGGCCCCAGGGGTGAAGGGATAGGGGTGGGAAGGCTTGGGAAAGCCTTTGTCCCCAGCAATGCTAATGTTTATTGACTTCTTGGCTATTATGACTGATTTGACTTTCTGGTTTTGGGATTTGGCTTTCTGGTGTCTGAATAAATGTTTTTCTTCTGCCTTCTATATGGAGAGTCTTTTATACTTTGTGATTCAGAGCTACACCAGCATATTCATAGTCGCCATTGGTGCTGTGAATATTGCCTGGGTGATACAATGTTTGACACCTTTGCTGTTTGCCCCTTATTATTACATAAGTAGTAATGTGGAAAAGTCCCATCAATACCAGATTACAATAAGCAAAGGTCTATATGGGGCTTTTCTTTTCCATTGTCCATCATGCTATGCAGTTTTCAAGATTTAGCTTTAATGCTCCCTAGTTAGTTAAATTTTCTCTATATTCCTAGACAATAAAAATGTCTCTTCATTTAAACTTTGAATTTACATACTTATCAATTAATAGAATCTCTGAGTTTGAAGTGATCCCAGGGGCTATCTGGACAGCCTCTTCCTTTAACAAGAATCTTTCTTGGCCATTGGGCCTTTGCTTCAATTTCTCCAATGAAGGAAAACTCACTACCTTTTGAATTTATTTCATTTTAATTGAAACTTTTTCTTACAATAAGCCTAACTTTATCACTGCAGCTCCCAGGCTTTCCTCCTAGTTTTTGCATTCTTGGGGCAGACTACCTCTTTCATTTGTCATTCTTTCAATTCAATTCACTTTAATATAATTCAATTCAATAAACATTTATTAAGCACATATCTTGTACTGAGCCCTGTACTAGGTAGGTTCTAGGAACACAGAAAAATTCGATGACAGTGTCCCCACTTTCATGGAATTTATAGATAGTAGAAGGATGAGACAAAAATAGATATAGCTATAACACAATGCACCATTAGAAAGGCATACACAATGTATGATGGTGGGCCAATGTTATATCCCCCTGGGAAAATTCAAGAAGATTTTATGCACAAGGTCACATTTTATTTGCTCTTTAAAAGAGGAGTAGGAATTCATCTGAAAATGAGGGAAAGGAAGGCATTTTGGAGACAGAAACCAGCATTAACAGAGTCCTAGAGAAACTTGAAAAGGGAGGGCATGTATGAAGAATGGTTAGAAGTATAGTTTGGCAGCAGCATAGAGTAAATGGAGGTAATGCTACAAAGCAAGAGATTATAAAGGGCTTTGAATACAAAGCAAATGTATTTCAACTACTTAGTAGGCAATTGGGAGCAACTATGGGAGAGATGAGGTAACGAAGCCAGGCTGCAACAGCTCAAAGTAACAAGGAGTTGAGCTGGACAAAGCATATCAATTTACTGCTCTGTCTGCCTATGGATGGGTGTGTGGTTTTATGGCAGTTGTGAGCAGTCAACCTTGCACTCTTGTTTCTTCAGAAGTCCCTTTGGTTGAAGAGCTCTTGCTACTGCTCTCATTTTTCTCCATGGCAACTTCATCGGGCACAGAGGAATGACATGAGTGGACCTATGTGCAAGAATAGTGTTAGGTAGTGGCATGAAGATCATTTGAGAGTTGGAGAAAAAGTGAAGGCAGGCAATAATGAAGGTTTATGCTAGGGGAGAGGCTTATCATCCATAGAACTCTTCAGTGGAATGGTCAAGGTGGCTAAAAGAGATGGTGAAAGACCTAGATAGTCTTCCCTTCAAGGGAGGAGCTTACTAACTACAATAATCCTCTTGGATATTAGATAGGGTGATCCTGAAAGTATCTAAAGCTAAAGATCAGTTGGAACAAAAACATGTTGCCTTCCTGGTAGGGAGCGGTGATTTACTGCAGGGAACAGGATGAAATTTGGTGCCTAGTGGGAAGCAGCAGAGAACAATGTCTAGAGAGGATCAGATCCAGTAAAGAGCAGTGGAACAGCTGCAGTAGATGATATCAGCATCTTGGAATTGTTGGAGATATGAGTTGTCCTTCCATGAAAGTACCCTAGTTACATCTATCTATCTATCTTTCTCTCTCTCTCTCTCTCATCTCTCTATCTCTATAAATAAATATCGATATAAATATATGTTAATATATGCATGTTTATATAGCTATACACATATGTATATGTATATAGATAAATAGATAGATAGATAGACAGATAGATAGATAGATATAGATATATATCTTTATGCATGTGGCCTGGTTTTTTTTATGTGTGTATGCCATGTACATTTCTTTGCAGATCTGCTCTTCCTCTTTGAGTGTATTTGTATTTATGAGAGCGTCAAACAAAGATTTCTGGAAGAGATGTTTTGCTGTTATTACAGTGCTACTTAACTGCAATTTTTTTTTCGAGTCAAGTGTTTCCTAAAGCTGAACAAAAAAGTAAACAAATTTGAAGGGACTTAGGAGTTATGTTTTAGAGAGGATTCTGACGTAGGAAATATCTAGTATCTGAGGTAGTTTACTGGGCAACTAGAGTAAAGACAACCCTGACTGAACCAGAAAAAGATAGTCTCTGTAAAGCCTAGGAAGGAGAAAGTATTTGAAAAATAGGCAATAGTCAAGTATCAAATCCTGCAGAGCACTCAAGGAAGGTGAAGATTGAAAAACAACCATTACATATGGTGATTAGGAGGGTGTCCATGAAATCTGAGAGAAAAGAGTGAGGCCTCAAGCTAGATGACAAGGGTCTGATGTGAGGGTTAGTGTTGAGAAAGTGGAAAGTTTGAATTTAGATCACTTTCAAGAGGTTTGGCAGTGAAAGGAAGGGGAGAGAGATAGGATGGTAACTGAGTAATGTAGAAGAGTAGAAGGAAAGACTTTTGTAGAATTGATGCAAGCAGTGTATTTGTAAACAATAGGGAAAGAATCACTATAAAGTTAGAAACTGAAGATGTACAAAAAGAGAATACTCACAGGCAAGGTAGTAAAGGAAAGAGAAGAGAATGGGATCTAGAGCACAGATAGATGGATTTGTCTTAGTAATGGCTAAGATATTTTTATACATATATAAATAATAATAGTAACTCTACCTATATATATATATATATATATATATATATATATATATATATATATATATATATATATATGAAAGATATCTTTCTTTGCATTATGAAGGATAGAATGAGTAACAATATAAAAATTCAAGGAATGGAGGAAAGTTGAAAGAGACACAAATGTATGGATGAATTAGGAGGCTGTCATTTGTGGAGAGTGTTGGGGTAGGGATGTGTTTAGAAATATCTGCAGTAGGGAATACGAGAAGAGTATAGTGGGATTTCCAAGCATATGTGAAGGTCCAACTCAGTTTATTATATTTTAAATTGTATAGTTGTATGTATACCAAATCAATTTCATCAGATTGATAATCCCTTCCAGGCAGTATCTAGATCTTATTTATCTGTATAACTGCTCCAGACATATTCTATTCTATTCCATATAACAGATGCTTAATAAATGTTTCATGAATGAATCTATGTAAATGTTTCCAATTTAGCTTCTGCTCAGTTGCCAAAGAGATTTTCTTAAAGTGCAGGTCTATGTCATTCCATATTTACTCAATAAACTCCAGTGCTTCCCTATAACCTCCAAGATTACATACAAAATCCTCTGACTTCTAAAACTCTTTCTTGCTCAGCTCCCTCATACCTTTCCAAGTCTTCCTGCACTTCATTCACCTCCATGGTCCAGTCATACTAGCTGCCTTGTTATTCCTCATAAAAATATGCCATCTAACTCCTTGACTTTTCTCTAGCTGTCAGTCAATAGACACTTATTAAACACTCACTACAGATCCAGGACTATGTTAAGCTCTAGGGATACAGAGAAAAGCAAAAGACAATCCCCATGTTCAAGCAACTTGCATTCTACTGGGGAAGACACAAAAATAAGTGATCTTGAAGGCTGAAGAAATTCTAGTGCATGATGGAGGTTTTAGGAGGAGCTCTTGTCCTTCCATTCAGAGGGAGAAACCCCAGGACCTATATGGCTGGAATGCTCTGGCCATTGAGCTTAGATGCTGACTTCCTTCAAGACTCAGCTTAAAAATCACCTTCTATGCACTCCTTTTTAGGTCCTTTCCTCATCCCCACCCCCAATGCTAGTGCCTTAGATCTGAGATTACCTTCAATTTGTATGGTGTATGTCTTATATGTACAATATTTTGCAAGTTTCTCTCTCCATTAGAATGTGAGACTCTTGCAGATTCAAGCTGTGTTTTTGACTTTCTTTGTATTCCCAGGATTTAGCATTACCTGGCACATACTAAGTGTTCCATAATGCTTGACGATTGTTTGCCTGTTTGCCTTGAAATCCCAGGAGAATTTTTCCTCAAAGACAGGATTAGTGAGTTAGAGGAAAGGAGCATTATAATTATCATCTATTTTTAAGATTGGGGAAAAGCTAATGATTAGTGAGAAGAATTCCAAATGGTATCTTGCTTGTATATTCCTTTCTAGAAACTTCTCAATTTATAATTAGCTAAATTATAATTTAACTAAATTATAACAAACTAAAACAATGATAAAATTTGGGGATTGCTAATTTTGCTAATGCATGCACACAATGGAAATCAATAATATTTATTCTCTCCATTCAAACTGGCCTTCTGCTTTCCTTTATTAAAGAATGGAAATTAATGTGCCTGCAGCTGCCATTCCTTGGATAAGATGGGGATAAAAGGTCTTTATCTCCTGGTCATGAGATTCTTCTAGGTCCTAAAGCATAACTAACCTAGTACGAAACATTTTTTTTCTTTATCTCCATTCTTGCATTCCCTGATTAAGAACAAAAGTAATCATTGACCTTCTGAGAGTATTGCAAAATATGTGCTGATCTCCATTAATAGAGGGAATTTCCTCAGTGGAAGTTCTCTATATTAATTGAATCACAGGTTTGTTCCAAAACAAAAGAAAATCAACTAAAAAAATTATACAGCCTTTTAAAGGCAATTTTGTTATTGTTTCTCTTTAATCTTTGCTAATTTTGACCCTAAAGTTTTATTTAATTTCCAGGGAAAACACATTAATACTTTAACCAAATGGAATACTCAATCTAAGTCTGGTCTCAGGAACTCCTCTATCTCTTCTCTCTGATTTGTGACATATGCTCTCTCTTTCTTTGGCTGATCTTAGCTTTTGTATCACCTTGACCTCTGGGTATTATTGACCTGTTTTTCACTGGTACCTCCCAAATGAGAAAAGTGTGTGACTGAATGTGTGCATGGGTGTGTGGATGTCCCTGCAAGTGCAGGCTCGAAGACATACCATCCTCACCAACATCCTGTCCCTGTGATATTTTAATACACATAATTTCACCATCCCCAACCAGAGCACTTCCCTTAAATTTATGATCACTCAGGGGGCATTTCATCATAAGCTATAAACTCCATGCTAATTACAAATCATTTTCAATGTCAATGAAGCATACTTTTTGAGGATCCCAACTAGTTATTTCCTTGACCTGGTTTGAGTTACTGTATGTCCTTGAAAATAAAATATTGCTTCACTCAAGATGTTCTATAATTTTAGATGTTTTATTTATTCATAAAGACCTTTGGTCCTTTTTAATCTGAATACTGAAGTAACTATTTAAAATCCATGGTTCAGAACCTGAGCTCCAAAAGTACATGGACTGGATTTGATCATGTTATCTCTTCTCATCTAACTTATTTCTCTTTGGTTTGTGTTCCCACCCTGGATTTCTCTTGGAAATATAAAAATATGGCTTGTGTTTAAGTCTTTACAGAAAATGCAAAATGTCCCTTAGCTCTAATGCACAAACCCTCAGCTTGACAATACATTCAATAAAGGATAGGCTTTGTTTCACATGTTAGAAAAGACAAAGCACAGAAGACTTGAATCCAAGTCCACAACAATCAAGACAGCCCTTCTTCCTTTTCTGATGAGTTCCACCTTTTCCAGGGAACAATATAATCCTCCTATCATATGGCACTTCATCACTGAGGCTCCCCCACAAGGGAAAAGCATTAGTGATTGCTAGAGTCATCCCTTTTCCACCCTTCCACCCATCTTTTTTTTCAGGGGTTTATTCAATTCTCCACATAAGCAGGGCTATGCTATAACTTTCCTTCCCAAGGGAAAAGAACTTGAAATCACTAGTAAATCAACTTTTCTTTCTTTGGAACTATTTTGTCCATGACATGACAGAGAGTTGGCTTTTGAGTCAGAAAAACTTGAAATAAAATTGGTCTTGACTTCTACTGGTTTTGTGATCTTGGGCAAGTCACTTAGTTTATTAGTGTTCTAGGCTGTTTTCTAAGACTATAAACTTCAGAGAAGATGCTGACCTGCATCTGGGAGTTTCCTATGTTGATGAAATCACACTTTCAGTCCCTATCCCTTAGTTCCAATGAAAGGCAATGTCCAGACTTGCTCTTTGACATCATGACTTGAGTTTGCTTATATATGCATGCATAGGTGTGTGCTTGCTTATATAATTTCTTCTCTTCTTCCTAGGAGGTTCTCTGTTTCTCTGCTTCTGCCTCTACTCACAGCCATTTCCATGGCTACATGTTCTTCCCTTTCCTTGGAATCTCTGGAAAGGTTATGGGACTAAGCAGCTTCCCTGCAGGGAAACTGAATTTTTGTCTTTGTAACTCCTAACCCTCATTCCCTCTAGATCAGGGATTCTTAACCTGTGATCCATGGGTTATGGCTTAAATATGTAGCTAGATAGATAAAGATAGAGATACATACACCAATGTATATGTATATATATATTTTGATATCATTAGTTTCTTTAGTAATTTTATGTGTCATATTTTAGGTATTTACATAAATTATTCTGAGAAGGGTTCTAAAATCTTCACCAGATTGCCAAAGGGGTTTGTAACACAGAAAAGAGTTAAGAACCCTTACGCTAGATTTATTTTTACTCTCCCCTTTAAAGGCTAAGGCTATGGGTATCCAGTCATCATGATTCAATGGATCATTCAATTCAATGATTCAATTGATCAATTATCCTTCATATGGTGTTGATGAATCAGTGAATATCGAGAACAAGGATAATTCTTTATTCTCCATCATGTAGAAATCATCAAAGTCCCAAATGGAGGTCAATGGCAACGTTTATATATTAAATACATACGCACACATATAACACAGGGAAACAACTTTAATAAATATTGTATTTTTCAAACTTAGATTACACTCTGTTTGGTTCCACTCTGTATAGAATTATCAACAGGACCTAATGTTCATATACTGTATGACACATTTTTGATGACATTTTTCACTCAAGCATTAGTTCCATAATATATGTACACATATTTATGCATATGTAGTGTTAAGTAATTTTTATTTTTTCATTATGTATTCATGACTCTCTATCCTCATTTCTGCATCTGCATATGTAGAATAGTAATTTGCCATTGACATTATTGTTCGTATTTTAAAAACATATTTTGAACACATGCTTAAATTTACCTTATTTATGGACTCTCTGTTGTGAATAATATCATATAAACACTCAAATTATTCTTACAAGTTTTCTACTTTACTTAATTTGAATTGTTTTTACTGGGAGATATCATTATGGATAACTTGAGGAGTCAAATCCTGCCTTACTGGGTAACTATCCGACTTTTGGCACATAATCTAATCTCAGGTAATTCTTTAGAGCTTATTAGCAAGTTTTTATCTGTTGGAAGAGTGATTTCTCATATTGGGAATACTCCATGCTGATGAAATTGGAGGTCTTAGAGACTTTTTCTTCTTATTATTACTGAGCTGAGAAATTTAAAAAAATGTTTCGGTGACATTTATAAAAATTTACTCCATTTTTCACATAAAAGCCACAATGACTGAAAGTCAGTGTGAGGTACTAAAGTATTTTTAAAGGGACACACACACACACACACACACACACACACACACACACACACACACACACAAAACTATTGGCATTACCAAAAACAGTAAACTCTTGGAAAAAGCAAATTTGCCAGGAATCTAACTCATTTTTGTTCCAAATTTGTTGATGAACATATTTCAACCATACACAGCTAGTAGAGTGTATCTGAGGCTGGGTTTGATAAACTTTTATCTCTCATTGCCATATACTTCTCTTGTAAGCTGCCATTGACATAGTGAGAGGAAGGAGAGAAAGTGGGAGAGAAAATACTGGAGGAATCCCAGAGCAAAAGGATATATAAAAGAGAAAAGATGGAATTATTTTCACAGTTCTCATAGACCAAAAAGAGAGAAGATCCCTCCAACTAATCCTGACCCTCAGCTGTCAGTCACCCTCAGGAAGTAGTTCTAGTCACTAGGACCCTGTCAGAGTCCCAGTAAGGGCCAGTGCCAAAAGTCAAACTCCAGTATAAAAAAGGCTCAAACTCTGAAATGTCCTACAAGCGGGGCTCCTCGTTGAACCAGGGTCATCCTGCTCACCTGTTATACTTTTGTATATGTTGAATGCCTCCACAGTAGAAGATAAACTACCTGAGTGTAGAGACAATTTTGCTCTTGTCTTTGTCTTTGTTTCAGCACTTAGCACAGGGACTTTGTACATGACTTATGTTTAATAAATGTTTGTTCAGTTGAATAAATTTGAAATCAATTAGTGAAGAAATAATAGCACTTTAAGGTTTGCAAATCACCATACACATCTCATTTGATCCTCACAACAACCTTGTGAGATAGATGCTATCATTATTTCCATTTTATGTATGAGGAGACTGAGACTGAGAAAGGTTTAGTGACTTGTTCAGGGTCACACAGTCAGTAAGTGTCCAAGGCGAGATTTGAACTCAGGTCTTCCTGACTCTAGGTCCTACCCTTTCTATATACATTGCACCATCTACTGCCTCACAGTTGTGACTCAGAGAGTTTGTGACTTGCCTAACATCATATAGACAAAAAATGGCAAAGCAAGTGACTGGAATCTAGTGTACTTTCTATTATGACATTCTGTCTTTCCAATATATATATTGCTAAAGTGAAACATTGACTTCCTATCAATTCAACAAACATTTAAATCATCTCACCTCCTCAATATGGTTGAAGATGGAACCAGTCCATTGAAAGGTATCCAGAACTATTTTCTTATGCATTTTATAGCTGTGAACAGACCTGGAATCCATTAAGGAGTACAAAGGTGCTAAATTTGGAGTCAGAGGGCCAGGGTTTGAATTCTATCTCTCCATGTGTGACCTAGAATAAGTGATTTAACCATTTTTTTTGCCTTAGTTTTTCAACTGTAAACTGAGGCATTTGTACTAAATGGTACCTTTAAGTTCTAAATCTATGATCCTACAACTAGACAAAAATGTCATATTGGCAACAGAAGATGAAGATTTAAATTTTCAAAGCAGCCATGCTGACAATTCTGCTTCTTCAATTTTACACCAGTTCCCAAGAGTCAGTTCTCTGGTTACATGGATCCTCCACAGGGTGGATTGAGAGCCAGAAAAGAGTGTTAGTGTTGTTAGCCTGACAAGGACAGCAAAGTAGTCAAGCTGAAGACAGGGAAAAGGGAGATGCAGCAGAGAGTCTGGAAAATACATGGGTACTACTGTGTCACTGATGGTTGCAATTATCTAGAACAGTCTCTGGCACATAGTCACTTAATCCTTGTTTAATGATTATGTGAGCAGTGGTGAACAAGATGTATTGCTGGTATTAAATTCTGAAATTACTCCTCAAAGTTGTATCATCAATAGATGAACGAGTGTAAAGGAGGAAAGAAGAAGCAGGCAGCAGATTAAAAAAGTATGTTGTAATAGTCTGAATATACAGGTACCTTTTCCTCTATATATGACAATGCCCTGAGAGTTCTCTGTTCTTTGGAGAAGCATATCCTGTCTTGGTGTGTTCTCTCAGTTACCTCTGGTATATATGTGGCTACATTACTAATAAGATCTCCAAAGGCCCCAGTCACTTAGAACTCCTTTAGGGAACTAGTAGGTGATGATTTAATGTCCAGGCTTGGTTTTGTTGGTGGTCTGAACCAAAATTTCTGTAACCATTTACTTTCACTTCAGCAAAAGGTCAGATAAATTTGAGACATAAGACATTTCAGAAGATAGGAAACCTGATAGGGCATAGAACTATGGAGCTTTAGGTAATCAGAGGTACTAGGGAAGTGGCAGAGGGGTACAGAAAAGGAAAGGGAACTTCAGGGTGGGGGCAGATTCAGAGAGAGAAACCTGATACTCCTCTGCTTCAGGTCCCCCAAGATAGACTTAGTTCCATGTTAGTCAAAAGCTCCTGTTGATATACCTCCTCTCTCTTTCCAAGATCCTTTGTAGTTATACTGAGCAGATATTTAACATTGACCTTGGACAGGTAAAACAAAGACTAACATATCCTACTTGGAAACTTTTCATAGCAATGGTAAAACTGCTTCCTTGAGATCACATAGGGAGCATCTTTAAAATGAGGCCCAAGAGAGAAGAGCACAGTGGCTATGTGAGCCCCATTGTCCTCTCATAGAGAGTTTTAGGTAGTAAGAGTATCAAAACTTCAATTAGTTTTTCTACTTCTAGGACATGAACCTTCCTCCTGAACCCATTCCTGGCATCATAGAGTAAGAGTTTCTCCCCTCCAACCACAGATCTCTTCCTGTCTTCCAGGTTGAAAGGTGACTCCTTCCATCCCTGCCCTGTTGTAGAGAAGTAGGTCTTCAGTAAGAGAGCCCAGTGTCTGAGGAGATTTTACAAGGATCTTTGACTACTAGAACAAAATTGTGTCTTAAAGAGGGCATTGTAGCCTAGAAGACTACAGTATGTTTGATCTTGTCATTATATTTTTACAGAGAACAAAGAAAAAATTAATTATGTGAAATGAAAGTAAGAATATAATGTGTAAATACTAATTGTATCTGGAACTTTAAGTGGCAAGACTGTGACATGGAGGAACAGAGACACAAACCTATCTAGAAGTCACCACAATTTCCTGCTCGCAGCCAAGCAAAGGTTTGCATGGGAATAAAATTCAAGACCATACTCTTGTTTTAGGAAGGTAATACCAGATGTGAATAGGTGGAATGTGTGAGAAAACCATTAACTACATTGACTTGATAAGGCTCGAAAAGATGAGTAGGGGTTATGAAGAGCAAAGCCACCGACCGATACTACAAAGGGAACCTTCCCAGGACGTGTAAAAGAGTAAAAACTCCAGCATTCAAGAGGATTTTTTAAAAAAGTCACTTTCATATGCTTGATAAATAGACAACTTCTTGGGAAGTTTATTCAGCGAGTTGCTAGGGCAATGGAAAAAACAATGCATATGTGCACTGATCAAAATCTGTTGCTGAAGCCTTCTCCTCCTCCCCCATCTTTCACATCATCTTCTATTGCGTGAATGCAAAGCAGGCTTAATAGACACCAAGAGAGAGCCCTGTTATCTTGGGTCGCTTTGAGTAAAATGATTAAAGAGTAGAACCAGGTGGTAACTATGGAAACTATTGTGGCCAGAGTATCTGACAGAGGCTCTTCAACCTCTTGGCTTCACATAACAACCGCACAATTTTGTCTTCTGAGTCTTTTTTTTTCACAGATAGCAACTATTACAGGAACCCTTCTTTTCTTCTAAAGAAAACCACCATGCTTTGACCCAATGACACCACATCTAGGTCTGTGCCCCCAGAGAAATTGGAAAAGGTCCTAGGCATGCAAAAATATTTATAGCAGCTCTAAAGGATTGTAAACGAAAAGCCATGCCAATCAGTTGGGGAATATCTGAACAAATCATGATGTATGTATGTAATGGAATACTATAGTATTTTACTGGGCCTTATGAAAAGGTGAAACAGTCAGTTTCAGTGAAACTCAGGAATATATGTATGAACTGATGCAAATTGAAGTGAGCAGCACCAGGAGAACCTTTTATACATTAACATTTATACATTTACAACAGCATTGTAAAGACAAACAACTAAAAAATTTAAAGAGTCTGACCAGAGGGTTGAAGGGTGAAGTATTCTACCCACCTCTTGACAGAAGTGATGGACTCAGTGTAGAATGAGATATGGACTTTTTGGACATGACCATGGGGATTTGTTTTGCTTGACTATGCTTACTTTTCTTTTTTTGCCTAATTGTTGAAAAAATTTTTTTCTGCGTTTTTTTCCCCGATGATGTTAGGGTGGGAAAGGAGAGAAAATAGATCTTTGTTAATTGAAAAAAATAATTAAAAGAAAAACAACCACCTTTGAGTTCTTCTTTGGATCATCATCTTCCCTACTCTCTCCTAATCCTTAGTCTCCTCTTTTCCATTTACCTAGTTCAAGGGTGTTCCTATGTGGAACTATTTTCCGTCAGGGATAAAATATACCAAGAACTTTATTTTCATAATCTTGAAACTCCTTTGATGGATCACTCCTGCTTCGTTTATTGCTTAATAAATCAGTTGTCTCTTGATTTACACATTTACAATAGAGAAGTAAATTCAGTGGAACATATTGGACTATGAGAAGCTACTGATAATACTAGAAAATGAATCTAACTACAATAATCCCTCATCTGCACCTTTACTTTCTGAATGGTATACTCAGTTTAAAACAAATTGCCATTTATATCAATAGAATATGTTGAAATGGCATGAAAAGTGAGCTTGAATGCCTTTGTGTTCTCTTCGGTTACAATACACTATTTAAGCTCCAATGTTGTAAATTTCCTCAGACATCAGGCAATTTTGCCATGAATCTATCTTTCCACAAAAGGGAAGGGGTGGAAAGTCCTTCATAACTGGGCCTCTTCCTACGTTTTTGTCTTTTTACACTTTACTTAACTTCATGTAGCTGGAGATCCAGTAATAGTGGCTTCCTTGCTGTGTGTTGCACATGACACTTTATCCCTTGATGCCTGTCATTTTCATTGGTTGTCCCAATACCCACAATTCTCTCTCTTATCATCCATACCTCTTGGCATTTTTTAAATCTCACCTTAAGTCTCACCTTCTATAAGAAGTTTTTCCATTACTTGATATTATTGTCTTCCTTCTTAGATTATCTATAATTTATCCTGTATATATCTTGTTTGAATATAGTTGAGAACAGGTCAAAACCTCCCCCCATGTTTGTCTTTCTTTGCTTTTTTTTTTTTGCTCTTTTCTTTAAAAGCACAGTTCTTAGTACATAGAAGGTACTTAATAAATGCTTATTAATTGTTATTTTAGGTTCTCCAGGATAGGACAATAGTGTGTGTAAGACTGCCATGGGGCTCTTCTCTCTTGAGAAACATTTTCCAAAAAAATACTTCCTACCTGATCTCAAGGAAGGGACTTAACTATCCATACACAAGACCTTAAGGAAGGGATTTGGCCATCCCTATGCAAAACAAGCACAATCATGCCATAATACCCAGAAATGACTCCTATATAAAGAAGATTGTTCATTTTTCCTAAATATTTTACAATTTATCTTGAACAAGGATGACAATTGTAAAGGGTTTGACAGCCTTCAATCAAGAGCATTCCTTTTCAGTTTTTGCCCAAAGAGGGTGGAAACCAATGTTAACAGAAGGATTGAGCTCTTTGGTTCTTTTTTCCAATCCATTCTCCCAGAATCCACTAAGAAAACTATAGTGGATCTTGGCTCTGAAATCCCATGTAACTGAAGAATTGGCTGAAGTAAACAGTATTATTGTGATGACAAGTGGATGGTATTCTCAAGGATAATTGCTTTCAAGGTGAAACTCGCTTCTCATTCATCTTTATCTTTTTTATTGATAAATCTAATTGATGACTCAATTGTGTGTAATTGGAAAAAGTTTATTAATTTATTACCTAAACTTGCCATGTTTAATTCTTGTCTCTGTGTCTGTATTCATGCTGTGAAGTCCTTTTCTTGCCTAAGTACCAATTGCTTGTAGAATTTACCATCTCCTTCATGAAGCCTCTCCTTGCCATCACAGTTTCTGGTTATCCCTTTCACCTCAATTTCTACAGCATTTATTACTTCCACTATGGGTTAATAGATAGATTATAGGTTAATAGATAATAGATATGGGTTAATAAAATAGATAAATGTCATTCTTTCCTATTCTCTTTCTTATTCTTCTTTAATAATTATCTGTACCTTGATGCAGTGGAAAGAATTCTGCATTTAGTGCTAAAGGTCTACCTCAACTCTCCTGCATTTTTACCTATGTGACCATGGGCAAGTTACTTGATCTTTTTCTTTCTCAACTTCCTCACCTATTAGATGAAGGAGTTAGATTAGAAAACAATAATTTATATCATATATCATATAAATATTTGTATACATAGTATATGTATATATGTATTGCTTTGTCCACTATATGACGTACCTAATTCAGATAACCTCTAATGTCCCTTCCGGCTTTAAATTGATAGCCCTAGCTACCAGTCAAGCTATTTATCCTGTTCTTCCAACCAGATTGTCAGGTTTATGAGAGTAGGGACCATGTCATCCTTTGTTGCAGCCCTACCACTTAATACAGTGCCTTTTATGTAAGTATTTCCTGATAATGAGGATTATGATTTCCAGCCAGAAAAGTGGGGCAACTAAAGTTTTTGCCAAAACTTTTCAATTGCAACTTTGTGTCCAGTCACAATTTTTTTAAGGAAAAGGAAATAAAAAGACATACAGAAATAGATAAAGCATTTACTAAGTGATGATTGCCAGAACTGTGTTAAATTTTGGGAATAAAAATGCAAACACAAATATAGCCCCAATCCTTAAAGAGCTTACATTTTAAAGAGAACAGGCAACACAGAAAATGAAGCTAAAAAGTATAAATTGTGTGGGAAGGAGGAAGATGAAAAAGTATAGAAATTCAGAAACAGAGACAGGAGAGAAATGAAATTGGCCTGAAGAGGAACTCATGAATCAGAAAATGGGGCCACCCTGAAATATCTTTAAGGTGAGAAAGCTACTAGATTAGAGGTAGAAAAGTTCAGAGTTGAGAACAGATGTAGAAGAAAACTCTTCTTAAGAAGAAAAAAAATTCAGTATTGTACTAGAAATGCCAGCTGTAGCAATAAGAGAAGAAAAAGAAGTTGAAGGAATTAGAATAGGCAATGAGGAAAAAAAAAATCATTCTTTGCAGTTGATATGGTCTACTTAGAGAATCCTAGATAATCAATTAAAAACTAGTTGATATAATTAAAAACTTTAGCAAAGTTGCTGAATACAAAAATAAACCTATGCAAATCATCAACATTTCTATATGTTTCCAGATATTTCCAAGAAAGTCCAACAGCAAGAGATAGAAAAAGAAATTTTACTTAAAATAACTTTAGACAATACAAAATATTTGGGAATTCTATTGTTAAAAAACCCCAGGAACTATATGAATACAATTACAGAACACTTTTCTGCAAATAAATTTAATCAGTTGGGAAAAATTTTAATTCCTCATGGATAGGCCAAACGAATATAATAAAAATGATAATTCTACCTAAATTAATCTACTTATTTAGTGCCATCAAATCAAACTATCAAAATTTTTTATGGAGCCAGAAAAAAGAGTGAAATAATTCATCTGAAAGAGCAAAAAGGTCAAGATCATCAAGGGAATCAATAAAGAAAACATTTGAAAGAAGGTGGCATAACCTTAACCCTAACCCTAAACCTAACCCTAACCCTAACCCTAACCCTAACCCTAACCCTAACCCTAACCCTAACTCTAAACCTAACCCTAAAATTGCACTCTAACCCGAACCCTAACCCTAACCCTCAATTCTAAACCAACCCTAACCCTAACCCTAACCCTAACCCTCGATTCTAACCCTAACCCTAACCCTAACCCTAACCCTAACCCTAACCCTAACCCTAAATGCGCTCTAACCCTAACCCTAACCCTAACCCTAACCCTAACCCTAACCCTAACCCTAACCCTAACCCTAACCCTAACCCTAAATGCATGCTAACCCTAACCCTAACCCTAACCCTAACCCTCACCCTAACCCAAACCCTAAATCTATTCTAACTCTAACCCTAACCCTAACCCTAACCCTAACCCTAACCCTAACCCTCACCCTAACCCAAACCCTAAATCTATTCTAACTCTAACCCTAACCCTAACCCTAACCCTAACCATAAATCGATTCTAACCCTAAACCTAACCCTAACCCGTAACACTAAATGCGCTTGATTCTAACCCTAACCCTAACCCTAACCCTAACCCTAACACTAAATGCACTCGATTCGAACCCTAATCCTCAATTCTAACCCTAACCCTAACCCTAAATGCACTCGATTCTAACCCTAATCCTCGATTCTAACCCTAACCCTAACCCTAAATCTATTCTAACCCTAACCCTAATCCTAACCCTAACCCTAAATGCACTCGATTCTAACCCTAACCCTAACTCTAACCCTAACCCTAACCCTAACCCTAAATGCACTCGATTCTAACCCTAACCCTAACCCTAACCCTAACCCTAAATGCCCTAACCCTAACCCTAACCCTAACCCTAACCCTAACCATTACCCTAAATGATTAGTTCTGTCTTTTAAGATCTCTTCTATTCCTTTGGTAAAGAATATATCCCCTTGACATAGCTGCAAAAGGTACCTTCTATTCATTTTATGTGACCTTTTATATTATTTAGGCCACATATACACGTGGAACTTATTGTATTATATAACGCACAATGTCAGTATAAACCTACTCTCTGTAAGTCTGCTTTTTATTTTGCCAGAAATTTTTGCAAGTAGGGAGTCCTTCCTCTAGTGATTTGTGTTCTTGGATCTAATAAACACTGGGTTACCATTTTTGGATTGTTTTTTATTTCTTGCTTTACCAGTTATACTGATCTAGATGTCTGTTTTTTAAAATCAGTATCAAATTGTTTTGATGATTAATAATATGATGTTTATTATCTATGATATGATGCTTAATAATTTAGTTTGAGATCCTCTTCTTTTATACTTTTTTCATTATTTCCCTGGAGATTTTAGATCTTTTGTTTTTTAAATTAAATTTTCTTATTGATTTGTCTAGATCTATAAAATATCACCTTGTTAATTTGATTGATATAATATTAAATCTATAAATCAGTTTAAGTAATATCATCTGTATTATATTTGCAAGGTCTAACAATGACCACCTTTCTATGTATTTGTCAGCAATTATTTCCATAAAGAATATTTTATAGTTATGTTTATAGGCCTTGACTATGTCTTGGTAGATTAACTCCCAACTTTACAATGAATTTTGAAGAAATATTGACTGGAATTAAAAAAAAAATAAGGAAACTAATTGATAAATTCAACTTCATTTTTAAAAATTTTGCTGTATAGGCACAAGCTTAGACTGTCTATGTCCCGCTCAAAAGTAAAATGAATTGGAGAATGACTGAACAAATTGTGGTACATGAATGTACTGAATGTAATGAAATACTATTATCCTATGAGAAATGATAAGATGATGAATTTCAGAAAAACCTAGAAAAACTTAGATGAACTGATACAAAGTGAAGTGAATAGAACCAGGAGAATGTTGTGCACAGTAACAACAACATTGTGTGATGATCAGCTATGAATGGCTTAGCTCTTCTCAGCAATGCAATGATCCAAGACAGTTCCAAAGCACTCATGGTGGAAAATCCAGAAAATCCAGGAAAATCCACATCCAGAGAAAAAACTGATGGAGTCAGAATTCAGATCGAAGCATACTATGTTCACTTTATTTTTTTTCTTTTGCACTGTTTCTTCTTTTCCAACATGACTAAAATGGAAATGTTTTATATGACTGCACATATATAACCTATATCAAATTGCTTACCATCTTTAGGGAGGGGGATGGTAAGGGAGGAAGCAAATTTGGAACTCAAATTTTTTTTTGGAAAATAAATGTTAAAAATTGTCTTTACATATAATTAGAAAAAAATAAAATACTGTTTAAAAATCAAAAACTAAATGAAATTCTAGTCTCAACATGAGTCAAACATCAATTACATAAAATGATAGGCAACTTTCCATTTTTCATCAACAGTTGTACTTGATTTGGACTCCACAAAACATCATGTTTCCTCTAAGATAAGCTGATCACCTGAAATTTCATCACTATGCTGAACGACTCAGTTTTTGATACTTAACACCTCAACTTCCTTGGTTACCTCTCCCCTCTGAAGGACTGGAGACTGGAGGAATAAATTCCTCCCAAAGTGTTCCTTTATGGAAGGCTCAGAACTTTTCACATAACTCCCCATTTTTCATCAGCAGCTCTGCTTGATTTCAGCTCTGTGGAACTTTATACCCTCTAGTGGTCCTCCCTACTCCAGCCTGCTTTTCAGATTTCTTTTGTGTTTCTTCCCCCATTAGATTTCAAACTCTTTGTACTTTTCCTTATCAGTATCCCTAGGAATTAGCACAGTGTCTGACACTTTGTACATGTTATTAAATTGAATTCTGTTACTAAAGTAAGCATTTGAAAAATTTTGGGGACACAGAGTCTATGTACTCATGACTATCCTGTACGTAGGCTCCTTGGCTTTGTAGTTTTTGAAAATGAAGTTGTCACCATTTTTCTACCTATGTTAAAGAATCAATGTTCATTTAAGTGTGAGGGTAATTTACCAGTATTATTTTTCTCTGTGCTACTGTTTATTCCATAACCCTTCATCTATGCCAAGAATGGGATAAATGAATCAAACAACCCTTCTGGACTGCTTTGGGAAGTATTATCTCCCTATCTCCCCCTTCCACACTCCCCTTAGAGGTCTTGAATACGAGTTGGAAATGTAGTTTTGGGTTGCACTAGATTACTTCTAGAGTACCTTTCAACTCTAAGATTTTGGAATGACAATACCTGACATTATATCCCACTTTAAGGTTTATAAAGTACTTTGTATTTATTATCTCATTGGAGTCTCAAAACCACCCTGGTAGATGATAATAGCAACTGCAATTGATAATAGCCCCATTTTATAGCTAGTAAGTGTCTGGGATGGTATTTGAGCCTAAGTTTTCCTGATTCCAGGTTTAAGGTTCTCTCTCCTATGCAACATTGTCTCTCTATTTCCTTGTACTGAGTTGTGGTAAAACCAGGGATCTCTGTTTCCTGCAAAAGGAATTAGGTTTCCTCTAAATGGCAGCAAAGTCATCCCTGGAACTTGATTGGTATTTGCCTTCTTTGGCTCAGTTTACTCATTCACTAAAGGCATAAAAAAATCCCACACACATGGAGTTGGGGTCTCTCCAACTTGGTTGATTCATGAAGACCACATGGGTCACCAAGTATTTCATCATATCCTGCCCTACTAAATCAGACCTATTTCTATGTGGAGAGATGGGGGAGCCACATCCACAGAAGGTAAGCACCGCTCTATCCTTGTTACATATCTTTTGTCTTGTTAGGGCAAAGCAAACCTTTTGTTAATTGTACAAAGACTTTTGAGTGTCTAATTTCACCCTGACTTCTAATCTGATCAGGATACTAGAGTTAAGCCCATCCTGAAAATACGTCTAATGATTTTATATGATTCTATAACTCACACATTTGACTGGTGGCCCTTGAGTAATCTTTGTTTTCTATGTCTTTCTTAAATCAATGATTTCTGGTCTTTCTTAAATCAAGGAATTTTCCCACTGTATTTGGGGGAGGCTTTCCAATCCTATTTCTTCCCTTTCTCCAACTGAATCATAGATTTTTAGAGTTGCAAGGGATCTTAAAGGTAATCCTACTCACTCAGGACTCTAAAATATCCTTAAATAAAAGTGATAAATAACTCATTACTTCCTGAAATCCATTCTATTTTTAATAACATTAATCATTAATGATAAACAATTACTGATCACCATGATGTGCTTGGTACCAGGGAATTTAAATAGCTATAAGTTGTTTTCCCAAGATCTAGTATAGTGCTTAGCACATAACAGGTATTGATAATTATTTTTATTGATTAATAAACTATACAGTACCCACCTTCAAGGAGAGGAATTTATATTTAACTCCTTTTTTTAGGTGAGGTGAGTATGGCATGAACAGAGATAAGAATAACATAAATGTGATAGCATGAGAAAGTAGTGTTCTAAGTCCAAGGTGTGTGAAGGGGAGCAATAGCATATAAGATTAGAAAGGAAGTGCAAGCAATGTTGTAGAGGACTTTATAGAGGTGTGTAAATTATAAGAGAAAAAGTAAAATCATTTAATTTATTGACATATAAGACCTTGCAACTTCCACATCTTAAAAAAAGCTATTAATATGTTTCAGTGACTTGCTTTATAGGATTTGGCACTGAGTTCATGAAATTTACACACACACACACATACACACACAAACACACACACACACATTCTTTAATTCTTCATCTTGAAGCATGCTTAGCATATTGGATGCTAAGTATACCAGGGATATGCTAGAAGCTGCTTGAAGTGGTTCTCAAGAGCTGATTGTTACGTTTTCAGCATGAACATGGAGTTGACTTTGGAAATCAGCAATTACTACAAATAAGGCTTGATTTATTGATTGTGTAGATTTTAAAAAGTAATGCAAAAATGTTAATGTTGCAGATTAAATTTAAAAGTCTGTCATATATGCATTCTCCCCCAAAGAAGAAGTTGTTAAACATTTATGAGCATACCACTGCATATAACATCCAAGAAGAGTTAATTTTTCCGATTTTTCTAAGAGTTAATTTTTTTCCAGCCTTGATTATAACACATAGGTTATAACCTCTAAGAGCTCAAAGCCCACTGGAGAATGTTTAGCTCTATTGTTTGGATAAGTTTTTTCATCTTTTGCGATGAATAGCATAATTCAGGATCTTGTAGTATTCTATCTCCTTTTGGGAATTTCTGTAATTCTAGAAAAATTTGGCTTCTCAGTTAATCATTCCCTCAATGAGGAGAAGACTTTGAAACCCACTGGAAGTTAGAGACACCTAAAAGATTTTTTTTTCCTTTCTTTCTTTTATTATTTTTTATTTTTTTAAAATTAATTTATTTAACTTTTAACATTCATTTTCACAAAATTTTGGGTTCCACATTTTCTCCCTTTTGTCCCCTCCCCCCACTCCAAAACACTGAGCGTTTTAATTGCCCCTGTCTGCCAATCTGCCCTCCCTCCCTCCCCACCCCTTCCCTTTGGAAGGCAAGCAATTCAATATAGACCAGATCTGTGTAGTTTTGCAAATGACTTCCATAATAGTCACGTTGTGTAAGAACTAATTATATTTCCCTCCATCCTATCCTGTCCCCCATTACTTCTGTTCTCTCTTTTGATCCTGACCCTCCCCATGAGTGTTGACCTCAAATTGCTCCCTCCTCCCCATGCCCTCCCTTCCATCATCCCCCCCACCCTGCTTATCCCCTTATCCCCCACTTTCCTGTATTGTAAGATAGGTTTTCTTACCAAAATGACTGTGCATTTTATTCCTTCCTTTAGTGGAATGTGATGGGAGTAAACTTCATGTATTTCTCTCACCTCCCCTCTTTTTCCCTTCACTAAAAAGTCTTTTGCTTGCCTCTTTTATGAGAGATAATTTGCCCCATTCCATTTCTTCCTTTCTCCTCACAATATATTTCTCTCTCACTGCTTGATTTCATTTTTTTTTTTAAGATATGATCCCCTCCTCTTCAGTTCACTCTGTCTCTATGTGTGTGTGCGTGTACGTGTGCATGTGTGTGTGTTATCCCACCCTGTACCCAGATGCTGAATAGTTTCAGGAGTTACAAATATTGTCTTTCCATGTAGGAATGTAAACAGTTCAACTTTTTTGAGTCCCTTATGATTTCTCTTTGCTATTTACTTTTTCATGGTTCTCTTCATTCTTGTGTTTGAAAGTCAAATTTTCTTTTCAGCTCTGGTCTTTTCATCAAGAATGCTTGAAAATCCTCGATTTCATTGAAAGACCAATTTTTCCCCTGAAGTATTATAGTCAGTTTTGCTGGGTAGGTGATTCTTGGTTTTAGTCCTAGTTCCTTTGACTTCTGGAATATGATATTCCACACCCTTCGATCCCTTAATGTGGAAGCTGCTAGATCTTGTGTTATCCTGATTGTATTTCCATAATACTTGAATTGTTTCTTTCTAACTGCTTGCAATATTTTCTCCTTGATCTGGGAACTCTGGAATTTGGCCACAATGTTCCTAGGAGTTTCTCTTTTTGGATCTCTTTCAGGCAGTGATCTGTGGATTCCTTGAATACTTATTTTGCCCTCTGGTTCTAGAATCTCAGGGCAGTTTTCCTTGATAATTTCATGAAAGATGATGTCTAGGCTCTTTTTTTGATCCTGGCTTTCAGGTAGGCCCATAATTTTTAAATTGTCTCTCCTGGATCTATTCTCCAGGTTAGTTGTTTTTTCAATGAGATATTTCACATTATCTTCCATTTTTTCATTCTTTTGGTTTTTTTTGTGATTTCTTGGTTTCTCATAAAGTCATTAGCCTCCATCTGTTCCATTCTAATTTTGAAAGAATTATTTTCTTCAGTGAGCTTTTGAATCTCCTTTTCCATTTGGCTAATTCTGCTTTTGAAAGCATTCTTCTCCTCATTGGCTTCTTGAACCTGTTTTGCCAATTGAGTTAGCCTGTTTTTCAAGGTGTTATTTTCTTCAGCATTTTTTTGGGTCTCCTTTGGCAGGGAGCTGATCTGTTGTTCATGCTTTGACTGCATGTCTCTCATTTCTCTTCCCAGCTTTTCTTTCACCTCTCTAACTTGATTTTCTATGAGCCCTTCTATGGCCTGAGCCCACTGAGTGGGCTGGGATATAGAGACCTTGACTTCTGTGTCTTTGCCTGATGGTAAGCATTGTTCTTCCTCACCAGAAAGGAAGGGAGGAAATGCCTGTTCTCCCAGAAAGTAACCTTGTATAGTCTTATTTCTTTTCCCTTTTCTGGGCATTTTCCCAGCCAGTGATTTGACTTCTGAATATTCTCTTCACACCCACTTCACCTCCGGATCCTCCCAGCCAGTGCTTGGGGTTTGAGATTCAAATGCTGCTTGCTAGCCTCAGGGCTTTTGGCAGGGCAGGGCTGCTATTCAGTGTGAGATTAAGTTTAGGTGCTCAGGTCAGGGCAGGGCCACCTCACGGGCTCAGTTCCCTCAGGGAGTTTATGCAGAGACCTTCAACAATGGATCCGGGCTCCTGCCTGCTTGGGGAGCCGCGGTCTGCTCCCGCCTCTGCTGTTGCCTCCGGAGGGGGCCTGAATTATGGGGGCACCCCACTCCCCTCCCGACCCGCCAAAGAGACCCTCTCACCAACCCCTGTCACCTGTGGGTGGAGGGACCCGCGTGGCTGCTGGAGATTCTGTCCCTGAAGCCCGCTCGGATCTTTTCCTCTCTGTGCCGCGGCAGCGGCAGGGCTGTACTCAACTCCCAGTCCCGGCACCCAGTCCACAGCACGAAAGACCTTTTGCGAGAGGATTTCAGGTCTCTCTGGAACAGAAATCTCCCTCGCTCCAATGTTCTGTGGCCTCTGGGTGCAGAATTCACCGTGAGTTACTTTTTTGTAGATGTTCTATGGGTTGTGGGTTCAGAGCTATGTGTATGTGCGTCTTTCTACTCCGCCATCTTGGCTCCACCCCCCCACCTAAAAGATTTTTGAGGATATTTTATAGTCTGATAAAGATGCCCAGATTTGTAATATCATCTGAACTTCTGACAATGATTTTGGTATAACTTTGAATGAAAAAGTGAGCTTCCTCAGTAAAAATATTCTTTTTCCCAATTTTTAGTACTCCAATGTTTTTTTTAAAAAAATTACATTGTCCATGTCAAGAGCTTTCTCTTTATAGCAATGGTTTTGAGGGTGGTGCTGTTAGTTTTCTTGAGGTTTTCATTTTTTTCCAAATTCAAAAAGGCCACATTGTATAGAAATCAATAACAATACTTCTAGCTACCAGGTCACTCTTTGCTTATAACTGGGAAATTCATTAGGCTGTTTGGGGGCAATAGTTTGTCAGTTCTTGGTACTGTTTTTCATTTTAGACTGTACTGCCCTTTATGGTTAGGTGTAACTATTTCATCATAGACTTGAATGATCCTTGAAACATTTGCTTGACTTTCCCACACCAACAACTGCTACAGTTTCTTAAACTGTATTTGCATTGTTCTCTTTATTAAAACCTGTACAATTTCCCTTCAAGTAATGTCCATTCTTGAATACCACAGAATTAAAGCAATAAAAGAAAGCAAAAGTGTGTATGGCATGAAATCCACCATTCAGTTGACAGAGAACTAACTAAAGGTGGGGAAATCAGCTGAATCTGGTTTCATCTGATTGAGGACAAATAGTCTGAGTCAGTCAGGTGTAAGTAGAAGCATAGATGACTATTACAACCACCAAATGAAATTATATTGAAATTATTACATGTCCCCAGTAATTTCAAAATCATAAAAGTCAAACTAACAAGGTTTCTATTTTAATTTTGAGGTAATAAGAACTATTGAAAATTTTGAGCAGGGGTATAACAAGTGCAAATTAATATACTAGAAATATAAATTTGGTGCTATGTAAATAGTATATTGGGGGAGTGATTGGAGGTAAAAAGACCAAATTAAGGGTTTATAACAATAATCTAGGCAACTTGTGATAAGGAATTGAATTAGGATAGTTTGCTATAGGAGAAGAGTAGAGGGACAGATGTGATTTATTTTGGAAACCAATCCTCTCCACTATAGTTCCAGGAGGTATCCAAGTATAAGTATTAAGTTACAAACTTAAACTCTGAGATTATTTTTAATGATTTGAAAAATCTCAAGTGTCTTGTACAAATGATTTTTGGATGCACATTAAAAACATCTATTTCACTTCTACAATTAAATGAGTAGTCTTGGACAAACCCTAATTAACTGTTCAAAAAACTGAGTCACAATCAATGACTCAGAAAAATCTTAGAACTGTCATGGGACAGGGGAAATGTTCCAGCTTTCAAAAAAGGGAAGAGGGTAAAGTCTACAAACTCTGTGCTGTTGAGTTTGATTTCTCTTCTGGTCAAAATTCTTAAGTACATTTTTTAAAGGGATAGTTTGCGAGCACTTAGTGATTACTGAGCTACCCCTGGAGTCAGGAAGACTTGAATTCAAAACCAGCCTCAGTCACTTAGTAGCCATGTGATTCTGGGCAAATCACTTAACTTCTTTCTGTCTCAATTTATTTAAATGTAAAATGGATATAATAATAACACCTAACAGGATTGTTTGGAGGATCAAATGAGATAGTATTTGTAAAACACTTGCATAGTGACTGTTACATAGTAGGCACTTAATGAACTCTGTTCCCTTCATAAAAAACAGGACAAATCAGACAAATTTGGTAGATCAGGAAATGGTATAGGAATAGTATACCTACATTTTAGCAAAGTCTTTGACGAAGTCTCTCATACTACCCTTGTAGACAAAATGTATAATTATGGCTAGATGATAATACATTTGGTGAATTTGAAACATGAAATGAACACATCCCAAAAATAGTTATTAAAGGTTCTTTGTCAACTTGGAGGGAACACTCTAGTGTCCCTAGAATAATATGTTAAAATGCAGAGTTTAGATCCAAAAACTGTTCCAACAAGCTGGAATACAGGGTTGAATCAAATAAGAGAAACTTGAAAAGGAAAAAAAATTCTTTTACTTAGGTTAAAAACAAGTAAATGTTACAAGTACAGCATATGGGAAACAGGATTAGACCATAGTTCCTATGGAAAAGGTATGGGAAGGGGGCAGAGTCAAGATGGCAGGGTAGCAGGAAGAAATATAGCAAACTCCCCCCAAACTCCTCCGAACTGACCTAGAAAATGTAACAGACTGTAACAGTTCCCATTTTCTAATGGGAAAATCAAAGGAAAACTCTCAGTGAGTCATTTTTCCAGCTCAGGTCAACACAGATCGAGATGTTTAAGGACATTCAGGTTGGGAATGATCAGGTGTATGCAGTCAGAGTGCTTCTAGTAGTCAGATGTTGGAAAAGGACTGAGGATGTGTAAAGTCCCAGACCCATATCTGTATACTTCATGTAAGGTAAGGGAACAGGTACCAATTGGCAACTCTTACTCACTACCCAGTTCCAAGTCACAGATACAGGGTGGACTGAGGAGAATAACTTCCCTAAGGGGTAGAATTCTAGGGTAAAGAGTAGTTGCAGACCCTAGGCTATGTGTAGAGAGAAGCAAGTTCAGAAACAAACAGAAGCATTGTGCCTTGAACCCTAGGAGCAGAGCAATGTCTTAGTTCCAATTTCTAGCCCATTCTGAAGCTGGCAGGGGGATAAAACCAAGGCAGAAATCACACACTGAAGGGAAACTTAATGTTCTGTCACTGTGAACCAGTAAAGCAAGAACTTGCCTTTCTCAGACTAGCGGAGAAGTGATCAGACTTTGCATGGATCATACCCCTCTGGGAGAACAGATAGTTTTCTGATCAGCAGCCTATCTCTGAGATTTTGTAAAAAACAAAACAAAAACCAACAACACATTCAATACCCCAAGAAACCAGCAACAGGGCCTTCCCAGACATTCCCTCAAAAATACACAGATATCAGCCCGAAAATCAAGTTTAACATGAAGAAGAAAGTTAGAAGAAAAAGCATACAAAACAGAGGATTCTGGGAAGATGGCAGAGTAGCTCAGAACATTAGAAGCTCTCCAGATTTTCCCTCACAAAAGAGATAAAATAGCACCTCAGGGCAAACTAAGTGCAGGTAAAAATAAATAAAAAATAGGGGCATAACAGGGATATTTCTGGGAAAATTTGAGAAGCTTAGAAGAAAAATCCCAGGACCAGGTTTGGTCCCTGTGAAGAGTAGACACTTCTAGGCTAGGGTCCATTAAGAACGAGGGGCAAGTGGCTTAAACAACAAGTAACAAGCTTTGGGATTAGTTGGTTTGGGAGGCCATCTCAGCCCCAGTCACCAAAGCTGTTATCCTCCTGGGATAGTGAGGGTTTTGGCATCTGAGGCAGGGAAGGTAGAAGGAACCTCTGCTGATAAGGAACGCCAGACCCAGCATGCTGTGGAGAGGTGGAGAGTAGAGAGTGGGTGGGGGGAGAAGGAACCAGCAGCACACACCTAATGAATGAGAAGCAGTGGGTAGGAGGTCCCTGGCTGTGGGCACTTACAGGAGGCTGGAGGTTTGGCTTTGGTTCCATGCTAGAGGGGAGAATTGAAGACCTGGGGCAAAAGGTACCATTCCCCATACCCCAGGGCTGGAGATGATTACAAATATTAAGCTATAATAAAAAAATATAAGCAAGCACAAGAGAAAGAACTTAATCAAAGAAAGTTATTATGGGAATAGAGAAGACCAGGGTTTATCTTCAGAGGATGATATTGAAGCCAACAAATCCCCTTCATCCCCAAAGAGTAATGTTAAATGGTTACCTGCCCCAAAAGACTACAAAAATCAAATGGAGGAAATGGAGGAAAAACTAAAAAAAAAAACAAAAACAAAAACAACAACAGGATAATCCAAGAAAAAACAAGATGATTATGAAAAAAGTCAACCAATTAGAAAAGGAGATCCATAATCTTGAGGAATAAAATGACACCTTGAAAATTAGAATTAGGGAATGTGAAGTTAGTGAGTTATAAGAGATCAAGAAATAATTAAACAAAACATGAAGAATGAAAAAATAGAAGAAACATAAGAAAAACAACTGATCTAGAGAACAGATCAAGAAGAGAAAACATAAGAATAATCAGACTACTTGAAAGCTAAGATCAAAAAAAGAATCTTGATACAATAATACAAGAAATAATTAAAAAGAATCGCTCTGAAGCATTAGAACAAGGAGGGAGAGTAGAAATAGAAAAATATCCGTACATCACCACTAGAAAGAGATCCTATGAGGAAAACTCATAGCAATATCATAGCCAAATTCCAAAACCCCAAGTTCAAAGATAAAATGTTAAAAGCAATAAGAAAAAAACAATTTAAATATGATGGTGCCACAATTAGAATCACATAAGACCTAGAAGTGGAGACACTAAATTTAGAACCATAAGGCTTGGAGCACTCCATATTTGAAGAGCAAAAGGACTGGGGCCCCAGCCAAAAATATCATACTCATCAAAGTTAAGCATAATCTTGAATGAAAAAAATGGACATTTGATCAACTGTCAGACTTTCAAAACTTTATTTAAAAAGAATTCTGAACTTAATAGAAGATTTAACATACAAGAACCAAGAGAAACATAAAGTATATGCCAAAGACTGATTACAAGGGATTCAATAAGGACAGTCCCTTTAGTTTTTATATGTGTAAAATGTAAAATGTATGTCTAAGATTGTCATAAGTAATTGGGTAGCTCATAAGATAGATCAAGGTAGACCTGAGTATGATATAACTTTAAAAAGTAAAACCATTTAGGAACTGCCAAAAAAGAGTAATTATTTTATACAAATGAGGTGCAAGCAATAGAATCACTACAGAGGAATTAGATTGCTGAGAAGGGCTGGTAGTTCTGGTGACCTACTTTCATCAGGAATGGGTTTAAGAAGAAAAAATACATACATACATACATATATATATACATATATATATCTAGAAGAGTAAAAAAAAGTGTTCTAAATTCAGAAGAAATAAAATGGTAAGAGGATAGGGAGGGAGGAGAGAGCAAGGGAAGGATCTTTAGAGGGGAGGTTGAAGGAATAGGTTAAAGGGGGACATAGAAAGGTGTTAAGATCAATGGGAACAGGAGGATAGGGAAGGGATCCTTGGGGTGGTAGGCTAAATAATAGCAGGGCAAGGTAGCAGGAAGAAACAAAGCAGAGGAGTCAGGAGGGATAGGAAATAAGAGATATGCACAAACATAAAAACAAAGATCAAGAATAGAATTTGTCAGGGAAAGTATATGTACATATGTATGTATGTGTATGTATATATCTATATCTAAATATATCCATATTTAGGGGAGGGGAGGAAGGAGGTAAAAAGAACAAAGTAAAAAGTACCCAGCAGAGAACAAAAGAAAAGTTATAAGGAAACAAAGAAATGATGGACAGCTCTCAACCAAATGTGTAGTATTTATTATACAGACATTGTTTTTTAAAAATTTGTTTTCAGTTTTCTACAATCACTTCCATAAGTCTTAGATTTTCTCTCCCTCCCTGACCCCTTCCTCTCCAAGACAGCATGCAATTTTACATGAATTCTACATATACATTCTTATTAACTATATTGTCACTTTAAACATGTTGCATAGAAGAATTAAAATGAAGGGGAGAAACCATGAGAAAAAAGAAACCCAAATGAAATATAACACAAGAGAAAATATTCTGCTTTATTCTGTGTTCTGATTCCACAGTTCTTTCTCTGTATGTGGATGGCATTTTGCCTCAAGGGTCCTGTGGGAATGTTTTAGGTCCTTGCATTGCTGTGGTGATTTTTCCCGTGCACAGTGTTCTCCTGGTTCTGCTCATTTCACTCAGCATCAGCTCATATAAGTCCTTCTAGGCCACTCTGAAGTTCTCCTATTCATCATTTCTTATAGCACAATAGTATTCCATTACATTCATGTATCACAACTTGTTCAGCCATTCCCCAATAGATGGGCATTCCCTTGATTTCCAGATCTTGCCTACCACAAAGAAAGCTGTTGTAAATATTTTGTACATGTGGGACCTTTGCCCATTTTTATGATCTCTTTGGCATACAGTCCTAGAAGCAATATTGCTGGATCAAAGGGTATGCACATTTTTGTAGCCCTTTGGGCATAGTTCCAAATTGCTCTACAGAATGATTGGATGAGCTCACAGTTCCACCAACAATGAATTAGTGTTCCAATGCTCCCACATCTTCTCCAATATTTATCGTCTTCCTGTTTTGTCATATTAGCCAATCTGATAGTTGTGATGTGGTATCTCAGAGTTGTTTTGATTTGCATCTCTCTAATCAATAGTGATTTAGACCTTTTTCTTCATATGACTGTGGATAACTTTAATTTCTTCCTCTGAAAACTCTATTCATATCCTTTGACCATTTATCAATTGGAGAATGACCTGTATTCTTGTACATTTGACTCAGTTCTCTATATAAATAGAAATAAGGCCTTTATCAAAGACACTAGTTGCAAAAATTCTTTCCCAGTTTTCTGCTTCCCACTCAATCTTGGTTGCATTAGGTTTGCTTATGCAAAACCTTTTTAATTTAATGTCACAATGACACAATGTCATCACTTCACAATGTTCTCTATCATTTGATCATAAATTTCTCCATTCTCCATAAATCTGACAAATACACTATTCCTTGCTCCCTCATTTGTTTATAGTATCAATCTTTATACCTAGATCATGTATCCATTTGGGCTTTATTCTTGTGTACAGTGTCAGGCATTTAGGGTTATATTGGTCTATGCCCAGTTTCTGCCACACTGTTATCCAGTTTTCCCAGCAGTTTTTATCAGACAGTGAGTTCTTATCCCAGAAGCTAGGGTTCTTGGGTTTATAAAACAGTAAACTTCTATATTCACTGACTACTGTGTCTTGAGTACCTAACCTATTCCACTGGTCTACCCCTCTATGCCTTAGCCCATAGCAAGTGGTTTTGATGATTGCTGTTTTATAATACAATTTGAGATCTGGTAGGGCTAGGTCACCTTCCCTAGTATTTCTTTTCATTAATTCTCTTGATATTCTGGACCTTTTGTTCTTCCAGATAAATTTTGATATTTTTTTCTAGCTCTAGAAAATAATTATCTGGTAGTTTGATTGGTATGGCACTGAATAAATAAATCAATTTAGGTAGAATTGTCATTTTTATTATATTAGCTAGGCCTACCCATGAGTAGCTGATGTTTTTCTACTTATTTAGATCTGACTTTATTTGTGTGAAAAGCGTTTTGTAATTGTGTTTATATAGTCCCTGGGTTTGTTTTGGCAGGTAGACTCCCAGATATTTTATAGTGTCTTTAAATGGAATTTTTTTTCTATCTCTTGCTATTGGACTTTGTTAGTAATATATACAAATGCAGATGATTTATGTTGGTTTATTTTGTATTCTGCAACTTTGACAAAATTGTTTATTATTTCAAGTAGTTTTTTACTTGATTCTCCAGGATTCTCTAAGGATATCATTTTATCATCGGCAAAGAGTGATAGCTTAAGTTTCTTGTTTGCCTATTCTAATTCCTTCAATTTATTTTTCTTCTCTTATTGTTAAAACTAACATTTTTAGTACCATATTGAATCATACAGGCTTTCTTGAAATGAAAATTCATCACTACATGTTTTCAATCCTCTCATGTTCTGCTACGCACGTGACATGGCTTTTTTCCTTTTCTAACTTTGTATTTAAGTTTCAATATTTAAGTTTATGATTTTTTTCTTTTCTCTATTCTGTATTTTGTTCTGGTGCTTGAGGCTAAAATAAAAGGAAACAGAAAAAAAGAAAAAGCATGCAAAAAAGAATCCCATCATTAAAAAAATCTATTGATGTGACAGAGATGCTTTCAGAATAAAAGAATGACTCCCAAATATCTAAACAAAACTCCAATAAAAACACAAACTTAACTAGATTTCCTAGGAGAGATAAAGAAAAACTTTAAAATTAATCAGAAAATTATTTTTTGCAAATGAAATGACAGCTCTAGAAAGAAATAGTAGAAAAGAAATGATATTTATGAAAGAAAGAATTGGAAATAGAATTAGCTGCATAAAACAAGAAGGGCAAAACTTTACTCAAGCAAAAAACTCACTGAAAATTAGAATGGACCAAATGGAAGTCAATGATTCCATGAGATAGTGAGAAATATTAAAGTTATGTCCAAAAAAACCCTGAAAGAACAGAACAAAATATGAGTGCTCAGAGCAAAAACTAATGACCTTGAAAACAGATTGAGGACAAAAAAGGTTAAGAATCATTTCACTATCTCAATTTCCTGGCCAACAATTGAGTCTAGGAATCCTATTTCAAAAAGTCTTCAAATGAATCTGAAAGAAAAATTTCAAAAAGTCTTTAAAAAAAAATTCCAGTTCTCTTAGAACTAGAAGGCAAAGTAAAAATAGAATGAATCTACCAGTAACCTCCTGAAAGAAACCCCAAAATGAAAACTCTGAGGCTCATTGTAGCCAAAATCCAGAGTTTCTAGGTCAAATGCAGCAAGCATCCAGAAAGAAAGAAGTCAAGTGCCAAGGAGTCACAGTCAGGATAATACATGATTTAGCAGATACAATTAAAAAGGAAGAGAGAGAACTTGGATTATAGTATTATAGAAGCCAAATGATATGAGCTTACTTCCAAGAAGAACTTACCTAGCAAAACTGAGTATAATGCTACAGTATAATGCTCATTAAATAAGAGGACATCCAAGCATTTCTGATGGAAAAACTAGACCTGTGTAGAGTTTGTAGTTTGAACGTAAGAGTTAAGAGAAACATAAAAAGTAAATGTGAATGGACAATCACAAGAGAGTAAACAGAGATAAACTACTTATATTTTGATATGGGGAGATAATATATGTGCCCTGTGGTAAATGTGAACCCTATCATCATCAAGGTTATAATTTGAGTCTAATTAGACAGAAGACTTGGGAGTTGCTTTGCTATGTCTGGATGATATCTCACTTTATTCTCACAATAACTCTGAAATGTAGATACTATTATCCCCATTTTTAAGATGAGGAAACTGATGCAGTTAGAGGGTAAGTGACTTACCTAGGGTCACAGAATTACAGTGTTTGAGACTGGATTTGAATTCGGGACTCTCTGACTCTGACTTTGGTTCTATCCATCCCACCACCTCACTGCCCTCCAATTGTATGTTTGCCATTTGTCCAATTTCCTCTGGTTATCATTAGAGAATAATATATAAATCCTTTAAGAACAAAGATCCATCCATTTTTTCCCATATATTTATTGACTATTAGATATGTCATTTTGTGACAATATTGCAGTAAAAACTCACATTTCTACAGTGGTTTAAGGTTGCGTGGTATTTTACAATATCTCATTTCACTTCACAATAACTCTATGGGTGTGTGTGTTATGATCACCCCTATTTTACAGATAGGGAAACCAAAGTTAAGAAATTAAGTGATTTGCCCCAGGTCATACAACTAATTAGTATCTAAGGCAGGATTTGTTTTTCTTTCTTTCTTTTTTTTTTTAAATTTATTTATTTGACTTTTAACATTCATTTTCACAAAATTTTGGGTTACAAATTTTCTCCCCTTTTATCCCCTCCCCCCCAAACACCAAGCATTCTAATTGCCCCTATGACCAATCTGTTCTCTCTTCTATCATCCCTCTCTGCCCTTGTCTCTGTCTTCTCTTTTGTCCTGTAGGGCCAGATGGCTTTCTATACCCCTTTACCTGTATTTCTTATTTCCTAGTGGCAAGAACATTACTCGACAGTTGATCCTAACACTTTGAGTTCCAACTTCTTTACCTCCCTCCCTCTCCACCCCTTCCCTTTGGAGGGCAAGCAATTCAATATAGGCCAAATCTGTGTAGTTTTGCAAATGACTTCCATAATAGTCGTGTTGTATAAGACTAACTATATTTCCCTCCATCCTATCCTGTTCCCCATTACTTCTATTCTCTTTTGATCCTATCCCTCCCCATGAGTGTCAACCTCAAATTGCACTCTCCTCCCCATGCCCTCCCTTCTATCATCCCCCCGACCCTGCTTATCCCATTATCCCCCACTTTCCTGTATTGTAAGATAGGTTTTCATACCAAAATGAGTGTGCATTTTATTCATTCCTTTAGTGGAATGTGATGAGAGTAGACTTCATGTTTTTCCTCTCACCTCCCCTCTTTATCCCTCCACTAATGAGTCTTTTGCTTGCCTCTTTTATGAGACATAATTTGCCCCATTCAATTTCTCCCTTTCTCCTCCCAATATACTTCTCTCTCACTGCTTGATTTCATTTTTTTAAAGATATGATCCCATTCTCTTCAATTCACTCTGTGCACTCTGTCTCTATGTATGTGTGCGTGTGTGCATGTGTGTGTGTGTAATCCCACCCAGTACCCAGATCCTGAAATGTTTCAAGAGTTACAAATATTGTCTTTCCATGTAGGAATGTAAACAGTTCAACTTTAGTAAGTCCCTTATGACTTCTCTTTGCTGTTCACCTTTTCATGGTTCTCTTCATTCTTGTGTTTGGAAGTCAAATTTTCTTTTCAGCTCTGGTCTTTTCATCAAGAATGCTTGAAAATCCTCGATTTCATTGAAAGACCAATTTTTCCCCTGAAGTATTATACTCAGTTTTGCTGGGTAGGTGATTCTTGGTTTTAGTCCTAGTTCCTTTGACTTCTGGAATATCCTATTCCACACCCTTCGATCCCTTAATGTAGAAGCTGCTAGATCTTGTGTTATCCTGATTGTATTTCCACAATACTTGAATTGTTTCTTTCTAGCTGCTTGCAATATTTTCTCCTTGACCTGGGAACTCTGGAATTTGGCCACAATGTTCCTAGGAGTTTCTCTTTTTGGATCTCTTTCAGGCGGTGTTCTGTGGATTCCTTGAATATTTATTTTGCCCTCTGGTTCTAGAATCTCAGGGCATTTTTCCTTGATAATTTCATGAAAGATGATGTCTAGGCTCTTTTTTTGATCCTGGCTTTCAGGTAGGCCCATAATTTTTAAATTGTCTCTCCTGGATCTATTTTCCACGTCAGTTGTTTTTCCAATGAGATATTTCACATTATCTTCCATTTTTTCATTCTTCTGGTTTTGTTCTGTGATTTCTTGCTTTCTCATAAAGTCCTTAGCCTCCATCTGTGCCATTCTAATTTTGAAAGAACTATCTTCTTCAGTGAGCTTTTGAATCTCCTTTTCCATTTGGCTAATTCTGCTTTTGAAAGCATTCTTCTCCTCATTGGCTTTTTGAACCTCTTTTGCCAATTGAGTTAGGCTAGTTTTCAAGGTGTTATTTTCTTCAACATTTTTTTGGGTCTCCTTTAGCAGGGAGCTGATTTGCTGTTCATGCTTTGACTTCATGTCTCTCATTTCTCTTCCCAGCTTTTCCTCCACCTCTCTAACTTCATTTTCAAAATTCTTTTTGAGCTCTTCCATGGCCTGAGCCCACTGGGTGGGCTGGGACACAGAATCCTTGACTTCTGTGTCTTTGCCTGATGGTAAGCATTGTTCTTCCTCATCAGAAAGGAAGGGAGGAAATGCCTGTTCTCCAAGAAAGTAACCTTGTATAGTCTTATTTCTTTTCCCTTTTCTGGGCATTTTCCCAGCCAGTGACTTGACCTCTGAATATTCTCCTCACACCCACCTCACCTTCTGATCCTCCCAGCCAGTGCTTGGGGTCTGAGATTCAAATGCTGCTTCCAGCCTCAGGGCTTTGGGTGGGGGCAGGGCTGGTATTCAGTGTGAGATTAAGTTCAGATGCTCAGGTTGGGGCAGGGCTGCCTCTCAGGCTCAGTTCCCTCAGGGAGTTTATGCAGAGACCTTCAACAATGGATCCAGGCTCCTGCCTGCTTGGGTCTGCTGCTGCCCCTCAGCTTCTGCCTCCTGAGGGGGCCCGAGCCATGAGGGCACCCCACGCTCCCCTCGACCCGCCAAAGAGACTCTTTCACCGACCCCCGTCACCTGTGGGTGGAGGGACTTGTGCGGCCGCTGGAGATTCCATCCCTGAAGCCTGCTCGGATCTGTTCCTCTCGGTGCCGCGGCCGCGGCAGATCTGGGCTGGGCTCCGCGTCTGCAGCGCAACGGACCTTTTGCGAGAGGTTTGTAGGTCCCTCTGTGGGTGGGACCCACTGGAGAGCCTGTCCCCGAAGCCTGCTTGGATCTCTTCCTCTTGGTGCCGTGGCTGCGGCAGGCCTGCAACCAGCTCCCAGTCCCGGCGCCCAGTCCGCGGTGCGAAGGACCCTCCGCGAGAGGTTTGCAGGTCTCTCTGGAACAGAAATCTCCTTCGTCCCAATGTTCCGTTGCCTCTGGGTGCAGAACTCGCCGTGAGTTACTTCTTTGTAGATGTTCTATGGGTTGTGGGTTCGGAGCTATGTGTATGTGCGTCTTTCTACTCCGCCATCTTGGCTCCACCCCTAGGATTTGTTTTTCTTAAAAAAAAATTTTATATTTATTTTTTTCAACACCATGTAAAAACAATTATTAACTTAAACATTTTTTTTGAGTTCCAAAATATCTCCCTTCATCCCTCCCTTTTCCCTTCTTGAGCAGGCAAGCAATTTGATATAGGTCGTACATGTGCAGTCATGCAAAACATATTTTCATTTTAGCCATGTTGTACAAGAAAATACACACTAAAAAAGTGATTAAATAAAGCAAAAACAAAAGTATGCTTTGATCTGCATTCTGACTCCATCTGTTCTTTCCCTGGAGGAGGATAGCATTTTTCATCATAAGTCCTTTGGACTTTTCTTGGATCATTGTATTGCTGAAAATAGCTAAGACATTCACAAGTTGATCAATGTATAATTCTGTATACAATGTTCTCCTGGTTCAGCTCACTTCACTTTGCATCAATCCATAGAAGTCTTCCCAGGTTTTCTGAAACCATCCTGCTTGTCATTTCTTATAGCACATTATTATTCCATCAAAATCATGTATGCCATCTTGTTCAGCCATTCCCCTTGTTAATGGGCATCCCCTCAATTTCCAGTTCTTTGCTACTACAAGAAGAGTTGCTATAAATATTTTTGTACATATAGGTCCTCTCTCCTCTTCATTTTTAATGTCTTTGGGTTATAGACCTAGTAGTGGTATTGCTGGATCAAAGGATATACATAATTTTTAACCTTTTAGGCATAGTTCCAAATTGCTCTCCACAATAGTTAGATCAGTTCACAGCTCTGCCAATAATACATGAGTGTACTCATTTTTCTATATCCCCTCTGACATTTGTCGTTTTTCTTTTCTGTCATATTAGTCAATCTGACACATATGACAAGGTACCTTCAGAGTTGGTTTAATTTTTATTTCTCTGATCAATAATGATTTAGAGCATTTTTATATGACTATTGATAGCCTTGATTTCTTCTTCTGAAAACTGCCTGTTCATATGCTTCAATCATTTATCAATTGATGAATGATTCATATTCTTAAAAATTTGACTCAGTTTTCTAAATTTTTGAGAAATAAGGTCTTTATTAGAAACACTTGCTAAAAAATCCCAATATGCCTCCTGTCCCCTACCCCACTCCAGTTTTCTGCCTTCTTTCTAATCTTGGTTACGTTGGTTTTGTTTTTGTAAAAACTTTTTAATCTAAAGTAATCAAGTTATCTATTTTATATCCCACAATGATCTCTGTCTCTTGTTTGGTCATAAATTCTTCCTTTATCTAAAGATCTGACATGTAAGATGTTCCATGTTCTCCTAATTTGCTTATGATACCACTTTTTATGTCTAAATCAGGTAACCATTTCGATCTTATCTTGGTAGATGGCATGAGAAAAGTTAAGATTTGAATCTAAGTCTCCCTGAATACAAGTCGTGTTAAATTCAGTGGGTCCTGTGAGCATGATGATATGTATTTATTACTGTGAAGAGATGATGATAAACTTACATCTTAGTTATAGGAGAAATATTTTTTACCATAATGGAAAAAAGTATAGCACATCTTTCAAGTAACAAAATTATTTAAAAAAGTAACAAGCCAAATGATACCTTTGCAATGTTAAAAGACTATATGGGTATATATATATATATATATATATATATATATATATATATATATACATATATGTGTATGTATGTATATATGTATATGTGTATGCTATTCATGTATTCATTTCATTTTTGAAAAGGACCAATGATATCATGGCTGATGTCTTGACTTCCATGAATTGGTTTTAAGTGTAGCAGAGTTGCATCTGTTAAGAGTTGCAGTCATTAGTCTTATTTTCTTCCAGAGTTATTAAAGTCCAGTGACAGGACAAAAGTCAAGATGTCTGATGATGGCCCAGGATAGAGTAGATGACCTTGGTGACTTCACTGTTAAACCAGGCTCTAAGTGCTCTATATCACCTGCTTCAGCTGCCTTCATGGCCATTGGAACAATTTTTTTTCATCTGTCCATTATGCTAGAGGTAGTCTCTGGGAGACATCCCCCTACCTCACCAATGGGTTTGAGGCCTGCTGGTCACCCTCACCCTAGTTTAACTCATCTGCTAAGACCATTTTACTGGAATGTGGCCACTGCATGTGTCATAGCTTTGTGGAACCACAGGTGAGAGTTGGATGACAGGTGGACACCAAAGGTAGATGAACAGCTCTGAAAAGGGCAAAACAAGCCCCCACACCAGAGGTGTTAGTCCTCCCTGAACAATTCATGTACATGCACCATGTATACAAACATACGTATACATAGATATATATGTACATATATGTGTACATTACCATCTATCTACAACTTTTACCATCATATGATAGCTTTTGGGGTACAATGTATTATGGAGGCCATCTACCAATGCTTGTGATCTCTGTCCAGGAGGGGAGTATCCACACTGATGAAATCACGTAGCTTTTGAGGTTTTGAAACATAAACACAGATGAAATTTTGCTCTTCCTAAGACTAGAATCCCATGTTTTAATAATTCATCTGGGAACCGTGTTCTCAAATTCACAGATAGTTTTTCTCTGTGCTTACTATTTAACTCTACATCAGTTCGAGTATTTCATCTGTTCTCATTCACAGTCTCAGTGGGAGTCACATTTTCAAAGTGAGTGCAATAGACAAGTATTACAAGGAAAAAAATAATAGTTTGGAAAGAGAAAAGTATATTTTCTGGAAATTTGCTGTTGTAAGTAGTATTATCCTTAGGCAATCATACCTACCCTCTTAACTTCTAAGGTCAGTGTGGATTTTAAGTGCAAAAAATGAAATTATTGTTCTGAGTTCACTTCTATTAATCTGATTAAAAGTTTTGAGCCATTAACTTAGTCATCAGCCAGAGCATGTATCCATTTTTAGAACTGTATTGACTCCATTTAATATCTGAAAAATGAAACCATGTGTGTATAAAGAGTTTTGTTTTTTTTTTATTACCACAACTTTTTAGTGGGCTTCACTTTACTAGGAGGGCCCCATGAACAGCATGTGGTGAACTTACAAAGCAATGCTGGGAAATTACACTAAGTACACACATCTTTGCTTATAAAGTAGGATCTGTCTATCTCTTTGAAAATGCTCTCATGTATATACACAGAGGAATACTTGTGTAACTCTCAAGGCCACTGAGACTGCCAACTGCTGGGAAAGAAGGTTACTTACTACACTCAAGAGACTAGGTGTGGGGGTGGGGAATAAAACAAAGAGGAAGTCATTTCCTAAGAACAAAAGGCATCATCAGTCTTGGGAAGAAAGGGCTTTGGTTAGAAAAATTTGGGGGCATTATTAGAAACACTGCTCTTTGAGTTCAATTATTTCTGAACTGAATGGGAAATTTGAGCCATCATTCTCCATTCACATACTGAGGCAATATGGCTATAGACAAAAGAATATTGGGGTTGGTTTGAATTTGAATATAACTAGGCTGTGGGACTACATCATCCTGAAGGTTAATACCTTGATAAGTCCAATGCTCTTACAAGTGTGAGACCTACCCATGGTTTTTTTTTCATCCTGCCATACTTCTCCAAGTGCTTTTGTAAATCTGACATAACTGATCTACTCATTGTACTGGAGACTTCTTTCTTTGACATTCTAAAACCTGTGCAGTTCTTCTGTTATTATTCCTTGCTCTCATTACTTGACTAACCCATGTCCTTCTTCAACATGCATTATCTTAGATGATGTCTTACACTGCTTGTTGCATGTGTAGGAGGAATCATCCAAAGCTAGAGGGCATTATAGCTAGAGACTAAGCTGTCTGCTCCTTTTTGTAACATCTTCAGATATCTGGTAACTAATCACTCCTTAGATTCACCTCTGAATCATCTGGGAGAACCTCACCATCTTTGTGCATGTAACCCTCCCACCTCAAGCATTTTGAATCCATTTTTTTTTCCCTTTGCTGGATCTTGACAATCTGAATATCATTGAATAATGTTACTGCCTTGGATGCAACTATGAAGGAATCTCATATGGCTTCAATATAGGTGTAGAGAATGCTTTATCAGAGGAGAGCCTTTGAATATTCTTTTTTGATCAATAAACCAATCAAAAGTCTTGTTTTGTAATTGAACAAAACCATGTAGCCTAAAAGTCTTAGTGCTGTTTAAAGCTTTACTAAGGAAAGGAATGAAGGGAATAAGCATTTGTATAGTGCCCTCTATGTATCAAACAAAAGTTATCTTATTTGATCCTGATAATAACCCTGCAAGGTAAATGCTATTATTATCTCCATTTCACAGTTGAGGAAACTGAGGCCAACAGAGGTTAAATGATTTGCCCAGGGTCATCCAGCTAGTATTTGAGGCTAGATTTAAATTTAGGTCCTCGACTCAAGGCTCTACACTTTCCCTATAGGGCTGCTATCTGCCTCTAATTAACTTCAAATCTTATGAAATTCAGTGTACTTATAATCTCTCTTTTTAAAATTAGGCTTTTTATTGTAAATTTAACTTTTATCAATTTTATGAATGTGAAGATGTGCTCTTCTATATTCAACAGTTGGTGTGGTTGGAGGTGGTCAATATTAAAGGCAAACCAACTATTTTCTCACTCAATTGGGCTTCACATTCAGGATATGAGTAGCTCCAATCTATGTCAGCTCCTCTCTTATTTGATCAGAAGGCCCTCACTCAGAAGCTGATGAAGTCTTTCAAACTGTCTAGGAGAAGACAATGGAGAGAGTAAAACTGTCCAGCCCTAATTGCTTCTGAGGGAAGTATCCTTCTGTTTACCAAACCTCCTTACTCATGGCTCAGACATAACCTAAGGTTAGTGGCTCAGATTCACGTGGTTTAATCTATCTCTGCTACTGGCAAGCTAATACAAATTATGAATAAGTCAAAACTCATTAAGATTCTCTCTCATTTGGCTCAAGTCCTCAACCAGGAAAGAGACCCTGTGCTTTGAGCTGAGGTTCCAACCTTGGTCTTCTAGGTATCTCTGTATCTATCTGAGCCATCCATTGGCTTTCTTTTATAATCTGTTGTGTTTGCAAATAAGGAACATGCAGATCAAAAAGTTAGGATCGATCAAATTTTTATCTAGTCAGGGAAAATTCAAACTACTTAAATAGAAACAAAAATTTAAAAGTTTAACTTCAAAGAACAAAGATAAACATTGGGATAAACGTAGCAGAGGGAGAATAAAGAGGAGTGGTTAAAACATATTAGCTTTGTTTCACATACCTCTTAGAAAAAAAGTTGTTTAGCAATGACCTCAGTTCATTTTAGCTGCAACATTTATGTGGGAAAGGAAAAGGACTAGGTTGACTCAAAACCCAGCCTCTAATTCCCCCTATTGAGTTCCTATTACCTCTCTGTGCTCTTCTTCATTGGACTCCATTTGAATCACTCTCTTGGAGTCTCTTTCTCCAAAATGAAAGTCCCCATTCCTTTGCTGTCACAAGCCGTGCTCAGAGCACTCTAGCTGCAGTCCCTCCCAAAATGGAAAGATGCAGTTCCAAATCACATTTCTCAGTAAATTATGGAGCCAGCCCTCAAAGCCCATAGAGGTCAACTTCCAAAAGTCCCTCATAGCTGTGAAATTATTCACAAATCCTTCTTATTCACTTCTCATAGTTTCCTCAAAAAATCCTTGATATAGGCATTGGTCATTCTCAAAGATTTTATAGAGATAAGAGATAAGCTATTTGCTAATGTCTTCTCAGTTGTCCCCCTTTGCTTACCCTTTCTCAATACTTTAATTGTAGGGGGTCACTTTCAGCATGGATTTCTTCTCTGTATTTTTTTTTTCTGGTACAGCTTTTCTCTCTGACTTCATATTTTTAAAGGCCATTTTCACTATCTCATACAGCACATCAGATACTAAGATTTTAGAGTCTAAATGTGGCTGTTTCAACTCTCGTAAAAATTGAGGATGAGTAGCTGTAGAAACTCTGAAAAATCTGCTACATTTCATGTCTGTTCACAATCTTTCTACCAGTTTTATGTATAAATGCTTTTTGGATGATATGACTCAGTAAGATCTCACACTCATCTTTCTGCAAGATCATTTTCCCTTTCACTGCTTTTGAAAATGTTCTTCATAATCTTCAGTCATCTTCCTCTTGTAACAGTTTGCCACTGAATTTGTGTTCTGATAAGTGTTGTCCTTGGCCTGCCACATTTTTCCGCTAGGCAAGGAAACCAAGTGTTTACTGGCCCAAGAAAGAGTATGGATTCCTGTGGCTTTCTCACTATAAGCACTCTTGAATCAATTAAAGTTTTCTAAGAAATAGTGATAACCAAGATTCTATCTTTCATTCACTTTTCAAAGTCAACAGCTTATGTCAATAGACTGACAGAGCTGTTTTAAGTATAGTTCTAGCTTTTCTTTAATTAAAAAAAAAAAAACTACAACTTTAATTTGTCAAGCTGATTGCCAGAGATAGCTGATTTAGAAATGCTCACTGTCAGTCATTGTCTGGTGAGATATAATTGTTTGGTAAGTCAATTTTGTGGGTTTTTCTTCCCCTTTTTGTGTGCATCATGTCACTCACATTCTAATGCTCTTTCATTTATTTTGAACTTGAAAAACACCAAAAAAAAAAAAAAAGAACATTTCTTTATACACTGTAGAGCAGTAACAGGGGCTTGTACATGAAACTACATAGAACTAGCTACACACACACACACACACACACATACATACACACTTTAACATGCAACTTTCAGTTGTCCTGCTTGTCAATGATTCCTTCTGGCTTTCCTTCTGTTCCCTTCTCAGTTTTTTTTTTTTTTCTGAACTCTATTCTTAACCCTCCCCCCTTTTATGTCCCCTCCCACTGAAGAAAAGCAAAATTCTTATAACAAGTGTAACAGGGGTCTGGCACATGTATAGACCCCATCAGTTTGCTCAGATGGCATCTCCACATGGAGGATACTAGAGAACAGATGATGTCTTTAAATGGAGGAGATGAGGAAGCTGCTGCCAGGAGAATCATGATGACATAAGGGAAGTATGGAGATACTGGAGACTGTGTGAATATTCTGGTCTCAGTTCACTAGCTAAGTAGCTGAAAGGAATCTTTTTTATAGCCACAACTGTTGGCATCTTCAAAAACGGCCCAAGTTAACTTTGGCTGTATCCTTGCCATGCTTCCTGGTATGGTGATGGTGTCTGATGAGATGACATACTATAGGAGGAAGGACTGCAGGGAACTCCACCCCCTGCCTCATTGCCATATGGCCCCCTAAGAAATGGGGCTTCCTTTCTTTCACTTTTTTCCCCATTCTAGGTGCTAGAAGTAGAAAATTTGACCTTGGGAGTTTCAAAGGCCAAGAGAGCAAGCCACAGGAACCTGAGAGTCAGAATCCAGGTCATGTTTTGCAACCAGTGATGGCCCAAGGAGCAAGCAGCAAGGAAAGATTTTCAAAAGTGACATTCAGGACCCTATCCCAGTAGAAGGACTTATCTGGCATTGTTATGCCTTTGGATATGAACTTGGTGGAACCAAAGCTAAGTAGTAACTGAGCTAAATTTAGTCAGCCTAATCCTATGCAGGGTGTTACTGGGGGGAGGGGTGTAGAAGAGGGTTTTGCCCTGATATGTTTCAGAAAATATTTCTTTGTTCTTGCCATATTTTTGAAGTCCCTTTGTAAAAGGCACCTACTGTTAAAGAGGTTAAATGGAACTGTGGTGATAGTTACTGGCCTCCTAAAATGAGGGTGGGTGGGACACAATAGGTAGAGGTTTGAGCAGATAGCAAAGAAAGGAGACACTCCAAGTCTTCCAGATACCTGAGAACTCTCCTGGGAGAGTAGGGGCAGAGCATATTTGTCTTACAAGGAAAATGAATTCCAACACTGATTATATCCAAAAATCTATATCTCATTTTTACATCTTGAGTCCATTACCTCTTTCACAGGAGGTGTGACATAATATTATATCATTGATATTCGGTTATTGTGGATGGTCGTTACATTGACCAGAATTCTTCAACCCTTCAAAGTTGTTATTCAATATAATGTTGATATTACTATATAAATTGTTCTGTTTCTGATTATTTCACTCTACATTAGTTCATATAAGTCTTTTCAGGTTTCCCTGTGATTGTCCTTTTTGTCATTTCTTGAGGCCCAATAATATCACATTATATTTGTGTAATATAATTTGTTTATCCGTTGTCTAAATCTTAGCTTTTAATTCTTTGGCACTACCAAAAGAACTGTTATATTTTTGTGTATATAACTCCTTTCCTCTTTTCTTTGGACTCTGTGGGATATTGACCTAGTTGTGGCATTGCTGGGTCAAAGATATAAATAGATTACTGACTTTTAAAGCACAAATTCAAATTGCTTTCCAGAATAGCTAGACCAATCTACAATTTCACCAACAGTGCATTAATGTGCCCGTTTACCCTCATCCTCTCTAACAATTGTCATTTCCTTTTTTATCATCATGAAGAGTTGAAATGAAACCTCAGAGTTATTTCAATTTTTGTTTCATTAGACACTAGTGGTATTTATTCAGATGACTTTTAATAATTTGTTTTTCTTTCTTTCTTTCTTTGTTAAAGTATACTTTTACTCACCATGCTAAGGAAAGGCCCACTTATTCCTATGCATTTAGAAATGGTTCTTTTATTTTATTTTTAAAAAACTGTTTATGCCTCTGCAAAGTGTTTTGTTTTTGTTATTAATATGGTAATTTTATGCTTTTTTATTAATGTGGTTTATTATGCTTATAAGCTTATTATTTTTCCTAATATTGAACCAACTCTGCTTTTTTTGGTATAACCAATTTGCTAATAACATATGCTGTTTTAAGCATGTTTTTGTAATATATTTGCTGACATCTTATTCCATATTATTGTAAATTTTTACCCATGATCACACAGCGAGCACATGTAAGAGTCAGGGCATGAAGCAAGGTCATCCTAGTTATAAGGACAATTCTCTTAGCTATTTTAATAAGTTAAGAAAAAGAAAGTGAGGGAATAAGTACCTATGAAGAAGAAACAAATTATTGGCTTCCTGAAAAAGTATGATTATTTACTTAGGATCAGCTAAAATAATAATATAAACAATAAAATAACATTTATTTAGGATACTGGTATGTAATTTTCTTTTTCTGTTTTATTTCTTTCCAGTTTCTGATTGGGAGGGTAAGGGTCCAAGTACCTGGTCTCCGGTTAACTCTCTTGGGGTAGATAGGTACAATAAATATTCTTTGGAGGACTCTTTGCTACTAGAAGATTCCATCCCAAACTAAGGTATAGTCTCACAACAGTTATTGTCCATTCTCTAATGTTACAATCTTTGAACTGATAAAAAGCATGTTGCTCCATTAGTAGTCATAAGGTGGGAGTTGGCAACTCTTCCCCTTGTAAGGATCACCTACTAAAGAGTGTATAGCTCTTTCATATCAGAGGGTGCTTGAGGTTTTAGCTAAAAGCTCTTCAATATTTTAGAGACCATTTCAAGAGATGCATCTCTCCTCACCTAGTCACAAATGTGGCTTATAATAAAAGTTTTAAGTTTTTAATTTACAGCCAGTTCAGTCATCGAAGCTAGAGGGAAGCATTAGCATAGATAATTCAAAAACCATTGATAGGCCATTTTAACTTGGTCCTGGAGTGTGATATAAGGTGATGAGAATGATGACTTTGTTATTACAAGTAGATTTGCCTCTTAAAACACCCTACTAGGCTATTGACAGAAGTTAGTTTTAACATTAGACAGAATAACCCCTTTGCACAGTTTCTAGCACACAGTAGACTCAATAAATGTTTATTGACTGGTTGTATCAATAATCTCTTCTACAACATTGCTGAAAAGTACTTATTCAGTCTCTGCCCAAAGGCCATGCTGTGTGGGTGGGAATAAGGATGGGGGATGGACTCACTCACTATGTCCTGTGGTAGTCCATTCCACTTTTGGCTATCTCTATTAGGAAATGTTTCTTTATATCAAGGCTAAACCTACTTCTCTGCAACTTTCATACAAAGTTTTAGTTTTGCTTCCTGGGATCAAGCAGAACAAATCTAATTTCTCTGCTCATAAAAACCTTTCACATCTTCAGTTTTTTGTTCTTGTTCCTAACCTGTCTTGCTCAGAACTAAATAGAATACTCCATATGTGGTCTGAATACCGAAAGTTACCAAAGGACCACCACTTCCTCATATTTGATACCATATTCTCTTAATGTAGTTAAGAATTGCATTATTTTTTATTGTCACACTGTTGACACTAAGCTTGTGTGCCCCAGGGACCAGTTGTGGCTCGAGGTATACAGTATATAGTGTAATAGAGTGTTGGAGGCATAAGGAAGGCCCGAGTTCAAATATGACCTCTACTCAAAAACCTAGTAGTTGTGTGGGTATTGTTGAGTCACTGAACTGCTCTAAGCTCTAATTTCCTCATCTGTAAAATGGGGGATAAAAATGCCTATAGTATCTGCCTTATAGAATTGGGTGAGCATCAAATAAAATGATACATGTAAAGAATTTGAAAATCATAAAAGTGCTATGCATATATAAATGTCACTTTTTTATTATCAGCCTTGTGAGGTAGTCAGTTTGATATATTATTCTAACTTGTTACAGAAATCACTAAAACCAATAAACTTTGAATACTGTTTTTTATTCATTTTCTTGTTACTGTGTCATTAAACTTTGAGATATTCATTTCTGGAATACTAACCTCTATTATATAGTATCCTAAGGTTGCGTATGTCATATGGACAGAAAACTTCAAAAACAGCATCACAAATAATCTCAAGAAGGCAGGACATTCTGACTATTGAACAAATTTAAACAATTTGAGATAGCAGGAGACCTCTTCAATTAAATTTTGTACCATACTTAATGATATGACAATTTGGCAGCTCTCTCATCCCAGAGAGTAGAGCTAATAAAGGTCACAAATTAAATCTGCACTTTAAAATGCAGAACAAACAAAAGAAGTAAATTTCAGCCAGTGTGGTTTATTCCAAAATGTTCCCTTGACATGATCACCCTCCCTCACACCTTCAACCTTCACAGTCTAGAACAATATCATATCTTGTACAAGTTGTGTTGGCACCTACTCATCCTCTTACTCACTCTAACTTGTTTTCACACTAGTATGTCTAGGTTTCCCAGAAAAAATATCACTACTGACTGCTTGCACTCAATTTCTCTCAGGGTCCTAAAGGTAAACCTGCTGTTAACTCACTACTCTAACTCTTGAGATCCTATTATTTACATAGCCAGGCATTAACAATAATGCCATTTTTAGATCTTAAAAGTAACCATTTCCTTAGTGATAAGGCAAAATAAATATCATAATTATTTGTATATTAAAGCAAACGCATAAGTAATAAAATTTATCACAATGCACATATAAAGCTGGGTCATACTTTCCCACCAATGTACTGAATATCTGTGGGGTAGAGTGGGTGCATACATAAAGGACTCTAGCAGGAAAACACGTAAGGGAGAAAACTCATGTGTTTGAGGTTCTCTTATTTGTATTTCAGGCTTTGATGGCCCACCTACATTCTGGAATGTCTGCACACCAAGAAGTGCATTCTCTATTGCTTCTCTGTTGCTACCTACCCTTTTTCACCTTGGTAAAATCTTCTTTTCTTCTATACTGAAACACAGTGTTTATAAGTTCTTTCTTTCAACCTATAATCATCCTTAAATGGGCTTTTAGAAAATGTTGCCTCTTTATGTGAATAGAAGTTCTCTTTAAGTCAGAGAATTTCAAAGTCATTAGAATACCTATCTCTGGGCTTTACAGACAAGTCCGATCGGTTATTCACTCTTCCTGATGCCACATTTTCCAATCAGAAGAGAGATCAGTTTCCTTCTTTAAGCAAGGCATACAAGCTTAGCCAGCTTTCCAAGATACACAGTTTCTACAAAGACTGTCTTCCCTTTTGTTAAAGATAACTCTTTGCCTCTTTAAAATATCAAGACATTCACATACAAGCGAGGCATCATTCTATGTGTTTCACAAAGTGATTTGAATCTTTATATTTATTCTTCATTTCATTTTCTGCCCCAAAGTTCATCTCATTCTTCATGCATATATTTTACTATTTTTGATTAAAATCGTTATTTTCCTACTCCTTTTATGTATCACAATGGTTACCTTTGATACAGCAATGTTTTACACCTCCAACAACTGAAAATAATGCTTCATGTAAAAATATTTTTCTGTACCTTTCATCACTAGCTGCATATGAATGGCCTGGTATCTTGAAAGGACATTACATTATACACATTTATTTGTCAGTGTCCTTTATGCTAGGATTTCAAAGCATTTGCAATCGGTCATGAAGTTTTACAAGTTAAAGTGGGGAAAAGAACTCTTGTTGCTTTTTGCAAATTGAAAGGTAAGTGAAGGCTTTACATGATTGTCCTGTGAGTATGGCCCATCAGTGTTATAATGAGGGGAAGAATGTCTGAGTTTGATCTCTTAATCTTCTTTGCTAACAAACAGAAATATTCTTGTTTTACTAGGTTGATACTGAATCCTAAGGTCCTACTAAATGCAGATTGTGCTTTGACACAGCTCTGAAATAGCTTTGTCTGACTTTCAGTGACCCCCTTTTGAGGTTTTCGTGGCAAAGACACTGGAGCGATTTGCCATTTCCTTCTTCCATTCATTTTACAGATGAGGAAACTGAGGCAAACAGAGTTAAATGATTTGCTTAGAGTCAAACAGCTAGGAATTGTCTGAGGCCAGACTGATGAGTCTTCTTCACTCTAGTCCCAACACCACCTAGATGCCTCTTTTACTGCTGACGCTATTTACTCACTTGTAACTAGCACTCCTGAGAAGAATGCTTGATTACTAAGATAGTAAGGTGAAACAACCTCCATGCCCAAATGATTATAGTTCTAGAGCCTAAAGGGACCTTAGAGGCTATCTAGCTCAATCCCAATATTCTATCAATAGACGGGGAATCTGATGCCCAGACGTTAAATTGACTTGACTGAGATTTATAGAGGCAGTAAATACTTGACATCCTCTTCCCCTAAAAAAACTGATGTGATGTATAAAAGTTTTTTATTAAAAAAATAAAAATGTTTGCAATTTAGGTTTTTTTGGGGGGGTTTAGGTACATTTCCTTGTTTGATTTTTATCATTTACTGAATTATTAATTTTACAATTAAAATTACTTTTGAAAAGATGGCTATGGAAAATATACATTCCTCTTCCATTTTAATAGTAGTGACAAATTCTCATTTAAACTTGGTAGAGAACTATACAATTTTATATGAAGTAGATGTTTATGGTGTTATGCAAATTGTACACATAAATTAAAATTAAATCATTAATGTAACTGGAAGGAAACATTTTATACTTAAACCTTACAAGGAATTTCTCTTTTTATAAAATGATAATTTTGGAAAGTCAACACATAGATATGGACCATTCTTCTCCTCTGTCTGCTACAGGAAGTTAGTAGGATGACTATTCAGGACCCCATTTTCTTGTTTTATTTACATAGTTTATATTTTCAAAGAAAACTGGGAATGAAGATAAAAGCACAAATATCCTGAAGTCAGTAGATATATTATTTCTATGACAATCTTCTGACAAGTTAAAAGTATTCTTCGCAGAAAGTCCTTGCCTTTCCTCAAAATATCTATTTCAATGGATACCAGAATGTTTTGTAGGACCAAGAAACCATTGATGATAAATTTCAATTTATCTTCAAAAATTAGCAGTATTCATCTTGAATTTAAGAACAAAAGCCTGAAAAGAGATATGTCCCTTAACCCAACTCTAATTGAAAGGGAAGAAATAGTTACATTTGAAACATGAGTTGAAATGGAAGTCATGAGACCTAAGTACCAAGACCTTTCTTCCTTGCCCTACATCATTTTAGTTGTCATTTATATACCAGGCTTCCTAGGTTCCTGTGAAATGACAATATTAGGATTAGACATTTGCCTAGTTATATATCACATAGTTGAGAGTTAATGTTGGAAAATGCTTTGCTCTTCTGACAGATGAATGTTTTTAAAATATAATGTGGAGTATAAACATTATTATATGCTAAATATCTCCAGTGAACCACTTAAAGGTAAAATATTTATACTATTCAGATAAAAGAAGGCCAAAGGGAGAGAATGACCCCTAATTACATGAGTTTAAATTATACTGATTTCAGTACAAATCTTTACAATAGTGTGACCAGTGTTTCAACAAATATGATACTGAAGGATAGGTGCCAATGATGTCACCTCTATGGAAAAGGCAAAGCAGTTTTTTTGGGAAAGAAGCAATTGTGGTTGCAACCAGACAAAGCAATGCTATTTCTGCCCACATGAAAGCCAAGTACTAAAGCTGGAGAGGGAATTTGTCATTACTGTTGTATGTGAGACTGGGCCGTTATATGCATCTCTTCATACTCAGGAGGAGAGAGGGAGCATAATGCAGGTGGAGCTGGGTTACAGTGAGATGGGGTAAGGGTAGCTAGTGGTCTTTGTCGCCAAGTATTGGTCTCTTTCTTTGTGTGCTTTTGTATGGATTTTTGATATATTTACTTTTGTGGAAGGCATGCAGGGTGGGTTTACTCCTTCTACTCAGTTTCCTCTATCTTCTCAGAGTACTTTACGCATGTGTGGCCTAGTTGACATGTTTCTGCAGTGTCCAGATATAGCTATCTGCTATTGGTGGTAGTTTGTGACAACTAGGATGATTTAGGGGACTCTATATACTATTTTGAATTGACTGAGATGATGATTTTTGATTCAGACTTCTAATGCCACTTCAGAGGTCATTTAGTGTATCCCTTTTATTTTTCAGTAACTTGCCTAAGGTCATACAGGAAGTAAATAGTGGAACCAGGCTTCAGACTCAGGTTCTCTGACTGCCTAGAAAATGTCTCCTGTAGGGAAAGGGAACATGAGAAATGTCAGACAGTGATTTTCAAAGCCCCAATAACATCTGGGCCTTAGCTAAGATGTCAAGGTCAAAGTTTGTCTTTGCTTTCTCCTTATTTCCTTTTCTATACTCCAGTCCTCCAGGCGGGGTTTCCCCCAAATGCTCCAAAGTCCAAAATGACTTTCTCTACTTTAATCAAAAGTCTTATTCATAAACATATTACAATCAAAGTTATTTCATGCTCAAGTAGAATATATTTCTAAAACTTACAGGAACTGTGGTAAGGTAATTTTTGGTGCAGATCTCCTAACCCTCTCCAACTTGGAAGACAATTTTTGGGACTTGGCATCATTCAACACTTTATTTATTTCTTTTGGAGACAATGGGGTTAAGTAACTTGCCGAGTCACATAGCAAGTAAGTCTCTGAAGCTGCATTTGAACTCAGGTCCTCTGGACTCTACAGTTGGTACTTTATCCACTGTTCCATTAGCTGCCCCTCTTCAGTGCTTTAGAACCTTGAAGCCAACCTGTTGGCTAACTAGGCTGATTCTCTGAGAGTAGGCATGCAGTCCATCACCATGCCCATACATGAAACCTGTCCTTGCACTGCAATAACATGGTTTTTGAGGATCCAGGCTTATCACCGGACTCTACTAAAGTGTCAGAGGTAGGCTTCAGCAAATATGAATAAATAGCTCACCTGTCTGTAGAACTTCTAGTTTTACAAAGTTTTCTTCAGAACAATCCCATGAAGTAGATAGCACATGCTTAGTATTCCCATGTGAAGAAAGTAGTGTTCAGAGGAAAGTCACATGGCTACGTAGTGACAGAGCTAGGAATAAAACCCAAGTATTTTTATGCAAAGTCCAGTACTCTTTTCATTAGACCATGCAGCCTTTGTATGCCATGTTGCTAGTATTCAATTCTTTTCTAACACTGGGCTCATTAGTGCATAAAAGTTTTAATAAGACTAATTAATATCTCCATTAAGAACTTCTTGTGCTTAAAATATCTTTTTCAATGAAATAAAATTATCTAGTAGGGTCAACAGATCTCTAGCCCCTATTTTAAAAATCAATTAACATACATTTATTAATGCTATAACATGCATTATGAATACAAAGAAAGACAGAATTCGTCCCTGATTCCAATGACCTCACATTGTATTGGAGGGGAATATTTGTAAATAGGTAGGTATATAATGCAAGATATAGACAAATTAGATGGAAGGTAATCTCAGAGAGAGAGGTACTGAAGGGAAACAGAAAAGATCTCCTTTAGAGGTGCAATTTGAGTTGATACTTGAAGGAATCAGGGAAACTAAAAGGTGATGGTGAAGGGTGAGTGCATTCCAGGTATGTGGGACAGCATATGCAAAGTCATGGATAATGGTGATGGAATGTCTGAAAGGAGAAACAACCTATAGTCTAGCGTACTGGGAAGAATGTGTAGAGGGCAGTAAAGTGTATACAAACTAGAACTTTAGGAAGGGGCCAGACAGGTATGTCAACCTTTATTTTCTTTCAGGATTGTAGCTAACTCTCTTGCAATTCAAAGTTTGAAAATAGAACTGGCAACATTAGTTTATAGAAATTTTAGCTTTAAATCAATTTCAGCCCATGTTTCATGATTTTAAAAAGATCACTCTCTAAAGAGTACTTTCTTGTTATATTCAACTCAACTGACCTCCAAAGAGAGAGTGTGTACTTAGAACTAAACTGAATTTTATCATAGTTTGTTAAATGATACACTGCTTGGTAGCTTCAGCACAGTGTACAAAAATGACCTTTAGGACAGTTTGGGGAGTGAAATTTACTGGATTGACAGTTCATCTGTTCATCATCTTTGCATGCCAAAGAATATTCAAAAGCCAAAAGAGAGAATCTTAGTTTCTTCCTTCTCAGTTTTCCTCACTAATCCTTTGATGAGCTATAACAGTGTTCTTTCGTAACAAAGTTGTCCTTAGCAGATGTGGACTCTAATTTCAATCAGCTGAGTAATTCTGGAAATATTAGTAGTGGATCACTGCTGTGAATTAGTAAAAGAGAAAGAAAAAAAGTCCTTTCCTTAGAAATGGGGTGTGTGTGTGTGTGTGTGTGTGTGTGTGTATGTGTGTGTGTTTACAATCATTGATTGCTATGACTAGGAAAACCAGATCTTGGGATATATGCATAACAAACATATAGAATGCATATATCTATATGGCTATAACCACACATACACACACACACACACACACACACACACACACACATATATATATATATACATATATATACATATATACATACTATATGTATATATGTATGCATACTTGATGGAGTAAATGTAATTTCTTTTTTTTTTTTTGTAAATGCAATTTCCAAAGGATTCTTATTCTACTTTCCTTTCCCATCCCCTCCCTCCATCATATATTAGTGTATATCTTCCCTAGAAGATCAAAAAAGAAAGTATTTCAATGGAGTCCATTTCTGGATAGGTCAGCCCACTTTGAGCCAGCAAGACTGCTTTTCAGAACCCAAGGAGGTGATGGGCCTTTTTTTTCTTCTTTTTATTGAATCAGGCCCTTGGTGTTGCTTACAGTGTTTCTGGCCTTAAAAATATTTGGAACAGAATTCAGGCTGGAGCATATTGGCAAGTGTATGTAACTCCACCATCTGCTTTGTTTTTTCCCATTCATCAATCCCAATACTTTCCTTTCCTTTTGGTGTTACCCCATTCCTTGGTCAAGTTAGAGAGGGTTTCCTGAAAAATACATGCTCTGTATTTCATTCTTAATTGCTTTTATAGATGTCTGCAAGAGAAATTGCTGCACATTGTAAGTGGTGACAAAATCATCAAAGGGGAGTAAATCATAGATAAGATATTTAAGACTTTTAATATAGAAAAAGAATTAATTAATCACTGATTGGAACCTGTGGGCTTGGCAGCCTAGACTAGATAAATTAAGAAAAGGTTAGGTATTGCTATGTATGACAAATGCAGAAGACTCTTTGTTACTCTGAAGACAAGATTTTTTTTCTTGTTTTTAAAATGTGGCTTAGATTGATGTTAAAAATTCTCTATGAAGCCATTTCTCCTACATATTTTCTTTGCAAAGGTCAAGGCCTGACCTGCATATCTTTCACTTAGATCTACACCAGTGGACCTGCTCTGTCTCTCAGAGATGCAAGAGAATGGTAACTCCCTGGAGAAGGAACTTAGTCATTTACAATGACTAAGATTATTGAAAAAGTGTGTCTGAAAAAAAATCACCTTAGGAACTACAAAGGAAATGTACTTCTATTTACAGTAGCTATATTCCTGTCAAATATATACTTTGCACTCTCAAAGAATTTTCTAGAAAAGGCATTAATTTACTCCCAACCCCTCCTGTATCAAAAAAGGAGAAGGAACAATATTAAATTCTGAGTCCTCTTGCATAAAGTTCACAGGCATGGGAGGACTATGTTTTGAAAGAATATTACTAAATAGCTAATAAAGCAAAATTGCCCAACATAATGCAACCTAATATGTTAGTGGAAGGGTGAGAAATACAGTCCAAAAATCCCAAGAAGGGAATCACTAGATCTTTATCTCCTCTGAATCATTTTAGTTTTATTTCAAAGACTACCTCATGGTCCCAACAATAAATTAAATTACAAGGCTGTCAAAATACTAGAAGTAGTTTAATTTGTCCTTTTTGATTCCTCCTGGAAGCAAGAAGGAAAATAAGAAAAACTGCTGGTAAATCCTTTAACCATCCTTACTATTCACTGGCAATTGTGAATAGAGCTTACATTTCTGGGTCGAAAGCCCAAGTACAGATATGAATGCAATATTAATAGTGGAAAAAAGAAATTACTGTTCAAGTTAACATTAATATTGTAAAGATCTAAACCTTTTGTCTAATAGTCTTAGTGAAATTATACAGTTTTAAAGCTAGTTTATTCTCTAGAGGGAATTCTCCATTTGGGCAATTGCAAAGTTCTTCTAATGACTGCACTTTTTTCCCTGAAACAAAAGCCCATCTTAAAATTATGGGATAAAAGATCCAGATAAGGATACTGGGTGCCAGGGTAGTTAAGTGATCTTCATACCAATATTCTTCTTGGAATGTTGCAGGTCTCTGAGTTGTGAAACACTACAATCCCCAGATAGCTGAAGTTGAAATTCACTTAAAGGGCAATGGAAAGAAGTTACATTGTAGGCACAAGCAGGTTGTAATACATTATAAACAAAGAATCAGGAAGGAAAAGCCATGCAAAGATGAGTGACTGACCCAGACCTGTTGGTAGGTGTGCAATGCTGAGGGAACGGGTGAAAAGCATGGAAAGACATGCATAAAACTCACACAAGAAAAGCTGAAGTTTGTATCACTGGTGAGAATACCCACATCACTGACAGCACAATTCATTGAAGTGTTGGACTGTTATTCTCCAGTGTCAGTTATTTGGATTAAGTAGGAAAAGTGATAAACTTGGAGTCAGGAAACCTGCGCTTCAATCCCAATTCCAACAATTTTTCACTATGTGATTTTTAGGCAAGTTACTTAGCTCCACTTTGAAATATAAATTATTCATCTGTAAAATGGAGATAAATAATATGTTTACTACCAAGAAAGAGATTTATAAGGCATTAAAGTCTCAACTGGCCACTATACATATAAATATAAAAAGAGACCAAATATCCTATGAAATGACATGACAAACCTTGAGTTACTTGGTCCTCCTGCACCCTGTGACAGTAGCAGGGAGGCCAGGTTCTGCATCAGTTAAAAAGAGATAGCTTTGAGCAGTTCTCCTTGTTTCCATTCTTTTGTGGCAAGTAGAATATTTTATTAGTGTCCATGAAGATGGGCTTGGCTCTTCATCTCCACCTTGCTGTTGCTCCCATATGGAACATGGATTCAACTTGGCAAGCTATAGCCTGGGCCCCTGGCTTTCATTTCAGTTTTTTTTCTTTTCTTTTTCTGAGTAGGTAATCCAAAATAGTTCTCACTGTGGGCATGTCCAGGCACACAGGTGACTTTCTGACTTAGGGAAGGATCTAATTAGTGAAATTGACTAGCAATAGCAAGAGAAGCTTCTGCTTGGAGAAGCCAGCCATCTAACAAGAGAAGGAACCTAATCTCTGACCTAGCTCACCAGAAGCTGTAGACTTTGTGTGGGACTGCAGAACTATGTTGGAGAAGTACCCCAGTAACTGCTAAAGCTAAAAATCAGGGGAGCAAGTCTCCTTAGAGCACTAGGCAATTGCTCAAGAAACCGCCCAACTACTTGTTAATTTCACATCTGAACTTTGCTTTTATCTTGCATAAAGTTATATCCAGTTCTGTCTTTTCTTTTGGTTTTTGCACTGAAATCCACCAATCATGGCCATTTGTTAGACTAGGAAATCTCAGCAGAATTATGCTGCTTGGGATCTACCATGAAGACTACTTAGAGACTTATGGGACCTAGTATTTTTTAGCTTACTCTGCAAGTATTTGGGATTCCTTAGGTACCAAATTCTTATTAACTTTCTTTTTAGCTTTCCTTTTATTAAAAAGGTGCCAGTACATATTGGGACATATATAATTTAGTGAGATATAGTAGGACATAATGGATAAAGAGTTGGCCTTGGTCCAAGCTTTATTTCTGACTGACTATGCAACTATGGATAAGTCACTCAGTTTCTTAACGAGCTAGGTAGGTTTCTAAGATTCTAAGTAAGGACTGACAGGGGAACTTTCCTTAATGAGATTTTCCTTATTTCAGTGAACAGTTCTAGCTCCTATGCCTTATAATGTACTGATGAATAGCTTATTGTCTTACAGTAAATAAACTTGGCATATGTTGTGAATGTCATGATTCCTCAAGAACTACTTTAGTTTTTAGAAGTTATTGTCATCAGAGCTTATTTGAATGGTTATTGTTGATAATGATATTAAGAATGGGATGTACTTTTTTTTTTACCAGATTTGAAATTCAGTAATTTTCTGGGTTTTTTTTTGTCATAACAGAGGTCATATTTGAGGACATATATCTATGAATAACATGCAGAAAAGAGAATTTTCTAGAATGTTTTTATTACCACTTTGTTTTATGACAAATGCCAGTACCGTTATATATTATTTTATTTTATTTTTTGGTTGTTTGGATCTGTAATTTCATTGACACAGGGATTTGCTAGTGTAAAAATTCTCTCTATCAATATAGGTCTACAACTTGTACATGCAAAACTTCTAGTCCAGGGGTAGGAAACCTACAGCCTTAAGACCACATATGGCCCTCTAGGTCCTCAAGTGCATCCCCTTGACTGAATCCAAACTTCCCAGAACAAGGCAGTTTGAATTCAGTCAAGGGGATACACATGAGGATCTACAGGGCCACATGTGGCCTAGAGGCCAATGTCTCCTCACTCCTGTCTTCTAGTCTTTGAGAGATACCTGAATTTTTGGGAGGAAAGGGCTTTGGGTCCAAGTCACACGTGAACTAAATGTTAGACTTAAGCCCAGGTCTTCCTGACTTTAGAGAGGACTCTCCATCTACCATGCCATGTTGCCTCTTATTTTGTTAAATTAATTCGTGTATCTTATTTTGAAGTAAGAATAAAGTCAACTTAATCTAAAATATTTCTCTTGAAAATATCTTCTGTTTTTTGTCTATTATTTAAAAAGTGAAGGAATTTCAGAAAGACAAATTGGGAAACATCTTTTGATGGGTTCTCATTTACATGAATCCTTCTACTTCTTGAAGTCACACATTTCTATTCTTTAATATATTTTCAATGTTTAGCACAAATAAGTGCTTAATTCATTATGTATGTATGTATACACCTCTCTATTTCAATTGTAATTTTCTGTCCACTCTTTTGAAATTAGTCTTTAGACTCCTAACTAGACAAGTTTGAATTAATTTTGTAAGTTTTTTTTTTAATGTGTGGGTGTGCATGATTCACTTCAGAAGGTACTTTCTAAAGGGAAAAAAAAGGGAGGTATTTGAAAGTAATCTTTTTCATCTGCTACTTGGTAACTCCCCTCTTCCTCTTAAAAAAAAATCAAACTAGTTGTCAAGGCATGACTTATTCTCTCTGAGTCTGCTTACTATTCCATTGACCTCAACAAATCTACTAATTTTTTTGCTTACCGTTTGCTCTCCTCTTTGAAATTTGACTCACTTGTCCTTTCTTTTTGAAGTCTGCTACAACACTTACTCTTCTTTCTCTTTTAGCCCCCCTTTTTTACTCTGTGACCTTTCTAAAACATTTGGTTCATTTGATAACCACTATTCATCAGTATTCACCTAGATCTGAAAATTTTTAATTCTTAATATTTTCCAAGTACTTTACTTTTCCACTCCTTTCTGTATGATGTAAGCTCCCTACTCCCCACCCCCCACACCTTTTTAAAAATCATTCCTCAAGATTCATATTTCTTTCTTTAAAAGAAACCTATAATTTCTCTAACTCATCTTCTGGTCTTCCTCTTTTATTAGTGGGACTGTTTTAAGAAAGACTTTTAAGAGGATTCACTTTTATAATCTCTGTGTTATCCTCTGAAATTGGCTTGTATGATTAGAAACCATCACGCCAATCCTAGGACTTTTGTTTTGATTCAATAAACATTTATTAAGTGTTTAGTATATGCAAAATATAATGATAGTCACTGAGAAGAAAAATAATATTTATAACACAGACTCTACTCTCAAGGGTCTAGGTGGGAAAATGACATGTAGACAAAAATTATCATATAAATACAGAGAATGGGTCTGTGTAAGTGCTATGAGAAAAATGGAAGACAGAGAATAATTTCAGGAGAAAGGAGAGGAAAGGTGGTAGAGTTGAAGAGAGGAAAAGGAAAAACCAAAACAGACTTCAAGGAAGGAGTGGCATTCAAGTTGGACCTTAAAGGAAAAAAGGTGTCTCAATAGGGAAAGAAAGATGTGCTTGTGTGTGGGGTTGGGGGTGAGGGTGGGGTCAATTCAGGTGAAAACTTAGAAACCACATATATTGAAATAACTGATTCGAAGGACTGTTTGAAAATTATCTCAAAAGTGTTGTATAGAAATCCACCATTAATTGCTTTAAACAATCTCTACTATTTATACCTATGTGTCAACTTTTCTTCCTCTTCTTGTTCACTTACAAACCACGACCATTTGGATGGACATTCTCGTCATTCTCATCTCTCTCCCACTAGACCCTCACACAGCAAGGCATTAATAAATGCTTGTTGACTGAATGACTAACTATACCCCTAAGAACTAGGCCATGCCAGCTCTGCCTCACCCCTCTTTCTTACCTTTTTGTGGTGTCCTTCTACCTAGCACATATTGCTGTTGCTGCTCAGTCATTTAATCATACCTGCCTGTTTGTGATGCCATGGATCATATTGAACCAGGCCCTTCTGTCCTCTACAGTCTCCCAAACTCTGTCCAAGGTCATGTTCATTGCTTCCATGACACTATTTATTCATCTCATCCTCAGCCATCCCCTTTTCCTTTTGCCTTAAACTTTCCCAACTTCAGAATTTTTTTGCAATGATTTCTATCTTCTCATTATTTAGCCAAAGTACTTAGGCTTTGGCTTCAGTATTTGATCTTCCAATGAATAGACTGAATTAATTTCTTTAAGTCTTGACTCATTAGGATATAGCGTGTGCTTAACAAATGATTGTTGACTTGCATTTGTATCTCTTACACTTAGCACATGTTGTTATTTAGTCATTTTTTCCCAGATATATTTGACTCCTCACGAACCCTTTAGGGGTTTCCTTGACAAAGAGTGGTTTACCATTTTCTTTTCCACTTCATTTTACAGATCAGGAATCTGAGGCAAACAGGGTTAAGTGACTTGCCCAGAGTCACACAACTAGTAAGTATCTGAAGCCAGATTTGCACTCAAGAAGATGAGTCCTCCTGGCTCCAGACCTGGTTCTCTATCCACTGTATCACCTAGCTTCCCCTAATACATAGCAAACATTTAATACATACTTAATCATCAATATTTTTTTTTTTAGCAAATTTCACATACTAGATGTATAGGAACACACATACACACATGCAGACAGAAAGTGTAATAAATGGAAAGACATCTGGATTTAGAATTGGAGGCTTCAGATTTGACTTATCACTCTGCTACTTACTCCCTGTGTGACCACTTCTGTCTTTAGTTTCCTCAGCTGTAAAGTGAAGGGATTGGTTTCCATGGCTTTTCAGGTCCTTTCCAATTCTGACATTCTACGTTCCTATTGACAGTATGGTGCATTTGTGAGGGAAACATTGAAGGAGACTTGTCTTTGATTTGTGACTTCTGCTTCCAGAGATCTGCTGGAGGCCCTTCGAAAGGAATTGGAAAGTATTTGGATACTTCTATGCTTTCTTATTTGGCTCAGTTTTGTCTCATTTTCACTGGCCTCTGACTCTTTTCAACTCAGTACACAAATATATTTGGATGGACATAATGGAGTCTTGATGCTTTTTAAATATAAATGGTAAAATATAATAAATATTATAAAATATTCAATTAAAAATTTTAATTATTTAATTATATATGATATAACTGTTATATCATATATAATAATATTATATGCTATATAATTATAATATAATGATAGGTAATTAATTTTGAATAATTAACAATAATTTAATAAAATATAAAATTAAATAAAAATATAACAAATATTAAAATAAAAATAAAAGGATCATGAACGCAAAGGCAAGATCAGCAATATAGATCCATTTCCTTTGAACTTACAAGCAAGTAAGTCAGAATTCTTGAAAGGGAGAGGGGACCTATCATCACAATCTAAAGATTTAAATGGGCAGGTCTTCTCTAAGAGGAAAACATGGCACAAAATGCTTTGAAACAGAAACAAGGTATACACTCAGAATTTGGGGACATAAGCAGAAATGGAAACAAGAGTCAACAACAAGTGGAAGTTTCTCTGTTTGCAGAGGTAATTGACCCTGCCAAATGTTGGAAATTTGGTTGCTAAAGAGACTAAGGTTTCTACCAAACTCCCTTCAGTAAGTATCTAATTTAAAATTTGATTAGTGTAAGATATGTAAGATTAAATCTAATTAACTATAAAATGCCTCTCATGAGATAATACTGAGCATTTGCTTGGGCGGAGTCTAGGAAAAAAAGAAGAATCTCAAAGTAATAGGTTGTTAGTTTTTATCCTTCATTGTCTAAAGGAGAGAGTCACCATAAAAATGGCAATTATTGGGTATCCTGGTCCCTACAAAAGTACACCACTAGATACAGTGGAATGGAGAAAATCAGCCAGGATCTACCATACACAGCATAGTGTAACAATCAATTAAATGCATTAATTGACAAGCGTGAATAAGTATCTGCTATGTGTCTGGAGGTGAAGGCAGCTAGATGGTGCACTAGAGGGAGTGTCAGAATCAGAGGTTGTCGAGTCAAGAAGACTCACTTTCCTGAATTCAAATTTGACCTAAAAAACTTGACTATGGGCAAGCCACTTAACTCTGTTCACCTCAGTTTCCTCATCTGTAAAATGAACTGAAGAAGGATATGGCTAACCATTCCGGTATTTCTGCCAAGAAAATGCCAAATGGAATCATGGAGAGTTAGACAATGGAAAAAAGACTGAACAACAAAATGGGCCAAGGAAAACAAAAATAAAACTTACTCTCTACCCCCTGGAACTAACCATCTAGACAAGGTCATACATGTACATGTACACGTATGTGTACTAATACATATACATGCACACATACCTATATACATACTCATACCTATACACATACATACACATATACATATACACATGTGTGTATGTATGTACTGAATATAATGAATAACATATAATGAATAATATAAATATATAGGCATACGTACCATAAACGCAAGAACATGACTAAGGGAGATCATTAACAGTCAGGGAGGATCAGGAAAAGAGTCCTGGAGAAAGGACTCCAGCTCTCAAACTCAACTAGAGTCTGGGCCACTCAACCCTAATGGCACCCAAAGGCAGCATATTGATTTAGAAAATCACACATTTACATTGTCTATGTTCTACAGTATTTTTATTTGTTTTGTTAAATATTTCTCAGTTACATTTAATCTGCTTCAGGTTGCACTGAGTTTTGAAGGAAATGAAATTTTGGGAGGCTGAGATAATGGAAGGATCATAGGATCATAAATCCCTAACTGGAAGGTATTTGAGAGGACATCTTGATTAACTTCCTTATTTTACAGATGAGGAAACTAATGCCCAAGGAAGTTAAATTGTTTGCCCAATGTCATATAGATATTAAGCATTATAGGAGGGATTTGAACTCAGGTCTTCTTGTTCTGAAGCCTGTGTTCTTTTCACTATGATACAGGGCTCAGACAGTGTGTTCCTCCTTTGTTGCCAAAGAAGACCATGCCATCAGAGAAATGATGACATGACCTGCACTTGACTTTGTTTTGAGTGAGGGAGGGCTGTGCCAGTCTCACTTTTCCTCCAGAGCCATCTGAATCTAGTGACCAGATATTCATCAGGATGACTAGAGATGACCCAGGATGAGGCAATTGAGGTTAAGTGACTTGCCCGAGGTGACACAGCTAGTGAGTGTCAAGTGTCTGAGGTGAGATTTGAACTCAGGTCCTCCTGACTCCTGCACTGGTGCTCTATTCACTGCACCACCTAGCTGCCCTGCTGAGACAGTACAAAGACAATTGATGAAGTATTGTGTATAAGGAATAATAAGAAGGCCAGTATAACTGAACAGTAGTGTTTATAAAGAAAAAATAATGAATAATAAGACTAAAAAAGTAGGGACCAGGCTGTGTAGAACTCTAAATGCCAAACTGAGGAGTTATATTTGATCCTAGAGGTAACAGGGAAGTCACTGGAGTTTATGGAGTAGGAGAATGACATGGCCATAGTTGCACTTTAGGAAAATCACTTTGGCAGCTGAGTGGAAGATGGATCAGAGTGCGGAGGGACTGGAGACAGGGACACAAAGGTCACAATTGCATAGACAAAAGGTGATGAGGGACTGAACAACCACTGATTCTGTTGTCAAGGTACCTTGATAGCAGGACAGAGATCACTTGGAATTATGAATACTCTTATCACTTATCAGGTTCTCCCATTATAAATTTAAGTTAAGTTTGAGTATGACAAGTGTGAATTCCCTGGAGGCCTGATTATCCTTAGGTGAACTAATAAAATCAAGTCAGACCCTGAACCTATATTGAGTCCATCAAAATATAGACATCTCATGAAATCCTTCCTGAGTAGCCAGCTAGTTGGCTATTCTTTTTTCTTTTACCACCATCCATTTATTTGTAACAAAAGCTGGATTAATTTCACAGGTAATAAAAACAGTACTCAATTTGCTAAGGAGTTATATTGTAGCAGCTGGTCTAAGATGACCCTCAGTTCCAAGTCCCCAAGGACCCTTTGACCTCAGGTCCTCTAAGTTTCAGGTCTTGATGGAATCTTTTTCTGAGATTGGAGCTCCATAGTACATTGAGCATCTCTAGATCCTGAAAGGATGGGGTAGGAGGATAGTTATAGTGTGATTTGGTCACTGGGTAGTGTCTGACTCTCAGAACAGCACCCAGGAAGTCTCAGATGGATGAATGGTTAGAGAGATGGAAGGAGGGGGGGGGGTGATGTTGGAGTGTCAGAGGCCATTCACATGGAGGGCCTATTTATCATTCTCTCTTTACTCATCTGGCAGACCCGTAACAAGTACAGATTTTTTTACTCTGCCCAGTGTCCCTTCAGATGTTTTTGCTCATTTAACGACAAGATAAAGGGTTAGATGATCAGAAACAGTGGTGTTTCATCCTGCTACCATCTGAAGGCAGAGAGGAGAAGATAAGGTGAAGCTGAGCGATGTGAAGTTCAAAGCTAGAAGGAAGGCAGTGTTACCAGAAAATACACCCCCCACTCCCACCCCAATGCAGGATTATTATTGTTGTTATTTTTGCAGTTTCTAGGCAAGATGGAGGAACAGCTTGCATATTTTATAAGGCATATAAATTGGTAGTCTGTGAGTACCTGTCACAGCATAAGGAAAGTGAAGGTATGGTAACAGTTCAGGGTGATGCCAAGGAGCTGGAAACAGGAAGGGAAAGAGACATTTTTAAAAGGGACATCATAGAAAGTAGCAGTTAGAGAAGGGAAATCTGATTAGATCATCAAGAGCAGAAAAAGGTCCATCTCCCAGTAGGATGCTGTAAAGCCCTGACCTCAGTCTCTCTTAACCTCAAGCTGACCAACGCAAAGCTTTTTGGCAAAAGGCAGAGGGCAAGGTAGCACCTGAAACACTTCAACGTACCTTGGATTTGTCAAGAGTTTGGTTGTGTCAATTTTGTTTGGAGGCCGGCCACCTATGAATCCAATCACCTGTCTCAGACTTAGCCTACTGCAGTGGTCTCCAGCTCTCTAACTGCATTTGTAGGGCTTCCTGTTAGGTGATAAAAGCCTCTCTCTTAACCTTAGGGTCAGATCAGTAGCTTCAGGAGGAAAGTTTGTTTGGCTGTGTTAGTGGTCCCAAGTAGCTCAGATAAAGTAAACTCAGCTTTCCACCCAGGAAAAGGAAATTAGGCTTGGAAAGAATCCCAAGCATTTTAAAGGATACCCTTTCTTTGCTGGAGCATATAGTCATGATCTTTTTAGCTTGCCTTTTTGCAAACGGGTCATCTGTATGCAAGATCTTTCAGCATTTGTATTATTTGTACAGAACCCTTTGATATATGGATTTCCTCCAGCCCCTATAAGGATAATTTTAAAAATTGGATGAGGCAGAAGCAGACACAATACATTATTGTTCTTTTCTGGCCCACAAGGAAACATAATTCCAACCCGATTTGCTTATCTATGAGAACCTCTGCTTGCCATTCACCTAGTGCTCCTGACCCCAAGCCCATTTATTTACTACAGCACAGGAAGCCTGTCTGAAGGCTGTCAGCTTAGGTTTATCCCAGGAGAGGTATCATTAAATCCAAGGTCTGCAACTGGAACATGCATAACTGACTAAGACTGAACTACTGGGCAAATCATAATTGCACAGATAAAGTCATTGAGGAGATAAATATATAGCTGCATTGCTCCAGGGTTCTGGGTCTTCCCCAGGCATCTATACAAAAGTTTCAGTGGTTTGGCATTATCTCCAGGAGTTTCACAGGCAGGAGAGATGTGTAGCCAGACTAGAAATATCACCATAAGATAATAGAATTAGATTTGGTAGAGTCCTTAAAGATCACCTGGAGAAACCAAGGGTCAGAAAAGTGAAAGAATTTGCCTACAGTCACACAATTATCACATGGGATACCAAAGATTGGAAGGCAGGTTCTCTGATTCCAAAGGTGTTCTTTCTCACTGTACCAGGATGCCTCTGCATTGGCTGACTAGGCAATGCCTTTATTTTTGTACAGCTTACTAGTCATTTCAGAGAAAACTTTCAAACTCTTAGATAGGATTTTTAGTTGGCAAAATGCCTTTAATATCCTTACTTTTTCTTAAGTCCACTTCCCAAATTACCGATGATAATTGGGGAGCTCTACACTAGAGGGGAAGATGTGGCAAAATGAAAATTCAGAGCTCTACACTCATTAACAGTTTCAGGGAAAGAAATTGTATTTTGGGCATCAGTGTGTGTGGGTTGGATGGAAGTTTCTTGAACATTCTAATGTGTATCCAGCTAATGAGGGAAAAGGGGCTTGGAGGGAAGAAAAAAGGAATAAAATAAAGTTACATGATACCTTCTTCATATATTTAAAAGGAATAGCAAGTTGTACGTAATAGATTTGCAATTTCACCATTTTTACATAATCACCTTTTCCCCTCTATTCTGCTATGTTGTGGAAATGCTTGTTTTATTTCTTAAGTTTAGAATAAAATAAATAAAATTTAAAAATAGATGTGAAGGTCTTGTGGAGGTTAGAGAGAAGAGAATTGTAATAGAATTGTAATAGAGCTTGGGACTTCAAACAGAAAGCAGAATGAAAAGAAAACTGGAAATAACTAAAAATATGTCCGTTGAGATTGGAAGCTTAGATCAAGGAACATGAGCAGGGTCTACTGGGTCCTCAGGGTGGGTTCAGAATGGAGTGGGGCTAAGGATGGGAGGTGGGGGGAAGGGAGGAGTCAGAGTATTTTGTGGGTAGGCTAGAAGACATTTTAAAACTTGAATTCAGCTATATTTTGAAAGGTAGGAGAGGAGACAAAAGAAATTAGTTTAAATCTGAAGCTGAGGGATGGACTTGAGGCCCAAACAGAAAAGGATTCTATCCCTCCTAGGACCAGGGTGGCTGAGTAACTAAACTTTGAATGTGGCTGGATATAATTATTCAATTCTAAAATTAAAGAAGAGAAACACAGTTTATATTTCCAGGGAATGTTACAATCCATCTTTCATTCAACTACCAACATGATTTTCCTAAAGTGCATCTGACTATGTCATTCCAATAGTCTTCTGCTATTTAAAGTCTTTCAAAGCTAAGTCCTGGTGTTAATATATGTTACTCCTTTCCTGCAGTAGTCTATGGTTCATTTAAATGATCTTTTTTGCTGTCTCCCATATTTGACTCTCCTCCCTTCTCCATAGGGACAGCTAGGTGGTGCAGTGGGTAGAGTGTTGGGTCTGGAGTCAGGAAGAATCATCTCCCTGAGTTCAAATCTGGCCTCAGACACTCCATAGCTGTGTGATGCTGGGCAAGTCGTTTAGCCCTGTTTGCTTCAGTTTCCTCATTTGTAAAATGAGTTGGAAAAGGAAATGAAGAGCAAACCACTCCAGTATCTTTAAGAGAACCCCAAATGAGGACTGAGAAATGACTGAACAACAAAAAAAATCCTTCTTCATGCCTTTCCATTGGCTATAACCCATGTCTATACTATACTCTCTCTTCACCTCCATCTCTTAGAATATTGATTCTTTCAAGATTCAACTCAAGTACTTTTTACATGAAGCCTTTCCCAATGCCCAGGATGATTGGTGCTCCCCAAATTACTTGGTTTCCTTTTTGAATATTGTGTATATATCTCATCTCCTTCAATAGAATGTAAATAGAATGTAAAATAATAGAATTTGAGGTCAAGGACAGTTTAATTTTTGATTTTATGTCTGCTGTACCTAGGCTAGTACATAGTAGGTGTTTCTAAATGCTTTCTTATTGATTGATTGCTATTAGAACATAGGCAATGGTAAGGACACATGGTGGCCTTCAGCATAGCTATCTGAGTTCCTTTTGTCCTGATGTGGGACATGTTACCATATTTTGTGAAATTCAGCCAGGTGAGGTCTGCCAAAATCATTGGTTGGATTTGGTAAGGCTCTGCGACATTGGGGATTATATTCTTTTAAACTCAGAATAGAGAGGTAGAAGGAGATGTAGTAAATAGAGAGCTTGTCTCCGAGTCTAGAAGACCTGGCTTCAAGATTCAGCTTTGATAGATAAACACTGATTTTATGACCTGGACCAGTCCAGTAACTTCTCAGTGTCCCCAATAACTTTCTAAGACGAATTTCTAATCTGCATTGGTTAAGGGAATTTCCTCACTGGGCATTCACTGTAACAACAAGATAAAGTCAAGACTGAATAGTCAGTAGTAAACAAAGAGAGCTGGTGTATGTACTTTTAAAATGCACCAACCTAGGGGAAAGGCAACAATAACAATAGATATTTACGTAGCCCTTTAAAGCTCGCAAAACACTCTACTTGCATTGACTCATCTGAGTCTCATAAACTTTTGAGCTTGGAGCTAAAGGTATTAATATTTCCATTTTGCAGATGAGGGAACTGAGGTTCAGGGAAGTGAGTTGCCCAGAGTCACTTCCTGCTCAGGCAGGATTGAGATGTGGGTATTTGGGACTCCAAGTTGGTGCTTCATTTGTTTTTTCAACTGAAATAGTTTTATTTATTTTTATTTTTTCAATAGTATTTTGTCCAATTACATGTAAAGACAATTTTTAACATTCATTTAAAAAATTTTAGTTCCAGATTTTTTTCCCTCCTTCTAACCCTCCTTAAGATGGTAAGCAATTTGATATAGGTTGTGTATGTGCAATCATGCAGAACTTATTTCCATATTAGTCATGTGTGAAAGAAGAAACAAGGCAAAAGGAAAGAACCAAAAAAAATAAAGAAATTGAAAATAGTGTGCTTTGCTCTACTTTCAGAGTCCGTCAGTTCTTTCTCTGGATGTGGGTAGTACTTTCCATCATGAATCCTTTGGAATATCACATTGTTTCTAAGCAGGCAACTTTGAATACTCCAATAATAAGCAGGATAAAGATACACATAGAGACTGGTTGGTACAATTCCTTCTTTGCCTGGTGGCTAGACTTATGATTTTACCTGTCAATTTGGCTGTTTCTGTGCATCCATCCTTCTTCTTCTTTCCAAGGGAAGGGGCCCAGCTTTACTGGACTACCCCAGTTGAAACTGGGTAAACTAGAAATGATTGCAAATGTCTACTAGAAGTAGCCAAATGACTGAAAGGGGAACAAAACATGAAGGGTTTGGAAGAAGCTATCGAAATTACTTAGGATTTACCATAATCCATGTATAGGTTCTAATCACAAAATTCCCTTACACTGTAGAAAAATGTATCCTTTATATTGACTCACTATATTTGGTGGACTATGGGAGGACAAGATAGGGAAAGGGTATCAAGGAAGAATTAAAAGTCATGAATCCTCTGTATATGAATGAATGAAAAAGCATCTATTCAGTTTTTTATGATGTGTAAAACGCTGGACTGAGTTCTTTGAATATAAAGACAAATGAGATAGGCTCTGTTCTCAGAAGCTTGTGTTCTAGAAACGAGATAGAGTCTCTGGAGAAGAAGGCTACCCTTTTCATGATTCCTCTGGTGGTGGCAGTGAAAATGGCAAGGGGATGGAAGCCTTGAGGGATTCCCACTTTACCATAATATTTATCTGCTCACTGAGGGATGAGATTGATAAATACACTCAGTTTAGGGCACTGGGTATGGTTTGTCCTCCATCTTAATCAGTCACTGTAGAAATTGTGAAATTCCTTTTATTTCCTTCAAAGAGTCACAGAATTGTACCTGGTTTTTGAGTAGGAAAAAAAAAGGAGTTTACAGTGAATGTGCTGAAGAACCATATTACCTTTGTAATACAGTGCCTAGAAGTTGACCCTTGTGTTTACCATGGCTGTTAGAGACTAGGCCTCTTAGAAAATCACAAGTCACTAACGAGTCAGTTACAGTATTTGTGCTGTCATTGGTTCTCTTCCAGAATGAAGGATGAACAAGTTTTTCACTGGATAATCAACGGACAGTGGCTAGTATGTACAAACAAGCATTTTTGGTATGTGTGGCTTAAATAATCTATTATTATCACATATATTACAACATTGCCAAACTATGTCTCCTTTTAGAGGCTAAGATTATTATGATGTAAGGGATTAGTATCATGATTATGATACTACTAATGATAACTATAGTAAATATTGCAGTCAAGCAGTCACTGAACATTTATTAAGCACCTACAAGATGCCAGGTACTGTGCTCAGCTCTGAGGACACAAAGACTAAAGTGAAACAATTCCCGCTCTTGCAGACCTTAGATTAGGTAGACATGAACATATACAAATAGAAACGAAATAGAAATATAAGCTATTTATACATATATATATTTATATCCCTATTTTAATCTATATCAGCATCTGTATCTATTGATATATTTATCTTGCAAATTAGAAAAGCTTTCATGTAAAAAAGTGACTCAGCTGAGCTGAGTCTTGAAGGAAAAGAGGAATTCCAAGACCTGGAGGTGAAGAAACATTGAATTCTAGGCATGGGGGACAGATAGTGTAAAAGCATGAAGAAAGGAGATGGGTGTTGTATGTGAGGAACAACAACAAAACCCACTTGTCTGGACCCCAGCACGTGGGAAGTGGACTGAAGTATACATAATAAGACTGAAAAGTAGATTGGGACCAGGTTGGGGTCTTTGGAGTTAACAGGGACATGTACACACCTGAGCTCTTGAGGTGCCCAGCTCTGTTGTCTTCTCTCTCCCTCCTTCCCTCCCTCTCTACCTCCCTCCCTCTCTGCCTCCCTCTCCTTTTTTCCCTCTCTCTCCCCCCTCTACTCTCTCCTTCCCCCCTCTCTTCCTCTCTTTCCTTCCTCTCTTCCTCGCCTGTTCCCTCTCCTTCCTTTCCTCCCTTTCTTTCTCCTCTCCTCTCTCTTCTTCCCTTGCCCCCAAACAGTTTTAGATCAGCATCTCTCTATTCTAAGACTAATTGTTATCAACATGCTAATAAGAATTAGTATCCTTTTCCCTATCCCAAATCCATATAGAATTATCAACTTCTTGGACTACTTTTAAGGTCTAAAAATGGAGGATGGGTTTAGCCTTGGAACTGAGAAAAATAGTAAAAATAGAACTCATTAAGAGCTTTTAAGATTTTCATCCTCCATATTCTTGCTCCATAACCTTGCCTGCTATATTCACATATTGCCATTTTTTGTATCTTGGACAATAGAACAGTGGGATAGGTTTCCTTATTTATTTATTTGTTCCTTTGAGAAAAAAAAATTTTTCTTTAAAGAAAAGATTTTGAGGTTAATTAGATTTTCCTCTTAAATCTTGATGTTTATTTGTTTATATGCTTGTCAAGATATGATTTTTCTCTTTTATTTCCTTTGTCCTCCCGAAATTGACAATATTCACCTTTCTAATTAGAAGTAAGCAAAGGTACTCAGCTACCTTTAGATTCTCATTATAAAAGACTGTGAGGGAAGAAAGACTCAAGATCCTATTTTAGGAAGGCAGCCAGGTGGTGCTGCACTTGGGGTTCAAATCAAGAAGTTCAAACTCAAGAAGATCTGAGTTTAAATCTTATCTCCAAAACTCACTGTGTGATGCTGGACAAGTCACATAACTCAGTCTTTTTCCTCATCTGTAAAGTAGGGCAATATAGCAGTTCCTGGGATCATTTGTGAAGATAAAATAAGATAATATTTGTAAAATGCTTTGCAAACTATAAAGTGCATGGACTTATTATTTCAAGATAATTTTAAGCATTCCTTGTCACAGGCATGCTTGAAACCACTCTTCTCACATGTTGTCTTTCTTGGAAACTGCAATGTAGTTAGATTGTTCAGGTTGTAGCAACACTAAACTTGCATCCGTGTGTGTGTGTGTGTGTATGTGTGTGTGTGAATGCCAGGTGTAGAGGAGTGATTGGAAGGAAAGTCCTCTCCTCTACTTTCTTTCCTTGTCACACAGCATTTGAGATACCCAGGCATTCCTTATTTGGAATGGTGGGAGAATAAGAATAAAAAATGTTTACTATCTCATAGACTCTTTGAGTTGGAAGTCATTGAGTGTTGTACTCTGCATAATACAGTGACCACTTCCATAGGTGGTCTTTTAACTTTTACTAGAAAACCTGCAGCACTACAGGAAAACTGTTTCTTTATTTTTTGGACAATTCCAATTGTTAGATAGGTTTTTCTTTCTCCTTCCCTACTCCAACATTAGGGACAATAGGTAATGCAGTGGATAGTGCGCTGAGTCTAGAGTCAGGAAGACAAGGTCACATCTAGCCTTGGATACTAGTTGTGTGACCCTGGGAAGCCATTTGACCCTTGTTTGCTTCAGTTTTCCCACTGATAAAATTAGTCTATTAATAGCACCTAATTCCCAGGATTGTTGTGAGGATCAAGTGAGATGATAATTGTAAAGCACTTAGCACAGTGCCTGGCATAAAGTAAGCTCTATAGGAATATTAGTTATTATTATCAACTATGGTATGAAGTAAAATCTGCTACCAAGTTCTGCCCACTTTTCTTGGCTCTATTGATCAGAGCAAAGCAGAATAAGTGTATTCTCTTTTTTACATAATAGTCTTTCAAGTGTTTGAAAATTGCTATCTTGTCCTCCATCAGATTTCTCATTCATATTTGGAATTTAACTATAATTTTGCTTTAGCAGACTTTTGAATTACATCTTCTTACACAAATAATTTGTAATGGTAGTACTTCTCAAGCATCTGAAATAATTCAATTATAATGTAGTCTAATAACATCCCACAGATAAGTTTTTCCACCTAAACTTTATTTTGAACCATAACATGATGGTACTTACAAATCTATGTTAGCTATTTGGTTTTTAAAGTCTAAAGAGTATCAAAGGATGAAACCCTTTATATATATCCTGTGACGAACAGCAGTCCAATTACTCCAAACTCAAGATGACTTGGCCTTCATAATTCAGACTGGACTGACTGTAAGGTTTAGGAACTGTCAAAAGCCATTCACTTGGTCTGTGACAGCCTACAAAAATGTATTAAATATCCATTGCTGAGGTAGGAAAGCAACTCAGTTACTACTGGAAAACATCATAAAATTTGGTCTTCAGATCTTGAAAGATGTTCCATACTATGAATGGAAGTATGCTTCTGGCAATTTTTAAATGTAAGATTCATGTGATATTAAAGGCATGAATTTTAAAAGAAATAGAATTTTTGAATGTGTGCCAGTTCCTTGTTGGATTGATGTTTATTTAATCTCTTTGTAAAAAAATGTAAATAATCTGTTACTATACTAAGTAAATTTTATTTTGATGTCTCTTACTGTCATGAAACTGCATGGATGTTGCAATCCTGAAGACTATTTTGAGATCTTACTGAGTTGCAAGGGGTTCTGCAAAATGAAATTTTGCATCTGTAGAACTGGAGCACATCCTAATTACTGTCCAAACAAAGCAAGATTGAGAGAACACTTTGGTGGTTGCTTAAACAAATCTAGAGAGAATGGTTGGTTGTCTAATTCTTCAAAGAATTAATATGCTGAATTAATTAAATGCAAACCTGGCATGTGATGAGATGGCAATGGCTTCCATGACTGTTTTCTGTGTAGCGAAAAGTAAATTGTTGCTGACCCTGTGCTGGCGTATTCTGGTTTTCTCTTCAAGTATTTTTTAAGTTGTAAACTTTTTACTACCAAATGTCACCAGATTTGAAGCTTTAACTATTTCACTCCTCCACTCCCCTCATACTCACCACAGTAAATGTATATTTCAGTTAATATTTCTTTTAATCCTATGTGTCACCAAATACATTTTTTTGGTTCTGTACATTCAGCGTTAAACTTCATAAAACCAGGCAATGAATTGTTGTTTGTTGTTCAGTCATGTCTGACTCTTGGTGACCCCATTTGGGGTTTTCTTGGCAAAGATACTGGGTTGTTTACCATTTCCTTCTCCAGCTCATTTTACTGATAAATAAATGGAGGCAAACAGGGTTAAGCAACTTGCCCAGAGTCACACAGTTAGTAACTGTCTGAGGCTAAATTTGACGTCAGGAATATGGTTCATCTTGACTCCAGGCCTGACTCTCTGCTCACTGTGCCACCTAGCTGCCCCAGATGATGAATAGATGTCATATATGTTTGTATACTGGAACTGAGGCAAGGAAAGTAGAGTCAGGGAGATGTGAGTTAGAATTCTGCCTCATACATTTACTAGCCATAGGATCCTGGATAAAAAACTTCTCTCTGTTGCAGTTTACCCACAAGCAAAATGGGGATAATAGTGACACCTCAGAGATTTGTAGTTGGGATCAGATGAGATAGTATGTAAAGTGCTTAACAAACTTTAATTTGCTATATAAATGCTAGCTTTTATTATTAGCTCTATTTTATACATTTGAAGTACTATAAGGCACAAAAGAGAGAAATTTTTAAGTGCTTATCTTCTTAGGGCAGATCTTAAGAAGTGATGCAAATTAACTGGCCTTTTGAAACCCAGGACTTCCTTTCTTCTTCAAGAGTCCCGCCGTGTCCCGTCGGTAATGATTGTTTTGGGAAGCCTTCATGTCTCACCAAGGTCTCATCAAGCACTTCTGTTCTATCTCCTCCTCTCATCTCCATTATCTGTTGTCATTTGGAAACCAAAAATAAGACCCAAAGATAGCAAATCTCTCTGTGTCTGTCTCTCTCATTCTGTGTCTCTCTGATAATCTGACATAGCGTGGATTATATAAGAACTATTAAATTACTAAGCTGATGTTTGCAGATACTAATTAAACAGTATTTTATATCACATTTTATGGGATTTTAATTTTTTTTCACAAGACTCTTTTAGTGTAGTTTTGGTGTTTATGGTTTTGACTGCTCCCTACCTCCCAAATCTATCCGAGAAGAGATAAAGTTTCCTGTTTTCCAGAAATGAGTCCTTAGATATCATTACCTTATTTGTCAAGTTGGATGATACTGAATGATTCAGAGTTGGCCTCTATTATGCCAGTTCAATAGCACTGATTAAATGAGTAGGAGGAAAATGCTCACCCATCGGTAACCTAGAGCAGTCATTGCTAGGAAGAGCAAAAGGTTACCGAGAACTTCATGCCTCTGATGTACATGGTACAAAGCCAAAGAGTGAATAATACTTTCAAGAGAAGCACAGCAGCCGGCAAGGACAGTCAGCATTAACAAAGCTTAACCTGTTATAAACATTGTAGGAATATGATTTGCCCTCATCTTGTGACTCCCAAGGGATAGCACTGACTGTAAGAAGTGTTATATTACAGATACCAATTAAAAAATAATTTACATCATGCTTCATAGGATTTTAATTGGATCTCCCCAATTGAAGGTTTTCACAAGCCTTCTTTAATCTAGGTGGCTTTTATAAAGTTTTGATGATTACGGTTTTTACTATTCCCTGCCTCCCATATCTTTTCAGAAGAAGGAACTTGGGGAAAATTGGGAAATAAACTGGCAAAATTTATTATTATTGATGCATTAGTGGTTATTTCATAGTAGGAAGTAATCTTCTAGAAAAAAGGAACGTGTGTGTGTGTGTGTGTGTGTGTGTGTGTGTGTGTGTGTGTGTGTAGCTACTGTGTTAACTTGGTAGCATAGGGGATAGAGCTCTGAGTATTGTCAGGGAATAGCTGAATTCAAATCTGACCTCAGACACATCTTATCTGGGTGATCCTGGGCTAGTCACTTAACTTCCTTTTTCCTCAGTTTTCTCAACTGTAGAATGGGGATAGCGGGCACCTTCTTTACAGGGTTCCTGTGAGGATCAAATGAGATAATATTTGTAAAAGTGCTTAGCACAGTGCCTGGTACGTAGTAGGAGTTATACAGACACTTACTCCTTTCCCTTTCTCCCACTATTCACAGAGGCTGGACTAATAGATGGTTGTTGAATTGACCTCAGTTGAATTTTCATTGCGATCACTTAATATGTGCTTGTGCCTATTCTAGACTCTTGGGATAACAAGATAGAAAAAGATGACAGTCCCTGTGGTCGAAGAACTTTTTTAGCCTTGTAGGGAGGATGCAGCAAATAAGTAATTATACTTATGATAGAGGCGGACTCCATCGGTCAGTCAATAAACAGCACCTACTATGTACTTGGTACTGTGCTAGATTTTGAGGACATAAAGACAAAAATGAAATATTCCTTGCCTTCAAAGGCCTTTTATTCTATTATATATACTACAAGGCAGCTGGATACTGTAGTAGATTTAGTGGTGGACTTGGAATCAGGAAGACCTGAGTTCAAATCCAGCCTTAGACTCTTATTTAATTGTGTGACACTAGGCAAGTCACCTTCTTTCAGTCTTCATTGCCTCATCTGGAAAATGAGGATAATAACACCTTCTTCACAAAATACTTTTTTAAGATCAAATGAAATAATCTATGCAAAGCACTTTACAAACCTTAAAATCCTATACCAATATTTGTTATTTATTAGGAGAGACAACACTTGCATATATAAGTTTGGGATAGTATCTGGAACCAATTTCCTTGCTTATGAGTAAGGAGAATGCCCAAGTACTAACGCAAGTCCCATTTCTAATCCAAATACTAATCCAAGTACCTATTTCTAACCTAAGTATTCAACAAAGCAAGAATTCTGCTGATATACCATAAACTTGGCGATGAAACAGTTTTTCTGTGTTACATTTATAGACATGGTATTAGGTAAAGTAGAATTAATACAATTGGAAGTTAACAAATTTGCACTAATTTTTATAATAGCTCATAATATATACTCTTATTAAAAGCACATAAATACTTTGCTCTATCAAAAAGAGTGTGTGTACTTCTGAGAAGTTCTGTGTCAATTGATTTTGTCAAAAAGTCATATCTTTGGGGATTTATAGGATCATTTAAAATGTACTAATGTTGCTATTTAAGTGAGTCATGTGATAAATCTTTTTGTAGTCAGGAATTATTTTCCAAAGAAAATACTTATTTCCTAATTTATATTTTTTGGAAATTTGAATTTTCATATATTCTTTAAGCAACATAAACCTGTAAAACAACTGCATTTTAAAAAAATTCACTCCAGATGAGCAAACTGCCTCTACTAACACAAGTCATCAAGTTCTCTGAAATTTATAGACTAAGCTACCTAGAGCAAGAGCTACCAAGACCTAGAGCAAGAACATTGAGAAGTGACTTACCTAGGATCACACAGTCATATTTATCAAAGGTAGGACTTGAACTCAGATCCTTCTGGCTCTAAGGCCAACTTTCTATCTACTATGTCATGTGGTAAAATAAATACAAAGTAAAGATACTAGTACCAGGGTAATAAGGGAAGGCCTCTGGTGGAAGGTGCTGCTTGAGCTAAGAATGAAAGTTAGAGGCAAACTGCTCTAGGCACAAAGGAGAAGGGGCTGGGACTTTTGTATTTTGAAGAGGGATCTGCTCTATCCTTGGTCACCAAACTAAGGAAAAAAATAAAACATCTCAGAGGTCTGTAACCACTGGACTTGCTGAGAACCAGTCTCGCCACCAAAACCCCACTCTGCATCGTGGCATCATTCACCTATTTCCGCAGGAAAGCGGAAGCAATAAAACTCAGCCTTCTCTAGCACTCTAAGCACTTTCCTGGAAATGATCCTACCAAAACATAAGCAATATCAGTCTCATTTGGAAGATAAGGAAACTGAGGCTCAGGGAAGAGAGGTATAATGACTTACTAAAGGTTACCGACATAGTGAATGACAGAGCTGGGATGCCAATACACGTCCTCAGGACTCCAAATCCAATGCTCTTTCTAGTACTCAGCAGAACTATTTCTGGGACATCATGAAATGGCTATTTTCTAGGGAGTCCTCTGGGGTAGGATGGGGAGGAGAGACTGAACACAGAATTTCATGAGTGTGCATCATTAATATCCTTTGCCATCTTGGGAAACAGAAAGGATATTATTGGTGCCAAGCATGAATGCAGTCAGGTCCCTGAGTATCTAATCAGCAGATATTTATCAACCTAGATTCCCACCTTTTCCAAATTGCTCCATTCCAAATTCCATGTAGAACATGGAAAGCATATTTTGAATAAATAAAAACATCAACTGGCCTAGAATGGGTTAAGACTCCCAAAGCCTGTCCTTTCCTTACATGGACATACAGAGTGAAAGGTTTTTATAGATTAGGTTTAGTTTTCAAAGTCTCAAAAGCTTTAGCCAGTTTGGGGTCCCACTCTAAGGAAGTGAGTCATGGTCTTGAGTAGCAATTAATGGTTGCAGTCCTTCCCAGGCCTTGTGCTTAATTAGATAATGACTGTGATGGTGGAACACTTTAGGATATAAGAGGCAAACAATGGCTGGGGTGACTGAAGTAATTAGCCCAGGAATTCCTGGATACCAAACAATTGGCTCAGTTGTCTCCCACACTTTCAAGTGAATATGGGGAGATCTGGTAAACAGAGGGAAAAGGGAGATGAGAGGTTTAACTAGAGAAAATTGATTCCTCAATTTCCCCATCAGGTCCCTTCTCAACAAGAAGGCAGGGCAAGATGAGATCAAAAGGAAGGAGTGTTTGAACAACAGATCCTCAAATAAGCAGGGAAGGGGGTATGTCTCATGACATCCCTTAGGTTTCCCTTCAATGTCCATGACTTGATGGGTTGAGGGGCAAGTAGGGCCAGGGTAAATGGTTAAAATGGAAGATGCAGCCCTCATATCAATTGTAAATCAGGTAACCTTACCTTCAACCTCGATATATGCCCAGGGCTTAGCAAGAGAGATGGAGAAAGTGAAAACACTGCCAAGCCCCAGGCTCTCCTGTCTTTCTGAGTCTTGAGAAGACTGGAGGACAGGGTACCAGCTCTACCACTTTTCCAATGTTGGGGACAATCCTTCCTCCAATGTCTCCTCTGGTCACATGGGCCTGGTCCCACAGGTATTGGTTCCTTTGTCTTCTTCTGGGGGGTGGTGGCTCCCAAGTGGGGCACTCCTTGGACCAGTGACCTTCCCTGTGGCATCAAAAGCAGATTTCCCCACTGCCCAAGTGGCTGGGCTTCCTCCAAAGAAGGCTTACTCCTTGGATCTTTACATGGCCAGGGCAACAGACAAGAATTGTGCATGTTCTCTATCTAGCACTTTTACTTTGTTCTCTTTCCTTTGCTGAAATTAGGTCTCTGCAGTTGAAGACTCCAAAGGCTGTCTTCAGTAATTGGCCCTGAGGTGTTTGGGGTCCCACTGCCAATTTCTGCAGTTTCCTCCTAATATCTTGAGCAGACTGACTAATAAAATACATGCTAATAATTGCTGCCCCTTCAGGATCCAAATTTGTATACTTTTTAATAGCTTCTACTAGCTGGTCTTGAGAAAGGGCAGAGTTTTCCTTTTCTCCATGAATAATTTCCTTAACTTTTTAGAAATTTATTTGTTTTTGAAATGCAGTTCTCAGGCCTTCTAACAGGCAAATTACCATGTGGTCTTGCTTTCCTCTATGCTCACTCTTATGACAATCCCATTTTGGGTCACTAGTGGGAACAGCAGCTGTTCTGGGGGATATTTTCTAGGGTAATTGCTTGCCAGACGATCCTTAAACTTTTGGGCTTGTTCTCAGATTTTCCTCTTCTTCTCAATGGTACAACAGATGTAGAAGAGGACCTGCAAATCACCCCAAGAAAGCTCAAATTGTAGGGATATATCCTTAAAACCCTCAGTAAATTAGTCGGGTCTTCTGAATATCTCCCCAATTTCTCTTTAACCTGAATGAGGTCTGGGATGGACAATGGGATGTGCACTCTAATCATCCCAGTAGGTGAGACAGGTACTTCCCTCAGGGGAAAAAAAAGTCTTGAAGAGGCTTGGGAAGAGAGATAGGAAGTCCCACTTCTTGTGAGGGAGGGGCTGGGGAATGCTAAAGAACTGGATTAAGCTGCAAGGCCAGGAGACTGGCTGGCAAGGGGAAAGAGCAGTTGCCACCTGAGGAGGGGAAGGGGTCAGAGAGGAGACTGTGATGGGGATGGGACCTGAGGCCTGAGTGGGTATCACCGCAGGGAGAGAGGCTGCAGAGGGAGGCACCTCAGCAAGGCCTGTGGTTAGGGCTGGGGGAAATTGGGGTGGGGATAGTAACTGGGGAGGTGGTAGGAATGGAGACCAGAGAGAGGAGGGGGCCTGAAACCCTGGGGGCCATAAGAAGGGGGTCATCAAAAATTTCCAGTTGACCCCCATTGCCCCTTTGAGGGGCAGTTGTAGCTCTGAGCATCTTACAATCTTTCCTGAGAACAGGATTCTGAAAGAGTTTGACAAAGGCCATTATGTAGGAAACTTCTATTCATTTTCCTTCTTGGTGGCAGTATAATTCTAACTGTAAAGTTCCAAAAATGGGCCATGATTCATGGCCCTCTAGGTGATACTGAGGCCAAACAGTGTTGTAAAAGAGCACCAACATTTTCTTTTTAAGTTCTTTAGAGAAACTAAAATTTCCCAATTTTGTAAAAGACAACTCAAAGGCAAACTTTTGGGAATTAAAAAGGATTGATCCATTCTAGGCTTGGGGACTGGAAGTCCCTTCCTATGTAAAGGAGGATCTAAAAGTAAGCCTAGAATAACACATAGAAAAAAACAAGGCAAAAAAACCCATTACAAAGGTACCTGAAGCTTTCCCAATTCCCTAGCACAGAGAGAATTGAAAGAATCTGGCATACACTTCCGAAGAGGGCATCTGTCCCTGCCCTCCACGCTTCATAAAGTGTTCCCAGGTCCACGGCCTCCAACATAACCACTAGACTGAGAACCTGTCTAAGATAGCCTCCTAGCTGTCTGACCTACAGACAACGTACTAGGACCTGACAGAGCAGGCCTGAAAAATGCTTCCAAGGTACTTGGAGAGGAAGAAGGGGATAAGGAGAGGGGGAGGCTTACATACCTTCCAGTCTTGACTGGAGAGGAACTTGAGATTAGCAGTGTTTTCTGGTCAGAGAACCAAAATGATGAGGTCAGGGAACCATAATGTTGAGGTCTGGGGTGCTTGGGACCCTAAAATACCAACACACCAGGTCCTGCTGAATGAATTCAGCTCAAGCCTTCTTTCAGCTAAAGTAAAACAAATTTTATTAAAGATTTACCATATTGGGTTGACTCTTAAGAAGCCTAACTAATTAGAACTGGATTGAATCTGAGTGCCTTCATGGAGGCAGAATGGAGCTTATAAACAGAAAGACTACAGGAGAAATCTGGGGGGTGGTCTAATCTTGATGGGACTGGGGTAACTAGTGATGTAATCAAGAGTAGGAAACAGCTGGAAGCAATTGGGAGATATTAGAAAATGGAGGACTGTGGTGGAAAGCAGGTGAAGCAATCCTGAGGTAACAGATAATGGAGGACCACGCTAGGTTAAGGGCAATAGATTTGGGTATGAAAAGACAGATTAAGAGGGAAGATTTAAGGAGAGTTCAAGGAGATTCCCAGAGTCTGTTTCCCATCACCTAGTCTTATTTGATTTTTACTTGCATGATATCTCTTTTGTCTATCCCTTTCTCTGTATTTGTATGATCTCCAAGCTCTCCCTCCTCCACAACAGCTGCCAAAGTGATTTTCCTAAGACATAAGGTCTAATAATTTCTCTCTTCTACTCAAAAATCTTCAGTGACTCCCTGTTGCTAATAGGATGAGAAAAACACTCCATAGCCTGGATCCAGTCTACCTTTCTAGCCTTATTTCCTTTTACTCCCTTTTCAACATGCTATGTTCAAGTCAAATTGGACTACCAACAGTCCTAGGTTGACATTCCATACTATGATTGTATGTTTGTCTAAGCTTCACTTAAAATAAGCCTTCTCTGAAAAGTCTTTCTTATTTGCCCAATTGTTAAAGGTCTTTCCTCTCTCTCTTTTTTTTTATGTGTGAGGCAATTGGGGTTAAGTGACTTGCCCAGGATCACACATAGTTTAAAAGTTGTTCTTCTTTACATTATTTTCTATTAACTAATCTGCATAAATGTATGTTTTTCATCTTCCATGCTTTCCCCTCCCCCTCCCAATCTAGAATACAATCTAGAATGCTGTCCCTAACAGCAAGGAATACTTCATTTTTGTCACTTGTCCAGTCCCAAGAAAATTGCCTTGTGCATAATAGGTCTTTAAATATATAATTAAATGAAATTTAGAGGGATTATTATTTATCTATAATATTTTTAAAAGTCTCTTTTAAAACGACTTAATTGGGTGTGATAACAGAAATAAAATTTTACCTTAAATCATAAGTATGTGTATGTACACACACATACACACACATACACATATATGTTATGGCAAACTTAAAGATTTGCATCTAATTTTCAAGATCATTGCTAACATTTCAAGACACACATGAACAATTTTTTTTTTCTCCTGAGGAGGCAGGGCACTCAAGTATTAAACATTCTTTTGTTTATTTCTTACCCCTTAACAAATGAAGAAAATGGCAATTGTCTTTCCATAGAAATCCCAAGCACAGCTACCTCTGAGCACACCTTACTTACTATCTACAGTCACACATAGACATTTCATATCCATAATTCTGGGAAACTTCAAATGGCATTGCCTTCGTAAGTTCATTACTCTTACTTAACAGGGTTTCCTTTTTTTCTTTTTCTCTTTTAAATTTTCATTTCAGGAAGGTACAGCTGCAGAAAGCATTAGGGCTCTGTGGACATCTCTGATTGCTTTGTAGGTGCTGAGAACTTTTTTTCAAAGAGTTTCATCTTCATGAGCAGAATAATTGGTTAGGCTGGTTTAAGACACAGTAGGAGCTATGACAGTACTGTGGTCAGATGCTCATTGCTCAAGTGGATCCTTTGACTGAAAAGATCTATACAGACTTCGAAGGTAACTCCCCTCCCCCTCTTTTCTAAAAATAGGTCTGTGCTGGTATTGTACACCATAAGCCAGATGCCCCTTTTCACCCTAGATGAGCCTCCATTTCCTCTTAGCTCTTGTTATTTTGGCTGAGGCAAGCAGATTACCCAAAGAAAACAAATCAAGGTTTTGATGACCTAATATAACCCTGTCAACATTTTTATCACTGTTGTGGGATGGCAGCACCCCATTCTCTTTTTCATCATAGTGTGTCTGCTCATATTACGTTTTCCTTTGCAAGGATAACCATCTCTTCTGGTCTTTGCCAGCCTACCAGGCTTGAGTAATGTTCCAGGTTAATAATTTGACAAACATTTATGAAGGAGCTGTTATGTGGAAGACCTTATATTAGGTACTAAGGGGAGTATAAAGGTAAGATATGCTCCCTGCCCTCATGGACAAACTGGAATTCAATGACCTGATTTGCAATCCAGTGTGCCTCAAATTCCTGGGAGACTTCATTGGTGTTTATATTCCTCCCATTAGTACAGGTTGCAGCAAATCCACATCTTCTCTTGTCCATTTATAGTTCATATCTGTTTACTTTCACAAATATAAATTTTCCATAGAGGATTTACCAGATGCGAGGGAGGTCTTCCTTTAGCTCTTTTAACTTTGCAAATACTAGTGCTATACCCTAGCTATCCGTTTGTTATTCCTCCGTTTTATTACATGAACAGACCTCTTTATTCAGTCATTTATTCTTTAATGATATCTTCTAACTTTTACTCTTCTTCTGGAACATAAATCATGATCAGTAAAATACTGCACCATACTTATACTTTATCCACATTTCTCTGTTGCTATTTGGGATACCTGCAAATCTGATTCTTTAGGAATAAGCTTTCTTGGTTCATAGCCACCTATCATCAGGGAGACACTATTAGAGAAGTGGTGGGGTATAGAAGAAAGAAAAGTTGGAATTAGGAGATACGAAAACTTAGTAGTTCTGTGATCCTGGGCAAGTCATAAACTGTTTGAGCCTCAGTTTTTCCATCTGTGAAATGGGAATGACAATAGCTATCATATCTACCTCAGTGATGTAAAGAAAACATTACGCAGACCTTAAAACACTACCCAAATGTGGAACATCAATGCTATTGGTATTCAAAAGCTATATCTTCATGTGACAGAACAGTTTTGGATCACTTAAGGCCCAAATGCAATCCAGTCTCCTCCTTTTTATTCAGTTCTGGACCTGGCCAATCATCCATTTGCCATGCCTATCCAAGTTATACATGCAAAAAGAGAAATGTAATGAATTGCTCTTCAAACTTCATGCCACAACCTGTGGAATTTGTATTTTTTAAATTTCTTTTTCCTGTGTAGATTGTCAAACTATTCTCTTTTGATGACTATGGATCTCATTAAGGAGACTCTACTCAGGGGCAGCTGAGTGTTGAAATGAGTCGAGTGCTGGTCTTGAAGTCAGTAATGCTTGACTTCAAATCCTACTTTAGATATTCACTTTTGGTGTGATTCTGAGCAAGTCACTTAACCTCTTTCAGCCTCAGTTTCTTCGTATGGAAAAGAGGATAGTAGTACCATCTATGTTATGTGCTTTGTAAGACTTAAAATATTAATCAAATTTTTGTTATTAAAGGCTATTCCAGATTTTCACAAAATCAATACAGTAGCATTCACAAACAAGAGTATCTGAAAGATTTCACCAATAGGGAATCCACTTCCATTTGGATTCTGTACTGTATGTCCTCCATGGCAATGGAGCACTCCTTTGTTGAGTGTATGTCTCTTTGTGGTATACCTTGCTTGAAATAGTAGACAAATTGTTTTGAATAAAATCACCTCTGTGGTTGCATCTATCAAGGAACCTTTTGATTTCAATGTATGCATGGCAGACACTTGCTAAAGCACAGTCTTTAAGTATTTACTGAGTTTTTTATAATTAATAAGAGAAAATGTGCATACCCTTTGACCCAGCAATATCACTACTAGGACTATATCCCCAAGAGATCATAAAAATGGGAAAGGGTCCCACATGTACAAAAATATTTATAGCAGCACTCCTTGTGGTGGCCAAAAACTGGAAATCAAGGGGATGCCCAACAATTGGGGAATGGCTGAATAAACTATGGTATATGAATGTAATGGAGTACTATTGCGCCATAAGAATTGATGAACAAGAAGACTTCAGAGAGGCCTGGAAGGACTTATATGATCTGATGCTGAGTGAAAGGAGCAGAACCAGGAGAACTCTGTGCACAGCAACAACCACAGTGTGTGAGAGTTTTTTCTGGTAGACTTGGAATTTTGTGATAATGCAAGAACTTATTAAAAAAAAAAATCCCAATGGTGGATTTCTAAGGCAAAATGCCTTCCACACTCAGAGAAAGAAATATGGAAGTCATTTGCAGAATGTAGCAGATCATGTCTGTGTGTATGCGTGTTTTTGTGTATCATGTTTTGATTTGTTATATGATTTCTTCCATTTATTTTAGTTCGACTACGTAACATGACTATAGTGAAAATGTACTCAATAGGAAAGTATATATAGAACCTATACAAAATTGTATGCGATTGGTGGGGGGGGAGGGGAGTAGTGGGGGGTAGGTATGGGGGGGATAAAATCTTAATTTTATGGCAGCGATTGTAAACCATTAAAAATAAAAAAAAATAAATAAAAAAAGAGAGAAGAAAAAAAGAAAGAAAAAAATAATTAATAAGAGAAATGTGATTCAGAAATGACCCCATAAAATAAATCAGTTATTTCCTACCTGTTAAGATATAATCAATTTATCATATCTCTTTTGCTGTTCATTATTAACCATGTTCACTTTCTTCCAACTCTTTTTTCTTTTTTTAATACATAATTTATTTATTTTTCAGATTTTAACATTCATTTTCACAAGAATTTGAATTCCAAGTTTTCTCCCTATCTTTCTCCTCCACCCCAGGACAGCATGCACCCCATCTACCCCTCACCCCAGTCTGTCCTCCCTTCTATCACTCCCCTGCTTCTTCCATTCTGCTCCCCTTTATTTTCCTGTTGGGCAAAATAGAATTCTATACCCCATTACTAGTAATCTTATTTCCCAGATATATGCAAAAACAATTTTTAATATTAATTTTTAAAGCTTTGAGTTCCATATTCTTTCCCTTTCTCCTTCCCCACCTACCCTCAAGGAGAAAGCTAGTAATTCGATATAGGTCATACATGTATAACCATGCAAAACACTTCCATAACAGTTATATTGTAAAAGACTAACTGCATTTCCCTCTGTCCTGTCCTGCCCTCCATTTATTACATTCTTTCCCTTGACCTGTCCCCACACACTAGTGTTTTCTTCTGATTATCCCTTTCCTCAATTTACTGTTCCTTCTATTCTCTTCCCTCTCCTATCCCCTTCCCTGCTGCCTTCCTACAGGGTAAAATAGATTTCCACACTTAACTGAGTGTGAGTTATTCCTGCCTTAAGCCAAATCCCATGAGAGTAAGGCTCACTTATTCCATTTCATCTCCCCCCTCCATTACAAATGCTCTTTCTTGCCTCTTTTATGTGAGATGATTTGCTACATTCTACCTCTCCCTTTTTCTTTCTCTTAATATATTCCCCTCAACAGTAAACTTTATTTTTTTAAGGTATTTTCCCTTCATATTCAGCTCACCCTGTGCCCTCTGTCTATGTGTATGCATGTATATATACATATATGTATGTTTATATATATACATACATACACACATATGTATATATTTATATATATCTCCCATATATACATATGCATATGTAATATACGTATGTATATGTATATATATATATATATATATTCCATCTAACTACCCTAATACTGTAAAAGATCTCATGATTTATAAATATCATCTTTCCATATAGGAATGCACAGTTCAACTTTAATGAGTTCCTTAAGGCTTCTCTTTCCTGTTTACTTTTTCATGTTTCTCTTGATTCTGGTTCTTGAAAGTCAAATTTTCTATTCAACTCTGGTCTTTTCAACAAGAATGCTTGGAAGTCCTCTATTTCATTGAAAATCCATTTTTCCCCTGAAGTATTATACTCAGTTTTGCTGGGTAGGTGATTCTTGGTTTTAATCCTGCCTCTTTTTACCTCTGGAATATCATATTCCAAGACCTCTGATCCCTTAATATAGAAGCTTCTGAATTTTGTATTATCCTGATTGTATTTTCACAATACTTGAATTGTTTCTTTCTGGTTGCTTGCAATATTTTCTCTCTGACCTGAGAACTCTGGAATTTGACTACAATATTCCTAGGAATTTTACTTTTGGGTTCTCTTTCAGAAGGTGGTCAGTGAATTCTTTCCATTTCTATTTTACCTTCTGGTTCTAGAATATGAGGGCAGTTTTCCTTTCTTGGAAGATGATGTCTAGGTTCTTTGTTTGATTATCATTTTCAAGTAGACCAAGAATTTTAAAATTATCCCTCCTGTATTTATTTTCCAGGTCAGTGACTTTTTAATGAGATATTTCATATTGTCTTCTACTTTTTCATTCTTTTGGTTTTGTTTTATAATTTCTTGATGTCTCTTAGTCATTAACTTCCATCTGCTCCATTCTAATTTTTAGAGAACTATTTTCTTCAGTGAGATCTTGGACCTCCTTTTCCATTTGGTCCCTTCTGCTTTGTAAGGCATTCTTCTCCTTATTGGGTTTTTGGATCTCTTTTTGCCATTTGGGGTTGGTCTATTTTTAAAGGTATTATTTTCTTCAGCATTTTTTGGTCTCCTGTTGACTTGTTTTTCAAGATTTTCTTGCATCACTTTCATTTCTCTTCTCAATTTTTTCTCTACCTCTCTTACTTGACTTTCAAAATTCTTTTTGAGTTCCTCCACGGCCTGAGACCATTTCATATTTTTGTTTTTTGGAGGCTTTGGATGTAGGAGTTTTGACCTTGCTATCTTCCTCTGTTTGTATGTTTTGGTCTTCCTCTGGTTGTGTACTTTGATCTTCCTCATTTGAAAGGAAGGAAGAAAATACCTTTTTCACCAAGAAAGTAATCTTATATAGTCTTGTTCCCCCTCCCCCCCTTTTTGAATATTTCCCCAGCTAATTACTTGACTTTTGAGTCCTTTGTCAAAGGGAGGATGTATTACTCCAGGCTTCAGAGGTTTTGTGCAGCTGTTCTCTGAGATACATCTAGAGACCTACAAGTTCTCAATTCCTTCAAAGTGGTATGATCAAGGGAAAAGTGTTTCCTTCTCTCCTGGCCTGTACTCCGGTTTGTGAGCAACCACAGGCACTCTTTTGTGCTCTGGAACTATGAATAGGATTCCCACTCCACAGCCATCACCAGCTGTACCACACCAGCACTCCTCCTCTCCTCAGGACTGCCACTCAGGACTGAGACCTAGATCAGCTGTTTGATTCCACCATCATCTGTAGGCCGAGAATTCTAGAAGTGGCTGCTGCTGCTTCTCACTCAGATGAGAGACCTTTCACACTGACCTTTGAAGCTGTTTTTGGCATTTGTGCGTTGAGGAATCTGGAAACTGCAGCAACTGCTTAGCACTCAGAGGCCTCTCCATTCCCATCTGTGCCAGCATGAACCATACTGGGCTGCACTCCACACTGAACCTGGTGCAATAGACCCTTCCTGTTGACCTTTCAGGTGGTCTTGGGCTGGAAATATATTTCACTCTGTCATTTTGTGACTTCTGCTGCTCTAGAATTTGCTTAGAGTCATTTTTTATAGTCATTTTCAGGGCTTTGGATGGAGAGCTTGAGCAGATTCATGTTTCTACTCTGCCATCTTGGCTGAGACCCCATCCCAACTCTTTTTTCCTTTTACTAAAAATTAAATTTGATGTCTTAATATTATTCCTTACATCTTTAGTCACTATGCACACATTTAATCAAGAATTTTAAAAGATGAAATGTGAAGAGAGATATTTGAGGTGGTTCTTGAAAGATTGGTGGAATCTTAACATATAGATGGGAGCAGTCAAAGGTGGACATTAAGAGGAAGAAAGAACAGTGTAAGGACATGGGAATGCTAGCTATAATCTTTGAAATGCAAACACATGAGAAAAGAGAAACCTAGAAAGAAAAGATAATAACAAAAATAGACATGGTTAAAAGAGTGGAGGGAAATGACACTATGCCTAACAGAATCACAGATATATTGAAATAGTATTAATGCTTGTTATATGTACACCCAATAACACAACATGTAAAAACTTGACAACCATAGGAAACATAGGAAGGGAAGGGAATCCTATCAAATACCTTCTATGACAAAATTTTTTTTTGTACAAAATCAAGGAAAGATGAAGCAGAGAAATAAAACTACAGAGTGATATAGCTATTAATGATTAGATATTAAAAATATCAAACAAAATATTACCAAAATAGGCAATATGTTAAAAATTATGCAGTAAGTACAGGTTGAATTTTTAACAGGAAAACAAGTTTGGTTTAATGTTAGAAAAACTATCATAAAAAAGACTATGTTAGTAAAAATCACAATTATTTCAATAAATATGAAGAATTTTTTGACAAAAATATGACATTGATATAAAAAAAATCCAAAAGGCATAGGAAGAAGTAGATCATGCTCTAGCATGATAAATATAGATCTAAAAGCAAGAGCTAGCTTTAAGTGGAAAGAAGAGATGCTAGAGACAATAAGATGAGGAAATCTGACAGGAATTAGGGTTTATAGTAGACCAAGAAAACACATATCACAATACACTACAAATAATTATATGATATAGGTATAAAATGTCACATAGTAGGCAAATAAGGTAGAAATGAAGTCCATACTTTTTTCAGTTCTGTTATGGGGGAGATTCTTGCTCACACAAGGGATAGTGAAGATCATAAAAAATAAAATGGACAGTTTTGGTACATAACTTTCATTTGGCTTCATGTCTTATGAGACAGGTCTTTTACTTTGGCTATGGGAGAGTTTTTTTAAGGGGGAATGGGTAGATGTTATAGGTAATGCCAAAAAATAGAGAGAAGGGAAAGGAGTGTCAATAAAGCATGAAGAAACTACATAGAAAAAGCAAAAAGAAGCCCTTCTGGGCTACAGAAAGATAATAGTTTTGGTATTATCAGGTTAAATTTATTATACACTTAAAAGAATCCGAACTATGTCACAAAACACATAACTTCATATGCAAACATCTTTTTTGTTTTCATTTGTATATCGAAATGCTCATGTTTGTTATTTTCATGACAAAGTTTTCTTAAAAAGGGAAAATCATGTAGATAAGAAAGTGAGAAGATAGTGGCAAATAGGCCAGTTTAGTCAGAGGGCAGAGCCTGTGATGGGGTATAACATGATATAGAGTTAGAAAAGAAGAGTATCACAGTAACGACATCCTCCAGGGCAAATATTTTTATTAAACCTCAGTAATCACTGAAAGATTCTGAAAAGAAAGATGACAGGATAAAGGTTACAGTCTGAAGCTCTATTGCCCTTGGGAAGCCAGTGCTTGATTGTTCAGCTTGGCACTTAATTGCTCTTTCATTACTTTGCTGATCCATTTTGTCTTTCCAGCTGAATTGCAAATTTGTTGAAGGCAGATGTTATATTGTATATTTCTTTCATCCACTGTGTCTTTCCCAAAGTTGGATATATAGTTAAGTACTAATAAATTCTTATTGATTTGGGTTCAAATCCCCCCACTGCTAGTTCCATCTATTAGCAACTTGTGGTAGGAACAATATCGTAACTTTTCTCCGCATGAAGGTTAGGCTAGCTTTGACTTATAAAGCAATGAGATATTCCTCATTTTCCCTGGATCTCTTTTTACTTAACTTTAAGATATGGGGCCTGGGAATTAATTTAACACTAGAGTCCCTTTTCATCTTTAAAGACTTGATCCTGGAATACCTACAAAGAGTTCTGATACCCTTCTAAATTCACCTCCCCTAATCATACTACTCTCATTATACATAGAAGAATCTCATTGTAAAGATGAGGTTCATTTAGGATGGAAAATGCAAGGGGAAGAAGAATTTAGCAACTAGTATCTAGAGATTTATGATCCTGCTTTAAAAAAAGATGGGTTCAGTGAAATGGTAGAGCTTGGTGGATATTTGAAGTAAATTACCTCCTCCTGTGGGGAATTTTATTCACCTCTTCCACCAGGGGGCTATAATAATTTTTATTTGGTATGGCCTTTCATAAATGTTAATAACGGATGTCAAAGAAAGTAAACAACTTAAAAAACCCCAGTCTTTCTATCTGAAAGTCTGCTTTGTTAGTAAATCATATTTTCCTCTATGTATCCATCAAGAAATCAGAAACATTCTTACCTTTTTTTTGCATTCCCCCTCCAAATGCCCATTCCAGTCAGAAAATGTTCTTATCTATTTTCTTTGCAAGGATTTTAATCATAACCTCATTACTTAAATTTTTGTCACATCAAAGTTAATCTAAATAAAATGTCCTTTGCAATCTGAGTAGTTTGTATTGAACATATCTGTCCAGAAAAAAACATCATCAGGAAAAAAACACTTGCTGAAAGAATATGTTAACAGAGAATAACTATTAACTAATAACAAGTTTTCCTTTTTGTGGTAAGTTTTATTAATGCTTTTTGTTTCTCTTGCTTTTTTTGTAATATGTATAACATCACTTTTGGCAAAAATGTTTTCCTTTTTTTAAAAAAAATCAAATCTCAAGAAGCTTCTAGAATGTTGAAATGCCACAGGCAAGAGCTAAACCTTGAGGCCCTCTGCCCTACCCTTACCTATAAGATACTGTTTAAAACAGAAGTTCTTCACTCTTTTTTGTCTTAATGGACCCTTTTGAAAGTGAGGTGAAACTGATGGATTCCTTCTCACAATCATGTTTTCAAATGTACAAATTGAAATAGAAAGGATTGCAAAGGAAACAAATGACATTAAAACATAATTATTAACACGTACATATCTTGGGGGGGGCGGAGCCAAGATGGCTGAGTAGATAGACACACATACGCTAGCTCCGAACCCACCACCCATAAAATATCTGTAAAAAAGAACTTCCAACAAATTCTGGAGCAGCAGAAGCCACAGAACAACAGAGCCCAAGAGATTTCTGTTCCAGAGAGCCTGAAAACCTCTCGCAAAAGGTCCTCGTGCTGCGGACCTGGAGGCGAGCCCTGCCTCAGCTGCACGGCAGCAAGAGGAGCGGATCCGAGCAGGCTTCAGGGATGGAATCTCCAGCAGCCGCGCGGGTCCCTCCACCCACAGGTGACAAGGGTCAGTGAGAGGGTCTCTTTGGCAGGTTGAGAGGGGAGTGGGGTGCCCCCATAACTCAGGCCCCCTCGGGAGGCAGCAGCAGAGGCGGGAGCAGACCAGGGCTCCCAAAACAGGAAGGAGCTTGGATCCATTGTTGAAGGTCTCTGCATAAACCCTCTGAGGGAACTGAGCCCGTGAGGTGGCCCTGCCCCGACCTGAGCACCTGAACTTAATCTCACACTGAATAGCAGCCCTGCCCCCACCCAAAGCCCTGAGGCTGGGAAGCAGCATTTGAATCTGAGATCCCAAGCACTGGCTGGGTGGATCTGGAGGCCAAGTGGGTGTGAAGAGAATACTCAGAAGTCAAGTCACTGGCTGGGAAAATGCCCAGAAAAGGGAAAAAAAATAAGACTATAGAAGGCTACTTTCTTGGTGAACAGGTATTTCCTCCCTTCCTTTCTGATGAGGAAGAACAATGCTTACCATCAGGGAAAGACACAGAAGTCAAGGCTTCTGTATCTCAGCCCACTCAATGGGCTCAGGCCATGGAAGAGCTCAAAAAGAATTTTGAAAATGAAGTTAGAGAGGTGGAGGAAAAGCTGGGAAGAGCAATGAGAGACATGCAGGTAAAGCATGAACAGCAGGTCCACACCCTGCTAAAAGAGACGCAAAAAAATGCTGAAGAAAATGACATCTTGCAAAATAGGCTAATCCAATTGGCAAAAGAGGTTCAAAAAGCCAATGAGGAGAAGAATGCTTTCAAAAGCAGAATTAGCCAAATGGAAAAGGAGATTCAAAAGCTCACTGAAGAAAATAGTTCTTTCAAAATTAGAATGGCACAGATGGAGGCTAAGGACTTTATGAGAAAGCAAGAAATCACAGAACAAAACCAGAAGAGTGGAAAAATGGAAGATAATGTGAAATATCTCATTGGAAAAACAACTGACGTGGAAAATAGATCCAGGAGAGACAATTTAAAAATTATGGGACTACCTGAAAGCTATGATCAAAAGAAGAGCCTAGACATCATCTTTCATGAAATTATCAAGGAAAACTGCCCTGAGATTCTAGAACCAGAGGGCAAAATAAGTATTCAAGGAATCCACAGAACACCGCCTGAAAGAGATCCAAAAAGAGAAACTCCTAGGAACATTGTGGCCAAATTCCAGAGTTCCCAGGTCAAGGAGAAAATATTGCAAGCAGCTAGAAAGAAACAATTCAAGTATTGTGGAAATACAATCAGGATAACACAAGATCTAGCTCCCTCTACATTAAGGGATTGAAGGGCATGGAATAGGATATTCCAGAAGTCAAAGGAATTAGGACTAAAACCAAGAACCACCTACCCAGCAAAACTGAGTATAATACTTCAGGGGAAAAATTGGTCTTTCAATGAAATAGAGGACTTTCAAGCATTCTTGATGAAAAGACCAGAGCTGAAAAGAAAATTTGACTTTCAAACACAAGAATGAAGAGAAGCATGAAAAGGTAAACAGCAAAGAGAAGTCATAAGTGACTTAAAAAAGATGAACTGTTTACATTCCCACATGGAAAGACAATATTAGTCACTCCTGAAACTATTCATTATCTGGGTACTGGGTGGGATTACACACACACACACATGCACACACACACACACACACACACACACACATAGAAACAGAGTGCACAGAGTGAATTGAAGAGGATGGGATCATATCTTAAAAAAATGAAATCAAGCAGTGAGAGAGATATATTGGGAGGAGAAAGGGAGAAATGGAATGGGGCAAATTATCTCTCATAAAAGAGGCAAGCAAAAGACTTATTAGTGGAGGGATAAAGAGAGGAGGTGAGAGAAAAACATGAAGTTTACTCTCATCACATTCCACTAAAGGAAGGAATAAAATGCACAGTCATTTTGGTATGAAAACCTATCTTACAATACAGGAAAGTGGGGGATAAGGGGATAAGCAGGGTGGGGGGGATGATGGAAGGGAGGGCATGGGGAGGAGGGAGCAATCTGAGGTCAACACTCACGGGGAGGGACAGGATCAAAAGAGAATAGAAGTAATGGGGGACAGGATAGGATGGAGGGAAATATAGTTAGTCTTATACAACACGACTATTATGGAAGTCATTTGCAAAACTACACAGATTTGGCCTATATTGAATTGCTTGCCTTCCAAAGGGAAGGGGTGGGGAGGGAGGAAGAGAAGTTGGAACTCAAAGTTTTAGGAACAACTGTCGAGTACTGTTCTTGCCACTAGGAAATAAGAAATACAGGTAAAGGGGTATAGAAAGTTATTTGGCCCTACAGGACAAAAGAGAAGATGGAGACAAGGGCAGAGAGGGATGATAGAAGAGAGAGAAGATTGGTGATGGGGCAGTTAGAATGCTTGGTGTTTTGGGGTGGGGAGAGGGGACAAAAGGGGAGAAAATGTGGAACCCAAAATTTTGTGAAAATGATTGTTAAAAGTTAAATAAATAATTAAAAAAAAAACAACAAAAAATGTGCATATCTTTTAAATTTTTATATGCCATAGATTAAGAACTTTTGGTTTAAGTTGAGTTCCAGTTGTTGTGCCGTAAGGAGAAATATGGCTCCTGGCCCATAAAACAGAACTTTACCAGTAAATGTGGTTTCTGATACTCATCTGCTAGATTAATCATTCAGTTGTATCAAGGTTTTTAAAACTAAAGGAGAGTTGAGATTGATAGACCTAAAAACGGTGATTATCTAGAAGTGCTCATTTGCATCTTAAAAATTATTTATCAGCTAATTAAATGAACCATTTTAGAACTCTTTAAAGAAATAAAATGTATTTCCTACCTGAAATGCAGCCCTAGTGATTAACTCTTAAGTAGCAGTCCAAAAATACACAGAAAAATCCCTGAACTCTTTTCAATTGGAAGTTTGCAGGCGTCTTGGTAAACAGAAGTGGAATAAAGTGCTTTCAACATTATTTAAAATACTTTTAGCTACAAATCACCTCAGGAAAAAATGCAGGTGAATGATCCTAATACATCATTTTGCAAGAAACTTTTCAGGCATTTTCTGGGTACTTCTAGTGAGTTATGTAACCTTCCTCTTACTGAAAAACCAAATCCCCTATGCCAAGGTGTTTATTTCCTTTTATTCCTACCTTGCTCAAAAATCCAAGTAAGGTAGTTCTCTCAGATTTTCCTTTTCTCACATAGCACTGGATCCTAAAGATGAAGTAACTACTGATTGAAAGGCAGTTCAAACTGAATGAGGACAATTGCCCTGAATTAACAGAAAATAGCTTGCTGTGTTGAAAAATGTTCCCTTAGAGCCAGATTCTTCGTTGAGGGAGGTGATATTAAGTGGGCTTAGCTATTTGATATTATCGATGACATTTTAATGTAGGCATAACCTCCCTCGATAGCTGCAGAAGCCACTAACAAATGACCCTCATTGATGAAGAATTCTAAGTGAACTGGTGGGGTGGAAGAGAGTATTTTTTGTTCCCTTCTCAGGATTCCTTACTTTTTCTTTTCTCTCTCTATGTGGTGATGGTGATAGGTAATGGGAGAGTCAAGACAGAGGCATGGAAGACTGAATTCTGCAAAGCCATCTTTAATAGACTAAATAATCACAATAGTCAACATGGTGTATTGAGGAGGGGGGGCACCAAAGAACAAGGTCCCTCTCTGTTGTAGTGTTCCTTATTTTCGAAGGATAAGGCCAGCCACATCTGAAATTTTCCCAAAATTTAAGTACTAGTATTAAAGCTTTCATTCCTCTTTATTAAAATTCTAAAGATGTTCTCAAGGTATTTTAAGTTGGTTGAAGAATATTGTCAAAGACCAGATTCCCCTTTTTCAAGCAGACAAAAATCTTCTTTATTTCATTAGACATCATTATTTGTGATATTAAATTATGAGTAGTTCAAGACATAAATAGACTGTATGATGCTGGGTAAATCAGTTAGCTTCTTGGTGTCCTGAGCAACTTTCTAACACTTTGAGTTCTGGAGAAATGCCAATCTGTATGGGTATAAGAAATTAATTCAGTTGAGTATTTCCTGTATCCTGCATCCCTATTCCTATTAAATTGTACTGAATGCAAGTAACCTAATATAGACTGTGTTCTAAAAATTAAACTGTCCAATGACATCTTTCTATATGTTGGATAAATAATTATACCATTAACTGAGAAAAAAATAATGATCTGATTATTATTTTTAAAAATATTACAATCTTTTATTTTATTTTATAATAATAATAGCTAGTATGTTGTATGAAAGTAATGTCTTGACTTGCAAGTGAATTGGATTTGAGTGAGGCAGAGCTGTGCAGTCATCAGCTCACTCTCTCTTCCAGAATGATCTGAGTCCAGTGGCAAGACATAGGTCAGGTCACTTGGCAATGACCTGGGATGCAGTGGGAGACCTTGGCCTTTTTTTTCTTCATGACTAATTTATTCTATCATTCCCACCTCCACCCCCCCCCCAAAAAAAAAATGGGACAATTTACTCTGTTGTCTCATGTAATTTCATTTATGATTTCTTGAAAGAAAGCTCTGGAAAAAAAAAAGTTCTGATTTTGATACTTTGACAGTTACTTGACTATGCCTTTAAACCCAAATCACTCTGGCTTCCACTGATTGACCAATCATAGGTCCCAGCCCAAGCCTTACTTGCTCACTGTTTGGGTTTTACCTGGCTCAGAGTCAATGTAAATAGAAATTGTTCTGTTCTGGCCAGAAATTCTGAGGGTCTTCTCCTCCCAGATAGATTCTTTTGTGAAGACAAACTAGGCCATCTTTTGTCTCAGTTTTTACCTAGCCTTTAATTACTGAATGGGCATTACCTCAGGCAAACTGAAACCTGGAAAGGAGCTTAGCTAGCATATCTATATCTATGTCTATATCTATATCTATATCTATATCTATATCTATATCTATATCTATATCTATATCTATATCTATATCTATATCTATATCTATATCTATATCTATCTATCTATCTATCTATCTATCTATCTATCTATCTATCTATCTATCTATCTATCTATCTATCTATCTATAATGCCTAAAGGTTTTTATACTCACAATAACCCTGTGAAGTAGATGCTATTGCTATCACCTTCATTTTGCCCATGAACCTATTGAGGCAATCTGAGACTGGATTTGAACTTAGGTCTTCCTGACATCGTGTCTTGGGTTTTATACACTGTGCCACCTATCAGCTTCATCCTAATACTACTCTCTTAAACACCATACAAGGATGTAGGGACAAAGAAGTTAGCCATGAAGAGTTTGATAGCCACTGGTCCTGGTCCTTCGTCTCTTGGCCTGACCATTTGAGCTTGAGAAATATTTAATTCTGACAGTAGTCTTTTCCGATGTTGTCACACCTGACTCCTTGGTAACTGTTTTGACAAATAAAAAGACCATAAGCTTCTCAACCTCCTGAGTGTGGTATAAGGTTCATTAATACGTATCAAATACTAATTTAATACTTATGCCAGTTTTTCTTTAATGCTTTGCTGGTGGACATTTCTGGATGTAATAGTCATCATTTTAGCACAACCCACTGCCAGTTAATTTATTTTCTCTCTCTTTTTATGAACAAAATTATAATTGCCATGGTGATAGATATGATAGAAATGATTAAGACAATAGAAATGGCTTTGCAGATGGAGTGGCTTTGATACAGAGAGGTTAACTGACTTGGCTGCAGGAACACAGTGGTAGAAATGGAAAATGTCTTTTATTTCATTCCTTTCTCTAAAAGCTAAGCAGTTTTCCTTCTAAAAGATCACAGATAGTGGTTCTGTTGATTTTTACATTTGCTTTAGCTTTTTCATAGCATTTCCTTAGGAAAAAAATAATTACAACCATTCAGAGCTAAAATTATAGTGTCACCCAACACTAGTGCTGATGGTTCTAATTATTTTGGACCATACTGTGATCAGAGAATTCTTTTGGTCACAAAATGGAACTCTAAAATATACTTGCAAGCTTGGTAACTGAAACCATTTAATGCACTAATCCCTTCTTCTGATGTTTTGGAAAATATTTAAATTGCATTGTGTGTTCCCTCCTTCTAATGGAGAACATAATGACTCCACACCTTACTAGACAGTTTAATGAGTTGCCATGGCTAAAATAAATCCCCAGATGGTGGATAATTTTCTGATAATCAATCTCTCTAAACTTGGTCCTTAGCTAGATGTTGGGTAACAGTACATTGTCCATACTTGAAGCCTTTCCTGCTTGTTGTTTAAAAAAAAATTAACTTTATTTTAAATGCAATAGATGTACCGTCACAAACTGCTCTAATGAAACTTTGGAAAAGAAACTCAGAAAAAGCATCACAATTAGATCAAGTAGACATTGAGGAAGCCCATGCTAGTGGTGACACAATTATAAAAGAACTAAAGGATATCTGAAAGGGGTGAGTATATCAAGCACTTTGGGCAAAAAATTCAAAGAACTTATTATTACTGAAAAGAATAAACCAAGAAAGTTTCAAGATGACTAACCCATATGCCAACTTTCCCATCTCTACAAAACCTTTCCATGTGTTTCAAGGATATCCTTGGTGAAGGTATGAGGTAAAGATGGTCAGGCTTTCAAAAATGATGTAATACAGCAGATCACAGTTTTGCCATTGAACAATTGACTAAAAATTGCCAAGAAAATAAGATACAAGTATTTTGTTGACATCAAAAAACAAAAAAATCAAAAAACACCCCAAAACATTCAATTAGATAGTAGGATCTCTTCAAAGAAAGTGCCTTTCATGCATGTACTAAAATCATATCAAATTCCTAGAAAGATACAACATTGATAATGTTGAAAGATGCATCCCTTTTATATCAGAGAAGTGGTATGGACATTATAGATCAAGGTAACAGCAATATAAGCAAGGGTATAGAGATGGAAATGAATGTGTCATGGTTGAGGACAATGAGTTGGCTAGTCTGGATGGAGAAGAGTCTACACAATTGTGTGAAAATGGCAGAGTATAGGTTGGGGCAGTGGGGTGGGGTATGGTGGAAAGATGATCAAATTTGAAGATAGGGACTTTGGTTTGAAACCCAACTCTGCAACTTACTGGTTTGACCTTGGTGAGTCACTTGATCTCTCTTGATCTCAGTTCTCTCACACTAAAAAGAAAGTTTGGGCTAAGTGATAGACCTCTAAGGTTCATTCCACATAAAAATCTGTGATTCTGGGATTGTGAAGGGCAGGAGTATGATTGATTAAAGGAATGAAAGTTTCTACAACCCCAGTATTCTTCAAGTTCAGTCATGAATTTCTATCAGGCTATTAGTTTAATTTTGACCTCTCTGTAAACCTTATGAAAAGCACTTGAGGGGGCTAATGATTTCAGACTCATCTTGAAATTAAGAAGTATCATCTTGGGATTAATAGGTCTCCTTTTGTTCATCTCCAGCAAAAGTGGCAGCAGTCCCAGCTTGCTCTAATAGGCACTTGTTCAAGATAAAATTTAATGAATGTGAGAGAATTCAATATTACATGGGCAGAAAGAATTGGGAAGCAAGCTCAAGAAGTCAAGGTTAAGGGAAATGGGCATGGTCAGTCCACAGACAATGGGAAATGAGAAATAAAACAACAGTTCATCACTACATAACAGGATATTAAATAGAGTATGGGGAGCTATTATTTCTGCCAGTCAAGTAGTAAAGAATAGGATATGGTGAGCTTGTCCTGAAGGAGGGAAAATTTAGGCCAAATGCTGAGAAAATTTTAATGTAAAGAACATTTGAACAAACAGCCCCCAGAGGGTTATGAAGCTATTATTATGCTAAATTTTTCATGATATACACTTGACATCCATTTGTCAAGGAGAGTTTAAGAATAGTGAGATACCTATAACATTGCAATGTTAGCTATGAGTGGTACTGCCATAAAAAGTGCTTTCTATTCCAAATATTATCCACTAGTCATTACATTAAGGACAGCCCCTAGATTACTGGGTTCAGTGTGGGGTACTTTGGAAGTTAATATATCTAAAAGCTTGATCCCTAACCCAGATCAACTGAGCATCTCTAAAGTCACCTCAACTAGTGAAGAACATAAATTTGAAAAGAAATCTGATGGGGACTAAAAATTATTATTCCCTACGTACACACAGAAGCTTACTTCCCAGATAATCAGTTGTACTGGAAAACCATTGGAGTAAAATCCCAGGGCAGACTGGTGCTCCAAGTAGAGAAACTATCTCTTACTGAGAACTCAATAAGGGAACATTGTTGAAGCTGGCCTATGTATTTTCATGTTACCTATGTGTTTATTTTACCACAAATTAACCTTGTGTAGGTCTTTATGAGCTGAGAAGGGGAATTTGTTTTATCCTAGAGGAAAGAGGGAACCATGCAGTTTCTTGAACATGGTAGTGATACTATCAGACCTTTGACTGAGGAATATCAATTTTGCAGCTGTGTAGAGCTGTGAAACTCAAGTAGGAATGGTGGCCACTTAATTGTACATAAAAATTTCTGTGATCTGTGTATTGACATAGTTTTAAAATGTAATATTACCTGTTTTATTGCATTTTTATTTATTTTGTTAAATATTTTAACTTGGTTAAATATTTTAAATATTTAATATTTATTTATTTTGTTAAATATTTTAACTTGGTTAAATAGTTTAAATATTTTAAATATTTTAATTTGGTTTGAATAGTACTCAGGAGTGTTAAGGACCTTGTATGGTGTGTTTGACACTTCTAATGTAGAGTTTGGATTGGAGAAGGAAGAGACCAGATGGGAGGAGACTAATTAGGAAGCAATTGAAATAATCAAAGCAAGAGGTGAGGGCCTGTTGCTTCTCTACCAACACTTTCTGTCCATAATTGTCATCACTATTTTTCTGATTGCCTAATTAGCTCTAAATAACTTTGTGCTCACAATCTGATTCACCGTCTGACCCCAGACTGTGTTACTCCTTTGCACATATTCTGTATTTCATCCAAACTGGACTTCTTGCACTCTATACATGGTAACATTTCATTTCTTATTTCTCTGCCTTTTTTGTGCTGGCTGTTCTCTCTGCCTGGAATCCTCTTTGTCCTTACCTCTGCCAACTCGAATATCTTTGTTGTTGTTGTTCAGTTGTTTTCAGTTGTGTCCAACTCTTTGAGACCCCATTTGAGGTTTTCTTGGCAAAGATACTGGGGTAGTTTGCCATTTCCTTCTCCAGATCATTTTACAGATTTCATCATCATTTTACTGATGAGGAGGGGAAGCTAGATGGTGCGGTGGATAGAGCACCAGTGCAGGAGTCAGGAGGACCTAAGTTCAAACTCTCACCTCAGACACTTGACACACACTAGCTGTGTGACCTTGGGCAAGTCACTTAGCCTGAATTGCGTCATTCTGGGTCATCTCTAGTCATCCTAATGAAAATCTGGTCACTGGATTCAGATGGTTCTGGAGGAGAAGTGAGGCTGGTGACCTGCATAGCCCTCCCTCACTCAAAACAAAGTCAAGTGCAGGTCATGTCATTATCTCTCTGATGGCATGGTCTTCTTTGGCAATGAAGGACGAACACACACACAGATGAGGAAATTCAAGCAAACAGGGTGAAGTGACTTGCCCAGGGCCACACAGCTAGTGAGTGTCTAAGGCTGGATTTGAACTCAGGAAGGTGAACCTTCCCAACTCCAGGCCCAGGGCTATATTATGCACTATGCCACCTAGCTGCCCACTGATATACCTAATTCCCTTTAATAATCACATCTGATTGTACATCCAATGCTATGTCTTCTTTAACTTCCCTGACTTGTTAGTGCTCATCTTTTTGAAAATTCCCTTGTATTTTTTTAGTGTTTTGTATTTACTTTTTCTTATATGTGTTCTATAATAATAATAGTAGTTAACATTATAACAACATTTATATAGAGCCTAGTATGTGCCAGGCATTGTGCTAAATGCTTCATAAATATCTCATGTGATCTTCGCAACAATCTTGAGAGATATTATTCCTTTTTTACAGAGTTTTCAAATAAAGAAAGTGAGACAAACACAGTTGAAATAACTTGCCTAAAGTCACATAACTAGGAAGTGCCTCTGAGAGTGGGCAAAATGAAGATCTTGTTAACTAAAAAATGATCTCAATTTTGAATCTGAGTTGTCTAAGGCTGAATTTGAACTTAGGTCTTCTGATGCCAAGTTCTGCCCTCTCTTCACTGCCGTATCTAGCTGGCCTATATCCCCAGTAGAATGCAAGTATTTTATAAAACAGGGGTTATTTTGTTTTTGTCTTTTTATCCTAGGTGCTTAGCTCAGTGCATTGCACATAGTAGGTGTTCAATGAAAGTATGTTGAATGAGTCAGTAGTTGCCCAAATTAAGCAGTATGCTTAATATTCCAGAATGTGTTGAAGCAGGCCCTCCAATCTTGTAACATTTAGAGACCTTTTCTACCTCTCAGAGAATATCAGGGGACTTGAGACAGCTTCACAGCTAGTTTCCCAGATGAGCCTATGTAGCCCTTTTTCACTCACTGAGAAATCTTTGAATCCATTCCCCAAATCCTAGTCCTGATCTGAGGTTTAGTAAGTAGTTCGCAATTCTCCACAGCAATTCCCTGTTTGAGAATCAGGGAATTCTGGGTAGGTTCAGACAGCCCACAGAATACAATCACCATCCTATTCCTTCCTATATTCTTGATGCAGCACTTTACATTCCCTGACAGAGACCACATCATGGTATAAAATCCCTGTGCTATCATCATCCCATTTAGTGGATACTCCCAAATCAGTAGATTGTGATACTTTACCAACTAAAGTAGCATCTGTGAATAGGCATGCCATTTCTTTGTGGACCTTTAAATAATCAGCAGAGTGAAAAAAATCTTCTTTAACTCTGACAGACATGCAGCAGAGGTTGTCTGCGCCTCAAATAGTAAAAGCTAATTCAATCAACTGGGCCATTTGTCTTCAAAAAATCATGTGAATATTTTTTGTTTATAGAATTGCCTCAATTCACAGTGTTTTCTTTTTTAAACAATGTCTTTGATTTTACCTCCTAATAATTTCTCATCACCAAATAATTTCTATATCTTTTGTTGTTTTTGTTATTGTTTAGTTGTTTAGTCATCCAACTCTTTGTGAGCCCATGGACTATAACATACCAAGCCCTTCTATCCTCTGTTATCTCTTGATGTCTGTCCAGGTTCATGTTCATTGTTTCCATGTTACTATCTATCTGTCTCATCCTCTGCCATCCCCTTTGCCTTTTGCCTTCAATGTCTCCCAGCATCCGGGTCTTTTCCAATGAGTTCCATCTTCTCATTATGTGACCAAAGTATTTAAACTTTAGCTTCAGTATTTTGCCTTCCAGTGAATAGCCTTAATCAATTTCTTCAGTTATTGATTGTCTCCAAAACATATGATAGCACCTCCATCAATGGTAGGCCTACACATCCAAGAAGACCTGCTTCAATGGTACTCTTAAATATCTCACTGAGAGCTGGACTTTATGAAGTGATGCTTGAAACAATGGAACCGAACTGTTTGGATTCCTCTATCTCTTGCCATTAAAGTTTCATAATCAATTGTTAAGTGGTATATGACGCTGACATATTTCCAAAGACATAGGTACTTAACTACATGGCCACCAAATACAAAGATTTATTATGATGATTTAACTACTAATGCTTCATAATTAATGCCTGGAAAACTGGATGTTGTTTATTATTCTATTTTGCATTTTATAACATCAGTATAAAGTTATTATGATAGATGCATTGAATTAATATCATTAGCATATTCACAGCAAAGTTTATGGTCAGAGCTTCACATGTTTGAAATATTTATGCTACCCCAAACTCAGGTCTTCAGAGCCTAGTATCTTTTGTGTTGTCAGAGTAGGTACTATGTATGCATTAGTTCAGAAAGAATCAAGTTACTAATATAATGTAAAGAAAGGTTTAATAGGCTTCCTGAATTAAATGACTCAACAAAACCCATCAATAACACTCAAGGTGAGCCCCAGGCAAAACTATGAAGTAGGTAAAATTTGTCTTCAGAGTTGCTAGCCTTATTTTTTCACATCCTTTCCCTTTTTAATGGGTCACCTCCTCATCTTTTCCACCTTGTCAAGGTTCAGTACATCCCACCCCTTCCCCTTCCTACTAGCAAAATATGGTTCCAGAATAAAAATAAATTTACACTAAGATATAAATGACGGATTCATTTCAAAGGTGATTTCATTTTTTTTTTTTTGAGGTAATTAGGGTAGAGTGACTTGCCCCCGATCACACAGGTAGTAAGTGTCTGAAGCCAAATTTGAACTCAGGTCTTCCTGACTCCAAGGTCAGTCCTCTATCCACCTCACCTGATTTAGTTTTAATACAAGATAAAGTCTAGGAAGTCACAGGGATTGTAACAAGATCCATATGGCATTCAACTGTTGTGTGCTGAGGTTTTATGTTTGTCCCAGGCCTTCCATCTAGAGATTCATCTTTCAATTTAACTCTATAGATCACTGGGCCTAGATTGAAATATTTACATAAGACTTCTTCTCTTCCCTGTGGAATTTACAATGTAGTAAATGCAATAGTCTATTTGGGAAACTAGGTGGGGTGGTCAACAAACTGCTGGGCTCTAGAGTCAGGGAGACACTAGTTCAAAATCTGCCTCACTTACTAGCTTGCAGCTGACTCTGGACAAGTTACTTAACCTGATTTGTCTCAGTTTCCTCCTCTATAAAGTAAGCTGGAGAAAAAAATGGCAAACTACTCCAATATCTTTGCCAAGAAAACCCCAAATGGGGTCACAAAGAGTTGGACACTACTAACACAAAAAGATAGTCCATTTGGATGTGTTTTCAAGCAGTACTTCCTTGGGGGAGTGAAGCAGGGAAGGGATAGGAAAAGTGATATAGCAAATAAAAGTAATGGATTTGGAGTCAGAGCTTCTAAGTTAAAATGACACCCCTACTTCTACATGAACCTCAGAAAATCACTCATCCTCTCTGATTTTCCATTTCTTCATCTGTAATGTGGAGGAGTTGGTCTATGTGACCTCTGTGATCCCTTTCTAAATTTGATAATACTGTAGGATAGAATCTGTTAGTATTTATATAGTATTTATAATACTGTAGGATAGAATCTAGGTAGGTAAAACTGCAGGAGAGGTAAAGTTTGGAGATTTCATCTGATCTCCTACTCTCCCACTTTCTCTATTTTATGTTTTTCAAAAAAATCTCTTTGGTGATATAGTCTCACCATTCTTCCCCCCTACTCTGCAACATTCAATTCCAACTCATAACATAAATTCATTAACTCTTCAAATTTTAAATGTCTGAAAGTTGCTTAAACAGAATTCTTTCAAGTCTTCAAAGCCTTATATTAAAGGAATAATGTTGTAATGGTGCCATTTTAGGCATCAGCCAGTGAATAGAGAAAGCATTTGTGGCTATAAGCCTTGATATGAATCCTGAAATCATATACTCTAGAATAGATGGCCCTTAATACTCATCTGTCCCTGTCCCTTTGTAATACGATGTGAAGAAGTTAGGTGAAAAGAACTCTTATGGGACACAGTACACAAACAGGAAATGTAATGAAAGTCTTATTCATTTTATTTTTTATTATCAAAATGGAGTCATAATGCTTGAAGAGCCACAGTCATACCCTACTAGATTGTCTGAGAGGAGGTAAGTGGAGGTATGCTCTGATATGATTATAATTTAGTAGATAGTATTTCTTGAGGAATTCCATCAAATATTTCTAGGGAAGATTTACAAGTTCCATTGAACAGATCTTTGATAGGTAGCTCTTTAGTTTACAAATAAAAGAGCCAGTTTCACTGTCTTTGCTGAGTTCTGATTAACGGAGTTTCAAAGCAGTTGAGTGAATTTCTCCTAGACATGTGAAGATTTTCTTGAAGTCAGACAATCTTGATTGAGTCTCCATTTTTTCCTCCTCCTTCCCACCCCCACTCCTCAGTTCTTTTCTCTTCCCCTCCCTACCACAAGGCCAGATAGTCCAAGAACAACAAATTTAGTGTGAAAATATAGGCTGAGTCAAACAAACTAGAAAAATGTTCCAGATGGGAAAAAGGTCAGTCATTTAAAGGAAACGATTCTGCAGGGCACTTGGCTCCAGGATGAAAAGCACAATATAAAATCTAATTCCATTCTAACCATCCCAAAGCACTTTCACAGTAATGAATTAGAAGGCATTGATAATAGAGTGACTGTGGAGGAAACGGGGCCTCCGTTATCCACTTAGCATCAGCTCACACACAGGCACACAGATTAGAACCAGGGATTTTTTTTTTTAATTGCATGACAAAATACTACCCAGGACACCACAGTTATTTCAGAGTGCCTTGGGATCTCTTTACCACCATCTGCAATCCAGATGAACAGGAAGAATGATGAAGAGGAAGTGGCACATGTGGATGTGGTAGGCTGGTATTGATGGGGAGCTAGGTGCTAGTCACTGAAGTTGTGCCTGGGACCAGAACCTTTGGAATGCAAAATTGCTACAGACTCAAGAATGCTGATGTAGGAAGCCCAAACACAGGAGAAAGGATCATTTTGTCTAAATAGAGATACTCTTAAATTCTTTAACTTCTTTCCACTTAATGCTATATTATCAGTTATTCACTCAACAAAGAATCAGCCCTCCCTCACTCAAAACAAAGTCAAGTAAGTGCAAGTCATGTCATCATTTCTCTGATGATGTGGTCTTCTTCAGCAACAAAAGAGGAACACACAGACATAAGTAGCAAGCACTTGATAAAAATACAACCAGCACAAGTGATCTAGTTCAGTATTAACTTGAAGAAACCCTCTATCATTTAAAGCAAGAGGGATAAAACTTAAAGGGTTAATATGAGAACCATGATGAAGACAGCCGTATTGGTAAACAGTCCTTCTGGGGCGAGTTTAAGAGGAATAGAGTCATTAATTTTTATTTGAAATAATAATAATTCATTTTTAAAAATTATTTGTATCTTTTGTTTTTGTATCATAGTCACATCCCATTATATTTCTTAACTCCTATTGACCTCCCCTGGTGATCATCCCTTACTTTAGTCATTTTTTAGTTGTGTCCAATTCTTTGTGACCCCATTTGGAGTTTTCTTGAAAAAAAATACTGGAGTGGTTTGTCATTTCCTTCTCCAGTTCATTTTACAGATGAGGAAACTGAGGCAAACAGGGTTCAGTGACTTGCCCAGTGTCACACAACTAGTAAGTATCTGAGTCTGGATTTGAATTTAAGTCTTCCTTACTCCAAGCCCAGCAGTCTATGCACCGTGCCACCTACCTGCCCCTTATGTCAATGCCCACCTGTAGCAAAAACAATCTACCCAAAGTTAAGTACAGCTAATCAACAAAGTGATAGCCTAAAAGTGGATATATAATTTGTAGTCTCTCTTGTCTCTATTTATTTGTTCTCTGGGAACAAATTCCACTTGCCTTCTAGGGATATATTCATTTCTATTATTGTAGACATTGTGAATATTGACTGCTGGGCCCATTTATCAGAGAAAGGAAAGCTGAGTTATTAAGATTAGATGTATCCCTGTCTATATTTCTAAAAGGACAACAGGAAATGAGCTTAAACCAAGAAGGCAAACATAAGGACACTGAATGGTTGTAACCAAAGGGTGGATCTTAAAAACAGACTAGATTCTCATTTGACTTCAGTGAATTCGGTATAGTTCAATCTGAATGTAGAAACTAGGTAATCTCTTGGAGTCAATCCCGCCCTACCTCTTGATTCAATTATAGTAATGGGATTTATATACTTTTCCTCTGAAGGAGTCAGGTTAAATTATTTTATATAATGCTTGCTAATAAAATCCTAGAAGACTAAGGAGGGAGAATCAGAGAATTGCAGAGCTGGAAGGGCTAGAAGAAACCAAATCCAAATCATATCTGAAAAAGAATTCTTTTTATGACATAACTGGCAGGAGAAATGCCAATATTTTCTAGAAGACTTTAAATGAGGAAAAAATATCCACTACTTCCTGAGGCATCTTATTCTTCTTTTGGATATTCTTCTTTCTTTACATCAAGACCAAACCTGCCTCTTTGTGTTTTCTACCTACTGCTCCCAGCTCTGCACTTCAGAGCCAAAGAGAATAAATCCAATTTACCTTCCAGGTAATAGCTTATCAAATACTTGAAGACAGTCATCCTGTCTTGCTTCTCCCCATCCCTAAGCCCCAAGCCTTATCTTTACAGTGAAGACAGAGAAACCAAAGAACAAAATGAATAAAGTGGCAAGCCTCAAATCATGCAAATAGCATAGGATTTGGGAATAGAGGTCATCATCACCTCAGTACAGGATGTTTTACAAAGCACTTTCAAACATGATCTTCATAAAAACCCTGCCAGATCAGAAGATTAGTTACCTTTTCTCCGTATTTTACAAATGAAGACAAGGCTTAGAAATGTTAAGGGACTTGCTCAGGGTCACACAGCAATTTTGTATCTTGGAACATATTTCTTTGGTGCTACACTATGTTTTCGTTCAGTTCAGGCGTCTCTCTGCTCTGTTGCCATACTTCTGGTGACTGTAATGAGGTAAAGTCTATTATATTCCAATATGACTCATTCTACCAATGAATAACACTGTAGTTGTGTGGGATAATAGAATACTGGGTTGAAGGTCATGGGCTTTGGATTTCAGTCTCAAGTCAATCAATAAATGGATGGAGAGGGATTAAGTCAGTCCCTGACTACCTCCCAGGCATTGTACAGGATCCTCCTAGTTACCTGTGTGACCTTGGATAAGTCACTGAATTTCTAATTTTTTACCTGTGAAATGGAGGAATTTGACTAGACTATAGTCAATGAAACAGAATGGTTGTGAGATTTCTTCCTTTTTTTTGATGGAGATGATGGAGTGCTTTTGTTTGGACTTCAGCCCTAGGAACATATCTCTCCCCAGCCCAAAGACCCCATCTCTGGCAATAACTCATAACTGAGCCCCAGTGAAGCAAACTATATCTTTCTGTTATAAGAACAAGCTGACCTCTGTAGAATTTCCCTTGTATGAACAGAGCTATCTTGTACCAGCAGAACTACCATGTACTGATTCCCACAGTTACCATATACAATCCAAAGGTGAAGGCTTCGACTCCTGAGGCTATGTTGTTACACAAGTAGCAGACCAAAACCTTAGAAACTCCCCACCCCAGGCCATGCTAGTAATGTATGATGCCAGTGCCCAAGGTACAGAAACTCTATGTTGCCACCTGATTAGCCTAGGTGGCAAGCAGTGAACTAGGTTTTTCCTTTATAAGCTTTAGCATCACTCTTGTTAGACTGCAAGTTCCTTAAAAGTGCTCTGCCCATATAAGTACCACAATAACCTTTTTGCCACTTGACTGAAAGATTGAATCTGTGAATTCTTTCCTGACAACTTCACCCTGTACCTCCATAGTTTTGGGGTCCTTGTACCCCTCTCTGCAGCAGGTAAAATTAGCATTTTTATTCCTGAAAGACTAACCTACAACTCAAAGAATTCAGATGACTTTGACCAAGGTCATGGAGCAGATCTGAAGTGAAATCTAGAGCAGAACCAGCAAATTTATGATTCCTTTTCTTGTTCCACTTATTTAAAATGGGAAGATATAGAATGATTCGATCCATTGTAATCCAATAAATAACTATTAAGCCAATGCCACATGTAAGGCAATACAAAGAAATCTTTTACTTTAAGGAACTTGTGTTACACCAAAGGGGATATAATATCATATATTCAAACAAAATAATTTTTAAGTTCCTACTATGAACCAGACACTGGTACTAGAAACAGAAAGACAAAAAGAAAAAAAAAATAAACAACTGAAAAATCAAACTCCTGTCCTAAAGAAGCTTATATTCTACCAGAGGAGATAAATGTATTCAAACAAGTAAGTATACAAAATGTATACAAAGTAATTATGGTTAAGTAGGAACCGCAGTAAGGAGAATAAATTTAACTTATTTTTTGAAAAAAAAAATGCATCAATCCCTCCAGTATTTTATATCTGGAAATTTTCTCCCTGACTCTAAATTTGGATTCCCACAAGGACACTAACATTTCTAGTACTGATACAAATAACTTAGAATTGAGTTTTAATTTATTTTTGTGAGACGTCTCAATTAAAATAAAATTGATATGCCTAGCTTGTTGTGTTGTAAACTGTCTTGCCTTAACAGTATGGTTTCCTGCTGGTGCTGTTCCTTCTCCCTCAGTCAAAAGCCAGCTGGTTTCTGATTCAAAGAGCTGGCTATAACAGTCTATGAGCAAATCAAAGCAAGAGCTCTATCAAAAATGTGGAAATAGCATTGACATTTTAGAGCAAAACTCTTGTTCAAGCTGAGAATTCAAAACCATTCTCAACTTTCCTCTTGCTCATACTGAGAATAAACATGGTCATTTTAAGGGAAAGAGATGAACAAGCACCACTTAAATACCTTAATTCTGAACTGGTTTAGCATATCTCAGGGGTATTATTTGAAGAGCAGCTGTAGTAGAGGAAGGAGCTGACTTGGAATTACTTGGGCAGTGCTCAGCTATCTGGTTATAGGTGCCAATTTATGTGGGTGTGGATCAATCTTCAGTATTTTTCTTTTTTTATTTATTTTTGACACAGTTTATAACAGATAAAACAATTCAGACTTTTGGTCAGGTGATACTTCTTTTTACAGCATTTACAATATGGACCACAAAAGAATTTTTTTTTTAAACATTAACCAACCGAGACACAAATAATATTTATGTTGCTAACTTCACAAGCTCTTGACCTAATTGTCTCCACAGTTTTACTACAAATTAAAGGACCCTAACTTATTGCTGTTGGTCTAAAGTCCTATACTCAATAGCTTAATTTTAGACAACCTTGGATGTTCCCCTATCAATAATCTATAATTGAATAGATCTGGTATTAAGCTTACAAATCTTTTGACTGTAGGAAATTGCCACCAATGTCCCTATGGACATTGCAGAGAAACAATATCTCCTCAACTTCATGTCAATTCCAGGCAGGAGTACAATCTTCAGTGTTTTTCAACTGTGAAGTTAGGAATGAAGTCAGGGGTAAATGTAATTCTGAAATCTGAATTATGTTTAGTTCTAGCTCACAGACAAAGGTCATTGAAATTTGTAATGAATTATAGGGAGTGTACAGAAAATGTGGCACTGAAATCATAAATAGTAAATAAATGATGGATCTTTTAATTTGAACACATTCTATACATGTTACAGCTCAAGTCCAAACTCCAACTCATGTCAACATTAGTAAGAGAAGTCTGGTTAATGTTTAACTCAAAGAACAAACCTACTTGTGGCATTGTTACCTCAGAGAAGCTCATAGAATCATAGATTTCAAGCTAGAAGAGATCTTAAAAGTATTTAAGTCAAATTTCATTTTACAGATGAGGAAAATGAGACATAAAAATATGTTGCATTCTTGGGGTGCTGGAAACCCTGAAAAGCAGGGGTACAGGGCACAGATTAACCTCAAAAGAATTTGACCACTCAGGTCTTCTTTCAGTTCAAGTTTATTATGACACAGGTTGGGGTGGGTGAGATTCCTAGTAGGTATAGCCCATGGTTGCAATCTAACATTTAAAGTTTGCATATATGTGATTTATTCATTGGCACTCATTCCACCATTGCAGATATAAAACTCTTACAAATACTATGATTGAAAAAACAAATTAATCTTCTGGTGGCCAAGCCTTTGGTGATAAGCTTCAAACACTTCACTTTGGCCTCTATTTAAACCTTTCCAGTTCTATAGACTCTGCCAGAGTTCTTGCTCCATCAGCGTAGCCTATAAGAACATGGAACTGCCTCTAAGCATGAAGCACAGGAGTAGAAGTTTAGTGCAAGTATAGATATAAGTTCTGATGGTGGCACCCCTTATTCTGTTTCCTCTCATATGGCTAAAATATGACAAAGAGCCAGGCATAGTAATGTATTACTGTAGTCAGTGCTACTGGGGAGGCTGAGGCTGGCAGAGTTCTGAGCTTCAGTAGGGGATATCAGGTGTCTACACTAGGTCCAGAATCAATATAATGAGCCTCTGGGAGTTGATGTCCACCTAGATCAGGAAAATGGAGGTTAAAGCTCTAGGACTAATCAGTGTGGAGACTGGACCTAGGAATGGTTCTTCCAGTCTGGGCAAAATAGACTCAATCTCAAAAAATACAAAGTAAATTAAAAAAAGGCAAGGAACCAGAGATTTGTCAGATGTGCTCAAAATTTCATTTTTATATTTTATGTAATTGCACATAAATAATTTATATATGATTGCTTATCTCAGGGTAAGGGGAGTGGAAGGAAGTATGGAATCTGAAACTCAAAACTTTAAAAAATGTTTAAAATTGTTTTAACAAGTAATTGGGAAAAAATAAAATATGTTAAAAATAAATTTCACTTTCAATTTGTTCTATGACCTTGGTCAAAGTCAATTACACTTTTCAGTTTAGTAATTTAATGAAAATGAAAATAATGACCACCTTCGTATGTCACAAGGGGAAGCAATCTTATAATCACTAGGTGTCAGAGTTCAGTGAAGGTTTTTCCTTTTACAGATGAAGAAACTGAGGTCCAGAGGGCTCAAAGATTGCCCTTTGGGTTTTCCTGTTCTGTAGCGTGTAATGTCTCAGACCTTTCCTATAGCTCATTGCTAGAATGAGCTGTTACACGAACATACATATGTCGATAATAAAGACATATATACAATCTGTGTACATATGTATGTATGTACATACACATACATATATATTTGTTTAGGAATATTATAGACATATGTGAATGTGTGTTTGTTTCTAAATTCATAATTTCATTGGTGTGGGCAACTCCCATTACAGAAGCTTCCTCCAAAGACACAGATAGGCAATTTATCTTTCTCTGGTAACTTACAGTTAGAATAAGTGACATTCTAATGATCATACAACCATATGTTTCTCTGTGTGTGTCTGTGTCTTCATGTATGTGTATGTGCAAATGTGTGTAGGTATGGGAGTCAGCAGAGCCTCAGGGACATGGAGAAAGCCTTCCAGTCAAGAAGAACAGGTTCAAGTCACACCAAAGATGCACTGGGTGTCATATTTTAGGCAAGGAAATGAACCTCTTAGTTTGGGAAACAACTTCTTAAAACTAAATTCCAGAATAGTTTCCAGGAAGTCTTAATGGGGGATGGTTGGGCGGGTGAGTAGGAAGGAAATTCCTGCAATGAAAATCAGGACAACTGGAGATAGCCCTGGGTGCAGTGGGAGAACTTGGCCTTTTTAAGCCAAGGTGTTTAACAGGTCTCATTTGACTAAGGCAACACCCATTCAGTGATTGATTAAGGCTAGGTAAGAAAGGAAGCAGAGAATGGCCTCTATGACCAAATCAGAAAAAAAAATCGACTGGAGAGGGGAAGACTCTCAGAGTTTCTGGCCAAAATAGAAGCAATTGCTATTTACATTCACTTTGAATGGCTCAATTTTCAGGACCCAAACAATGACCAAGTAGGATTTGGCGTGGGACCTAATATTTTGCCACTGGACTCAGGTGGCGCTGGAGGAAAAAGTGATGCTTGGGGACGCTGCACAGCCCTCCCTCACTTAATTCCACTTCATTTGCATGTCATGGCATCACCTTCCTGATGTTATGGTCTTCTTTGAGAATGAAGGACAAACAACAACAATGAAGATATTTGGTCTGGACCAAAAAGTGTGTGTACATACATACATATACACACAATACATATGTGTATATATGTATATGTATCTATATGTATAGAAATATATTAATGAATGTACATATATTTATACATTTATGTATCTTACCTATAGAATTTGCATGTATGTATCAACATACAGGTACATATGTATATATGTATAAAATAATATATATACATGCACACAGAGACACATATATGTCAAACTCACATGACTCCAAAGAAGGCTTGTTAAAAGTTTTTGTTTTTTAAATTAACTGCATAATTCCCTTAGTTCAGAAATATAGTAGTTGTAGCCATACTGCCAAATTCAGAAAGGAAGTTCATAAAAGGAACTTCACAAGGGCTGACAAGCAAATTCCACTTGATTCCATCGACCTTGTTTGAAAGTTATCACTGTTTATTCTTTGGAAGTATATAATACTTCCATATAATATGTCCCTGTTGTTCATACAAGATGACAGTATTCACAAGAACTGTCAACATCTCAACTCAGAGCTTGATGGTAAACACTGGAAAATTCTCCTGTTTCTTACACATAATGTCTCATGGTACAGTGGGAATTCAGTTCTGGTGTTTAGAAAACTGTTCATAATAAGTGTTCTTAAATTCTCAATTATACATCTAAGGTTGCTGATTTATGAAACATGAGCATGGTAGTCCTGTGATTTATGGATCATGTCAGTTATTCATGGATCTGGAAGTGACTGATTTATTAATGTGGAGAGTGATTTCCAAGTCATGCAACTGCTTTGTGAACACAACTGATTTATAATGGCTAGAGATGATGGATAGTTCCTGTATCTGATTTATTGAATGTATTACTGACTTACAACTCCTGCAGCTGATTCAATAGTCAGTGCTTTATACTTGGGGTATAAACATCTTTTTTTGTTAATAAAAAAGACTGATTTATTTGACTTACTTGTATATTTCCAACTTTAAATTTTTGCCACAGCCATGATCTATAGTCTTGTGGTCCTGTAACTAGTCATTTCCCCAAGGTCTAGATTGTGTAATTATAGTTTAGTTTATGGAGACTTCTTTTGCATTCTGCTCTGCATTCTTTTTCAGAACATGTTTTGACCAAGATGAATTCTGTGCTGATTTCTTTTTGCTTTTAGGGCCAAGTGCACAAGTGTCTGCTTATTTTGCCTGTCACTTCCTCTTCCTTCATCTAGTCACTTTTTATGCATAACAATCATAGTCGGCAACTTGGGGCTTTAGCTGGCACTTAGAGAGTGGGGAATTTCCTTCAACAGTAGCCTTATGAAAATGGCCACAATCGATGACTTGAACCAACACGAATCTAAGCCAGATAGATGTTATTTTGTAAACATTTTATGTGGTTTGTAAAATATTGATTTTTTTCCTCTGTTGGTTTATTCGAGCCCTGTGATTTTATCTGTTTGGGGATCTCCCAATGTAAAAACTCCTTTCAGGAATATTGATCTGCAACTTGTCCATAACCTATAGTCTTACAGTATTGAATGGGACAGGTGCTGAAAGTTAAGTAGCATGTCTGAGGTCAAGTCAGTTAAGTATTTATTAAATGCTTACCAGGTGACTGGTCACATAGCTAGTACATATCAGAGTCAGGACTTGAATCCAACTCTTCCTGACTCAACTACTAAATAATTCTCAAAGTTTTTATTAGAATCTAAGGACAATTAGTTTTCTCTTTGCATTGTATTTATAGTGAAAGGTGGAAAGGATTTGTGAACAGAGCACTTGCAGTGTTCAGGGCAATTTTCTAAGACTTGAAGTTAAAGTTTCGCATTGGTTGTTGAAGGTTCCCTACTGAAAATAACCCTATCAAGTAATCAAGCAATCAATTAATTGATCGATTAGTATTGTACTAAGTGCCATAACAAAAGGAACTCTTTTGCCTTTTAGAAGGCTACATCTTTTTTTCTTTTGGTAGGGTAGAGGAGATTTAGGGTTAAGGGACTTGTCTAGGGTCACACAGCTAGTAAATGTTTGAGGACAAATTTGAACTCAGGTCCTCCTGACTCCAGGGCTGGTACTCTCTCCACTGTACCACCTAGCTAACTCAGAAACCTGCATTCTTGAGTTGTAGGCTGTAGGTATATATTACATCTAAAAGCAATGACAGCCTGAATATTTATAATTTGATTGCGATAATGTGTTAGGGAATAGTAATAGTTGGGCTTATGAACATGTCACAAGTGGAACCAACGTATTTCATCATAGGATAGGGATTTCATTTGTTACATGGAACATCCAGGTGAGGAATCCCCTTCTACTAAATCTTGTCAGCATCTTCTCTGCAACTTATGAGCTTAGAGAGTTGACTGGAGTACTTAGAGTCACTAGCCACTAGGCTACACAGTCTGTTATGTATATGTAAGTGCATACGAAATATATATAAAGAAAATTGCAGGGCAAGGGTCAGGAGGGGAAGGCATCAACAGCTGGGGGAATTAGGAAAGGCTTCATGTAGAAGATATAGTCACATTTGGCTATGAAATCACCTGATAATATCAGGTCCAGACCAAACCAAACCAAACCAAACCAAACAACAACAAAAAAACCAAACACCGTATAAAAGGTTCTTTCCTTAAAAAAAAAAAGAAATACAAGGATGGTATTGTCTGAGCACTTATGTAAATTTCCTCTGGGTAAGTTATTTGATCGCTGAATGCACATACTGCACAAATTTATCTTCTGGAAAGTTAAATTTAGGATGCAGGAGAATGTGCCTCCATCTATGTCACACTCCAATTGTTAGACGTTTCTGTTTATTTTTAGTACTCTAGGTCATATCTCCCCGAAGAGGTCTGTGATGTTTCACAATATACGTCACACAATGTGGTTGAAAAAGTGCCATCAGAGTTGAGTGAGACTTGAAAGTTTCAGTTCCCTTAAGTTTGGGGTAGACCTTTTGCAAGTGTAGGTCTTTGGGCAAACCCCTGAGTTTCATTCTGCATTTTGTATTCAAAGGGTGGCTTTCCCAGTTTCAGGTTTTGCTCTAAAAGGTTAGACCTTACTCTTCTGCTGCTGAATGAACATGTCCTAGCAAAGAGCAAAGATTTTGACAAGCTCCTTTCATTTTTCGTGAGCTCTGAGCATGTTCTGATGTTAGCATTGAATTGTTTTATTTTCCCTTACTTTGACTTTAAACACTGATTGTCCATAGCACTGAGATGAAAGAACACAAAATCCAGATAAAAAAGGTAAAGAGAAGGGCAGCACAATGGGGTAGTGTTAACTGGGCATCTATCATCATTTCTTAGGAAAATGGTAAATACAGCAATGATTAGAATTATCATCAGCAATAAATATTGTCAATGAGGTAGTTCTATTGCAAATTTGCTGTGTGACCTTTGGGAAGTAAAATTACTTCTCTCTGGTTCTCAGTTTTCTCATCTATGAAATAATGAACCCACCCCTCTTCTGAACTTCCTTATTACTTTAGTGAGTATCACTACCTTTCTGTCACCCAAGTTCCCACATATGGTTCCATCCTTGACTTCTCATTCTCCCTCACCTCATGTGTTCCATCAGTTGTGAAATCCTCAGTCACTCCACACCTTTTGAAAATGTCCTTTACTTTCCACTCCCATGGACACCATCCCTCCTGGTTAGAGTCCTCATTATCTCTTACCTGGGCTGTTGAAATTGTCTTCTAATTAGACTCCCTGCCTAAAGACTCACTTCTCCAATCTTTCTTCCACATGGCTGCTAGTGATTTTCCTAATGCATAGATCTGTCTGTGTCACCCCATAACTCAATAAAGTCCCCTGGCTCCCTATTATTTTTACTGTCAAACTTAAATTCCTTTATTTGTCACTTAAACTCCTTCATGACCTGGTCCCTTCCTTATCTTTCCAGTCTTCTCCCAAATTATTCTCTTCTGTGTACTCTACAGCTCAGCCATCCTGATCTACTGACGTTCTTCACACACAATGATCTATCTTCCATTTCTGTGCTTTTTAATTGTCTGTTCTCAATTTCTGAGATACTCTTCCTCCTCATCTCCATTTTAGAATCCCTTCAAAATTCAGTTCCGGCACCATTTTCTGAAGGAGGCTTTTTGCTGTATGCCTAGCTACTAACGCCTTCCCTTCTTAAGTTTTCCTTCTATCTGTTCTGTATGTATGTAGTATGTACCTATTTATGTACATATTTCCCCTTTTAGAATATAAGCTCCTTGAGGGCAGGGATTGCTTTGGCCAATGCCTTCATTTTACAGATAAGGAAACTGAAGTCCCATTAAGAGACTTGCCATAGGTCATATAGGTTGTAATTCCTCTGTCCCTTCCCATCCCCCTAGTCTTACCCTCCCAGAATGATTCTTTTATGAAGGCAAACTAGGCCATCTTTTGTCTCAATTCTTACCTAGTCTTCAACTGTTGAATGGGTGTTGCCTCAGACAAACTGAGACCAGGGAAAGACCTTAGCTTAAAAAGGCCAAGGTCACACACTGAATCCTGGGCTATTGTCAATCGTCCTGACCAATGTCTTACCACTGGACCCAGATGGCTCTGGAGGAGAGAGTGAGGCTGGTGACTTTTCATAGCCCTGACTCATTTAAATCCAATTCATTTGCAAGTCAGGACATCACCTTCCTGATGTCACTGGACCTCTTTGAGAACTAAGGAACAACAACAGCCAAGGTGGTAGGGGAGATGGGATTCAAGTCTTGGATCACTGACTACAAGTTCAGTTCTCTTTTCCCTGTACTGTGCTGAATTCCATCCACCTTGGACATGTTACTATGCTTGCTGTTATTGTCTACTTCCCAGTTTCTTCCTGAAAGAGTATCCTCTAAAGCAGACCTCTAGAGACTAGGTTTATACATTCAGGTTTGGAACTCTGCCCTTGGGCAGTGAAAGCATTCTCACTGAATCTGCAATATCTATCAGTTTTAGACCAGGCTGCACCTCCCTTTAACTTGTACTTCTTTTCATCAACCATGCCAGCTGCTGCTTGTGTACCTTTCCCCTTAACACCTTCTTCTGAGAACAGCAATCCAATCAATACTTCTGGAAAGGGCATGATAATTGTAAAGGAAGTGTTAAGTAGTTTGCCTACAATCCAACAAGTTCTTTAATTAACTTGAAAGGATTATAGAGCCTTAGCCATTGGATAAGCACAACTAACATTACACAGGAAATATGTACTAGAAAGGACAGAATGAGAATGGTGGATAGGGAATTGAATCCTGAGGATAAGCAGATAACAAAAGAGCACTTTACTGACTTTGATCAGTTTAAATCAATCAATGTAGAAGAAGGGCCTCCTGAATCTGCTCCAGTGGCTCAAGAATCTCTATGATTAATAATGGAGATCCATATATTATGGCATTGAATGCATTTGCTATACTCAGTGTTCATGTGTCATTTTAGATAGCATTCAAACTTCAAGTGTAATAATATATCTCAGGTACTGCTGGACTGGAGGGTAATAGTGATAGCAGGTCCCAGGGACCTGCAGATTTGAATGAGTGATGAACTTTATGAGTGTGGTCCCTCTTTAGGGCTCCAATCCTTCTCCAGGGGACCAGTGGTCAGCCACATCTTAGGAGAGGCACACATTACTGGCAAGTATGCCACCTGTGTTCCAGAATGACCCACCAAGTTAAAATAGCTTTCTTCTTTTATACTTCAGAATAAATTATTTTGATATAAGGTCATAGCCAGAAACAAATTATCTTTGTTAAGCATTTACCATCCAAGATTCCTCCATATCCGGTAGTTGTTATAATTCATAATTATAGACCAGATCACTCCTGACCCATCAGTGAAATGGTCAGTCCTGATCAGCCCATCAAAGGATCTCTGAAACAGCTAGCTGGTATTATTGTTTAGGCACTACCAATGGAATCTCTTTGCAAAAATGGCAGAGTTGCCACAGGAATTGAGAAAGATCAAAGTTCCCATTTTGAAAAATGGGAAAAGGATGTATCTATAAACTATAAGCCAATGAGTTTGATTTTGAGTTCTGGTAGAATTTTAGCTATCATCTCCAGGCCCATACTTGATGCCTATCTACTTACTTGTCAAGACCTGCTGGAACTTGTGCTCTATGGGTAAAATCTTCAAGAACCCAGGTTCATTCTCTCTCTCTCTCTCTCTCTCTCTCTCTCTCTCTCTCTCTCTCTCTCTCTCTCTCTCTCTCTCTCTCTCACTGTCTGTCTCTATGTCTCTGTCTCTGCTTTTGTCTCCCTTGCCTGGGTGAGGAACATGCAGATATTTAGTGACAGAAAATCCTGAGTTTTTTTAAAGTTATCTTGGAAAATAATAATAATGCCATATACAAGAATCTATAGTTGTCATTGTTCCAATTAGAATGGTCTTCCACCTGACTCATCTGCCCAAATCAATCTTTAAGCATTTATTAAGTGCCTCTTCTGTTCCAGGCATTGTAGTAGGCACCAGAGGGGCTGTACTTAGCTCTGGAGCCAGGAACATGCTCCAAATTTTCCAACTTCTGGTTACTAATAGTTCTAATACATACATACATACATACATACATACATACATACATACATACATACATACATATATATATATATATATATATATATATATATATATATATAATTTTAACTTCACTTTATACTTAGAGGCAGTATGGAACAATGGAATCAGTGCTAGTTTTGAAGTCAGAGAACCTGAGTTTTAATCTTAACTCCCCCACTTGGCACATATGGGATGTGGAGCAAGTCACTTGAGAGGTGATTTCTAAAGTCACTTCTAGTTCTAAATCTATGATTTGATATTAAGCAAATGAAGCTTCCCTGCGATTTTTATTGTCTCCTTTTTGGGATAAATTAAAAGATCACATTCTTTTTCAGAGACATAAGATTTAAAACTGAAATTTTTAAAGAGTAAATTGGCTAATTTTTAAGGGGGAAGGATATGCTTTGATACATTTCACCCTTAAAAATATCATAGTTTGATTATTCATTGAACACCAACTCAGATGGCAACAGAAAGAAAAAAAATTTGCATAATCCTCAATTTCTTCTCTGTAAAATAAAGAATTTTACCCAAGGAGGCCAAAACCAGAAACTAAGATCTAATATAGAGCCAAGTACTGATAGCAGTACTTGTGTGGTAGCAAAGAATTGGAAACAAAGGGATGTTTATCAACTGGGGCATGTTTGAAAAAAACTATGATACATGAATGAATGAAATCTTCTTATTCAAGGAAAAATGATTAATATTAGGAATTCAGAGAAATATGGGAAAATCTATATGAACCAATTCAAAGTGAAATAATGGGGACCAAGTGGACCTTATGCACAATGACTAAACAATGGAAAGGTAAAGGAGACTAGAAAATTAAACACCAAGTGACCAAAATCCAAAGATAGTCCTAGAAAATTGATAATGAAGCATACCTCCCTTCTCACAGAGAGATGGGGATGCCTACCTAGATTGTAGGGGGCAGAATACTATCTATATTGTTAGATGCAGTTACTATATCAAGTGTTTTGGTTTAACTCTTTTTTCTTTTATAAGTGAGGATTTAGTCTGGGGGAAAGATTGGAGGAGAAGAGTTTTTGTTGCATTTCTATAAATGATTATGATATAAAGACAAAACACATCTGTAAGATATATTTTTTAAAATAAATAAATGAAATGAATGGGTTTAGACTATATTGATTCTGTGGTCCATTCTAGCTCTTAAATGTCCAAATTTTTACTTTAACAGGTAGGGGAAATTCATAGGTAATTTTATGTACTATGGTGAGTAATGCTAAGTTCTGGGTCAAAACACTGGTATGAGAATTCTGAAAGAAAAATTGCTTAATTGCATAGGTGTAGATGTAGATGTAGAATCCTAAATTTAGATTTGGAAAGGGCTTAATGGTTTCTAGCCCAACCCTATCATTTTGTAGATGAGGAAACTGAGGCCCCAGAGGTGACTTACCCGTAGTCAATAGAAAATTATTTCTGGTGAAAAAGTGTTCATTATTTCTTATCCAAGTCTTGTTATACAGTTTTAGAGAACCTATTACATATACAATGACTATGTTTTAGTGACATGGGGAAAAAAGAGCAAATTTAACTTTACATGAGCATAAAGCTGTAAAGTATCTTAAGAAGATTTTCATCGAAAGTCATGTTATATCACAAATGCAAGATTCCATCATTACTAATTTATAGAATTAGAGTTTAATACTCACAGGCATCACAAGCAAGGCATAATCCACATGACAATGTCTCAGGAAATAAATGGCCTTATTGGGCTGTTACTTCCTTGATAAATTATCTAAAAAACTCATTCTGCTCTTTGTTAAATGCAAATTCATTGCAAGGCATATTAAAGTTAAATAAATAAATGTTATAGGTGGGTTTTTTTTCTGAAACCCTGTCTACTCATGTCTGATAGACTCAAAATGGTTTCTAGTCTGATGAACTTTATTAGCCTTTTTTTTTCATGAGGTCCATTACTATAAGGCTGTGATTCTTAAATTCCAGGCAATTCTTGATATTTCTCACATGATTTAAAGATGGAATTAGTGAGCAACAAGTCTAGAAGTCACTTGCTCAACATCTCTTGGTAAGAAAACTCAGCAGAGATCACTCAGAAGCAGCTGTGCTCTGTAAATCTTGCCTAATGGCTCTACATGCCTGGTGACTTAATGTATGACCAAAGGGCAGGAACCATAAAGGGCAAGGGTGATTATTCACTATATGAAAATGTGTCTTGGAGAGACAATTATGACTGAATTCCACCCACCCCTGCTAGCTTCAAACACTGTACATGTACATGAAACTGGGCAGTGACAAGAGTGTTGCATTTGGAGGGAGAAGACCTATTTATTTATTAAATCTTTTTTTTTTTTTTAAGTATATGACATTTATTTTCAGTTCTAAACATTCACTTCCACAAAAATTTGGATTCAAAATTTTCTTCCCATCTCTCCCCACCCCAGCATGCACCCCATACATCCCTTCCTTCAGTCTGTCCACCCTTCTATTATCCACCCTTCTTCCATTCCATTCTCCCATATTTTCCTATAGAGCAGAATAGATTTCTATACTCCATTGCTTGTATAGCTTAATTTCCAGTTGCATGCTAAAACTAATTTTAATATTCATTCTTAAAACTTTGAGTTCCATATTCTCTCCCTCCCTCTCCACCCACCCTTATTGAGAAAATAAGCAATTCAGTATAGGTCATACATGTGTAACAATGCAAAGCACTTCCATAATATTTTTGTTGTAAAAGACTAACCACATTTTCTTCTGTCCTATCCTGCCCTTCATTCATTCCATTCTCTCCCTTGACCTGTCCTTCCACAATAGTGTTTGCTTCTGATTATCTCTTTCCCCAATATGCTGTTCCTTCTATTATCTTCCCTCTCCTATCCCCTTCCCCCTTGCCTTCCTGCAGGGTAAAATAGATTTCCATATCCAATTGAGTGTTTGTTATTTCCTCCTTAAGGGAAATCTCATGAGAGTAAGGTTCACTTATTCCCTTTCATCTCCTCCCTCTTCCTCTGCATTGTAAAAACTCTTTCTTCCCTCTTTTATGTGAGATGATCTGCTTCATTCTACCTCTCCTTTTCTCTTACTCTTAGTACATTTCATTCAACAGTAAATTTTATTTTTTTTAGGTATTCTCCCTTTATATTCAGCTCACCTTGTGCCCTCTATGTGTGTATATATATATGTATATATATGTATATATGTATATACATACACACATACACCCATGTACATATACATACCTATACATATATAATATACACATGCATATATACCCATACTCACCTACATATATATGTATATGTATATGTATGTGTGTATGTTTATACATATGTATTCCCTCTAAAACACTAATACTGAAAAAGGTCTCATGAGTTGCAAATAACATTTCCATGTAGGAATGTAAACAGTTCAACTTTAATGAATTCCTTAAGGCTTCTCTTTCCTGTTTACCTTTTCATATTTCTCTTGATTCTTGTATTTGAAAGTCAAATTTTCTATTCAGCTCCAGTCTTTTCAACAAGAATGCTTGGAAGTTCTCTATTTCAATGAAATTCCATTTTCCCCCCCTGAAGTATTATATTCACTTTTGCTGGGTAGGTGATTCTTGGTTTTAATCCTAACTCCTTCTGGAATATCATATTCCAAGTCCTTCTGTCCCTTAGTGTAGAAGCTGTTGAATCCTGTATTATCCTGATTGTATTTCCATAATACTTGAATTGTTTCTTTCTGGCCACTTATAATATTTTCTCCTTGACCTGGGAACTCTGGAATTTGGCTGTAATATTCCTAGGAGTTTTTCTTTTGGAATTTCTTTCAGGAGGTGATTGGTGAAATTTTTCTATTTCTATTTTGCCCTCTCTTTCTAGAATATCAGGACAGTTTTCCTTGATAATTTCTTGGAAGATGATGTCTAGGCTCTTTGTTTAATCAGAGTTTTCAAGTAGATCAATAATTTTAAAATTATTTCTCCTGGATCTATTTTCCAGGTCAGTTGTTTTTCAAATGAGATATTTCACATTATCTTCTATTTTTGCATTCTTTTGGTTTTGTTTTGTAATTTATTGGTTGCTTATAAAGTCATTAGCTTTTATCTGCTCCATTCTAATTTTTAAAGAATTATTTTCTTCAGTGATCTTTTGAGCCTCCTTTTCTATTTGACCAGTTCCACTTTTTTAAAGCATTCTTCTCCTCATTGGCTTTTTAGACGTATTTTGCCATTTGTGTTAGTCTATTTTTAAAGGTGTTATTTTCTTCAGCATTTTTTTGGATGTCTTTTAGCAAGCTGTTGGCTCAATTTTCATGATTTTCTTGCATTGCTCTCATTTCTCTTCCCAATTTTTCCACCACTTCTCTTATTTAATTTTCAAGTCCTTTTTGAGCTCTTTCAATGCCAGAGACCAATGCATATTTTTCTTGGAGGTTTTGGATGTGGAAGCCTTGACTTTTATGTCTTCCTCTGATGGTGTGCTTTGTTCTTCTTCATCTGAAAGGATAGAAGAAAATGCCTTTTCACCAAGAAAGTAACCTTCTATAGTCTTATTCTTTTCTCCCTTTTTGGGCATTTCCTAGCTAGTTACTTGACTTTTGAGTCCTTTGTCAAGTAGAGCGTATACTTTAGGGACCTGTAAGTTCTCAGTTTCTCCAGGGTGGCACAATCAAGGAAGAAGAGTTTACTCTTCTCTTGGCCTGTGTTATGCTCTATGAGCAACCACAAGAACTCTTTTCTGCCCAGGATTTGCAAGTAGAGTGCGCTCACCAGACCAACACTCCTCCTCAACTCAGGACTGCCACTTGGGGTTGAGATCTGAATCAGCTGCTTGATTTCCTCAGGGTCTTTTGGCTGAGGGCTCCCAAATGGGACATTGGTGTAGTGACTTCAAATGCTCTGGGGCTGGGGCTTGGGCCAGACTCATACTTCCCTCCCACCTAGGTGAAAGAACTTTCTTACTGACCTTTGAAGCTGTCTTTGGCATTTGTGGGTTGAGTAATCTTAGAACTGCCACTGCTACCCATGATTCCCTTCTCTAGTCCTGTCCATGTGGTGTGGCATGGTTCAATCTGGGCTGTGCTCCACTCTGAGCCCAGTGTGACAGACCTTTCCTGTCAGCCTTCCAGGTTGTCTTGGGTTGGAAATCTCTGTCACTCTGTCATTTTATGTCTTTTGCTGCTCTAGAATTTATTTAGAGTCATTTTTTACAGGTATTTTGTGGGCTATGGGGGTAGAGTTAGAGTAGGTCTGTTCTTCTCTACCATCTTGGCTCCACCTGGATCTTTTACTTACAACCTCTGTAACCTTGAACAAATGATCAACACACATTTATTACATGTTTACTGTGTACCAGGCATTGAGGATAAAAAGGACATAAATAAAGTAGTCTATGTTCTAAAAGAGATTACAAGTTGATCAACCTCTTGTGTCTCAGCTTCCATTCAGAAAAATGAGGAGGTAGAATAACTTCTAAGATACCTTCTAGTTCTGTCTATAATTTTATGATCCTTAGTCTACAAATTTAGAGCCATATAGGAAGTACTTTTTACCCACTCAATGCAGCCCAGGTATATGCATGATTTAAAAAAAGCATTTATTTATGAAGTACTTTTGCTATGACAAGCATTATACTAAACACTAGGGAAAGAAATGGAAGAACAGAGATAGGAACTGTAGGTGAGGTGAAATGCATTCATCTCTCCATAATTCATCCTTCCCCCATCTTTCCCATTTCTCATTGATGTTTATTTTCTTTGCTTGGTACATGTCATACCCAGAGCTGATAGTATCAGGAACCAGTAATGGGGATAAAGGTCTCCACTCCCTCTACCAAACTTTAATTAAACTTTGTTGTTGATCAGTCATTTAATTCATTCCAACTGTCACTCCATTTGAGGTTTTCTTGCACAGATATTGGAATGGTTTGCCAGTTCCCTCTCTAGATCATTTTACAAATGAAGAAACTGTGAGGCAAACAGGGTTAAGTGATTATAACTAAGTAAGTGTCTAAGACTGGATTTGAACTCAGGAAGATGAGTCCAAACCCAGTGCTCCATCCATGGCACCACCCAGTTGATCCCTTAATTAAACTACTCTTGACTATATTCTCATCTGTGGACTTCAGGGTTTAAAATTTGGGCAGTGATAAGGCTTGGCACTGTCTGTAAACTTGAGAGAACTTATAGGCACTTTATTCTCTTTCAAGATTTCTGATACTTGATTCCAGGAAGGAAAGGAACACCCACAAGCATGTCCATTTCTGCAAATTACATTTTGGCAACATTCTCCTAGTTCCAGCTGTAACCAGAAGCACATGCCAAATTGGGAAATAGTGAAGAATGAGAAAGTTTTTATTATTTAAAGAATGTCCAGGAACACTACTACTGCTGGGAGTTAGAGAGACATAAATGAGTGTTCTTGAATACAGCCTCTCCCCTTTCCAACCTTCACACACAGTTTACAAAATCTTATTCTGAAAGCACAGGCTTGACCATATCATGCTTTCTGAGGTCAGGAAAAGAGCTTTGTAACTTCCCTAATGCAATTTAGCCCGCTTTCCTCCTCCTTTTCAACTCTTAAGAACTCTGTAGGCTTAAAAAGATTCCTGTTCTTGACGGTCTCCAGGGGAAGAAAAATATAATCTTCTGGGTGGTATTCAAGTAACTTCCTGATCTGGTTCCTGCCTACTTTTCCAGGTTTATTTCATGTTACATTTCTTCATATACTCTACCTTCTGGCTATACTGACCCACTTACTTGCATAGCCAACATTCCATCTTCCATCTTCTGCTGTGCAGCTTTGTACAAGTTGTTCTCTATGTCTAGAATATCTGCTCTTTTCAATTCCACCTCTTAGAATCCCTAGGCTTTATTTTTTTTCAAAGTTCAACCTAGGTGTCATCTCCTATATGAGACTTTTACTCATCTATAACCCTAGCATGTAGTGAGCCCTCCCTCCACAAATCTCAAAATTATTTTGCGATTCCTATGTATGAGAAGCAGCATGGAGTCAAAGGTTGTAAAGTTGGCAAGGATGACCCACCTTTAATGGCTACTGACTTGTGACTCTGGGCTAGCCTGGTAGTTTCTTAAGGCTCTGGGCAACTCTCTGGCCTGTCTATCCACACAGAGAAAAATCAGTTAGTGAAGAATGTTTTTACCCAGATTTTAATCCTCATTTGGATGGACAACTTACAGAGGTTTTCAGAGTTGAAAAGGAGGAGGAAGGAAGGCTAGATTGCATTGGGGAAATTACAAAGTTCTTTTCCTGATCTCAAGCTTTGCATGAAAGCAAAGGCCTATTTTGTCAATACTAACATTTTACTGGAGTTATTAATATTAAAGTCAGACTTGGAACAACACTGCCTCTGAAGAACTAAAGATGAGAATCACACAGATGGCAACGGAAAGGTTCATGATAGAGAAAGGCAGATGGAACAAGCATTTATTAAGCACTCACCGTATGCTGAGCACTGTGCCAAGGGTTAACTATCTCATTTGATTTTCACAAGGCTCTCCATTTTACAGTGGAGGAAACTGAAGCAGAGAGAGGATAAGTGACTTGCAAAGGGTCACACAGCTAGTAAATATCTGAGGACAGATTTGAACTTTAATCTTTCTGATTCCAGGCCCAACATCCTATTTGCAGATTGCAACACAAAACTAACAAGGAACTCTGAAGACTATGGCATAATGATTGTCGCCAATGAATCATATGGCAAAAAGAAAATAAATGGGTAAATGGGATGACAGGCAGACAGTCAGAGTGCTGGAGGTGGGTGAGGTGCCCTCAGGATGTTGGGCAGAGGGGTCAAACTCTGGCCTGTCCCCAAAATGTAATTTTACTTTGATTCATGAACATCATGCCTGTGCCTCCTCTTCTCTTCCCATGGGAAATATTTAACAAAATAAATAAAAAATACAGTATTAACAAATATAATGATAATTTGTAGTTTTCTACTTCAATATATGACAAGCAGATACCCATTTCTACATAATGTTGCACCACTAATGTTGGGAGAACGCAAAGAAGATCCCCAGCACTTTAGCTGGATTCTCTACAATGAATTTTTGAGAGATCATCAGTAAATGGGCAGGTACAGATTTGCATCGTAGGAAGGAAGCCCTGAACCAATGAACACACAGACTCATTTGAATATTGGAGAATACTATGCATTAGGCACTGTGCTAATTGCTAGGAATAGAAAGAGAAAGGTATCTCTCCTGAGGGAGCTTACATTCTACCTGGGAGTGCAACAGGTACATTGACACTCACTAGTTGTATGACCTTGGGCAAGTCACTTAACCCCAATTGCCTCATCCTGGGTCATCTCCAGTCATTCTGATGAATATCTGGTCACTGGATTCAGATGACTCTGGAGGAGAAGTGAGGCTGGTGACCTGCACAGCACTCCCTCACTCAAAACAAAGTCAAGTGCAAGTCATATCATTATTTCTCTAATGGCATAGTCTTCTTCGGCAACGAAGGACAAACATGCTATATATAAATATACATGAAATGAATGCAAGGTAAGTTTTGGAGGAAGGACATGAGCAGCTGTAGCCTCAGTGCATGGAACATAGTTCAGTGCTTAATAAGTTCTTATAGCCTGAATAATCATGAAAGGCTTCATGTAGGAAGCAGAATTTGTGTTGAGCCTGGAAGAAAAGCAGTGATTTCAAGAGGTGGAGGTAATTGTAGAGTGCATTCCTGACATGGAGGTAAATCTTGTTCTTTATTTCTGAACCAATCTTCCTGGGTGGAATTGTCCCTGACTCCTTTTCCTCATCAAAAGTGAATTGAAAATGCATGCCTTAAAGTCATCAAAGAGTGGGTTCTTGTCTCTAGCTGGCAAATCAATAATTTTCTGTACCTCAGGACCATATGTTATTATTGTAGGCTCAGGTCCTTCTTGCTAAGTGTCATGGATCTAAGCTCTTGCCATGTATCATTGTTCTAGACTTGGGTGCCTCTTGCCATCTGTCATTATTCTAGGCTTAAGTCCTTCTTCTCTCAGGCTAAAACCACAATGCCACATTTTTTTAACAAAAAAAATTCACAAACAATAATTCCTGAATCATCTATTAATGAACATTTCCCGTTTTCCCTTCCCATTGTCTCAACTTTCCAGGATAATTGTACAGGGTCATTATGCTACATTGACTTTAAACTGAGACAGACAAATGTATAAATCAGACTTTAATAGTCTCTATTTGTGCCTATTATTAATCTTAGCTAGAGTGAAGATGATTCTCATAATTCTGCTGGTCACTGATGATGTTTAATTCTTTCTCTGTGAGCCTCAGGTTCCCTTCTGTCAAAAGCTAGAATGTTATTCCCCCCTAAACACTAAATCCCCTCGAGTCTACTCACAGAATTTCCCTGAACTAGTTTTCCTTTCACAGCCAATACACCCAGGAAAGAGCCAAGAGAGGATTACTCACTCACCCTTATTTAGTCCATATATTTACTTTCTACCTTATTGATTTCTTCTACTTGAAACTAGAGTTTTCACAATGCCAGCAGTACTCCTGTGGCATATATCTAAGTCCCCAGCTCTTTAAGTCATCTTAAATATTTGCTAAAGTGTCAGAATATGCAAAATCTTTCCTATTCATTGAGAGGTAGCAATAGATAGAGTTTTGGAGTTGAAATTAGAAAGACCTGAGTTCAAATCCTGCCTCAGCACTAGCTGTGGGACTGCAAGAAAGTCACTGAGTCCCTTTTACTTTCCATTAGCTGCTCTGCTGGTTTTTGATGCTTCCTGTTTCATTTGCTTCTTTTTAGCTTTCTTTTGGTGCATTGCTTTCCCCCATCAGGTTGTAAGGTCCTTGAGAACAGGGAGTTTCTTTCTTTCTTCTTCTTTGTATCTCAGCACTCAGGAAGGTAAATTTGGATGGGCAAAAGATGTGCAGTTGACTTGGGTTTTACTGGCTCCCTTCCCTTCCCTTCCCTTCCCTTCCCTTCCCTTCCCTTCCCTTCCCTTCCCTTCCCTTCCCTTCCCTTCCCTTCCCTTCCCTTCCCTTCCCTTCCCTTCCCTTCCCTTCTCCTCTCCTTTCCTCTCCCCTAACCTCCTTCCACTCCTCTCCCCTGCCCTCCCTTCCCTTCCCGTCCTCTTCCCTCCCCTCTCCTCTCCCAAAACTTTCAACCTACTGTACTCTAAAACTGGGACTCCAAGGGACCGCTGCCTAAGGGCTCCTCTGCACCCTCCTAGCTTTAGAGTGATTATCAATAGTAACTGTTGCTGTTTCCCTCCCAGCCTGATGTCTTTCTTTTTCTTGGTCTCATTAAAGGGGCCATGCCCTGCCTACTTCTTAAACAGGTTTATTCAATAAATGGGCATTGCCTCACCCTAAGTGAGTACTTGCAAAATCCTTGGCCTAAAGGGTCCAAGGTCTCCCACTGCATCCTGGGTCATTCTCCAGTCAGCCTGATGAATATCTGGTCACTGGATTCAGATGACTTTGGAGGAGAAAGTGAACTGATGACCTTGTACAGCCCTCCCTCCCTCAGCACAAAGTCAAGTGCAAGTCATGTCATCATTTCTCTGATGGCATGGTCTTCTTTGGCAAGGAAGGAGGAACACATCTCATCACTTAGCACTGTGCTTAATGAATGTTTATTGGCTATTGACTGTTATTGACCTAACCCCTCTCTACCTTAATTTCTTTATTTGTATAACAGGGGCACCTGATCTCACAGGGTTGTTTTTAGAGTTAAAAAAAAAAAGTACCATGTATAATAATACCAAAGAGTTTTATTATTATTATTGTTATTTATTAATATCACATTTTCATTAATCCAGTTTATGCATGATTTGAAGTATCAACACATTTTACTCAGAATGTAGAGCAAAAATTAGAGCAAGGAAGTTGGGTCTTTGTCTCAGGATGCCAACACCCAGAGGATCCTGATTTCTCTTGATGGTGAACACCGTCTTTTGTCTGCCCTCCCTTCAATGCAGTGAAACCACTCTATGAATCCATACCTGGGATTTCATCACTGTTGTGCCCCTTTCTTTGGGGTCTGTCTTTAGATTAAGATTTGGAAGTCAGATTTAGAGTTGGAAAGTATTGTAGAGGTCCTTCAGTTTGGCTCCTGCATTTTAGAGATGGTGAGGAAATAGGCCTAGAGAAGTTAAGTAAATTGTCCAGCAATCCAAAGGTACTAAATGTCAAAGGTACAATTTGAATCCAGGTCTTCCTCATTCTAGGTTCAGTAATCTGATGTCTGTACTTGTGGGTGCATTGGATTTGAGTGAGGTAGAGTTGTGCAAAGTCATCAGCCTCACTCTTCTCCAGTCATCAAAATCTAGTGGCAAGACATATATCAAGACAGCTAATGATCACTCAGGTTCTGTAATCTATCCACTATATAAATCTTCATAGGAGCAAGGACCACAATCATTAGTGCATAGAGGGTTGAATTATCCTCAGTTATCTTCAGTGCTGGCATGACCAATTATTAAAATTTCACTAAGAACATTTATACCTCTGAGACAGGCAAACACTACTAATCAGGATTGATCTATTGTTTTGCTGATTATCTATAGTTAAGAAAGTGATGGAGAAAATGTTAGCAATATAAACTAGATTTTAAAGTCTGTTGTGCATTCATTCCCTTCTGCCCCTTAGCTATTGTTAAACATTTAAGGTTGTCAAAACCCTATCTAAAGGAATATTTAGGCATATTTGTCTGTTCTTTGTTCCCTAAAACTAATTCATTCTTCTTTTATATAATCCTTTAAGAATTTTGTTTATTATTAATCATTAATTATTGTTTTTTAAAAGGTCTTTCAATATTTAAAAAACTCCTATAATCTCATTAATATACATATGTAACATTAATATATAGCAACTTCCTCTCCTCCATTCCCAATCTCCTTTGCTAGGCTGAGTCCAAGAGTTACTGTGGTCAAAAAAAGTTACCTGGTGGCCAAACAAAGGCCTTTTCTTCAATATTTCAAAACATCTATAATCTCATAATACATACCCTCTTCCCTGATCATGACCTCAACCTCTACTCCATCTTCCCTAAGTCCATAATAGACTGTTTCCAAGAGTTACTATGGTCAAAAAAAAATCATTACATGATGGAGAAACTTTTAGCAACAAGGCTTTCTGAATTTAGCTTGGCTTATGCTTGGACAATTGATATATAGTTTATTGCCAGGACCATTTGAAACTTTTCCAGCTTGGTAGGATGTGACAGAGTTTGCATTTTGCTATCCTGGCCTTTGAGAACCAGGTTCACCTCCATGACAAAAATGAACCAATAGAGAGGGATTTCACTGGAAGATAAATACTTTATTACCACGAATTGATATAATGTATAATAATTAAGTTAACAAACCTCTTCCTTATCAACAAACACTGAGTTCCTGCTAGGCTAAAGAACTTCTGTTAGGCTCTGCAGATACTGGCCTCTTAATAGTTGTGTGGTGCTATCTATGGTACTCTGACAACCTTGTTATCACTGCAATTAATTGTCATTACTTGCTAAGGGTGTTCTGGGATTTGGAAGTAATTTGACAAATCTAAAAAAATCAGCACTGCAAAAGTGAAGACTTAATTTAGACTTCTGATACTTCTCTTAGACCCAATGTAAACAAAACTTGTTTGATGAGCAATGAACTCATTTGTGCTCTACAGCCTACTACTTAGCCATTCGATTAAGGGACTTTTTTAATCATTTTAGATGTGAGTGCACAGATTCTTTATTTGGCTTCTACTTCTAAATGAAAGCAATGAATTTGTGATGATAATACATTTCAGGACGTTAGACTTTGGGGACAAATCAGTATCAATGCCAAACCAATACAAAGTCATCTGAATCTCTACTCAGGTGACTCATTCTCCCCAAATTTGGAAGTGAGGGATCATTTTAGTAATAAACAGTACTTAACTTATTTATTTAGTTGTGCCATGTTCTGTTTGTGGAATTGCAGTGGAAACAAGGAAAAACTGCTCATTAGACAAAAACTTCTAATTTAAATGCTTTCAATGAGAAAAAGGATTATTAATAACCAACAATTGGAAAGATTAAGATCTCCCCCTTTTTCTTTTATCTTCATTTCAAGATCTCAGTCTCTGAAGATTGAGTTAATCTTCTCTATTCAGACTCCACTCAGGTGGGGAAGACATTTTTCTCTATCCAGGTTTGAGCAGGGATAAATTCTTCGAATAGATCACCCAAGTCTGGGAGTAACTTAGAAGTAAGTAATATGATCAAAATTCAGGTCCAGTTCCTCATTTTAATATTCACTATGTCATTAATTATTAGGCAATCAGAGTTGATTGTCATGCTGGGTAACAACCCTCTTCCAACAGGCCTATGAGCTGTGAGCCCACCAGCATGACTGTCTTTGGTTTAAGAGAGAAAAGGCTAAATGAACATCCTCTTATTAATAAACATCTTGGCATTATTAATAAAATGATTAAATCATCCAGAAATTATGTCTTGAGAACTTTTTAAATGTCACACACTTTAGCCTTCTCTTTCTCCTTTGCTTTGTTTTCCAGTTCCAGTCCTACCTACCCTGCCCCATCTTTGCCCCCCCCCCAAAAAAAACTAGTGTCTTCATGATCTCTGGATTTTAGGGAGGGATCTCATGGACTCATCCACACTAAGATATAAATTACAGGGAAGATTTAATCTGCTTTTGCCCCCAGGGTTTGTATTTTACCATGGGGGAAAAATGTCTTTAGACACAGAAATGAAGATTTATTTGTGAAATTTTAGGCATTATTGGGGCAGATGGGGAAGTATTTGAAGAGCAACTGGGAATTTCCTGATATCTCCAGAGTAATACCACATACTTTGCCTCAGGGTGGCCAGATAAGGTTGGCTGGCTATGAACAAGAATATCAATTAAAATTCAAGTCTGATTGAGGACTAATACTTTAGAATTAAGGACTCTAATGTTTATTAATATAAAACTAAAGCATAATAAAATACTATTGATTATTACAATCATAACTTTATGTGATAGATTTATTAATGAATTAGAAAAATGAAAGGATACTGTTTTTCACAGTGAAAATAAATTGATGGTACATTTTTGCTGGTGAAGCTAGATTTGAAAACTTTATTTAGTGTAGCATAATTCTATTTTCTGCATAGTTCAGAAAGGAAAAAGACAGGGTTCCTTCCATCTCCCTACATGAAATAGAATTATAAAAGAAAAAGTCCAGACAAAGGAAATATTCATGAATTCAATACCCCTTATTGTGTTCCTCTTTCAAAAATCATTAACAGGAACTACTAAATAAAAGTTTGCTTTTATTTGTTTATTTTTGCCTAAGGATTTCTGAGAACAACTTCAAAGACTCTCTGCTTTCAGGGGTTTGAGGATCCACATTTTGGAAAAGTAAGACTGCAAATTATTCAATCTTTGCTTTGAATCAAATATTTGGCATAAACTGATCTTTGGCCATTGTCTATCCCAGATTTAAAGAGGAATTTCATGCTTGGAGTGAATACCTAAACGTACAAAAGGAAGTGTTCATTTCCAGTATGAGGACAGGAGACATTATGGGGAAGTCAGTTGCTTGCAATTGAAGAGAAATAGGACAAGTCAGGGCAGGAGTTTCCCTATGCCATCTAGAAGCTTTTAATATTTTCCCTCAATTTATTTATTCATTTTAGTTTTAAACATTCACTTCCACAAGGTTTTGAGTTACAAATTTTCTCCCCATTTCTCCCTTCCCCCACCTCATGATGGTATGCATTCTGATTACCTCCTTCCCTCAACCTGCCCTCCTTTCTATTACCCCTCCTTCTCTTTTTCCCTCCCCTTTCTGTTTTTCTATATGGTCATTTATATCTCTATAGCCTACTGATTATGTATCTTATTTACCTGTTACGTGTAAAAACAATTTTTAATATTTGCTTTTTTAAAACTTTGAGTTCCAGTAGAGCCAAGATGGTGGCATAAAAGCTGCTACAGCTCTCCCCCCAAACCCATCAAAAAACTTGTAAAGAATGACTCTAAATAAACTCTAGAGCAGCAGAAGCCAAAAAAATGACATACTGAAGCAGATTTCCAGCCCAAGACAATCTGGAAGGGTCTACTAGACTGGGCTGGGAAGGAAGCGCAATTTGGTGTGGGCCATGTCACAGACAGAGCTGGAGCAGGTCTTAGGGGACTGAATCACTGGTGGCTGTTATTTCCAGACTTCTCAATCCACAAATGCCAAAGATAACTTTGAAGGTCAGTGAGAAGGGTCTCTCACCTGGCTTAGAGGGGAGCATGGCCTGCCCCCAGTCCCAGACCTAGGGTGGTGGCAGCTACTGCTGAAGGAGAGGCTGCTTTTGAAACCATACACTTAACACAGAGCTCAAAAGTCAAGTAATTGGCTGGGAAAATGAGTAAACAAGGAAAAATAAATGGACTATTGATTCTTACTTTCTTGGTGAAGAGGTATTTTCTTATGTCATTAGTGACAAGAAAGATCAAAACATACAACCAGAAGAAGACAGCAAATTCAAAGCTCCTGTATCCAAAGCCTACAAGAAAAATATGATTGAAAATTTTGAATAAGATATTAGTAAAAAGAATACAGCAACTTATCACAAGAATAATACATTATGACCAGGTAGGATTTATACCAGGAAATCAGGGATGGTTCAATATCAGAAAAACTATTAGCATTATTGATTATATCAACAACAAAACTAACAGAAACTATGTGATTATCTCAATAGATGCAGAAAAGGCTTTTGAGAAAATATAACACCTATTCCTACTGAAAACGCTGGAGAGCATAGGAGTAAATGGAACTTTCCATAAAGTAATAAGCAGTATCTATCTAAAACCATCAACAAGAATTATATGCAATGGGGACAAGCTAGGTGCATTTCCAATATGTTCAGGGGTAAAACAAGGATGTCCATTATCACCACTGTTATTCAGTATGGTATTAGAAATGCTAGCTGTAGCAATAAGAGAAGAAAAAAAACTGAAGGAATTAAAATAGGCGAAGAAGAAACTAAGTTATCACTCTTTGCAGATGAAATGATGATATATTTAGAGAATCCCAGAGAATCAAGTGAAAACTACTTGAAATAATAAACAGCTTTGGCAAAGTTGCAGGTTACAAAATAAACTCAGATAAATCATCTGCATTTCTATATATTACTAACAAAGCCTAACAGCAAGAGATAGAAAGAGAAATCTTATTTAAAGCTATGGTAGACACCATAAAATATCTGGGAGTCTACCTGCCAAAATAAACCCAGGGACTATATGAACACAATTACAAAACACTTTTGCACAAATAAAGTCAGATCTAAGTAAATGGAAAAACATCAGTTGCTCAGGGATAGGCTGAGCTAATATAATAAATATGACAATTCTACTTAAATTAATATACTTATTCAGTGTCATACCAATCAAACTACCAGATAATTATTTTCTAGAGCTAGAAAAAATAATATCAAAATTCATCTGGAAGAACAAAAGGTCCAGAATATCAAGGGAACTAACGAAAAGAAATGGTAGGGAAGGTGGCCTAGCCCTACCAGATCTCAAATTGTATTATAAAGCAGCAATCATCAAAATTACATGGTACTGACTAAGAAACAGAGGTAGACCAGTGGAATAAGTTAAGTGCTCAAGACACCATACTCAGTGAATATAAAAATATACTGTTCGATAAATCCAAGGAACACAGTTTCTGGGATAAGAGCTCACTGTTTGACAAAAATTGCTGGGAAAACGGGATAACAGTGGGGCAGAAACTGGGCATAGACCAAAACCTGACACCATACACAAGAGTAAAGTCCAAATGGATACATGATCTAGGTATAAAGATTGATACTATAAACAAATTAGGGGAGCAAGAAATAGTGTGTTTGTGAGATTTATGGAGAATGGAGAAATTTATGACCAAACAAGAGATAGAGAACATTATGAAGTGCAAAATGAATAATTTTGATGACATTAAATTGAAAAGTTTTTGCACAAACAAACCTAATGCAACCAAGATTAGGAGGGAAGCAGAAAACTGGGAAAGAATTTTTGCAATTAGTGTCTGTGATAAAGGCCTCATTTCTAAAATATATGCAGAACTGAGTCAAATGTACAAGAATACATATCATCATATGAAAAAATGCTCTAAATCACTGTTGATTAGACAGATGCAAATCAAAACAGCTTTGAGGTACCACATCACACCTACCAGATTGGCTAACATGACAAAACAAGAAGATGATAAATGTTGGAAAAGATATGGAAGAGTTGGAACACTAATTCATTGTTGGTGGAGCTGTGAGCTGATCCAACCATTCTGGAGAGCAATTTGGAACTATGCCCAAAATGCTAGAAAAATGTGCATACTTTTTGACCCAGCAATATTGCTTCTGGGACTCTATCCCAATGATATCAGAGAAATAGGAAAGGGTCCCACATGTACAAAAATATTTAGAGCAGCTCTCTTTGTTGTGGCTAAAAACTGGAAATCAAGGGGATGCTCATCAATTGGGGAATGGCTGAACAAATTGTGGTATATGTATGTAATGGAACTCTGTTGTGCTATGAGAAACGATGAACAGGAAGACTTCAGAGAAGCCTGAAAAAACTTATATGCACTGATTCTGAGTGAAAGGAGCAGAACCAGGAGAACTTTGTACACAGCAACAACCATAGTATGCAAGGAATTTTTCTGGGAAACTTAGTACTTCATTGAAATGCATGGACTTAAAATATTTCCAATAGACTCTTCAGGCAAAATGCCTTCCACATCCAGAGAAAGAACTATGGAATAGGATCACAGATAGAAACAGACCATTTTCTTTTGTATTATGTTTTGTTTTATTTTATGGTCTCTCTTATTCATTTTAATTCTTCTATGCCACATGTATTTAATAGGAAAGTAACTGTAGAATCTATATAAGATTGTATGCCATCTCAGGGACAGAAGGGGGAGGGAGGGGGAATAAAGGAGGAGGGAGGAGAAAAAAAATCTGATATATGGAAGTGATTGCAGAACACTGAAAACAAATAAAATAATTTAATTAAAGAAAAGAAAAGTGTTCTTGGTCACAGGTCATGAAAAACTCAAAAGGGATTTTGAAAATCAAGTAACAGAAGTAGAGGAAAAATTGGGAAGAGAAATCAGAGTGATGTAAGAAAATCTTGAAAAACGAGTCAACATCTTGCTAAAGGAAAACCCCCAAAATACTGAAGAAAATAACAACTTTATAATTAGACTAACCCAAATGGCAAAAGACGTTCAAAAAGGCAATGAGGAGAAGAATGCCTTGAAAAGCAGAATGGGCCAAATGGAAAAAAAAGTCCCAAAGTTCACTGAAGAAAATAATTCTTTAAAAATTAGAATGGAGTAAATGGAAGCTAATGCTCTCTGAGAAATCAACAAATTACGAAACAAAATCAAAAGAACGAAAAAGTAGAAGACAATGTGAAATATCTCATTGAAAAAAGGCAATGAATTGGAAAACAGATCCAGAAGAGATAACTTAACAATTATTGGACTACCTGAAAGCCATGATCAAAAAAGGAACCTAGACATCATTTTTCAAGAAATTATCATGGAAAACTAGCCAGATATTCCAGAATCAGAAGGTACAATTGAAATGGAAAGAACCTACCTATCACCTCCTGAAAGAATTCCCAAAGGAAAACTCCTAGGAATATTTTAACCAAATTCCAGATTCCCATGTCAAGGAGAAAATATTGCAAGCAGGCAGAAAGAAACAATTCAAGTAGTGTGGAAACATAATCAGGATAACACAAGATTTAGCACCTTCTACACTAAGAGATTAGAGAGCTTGGAGTATGATATTTCAGAGGTCAAAGGAACTAGGATTAAAACCAAGAATCACCTACCCAGCAAAACCAAGTACCATACTTCAGGGGAAAAAAATGGAACTTCAATGAAATAGAGGACTTCCAAGCATTCTTGTTGAAAAGACCAGAGTTGAATAGAAAATTTGACTTTCAAACACAAGAATCAAGAGAAGCATGAAAAGGTAAACAGGAAAGAGAAACCAGAAGGGTCTTATTAAAGTTAAACTGTTTATATTCCTATATGGAAAGATATTTATAATTCATGAGACCTTTCTCAGTATTAGGATAGTTGGAGGGAATATATGTATGTATATATGTATATGTGTATATATGGAGAGAGAGAGAGAGAGAGAGAGAGAGAGAGAGAGAGAGAGAGAGAGAGCGCAAAGTCAGCTGAATAAGAACTTTTTGAACTTTTTCATGGTGTGTGACCATATTTTTCTTGGAGGCTTTGTATGTAGGAGCTTTGACTTTGTTGTCTTCTTCTGGTTGTATGTTTTGATCTTCCTTGTCACCAAAGAAAGATTCTATAGTCTGAATTTTTTCCCACTGCTTGCTCATTTCCCCAGTCAGTTGCCCAACTTTTTAACTTTTTGTTAAGATAGGGCTCTGCTTCCAGTATGGATGGCATACTGTCCCAAGGTTCAGGGGTTTTGGTAGCTCTTTTCAGAAATACTTCTAGGGACCTGTAAATTTTCAGTTATTCCAGTGTGGTATGTTTATCCCTTTCCTGGCCTGTGCTCTGGTGTGTGAGTGACCACAAGCATTCTCTTCTATCCTGCAACTGTGAGGAAGGTTCCCTCTCCATTGCTGCCACAAACTGTGCTATGCCAGTGTTCCTCCTCATCCCAAGACTGCCACCCAGGACTAATACCCTGATTTAAGTATGGGCAAACCAGCAGAATCCTGCCTCAGGGCCAGAAAAGAAGTCCCTGTAATTTCCTTCTGATCAGTTGTTTGATCACCTTACCATCTGTCATCTGAGAGCTTTGAAGCAGGTGCTGCCACTGCCAATGCCTCTCTCACCCAGATCTGACAAACCTTTCCTATTGACATTCTAAGTTGTCTTTGATGTTTGTGTATTGAGAAGTCTGGAAATTGCCTTGGTGGTCAGTGATTCAGTCTTCAGAAGCCTGCCCTCGATTTGTTGGGGTTCAGTTAATGCAGGCATGGCCCACGCTGGAGTGAGTTCCTCTCCTAGCCTGATGCAACAGACCTTTCCTGTCAACCATCCAGGTTGTCTTTGGCTGGAAATTTGTTTCACTCTGTCTTTGTGGGTTCTGGTGCTCTAGAATTCTAGTGCTCTAGAATTTGTTTAGAGTTATTGTTACAGGTATTAGGAAGGGTTTGGGGGAGAGCTCGAGCAAGTCCCTGCTTTTATTCTAGCATCTTGACTCCACCCCACTAGCTTTCAATTTTCACTACTCTTACTGACTAGATAGTAAATTGTCATTGTTGTTTCTAGTTTGCTGAAAGACAAGTGCTGTTAGCAGTCTCTATATTTAATCATTATTGCTGTTGTTTAGTTGTTTTTAGTTGTGAAATCCTTCATAACCTCATTTGGGATTTTCTTGGCAAAGATACTGGAAGGGTTTGCTATTTCTTTCTCCAGCTCATTTTACAGATGAGAGAACTGAGGCAAACAGGGTTAAGTGATTTGCCCAAGGTCATAAGCAAGTAAGTATCTTAAATCAGAGTTGAGCTTAGGAAGATGAATCTTTCTAACTCTAGGTCCAGCACTCTATCTACTGTACCACTCAGCTACCCCCTAAATTTAATACTCTTGAGCACTGTCCCAATCACTCTGTTATTCATGTTTATCCTTCTTGTTTGAAGATAATGCCACTGGTAACCTCCATGTTTGTAAATGTGAAAGGAATTCTACTTTGTACTTTATGCATATTCAAAGCATGAAATATTTCTTGGGAAAAAAGGGGGACTTAGGTTTATCATAATTATTCCTTGCCTAATGCTCAGATAGCATCCTTTTGTTATGATGAGGAAGAACAATTGTCTATTGTGGCTCTTGTCACACTAAAGTTTATGCATAAATTATGCATTTATAAATCATGTTTATAGTATTTATCTACTTATGACATTTTATTTGTTGACTACTTTCATAGTATTTCTTTTGTTCAAATTATTTGTATTTGTTCCATTTCAGTTTACCAAAATGTTGATCCTTGGGTGTTCCTCCTGGATGACCTCCTTTCTATAAGTAGTCTCTAAAGTGGATGCTATCACATTACCTCACACAGTGTGTGGTCATATAATGAGAGGGTAGGTTATGCTCTGCGATCTTATCTCTTTTCTGTGGAGCACTGGCCCCTCATAACAGTTTTTTTGCTTAAGTTTTATTGATTTTTTTTCTATGTTACAAGAATTTAGATTACTCCTAGTTTGTGAAAGGTCTCCAGTAACAACGAGAAACGGTTAAGTAAAACTATTATGCAGTAATTTTGTTTGAAAGTTCAGGCAACATGTCACAGCTGCAGCACTTCCCCACCTCACTATTATAAACAAAAAGTAACATAAACCTATTTTATTTACATTCCTCTTCGATCCCATTGAGGGAAACATGGAAAACAAATTTCTTGTAATAAATATGCTTCGTTGAACAAGATAAATTCCCTCAAAGGCTATATTATATGTACATACATGCATACACACACATATATATATACATACATACAACTCTATCTTTATCTATCTATCTATCTATCTATCTATCTATCTATCTATTTATTTCTGCACCCCAAACCATCCCCTCTTTTGTAATTGATAACATGTCTGTCATTTGTCTTCTGGAATCACTAATTGTCATTTTATTAATCATAATTCTTATAACTTTGAAAATTGTTTGCTCTTGCAGTTTTGTTGTTTGTTGTTCAGCTGTTTTCAGGAATTCTTGGGAAGGATACTGAAGTGGTTTGTCATTTCCTTCTCCAGCTCATTTTATAGATGAGGAAACTGAGGCAAAGAGAGTTAAGTGACTTTTCTAGAGTCACACAACTAGTAAGTATCGAGGCCAGATTTAAACTCAGGAAGATGAGTCTTCCTGACTCCAGATTCAGTACTCTATCTACTGTGCCACCTAGCTGCCCCTTATTGTTGTTATATAAATTACTATATTATATAAATTGTCCCCCTGGTTTTTCTCATTTCATTATTCATATACAAAAATCCTCAAAAGTATTTATTTTTATCATCCTTATGCTACAATATTCTGGTTCTGCTTACTTCACTTTGCATCAGTTCTTATATCAGTTAATCACCTCGTGGTTGCTCTACAGATCAGTGGCTTATGGGTAATGATCCTGCCTCCTTTCTCTGGGGGATGATGGGAGGGAGAAAGTGATTTGAAAGTTATGAGTAGACATGAATGGATTCCAATTAATATTGTAAATCTCATTACAATACCTTACTCTCCAAACCCACGCCTTTTTGAACTTTCCTAAATTTGTCAAAAGCATCACCATAATTCTAATCTCAGGTTTGAAACCTTAGTGCTATTCTTAATGCCTTACTTTCACTTACTACACATATACAAATAGTTGCTAAATATTTTCATTTCTAACTCTTTTATATTTCTTTTTAATTTTTTTAATTTATGGAATAAAAGAAGCATTTCCATAACATTGTATGATTAAAAAAAAGATGATTGCACATGAAACAGCAAATCTATCATGTACAACTTGTTATTCCTTTTTAATATATAATAAAGGTGGCATGGAAATTTTTTTTCCCTCCTCCCACTGGTCTCTTTCTTCAAATGTCCTTTAGATTGCAAGTCATGTCATCATCTTGATGTGATGATTCTCTTCGAGAATCAATGACAAATGCAACAACAACAGTGTTTATAATTTATAATAGTCAAAATGACTTATTCACTCAAAGTCATCCTTAAAATTGCTATTACTGTATATAGTGTTCTCTTGGATCTGCTCATTTTGCTCTTCATTATTTTTTGCAAGTCTTTCCATGGTTTTCTGGGATCATTGAGTTCATCATTTCTTATATCAGAGTAGTACTCCATCACAATCACATACCACAACTTGTTCAGCCATTCCCCAACTGATGGGCATCCCTTCAATTTTCAGTTCATTGCCACCACAAAGAAAGCTGCTATAAACATTTTAGAACATATCTTGAATCATTCCTCTTCTCTCTGCTAACAGTTACTACCCTAGTTCAGGTCTTTAAAATGTCTCATCTACATTGTTGCACTAACCTCTTATTTCAAAACAGCCAGTTTTTTTTTCAGTAGTGCATGACTCTTTTATGACCTGATTTTGGGTCATTTTCTTGGCGAAGATACTGGAGTAATTTGTCATTTTCTTCTCCAGTTCATTTTACAGATGAGGAAACTGAGGCAAACAGGGTTAAGTGACTTGCCCATGGTCACACAGGTAGTAAATATCTGAGGGCAGATTTGAACTCAGGAAGATGAGTCTTCCTGACTCCAAGAGGCTCTATTGTACCACCTAGCTGCCCTAGGATTTAACAAATGCTTATTGTTTGATTGAGGGATATTCCGAGATCAGAAACGTTCCAATATCAGCTTTTATTCACTGGCCCATAGTTTAGGGTCATAGAGTGGTCAACAGACCCTCAACAGTTTGGAGATTTTCTTGGTCATTTAAAGAGAGGATTTATTTCAAATACCAGTAATAGTGGAACAAAATACTTTGCCTAAAGATCTTTGTAATCTAACTGTAGCAACCCTTCCCAGCAAAGCTGGGAATATGAAAAGTACACTGAAAAAGACAGCATTGCTAAAGTAATCAATACTACTGGTTTGAAAAAGTAGCCTTTAAAATATTGGAGCAGGATAATTTTTTTTCTTTTCAGAAGAGCACAAGAAGAGAAGGACAAATTTATGGAAGTTATGAGAAAGCAGTGACAACTTGAGTTAATGCTTACTGTAATTCAAAGACAATAGGAGTTTCAATGAAATAACAGAATCGGTGTTAAACCTAGCATAAAGCAAATTGTGACATCTGTGAAGGAATACTGGGTCACTTGAGTTAAATGTCATTTTAGTTTGGCACTTAAGTGTATTAAGGTCTATTACATTTTGTAGACTCTCAGCAGCCTTTTGAGGATTATGGTAACTCATGCTTCCATGCATTTTAATTAGTATGGACAGAGACATGCAAGACATATGCAATAACAGTTCTACTGTGTATTAATGTAATGACTGTCTTTCTTTGCAGATGTCTTAAAAATCAATAGGACACTTTTTTTTTCCTGAGAACATTTGCTAAAAACCAAATTTGACCCAAGCAAGTTGGTAACAGTTTACCCTAATGTGGAATTTTGAAAAATGGATACAGCAAACAGAAAACTTTTCTAGAAATGCATCAATGATATGTAAGAAGCTGTTAAGACAATGAGAATATTTTTTAAAAAGTAATTAAAATGGAGGGCTTTCTAGTCATAGGGTGGCAGACAACTTGTGTAAAATTGCAGAGTCAAGAGATGAAATATTGAGTTTTGAGGGAACAGTGTGCTTGCAATGTCACACACAGAGTGAACAATTACCTGGAATCTTGAGAGCTTTTTAAAAAGATGTTAATATACCAAATACTCATTTTTAAGCTACTTGGAACAAAATATTTTCCAAATATACAGCCCTAGAAAGAGAAGATGAAAAACTTGTGGCATCAGGATAAGGTGAGTCTCATCCCTGTGGTCCCTGATGACTACTGGTGTGACATCAGGGATACTTTCACTGAGCCTACAGAGGATGAACTGATATTTTAATACTTCAAATAAGCTATAAAAAGCAGTTATTTGGTCCCCCTTCCCTGGGAAATAGTCTATAGAATATTCAATATAGAAGAATCATAGCAAGATAGTGACATGTCCCAGGACTATTGGTGTCTGAATCCTGCTGGAAAAGATAAGAATGAGATGCTCATGTTTATATGATACTTCTAAAGTTGCTTAGCTCCTTGCCTATGTCATCGAATTCTCACAACAACCTACTATCCACATTTTACAGAAGAGAAAGATGAGTTTCTGAGAGGAAAATAACTTGTACAGAATCACACAACTAGCAAATGTGTGAAATGAGATTTGAATTCAGGTTTTCTTTGCTTTGTCTGGTTAGGGCTCTGGTTGTAACTCAACCTTTGAATAGTGCAATGCATCCTGAAACCAGAAACAGATTATTCTATATGGTAATATATCAAAAGGTGAGCTGCCATAATTTCCTATCATTGTGAATATATTAATAATAATAAAAATATATACATAAGTGACTTTTGCACCATTGAAAAATAATCAGTAATGAAAATGGATAAATACAAGAAAAAGCATTGATAAGTGCTTATTATGTACCAAGCACTGTGATAAGTGCTGGGGATACAAAAATCAACCTCCTCTCAAGCAATTCACAGTTTAATTGTGGGAGACAATCTACAAATGAACATTTAACTGCAATGTGGATGGCAAGGACTTGATGGAAAGTCCTGAAGATGTAATGGTGGAGGAGGGTGGCAAGGACAAGGGGTCTATAGGTTGTTTTGGGCCCAGAGCTGAGGGTCTGTATAACAAGGAGATAGGGTAGATGGTAAGGCCCCAGGAACTTAGTATCAGTATCAGTATCAGAGCACATGGTAAAGCCTGGTGACCTTATATGTCACCAAAAGGACCAGTGTTCCATCTCATCCATGCCACATGAACAGTTAAGCAGCCCAGATGGGTTTTGAGTAACCCTGACTGTGGCAGACTTTCCCACCACCTGATAGTCCCAGAGGGGCTCTCGGTGACTTATTACTAGTAATCTAATGGCTGCAGTAGAATGCACTTATTCACAAATCTTGGTGATAACACTGAGAATTGTTATGGTGACAATAATAAAATAATAAACAATTAGAACAATAGAAATAAACATTTGTTACTCTTACCATTGGACCATTGCAACTATATTTTCACTATATAGTGAGAGGGTTTCTCTATTGTTGGAAATTTAACTCCTCCATGACTTCACTGTCTGCTTGTATCAGGTATAGTCTAATCTCCTTTCCTTTAAAGATTTCAAAGATGGTACAGTGGATATATTGTTGGACCCGAAAGTCAGACAGTTTACAATAGTTCATAGCCTGTCTTAGATGTTTATTAGCTGAATGACCTATTCAAGTCATTTCATCTCTTTTAGTCTCAATTTTCTCATCTGTGAAATAGGAATAAAATAACATCTACTTCCCAAGGTTGTTGTAAGGATTAAATGGAGATGACATATATAAAGTATTTTGTAACACTCTACATATCCTAGCTATAATTTTCAATTTTCTGAATAAAATTTTAATTAGCGGTCATTGAGCTAATTTTCCAGTTGTGTCTTTGTGACCCTATTTGGAGTTTTTATGGCAAAGACTCTGGTGTGGTTTGCCAATTCCTTCTCTACTTCATTTTATAAATGAGGAACTGAGGCAAACAGGGTTAAATGACTTTCTCAGGGTCATACAGCTAATAAGTGGTTGAGGCTGGGTTTGAACTCACAAAGAGGAGCCTTACTGTCTCTAAGCCCAGAACACCATCCACTCCACATCTAGCTGCCCACATTAGAGTCACCAGAAGGCCAAAGGATTTCCCAAAGTTTAAAAAAAAAAAACATTAGACACTAAAAATAATTTTAAAAATAAAATTCTGATTTCTTTTGTTCCAGGATAGGACTTTATGTTCTAAATTTAAAAAAAAAATGTATTTGTATCTTTTAGTATTAAACTTCCTGCATATCCAATTCAGTTGTGTAATCATTTATTAAGCACTTACTGTCTGCAGAATGCTGTAGGAAGTACCTGGAGAGCCATAAAGATCAAGTAAAACATGGATCCTGTCACCAAAGAAATATTGATTATTTCCAAAAAGCCACAAAGTGATTTTTCAAAAAATTTTTGTCATGTACTGAATTAGTTTATGACTCTTGATTCATAAGCCCTGTAACTAGAAGGAATCTTAGAAGTCATCTGTCCGAACTTCCTCATAAGTTACCTTGGCCAAGGTCATGTATCCAGTAAGTAGTAGAATATAAAGAGGGATACAAACTGGAGTCCTCTGATTTAATATATACTATGATTTTTGGTAAGGAAAAAAATAGGGAAAAGATTCATCATAAAAAAGTGACCATATTTTAAGGTAGACTCATTATAAGCTTATTCATGGCAGCAAGAAAAGTTAATAGCAGTGGTAATAGTATAACAAATATGTCCCTGGAGAGGATAGTTGGTGTGTATGTATGATGTTTATTTTACTTTAATATATGTATGTGGATATATGCATATATACATCCATATATATGTATATATATATATATATATATATATATATATATATATATATATATAGACATAATAAGTGAATTATCCATTTCTACTAATGTCTTTTATCTCTAGAAGGCAGAAATGCATGGCCTGGTACTTGTGACCCTGAGATGTAGAGCTGTTGTCTTTGTCTATAAAAAGGACTGGCTAATGTGAGACCTTATTAGAGGACAAAACCAATAGAATAATGCATTCAATTCCAGTGGATCCTTCATTCTGGACAGTCTACCAATAAATGGAAGTCAATCAATGAATTCTTTCCTCTGACAACCTCCTTTCATTCTCTAATGCTAGTTGATTTGTTTTTTACTTTTGTTGTGGCCCATTTTGATTAGTTGTGGTTAGCAGTTGTGGTTCTTAGCAAGCATGGAATAAGTAAAGCATCTCAAACAAACACAGATCAATGGCAGAGGTGTAAATGGATCTACTCTACTCCCAGAAGTGCTATCAGCAGACAGTTGGTGACAAGTATCTGATTCTTGAGAATTTCATTCCACAGTAAAGTGACTTGGTGGCAGCTTCTCTCCTTTACCCCCCTCGATTGACACTGATATCTTTGTTCACAGGAACAAAGGAAGGAAGGAATTTGAGTGAAAGTATGCTATTTACAAGATTGTGATTTCCTTTCTAGCATTAGGTATATAATCTATATGTTTTCCCTAGTTACTAAGTCACAGCACAACAATAATAAAAATGCTTTCATGAATAGATGGAGAGGATATTTTGTGGAAAAGTTCCCTATAGCTGTCTCCTTCCTTTTGGGTGAAGATCTCTGTAAAAAACCAAAACATTTTCTGGATAGGTAGATTTTTTTTCCATGGAGAGAATAATAAATTTGATAATGCCATTGCTCTAAACTCTTCAGTGCCTCCCTTTTGCCTACTAACAGCATGGAAAACCATTTATTAAACAGTTAGTATGTGTCAAAAAGTACTGTATGAAGCACTTGGGATATTAATGGCAATTCAAGATTGTCCCTGTTATCAAAGAGCTCACATGTTAACTGGGAAAGATAACATACAAAATAAATGGATCTCTACAAATATTGATGCCTTGGTTCACACACACACACGTATGTCTACTTATAGTCACAAAAACCATAATCTTCTAACAAGATAAGGCTTGTGCTTAAGCTCAGTCTAATAGATGGAAAGACCAGGGCATACTCAGATTCTGGTAGGAAGAGTATTAAGGCTGATGGCCAAGTCCCAAGGACCTTAGGTACAATGGTAGGGCTGATGGTCCCCGACCATGGGGATGGTGAGTCTAAATGTCTGAGGAGTGGAGCTGGATATACCTCCAGTAGAGCTGGGGGAGTGAGAGGTCAACAGCTAGCTGATAGTATCTAGCTGTGGGAAATCCAAGGTGGAGAGTGGGCAATGGGGCAATGAGAAATCAAATTTCATTGTCAAGTTCTAGCTCTGTTCTTACCATTAAAGTCTCTCTATAATCTGACATCACTTTACCTTTCTTACCTTATTCTCAGACTATTCTCTTTCATGTATTTTATACTTTCTTAGTTGTCATAGTCATAAGATTTATCCTCAAGTAAAACTACTAGTAGAGTGAGTTACTCAGTGATTAATTAACTCAAGTGGCTGTAGAAAGCAGGCCCAACCTGTAGCTGGGACCATATTCAAAACTCTGTAAGCATAACGGAAACTGCTATAGCTTCCATTCCATGACAAAACCTTCAGGATTACTACCATACCACAATATGGCATCACAATAGGATTTTGTAAAGAGTACTTTATTTATTTCAGACAAGCCAGAATATTTCCTGACCCTGACAGAGATGACTTTCACTTTCTTGCTTCTATGTGTTTTCTCATATTGTTTCCTTATGGCTGCTTAACACCTCCCCCCAACCCTAACTGTTTAATTTTTACACACAATTTAAAATAAAATAAAATTTTATCCAGGAAGTCTTGCCTAATTTCCATTTCCCTCACCAGCCATATTGGACCTCACTTTATGCTATACCTCTCTTTTCATGCGGTATTTGTCTGTTACTTGTATGTGTGTTAATATTAGACTATAACCTGCATGAGATCAGGGATCCTGTCTTATCTAAATTCTGTATTTCACCTAAGACCTAGCATGAAGCCCTGCATATTTTAGGTGTTCAATAAATGTTTATTGAATTGGATTGGATTAGTTTTTGGCGGAATATTCCAAGAAGCAATATTGTGTAGTGTAGAGAATTATCCTTTACATGATTGATAACAACTTTATAGAGGGAAAACAACAACAATAACCTTTTGAAAGAATTCAGAACTCTGATTAATGCATTCATAAGTCATAAGTCCAGAATGAAGATAAATCCTGTCACTCACCTCCTACTAGAGAGTTGATAGATTTAAAGTCACAAATAAAATATGCACTTTTGAAAACAGCCAATATGGCCATGGTGGTCATATAGTGGACAACGAATGTTTGTTTGAGGGTTAAAAAAAAATATTTATTGCTCATTGGGGGGTGGGTGTTGAGAGAGATATAATAAATGCTTGCACAAGTAAATAAATAAATGGATAGGTAAATAAGTAAATACATAGATAAATATATTTAGCAGGATTTTTTTTTTTAACAAATGAAAATAGACAATGGAAAAGTCTTCAGATTTTTCCTGTGTACTACCTTTCTTCTATTTCCAACATTTTTGGTTACCAAAATTCTATACTATTATAAAACAAGTTCTTTCAAAGTAGGACAATTTCAGAACATATATTAGACCACCTCGATACAGTTAATTGATATATCAACATGAGAAATATTTCTCCTTATCTTATAACCCCTTAATAATTCCTTACAGTGAGCTGAATAGACACTACAAGGCACCACATGAGTATTTACTAAGTATATTCAAGAGTTTTTAAGATATAATTTTATAAAACTTCATCAACAAGGTAAGACCATGCTACTAGCTTGGAATAGAAATATCTCCAATCTTAACTGGGAAGTAACAATTAGTCTTCAAATGAATGAGAATGGCATTCACTCTTTTCCAAGTCGATCTGAAATATTAACAAGAAAAAAGAATCAAGTTTAGTGACCAAATGTGATGCCCAAAGTCATCTTCCCCAACCTATACTCTGGCTCAATTATGGAAAACCCATCAGCAAGAAAGTTTGTCTGCTTAATAATAACTTAAATGTGGAGTTCAGTCCTCTTTATGTAAGGATGATAGCATCCCAAAATTCTTGATGCAGGTTTAAACTATTAATGCTTAAAACTGGACTAGAGGTTTTTAGATATTCTGTATATATGTGACAAAGAATCTGTATTTGTAGAATTCTTCTCTCTAACTGTGATGAGAAGCCTGGGTATAGTTTGTGCCATCTCTGTCTAAATAACCTTTTAAAGAATAAGGTAACTATCCATCCTGGGGCAGAGACATGGAACCCAAATGCCAAAAGATATCATCTTAGAATACCATGATAATGTATTCTAATGGCTACATTATTAAAACATCTAATTAAATGTGACTAGTTCCCCATGAAAAAGTTTGTGTATTCCTTTTATATCATGTTTTGAAATAGATTTTAATTCTGAGATCATGATGACCAGTAGTTTGCTATTGATCTAACACTGAAAATCATTTAATATTTTATTTATCTCATAATGAATGTGCTTTTCTTGTGTGTAAAGTCACCACAAGAAATACCATAATGTGCAAAGTATTCTGGGCTTAGAGTTAGGGGATCTTGGTATTTAGTTTAGCTGCAACTTCTAACTCACCATATAACTTTGCACAGATAATTCAGTCTCTTAGATCCTGTATCTTCATCTCTAGAATGAAGTGATTGGAGCTAGATGACTGTGAAGTTTCTAGCTCTGACCTCCTATGGTTAAACATTCTATCAGGGAGAAATAGGTTTCACTTTAGAGTTTCTGTTTTAAAAGTGGAAGAAAAAAGCTGAAGTTCATTGAAGTGGTAAACAATTAAGGTATTAGGTGTTGAGAGACACATTGCTTTCTCCTTTGCTATGGAATTGCTAAAACTTAATTATGCTACATTTTGAAATTCCACAGAGACACAGCATCTTGTATTCTTTATGTAAAGGTCTACGTAATATCTGTCTCTGTCTCTGTCTCTATCTCTATCTTTATTTGTATCTGTCTGTCTATATCTCTATATCTATCTGTATCACTCATCTATCTATCTATCTATCTATCTATCTATCTATCTATCTATCTATCTATCTCTATCGTCTATTGTTATTTATATGTAGTGTGATACAAATAAGAGTAACAAGACATCCTAGTCTATCTCTGTTTGTATCTCTCCCTCCCTTCCTCCATCTCTGTCTCTTCTCTCATTTGCTTAACAAGTAATGCCAAATTAACCTTATTCCATGTGTGTGTGAGTGTGTGAGTGTGTGTGTGTGTGTGCAGTGCAATAAGATTACTAAACTAGCAGATGAAAGGAATTCTGTGGCTATAGATTATTACCTTGATTTGAGAAAAAAATTTTTGATAAAGTATCTCATACTATTCCTCCAGGGAAAATGGAGCACTATGGATTAGAAGATAATAATAAATGGATTCAGAATAGATTGAACGGTTAAAATCATTGTTAACGTGGAGATTTCCAGTTTGGAAACCTCCACATTAGTAATGATTTTAACCATTTTAATATTTGTGCATTTTAAGATTTTTATCAAAGACTTGGATAAAACATAGATAAGCTCATCAAATTTGCAGATGACATATAGGTGGGAGGAATACCTAAGGCAATAGAGTCAAGCAATGGGCTGAATTTAGTAGGGAGAAATTCAATAGCAACAAATGTAAAATCTTTCATATGGATTAAAAAAATAATATATTTTTTGTAGATACTCTGAAACATTTTATTTTATTTTATTTTTTAAAAAAAGACAACAATAATTTATATCATTAAACAAACCAGAAAGCTGAATGACTTTCTTCCCAAGCCCCAAATCTGAGCCCAAGTACTGGCCCCACCATACTCCCCTGACCTTCAGTGAGGCTGCTCCCAAGCCTCTGTCTGAGGAGTGAATTCCAGTTGTCTCTTTGGAAAGGTGACAAAGGGACCAGGGAACGACTTCTTTCTCATTCTCCCTTCTGGTCTAGTCTTCTCCTAAACCTAGGAATAACTCTGCTGTTTGCACTGAGTAAAGATCCAGTTGGGCCCCAGAACCTGACACCCCAGCAGCATCACTGCTTGCACAAGAGGCTAGGAGTCTCTACTATTTGCAAAAAGGTAAACAGACACAATGAAAACCTTAAAAATATAGAAATAATCTAACAAACGTGGCCACCTCAAAATCACATAGGCACGATTGGAAAAATCCCTCTTAATTTCAGTTTTGGTTCCAGCTTCCCCAGCCTCCCTATCACTCCCCCATGCTGATCCTATACTAGGTTTGTTTTTGATTTTTTTAAAAAAATATAATTTTTTAAATGTTCCATAAAAATACTATTGTTCTTAGTCAAACACGGATATTGCAATTTGAAGAGTAACTGCTTTTTCCTCGCTCTGTAAAATGTGAAAAGGTTATCACACTGGTTAATATAGAAAAATGCCAGAATCTCTAAGTATCACAAAAACTGGTACCAAATGAGCAAGATGGAAACTTTACGGAATGCCAGATGTTAGGATGGGACTTAGGAAAACATTCCTCCTGTTCAGATCTTCAGTGAAATTTCTCTGTCAGTCTCTCCCACCTCTCTACCCTCTTCTCAAGTCTAATCTGTCTGGATCAGCAATGATATAAGAGTCAGGGCTCGCCACGAATTCTTAAGAAGCATGAAAGTCAAACCACTGTGTAGAAAATTTAAAAAAAAGTCAATTTGATGCTCTGATTGTGCAGAGCCAAACATTCCTCCCGCACTCAGGTGTCCTGTTGGGATCATCGGGGTCTCCAAACACCCGATAACCCAGATCCTCACTGGAAGTCCTCACTTAGACAGAACCATTGAATTGATAAAAGGTGAATCAATCTCTTCCCACCCACAGGAGGGCACTGAGGATTGGCCTCTGGGCTTGGCCTGCTCTCCTTGTGCAAGGAATAAAGATTCCACCTTATTAAAAAGGCCTAACTGCTAGGGAATGCTGAAGAATAAGCAAGCCTCTTCTCTTGTCCCTCCATGTGGAAAAGGTGACTTTTGACCCCAGATTTGGGTTTGGGCCCAGCCAGGGTTGCATTCCGTTCTCAGAGAGGGACAGCGCAGGGCAGCCTGAAATGCAGCTTCTTCTTCAATGCTGTCGTCAACAAAGGTGTCCTAGGAGAATTTGTGTCGATGGAGGAGGTGCTGCAAGAAGGTGACGCTCTCGTAGCTCGGATCGCCCCAGGGCATGGCTGAACAGATGGGGCAGACCAATCGGTTGGGGTCATTTCGGTGATGCTCCATGCAGTTCTTTACCAGCTCCTGCTGGTCCAGATTGCGGGCTCCACAGTACGGACACACAAAAGTGGATCTGTTTGGGATATTGCTGGGAATGGGCTGGGATACTGGCACTACTTGGACAAACTTGGGACAGTTGGTCATCTGCTCCTAGACCTTCATGCAGGAAGAAATGTGTGACCTCATCTTTGCTAGTCATCTTCTTGCTGCAGCCCCGGCATGGAGGCTTGTAGGATGACAGCTGCTTTTCCACATTGGAGGCTTTGTCCACATTCGGCAGAGTGGGTAGAGTGGAGATGGCACCTGAAGACATGGCTGCAAACACTCCCTACAGAATGTGCGTCCGCTGCTGCCAATGGCCACGGGCCAATGGTAGACCCCTAGGCAGATGGGGGCAGCTGCACTGGGCCTCCAGGCCGCTCTCGCAGCCAGTGCTGGGCTGGCCGGGGGCTGTGGGGCGCTGGTGGGGGCTCAGGCCGGGGGGTGGTGCCACTGCTGTGCCGAGGCCAGCAGGCTGCGGAACATTGCCCAGGTGGGGCCCGGCAGGCTCCGCACGCCGGACCCCCCTAGGGCTCGGGCTCCGGCTCCCTAAAAAAAATAATTTCACAAGCATAACATGGGGGAGGCATGGATAAATAGCAGTTATGGAAAATGTCTGGGGTTTTTTTGTGCACCCACAGGCATTAGGGTCAGCAGTGTGATACTGCAGCCCCAGAAGTGATTTTGGGAGGCATTAAGGTAGGTTTTGGCAGCTAGATGGTGTAGTAGCATACTGGCCTTGAAATCAGGAAGACTCCTCTTCCTGTGTTCAAATCTGGTCTTAGACGCTTGCTAGCCGTGTAACCCCGCGCAAGTCACTAAAACCTGTTAAAGTTACTAAACTCTGTTTGCCTCAGTTTCCTCATCAGTAAAATGAATTGGAAGAGAAAATGGCAAACCACTTCCATATCCTTGTCAAGAAAACCCCAAATGGGGGTCAGGAAGGGTCAGACCAAACTGAAAAAAATGGCTGAAGAAACAAGGTGGATTTACTTTTAGCGTTAGGAAGTTGATGTACTATAACACTGTGCTATAACCTCCTCAGCAGCTGTCATCTGGTATATTCATGGTTTACAGAGCACATTGCTAAATTGGAGAGTATCTAGAAGAAGACAACCAAAATGTAAGAGGACCTTCCTTAAGTCTATAACATAAGAGGATCATTAGAAGGACCTAGATACTGTTAGCCTGGAGAAGAGAAGATTCTGGAGAGGAGGGCATGATAACTTGTCTGCAAATACCAGAAATATTGTAATGTGGAAGAAGAATTAGACTTCTCTTTGGCAGACCCTGGAGTGTTGTAGAAAGTCCAATTAGCTTTAGTTGCTTAGAAGTGGAATAGGAGGCCTGGAGAGGGGATGAGCTCCCACTCCTTAATCTTCAGGCAGAAGCTGAATAATAACTCTTTGTTGGGTATGTCGGAGTAGGGATTTCCTTTGTGTATGAATTGTATTAAATGGATTCTAAAATTTTTTTCAAATTTCAAATTCTGTAATTCTATGATTCTGGCTTTTCTATTCATTCCCTTATCAACTGAAAAATATAGAAAACTGGTAGGCAAATTCTTTGCTCCTGTTTGGATGATGTGATCCAACCCCATTTTTGTTAAAAAGTCTGCAGCGAAAGTGCTTATTAGTAACATTTCCCATGTTCATAACATTATCCATATTTCAGGTTTAATGTTCAAGTAGATACTGTCAAACATGACTAGAGAGAGGGAGTTCATATCAGGAGAGCTAATGGGATCAGAGATGATAATGTATAAGCAATCTCCTCCTAGGCTCCTCAAGGAAGTCAGTTTGACTGGAACATTGCATTCGTAGGGAGGAGTCATGTGAAATAAGCCTGAAATTGTTAAGTTTTAGTGATGCCCTTGTGCACAGTCACTTATAAAGAGCAGGAAGAAACCAAAAATCACATTTTCATCATGTCTGACACTCTATTCATTTGGGCTTCTGAGTTAAGTATAGCATTGATAGTGTTCCATTTGTGGCAATGAGCAAAGTGAATTGGCGCTTTGACTAAATGTGTCCAGATGACATGGAATGAAAGTTGCAGATCAGAAAATCAACATCATGGCAGCATATAGGCAACAAGAAGAGAGTACAGTTTCACTGATGCAACTCCATTTAGAAGACAGGTGCATATTCTGAACTGTGCTGAAATGTATTTTTCAGACTGAGTAGAGGTGGTTAAATTTTTCCAGGTAAAAATCAATCCAAAGACAAAGAAGCTAAAAAGAAACATGGTATAGAAACTTTAGTAGAATGCTTGACAAATAGACCAGTTAAATGTCTGACTCTACATCTGGGAAGGGAGAGTGAATAGCTGAGGATGGTTTAGAGGCCAAGAATCTGTGTAACTAGAAGAATGGAAGGGAAGCTAGAGTGAGAACTGGTTTTAGGAATGATAATGAGTTATGTTTTGGATAAGGAGAATGGAGGTGAAACTCAGGACAGAGATGAGGATGATTATGCACAGTTGGGAGTCACTTGCATAGGCAATTTCAGGAGAAGTTGAGATGATCAAAAGACAAGGTATAAATAAAGAAGAGAATAGGACAGTCTTAGGTACACTCAGAACTAGGGATTGGAACAAGCCTTAGCTGCTGATCTTTTGTTTAGTTTGAATGAATACTACTTCATTCACAGCCCCTAGAAGGGAAACTTAATTTTTCAATGATCGATGACTGTCTATTTCTTTCAATATACCTAAAATGTAAAAAAAAAAAAAAAAAAGAAAAAAGAAGACACACAGATTGGTAAAATTCTAGAAGCCATGTTGTATAAGAATCAGTTGAAGGAACTTGTGATATTTAGACTGGAAAAGAGAAGGTTTAGGGGGCATGATAACTATCTATAAGTATCTATCTGAAGGGTTATCAAGCAGATGAGAATTTAGGTCAATAGATGGAAGCCACAGAGAGGAAGATTTGGATGTGATATGAAGGACCTTTATAAATTAGAATTTTCTGAAAATGCAGTGTTTTCTTATGAGGTAGTGGGTCCCCCTGGAGAAAGAAATGGCAACCCACTCCAGTATCTTTGCAAGAAAATCTCAAAGAGGGTCATGATGAGTCAGACACAACTGAAATGACTGAACAACAACAAGTAACACAACAGTGGGTTCCCCATTACTGGAAAACTTTTGACAGAAGGAGAATGATGATCCATCCCAACTGTGTAGGGGGCTGGATATGATAATGTCTACAACTGTTTCTAATGAACTCATCATTGTGATTTTAGGGAAATTTCTTTCTAGGCAATCTATTTTCTTACTTTTTTTCTAATCAGATCTGACTGTAAACATCTACCTATTATCCACCCCCTAAGGTGACTATAGGTCTATAAGTCTATACCACTAAGGTGATATAGCAGATAGAGCTCTGGCCCTGGAATCAGGAAGTTGTTTTTCAGTCATAGTGACCCTATTTGGCATTTTCTTGGCAAGAATACTGGAGTGGTTTGCCATTTCCTGAAGCAAACAGGATTAAGTGACTTGTTCAGGGTCACTAAAGTCAGATTTGAACTTATGAAGAGGAGTCTTCCTGACTCAAAAAGACCCAAGTTCAAATCTTGCCTCAGATATTTTCTAGCTGTGTGTCCCTGAGCAAATCATTTGACCTCTGTCTGCCTTAGTTTCCTCTTCTGAAAAACGGATAATACTATTACCAATCTCCTAGGGTTGTCAGCAGGTAAAATGAGATGACATTTATAAAGTGTTTTCCATGCCTTAAGGTGCTATAAGGGTATCAATAGTATATCAGGCAATCAAAATATGATGTATGAGAAGCTTTTGAATCTGTGTCTCATTGTTTATGTTCATTCTTAATGTTAAATTTGTATAAGATGTACATTTAATATTACAAAGCCCTGTCCCCTCAGAGAAGCAATCACTGACTTTCTGGAAAGAGCATAACTAATTTGGGTAAAAAGAGTACTGTTTTGTTCTAAGTCAGTAATGCTTTATCAGAGCATGCTAAAGCATCTCTAGAAATGAAACCATTGATTTCAGTGATAGGCTCCAGCTCAGACTTTCCTGGTTGCAGCTTTAATAAGGTTATATCTAATAGTGAACACATATTCTTTAGAAGCTCCAGGTCTAAGAAGGCTGTGCAGGATAATGTCTGTTTCCCCTAACTTCTAAAAAGATCTCTAACTTAATTTGAGGTATTAAATTTTTTTTTTTTACATGCTGCATACCTTAAGCATATAAACCTCTCAGGAGAAAAAATTAAATTTTTAAAAAAACTATTTTTAATTGTGTGTCTAGTGCATTTACTTCTGGCTAAGATTTGAAAAGAGGAGACATCAGTGGGGGATAACAATGTGTGTAGATGTTTCCATTCTGAGTCATTATGAAAATAAGCCAGGGCTCACACATGTAAAAAACAACCATCATGGAAAACATGACTTTTTTTTTTTTAAAAGGCTTTCCAGTCATATTGACCTGAGGTTGAAGATAGACCTTGCTTTCCATTCCCCCTATCTTTTTCTTTCTAGAACAGTTCTTAGGAGCCAGTTCAAAGGGAGAGAAAATAACAGACAACTGTCCCCTAAAATTGCTATAGAAATAGCAATGACCACAGACAGCATAGTGCACTGGAAAAATCACTGGCCTTGGAACCAGAGAACCTGTGTTTTACTCCAGACCCTGCCATATACTAGTTGATAACTGCGGGTATCTGTCTCTCAACCTCGGTTTTCTCATCTTAAAATGGTAATAATAATATGTATCTTCCCAGCCTCATGAGGCTGCTGTGAGGAAAGAGCTTTTTAAACTGTAAAACATCATGCACATGTGATCTAGCATTATAGGTAAATGTCAGCTTGGTCATAGTATTAGACATAGTAATAATTTGAATTTGTTCTATTTTCACACACAAATGCATTACATTAGAAGGAAAATGTAACTTGTGTTATGAAATCTTTTTGACATGCCAACATACATGAGAGGTTTTCTTTTGTTGGTTGACTTAAGTGTTTTAAGAACAGAATAGATTTTCCCTTTAAGTAGGTCAAGGGTGTTTAAATTATACTGTGTTCTCCTCCATTCTTGCTATAAAAGTGGGTTTTTTTTTTAACATCACTTAAAGCCAAATGCTGAAGTTTCGTGCACATCTGTGACAAATACAAACAAGAAACACAAAAAGCACAGAACTCATTATTGATTCTTCTGTGTGTAGTTTTCTTTAGTATCTAGTATCTGCTTTAAAAAGTGTTGTCTTTCTTTTTCCAATTTTTTTGTTCTTTCAATAAAGCAGCAAGCAATTCATCGTGTGTGAACAGGGGCTGCTAGGAATTAGGGAAGAGCAACTCTAGGAAGGCACTCTAGCAAAGAAAGAAACCTATTTTAAGACAAACTTATCTACTCTACCGGATTTAAGCAATGCAGTTCTTTCCTTTGACAATGAGGGATGAATAGGACAGAAGACAAGATAGCTTGGATGGTATGCCTTCTACCAAGTCCACATTTCAAAGCACTATTTCTATAGAGAATTCCCTGAATTGTTGCAGCTAGCATACATTGTTTAAACAGGTATGCAATCCATTTTAGAAAATCTCTGAAGAACAATTCACTTGAGTACCTGTTATGCTAGTATGAACTACTTGGCATCCATTATGCTCCCATGTACTTATTCATGTAAACAATGACATTTACTTTCCTTTTAAAAGTTGGCATTTGTAGTTCTGAAATTCTAAAGAAAATGCTAAGGAATACATTCCCCTTAATTCCCAAGAAACTGATGTGACATAATTAGCCTGTGCACAAATACTTTAATAATGTACTTTTAAATGGTCCTCATTAGGGTGACTTCCTTTTGGAGATGAGTTGTATGCGATGACTGCTGAGATCCCATCTAACCCTCAAATTCTATGATTTCATAATTCTACATAGGAAACAGCAACAACACCTCAGGTTATTAAGTGAAAAATATGGCAATGGAAAAAAGGAAGCTTATAAATAAACAGATTGAGTCTTCTCATTGCAATTATAGGGTCACAATCAGGAAGACCTGAGTTCAGATGTTGCCATCCAGCTTTGAGACCCTGGACAAGTCATTTAATTCTCTCAGTCTGTTTTCCCTTTGATAAAATGAAGAGTTTGGACTAGATGATTTCTTACATCCCTTCCAATTCAAAATATGTGACCTTGTGATCCTTTGATTATTCATAGTCAGGAAATTCAATGCTTCATGATGATCCTCTGTGTCTTGCGTATCACCAATACTTGTTAATTTGTGACTCACATATAACCTTTCTGAAATAAGTTTCATGACATCAATTTTGAGAAAACACAGTATATCTACGTAGTATTGTCAAAACAGTATGATATTTATATGGTTAGTTCTCTTAATCCTGCTCTTTTTCTACCAGCAACTCATAGGATCTTGCCCTTCTTGGCTTCATACTCCCACTAGGTTCATTTACCATCTTGATTCCCACGTCCTAACTTTGCCAAAGGAAAGGAAAAGGACTTTTATCTTTTCCCTTCCTCTATATCCTTCAAGTATCATACAACTGCCCCTCACACTTTTTGGCATTTCAGTGGGTTTAGTAATTAAAGGATAAGGAGTGGGTTTGTGATTTAATATAAGGACCTAACAGATGAGGAAATTCCTTCAATTAATGCAGATCTGAATATTCTGTACAATTTAAAGTCTTAAGGAAAACCCTAAATCACTGAGAGGTCAGCTGATTCACCCAGATTCATGCTGCCAGTTTGTGTCAGGGACAACTTGGACCCATTTGTTCATGGTTTCAAGGCCAACTCTTTATTCATTACATCAGGACTCCTTGTTTTAACAAAACTATAAGAAAACTTTTAAGAGATTAAAATAAACAAAGAGGAAAACTTACAAATGACTTGGCCAGGGCCATATAACTGTTAAGTTTACAAGTTATAAATCTCAATAAATAATCTTGTATTGCATTACCCTGACTTTGGCCTGGTGGTAGATTGACACCCAGAAGTCTGGTTTTGTCTGGGACATCTGTCTACAATAGTTTCAGGGGAGTGTAATAGTAATTTAAATGGGAAGATCTTTCCCATTCATTTATAGGCCCATGTGACCTATTGGGTCACATGGAAGCCTGACTCACAGGAGAGTCTGTGGTGGGAGGAACTTGCTGAATGGGTGGGGCAGAAAGAGGTTGAACTGGAGTGGAGTTGAAAGGAAATTGGTCAGAGTAGTTGGAACTGAGGGGAAGAGAGAAAGCAGGCAACTGGTTAGCATGAGTAGGAGAGTTTGTTTCTGATTTAAGTGAGTTGGTTTGTGGGAAGCCTAACAGAGGGAAGGCTTGGGGATGGTGTTGCCCCCGCCTTGTTATTGTGTAGAGATTTTTGTTCCTATGATGGATTTGGCTTTTTGGTGTCTGAATAAATGTTTTGGTTCTGTCTTCCACGTGGAGAATCTGTTATATTTTGGAATTCAGAATTGCGCTGGCATATTAATGACTGCTGTAGTTGCTGTGAATATTGTACTGGCACTACAGGGACTCAACGAGCCAAGAAGGAAGTGGGGGGATTTGGCCAAAGGGTGGTAAGTTCCACAGAGTACTTGAGTAGGGGTCAGAGGTAGAAAGGCAACTCCAAGGTTATAAAAGATGAGTCAGCAATAAAGGAGCATAATGACTGCAGGGAGAATCATGATTTAAAACTAGGCAAGAGTCCAAAGAACCAGTTACCCAAATATAAATGATGTCCCCCCAAAATGATTTTCTCTTTCAATCATTTCTTTTGGGGGCTAGTCTTGCTTCTTGATCTTCTGCATGAGTTTCAAGTTTGGAAAGTGCTGCCTACTTCTCCCCTCCACCATTGTTTCACATGTTGAAATGGCTAATTAACTAATTTATTTATTTTTTATTTACATAGCATTTTAAAATCTGCAAACACACACATATACAATGTGTATATATGTATGTATGTATGTATACATATGATCACATTTGATTCTCACAGTTAGCCTGTGAGGTTGGTGCTATTATTATCCCCATTTTAGAGATGAGCATACTGAAGTGTTGAGTGATTTGCTCAGGGTCACATAATTGCTATCTGAGGCAAGATTTGAACTCAAGTCTTCTTAACTCTGAGTTCATTACTCTAATCTACTATAACATGCTGCCTTTCTAATATAAACAGCTATGTTTACATACAAATCCCAGTCCTGGCATAGTGTAGGTGCTTAATAAATGCTTTTTGACTGGTTATGGGAAAACATTCAGGCAACTGGTTCCCAATCTTTCTTAGTTCTCTTACCTGACTGAATTCTCTCTTCTTGATTTTGTCCTCAATCAGTAAAGTCAATCTTGAAGAGCTGGAGAACAATATAAACTCCAGACTCCTGGGGAGAGGACTTGGTTTGATAAAGCTAGCAGATGTTTCAACTCTTCTAGAATTCATTTCTCACTTTTAAAACAGAACATTCAAACACTCAGAAAAACAATCTAAGTAATCCTCTACATTCCACCTGATCTAAAGGAGGAAAGGACAAACTCAAGGACAGGCTTCCCTCTGAAAAAGAAATTTAAATATATCTGCTCCCTGTCACCAAGAGAGGATCTAAAAAATACAGGTCTATCTATTCCCTTCCCATCCAAACACTCACACCAAATATACAGGGGATACAGAGTAGTTATTTAATATTTACTGAACACTTCTAGAATCGCCTTTCTATAATCCTTTACCACTCCCAAATAGGCACCAGGATCCAGCATTCCTAACTAAACATGGTATCCTAAAGAGAAGAAGAACCAATAAGTGTATAGTTATACCAATAAGGGTAGAATCGTGGAAACATAATGAACTTTTTCATTCAAGGATTATATTTCTGTCCTTCAAAAGCTTCCTTCTAATGGTCATTGAAACTGAATTGACCAAATAATCTGTTCCTCAAGAGTAGGAGCACTTTGATTTCTACTGCACCAACACATACTTAATAATAATAGTAAAAACAATGACAAAAATAATAGCTAGTTTTGATATAGCACTTTAAAGTTTACTAAGCTTCTTTACAAATATAATCTTCTTTCATCTGCCTAAAAATTCTGGGAGTTAGGTGCTATTATTATTCCCATTTGACATATGAAGAAATTGAAGCAGGCAGAAGCAGTGATTTGCCTAGAAAGGAGAAAGCATAGAAATGATAGAAAATTTCACTGAAGATAATGGCCAAAAATGAGACAACATTCCTGAATTTGGAGGATGCAGCCAAAGATGCTTTTAGGGGAAAATGTAAATCACCAGACACTTTTATAAGGGGGTTATACCTCCACCCCCCCAGTGGAGACAGAAAGAAAGAGACAGACAGACAGATAGACAGACAAAGAGACACACACAGACAGGGATGGAGACACAGACACAGACATAGGCACAGAGAAAGACAGAGACAGAGAGAAAGAAAGAGAGAGACACCCAGAGAGAAGAGAGACGGAAAGAGAGCAGGGGGAGGGAGAGAGAGAACAAATCAATGAATTGGGAATGCAACTGAAAGTACTAGAAAACTAACAGACAAAAAGTTAAATTAGATGCCAGAATAGAAATCCTGAAAAGTGAAAAGAGAAATTAACAAAACAAAAAACCCACTGAATTGATCAAACTAGAAACTGTTTTTAAAAGACCAATAAAATAAATGAGCTATTATTTAACTTGATTAGAAAGAAGAAAATCAAGCTCCAGTATAAAAAAAAAGAATTCACAACAAAAACACATGCCAAGAAAATCAGCAGCTTAAATGAAAAAAATTAATATTTACAAAAATACAAAATATTCAAATCAACAGAACAAAGTAGCAGAGCTATAAATAACCTAATTCCAGAGAAAAAAATTGGTCAAGCTAATGAATTTCCAAGGGAAAATAAAACAATAAACATACTCAGGGACCCAATGAATTTACAAATTAATTCTATCAAGTATGCAAAGAATAATTTATTCAAATATTATACAAGTTATTTACAAAAGTAGCAAAAGAAAATATTTTTCTGTGACACAGATAGAGTCTTGGGAGAATCAGCATGACTCAAAAGAGAAAGTGGAAATTCTAGACCAATATCACTAAGAGACAAAGATGCAAAAGTTTTACAAAATATGTTACAAAAAATCTAATATAATATATCACAAAGATTATACATTTTGATTAGATTGAATGTATACCAGGAATGCAGGGTTGGTTTAATATTAGGAAACTGAAAACAACCACATAAATAACAAAAAAAATTATGTATCAGTAGATGCAGAAAAAAAAACTTTGACAAATACAACTTTTTGTAATAATACCAGAAAATGGAGAATTCATGAACTTTTCTTTAAAATGATATATATCACATGTATATCGCATAATGATATATCTAAACTTAAAATCTATTATCATTTGTACCAGAGATAGACTGCAATCTTTTTCAATAAATTCAAGAGTGAAGCAAGGATCTCCGTTTCCACCACTTTTTTTTTTTTTTGACATGGTACTAGAAATGCTGGCTATAGCAATAAGACAAGCAAATGAAATTGAGGGAGTAACGAACCATAGGTAAAGAAGAAACACAACGATCACTTTTGAACATGACAAGATATACTTAGAGTCTAGCCTTAGCCTACTCCAATAGTGGGGATTACAAATATGTACCACATTATCTAGTGTATTTATTTGTATTTATTCTCTTCATTCTTTATATACTTACATATGTTCTTATCTCTTTCATTAGAATGTAAACACTTTGAAAATAGGAATTGTTTTATTCTTTGTATCTGTAGTCTCAGTGCCTGGCATGCAGTAAGCAATTAACAAATGCTTGTTGATAGAACCCCTTGCTGGAACGTAATCTCAGTGAAACTAAGAACTGTTCTTCATTTTGCCAATGCCAAGAAGAGGTCTTTGCACATAGTAAGAACTTAAATGTTTTGGGATCATTTATTAGATTAGTCCATTTTTTGAGGTACCTGTGGGGAGACACAATGGAGAAGTAATATCTGTGACCATCATGAGATAGAAGGGAAATATGTGCTTTACTGAATATGAAGTCTAGTATTTCTGGGAGGAAAGAATTTTGGTTAGCTCCATCAACTCATGGTCCAAAACTGCTAGCCAGAAGACCTAAGTGGGTCAATAAAGCACTTAAATCAGTCTAGGTTTCCACTATATTTCTCCTGATTCTGGGTCCTTGACAGAGGGAAGGAAGGCCAAAGACAGAAGGATTGTCAGGATTATGATTCAGTTTATGAACACTTTAATTTTCAACATTCATTCATTCAACAAATATGTACTGAAAGCCTACTTTTGAGAAAAACTATGGTAGATCAAGCAAAGAAAGATGCAAAGAAAAATGAAAGATGGTTTCAGAATCATGGGGTTTATAATCTTTTTTTTTTTTTAACCATTGCCTTTTGCTTTTATGCCACACTTATTTTGGAATATATCTGTTACCTCCTTCCAGAAACTGTTCCCTGGTAGTAGAGATTGATAAAGAAATAGAAAAAAATCATTTCAGCAAAACTAAAGAACACAAAAACAGCATCTGATGGTATAATCAATATTTCACAATCACAGTCTCTAACTTTTCAATGAAGGGAAGGAGGTGCATTGTCTTTGCTTTTTGTTGCTTTCAATCTAGTAGGAGAAACGGCATACTCACAAGAGGTCATATGAAAGTACAATTGAAGAAGGGTTCAAAACAGAGAGAAATCACTTCTATTTGGGGAGGAATCAGAGAAGATATCATGGAGGACATGGTATTTGAATTTGGCCTGTAAAGTCCTAGACTGGACAGGGAGACTTGTATTGAGAAGATCACTAAGTTGAGGGAATGTTGTGATAAAAAATACACAAGTGTGCGTACTTGGGATAAGTTCTAAGTATAATCTGTAGCTTAATGCAGCTGGTCTAAGTTCTGCTGGTTCATGTTAGAAGCAGGATTTGAATCCAGGTCTTTCTTTACTCCAGGGTCAAGTATCTTTTCACCATGCCACATTGATTGTGGGAACCAAGATGAAGAGGAAAAGTAGTAAAGATTATTTCTAAGTTTTGAAACTGGATAATTGCAAGAATGATGTTGCTATCGACAAAAATTGGGAAATTAGGAAGAAGAACAAATTATAGGGAAAATATAATGAGTATTTTTGCATATATGGAGGTGTAGGAGCCAAGTGGCTAGATATAGATGAGAGATGGAAAGGCTAGTGTAGAGCTCCAAAGATTTGGAAGTCATTCAAATGCAACCCTAGTCCCAAAGCCTATTGCTATCACCTCAATGCCCAGTACCTGTGTAAGTTGGTGAGAGCAGACAAGAAAGAGCTGCTGTTTCTTGGGTCCCTTTGAGCTCTACAGTTCTTCTGCTGTTTTGGGCTTCCATCTTTGAGAGAGAAGGTGATATCAATCCTACTAGAAGACTAAGACTCTAGGAAAAAGCCTACATGAGAGGAACCAGCAGTCTCTGGCATATCCCTATGCCCAACTTGCTATACTAGAGACGTCACGAAATTTCCCTTGGGGGAATCTGGATCTCTCTTTTGGTTAACCTGAGTTACCTTGTTCCAGTAGGGGTGTTCTTTTCCTCTTCATTATCTGGCATATATTCTCCTATGTAAAATTTCTTTGGTTTCTGATTTACTGTTGCTTCTGAAAAATTGGTTCCTTTGCTACTTATTTTGTGTATTTATCAAAGAACTAGTATTTTTGAGAAGAAAGTCAAGTTTTGGATATAAAATTTGGGTCATCTTTTCTCAATTAATGAATACTAAATCAAGGATTTAGCCTGAACCTTAAAAATCTTATCTTCTAAATAAATAATATTTAAGGAAGCAGATGGGTATAAGTCTAGGCCAGTATTCCCTATCTCAGAAGAGAGCAGAGTAGCCAAGCATCTGGCCCTAACCTCCTGCTTCTCCTCCTATCAGAAGAATTTCCTTTGGAAAAGAGCAGAAAGAGAAGAGGCTAGAGATGTCTATTCTGCCTTCCTTTGAACCACCCAACAACATCTCCAAACTACATGTGAAGATAGCCCTCACTGCATGGTGGTAGTCGAAATCAAGGGAGAGAATGATACCAGCAAGGAAGATAGTATAGAATGAGGAGACAATTAATAATAGAAGCCTAATATGTCATTAAAATAGAAGTTAGAAACAGGAGTGAAATAAAAATTCAGTGTCAAAGACAGCTTCCTGGTACCTCACCCTGCCCCCTCCCCTCAACATGTGATTCTCCATCATTTCCAGAAATAGAAGGCAAGTAGAGAATAGCCAGAAAGAGAGGGAAGTCAATATTCTCAAGTGTTGGAGACATGTCAGGGATAAAGACCAAAAATAGATACATTTGGCAATTTGAGGCCCCTGGCAACCTTTAAGAGAACAAGTTCAGTGGAGTGATAAGGGTGGAAACCATATGGTAGGGACATAAAAAGTGAATAGTTGGTAAGGGAGCAAAAACAGAAGATATAGACTCACCTTTCTAGAAACATGGCAGTAAAATAGAGAATGTTTTGTTTTGTAACATACATAGCACTTTGTTTTGCCACTCTCCAACACTAATGGGGACATTATGAAATATAGTTATCCCTTCCACTCCACAGGGGTTAGGGGCACAGTGCCCTTGTGATCTGGAAAATCTGTGTCAAATTTTTTGGCTTTCCCTTTGTATCACAGTAGTCTGAATTTTTTCTTTTTCTTTTATGAGGTTTTTATAGTACTTTGTTATAAAATCTGGGTTAAGTATTTGGTCATAGGCTCTGTGTCATCTGCTAGTCTTCAGGTGTCATCTGCTGCTTCCACAAAACTCTCCCAAAATTCCCATTTAATTTCCTATGCTGACTCACAATATTTTGAAACCATTAAGGTGAAAGTTAGGGTATAGAAGGGATAATTGCAGTATGTACAGCATTTAGCCAACCTTAAAGTGAAATCTAAATGATAGCTAATTATATTATTATTATTATTTCTATAACTGTACTACTTATCTCAAAGAGTTCTTGTGAGTATCAGATAAAGAAATGTCAGTGAAGCACATTACAAACTGGTATAACTGCTAGCTATTATTATCTATGCACTATGGTTACCTGGGTTTTTGTTTTATCTGTCTCTTAGGGTAGGAACTGTGAGTTTTCTGAACTTTTTGATTAATGCTAAAGAAGAGTGCTATCCACACAAGAGAAACACAACAAATGTTTGTTGAATGAATAAATGAAATGAAAAGCTTAATGAAGATAATGAAGTATAAAATAACACTCAAAGTTCAACTGTGATTATATATGAAGTTGTTGTTCAATCATTTAGTCAAGCCTGACTCTTCATGACTCTTATGGGGTTTCTTTGGCAAAGATACTGGAATGTTTTGCCATTTCCTTCTCCAGTGGATAAAGGCAAACAGAGGTTAAATGACTTGCTTAGGATCATGCAGTTACTTAGTGGCTGAGGCTGGATTAGAACTCAGTTCTTCCTGATTCCAGGCACAGTGCTCTACCTCCTTGAGCCATCTAGTTGTCTCCTATGTATGAAATAGGAATTCATATTGGATATTCCTATTTAAATAAGTCTGATTTTGTGCCGTTTTTTTTGTCCTGAGACCCTAAGTTGATATCAAGCAGGAGAGAAGAAAGGGGAGAATGAGGTTTACCCAAGATTGGGGATTGACAAGTCTGGTCTTTCAGAAGCAAGGGGGTGGGGCAAGGGAAGTGAGGGTACCAGTAAGATATTCTGAAATAGCTTATCACAAATTAGACCTTATAAATTAGCTGATGAAAATGGAGGCCATGGAAGGGCTGAGGAAATGGAGGTCACAATGAGTATTCAGCAGAAGTGAGACAGTGGGAAATGCAGAAGGACATACAGTTTCAGAACTGGGGATCTTGGTGTTGGCAGAGTTCTGAATGATGGTTAAGTACATTATCAGACCATACTCTTGATTGGTTGAAGTAGAATGGATGTGAAAGTCAAGATGGTCAAAAACTGTGAAACTGGAACAGTTAAAAGGATGATTAAAATCAATGTTAAATTCACTGAGAATGACTTGTAGGAGACAGACTAGAGAAGACTGTAAACCAGGTGATAAATCATTGAAGAAAACAGGAGAGTACCCTTGAAAGTAAGTAATGGTGACAATGATGAGTAAAAAAGTGATATAAACAAATGCCCTGGGCTTCCAAAATCAGTTCCTGGGGTATGGCAGGGGAAGGAAGGTCTAGAAATGAAAGTAAAGAGCAGAGTGCTCCTGTTCTTTTGGCTCACTAAGGCAGATGGGGTAAGAGAATGAATGACTTCCATTAGAGAGAAATTTGATGGAAATTATGTCATCAGGGAAGTCAGTATCCAGCTAAGGCAAGTAAGCAAAAATCTGGCTGATAGAAAAGTTGGAGGATATAAGAAAATTGACTCATAAAAGAATAGGGGCTCCATAGAGCCCTATATGTAGGAGGTGCTCAAAGGTGATTGCAGAGGATCAGAGTCAAGGATGTGTTATTAAATATTTAACAAGGTGAGAAGGTATATGCACCACATTTTTAAAAACTTATTCTACATTATAAACACTGAAGTCTAGAAAACAACAAAAAACAGTCCTCATTTGTTATTATTATCAGTTTCTGAGGTGTAAATACTACTAATAAAAATTTAACAATCAATTATCACAGGGCATTTTACTTCCCTGATTATAGTAGAGATAAACGGGATTGATCACTGGAGAAGATAAGCATGTTGGAAGACTTTGAGCCTACTGCTTTTCAACTCAGAATTAAAAAAAGAGAAATAAAATTGAGAAACAGGCCTAATAGACTGGGTTGCTGATAGGTATATCCTTGCAGTGGGGGAATATTGAAGAAGGTAGCATGCTGGGTGGCAGTTAAGTGGCACAGTGAATAGAATGCTGGGCTTGGGCTCAGGAAGACTCATCTTCCAGAGTTCAACTCTAGTTTCAGACATTTACTAGCTGTGTGACCCTGAGCAAGTCTCTTAACTCTCTTTGCCTCAGTTTCCTCATCTGTAAAGTAAACTGGAGAAGGAAACTGAAACAACTCAACAAAAGACTAGGAATTCTTTTTAGATATGAGCTACCCCTGCACATAGGGAGATAAGTTACTATGAACTCTGCTTAGCAAGGAGTACAGCTAACATGTCAGAGTTGAAGCAAGCACCTGATTGAGTTCTCCCTCCAAATCTCTCCAAATACCTGTAAAAATGAATCTAAACAAATTCTAGAGCAGTAGATGCCACAAAATGACAGAGTGAAACAGATTTTCAGCTCAAGATAATCTGGAAGACTTACAGAAAGTGTCTATTGCATGGGGCTAGGAGCAAAGTGCAGTCCAGCATGGAGTGCCCTGGCGCAGACAGGACTAGAGCAGGTCTCAGGGCACTGAATCTCTGTGCCATGATTTCCAGACATCTCAACCCACAAACATCAAAGACAGCTTCAAAGGTCAGTGAGAAAGCTCTCTCATCTCACTGAAAGGGGAGCTAAGTCTGTCCCCAGCTCAGCTCCAGCCCCAGGGCAGCAGCCACTACCCCAATAACAACCACTTCTGGAGCTATGGGCCTAAGATGGTGGGGGAATCAAGCAACTGATCTGGGTAACAGTACTGAGTGGAGCTCTTGGGGTGATGAGGAGTACTGGTATGGCAGAGCTGGTGGTGGCTATGGAAAGGGAATCCTAATCACAGTTCCAGAGCAGAAAAGAGTGCTTATGGTTGTTCACAGATCAGAGTGCAGGCCAAAGTAGGGGGAAACACCTCTCCCTTGATTATGCCACTTTGCAGGAACTGAGAATTTATAGGTCCCTAGAGATATCTCTGAAAGCAACTGCACAAAATCTCTGCAACTTGGGGTAGTATACCCTCCACTTACAAAGAGCTCAAAAGTCAAATAATTGGCTGGGAAAATATCCCAAGGGGAAAAATAAGACTATAGAAGCTTACTTTCTTGGTGTAAAGGTATTTACTTCTGTCCTTTTGGATGAGGAAGAGCAAAGCATACAACTGGAGGAAGATTAAAGCATACAACCAGAAGAAATAGCAAGGTCAAGGCTCCTACATCCAAAAAAAATATATGAAATGGTCTCAGGCCATGGAAAAGCTCAAAAAAGATTTTGAAAATCAAGTAAGATAAGTAGATGAAAAATTGGGAAGAGAAATGAGAGTGATATGAGAAAATAATGAAAAACAAGTCAACAGCTTGCTAAAGGAGACCCAAAAAGTGCTGAAAAAAAAATAGTACCTTTAAAAATAGACTAACCCAAATGGAAAAAAAGGTCCAAAAAGCCAATGAGGAGAAGAATGTCTTAAAAAGCAGAACTGACCAAATAGAAAAGAGGTCCAAAAGCTCACTGAAGAAAATAAGTCCTTAAAAATTAGGATGGAGCAAATAGATGTTAATGCTCTATAAGAAATCAAGAAATTATGAAACAAAACTGAAAGATGAAAAAATAGAAGACAATGTAAAATATCTCACTGTAAAAACAACTGACCTGGAAAATAGATCCAAGAGAGATAATTTTAAAAATATTGGTCCACCCGAAAATGATGATCAAAAAAGAGCCTAGACATCATTGGACAAGAAAACTGCTCTGATATTCTAGAACCAGAGGGTAAAATAGAAATGGAAAGAATCCCCCAATCACCTCCTGAAAGAGACCCCAAAAGGAAAACTCCTTGGAATATTGCAGTCAAATTCCAGAGTTCCCAGCTCAAGGAGAAATTATTACAAGCAGCCAGAAAGAAACAATTGAAGAATTGTGGAAATTCAATCAGCATAACACAGCATTTAGCAGTTTCTACACTAAGGGATCAGATGATTTAGAATACGATATTCCAGAAGTCAAAAGAGGTAGAATTAAAACAAAGAATCACCTACCCAATAAAATGAGTATAATACGTTAGGGGGAAAAAAATGGAATGTCAATGAAATAAAGGACTTCCAAACATTCTTGGTAAAAATATCAGAACTGAATAGAAAAATTTGACTTCCAAATACAACAATCAAAAGAAACATGAAAAAGTAAACAGGAATGAGAAGCCATAAAGGATTCATTAAAATTGAACTGTTTATATTTCTACATGGAAAGATGATAGCTGCAACTCTTGAGACCCTTCTCAGTATTAGGGTAGTTAGAGGAAATGCGTGTGTGTGTGTGTGTGTGTGTGTGTGTGTGTGTGTGTGTGTAGACAGAGGGCACACGGTAAGCTGAATATGAAGGGCGAATACCTATAAAAATAAAATCAACTGTTGAGAGGGATGTACTGGGAGAGAGAGAGAGAGAGAGAGAGAGAGAGAGAGAGAGAGAGAGAGAGAGAGAGAGAGATGGAGAGGTAGAATTTAACAATTCATCTCACATAAAAGAGGCCAGAAAGAGCTTTTTCAATGGAGGGGAAGAGGGGGGAAGTGAAAGGGAATAAGTGAGCCTTACTTTCATCTAATGTGTCTTAAGGAGGTCATAACATACACTCATTTGGGTATGGAAATCTATCTTACCCTGCAGGAAGGCAGGGGGGAGGAGGATAGGAGAGGGAGGATAACAGAAGGGCCAGCAGATTGGGGGAAGTGGTAATCAGAAGCAAACACTATTGTGGGGAGGTAGGTCAAGGGAGAGAATGGAATAAATGGAGGGCAGGACAGGACAGAAAGAAATGTAGTTAGTCTTTCTATGGCGATTATGGAAGTGTTTTGCATGGCTACACATGTATGACCTATATTGAATTACTTGCTTTCTCAACGAAGATGGGTGAGAAAGGAGGAAAGGAGAGAATGTGGAACTCAAAGCTTTAAAAATGAATATTAAAAATTGTTTTTGCATGCAACTGAGGAATAATGTGTACAGGCAATGGGGTATAGAAATCTATCTTGCCCTACAGGAAAATAGAGGGAGGGTCATAAGAGAAGGGAAGTGATAGAAGGGAGGCAGATTTGGGGAAAAGGTGGATGGGGTATACACTGTTCTGAGGTAGAAGGTGGGGAGAGATGAGGAGAAAATTGGGATTTCAAAGTCTTGTGGAAGTGAATGTTGTAAACTGAAAATAGATAAATTATATTAAAAAAAAAAAAAAAGAACTCTGCTTGACCAAAACTGGTGTACAGCCCCTCCCCATCCTGGGCCCTGTAATCAAATCAAATAGATATTATTGCTTGTTAAAAAAGAGTGTCTTCTTTATTGTTTAACATATTGTTGCTGTGAGTCTTCAGGCTAAAATTCCTTTGCCACTACATTATACCATCCTTGTAGTCTCCCTCTATTAGACATAAGCTTCTTGAGGGCAGGGCACTGTTTTGCTTTTGTATTTTTATCTCCAGTGTGTACAGTGCTTAACACATTATGATTGATCAATAAATGCTTTTTGTTCATTCATTTGTTATCATGACCCTATCTCCCATCTATCATGGCTTTCTATTGCCTATTTAATTAAGTTTAAACTCTCTATCTTAGTATCTAAGACCTTGTATAATCTGGCCTCATTATACCTATTCTCATTTATCTTCCTGTTGTTGTTTTTGTCCTTCAGTAGTATCTGACTCTTCCTGACCTCATTAGGGGTTTTCTTGGCAAAGATACTAGAAAGACTTACCATTTTCTTTTCCAGCTCATTTTACAAATGAGGAAACTGAGGCAGACAGAGGTGCCCAGAGTTACACAGCTAGTAAGTGTCTGGGACTAGATTAGAACTCAGGTCCTCATGACTCTGGGGCTTCAGCCTATCCACTGCCCCACCTAGCTAAACCTAAACCAATGTTTATTAAATACCCTCTGTGTAAGACTTTGTGATAGACATTGGGAATACAAACAAAAGCAACCAAGATAAAGTGAGAAACAACTGCTGCTCTCAAGGAGCTTATAGTTTACTAGGGAAATATAACATGTGAATAGATGAATATATGTAGCTCATTTGGGGAGACAGAGAGAATACTAACAACTAGGGGCATAAGAGAAAGGTGCCTAATAGCAGGTGGTGCTTGAATTAAGTACTGACTAAAACTAGGGCTTCTGAGAGGAAAAGGTGAGTCATCCTGGGCAAAGGCACAGTATGAGCTCTAGAGTCTCTTGAGAGAGATAGGTTCTGGCTCTGTGGTTTGTTGATTAATGGTCAGCTTCCAGATTAAGAAGCTCCTCTCCCAATGTAGGCCAGCATCATTCTTGTAACTTACAATTTCAGAGACTTGAGGTGATTTGCCCAGAATCAAAAAATAAGTATCTGTCAGTGGCAGGACTTGAACCCAGGACTTCTTGCTCTAAGGCCATCTGTTTATTCATTAAACCACGGCTGCCTTTCTGTGTAGAATAATGCAAAATAAACTTGAAAATGTAGGCAGGAGTGGAATTGTGGAATGCCATAACTAATCAACCTGAACTTTCTCACTTCTGCCTGACTGTAGACTTACTGTCTAGTAACTTGAAGATCCTCAATTCAGTGTTTTGTCATATTATTTCTTCCCTTGTTCTCTAATTGCTCTATGTGTGTAAATCTTCTCCCTCCTTTTTCTTTTCCCCAGCACTATGGAGAGCTCTTGAAAGTCAATAAAATGCTATATCCTTAACTTTTTAACCTCCTTAGCACTTAACGTCGTGCTAGGTACATAAAAGGTGGTCCGTGAATGTTTGCTGAGTCAAATTGAAATAGGTGAAGCTAAAAATATATGCATTTTAAAAGCAGCCTTGGAGTGGTAGCAAAAGGCAATTAGCTTCTGGCCAACTACATATATATATATATATATATATCAGTTCTTTTTCCAATGAGGAGATAAAATTTGTTTGGGGTAAGGGAGTTATGGTGAGATCTTATCTATTCAGCCTTCCTCTGAAGCTTTGAGTACCTTCCCCCCTACTCCCCTCCAATCACAGCTGAGTCAGCTGCCCAGGGTCAGTTATGCAGCATAGGCTAAGTCAACCATCCCATTCTCCTTTGTGACACTCCCAAACACCACCTGACTTTGGGGAGTCCTTGCTTGAAGAATGAGCATATGGAAGTTATGGATTAGGTGAACTGAAGAAAACCTTGAAAAATTCAGTCCAATTTCAAAACTCCCAGTCCTTACCCTGTGGTAGGAAGAAACACATTGCAAGGCAGCTTTAGACTTCAGGAGCCCCACTGGGGATTGAGATGACAAAAATGGAGCAATTCTTCCCCAAAGCCTTCCAGTGCCCAGTTGATATTTCTGCTATTTGATCATTATTAAAAGAGCTAACATTTCTATAGTGCTACAAAGTTTGCAAAGTACATTAAACATAATATCTCATTTATTCTTCACAGCAGACTGTGAGGTAGATGCTAGTGTTAGATCCATATTACAGATGAGGAAACTGAGCTTGAGGTCATGTAGTTAATAATTGTCTGAGGGAAGGTTTGAATGCCTTCCTGACTAATTCCAGGACTCTATTCACAACACTACCTAGCTGTCTTCAGTGGCAATATATAACAAAGGATAGGAATAAGGATGCCATCAGGGAAATGTATGGTTGAAAAGATAGCTGACCACACAGGAGGATGAGGACTGACAGCTTTCACTTGGGTTCTAGAATGAGTGAGAGAAAGATTTTTAGCACCTTAGGTAGACCCAGTGCTGCAGATTTAGGAGAGCTAATTGGACAGGGACAGGCATGATTACGTTGTGAACACCAATCTTGGGGGACCTTCTGAATCAGTGACATCACAGAGCTATTTGCATATTTGAGAATATTTGAAAATGAGCTACAAATCTCTCCAAAAACCATGACATTTGATGTTATTTGGAATTGTAACAATTTCTGATTTGAAATTTTGGCAAGAATTTTTTTTTTTAAATGGAGAGAGGTTTAAAAAAACACCACTCTTAAACAAAACAACTCATACCCATTGGCAGATCATATTTACAAAATTTGCCCTGCTGATACTCTCTAAATATGCATAACGAAGATGCAGGGTTAGTAAGTATAGCCTATTCATTGAAATTCAAAGAAGGGATAAACAGAGAATGGAATTTATTCATCAACATTTGAAGTCCTAATAATCGACCTGTTGTTTTCACCTTTTATGAAGAGGCAAATGATTCAGATAAAAAAATCTCAAGCCATCCAGGTGTGCAAGATGAGCATTTGGCAAGTGTGTGTGTGTGTGTGTGTGTGTGTGTGTGTGTGTGTGTGTGTGTGTGTGTTTAGAGGAAGGGAGGGATGTTCATTAAAACAGGCTGAACATGATTTTATCTTTTGTCCTTTCAATTGGGACAAAATTAGCTGCTGATCTGAGGGAAAAGTCATCTGCAAAATTTAATATATAGACATCCTGCCTCAAAGAATTTGAACTAATTAGGGTTGCAGCAAATCAGTTAAATCAGATCTGAAGACTGCCAGAGATGGGGGTTCTTCAAAGGCTTGGCTTCAGAATTCTGGTATTCCTCAGATCATTTGCTCCCTGAATGGCTTCACATGGCTTCGCTGTTAGTATAACCTGTTCCTTCTGGGTGCAGCATGAAGCAGTTAAGTGGAGTGCTAATGATACAGCTAATAAGGGAAGAATGCAACTCAAGTCTTTCTGAGTCCACTCCTCTGTCCATAGGACTATCTAGCAGTTTCATAGTGCTGGGGTGTGTGTAGGGGAGAGAAGGGGAAGTAAGATCTTTTGATTATAAACAGTATCAGATCAACTGTGAAGAAAAAAATAATCTACTTTCACCAAGAGCAGATTGAAAATCTTAGAACAATAATGTCAGAGAGACCTAGGGGCCATCTAGTATAACCTTCTACAACCTCTACAACAGCCCTGATAAATGACCATCTAGACTTTCTTTACATAATAGTGGGACTTTAGATCCCACTGCCTGATTGTATGTTACATGCCATTCCTTTCCCCAGGGTTCTGCATTATCTCTAAGGGGGCTGGGACTATCTAATCTCTGCTATGGACTCAATTCCCTCCAATGGTGTTCCCCTAATTTTAAAGGTCCAAACAACCAAGTTCAATTTAACTACTTAATAGTCAGAATACTTTTTATAAAAAAAAAAAATACTTCAAAGGCATAGCAAGAATAAGCATGCAAACATTCCCCCTAACATAACTACCAGGTATAACGCATAACCTTTCATACTTCCTGAGTTTTTGAGGAGCGGAGGAACATTAGGATTCCAGCTTAACTGAATTCCCGTGTAGCACAATCTCACCACGTTCCAAGTCCAAAGTCCCCTTGCAACCTGGCTTTTCAGGGCTTCCCAACTGTTTTGACAACATTCAGCCTAGAATCCTAGATCAAAGGTTATCGTGGTTCAAGCTCCTAGATCTGGGACTCTTGCTTGGCACTCCCAGTGTCAGGGAACTCACTAATTACAATGAGTAATAACACAATACTTCACAATAGGAATAATGTTTTAAGGTGTACCAAATGCTTCCATCATACCATAAGATAGTACAGACATTAATATCCTCATTTTACAGATGAGAAAACTGAGGTTTGGAGAATTTAAGTGATATGCTTATAGTCACACAGCTAGATAGTGTTAGAACCAGAACTGGCATTTGTACATCTATCTCCAACTCCAGAACTCTTTTAATGAAATCACTATGCCTCTCAAAACAACGGATTCAGTTTGGGGACAAATCTAATTGCTCATATTTCATTCCTTAGTGTGAGTTGAATCTGATATCCTGGTAACTTCACATTCAGTGGTGCTGTCCTCTGAAGCTGCACATAGTTACAGACTGAGCCTTATCCCTCTTTCATATAACATCCTATTTAAGATTTAACAATAAGCATAATGTCTCTTCTCCCAATTGATAGTGTTCTTTTCCTATGCTAAATATCCAAAGTTATTTTAACTAAAAGAGTATTGGCTTTGGGGTCAGAGGACTTTTGTTAAAATTCTTCTTCACTTATCTATGTGACCTTGAGAAGATAATTTAATCTCCCTGTGCCTCAGTTTCCTCATCTGTAAAATGAGGGCATTGGATCAATATGGCTTCTGAGGCCCTTTTCAGTTTCCTTGCATGGTATATATTCTATCTTATCAGTGTCACTCTTACAATGTGATCTCTGTTTATCTGAACACCACACTCTGCTTGTTTTCTGACTACTCAGTATAGCAGGATAATTATCTTCCATATTCCAGAAACTATCTTCTGTTGCTGTAGCCTTAGATAGCATTATCTTTTTTTAAAGTAGTCATGCTACTCAGTCGGCTCAAATCAAATTTTCGTTTAATTAAAATTTTTCTTGTTCTTTCCAACTCTTCATGACCATATTTGGATTTTTCTTGGCAAACTTACTGGAGTGGTTTGCCGTTTCCTTCTCCAATCAAGGAAAGTGAGGCAAACAGGATTAAGTGACTTGCCTAGGGTCACATACCTAATAAGGGTCTGAAGCCAGATTGGAGCTCATGAAGATGAGTCTTCCTGATTTTAAGCCCAATGCTCTATCCACTGAGTCATCTAGGTTTCCCTTAATTAAATTATGTAGATATTTTGTTTATGAAGAGGTGTTAAACCAAGTCTCTTCCCTCTCCCCTTACCTCTACTCTGTACAAAAGTAGTTGAATTTATGTATTAAAGTGCAGGAGTTTAACTGCATCCCTGTCAAATGTCATCTTGTCAATTTTAGCCCATAATTTTCACTTTTCCAGGTCATTTTGAATCCTAACTGTCATCCAAAATATTAGCTCCTAGCTTTATGCCATTTGCAAATTTTCGAATCCTGTCTTCATCCAAGTCTTTAAGATTACAGGATTCTGAGTCAGAAAGGACCTTAGAGATAATCATTTAATCTTCATTTTATAGATGAGGTAACCAAGACCCATGGAACCTAAATCCACAGAGGCAGTAAGTATCAAAGTTCAATTCAAACTGAGATGCTTTGATTCCAAATCCTTTGCTCTTTACACCATGAAATTAGTAAACAGGAGAAATACAAGTACAAAGCCATGGACCACATCTCTAGAGATGGCTCTCTAGGTTGATATCAATCTGTTTATCTATTCTCCATAGTTCTGGCCCATTCCTCTAGCTACAAATTCAAATACCTGCAGTTATGTATTCATTCAGTTAACATATCCAAACTGTCAAATATCTTGCCTACACCAAGATACAGTATTTCTGCAGCTTTCCTAACACTATCAGACATAGATCTTAGGATCATGAAAGGAGTAGACCCTGCCCAAGCTAAAACATATCTTTTATGAATACTTTCTTAGAGAAAAGAGTCAGATGACACTGGACATGATGAACATTAAATATTACCAAAAAATGAAATTGACTGTATTTTAACAGACAGCAAACCACTACTTGAAGACATAGAGGTTATTTCAAAATCATCTGCCTGTGTGTGCAAGTCAGATGATTAGCTCGCTGAAACAAAGGTCAAAGTCAATATCAAATTAGAAGAAAGGATTAAGATGAGAAAGAGACAGTGCATATGACTATAGTAGTTTCAGCCTGAGTCATTTAAATAAGATTGGACTTCAAAAAATAGGAAGTGGTCAAAAATAATAACTCAATCAATCCCTTCTTAAAGAGAAATAACCTAAGAGACATTTTGGGAAAAGATATAAGAATCAGAGAGCCTAACAGCCAGGAAAGTAGCGAGAAATTCCTGAAGATGATCAGCAAGGTGAAATGGGATGGGCTCATTAGATAACTGGATTTCATCTTATGTTTTTTTATTTTGTGTGCTTATTGTCTGCTTCTTTTTTCACTAATTGATCTAAAGCTTATGTTTTGTCAGTACAAAAAGAGAATTTCTTACTTTCAGAAGAAGATAGTTCTCTTACTTTCATTTTGTTTTATAATAGCTAATAACTAACTTTTACATAGTGCCTAATATATGCCAGGCACAGCATTATGTGCTTTACAATTATTTGTAAATGAAAAAAATGAGGCAAACAGATGCTGAGTGATTTGCCCAGGGTCACAGAGTTAGTGACTGAGAACCAGACTTGAATTAAGGTTGTCCTAACTCCAGGTATGGAACTCTATCTATCCATGGTGACACATTGACTTGAATACAATGGGGGATGAAATAATTGTTTGTGAAATTGAATTAAATATCCAGAGTTTAGAGGCAACATGAAATGAAGTAGGCAATTATTCAATTGCTGTCATGTCCCCTTAAAAAAAAGAGAGTGGGTCACAGAGCTACCAAAAAGAAGCCAACAATACTTGTGGATCAAAGGGATCTTATTTTGAATAAATATAGAGGGAAATGAAAAAAAAATCTTCAGGGATTTTCAGATGATGTGCTATATTTGTCTTTCTGCCAGTATCAAGTATCATTTCTGTAGGATATCTCCAAAGTTTTAGTGAAGGTTTAAGATAATTAAAAGCAGATGTTTAAGGATGTACTTTTTTTTTTTTTTAAAGAATCTACTTGGATGACTTACCCAAGGTCACATAGCTACTAAGTTTCTGAGGCTAGATTTGAACTCAGATCCTCCTGACTCCAGAGCCATGATCTATCCACTACACCACCTACTTGCCCCTCAAGGATTTACTTTTAAGTACTTTAAAACTGCATTAATATTTATTTATTTAAGGCTAAGATTTATTTAAGGTACTTAAAACTGCATTAAGACTTTGGGGAGTGTATATGCACTAGTGGAGGCTGGACTCTGTCTTAGGAGAATTTGAATAGTTTGGAAGAACTTCTCTCTCCTCTCCAGCTTATTAGAGAGAAAGGAACATCCTTAAAAAAAAAAAAAGTGGTATAAGAGCCTCAAGGAGGAAATGAAGAAAATAAAGAATATGAAGAGACAGGAGAGTCTCACCTATACAAGGAGGTTGGAAGAAGAAAGAATGTGACATGGGTAAGAAATGGAGGAAGAAAAACCACTGAACATGTGTTTATGAGTCTCTTCCTGTAGTGGAGTGAGTTCTATCTTGAGGAAAAGATCATTGCAGTGTTGGTACTATCATGTTAAATGATATGTGCACTTAAATCTAAGTTGTACGTAATAGAGATTCACTGTTTCATAAGCAATCATTTTTGTATTCTTTTCTGCATATCAAAATGTTCATGTTTATGTTTGTTCTTAATAAAAAAAGTTAAAAACACACATATAGATGATGGAAATTAAGGCAAGGGTAAGACCCTTGGCCCAGTGAATTAGAATATGGCTGTGATGGAACCCCACACAGATCAGATAGGATCAGACCTCATTAATGTATTCTGGTCTGAAAGAGAACTGGAATCCGTAACTGACCTCAAGAAATGACAATATCCCTCTCCCCTTGTCTGGAAGGAGGAGGAAAGTTGAACTTTCTCAAAGGTAAGAAGTGTGCCATTGTACTAAGGGATGCTCAAGAGTCTTAAAACATCTTTCCTCATCAAACAATGAGAGAAAATGCAGCTTGCATGAAGGAATGGAAGAAAGTAGCTGCCTTAACCAAGCAATTTCAACTCTAACACTACCAGAAGCTGAGATCTTTATCATCCCTTGGAATCTTAACCCTGTTCACCTCAGTTTCCTCATCTGTAAAATGAGCTGGAGAAGGAAATGGCAAACCACTCCAGTATTTTTGTCAAGAAAATCTCAAATATAGTTACATAGAGTCAGACATGACTGAACAATAATAAGAGAGTCTAAAATGTCTAGGCTAAGGAAGTTGACTTTCTGTTAAAAATTCTAAAGCCCATTATTAGAAGGATGACTTGTGAATACTTAGAAAGGGAAGCAGAGATCACAAAAGTCAGGATGGCTTCATGAAGAGCATATCATGCTATAATTTGTATGTCTGCTTTTTCTTTTCTTTTTTTGGATAGAGTTGCTATACCAATAGGGGGAATTCTGTAGACTGGGCATACTTAGATTTTTATCAAAGAATCTGACAACTTTTCATTGGATATATTGTTAGGTACCAGATGTTTTTAAGTATAATACCAAATCTGTTGATAGAGTGATATTAGAATATCTCCGAGTTACTGTAATAGGATACAAGTATGAACAATCTTCTGATTTTGAATTGTATTTATGGTCAAATTATAATATAGTGATGATATCCTCTTTAAGTGGGAATTATACAAAGAAGCAAGATAAAGATGTAATGCAAAAGTTTTCTAATTAAATGGAATAATAAATTTTGAAAAAGCAACAGTATTATACTATTTTCTCTAAAAAACAATAATCATATATCTGATTGACTTCCAAATGCATGTCCTAGGGAAATTCAGGCTTTGATTATGTTTTAGTAATACATTCTCAAAATTAGGGTAAGGATTTTACACATAAAATTATATTAAGGTTTGTAAAGAAGGTGAAATTATTTTCCCATTTTTAAAATATTGGTCTGCTAATGTTAAAAGATAGAAGAGTTCATTTTACAGTTAGTCCTTTATTATTTTTATATTCTTATATCAGGTACAGGGTTTAGATAAGATAAAAACAAGAAGTGATACATTAAAAAACTGAAGTTCTCTGAAGTTTCAAGCTTGGAGAACTAAATTTAAGAGACTATGCTAAATTGTATTAAGTTTTGTTACCAGCAGATTTTATAAGAATTATCTAGACACCTCTAAAAGTGATTTGGAGTCACAGAAGCAAAGCCTCCTTTATAGCTGTCCTGAGAGTGAAGCCTATTACAGAATGTATAAGAGAAGATTTCCAGGGACCAGATGACTACATGAGACATCTGGGACTCAAAGCATGCTGCTTTGACATTGGGAGTGGGTTACTAGGATACAAGGAGACTTGATGCTAATTAATATTTATTATATTATTGTGTTGCTTTGGTCTTTTGTTTCATGATGTTTATGTTTAAATTTGAATTCTCTTGGTTACCTTGGTGACATATAAATTTCTTTTCTCAAAATTAGTTCATTGTGAGCCCTTTAACTAGTTTGATCTATAACCTGACTTATGTAATTTTGATCATGAATATATGAAAAACTTATAGATTTCGCTTATAGATAAGTGATCTAATAGATAGAGTGGGCTGCCCACTCCCCCATAAATCAAAAAATTGAGAGAATTGAGGGGCTTAGGACAGCAAATGATTAATTTTGGGAATTGAGTGAACCACACTGACTCCATCTTGTGACTAAACTCTGGAGCTAACTCAGTTCCATTTCTATTCGATTATGCGTCTAGTCCAAATTTCGTCTTGTGAGGAAAGTTTTTTTCAATTGTGGGAACTGGGAGAAAACCTAATTCTATTGTTTTAACCTAGCCCTGAGTAGCTGGGAAACTGAATCACCTTTCTGCTTAGAGACCTTTAACCAAAAACTTAGATTATGTTGACCAGACACCCAGTCAGATCCAAAGACTGACACAAGGAGTTTTCTCATAATTGTGCATCCTAAGCAATGCATATGTCTTATCTGAAAATTGGTCCTGTCAATCAGTTCAGTTGTTTTTTCCATATCCCTCTGATTGTTTACAGACACTTGGTGGAGTAGCACCCTGCCTTTTCTGAATGCAAGGAGTTGTACCTGTTTGCTCTCCCCTGCCCAGCTTGGAAAGTCCCTAATCTTTCATTCAATTAAAAATCAGATTAATTGACTATACTTAACGAATTGTTTTTAATGCCTAAAAGTCTGTCTCCTCCTACATTCAGGTCTAGCCCTAAATTGAGGAAGGGGCCTGGTCCTGACTTTTTGGGCAATTTCTATACATTGCTTGATAAATCAATATACTTGGAAGATCAAGCATTTTTTTCGTCTGTCATTTCGTTTTCCAACCCCTCAAACCCCCCTGGTAATGTTTGTAACATTGTGTTCAGTTCTTGGAACCATATTTAGTAAAGACATGGCCAAGTTGCATCACATCCAATTGAGGAGACAAGGATGGTAAGAAGACTGGAGACCATTTTATTAAAGGCTAAGTTAAAGGGACAGGTCAGACCTTGTAGCTTGTAGGTCAGACCTTGATGTGTCTGATATCTAACCAAGCTCTAAGCACTCCACAATACCTGCTTCATGGCCATTGGAATAAATTATTCTTATCCACTCATTCCACCAGAGAAGTTTTCACATACTTGGAGTAGACATTCCCTCATCTCAGTGATAGGTTTGAAGTTTGTCAGTTACCCTCAACCTGGTTTAGCCCATCTGTGAAGACTGTTTTACCAGAGTGTGGCCCCTGTGCATGATACAGCTCAGAGAGGTGGATTTAGATTTAAAAGCGATTTAAGTTTAATGTAAAAGGAAATTTCTAAATAATTAGAGGAGAAAAATGTAATGAATAAATGGAAAGCATTTATTAAGCACTTGGTATATATTTGTCAGGAACTATGCACAAATGAGTTGTCTTATGAGGTAGTAATTGGCCAATTTATGAAAGTCTTCAAGTAGAGCGAGAACAATCTATCCTTTGAGGCCATTGTAGAAAGGATTCTGGCAAGGGCTGAACTGGTAACAGTAAAGAGACAAAAGGGTATGTTAGATGAATCCTATATGGATTGTTATTTTCATCCTTTGTTGCCAAAGACCATGCCATCAGAGAAATGATGACATGACTTGCACTTGACTTTGTTTTGAGGGAGGGATGTGAAAGATCATCAGCCTCACTTCTCCAGAGTCATCTAAATCCAGTGACCAGATGTTATTCAAGATGACTAGAGATGACCCAGGATGCAGTGGGAGACCTTGGCCCTAGGCCAAAATCTGGCTCTGGAGGAGAAGTGAGGATGGTGACCTGCACAGCCCTCCCTCACTCAAAACAGTCGAGTGCAAGTCATGCCATCATTTCTGTGATGGCATGGTCTTCTTTGGCAAGGAAGGATGAACACAAACAATAGGGTGAGGTAACTCCCATTCAGTGAATAGGCCTATTTAAGATGTAATCAGGGGATAGCCCCTTTAATGAGGCAAAGAAAAATAACTACAGCAGGTTGGGAGGAAAACAGTAACAGTTACTACTGATAACCACTCTGAAACCAGGCAGTCCAGAAAACAGCCCTCAGGCACAGGCTTAGGGTTGTCTAATCTATGGGCTCTCTATGGGAGAGGAGAAGAGAAGAGGGGAGGGGAGGAGAGGAGAGGAGTCTAGCCAGTAAATTCCAAGTTAACTGGGCATCCTCTGACCATCCAAATTGCTTTCCTTTGAAGAGGAGAAGGAAGGAGAGGTGAGTACATGCAGCTGCCTGAATGGGAACCCAGCTAGCTGGGTAACAGTTCCTTCTGTCTATCTTTTATGGAAGATTTAAGGCAAACTATAGTAAAGAATCCCAGAATGAGAAGGGATAGAAGAGTAATAAACTATGCCAGGGAAAGGAGCATTACTTCAATGAAGTTAATGATTTAACAAGGTAGAAAGTATCTCTAATTTAGCAGTTTATTACACATTGAGGAATAAAATTTATGAAGATCCTGTTGTGATTGGAACTCTCCTAAAATCATCCTCTTAACTCTGAGACTTTGAGTCTATTATTTGACTATTCTCAATCTTATGGAACTTTTCCTTTCTCCATGATTGTTCACTTTGATGCAATTCAATTAAACAATCATTTATTGGGCACTTACTATGTGTCAAACACTGTGGTGGGTTCTAGGGATATAAGGAAAAGAATAATAAGCCTTGTTTTCATGAAACTTAACATTATATTGTGACTTAGAAACATACACACATTTATATCTATGCAAAGTAAATAAAAGTAATTTCAGGGGCTGGGGAGAAAACTACCCAGGTCAGGGGTGGGATTGAGGAGATCAGGAAAAATGTCATGTATGAAGTGACATTTCCATGGAGTCTTGAAGAGAGGAAGGAAGGCATCCCAAGAAAAGAGAACAAAGATAATGAGTTGAAAGTTACAATGACATTCTGTAAAGACCATACGTTATTTTGTATCTTGTTGGTCATTTCATATGGGGCTGTGGATTTAAACTCATCTAAAATTTGTGGGTGCTCTATTACAGTTCTCTTACTTGCTTTGGGCCTCACTTCTCTCATCATCACATTTGATCTACCCTTTCATATATGAAGACCATTATCTTTGCAACAAAGTTAAGATATTACAGCAGATGCTAATGGAAGCAATGTCAAAGCAATTCTATTCCAAGAGACTTTTCCAAGAACAGCCTTCTTTGTCAGGGATAACATCATCACCCACTGGCTGTTGATGGTGTCTGCCTTCCAAGGCGCCAGTTTCACAATTTTGGCAAGGAGTGTGTAATTTGTTTTTTAATTTAAAAACTCCAGGCATCAACTTTTATCCTGTGAAAATCAATGTCTTAGAGAAAGAGACATGGTGTTCAATCCACTAGGCTGACTTGTTCTCATACTGATTTCCCCTTGGAATCATGCAGTCGTCATGCAGATCCAGAAAATGTTTAGTTGACATCAACTCTCAAGACATTCTCCAATATTCTTCCGTGTCTGAGTCAAATTTGAGTTCTTGATTCTGCGTTGCAACTTCCTTCAGCAGGGAAAGTCCAGAGAGAAGTAGAATTTCACCTGTGGCAAAGGTCCTTTACTACCTCTAATTCACAATCAATGAGAATTTTTATGATCTTCCCCAGGCAAACCGAAATGAAAGTTTTGCTTCTAAATAAAGTTGAATTAGAGATTGCTAAATGTTCATTTTGGGCATCAAAAGTTGAGATTTCTCAGCTCCAATCAGAACATTTATTGTTTTAAACAAGATACTATTTAGGATCTAGAACTTTAGGTAGTCTGACATTTACATTTTCAAGTTTTTTCAAAGTGTATGCTACATGATATTATGACAATCTGAAATATTGGAGAGAGAGCTAGTCTTGGGGTTAAGTCCCACCTTTGACACTTGCCAGGTACCTGGGGCATGTCAGTTACTTCTCAGTATTCCCAAACAGTAAAATGGGACCTAGAAGGTGTTGATCCTCTATGGTAGAAATGAGTTCTAGGACCTTCTCACTGAATGCAATTTTTTTCATTCTATGCAACTTAGAGACTGAGTACTCATCATCATCATCATCATCATCCTTATTTCCCAGCATACTTCATTTGGATCTGGCATTTTCTGGGTTCATTGGGGAGGAGATGAAATTTACCAAATGGCCCTTCATCTTTGATGTTGGCATTTACCAAATAACTTTGGTACTTTTTTAAAGCACTCCAAAACTTCATTGTTCCTTGGCATGTGAAAATGAAAAATAATGTATTTAAAAGTATCTGTTTCTTTGAGATCCAAAGTCTTTAAACATCAGAGAAAAACAGTGCTGGAAAACAAAGACACTGGAGTCAATGTGTCAAAAACCATTGGATGGAATTTCCCTGATTTTTACTTCTATAAATAACTAGCTGAATTTCCTTATGTAAATAAGCATTTTCCTCAGAGAACTGGAGCATCATTAGGAATGTCTACAATCTGGAATTCTAGTTTGGCATCTACTTATCACTCATATCTTTAGAATTTCTTTTGGTTAAAATAAACATGCCTTTAAAAGAATCCAGAAAACTGAAAATGTCTTAGACAATTTTAATATGGGCTATTCTGGGCAAGCATAGGCTATTGTGATGGAGATGAGTTTGGACACTGAAAAGTTCTTTTATCACATACAAAAAAATGCAAGTCTTCTTTAGAGTTTATATTAGTATTTGTTGTTCAGTTGTTGCAATCATGTTCAACGTTTTGTGACTGTATCTGGGGTTTTCTTGGCGAAGATACCGGAGTATCTTGCCATTTCCTTCTCTAGCTCATTTCACAGATGAGTAAATTGAGGTAAACAAGGTGAAGCAACTTATCCGGGGTCACACAGTAGTAGGTGCTAGAGACCAGATTTAGACTCAGAAAGAGGAGTCTTCCTGACTCAAGGCCAGGTACTCCTAACTGCCCCTATATTAGTATAGGAACCTAAAATGTACTGTCTCTATCTGGATTTGGAACTTCTTGAAAAGTTCAATCTGATTGGAGTTCAAAGCTGGCCAACACTAACAAGATTCCAGATCTTTTTTTTCCCCTTTCTTTTTCTTTTTCCACTGAGTCTTGGGAGAGAAACTGTGGCATTCAAGGAAATAAATATCCTCATTCTTTACATTTTTAAAGGTGCCACACACACACACATTTCTTATCCAAATAATGCTGAACAATTAGAAGCTGATTATGAAAATATATCTATTGATCTCCCCCAGTCACAAAACACTTTTCTGAGTGCACCTGAATACAATACACAAACACTATAAAAAAATCAGAATTCTGGAACTAACCCAGATAACCATGGTAAGACATAAATATGGGAGAGCATTATGATACAATTATATAACACCTAGAGAAATGGTGAGACTGCTAGCCCCTGTCAATATTTTGTGACAGGTGTATTGCTGAAACCAGGTGTGTAAAAGAGATCTTTTTTTCCTTCAAATTGAATCATATTTTTAAGTAACAAGAGGAGCTCCCTCTTTAAAGGAAATCCTTATCACCATCTTTCATTTGCAAAGGTCTTCTTTTATAATACCCAGTACAGAAGATAATCCTAGACAGTATCACCTCCTTTTTCAGTAGAGGAAACTGCAACTGGAGATTTCTCTTTTCCATGATAATGCAGCTGGTAATTGCTTGAGGCAGGATTCAATCTAGCCCTCCAGAATTCTAGACATTAAACCATATGCCTCTGCACTTTGCATGTCTTAAGGTACTACAAATGTAGGCTATTACTAGCATCTTGTAAAAGTGAAATGTTATTTCATAATAAAAATTCTGGCTTGGAAGATCAGATTTTGGGATGTTAGGATCACTGTCTTTGATTTAGTACTGGGGGAACTTTAGAGGTCAGATAATCCAACCCCCTTTCTTTTCATTTCAGGAAACTGAGAGGTAAATTTGATTAACTAAATCCACCCAAATATCAAGCAACAGAGCTAGCATTTTAGTCTATGTCTTCTAAGTGGTGCAGGGGATAGGGCATGGAGTCTTCAGGAAGACTCATCTTCATGAGTTTAAATCTGGCCTCAGATACTTACTAGTTGAGTGACCTTGGGCAAGTCACTTAACTATCTTCATTTGTAAAATGAACTGGAGAAGGAAATGGTGAACTACTCCAGTATCTTTGCCAAGAAAACCCTAGATGGCATCATGAAGAGTCAGATATACTTGAACATTTAGGTTTCCTTTGATCAGGGCATCATTTTATATGGTAACATTTTAGAGTGTTTGCATTTATTTATATGTTCTTTACTGAATATTTATTGAGAATATACTATGTTTCTGCTGTTTCTTTGTTTTGTTTTTCATGGTGGTAGTGGTGATGATAAAAATATCAAGATGTAGAAGATGAAATCCCTGTCCGCCAGGAATTTAATTCTCCTCCAGAGATTTAGCTCAGGGAGCTCCAGAAACTCGTATCTGGGGAGGCTTGGAAAAAGTGGGGAAAAGAAGTGTTATGCTTTGTTCCTTCATCCAGAGGGTTATGCCATTCAGTGCCTGGTCTGCTACCCCTCAGAGTTCCTTGGTCATAGAACTTTGTCAGGAAAATGTTCCTTTCACCAGAGCAGATTGCTATTGACTATTGGCTGCTTGTGCTAACATGGAATCAGCTTTGAAGGCAGAAGTCCTTGGCCCATTGGTGCCCAGCCACAGTTGTAGACTCAGTCCTAGATCTTCTTGGTGCCCCTTCTCCTTTGTCCTCCATTTTTCACTGACCATTGCCTATGTCTGGAATGTTCTACCTCCTTACCTTCTCTCCTCAAGTTTCAGCTAAAATCCTATCTTCCGCAAGTCTCTCTAAGATTACCTCCAGTTTACCCTGTGTATATCTTGTGTGTACATAGTTGTGCGCTTTTTGATCAGATGTGATAATAGCACTTAGCACAAGGCTTGGCACTTTGTAAGTGTTTGTTCCTTTACCTTTTGTTTCCCCATTGTAATATGACCTCCTTGAGAGGAGGGGCTATTAGTCTATTATTATTATATCTAGTACTTAGCACTGTGCCTAACACATAGTAACTGTTAATAAATGTTTGTTGGAACACTCCTCTATTGTCAAACTCTCCTTCATTCTAGATCTCTTCCTCTGACATCCCTTCCATCTTCTGGTACACATAGAAATGGAGCCTTTTTCCCCCAAAGTATACCGCACTTCTTGGTTCCCTATTCAAAGTTAACTGCTTCTTTCTTATTCCTTAATACACAAAGCTAGGAAGAAGAATTTGCCCTCCAGGCTAGAATTCCTAGTTACTGTTCTTCTTTTGGCAATCTATAGCGTAGGTAGTCAGGAATCTTGGACAGTTCATGAAAAATTTATTTTGTAGATCCTTTCAAAAACAACAATAAAAACAAATACAAAAACTCAAGCACTTAGTATTGGGTAAGAAAAGAACTCTGGGCTCCTTGGCTGATGTACACATTGAACAGGAATGATTACTGAAGAAGGATTCTGTTCGAGTGCCCTTATTATTTCCATGAAGAAATAAACACCAAACATGGAAATTATTTGACCTCTAGAGTTTTATGAATGTTCTTTACTTCCCCAGTTTTTCTGGGAGGATAGTGGTGGTGGCATAGAATAGTGGGAGGGTATCAAGCTCTGTGTAGATGGACTTTCAAATTTAACTGATTCCTTCCCAGAAGTAAGGACTCTATATCTATTCTGTATAAAGAAAAAAAAAAGGTCTTAAACCTAAAGCCAAACACCAAATAAGAATGACAAATAAATAATGGATTTCTACTTGGCTTTTTACAGAATTCCAGTGTTCTTGTTTTAAAAGGCAGTTTTCTCAACTCTTGTTACCCTCCTCTCTGCACCTTCCCTTCCCAGTCTAATCTTTGTTGTGAAATGTGAACTGCTGATAAAGAAGGTAAGATTCCAACTGAATCTACTGGTGCAGAAAGCTAACTTTATCCTTTGATGCTTTCTTGCTTTTGCCAAGTGGTGGAAAATTGTTTTTTTGCTTAAAGTTAAAGCTCACAACTTCAACTACAAAATTTGGATTCTCATACATATGTATTTGTACATATGCATATACCTGTATTATGTACACACACACACACATACACACACACACATATATTCCCCCCTTACTGAATCTTAAAAACAATCTTTTTTCACCATATTATAGATGCAATCAATATTGTATACCATAGTTTGCCAAATTAGCTGCTTAGTATCTCAAAGTCAGTACCAGCATTGGCAATAGAGGTTAAATATACATCCACATACATATACGTACACATACATATATGTATGTATATACATGTACATATGTGAGTATATATTTATATACATACATGTGTGTGAGTATGTATATATTTATATATACACATATGTGTGTGAGCATATGTATACACATATGTGAGTATATATGCATATATATGTGTGTGTGTATATACACACACACACACACACACATATATATATATGAAATGCCCTACAATTTTAAAGAAGGCATATGAACACTCGAATACCCCATTCTTCCTCTCTAACTCAAGGATTATGGTCCTTGATCACTCATGACAAGGTAACTCACTTCCTTATTGACCTTTAACAAGTCTCCTAATCTTCTTTGCTTGTGTCTCCGTGTAGAAAACAGGTCCAACATATTCTGACTTACTTAACAAAAGAATTCAATTGCAATTTATCTTGGGTATATCAGTTCACCCTTCTGGGCCTCAGTTTCCACATTTGTAAAATGAGGTGGTTAGATGAGATCCTTTTTAAGATCTATTCCAGATCCAAGGAAATGTTACTGTATCTTCAAGGCATGAAATAAATGTTAGACATTTATCAAAGATCAGGGGACTTTTCTCCTCAAGTTGAAATAATTCCATTTATATGCCTCTGAGGAAATAATAATAGCTTAGGTTTAATTAGCACTTTAGGGTTACAAAGCACTTTGCATACCTTATTTCTTGAATGTTCATAATAATCCTGTGATAGTACAGGTATTATTATCACCTCCAGTTTACAGATGAAGAAGGTGACTTAGAGGTGGAAAGATTACTCAGGGGCACACAATTGGTAAAGCTGGGAACATGTGGTTTATGAGAGAATTTGATTGCTGTGCACTAAGCAAAGCCTCTTTGGATCTGTCTTGCCAGCAAGCCTCAGCTCCCCAAAGGAGACCAGCTCCAGTCCTTGAGCCCCATTCCTTCCTGCAATCTAGGTATCCAAGCTTCTAGCTTAATTCCTACAACAAAGCAATTTGAGCTTCCACTTCCTCTTCTACATCCCAGTCGTTCAGAGTCCCATCATACCTTCTATAATCTGGGTGTTCTGGCTCTGTAAAACAAAGGAACTGGGTCCCAGAATCTTCCTCCCAATCCAAGCTCTACTCACATGTCTTGTGCTCTAATCTCCTCTCTGTAACCCAGGTTTACCAGGCCCCACAACCTCCTTTCACTTTGCTTCTTATTACCTGTGTTACCTTGATGAAGTGACTTAGCCTCTCTGAGTCTCCGTTTCCTTGTTTGCAAAATGGAGTTGATTAGAAGAACTTTGAATTCTCTTCTGGGGCTAAATTTATTATTCTATGATCTGAATCTAGTTATTTAAACTCTGTCTAGTGTTTCTTACTGTTAGGATTTATTAAGCATCTTTATTAAGCACTTACTATCTTCCAGGCACTGTGCTAATCCCTTAACAAATAAAATCTCATTTGATCGTCACAACAATGCTAGCAGATAAATGCTATTATTATCTCCATTTTGCATTTGAGGTAAACACTGGTTAGGTGATTTGGCCATGGTCATGCAGCTAGCAAATGTGGGAGGCTGGATATGAATTCAGGTTTTTTTTGATTCCAGGAGTAGTACCCTATCCACTGCACTACCTAGTTTCTTCTTTTGTATTAGAACATGATAGTTTTTTAGGGTCAATAATTACCTTGTTCACTCATGGATTAATTTTCTAATATGTTCAACTTGTCTCTCCTTGCCCTTGTCTTCTTTTCTTTAACTACTTCCATTTCTAGCCTTTATCTACGTCTACCAATCAATGAGTAAGAGAAATAAGAGCTGTTAAAACCTGTCAGTCTCCAACTTATAGATTATAAATTCCTTCAGTGAAGAGATCATATCTTTTTGTCTTTCTATTTCACCCAGCAGTTAGCATAATCCATTGCACATAGTAGAAGCTTAATTGCATTATTTTGCTTATTAGCAGTTCTACATTTGGAAAAGAAGAAAATGAAAAGATTAAAATGAGATTTGGAAATTATTTATAGATTTAATTCATGCTTTTAGGAAATAAATATTTTCCTGCTAAAACAAATAATTGGAATGTAAATAGCAACAACAAAAAAGTTGTATAGGTTTTGGGCCTACTGTTCTATAAAAGAGTAATATAGACAATTCTGTGACTCCTGTAAATACTGACCTTACTTATGTACATTCAGGAATCCCCGGGAATTTCTCCTCCATTTTCTGCTGATATATCTTGCAAATAGGTGACCTGGGTTTTAGGTTTGCACCTACTAGTTTTGTGACAATGGACAGGTCATTTGGTCTTTCTGGGCCTTTTCTGAGGGGTTTGAAGCAGAATGACCTCTAAAGTACTTGCCATCTCTAGGGGTCTAAAAACTGATCAGATAATGAAAGGAGTTGTCCTCCATGAGCTGCCCTACATAAATAGCTGCCTTTTATAAGTGCCCTTTCACTCCCGTGTCCTTTTTGTCCACTGATGCCCAAGGCCACCCATTGTCCCACTGACTTTTGACCTGATTTCCTGCCCCTTTTGGTGCAAAGTTTTTTGTTTCTGGACTGGCAGTGGTGATGGAGAGTGAGAGAGAGGAAGACAGCCCTTCCTTTTTCCTGTGGCCCTTGGTGCCTCGATGGCTCACTACCGCTGGCTCCATCAACTACCATTCTATTTTCTTCATTGGCACCCCATTGAAACCCCTGGGTTCTGTCTGCTCAGCCCTCACAGAAAAGTCCTGTTCTGATCTTTGCCCTAAACCAGAGTCTAAGCTTCCTCACCTAAGGAATTGTTCAGGAGAACTAACATCATATTTTTCCCTTTGAAACAAGATAATATTACAAAGATCTTTGTTTATCATCTTGTATGTGTAATGTCTTTCTCTGCATGATCCAAGGAGAAAATTAAAAGTGGAGAAAGCAGCATAGGGCAGGGGTTGGGGTTGGGGGTTACCTTTCTGTTTCATCTTTGGAAAAAACGTCTAGAAAATCTCAAAAGGACCAAAGACAAGTAAGGAAGAAAATTGGAAGATGTTTTCTGGTCTGTTTTGGTATAAGGACTGAGCCTGTAATTTAATTGGTTTAGGGACCTCCTGGATGAAGAACTTTCTTCCAATGTCATTGAGAAACTTCTAACATTACTCTAGTGTAAAGTATCTAGTGTTTAAGGGACTTGCCCAGGGCCACTTAGCCAGTGTGACTAAGAAGCAAGACTTTAATCAAGGATTTACTGCTTCAGAGGCCAGCTTTCTATTCACTGTACAAGTTTCACCCACATGGGTATGACTAGCTTTCTTTTTTTGAAAAGTGCCTGTTTATATCCTTTCACTACTAGACTGTTTTATATCTCTTCCCTCTATATCTTGGATATCAGACCTTTATCAAAAATATGCAAAATGTCACCCTCACCCAATTTAGACTACATTTTCACAGAGCTGGAAGGTACCTGAAAGGACATCTAGTTTAACTTATTTTATGGTTGAGGATTCCTAAAATCTCTTCCAGCTCTAAAATTCTAGACTCCTTCCCCTCCCTACTTTTGAAATTTGTTGTTTAGTTGGTATAGAGAAATCCCTGGGTAGAAACTCTCACCACTGATGCATATCAACTGTTCTCCTGTAATAGTCTTAGAGAGTTGTCTGAGACTTGCCTTTGCCACTCATCTAGTAGATCTCCTAGGTGGGACATGAACTTAAATGTTCCTAACTCCAAGGTTAGCCCCCTATCCACTGTCACGGTGCCTCTCCTTCTGAAATCAAGGGACATAAAATCCAGACCCAGCACACTTGCTCCCTTCCATCTATTCTGCCTGTATCGTATACGTACGTTTAATTTACTTTCTGTGTCCTCCCGTAGAATGTGAGCTTGCTGACTGGTAGATTTCTTGTACAGATATTTTTGGTTTCTTCATTTATTGCCTATTATTCGTTTAGTTACTGTCTGACTATAAGAATATATACACCAATGTATTGCAGAGAGCAGGAACCATTTGATGGAACACTTTTCTGAATGCTTAGCCCTGGACCAAATAAAATAAGAGGATTTGATGAGGACAGAAAGAGTGGAGTACGCTGTCCAAGGTGACAGTCAGTCAGTGCTAGAGCCTAGCCAGCTCTCTGGATCCCTAATCTAACATTCTCTCCACCATGCTCAGTAGCATCAACGGAAATGGCTGCATTTCTCTGCTGGAAGTCATGAAGGAAAGGGGAATGGAGAACATTAGCATATACACACACACGCATACACACACATGCAAGGGTTTCAAGAACAATTAAAGCACCCACAATGCTATAAATAAATATCTGGAATACTTTCCTATTTGCAAAGTGCCTCTAAAATTTGGGGCCCACAGCCCTCTTGGCTTCTTGGTTTACTGTTTTTTAGCACATTGTTTCATTCCTTATATGTTAATAATAATCACTGTTGTTATTATAATGGGCCATGTACAATTACCTAAATTTGGTTTTAATAAAAACCTTACAGAAAAAAAATGTCCATGCCTAAGGCCTTTTTCAATGTGACAGGAACCTATTGTCAAGAGCAGTTTTTGTGAGCATATGAATAAAGAAGACAGTTGAATTATAGTCAACACCCATTCATCAATGTGTATTATGTCAAAGTTAACTTACTAGTTTCCTCTGTCCACCCTCCACCTTAACAAATGCACAGTCTGGATGACGAGGGAATGGAGACAGGAATGGATATAAATATTCACAAGTCTTTGATACAAGGGTTGAAGTGATGGAGAAAATGAGGCTGAATGATACCACAGAGGAATATGTGATACTCTTTCTATGTGAGAGGCAGAGAGGACCTGGAGTTTCCCTTGACTTACCTTAATAGAAAAATCACCAGATATTCCTTTTTGACATAAAATGCTTGTTTCCTCTTACAACTGCCCAAATTTCTCTTTAATGATCTTCCCCAAACTCCCTTCCCCCACTTTTTAAATTGCTCTGATAATCACAAATAGAAGTCCAGAAGTCCTCAATTAGGGCTAATATTCCTTTGACATCACCTCTTTGCTACCTTACTAGCCATATGCCCACAAATAAGTCATTTTAATCTCATCTGCTTCAGTTTCCTAAATTGTAAAATGTGGATAATAATAGCATTTACCAAAACATTTGTGAATGTTAATTGAGATAATATTTGTAAAGCCCTTAATATAGTTCCTGGCAAATAGTAGGTGCTTAATAAGTACATGTTTCCTTGCCTTTTTACTAATTAAGAGTGCTCCTAACTCATTGAAGCAAGCAGGGTCATAGCAGCTAGGGTTGTAGAGGCAGCATCAGAGAGCTGGGGACAGTGGAGCCTAATTAATTTCAATTTAAGAAGTATTTATGAAGTTTGCTATGTGTAAGACACAGAGACAAAACAAGAAACATGAGTTGACCTCCGGGAACTGATATTCTATTTCGCCATGATGTTAATACCATAGCAAATGTTTAAAATCAGGAATTTGGAATGCTCAGATCAGAATGTCTTTAGTACTAAGTTGGTGGACAAATAAGTAGCAATGAGTTAGTATTGTTACCTGAGTAGAGGGAAAAGTGCCGTTAAAAAAGAGTCAGTACTGAGACCAATATTACTGAAGTTATTCATTAATAAAGTAGCAAGAAAAATTAAACACTGATTGAAATTTACATGTGAAAGTGAGGAAGGGACTGAGGCAAAGTATGAAAAATCAATCCAAAAAATACAGATAAGTAGGCATAGCTTTAGGGACTTGGCAGAGCCAAAGAATTGAGATCGAATATATTGAAGTTAGCATACAGTAATACACATAGGGACGATTAATATGATGCAGAGATATAAATTAGGGAACAGTATAAAGAAAAGGGCTCTGAAGAGAAGAGGTGGGGATGGTTATCAATCAAGCAGAACATAGGCTTTTGGTGCAATGTCATTACAAGAAAGGGCAGCTTCATTTTGTCTGGTAAATAGAAAGGAATCATTCACAGGCCTGCAATTCACTCAACGTGACAATTTTATAATGAACTGGCTAGAGCATGCTTTAATAACAGGAATGCATGTAGCATTTTATTTTTGCAGTGGACCTTGTCATATTGTTCACTTTAATAACTGTAGAGAAGTTTAAGAACTCTAATTCATCAATCAACAAATATGTATTGAGCATCTCTCCTGCATCTAACATAGTGCCAAATACTGTGGGGGATACATAGAAAACAAGCATGATGCTGATCTTGAGAAGTATCTAATTGTCATCTGGTGTCCAATAAGAAGGGTGAGTTTTTAAATTAAAGTTTTATAACTTGTATTTAGATATTTTTTTAAATCAAGAGACTAACTTAGTCATCCCTTCACCTATCTCTCCCTACATATTAATGAGAATTAAATGAGATAATATATGGAAAGGTTTTGAAAAAAATTTTAAGTGCCATTGTTGTAATCTGGACAAAGTAAGTTTTGTTTTTTTCCCAGAGAGGTGAGGCAGGACTAGGGCAAGGCATATAGGAAGAGAAAGAGCTAGAGAGATGGCTTCTATGTCTATAGACACAGAACATCAAGAAATCTTGCCCTTATTTGTGCCCATCATTATTCACTAGCCTTGTTATGATTGGGGTTTTCAGGGTCCCTGGCATCTGCTTATCTTGGATTAGTACATTTGTATAGAATTCTAGCTCCCTTTATCTCTTGAAACATTAGCCCTGTCATTGGATATAGTAACTTTGGTCAATATTTCTCTCCTATTAGGTGAGCTTTATTATCTCTCAGAACCACAAGCAAGCTGATGGTTGGTTGATGTTGAAGTGGATGTGTGTGTGAATGTGTGTGTGTGTGTATGTGTGTGTATAATTTGTGGATTGTACACAATGTGGATTGTACACAATGGCCAAACCTCAGCATTAATAATGTGAAACTGTTTCTGATCCTCAAAATTTCAGCCTAGATAGCAGAGCTACCATCATCACTACAAAAAACATAATTATCATCATGATTATTATTTTAGTATAAAAATAACCCAAGGTAAAGCATTGGGAACTAAGGTGAGTGTTTAAAAAATAGACAAAAGTAAACAAGAAGGCTTGAGACTCCTGAAAAGAAGTAGGATAGGATCCTGCTTCATCTTAGTACACTTCCAACTATGTCTACAAGGAGTTATTTGAGAAATCAAGTGTCTAAAGAATGCTTGCTGAAATAACCTATCAGCTACTTGGCTTAGTATTTGCAGAAATAATGTAGTCCACCAAGAAAATGAGGTAGATGCTTCAATTAGAGTTCTCTTTTTTTCTCTGATTCCTTTATATTGAATAGGCTTCAGAAAGAATTCCTTCTAAGTCCTAAATCCTATCTTTGAACTTTAGAGATGGATCTTCATGTTCATTTAGGACCAGAAAGAGTAAGCAACTTGTCCAAAGTCACAAAGCTTATTTGTGGAAGAATCAGGATTCCTAACTATGAGTAGCGAAAAATATGCCAGACTTGGAGTCAGGAGAAACCTTACCAACACTATATGACCATGAGTAATCAATCAACAAGCATTTATTGAGTACCTACCATGTGCTGGGCACTGTAATAGGTGCCAGGGATACAAACACAAGAATGAAATTGGGCATATAACTTAAATTTTCAAGGCTTCAATTCCTTCATTTATAAAATGGGCACAATGATACTTGAAGAATCTACTTTATTGAGTTTTTATGAGGATCAAATGAAATGCTTTTGCAAGTGCTCTATCCAAAGATTACTATGGAAATAAACTAATGAAACTGAGAGGTCTGGTGATTCTAAAGTGAATTAAGTGTATTACATAAGAAAAATAATGATCTAGCATTTTAACATCTAACCATCAAGATGGACCACCAAATCCATCTCTATCATTAACCTTAAAAAAAAGTCAGGAAGTCAAATTGCATATTTTCCTCACACTTGATCTTTGTCTGATGGTTTCATAGGTGTTAGACAGTTAGAAGACTTTCTAGATTGAAAAATTATAAATTTCTTAAAAAGGAGGAAGATGTCTTACGTTTCCACTGTATCTCCCACAGGTTGTATTTACAGTATGAAACAAATTGTAGGTTTATATTAAATTAGTTAAATTAAAACATTAAATAGTGTTTGATTGACCTTGAAAAATAAGGTCAGTAACCATGGGGGTTTGGGAGTTTGGGGTTAATGATGGGCAACTGTGAGACAGTGAAAATGTTTCACTAGGTTACTCTCCTGCCTAAACCCTTCTCCCTACTCCCTAGCCTCCTATCCTTCTGAGGCCAATAAACTCAGAGACTAAGCACTAACACTTTCAACTTCTCTCTGGATTGGCACAATTAGGGTTAAATTCCCTACTTCCCTGCCCTTTCTCACCCCTTATCAAGCAATTTAGAAAATATTTTTACTTTCTTGGTCCTACATATAACAAGTCAGCCTCCCAGTGTCTTTCTCTAAAACTTTAAGTGTGAGACCTAGGGGCTCTAAGACTTTGAATGGTGAATGGATGGACCCCTCCTCCCACCACTCTTTTTTCAACTGGCTGTTGCCCACTGTGTCCATGGAGACTGCATACTGAAAAAGGTCCTACTGATAGCTGTACCCCTCTTTAACAAGAAAAGTTGTTTGAAACTATGTGTGCATGTGTGTGTGTGTGTGTGTGTGTGTGTGTGTGTGTGTGTGTGTGTGTGTGTGTGTGTGTAGGCTGTTGCTCTTTATTCGAACTCCCCTGCACTATAACAACCTTTTCAATTTTCTCATCCACTCCTAGGTACCAGTAAATGGCTCCTAATCTTGTCGTATAGAGTTAGAATTTGTTTCCCAGTGTGGCATATCAGCAACTCAACTGTTACGTAATCTTAGAGAATTACCTGCAATTCTTGATTTATATAAATTCATATTATGCAAATTAAACTTTATGTAAAGAATTCTGAAAGAAATCTGAATGAGGATCTTTTTGAGTTGCTAGCTGCAAAGATTACAGCAGAACAAAGGGAAGCTTTGGAATTTGAGGTGGAACCAAAAAGGTTCACAATGAAACAAGTGGCAGAAGCATTTCATCATTTGAATGAATTTTTTTCTCGTGTTGAAAAGATAGATTCAAAGACTTTAAAATTTTTAAAACTTCAGACCCTAGATGAGGATAATATTGCCTACTAGTGTCAGATATATGGGGAAATAAAGAGAGCCACTGTCCAAATATCTCTCAATAGATTCATTAACAGAGTTACTCCTTCAACCCCCAGTGATAAAGGTTAGGTGCAGTGGGCAAGGAAGCGGCAGCCAACTGTACACCTAGGTTAACTTTATTGTGCAGTACTGTGTGTACTTTATCATTAGCTTTACTTTTCATTTCATAATTGTTTATTATCATGATGCAGTACTTAACATGTCTGCATTTTAATACATTTTATGACTTGAATAAGGTATTACTTTGTATATACCTTTGTTATATAGGCTAAGTAAAGTGGCAAGTAGGGACAATTTTGAATTATGTAAAATCACTTTACACAGAGGTCTGGGGGAACAATCATTTACTTGCCAGTAAAGCAAGAACTGTCATAAAGCAAGAACTGTTGTTTACTTGGGAACAGGAAGAGGTTACATGATGTGACCAGCATCACAAAGCTGGTATGTGTCAGAGACAGGCCTTGAAACATGACATTCCCAATATCAAAGCAGGCACTCTTGCTGTGCCATGTTATGTTCATCCAATGAATTCTTCTATTACAACTACCAGATATTTGAAAACCCCCTGATTGAAGAATGATTGAACCTCTGTGACCCTCTGTTGCCTTCTCTGATCGGACCAGATAATCTCTACCTTCTCCTCTGGCTATAAATCTATGTTCTGATAAATCATGTGACTGTAATGAAATCCAAAGAATCACCTTACAAAATGTGCAGTGAAATCTTAATATATTCTCACAAGGATTATGTATTTCTTCAAACTGTTTTTACACAGAAATAAATGTTTTTTCTAAAACTAGAGGTTGGATGAGTTGGTCTCTAATGTCTCCTCTTGTTCTAAATCTGCATTTTATCAGCTATGGTCTGTGGGTTCAAATAGTATCTCAAATTATCTCCTTGTAAATTTGTATCAGGGGAAACAAAACCCCAAGGATAGCCTATCTATACTTGTTCTCATTAGTGGAAATGAGGATATTCATGAATTCTAGGTAAACTTTATAGATTCAGAGACAATGATCATTGTTTTGGAAAGGATCACAGCTTTTACAAAGAAATGTCTAGTAGATGTGCATTTGTTGTATCCTGTCAACTCTCCAGGACTCCAGAGTTTTCTTTCCCAGAGTCTCCTTGCCTCCAGCGAAAATACATGTGCTTGGTGGAGGGAGCCTCAGGCTATAAGCAATATCAGAGAGCCTGTGTCTCTGTGGAAGATCACAAACACAGAAAGTCTGCAGATGTGGTTAGGATATTAATAGAAATTTGGGTCACAGATGGGGAAGAAAGCTTGTGGTAACCATAAAGCAATGTCTATTTCCATGGTTCTGGTCTAGGTATCACGACCAACCACAACCCTAGTCACAGCTTCTTGACTCTGGAAGAAAACTGGACAAGGAGACCTGTTGATAGTTTCTCTGCTGACTCATTGTGTGTCCTCTGGCCAACCATTTTATTTCTCCACCAGCAACTGAATAACAAATAATTAATGACTCAGCTTTCCCCAGTTACTCCCTAGGAATAGTAAATCAAGCATCTCAGGAATTGGTACCATGTTAACCCTTCCAGGGCAATACTTACTTACTCTTTAGTACTTACTCTTTAGTAAGTCATTACTCTAGGGCATTGGTGTGCTGCTTATTCAGATCTTATTCAAATTCTAATTAATCTCATATCCAGAGGCAGCTTGGTATCATAGATAGAGTGTATTGGGACTTAGAATCAGGAAGGCATATGTGTGAATCCTCTTTCTGATACTAGCTTTCTGACCCTCATCTCATCATATGCAAACATTTGCATATATTATTTGTATTATATATAAGCATTTATCAAATATCTACTATGTACCAGGCACTGTGCTAAGCCCTAGGGATACAAATAAGATAAGAATTTTGAAATCTAATGGGGGAACATGACAAGAGGGGGCATGATAATGGTGGGGAGGAATCCAAAGAGTGTAGAGGATAAGAAAAAGTTCAATAGGCTTTTGACCTGTCTTCTTATGGAGGTTTGGGGAGGAGTTTCTTGCTCTGCCCTCCAATCAGAAGGGCAGAAACTCCTGAGACTTCCAATGAGGTGTGAGTACCAAAGCTGAAGCAATCTCCTTGATAATGAATTTTCTGGTGATGAGCTTTTCTTGGGGGGTAGGATGGGGACATGATGATAATTGAGTGGAGTCCAAAGAGTGCACCTCTATGTGGTTCAAGCAGCTCCCTAGGACTTATGCTCTAAATGACAGAATGGTTGGGATTTGTGTTGGCAGAGCAGTTTCCCAGCAGACAAAATCACCTCGTGTATTCTTTTTGGTAGAAACAGCATTCGTTGTTATATACATTTAACACTGGAAGAGAGGAAAGTAAAACCACACAGATAACTGCCCCAAACCACACAGATAATTAGTGGAACAGACAAGATCCAAGTATCCTAACTCTTATCCCAGATTTCTTCTTCTTCTTCTTCTTCTCCTCCTCCTGTAAGTTCATTGGTATAGGGAACTACTACTGAGGAAAACTACTCTATTAATGCACATAAAGTCTTAGAAACTTGCCTGGGGACTACTGAGAGGTTGTTTTTCTTAGGATCATTTAGCGTGTACCCATCAGAAGTCAACTTGAACCCAGGTCCTCCTGACTCTCAGGCTGGGATCCTGATCCACTACTATTCTGTCTCTCTGCTCATTTCATAGAATAAGAGAATATTAGGTCAGGTCCCACTAGTTTGCACTGTGCCAGATTTCTCCATCATGCCCTAACAGCCTTCTATTTCTGGGAGATTACTTTAGCCCTGGAGCTCACACCTCTCAGAGGTCCCCACTGCCTAGTGATCCTCCCTCTGACTGGATGGCTCCCTTCACAATCTTGCCTTAAGGAGAGTACCCAAACTAGGTCTCCCTTCATTTCCCACCAGGCTGCACTCCTCCTGAACTTCAGGGATCTTCTCTCTCAGATCATCACTCCCAGGCCTTCTACTTCCTTTTATGCATTGTTTTCCCTGCTAAAAAGTAAGCTCCTTGAGGGCTCAGACTGATTTTCTTTTTGCTTCTATTTATGTTTTCCAGCATAGCATAGTTCCTGGCACCTAGTAAATACTTAGTCAATGCTTTAAAAGGATAAAGAAAGGAAGTTAGGGCCCCAAAAGATTAGTATCCTAAAGACATATTGCTTCCCAAATGATTTGGAAGAATCAGTGCTTCAGAAGGTGTCTGGCATATTTCCCAAAAGTAACTTACCTCGCTGGAAGAATCTGATCTAAGGGCTGCCACTTGCCTGTCTCAGAGTGATACTGAGATCATGAAGAGATTCTTTGATATCCAGGGAACTTCAGAAGTTTTGAATTGAAAGGGATGAGAGAGGTACTCTAACATAGTGCCTTCCGTTTACTAAGGGATCTGAAGCCCAGTGAAGTGAGAGCCCAAGGTCACAGAGCTACTCAGTGGAGGGGCCTCAGTCTTACAACAACGTTACAACAATAAGTATGAGCAATTAAAACAAGTGGGTCTGTGTGTACACTGGTACTATGGACATTAGCCATTCCCAGGGCTTTAGAAAACTGGAGACCCTGAAAAAGCTGAAAGAGTAATGTAAACTACCCTTGTATGATTGTAGTCTGGCTCCAGGGATCCAGGCAGGCTGTTAATTTAGGCTAGAATTGTTTGGAAATCAGTTGGTCTTGTTTTTATTTCCTAAATATATCTGTAGATAATTAACTCTCTGAAAAAGACAGTTGTTATGGAAAAGCTTAAAGGCTCATTCCTCCCTCAGGATAAACTAGGACTGTGGAAGCCATAACAGGCAACTGCATCATTTATTTTTAATTTATTGAATATGTTCCCCAAGCCTAATACTGCTGCTAATAAATCAGAGGCGATCTCTCTCATAATAGCAGAGGTCCCAGGATGCTTAGGGTACAACTGGGCTTATTAATTGCCATGTGACTCTAGTGACTGCTGCAAAGCTAGGGCAGCCCCATTGTGTATCAGCTGTCTAAGGATAAAATTATACTTTAAAATGGGGGGTTATCTTTTCAAAAAGCACTTCACCATTGTGAACACATTTCAATAATTTCCCACTGACTTTGGCATTATTTTCATTTTACAGATGGAAAACTGGAGAGTAAATAACTAGTCAGAGGTCACACAGCAAATTACCACAGAGGCAGGAGGAGAATCCAGAATTCCTGATTTCCTTTTCCAAGTTCAGGCAACCTCACCCTGCTGCCTCCATCCTGACTGACTATATTTAGGTGGAAAAGAAAATAAGACCTATAAGGGAACATGACAGTCAACTTTTCCCATTGTGCAGTAAAGGATCGGAGCCTTTGAGTTGTCATTTCTTCTTATGAGGTGAAATTCTAAGAAGCAGTATGGTACAATGGAGAGAGTACTGCATTTGTAGTTAGAGGGCTTGGATTCAAATCCTATCCCTACTATTTGCTACTTGTGTGATCTTGACTAGGTCAGAACTTCTCTGGACTTCTATTTCCTAAACTGTAAAATGAGAGAGTTGAACTAGATGACCTCTGACATCCACTTTAATTCTAAATTAGGTGGCACAGTTGGTAGAGTGCTGGGCCTCCAGTTGGAAAGACACATCTTTCTGAGTTCAGATCTGATCTCAGACTTTATTAGCTGTGTGACCTTGAGCAAGTCACTTAACCCTGTTTGCTTTAGTTTCTTCATCTCTAAAATAAGCTCAAGAAGGAAATGGTAAGCCAATCCAGTATCTGTTCCAAGAACATCCCGCATGGGATCATGAAGCCATGACTGAAAGCTAGTAAGAAGATCCGAGGTGACAAAGCTGGTATGTTTTCTAGCTTTTGTTGTAAACTGATGAGTATTTTCCCTACTTTTCCATTTCTTTCTTTTAATTGGATTATCAAGACATTTTATTTCGACACAGCAAATCCTTTTCATCAACACATGCATACATCTTAGAAAGTATATTTCTTAAAAACAGTTGTAAAGCTCTGCTGGAATCTCATTGTGGATACCACAGGGGCCATCAAAACTATAAGAATATTCTCCCAGATCTCTCTGTCAACAATCCAGAAGTCTTCACACAGTTCATTAACCTTATCAGCCAGTGGGAATTCTATTACACAGTTAAGTAAAACTACCTAATGGAATGATTGTGACCAATCCTACGTATCACTTTCCACTTTTTAATTTTAACCATTATGAATAGAAAATTTTAACTTGAATAATTTTTAATTCTTTTATATTTTTTTAATTGTTTAATAGTTTTAATTGCTTCCACTTTAATAATTTTCCCCCGACATTATCCATTGTGCTTAACCTGAGTTTGTTGACTTTTAGGGCTGTTTATTTACATTGCTGTAGCCTTTGCATAGTTTGTCCCTCACTCTGTCTCGTTTCATACCAACCTGCCCATATTTCTCTTAACCCCCTTTGCTATTGCTTAAGGTCCATCACATTTATACGCCACAATTTGCTTGTCCAGCTCTTCCCCGAAATGAGAGCATATAGTTTGTTTCTAACCTTTTGTGATTACAAATGATGCTGCTGTCAGTCAATCAATAAGCACTTTTTTAAAGCCTTCTGTGTGTCAAGCTCTGTGCTAGGTACTAAGGAAAGAAAGGCAAAAATAAGTGGTAGGTAGCTTTTTTTGTACTGAAGGGTCTTTATTGCTATTATTAGCTTCTTTGGAATATAAACTCTGTAGTGGAATTGCTACAGAACAATAATTTAGTAACTTTTCTGGCATAATTCCTATTTATTTTTTGTTCAGAATGGCTGAAACAACTCAATCTTATATCAACAGTAAATTAACATTTCCATTCCCATAGCTCTTCTAAACCTGAGTTTTCCAATTTTTTTCTCCATCTTTGTCAACTGAACAGAGATGAGGTGATATCACAGAATTTGAATTTCTATGATTTGTTGAAATTTTATTAAATATATTTAATTTGGTTGTTGACAGTGTTGATCTTTTGAACAATAAAAAATATCCTTTGACCAAGTTTTGGAGAAATGGCTCTTAGTATCTTTTATTTAGGTCAATTTACTATAGAATGTGGATATTGTACTTCTGTGACATTAATCTGAATGACTTTCCCTCAGCCTCATTCTATTTGATTTCTCTGAAGCTTCTGACACCCTTAATTACTTCCTAGTCCCAGATTGGCTCCACCCTTCACTTTTATATTACTATATACTACTGTTTCCTCCTTCTTCTACTTATCTGTTGATTGTGTTGATCTGTTAAAAATGTTTTATCTCCTTTGACCACATTATTGGGGAATGGCTCTTTATCTTAGCTATTTCAGTTAGCTTCCTGTAGATCTTGAATCTCATAATTTTACCTAGCACCTTGTTGAATTCAAATGCTTTATCCTATTTGAACTCTCCTAATTTTTACACTGTCAACTATCCCTGACACCTGAGTCTTCTCTCCTCTCACTGTCATAACACTATTCTTCTACTAATCCTTCTAAGTATTAGACCACTTATTCTTTCTACCACCCATCAAATGTGTGATTCCTCAAAGGATCTATCTTGTGACCTGTATTTTTTTTCTCTATGTATTGTCTTCTTGGGATTTCACTAATTCCTAAAGTTCAGTTACTACCTCTATCCTGATAATTCTCACAACTATATTCCCAGACTTAATTTCTTTCTTGAGCTCCACTTTTGTATTAGCAACTGCCTACTGTATGTCTCTCCCTGGATGTTTCAATGGCATATCAAATTCACCAAATCTAAAATAAGACATATTATATTCCTTCCTAAATTCACTCCTACTCAAAAATTCCTTATTTCTGTTGAGGATACCTCCCTCTTTTTCACTTAGGTTTACAATTCCTTTGGAATTTGCTGTAGCATATGATATATACAGTGATGTGGACCATTTTTTCCTCCTGTCAAACCTCTTTCCAAATTTTCTAGGAATTTTTGTTGAATAACAAGTCCTTTACCTTGTTGTTTGGGGTTTAATGAATACCAGAATGCTTTGCATATTTGTTTATAGGTCATGCTTATCTTGTTTATTTCTCTGATCTGTGTTCTATTTTTAATCTACTGCCAGACAGTTTTGATAAGCCCTGTTTTATATAATTAGAGGTCCACGTCTCATTTGTACTTTTTTCTCAGTTCCTTTGTCAATTTTGACTTTTTGTTCTTTCTTATAATTTTGATATTTTTTTAATTAATAAGGTATTCCCCCAATATTTTGACTAGTATAGCATTAAATTTGTAGATTAATTTGGATAATAATAGTACAAGCAAGGCATGAATATTGAACAAGGCTCCAGTTATTTAGCTCTTTTATTTTTGTAGCTTATTTTATAGTTCTGTTTGTGTTAAGTCCTTTGTGAGTGTTGAAAAGTTAATTTTCAGGGATCATTTTAAAAGGAATTTATTTTTCTCGATCACTCTTCTGGATTTTGCTAGTGTCAGAGAGAAATCTTGGTGATTTTATGTATGCATTTTGTAATATTCCACTGAAGCTTTGAATTACTTCATTTTGGTTGATATTATAAGGTTTTTCTAAGTAAATAATAATATTGTTTACAAATTGGAATACTTTTACCTTTCCTTAGCCTATGTTCTCCCATTTTCTTGGGGAGTTTCTAATTATATTTTTAGTTATATATTACATATATATATATATAATATTTCTAATTATAAATAATGTTAGCTCTTGCTTTTAGGTAAATAGTTTGACCATATTGGAAAGATCCTTTAATTCATATGCTTTTCAGCATTTTTTTAAACATAGAAGAATACTTTATCAAAGCTTTTGTGGTACCTATTGCTATAATAGTGTGATTATTACTTTTTTTTACTCAAATGATTTATTGTGAATTATTTTTCTAAAACTGAAGCATACTCATCGTCATAGTAGAGATTTAACATGGCCAAAATTAATATTTTTAACATACCAGTATAATAACTATTCTGTCAGTATTTTATTTGAAATATCAGTCTATTGTTCTGTTTCTCTGTTTTTCATTCTTGGCTTTGTATTGGGATTATATTTGTCTCATTGGAGATATTTAGTAGGGTTTCTTCTCTCTTTGCTTTTGAGAGCAGTTGCTAGTTAATCAATAATTAAGTGTATGATGGAATTAATTTGTAAATCTGTCTTGCCCAAGAGTTCCTTCCTTATAACCCTTTCTGCTTCCCACTTTGTGAGTTAATTTATAACTTGCCCAATATCTTTTTCCCCCTGAATTTGGTTGTTTAGGTTCTTTATTTCTTGATTTGCCAATTAGAGTATTTTACATTTGTAAATATTCACCCATTTAATCTGTTTACAATTATGTTGAAATAGAATTACATATAGTGTTTTGTGATAATTTTATTTCCTGTCCATATGTTCCAAAGTATCTCTTCTTATTTTTTAAAATCTTCTTCAAAAAAAGTTTTCCTTCTTCTCTCTGATCAAATTAATTAATTAATTAATTAATCGTTCATAAATTTTATTAGTTTTTTTAAACAAATGATTGTTTTATCTGATCAGAAGGGTTTTTTAAATTTTCGCTTTGTTATTCTCTCCTTTGACAAAATTTTTATTTGCACTTCTCTGGTGTTTACTAATTTAAAGGTTTCCTTATTTTAAAAATGTGCATACTCAATTCAGCCCTTCACTACCCCCCTTATTATTAGCAGCAATATTTAGAGATGTAAATTTTGCCCCAAAAGACTCTCAGCTACATTGCATAAAATTTAGTGTCACATTGCTGAAGTTCCCTTTAATGTAATTACTTATTTTTCCTATGAATTGTTCCCTTACTGTATTTAGCATAGTGTTATTTATTTTCTATTCAGTTCTACATCTTTTGTTCCTATTTCCTGTATTGATTATTTTTATGCATTGTGGTCTGACCAGGATATGTTCAATATTTCAAACTTATGCCTTTATTTCTAATTCCATAATACCATATTAGTTTTTTTTAAAAAAGATGCTAAATGATTTTGAAAAAAAAGAAGTGTACTCTATAACAAAATTATAGGTCTACCAAATTGAATTTCCTCAAAATTCTGTTCTCTTCCACAATTATTGCACATCCACAATTATCTTTCTGTTGTATCTGTTGAGTTCTAATAAAGACACATGAAAGTCACCTACAGTTATTGAATTATGGTTTTGTTTTTATTAAAAATTCAATTAGGTTTTCCATAAAGTGCTCTAATACAATGCCATTAAGTGAACACAATTTATATCGCTAATATTTTTTTCTGTATGATTCCTTTATTTGTCTCATGGCAGTATGATTTTGTTGTTGTTATCTGAGATTATGATGGCAAGTCCTACTTTTTTGGATTATCTGAAACAAAAAAGACATTATTCCAGGTTTCTCTTTAGCTTTGTATCTTTTTTTTATATTTTAAGCAAATTTCTTGAATTTAGCAAATTACTGGAATCTGTTTTCTAACCTATTCTGCCATTATTGTTTTATAAATAAGGTTTAGTCTATTAATATACAAAGTTTTTTCCATCCATCCCCTTATGTTACCTTTTCAGAAAAGTGTTATAAATATACAACATTTTTTAAAAACTCAAAACAACCCATTTCCTAGCTTCTATTTGCATACAGAGACAGTTTTCCACTCCCTACTTCCACTTTTGCCACTCAGCCAGCTGGTGGTAACAGTGACAGAGTGCTGAACCTGGAAACCTGAGTTCAAATCCAGCTCAGACACTTACTAGCTGTGTGACCCTGGGTAAATCACTTAACATCTATTTGTCTCCATTTTCTTAACTGTAACGTGTATCTCCCAAGGCTGTTTTGAGATATTTGTTTTTTTAATAATTATTTTGTTTGTTTTCAGTGTTCTATAATCATCTCTACTTACCTTAGATTTTTTTCCCCTCCCTCCCCTTCTTTCCCCCTTCTCTCTCCACTACCTCCCTGAGAAGACCTGCAATCCTATATAGGATCTACACATACATTCCTATTAAATACAGTTTAGTCCTCCCTTCTCCCTTCCCCTCCACAATAGAGTTTTAATTTTTGACCACGGCCTCCTGTTTTGAGATATTTGTAAAAAGCATTTAACACAGTGCCTGGTACATAGTAGACTCTGTATAAATGCTTATTCCTTTCCCCTTTCCCAGCCCAGAAACAGATCCCTAGATCTAGCAAAGAAAAACAACAACAAAGAAAACATTCCTAGGTATCAATGACTTACTTTTCTAAATACAGTCTATTTCCAGCTGCCATCTCACACACTCTTTTTGCCTAATTCAAACCCGAATCCTTTGAGTCTCGTGTTTTTGGTATATATGTTTAAATTTCTCTCATTTAGCCAAGATAAAATGTGACTCAGAACTAATATTATACATATGTTCCTCCATCTTTTTTTTGAATGACCTTTAGTAGTGATACTCCTAATTTAAGAAATACCATTTCATGTCTTCCCCTTTCCCTCTCCTTTCTTTGACTAAGGCATTTTTATCTAATCCTCATATGGGATTGGCTCATAAATTTTTTTCTTTTTGCCTTTAATGATCTTCAAAAGTGAAACTTCTAAGGAATAAACAACTTTATCTCTTCTTTGTAGCATGTTAATACTGAGTCATCACCTAGGTTATTTTTTGTACTACAACAATTTGTTTGCTTTTATTAATTTTATTCTCTTTGTTGAATTGGTAGTTCAAAAGTTCTTCTTATCTCTAGTTTTCTTTGGAGGAATGATTTATGATTCCACTGAAAGTCTTTTTTCCTCCATAGAGTATATTCATCTTTTTAGGATATTTTATTCGAAGGCCAAGCTTATTTCTTTGATTTGGGGGATATCATATTCTAGTTATTTTTTATTTATATTTTGATGACTAGCTTTGTACAGCTAAAATTGTTTTTTCCTTGATGTTGCTATGTCTTGGTCTACTGTATCCTGATCACTGAACATTCTGTCTTATCCATAGTAAGCAGTGATAAATGTTTGCTAAATTGAATTGAACTACAAGATTCTTTCTTTGATATTAAAATTGATAATTGGTGAGTATATTTCTGGCTGCATTAAAATTGAGGCTCTACTCTGGTGGCATTTTGTGGAGTGTATCAATCTGCACTCTAATTTCTATTTTGGTACTTTTTGACAATTTGTTATAATGATTTTTCTGAATATTCTATTCAGGCACTTTATTTCATTATGTTTTTTTCCTCCTTGGAGGCCAATTAGTGTTAGTTTATTTTGCCGAGTTCTGTCTCCAACGTAAATTACTTTGACTTGTAGAGCCTCTAAATGTTTCCGAAGTTTCCTGTCTTTTGATTTTGCTCTAATGTTTGTTATTAACATTCATGTAAATTGTTTTTCTTCAGAGATTCTGCTGATTTATTCTGGTTTCCTACTGTCTATTCCAAACTGCAATTTTCTTGCTTTTTTTTCATTCTTGTTTAGGTACCTTAACTTTCCTTCAATTCTTTTCATAAAATTCTAAAACAAGGAGTTCTTGTGCTTATTCCATTCTCATTTCTAGGTGGTGCAGTCGTTGCTGAAGTGTTATTTTTTTTTCTTACATTGCTTTGACTTTCTTTTTTCCTCTATCACTCATTATATTAGGGCCACTTTTTTCTATGAAGTTATCTTTATGAGTGCTCATTTTATTCCCCTCTTTAGGTTTATCTTTTAGTGCATTTCTTGCTATTTTGAGGCAATGAAGCAATGCGGGTTAGAATGCAAGCTCTTACTCATCCATCTTGATAGAACTTTCACCAACTTCCCTTCTCTCCACCCCCATTTGCACCTATTATTTGTATAAAAAAAAGTGTTAGGTTTATTGCAAAGTTCTCTCCCAAATAGTTGCTCATTATTATCAAGCCAATCTTTAAGCCCAACCAGGTTTATTGTTGACCTAGTAGCTATTACCACACTCCATTTCAGCAGGCTGGAGGGCATTTGCTATGGGATAAAGGGACGTGAGCAATGGCTGCTTTGCTGCCTTATTTCCCAGCCTCCCTAAGCAGCCATATCTCTAAGCTCTTGGTTCTCCTTGTCATTTTGCAATGTTTGGTTTCTCTCTTCCTTACCCCACTGACTTATGTCTTTATGCTACTACCTCAGCAATCTTGAGAGTGAGGGAAGTTGAGGAAATAAAAAGGAGATATTCCATTGGAAAAAAGTTGACAACCCTTGATATACTAAATCACCACTAATTTACATTTTCAAATGCTTTTTATGAATCATTACTGCAACAACTGTCTTGGCTCTCTAGCACAACTATACCCCATTTCTCTAATCTTCAGAGATGGGATCATTTAACACCCACCCACTTGAAGTTTTGTCCCTACTCAGACTTTTGGCCAAATGAGTCAATATGTGGCTACCACTCTTGCCTAGATAATTGTAACCAGTTCTATTAATCTACTTCTTGCTCATTTTCAAATATTTTTTCTTCCCTCTTTTACAAGTTCTTTTTTTTTAAATTTGCTTTTATCACTTCCTTTATTATACTGAAAATAGTTGACAGAGCATTTTTAATACAGAGAGAATTTGTTGTTTCAGTAAAATTCTTGTTGGGTTTTAGAGTAGAGGAAAATTTAGAGACTTATTTTAAGTTGCTGATTGGAAAAAGATTCAGGGAAAAATTTCAACTTATTCAAATGTATTTTCCCCTCATGTTCCTTTTTCTTGTCCTCTCCAAACCATCGCAGCACATGCTTCCGAATTTCTGATTTATGTATGTCTTCTAGGAAGTGACCCATCTTTCCTGATATGAAGAAAACAGACACATTTAAATATTTGCACTGTTGGGGGACCTATTTAAATAGACAGGGGAAGCTAGGTGGTGCAGTGGAGAGAGCACCAGTGCAGGAGTCAGGAAGACCTGAGTTCAAATCTCACCTCAGACACTTAACTCTCACTAGCTGTGTGACCTTGGACAAGTCACTTAATCCCAATTACCTCACCCTGGGTCATCTCCAGTCATCCTGATGAGAATCTGGTCACTGGATTCAGATGGCTCTGGAGGAAAAGTGAGGCTGGTGACCTGCACAGCCCTCCCTCACTCAGAACAAAGTGAAGTGCAAGTCATGTCATTATTTCTCTGATGTTATAGTCTTCTTTGGCAATGAAGGATGAACACACACATATAAACAGACAATCTTCACAAAGCAGTTCAAGCAAGTTTTCAGGATGATAACATACCACCTCTGAAAAACAAACAAACAAAAAAGATATGTATAGTTTCATGCAAATCATTTGGAATCAAGTCAAATAATGAAAGGCATTGAGTTAGACAATAAATCTTAAAAGCTTTCTACTTCTTTCAAAAACTTTTAATGTGCAATATGTCCTCCTTTTCTTTCAATCTCTTGTTTAACACAATTTGACATTGAGGTCACAAGAATTGGACACACATTCTTTAATTTTTCATCATGAAACCACACACATTCTATATTAAATATTGCTAAATGGTCCACTTTCCCAAAAGTATTCTTGATTATATCTCATATGATTTCACTGGGATGTAAATCAAGTGAGTTCTGAAGCCATTGAAACACATTTATCCATCTTTCAGATGTATTTCTTGACTTATGAGAGTGCAAGGTCATATTGGAGTATTCCATCTCCATTTGGGAATTTTATGATTCTAGAAGAGGTTTGCTTATCATTATATCATTATAGTTGTAAGAATTTATCATTTCCTCCATGGGGAGAAGATTTTGATATCCATTGGAAGCAAAAAAAAAAAAGTCTCTAAAATATGTTTTTGGGTGGGTGTTTTACAGTCTGATGAAGACCTGTAGTTTTTACAAATTGAACTGGACTTCTTCTGACCATGGTTTTTATATGGACTTGAGTTAAAGGTGGTGAGGAGTCTGTTATGTTATAAATTAGGTCAATAGATTTTTGGACAGCTCTAAGAGTTGGGAAATTTTTTCCTTTTTTGAGCTGAAATGTACTTCTCCTGCAACCCTCATCCATTGCTTCTACTTCAGTAATCTGAGGCTAAGTGAAATAAGTCTAGTCTTCAAATATTCAGAACCAGTTAGCTTTCCTCTATCCCTTACCCTCTATCAAGTCATCTTTTTTAGGTAAAACATCTCAATTTTCTGTGAACTCTTTTCATATGTCATGTCTTTCAGTATTCTTATCTTCTTGGTCTCCATCCAATGGAGACACTCTGGTTTGTCAATGTCCTTCTTGAAATGTGATACCCAGAATTGAATTCAGTACTCCAGATATGATCTGATTTGGGTAGTATAGTGTACAGTATAATTTACTATAGGACAGCTAGATGGAGCAATGGATAGAGTGCTGGGCCTGTAGTCAGGAAGACTCATCTTCCTGAGTTCAAATCCAGCTGTAGATACTTCTTGGCTGTGTGACCCTGGGTCAGTCACTTAACCTTGTTTGCCTCAGTTTCTTCATCTGTAAAATGAGCTAGAGAAGGAAATGGAAAACCACTTTAGTATTTTTGCCAAGAAAATCCCAAAGAGGGTCACAAAGAGTCAGATACAACTAAACAACAACATAATTTATAATGTTTTTAATATCGTGTTTATATTACTACCCTACAATTTATTCTGTTACATCTCACTGGTGAATTTACATTGATCTTGTACTCTAATAATAATAGCTAACATTTATGTAGTACTCTATATGCTAGGTGCTTTACAATTATTATTTCTTTGATCCTCACAACAACCCTGGGAGGTAGGTGCTGTTATTATCCCTATTATATAGATAAAGAAACGGAGGCAAACAGGGATGAAGTGACTTGTTCAAGGTCATACAGCTGGTGCCTGTGGCCAGATATGAACTCAGGAACTCCTGACTCCAAGTCCATTGCTTTACCCACCGTGCCACTTACCTGCCTGTTAGCAACATTAGACTGTTATAATGGTGTGCAATATTAGATTATTATAATGGTCGTTATCACATTAACTGTTTCAATACATATCCCTCATCTTCTTCTTGTATATTTGATTTTTTAACTCGTGAACTTTATACTTATCCCTATTAAATTTTATTACATTAAGCTTATTTTTAGCCTGCATACTAATCTTATCATTTAGTCTATTCCTTATCTTTTTTAGTTATGCTCACACTTAATAAGTAAGCCATCGAAACTTACAGCTATTTCATTTTTAAAAATATTGAATAGCACAGGACTAAGGTAACTCCACTAGAAATCTGCCCATGAGGTAAAATGAATTCATCTGTAATGGTGGTGTGATTGTGCAATGAGCAAGGTTGTTCAACAATTCTTATTTGCCCCCTTTACTCACCATTGACTCATTGCCTAGATGTGTTTCACAGTATTAACTCTTCTTTCCTACTCTGGGAAGTTGTATTAAAGTATCTATAATTTTCTATTTATTTTCTAAAGCTCTGGGTCCCCCAGTCACAAATAACTCCTTGGCAAAATACTCCAATATTAGATAAATCTTCCTCTCCTTTCTGGGAAGTTTCCCTGCTCAACTACCACTTTTCAAATGCATTTCTAATAAATATATCCAGACTAGCAGCTTTGGTGAACACTGTTTATGAAGACTAAACACTTAAAACAAAAAAAAAGGTGCACAAGCTACCTCCATGTTCAGAAAGAAGGTTTATAGGCTTCCTTGAGAGAACCTAAAGAAAGGAAGGAGAAAAAGGGTTACTGTCTTGGGTTCTGTAGTAGGGAAGGAGGAGTGTTTTAATAGCACATCTATCTCATCATTCCTCAGGCCCATCACTCCGAATGGTATTGCTCCCAGCGGCTGGACTCCCTCCTTGTCTCAGCAGTCTCAACTCCTGCTTCCACTCTTCCAGGTTCAGGTGGTTTTGCAATGACCACTCCCTTCTCCAGCTGACTGTGTCCTGGTTCCTTTTGGAGTATGACTGTGACTGAACTGGCTTTTAAAGGTCACCCTGGGTTTTAGTCAATTATTTTTTATCCTTTGTTTCTTTTGTAATTAACTCAAGGGACTTTCTCACAGATCATAAAGGGATCACTTGTCCTATCTGCAGTTTTTACACTTTAACTCCTTGTTATCAGCCTCTTTTCTGTGAATAGATTCTGGATTTTCAAAGTACAACTTCCTTATATATTAATTCTCTAAGTTTGGGTCCAGTCATTCCACTACTACTACTGAGTCCATTTTATTGTAAAATCATTCAGTCTGTGTCTCTCTAACTTGTTCACAGAAATATCATAAAGATTGCCAAATATCATACTACATGTAATAATCTTAAAAAAAAAAAAATAGCAAGTCTAGGACTTGACTTCCTGGGGCCCCTACTGGATTTTTTCTTTTTCATCACCAGTCAGTCTAATTGTTGAGAAGGAACAAAGAAGTTTTTTCTTTCTCTCCTGCCCACATTTCCCCAAATGCCTTCAAATCTTTTTTTAATTGTTTTAAAATTATTTGTCATTTTCCTAGATGTGCCAGAACCTGGGTCCAGGGCACAGCTGGGTATCCCAGTAAACTTGGGAGAAACATTACCATTCCCCCATCCTTGCCAGCAAGAGCTAGAAGAAGAAGGTTAGTGAGAAAGAAGAATTCAGGAGTAGAATTTCAGTCTCTGTGGTTGGCAAGTATAACAATAAGATCTTGGTAACTTCTGAATGTTTCCCTTTAAATTTTTATTATAACCTCTCTGTATCTAGTTCTTGCTACGACATAATAATCACGGGTATATATAGAGGGTGTTGGCACACTCTAGGATGATGTTACCATTGGTGCTTTCTTACACACCAATAACTACCATGCAGCACTAGGAAGATACTAATATAGAGGCATTATAATAACATCTTAAAAGAGAAAATACAGATGTTACCAAGATTTTACTGTCCTACATGCCAATTACAGGAATGAAACCTCACTCTTAGTTCCTTCTCTTACCTTAACTCTTCCACCAGTTCTTGTTCTTAATGTTCAATAATTTTTAGGTATCTAGATGGTAGATTCAAGAATAGCTATAATCTGGACAGGTTCTCTGGTGTTTTGACCATCTAGAACAGGCACCTGGTTGATACAACAGATAGAGTGTTGGCTTATAAAATTCAGCCTCTGACCCTTAATAGCTATGTGATCCTGCTCAAGACATTTAACCTTGGTTTGCCTCAATTTTCTCACATGTAAAATGGGAATAATACATGTGCTAACCTCCCAGAGTTGTGAGCATTAAATGAGATAATTGTAAAGTACTTAGCATGGTGTCTGGATCATATTAAGCACTATAAAAATGTTACTTATTTTATTTGTTTATCATTATCATTATTTTCAACTTTCAACTGCAGATGTAAGAAATGAAGGCTTTGGGTTGAGATACCTGCTCTGTGACCACCACCCAAAATATTCCTTTTGGAATTCAGGTATGCAGAGAATTTGTCTCCCTTACTCTAGGAACTATGACCATAAATACAGTGAACTTAAATTAATTCAAATCAACAAACATGTATTAAGCTCTACCATATGTAAAGTATTAGGTGATGAAAGATAAGAACCAAAGGGACTTTTGATCTACCCTATATTTACACATAAAGAGAAAAGTAAATACAAAGTAATTTTAAGAAGGAAAAAGCACCAGAATAGGAAAGGAACAAAAAAGTCTTCATGTTTCTCTGTTCTGTGTGCAATAATTCTGCATATCCTTTATTTCTATTTGAACAGTTTGATGGTTTAAAGTGATAAAGAACTTTTATTTTTAAAAATTTTAAAATGTGAGTATGAAGAAACATAGTTTCATAGTTACAAAATGAAATGAGGGATCATATTGATAACTTATTAGCTTCAAAGAGTGTGGGCTAAGTGACACACCCTGAAGTGAGCATGACCGTTGATTCCTTCCTGTACACTAATGACTATTGTGCAGTACTAGAAACTAGCCAGAGAGTATTAGAACAGCAACTTAAAGAGAAAATTGAATAGTTACCAGTATCTTATTGTCTTACATGCTGACCACAGATATAAAACCTTATTCTTAGTTCCTACTTTTGCCTCAACTAACCCTCCTTTATCACCTCTTACTGTAAACATTAAATGATTTCTAGATTTCTAGCTGGTAATAACAATTTGACGCCGTTCATCATGGGAATATGTGTACAAAGTAAATATATGAGTAACATGACATATTTTTACATAAATTTATGTCATAATCTCACCATTGTAGTCAATACCTTTGAGGTAGTGTTGGTTCATATTTACAGGAAGCTAGGGAGGAAAATGAGGGAGGAAAATCCATGTGTTTGAGTTAATAACATTCTGGATTATAGGCTTCAATGTCATTGGCTCACTCATGAACACTGAGGCTATATGAGACTGCTCCTTTACTTATTACCTTTTTATACTGATCCTCTCTGTTCTCCAAGTGGGCAAATCTCTATGTTCTTCTTTACTTTAACTGATACAACATCTACAAGTTCTTCCAATTTTTAACCACCTCTAAAAAAGCACTGAGAAACTGTTACTTGTTCTCTTGAATAGTGACTTCTTCTATGCCAGAGAACTCCAAAGCTCATCAAGCTAACTATCCATGAGCACTGTAGAGGATATTAGGTAGCTCTGTGCTCATTAGGTTGTTTCATTATACAATCAGAACAGAATTCACAGTAAATTGCTTAGGCTGGCTTTGTGGGCAAAGCAAAGCAGCCCAGGAAACTCTTCTTATACAGCAAGGCAACTGCAGAACCTGTCTTTTCCCTTTCCGCTTTTTCCTTTAAGACCATAGGGGATACCAAAGAACAGCATGCATTTCTGAGAGACTTCTTCTTAGCTTTAGGTGGGTTAAAGAAGGTCATTATCTGGAATGGAAACTCTTGTCTAATAAAGTTGAGCTTCTCCCAACCAATCAGGAATCATGTAGCCTTGTGTCAACTGAGAGTGAGAACCTGAAAAGATCTTAGCCTTTAAAAAAGGACCATTGCATCCTGGACTATCTCCAATCTTCCTGATGAATATCAAGCCACTGGGACCCAGATGGCTCTGGAGGAGAAAGTGAGGCTTGCACAGTCCTCCTTCACTCAAATCCAAGTCAGCTGCCAATCCTGGTATGGTCCTCTTTGATAATAAAGGACAAACACAACCTGCTGGTAGTTTCATTAAACAGTTCTGGCAAAGCTGCTTTTCCAACTCCATACTATTTCATTATTCTTTGCTCTGCTCATCCTTTTATTTTCTATTTCTCTCATACTTTCAATGGCTTAAATCAGAGCTTTCAGCAACTCAGTAACTTTCACATAAAAGGTGACAAGTCACTAAGTGTTCTCTAAGAACATGAACATTAAAAAAAATCATAGCTGAGTCTCCAAATTTCTATATATGATTTCTTCTTCTTATTTTTTCTTTTTTATCCTTTTAGGTCTTAAAATAGCCATATGCGAATGAACCGATCAACCTTAGGTTCAAAATTACAAAAGGAAGAAAGGGAAAAATGTTTAGTGGTCTGGTAGAGCATATAGAGGTGGGGGACTAGAGGTTATAGTGAAGACAAAGCATAAGTTAAAGAGGAATGAAGAGGAGGAAATGGAAGGATAAAAGACTTTTTCAAAGTTTTAGATTATATAAATTGTGGTTGATGGTTGAGACCAAAGTAGATTTAAAATACATGTTATAAGAGTTGAGGAGGTTGATCAACTGGGAAATAGAATGTTTGAGGGCCCTCACAAGTATATTGAAGGCCTCAAGAATGAGGACATGAACAGATAGTAGAAAGGCCATGAATCAAGTCTGAAATCCTTGAGAAAGCAAGAATGACCTAGAAACTAATATGATTATGCCAGTAATCTGAACTAGATGGTTACAATAATGGTTACAAAACGATGATCTATAAATGACAATGAGAAATAGGGAGTATACTTTCTTCTACTGGTCCCTTGTTTTGGTAGATCAAACTAGAAAGCTGGGGTGTAATTTCCTTTATATAACCAGGTATCTGTTAGCACAAGAAGATAGAGGAGAAAGTAAAGCGATCTTAGAATAAGGGGAATTTTTAAAAATTAAGGCAAAGATACAAATGATGTGTGAGAAGAAGAACCAACACAGAGGAATTAGATGCGAGAGGAGGGCTGTTAGTTCTGGAAACCTACTTTTATCAGGAATGGGTTCAAGAGGGAACTATACATATATACCTAGAAAAGCATAAAAGTATTCTAAATTCAGAAAGAATAAAATGCTAAGGGGATGGGGAGGGGGAAGAGAATAAGGCAGGGATCTTTAGAGGGAAGGGTGAGGGAATAGAAGGGTATTTAGATGAATGGGAATGGGGGGATAACAGAGGTATACTTGGGGGGGTAGGCCAAGTAATAGGACAAGGTAGTGGATAGAAATAGCGGAGTTAGGAGGGATAGGAAATAAGATACACACACATAAATAGAGATCAGGAGTATAATTTCTTAGAGAAAAAGGAGTAGGGGGTGGTAATCATGATCTTGGATGAAGTTAAGGCAAAAATAGGCTTAATCAAAAGAGAAAAAGAGGAAAACTACATGTTATGTCTGTCATATTCATCAATGTCATCTTTGACTACTTAAAATAACTAGAAAATATAAGGCTATCATATTGCTGTGGTATAGGAAATATTGAGTTGGTGGACTTGAAAAAATATGCAAAGACTTGGACTTACGAAGGAAGAAGTTATATACCCTCAGAGAAACAGAGGACAAATTAGTACAGTCTTACATGTATATGAATGTGTATGTCTATATATGAGTATGATTATAGATATCTAAGTATCTGTATGTATGTATATAAGTGTATGTATGTGTGGGTGTATATCTACATATCTATGTATATCTTTGTGGGTCTATGTCTATGCATGTACATATGTGTATGTGTATTTGTGTGTGTGTGAGTGTGTGTATGTGTATACCTATCTATTTATCTATATCTGAACTTAATTGTAGCCTGGTGGGTGAAGAGGGAAAAATGAGCAAAGTGAAAAGTGCACAGCAGAGAACAGAAGAAAACTTACAAGGAAGCAAAGAACAGATGGACTGTCCTCACATAATGCGAAGTATTAATTATATAAGTTTTCTTGAAATGGAAATTAATTGCTGTATATTTTGAATCCTCTCTTACATTCTGCTGAGCATGACAATGCTTTTTTTTCTTTTCTTATTTTGTATTTAAGTTTTAATATTAAAGTTTATAATGTTTCTTTTTCTTTTCTTATTGTGCATTTAAGTTTTAGTTTCTTTTTCTTTTTTATTTCTATGTTAGTATTTAAGTTAAAAATAATAAAAAACACAAAAAATTAAAAATTAAAATACAACAACAATGATAAAGCAAGACTTCCAGAGGACTCAATGGAATGGAAACAGAGAGTTTCGAAGACATTTAGTTTTTGAGTATGTGGCCTATAATCAGGTTGGGCTGAGATTGATACAGAAAAGAGTAAGGGGAGAAAAAGCCAGAAGATGTGATTTTTCAGTTCAGTAGACAATCCAAGGTCCTTGTTTATCTGTCATATAATGGGAGAATAACTTGTTGCTTAAGGTCTTCTCCTTCAGTTTAGGTTCTTATGACATCTGAGCATAACAGCAGTGTGTTGGAGGTGGTGACAACTTCTAACACAGGTCAAAGAAGAACTGGGGGGAGGGGTGGTTACAAAGCGGAATTGAGTTCTGCAAGGGTGCTAGGAAGAATAAATAATTGTTCTGATTTCACAGGCTAGACTGAACTTCAGTTTGCTTCTAGCCCTACAGTCTCCTTCTAAGAAGGAAGAGGATGAACCACACCCAGAGTTATGTCCTAAGGCTAGGGATCTGTGGTGTAATGAAGTAATGTTATTACTCTCTGACTTCCATGATGAGAAGGTCCTTCCTTCCAGCATCCCTTGGTTTTACCCTTGGTCTTCTGTCCCTAGTTGACAATATCTTTCTCACCTTACATAGAGATAGATGTCTGGGACCCATCTTACACATAGTAGGGATAAACAATTTCCTGTTACTTAATCTTACCTCCCACAAATTGAGACCAACTTGGAAAATTTGAATCTCCTAATAGTACAAAAAGCTCATCAGTGTGTGTGTGTGTGTGTGTGTGTGTGTGTGTGTGTATGCATGTGTGATAAATATTTGGTATGTTCCATTTCAGTTATGTCAATCACCTGTCATTCTAATCTTGCTATGTCTCTGAGATGATATAAGGAGGTACATTCATGAGGAAAACTGCCATAAAGTGTTTTTCCTTGCAAGGACAAAGATAGGACATTTGTCAAAATTACAGGACAACTAACTTAGAAATAAAGACAAGAGAAAATTGTTTGCACTGTCATATGGGATAACTGAGACAAATGGCATGGCTAAATTATGTTTAACATTTTACTACCTGTTCACAGACTTTGCAACTGAGATTGATATGGAGACAAAGATTAGAATATTAGGTAGAAGTTATCTAGCTTTAGGGGTCAGAAGGAATCCTTCCATCTTTTAAACATACTTAACTGCCTATATATTCTTTATTGTAAGGTTTTCTTGTACTTTGAAAATTATGCATTAGATTTCTAGACTCAAAAGCTTTTCTTTTAGGAAGGTTATTGATATAAGCTGGAGGAGATCCAGAGAAGAGTGATTATTGTGATGGGAGCAATATCGTAATCTGCCATCCCCATGCAAGTTAGAATAGTTTTTTCTACAAAAGTGTTGAAATCCACCTTAAAAATTGGTTAAGTGAAGGGACTAAAGGCTCAGGTTATTAAAGTTGCTTTCTTATCAATTGAGCACAGAATATCAATGAGGAGTCCAGAGCTCTTGGATCCTTGACTGGTGGACCACAATGGGCAACTCAGAAACTTGGTTCAACTGCCCTGACTCAAAGTACCTTTGATGTACAATCTTGTTTTACAAGGTGGATAGTGAAGGAGCTCACTATCCTACTACATTGGAATGGTTTGAAGGGAGTATGGATGTTTAGCCTGGAGAACAGAAGATTTACAGGGAACACAGTAGTTATCTTCAAGCATTTGGAAGGTAATTATGTGGAAGAGGGATCAAACCTTTTCTACTTGATCACAAAAAGCAGAACTAAGAACAATGGCTAGAAGTTGGCTAGATTTGGTTTTAGCATAAAGAAAGAATTCCAACCATACTACCCCCAAATCATGGAATAGATAGTCATGAGCAGTGATTTACCTCACCAGAGGTCTTTAAGCAAAGGACTGGTGACTACTGGTCATATTGTAGAGGAGATTTTTGTTCAGGTATGTGTTAGACTGGATGACTTTTTAGGTCCCTTCCACATCTGAGATTTTGTGATTCTGTGGAGTCAGAGAGGTCTGTTACTGAGACTTTTTGTAGCTCACCTAAGTTGATGTTCAGTTTAAAGACAGAAAACTACAAGCCATCAACAAGTTTTTCATGTGCAGAGAAAAGGCATTCCACAGTCCTTTTTATTTAAGTCATAAGAATAATTATATCTTTAAGGAAAATCTATTTTCTTCAAGAGAAGAGCAGGAATGGAAAGTCTCCAGAAAACCCTTCTCCAGTATCATGTTTGGAGCAGATTAGCAGGTACGTGATTCACTTTCCCCTCCCCAGTTTCCAACTTGATTACCTAAAGAAAGAAGACTTGGTTTTTCTTGCTGTTTCCATCTACTGGCTGCCAGTAGGAGTGAATAAGAGCTGCTTGAAGCCTTATGTGAACCTCCAGCCTTTACTACTGATGTGAAGCTAATAGTCAGTCACTTAGACAAGGGCTCTGTCCTTGGCTTGCTCTCATTCAACACTTTTATCAATGACTTGGACAAATACACAGAAAGAATATTTGTTAAATCTGCTGATGACACAAAGCAGGGAGGGAAAGCTAATGTAAGAGATGATAAAATCAAGATTCAAAGTTGTCTCAATAGGCTGAAACATAGGTCTGAAATCAATAGAATGAAATAGAGCAGCACTAAGGTGAAATGCTGATTTTCAGATTTTTAAAAAGTCAAACTCATAAGCATAGAGTGGGGAGACCTGACTTGGCAGGAGTTCTCAGGAAAATGATGTGGGGGTGTTAGCTCACCACAAGCTTAATATGAGCCCAAAGTGTGATGTTAAAAGGGCTAACACAATTCACAAGTGCATTAATCAAAATAGCATCCAGATTGCAGGATGAAACTGTCTCATTGTACTCTGTGATGGTTAAAGGACATCTGGAGCCTTGTGTTAAATTCTCCCTACAGGTGTCATACTTATTCCTACCTATGCTTAGGTTTCCCTAATCCTGAAATGATCTCATTTCCCACCTTTACCTATGTAAATCATAGCATAGATAGAACACTGGTCTTGGAGTCTGGAACACCTAAGATCAAATGTTGCCTCAGATGTTTACTAACTAAATAACTTTGGAGAAATCACTTAACCTCTGTTTTCTTCAATTTCTTTATCTGTAAAACAAAAATATTAGACTCAATGTCCTCTATTGTCCCATCCAGCTCTAAATTTATGCGATCTTTTGGATCCCAAATTACATCTCACCTTCTTACAAAGTCTTCTCTTTCCATTACAGGTTACCTTTGCTCTACTATTTTTTTCAAATTTCTCTCCAAAAATATTGTCCTCCTTTTAACCAGAACCATACACACACAGCTTAATATTTCCTCTTTTACATCTGAATTCTTATATCCCTTTCTAAGGCACTGTTCTTCTTTTGGTACTCTAATTTTGTTTCCTTTAAAAACAGAGATAGGCTATCTTTGGCCATATTTGTATGGATGTTCAAAAGTTTGTGTGGTGCTTTGTAAGTACAAAGATTTCTAAGGAATGGAATCGTTCTACTCAATACAATTGGATACAGGAAACATAGCTTATACTTCCCTCATATTCTCTACCATATCAAAGAAAATCTAGCACAGTGCTGAAGTCATCGATATTTGCATCCATTTGATCAATTTTACATTCTGTCTTCCTTTCTTGAATCCTTATCATCCTTATCATTCCCCTATGTATGCCCTTCCAAGCCTCAGCCTTAGATCACTCCCACCATTCACCATCCTCATTCCTATACATGTTCTGTTAAATGAAGGGGAATAAAATCACAGAAGTATTCTAACTTTACTAAAATTTTGTTATATAACCTCAGATGGTCCTTCACTGTTATTAGGCAATCCTACTATATCTGCCTTTTCAGCTATCCCACTTTTCACAGCAGCTCTTCCAAAATCTTTTCATCTCTCCTGAAACCTCCAATGGCTTACTTTTCCCCAACCCTCTCAGTTGAGATCTTTGTCTCATATTTTGCAGAAAAAATTACTATGAGCTCTTTTCTCCTATCATTCAGATGCCTTCTGCCACTATTTTCTCCTTCACTTTTGTCTTACATGATGAGGTGACTTTACTCCTTACCAAGGCTAAATTCTCTCTCTGCCCAAATGATCCCTTTCCATTCCATCTCCTTCAACAGATTACCCTCTCTGCTATCCCCACTCTATCACTTATTTGCAATCTCTTCCTCTGTACTGACTTATTTCCTATTGCCTATAAACATGTCCATGTCTCTCCCATCATGAAAAAGCCTTCGCTTGTTCCTTCTATCCCTGCTAATTATTGTCCTGTATCTCTTCTCCCCTTTGTCATTAAACTCTTAGAAAAGACCACCTTCAATAGGTACTTCTACTTTCTTCTCATTTTTTTCTAACCCCATACAATGTGTCAGTCAGTTTTGTCACTCCACTGAAACTGCTCTCTCCAAAGTTACCAGTAGTCTCTTAGTTGCCAAGTCCAATGACCTCTTTTTTGAGGTTATGATTCTCTTTGACAGCACCCCCAGCCTTTGACATTTTTGATTGCCCTCTCTTGTCAATGTACTATACAACTTTCTTTCATTGACACTTATTGAAAAACTCCTTTAATTCCTTCATTTTCCTCATTCCCCTTCCTATGATTGCTTGTTTCTAGGCTGCTTTTCCCTCTTACCCCTTTCAAACACAAGTACACATGTACACACATCCAAGTCCATAGCTTCCAAGTAACTGAACTAGCTTGATGTTAGGTTTCCATAATAAATCCCTTATTTGATTATATCAACCAGCTTTAAAAAATGACAAAAGGAAAAACCAGTTCAGCTCTGACCATTTTGACATATTCACAGTTCTGTCCACAACTTTCTTACCTGTTTCTATCCCAGTGATTCTACATTCCTTGCTCCTTGAGGGCAGAAAGAATTTTTGTTTGTGTCTCTGTACCTGCAGTGCCTAGCATAGGGCCTGGCACATATTAGGTCCTTAACAAATATTTTTGAAACTTAACAGATTATATAGGCTAATGCTGGGAAAGAATCTTAGCCAGATGACATGTCTTGAAAAGTAAAGTTCTACCTACAAAGGAAGTAGAAGAGGCTAGATAAAGAAAGAGATAGATACAAAGCTTCTAGAGAGCTACTTCCTGTGAATAGTCACAAGCTTGGTTCTAAGCAGGAGAGGGTTTCCATTTCTCAGGCTTCTGTAAGTATTTGCCTTCTCCTACAGAGCACTGGAGTACAAATCCTAAGACAAAATTCTCTATTTGGTGATAGTAGAACTTGTATTGCTAGTTTGACCATGGACCAGGTCACTTCAGTTATCTAGTGCTCAGTTTCCTCATTTATAAAATGAGAGAGTTTGCATTTTTGACAATGCATATTCCAAAGCACACCTGCTAGGTTACCTTTGAACATGCTGTTGCTGTTGCTTAGCCTTTTTTCAGTCATGTACAACTCTGTTGATCCCATTTGGGGTTTTCTTTGATGAGATACTGGAGTGATTTGCCATTTCTTTATTCAACTCATCTTATAAATGAAGAAATTGAGGCAGACAGGGTTAAGTGACTTGCCCGGGGTCACACAATTAGTAAGTGTCTGAGGTCAGATTTGAATTCATGGAGTTGAATCTTCCTGATTCCATGCCTGGTGCTCTAACTATTGTGTCACCTAACCGCCTTGCCCTTTGAATAGAGATAAAAAATAGAAAGAAGCATAATAGAGAATGAGGTAATAAAACTATCTCTTTTTGCAAATGATATTATAAAATAATTGGAAAATACCAAACACTAAACTAAAAAGTTAATTGAAACAATTAATAATCTTAGCAAAATACAGGATTTAAAGTAAGTCCATATAAATTGTTATCTATATTGAACTATGTAGATATCTCAAATAAAACTCTGCAAGAAGAGATAATAAAAAATACTACATTTAAAATAATTCTAGATAGTAAAAAATACCTGGGAGGGCACCTGCCAAAACAAGCCCAGGAACTACATAAACAAAATTATTAAAAAAAAAAAAAAAAACCCTTTGTGTGTAAATAAAATTAAATTTAAATAATTGGAGAAATATTACTTGTTCATGGGTAGGCAGGGCCAATATAATAAAAATTACAATTTTGTTTGCATTCATTTCTGTATTCAATTCCATCCCAATTAATTGCCAAAAAATTGCTTTACTAAATTAGAAAAAAAGATAACAAAATTTATTTGGAAGAACAGAAAGTCAAGAATAGCAAAGGAACTAATTTAAAAATGTAAAGGAAGGAGGTTTTGGAGTACCATTTCTTACATTTTATTATCAAACAGTAATTATGAAAACTATCTGGCACTGGCTAAGAAAGAGAAAGGTAGATCAGCAGAACAGAATAGACACACAATTTACAGTAACAAATAAATATAGTAACTTTGTATTTGACAAGTGTAAAAATTAAGTTTTTGGGATAAGAATTCATCATTTGGTAAAAAATTGTTGAAAAAGCTGGAAAGCATTCTGGCAGAAATTGGACATCAACCAATTTCTTACACCATTTACTAAGATAGGATCAAAATGGATATATGACCTAGATATAAAGAGAACTACTAGAAGAAAATTTGAAGAACATGAAATGTATTAGCTATCAGACCTTTGGATTAGCAGACAATTTGTGTATTAATAAGAGATAAAGAGCAGTAAGGTATAAAATGAATAATTCTGATTACATTAAATTAAAAAGGTTTAGTAAAGATAAAACTAATGTAGTCAAGATCAGAAAGAAAGCAGAAAATTGGGGAAAATTTTTATAGATAGATTCTTATAAAAAATATGATATCTCAAATGCATGAAGAATTTTATCAGATCTATAAGAATATCAGTCATTCCCCAAATGATTTGTGGTCAAAGGATATGAACAGGCAGCTTTCCAGTGAAAAAAATCAAAATAATTTATAGTCATACCAAAAGTACTCTAAATCATTATTGATTAGTGAAATGCAAATTAAAACAATCTTGAGATATCATTTTATACTTATCAGATTGGCTAAAATGATTGAAGGGAAAAATGACAAATGTTGGAAGGGATGTGGAAAAATTGGGGCCCTAATTCTCTCTGGGTGAAACTGTGAACTGATCTAACCATTTTGGAGTACAATCTGGAATTATGCCCAAAGAGTTATGAAACTGCCTTTGACTCAGCAATATCACTGTTTCCCAAGATGATTAGAGAAAAAGGAAAAGAACCTATATGTTCTAAAATGTTTATAGCAACTATCTTTGTTGTGGCAAAGAACAGGAAATTGCAGGAATGCCCATCAATTGGGGAATGACTGAACAAGTTTTAGTATATGATTGTTGTGGAATACTACTGTGCTATAAGAAATGATGAGCTTGATGATCTTAGAAAATCATGGTTGGACTTGCAAAAAAAATGAAGAATGAAATGAGCAGAACCAAGAGAATGTTTTATGCAATAATGCCACTACAGTTTTAAGAACAATTTTGAGTGGCTGTCATTTTGAGTATTATAAATACCCAAATTAATTACAAAGGACATATGATGTAAGATACTACCTGAATTCAGAGAAATAACTGATAAACAGAAGTATGTATAGAATGGTTTTATGTATATATACATATTTGTGTCTAATGGTAACCATCTCTAGGGTGGGGGGAAGGAGAAGAAACAAAAAAAGTAAGAAAAGAAATTTACATGATAACTATTATATATTTTAAATTTTTAAAAGACAAGTTGTACATAATAGATTTGCACTTTAATGATTATCTTTTCTTCTATTCTACTATGTTATAGAAATGTTTGTTTTATTTCTGAAGTTCAGAATAAAATAAATTAAATTAAAAAAAGAAATTAATAAAGAGATGAGACTGTAGGAGGTGGTGAGGTTTTCCCTGACTGTCCATTTTGTTACTACTTCTAGCCTGGCTCCAGATGGGTCCTGCATCTACAGTCATACCCTGCTTCATTTTCTTGAAAGGGGAAAAATAATTCCACTTGGGAAAAGTTTTGCTTTTATGTAAAGAAGGAAAATCAGCCCTAACAATGGGGGTGAGGAAGAAAGAAAAGGATGTATATATGAGTTGTCTGACCACAGACAGTGCAATGGAGAACTCATCACACATCCATTTCTGTTGATGACTGGCGTGTGACTTTGTACTGTCATAAGAGTCTCATGCTTTATTTCCTTTATTTTAAACAAACTGTATGAAAAAGTGGCATATAGCACTCCTTTATGGGGGTGTTTATCAAAGTAGCTTATTTAACATCTGGTGTATTAAACATTTGGTCTAAGTACTTTTATTATCCCTTCAGTGGCTTCACTTGCCCTTTGCTGGATCAGTGTCATCTGCTGCAGACTGTTACTACTGAACAGGTATAATTTCCTGTTGAGTATATGTCAGGTCCAGATGCTTTTTATCTCAATCAATCAATTAAAATCAATAGACTGCTGCCACATTCATAGGTACGTGAAGGAAAGATATATTTCCATTCTTATCTCACATTTTTGATCTAGTGTATTCCTATTAGAATACACCATTGCTTCAAATTTACTCCCATAACCCCATGAGAAAAAGACCCCTTAAAAGTAATAGCAGCATTTTTATGATCCAATCCAACCCAACAAGCATTTATTAAGGTCCTGCCAGCTACTGTGCTAAAGGCTCAGAGGATACAAAGCAGTCTCTGACACTTAGGCAATAGTATGTAAATGGATAATTTGAGGAAGGAGGGAGTGCCAACCATTTGGAGGATCAGGAAAAGCTGAGATGGAATATGATCCTAGGAAACTGAGAATCTTGGGAGGCAGAGGTGAATAGGGTACGTGAATGAAGTTAGGGATTTTAAGAGGCATAAAGAAGGAAATTGTGTGCTAGGTATGTGTGCAGAAGGAGGAAGGGAGGGATAAATGGACTTGGGGAGACAATAACTCCTCTCTTGATAGAACATAAAAACAATCTATACATGCAAACTGATAAATTTTGACCTCTAGAAAACATTCTAAAGGAAATGTATAACTGAGCACGATGGTGTGCTCCTGGGACACCTGCTAATGAAGAGGTGAGACTGATGGATCCCTTGAGTTTGGGAGTTTCGAGCTTCAGGGAGCTAAGTCATTGCAGAAGGAGGGAGAGGGGACTCAGTCTGCCTAAGAAAGGGTAAAACAGCCCATGTCAGAAGTGGAGCAGAAAACTCCTGTGCCCATTAGTAGTGGGATCAGGCCTATGAAAGGCTACTTTACTTCTAGCCAGAACAAGGTAGAAATATCCTGTCTCAAAAAAAGGGTAAAGAAAAAAGAAAAAAAGATATTCTAAATGTTACATATTATCCATTATTTCATTACGTATCCATATATATCATACAGTGCGTAGTGCTCTGTTATTGTTCAGTCGTTTTTCAGTCAGGTCTGACTCTTGGCAGAGATACTGGAGTGGTTTGCCATTTCCTTCTGCAGCTCATTTTACAGATAAGGAAGCTGAGGCAAATAGAATTAAATGACTAGCCTAGGGTCACACAGCTAGTTAGTGTCTGAGGCTGGATTTGAACTCAGGTCTTCCTGACTCCATGCCTGGCACTCTATTCACTGTTCCACTTAACTGCCCCTAGGTGTTTTTAAGGTTGCAAGATACATGCTATGTGTAACTCAAATGACACATGAAAGGGATTATTTTAAAATTCTTACTAAAATTATTTTAATTTAGTTCAATTTATTTTTACCTTGGGATATGAGATAGTTATTATCAGCTAAAACCAGATTTTAAGATTATATTTCTTTCTTTAAACACAGGCTCTCCCCCACCCCCAAGTTTAAAAAATAAATTTCTACCCTCTTTTTTTCCATTTCTCAAACTGATATTGCCTTTCCCTTGACTTTAATAAATGCTTCCATCAAGGGGCGGTTGATCAGACGGCTTTTGTGACCTGCTAGGGTGACACAGAGTCTCTTTTCAAGTTGACAGAATGTTCAAAGCCTTTACTCTTCCCACCAGTAAAGCTGCTTTATAAATGCCAAATTCTTTTAAAACTGTGTTCCTTGAAACTGCATGTATTATTCATCTGAGTGAGGTATCCCACACTGTCAGAGGGTGGGAGGAAGGAGCCACCAGCTCGATGTCTCTGAGCTTCCCTTTGATGCTGTGAGAAGATTCAGAATGACTGGAATGGAAGGATGATTGCATTTTTCCTGCACATTCTGGTTAAACTGACAATATCTTTCTTATGCTTCATATCATCCTGTGACATGTCACCTAAAGGGATGACCCCAAGGTCCCGATTCGTAGAAGAAAAGAGAAATGAGTTGTACTAATCAAGTGTCACTGAGGAGGTCCAGATGCTGACAAACCATGGTCCATGTTTCTTTGGCTTTGTACAGAATGCTTTCTGACCTGGAAGCTCTGAGGAACTCATTGTATAATTCTGCAGCAGTAGTAGCCAAGAGGTGGGTAGGCAAGTTTCCTTGTGGTATACGTTTTCAGAGGGATATGAAAGTATGTACTGAGTATTACTCATTTTAAAGTGTCCTGGAATCATAGAGCAGCAAAGCTAAAGATTATCTACTGCAAGAGTTCTTAATGTGGTATACAGGTACCCCACAGGAACTGAGAAGCTTGCTGAGAGGGTATAAGGAATATTCTCAAAGTGGTAGGGTCAGTATAAAAAAATTTGATAACAGTAAAAGTAACAATATCTAGCATTTATATAGTGCTCTAAGGTTTGCAAAGCACTTTAAAAATATTATATTAATGGATCCTCATAACAACCCTGGTAGGCGTGTACCATTATTATTGCCATTTTAAAGATGAGGACATTGAGGCAGCCGGAGGTTAAATGATTTGCCCAAAGTCACACAGTTGCATTTAAGCTCAGATCTGCCCCTCTTTAGGTCTATTGTTCTATCCATTATGTCACCTAGCTATCTCTAAATTTATAAAAATTAAAAAATATATAATAATAATAATAATAAAATACTACTAATAAAATAAAAAATAATAAAATGTTGCTATTATAATTAAAGTTTTCTTTATAAAAATTAATCTTTTATTTCTTATGTGCTTTTGCATATAAACTCTAAAATATATTCCCTTTTATGTTGAAGGAAGGGTACAGGAAGTATTTATCAAAAGCCAATGGATATGGGGACTGAAAAAGGGTAGAAACCCTGGACCTAGCCCAATTACTTCATTTTATAGTTGAGATAACTGTAGACAAGAAAGGTTAAGTTAATTGACTAAGGCCACCAGCTGGTTAACTGTAGAGCCAGGAATAGAGCTGATGAGATCTTCTGACTCCTCATCCAGCATTCTTTCTGTGAGATCCTATGACCATTTCAAGAATAATAATAAACCATTAGGTCTTTCCATCTGACTTGTTCCTAAAGCATCCTAACTATACTATCTATCCCTCTTAAGAATTGTGAGTTCCTTGAGAGCAGGGGTTGTCCTGTTTTTCTATATGTATTACTGCTTAGTGCAGTGTTTTGCACATGGTAAGCTTTTAACAAATACTTTTTATTCATTCAAATATTGGAAGGTCAAACAAGGTAGGTTTTAGTGCTGAAATTTCATAAGCCACTGTCAGTTAAGCATGGTAAACCAGAATCTTACCAAGTTTCCAAAACTAAGCCCCCAAGAGCATTTAGGACTTAGACGAGTAAGATTGACCAGAAATAATTAGAAATTTCAAGAGAAATAATCATGGAAATGACATGAAATTCATTCAATGGGGAACCACTCTTTTTGTAACATTTTAGTACTTAGTACTCAGTTTAGTCAGCTGGAAAAAAGTACTTTTCTTGGAACATGATATCAAGAGCATTGACTCTGGCATAAAAGGACCTGGATTGAAATACCATTTCTGATGATGTGATATTGAACAAGATGTCATAGCTCCCTGGGCCTCAGTTTTCTCATCTATAAAATGAGAGGGCTAGACTAGAAAGTCTTTGTCCTTTCTCAGCTCTACACTTACAATCAAAGATCACATAATTCCATTTTTACTACCTTAAACTGCTACCTTAAGGTGATGCTACCTTAAACTCTGGTGGCCTAGAGTGATTTCAGTTTAGAAAATGACCTTTAATTGACCCATATTCCCCTGAAAGTTAAAAATGGATGTGGTTTTCTGCTTATTTTCTTTTGAGTAAATTGTCATGTAGGCCTTCAGAGCAGCTGTCTGAAAAAGAAAAAAAACAAAACCCGTAACTAAATGCTTACTGCATGAAGTAGCTCCCTAGTATGGCATATACTATGATATAAGGGCAGGAGAATATACAAACACATATATTTGCATTTTGAATGAAAGGCATTTTAATATTGGGGAGAGATGGCCATGGAGAACAATTTCACTGTTTATGATTTGAGATGGTAAAGAACCTCAGTAGGGTTTATATCTGAAAAAATGCAGTGATGAAGGAGGGAGATACAGAGAGGGAAAAAGCACTAAAAGATCTCACTAATTCCCCTACTTGACTCAGAGACAATGAAGAGTTCTTTAATATTTTCATGATTAAGAGCTGATTCAGCATCATTGCTTTTAAAGACCTAAGGCATGTGGAATGCTTCCTCATTTCTAGGTCTTTGCTTACATGCTCTTTTCTGTTCCCTTATTCCTTTTATGCTCATTGAAAACCCAGCTTTCCTTCAAGGGAGATCATGAATGCTACTCCCTCTAAGAGTCTTCCATGACTTTCTTGGCAGAAATTATCTTTTTTGAATAGCATTTAGTACCTCTCATATGCATTTTATTTTCTCTTCTTTTTGTCATTTTACATTAAATTCTATTTAGGCTGCTATGAGACCATTTTTAGGCTATGAACATTGTGTTGGTACTCTAAATATGATATTTCTATTTAACAACTCAAAAGTCAACATTGGATGAATTGCATAATATCAATATTGCTGTTTTATTAATGAAACTAAAAACATGGAATTAACCTGTATGTTCTTGGAGATTTGGCAGAGTTCTTTGCATCATGTGACCAAAATAACAACAAATTCCACTTAATGTAAGTCTGGGAGAGTAAGTAGGTGGTATAGTGGTTAGAGGATTGGGCTTAGAATCAGGAAACATCATGTTCATGAGTTAAAAATTTGTCCTCAGACACTTACTAGCTGTGTGACCTTGGTCAACTTACTTAACCCTATTGGCCTGTTTCCTCATCGCTAAAATGAACTGGACAAAAAAATGAAAAACCAACCTAGTATCTTTAACAAAAAAACCCCAAATGGAGACACAGAGTCTAACACAAGTGAAAAATGACTAAACAACAGCATCATTTCATGGGGCACTTTATCATCTAAATCTGTGGTACTCATGATGAGAATTATTAAGAAATAAGACAACCCTGAAGATAATTGTGGCATATACATCAATATTTGTTGTAGAGGATGAAGAGGCTGAGAAAACTATAAAGAACTTGATCAGATCCACTTTGGAAAATATGACCCAATAACAGCAAACAAAAGAAGTAGAAGGTTTACCAATTATACTGAAGCTTCATGTTTATAAAGACTAATTTACTGAATAAAAATAGCTAGCACTTATAAGGCAATTTAATATTGGCAAAATGCTTTACAGATGTCATCTTATTTTATCTTCATAGTAACCCTGGAAGGTAGAGTTCTAGTATTATCCTGCTATCCAGATGAGGAAGTTGAGACAGACAGAAGTTAAGTGACTTGCCATGGGTCACATCACTAAGTGGCCAGATTGAACTCAGTTTTTCCTAACTTCAAGTCCAGCACTCTGTCCACTGTGCCACCAAGTAAGGGTAGTTAAGAGAGTCTCTCTGTGGTGTGTAATGGGCAACATCACACACATACACACACATATGAAGCAGTCTGTCTCCTACCAGGCAGGAATGACTAATGACCAACATGGGAGTCATTTTCTAATCAGAAACCTGTGTACAATCAGACTCTTGTTAGAATAAGTAATAAAATCTATAATAAATTAGAAAGGATAAAGTAGAGAGGAAGGTATGGTATACAACTGAAACAATTCCAACCTGATCTATTCAAATAAGCTAGTAAAATAAAGGGAAAATGGATAAAGGAACAGGTATTGTCATGGGTCATTTCTTACAATAGTTTAGCCAATTTAAAACAACAATCATAATAAAAATCCCCAAAGACACTAGAAACTGTAGCAGCCAGAAAACATTTGATGTCTTTGCCAAGAAAAGAGCCATAGTAGCCAAGGGCAAAGTTAGTTTAGACTATAAACTCATTTGCAAAACTTAAGGAGGAACATGATGGAGGATTATGAGCCAAGTGTCGACTCATAAAATAGCAGAAAGCAGTAAAGCGAAAAAAATGGAGTTTGTGGGAAAAAAAGCTTGCCATGAGACCCAGTTAAAGCAGATCACCCTGAGCATTTAAAGATGATACCAGAAGGAGGAAAAACAGAAGAAAAATGGAAAAGATATGCCAAAGTTTCTTTAACAGACCATTTTTTCCATCACCAATAATGGAGCAACCACATTTAAATTTTCCCATCAGAGTCCTGTATGCTGCTTAAAGAAGTAGAAAAAGAGCTAAAGAAATTGAAGACAGAAAAAGCTGACCAACTATGGGAGGATGAGGTAGAATGGGAAAGGAACAAACATTTATTAAGTGCCTAATATGTAGTGCATTGCGCTTTACTACAATGATCCCATTCCATCCAAACTGAGACAAGTAGAGTTTAAGTGACTTACCCAGTGTCTGAAGTCCTGTGGTTCAAAGTCAGGTCTTCCTGACTCCATGTCCAGCACTCTATCCACTGTGCCACTGAGCTGACTTGGTGCTGGAGATGCTGCAGTTTTGAAGGAACTGAAGGATTATTTCTCAAGATATCTGAAAGAGAAGAAGATATTGAAAAACTGGGGCAAAAAAGAGATAGCATTATTACTCAATAATCAAGACCTCAAAAACTACTCAGCCATATGTCAACTTTCTCATTTCTATGAAAACCTTTATGGGGATATACACATAGAATGATGGGATCCTCAATAATATATATACATATATATATGTAAATGTATATTTATATATTTATAAATCTTTCACTGTATCATGTAATTGTAAAAGTTTGACCTGCCACAGAATTTTGCATGCAAAAATGTTTTATATATACACATTTAAATATATATGCATTTATTTATATATTCATACACAAAGAGTGAGGGTATCCTTGATAATCTATATGAAGGATATAAATCCCCAAATACTTGGGGATATATAAAATTATGTATACATATATATGAATAATCAAGGATACTTTCACTCTGTGTATGTATGTATGCATGTGTATGAATACACACATATATGCATAAGCATACACATGTATATGTACACACACATATATAATAGATTTAGACAAACAATCTCTAAAAAATTAAAAATGTCATTTGCCCAAAGGGCAAAGGAGAGCTCTATGTAGAATGGGTGTTCTTAATCTAGTCTCTGTGAAGTTGTTTTTTTTTTTTTTTAAAGCCAAAGAAAACAAAGTTTATTAAGGATTCGCCTAATTGGGTTGCCTCTTAAGGAGCCTAAGCATTTGTAACGCTTGTATTCACAAGATAGAATCTCAGCTAAACAGAGTCTGAGCTGGATTCAATCTGAGCGCCTTCATGGAGACAAGATGGAACTTAATTACAGAAAAGAGTATAGGAAGGATCTGGGGAAGGGGGGGGAGGGATGTCTGGTAGTCCAGGGTGATGGGAGGAGGGGTTTAGGAAGGGTCTTGAGGAGAAGTCCAACGAGGGAATCCAAGGAGAGTCAAAGACTGGAAACAGCTGGAGGCTATCAGAAGATAGACAATGGAGGGTTTGGGTGGGAAGCAGGTAGGGCAATCAAGGGATAACAGACAAAGATCACAGATTTGTGCATGAAAGGCCAGATTCTGGGAGGAGAACCAAAGAGAGCTCAATTTGAGGATGAAAAGCCAGATTCAGTGAGGAAATTCCAGGGGAGCTCAAGGAAGTTCCCAGAGTCTGAACCCCATCATTCCCCCCTCAAACAGATTGAACCCAAATTCTTTTGGGGAAAAGGGCGAAGGTCTCAGTTTCTGAAACTTCTTCCTGCTGGCAAGGGCGGAGAGCTGTCCCTGCCTCGATGGGTCCTGTTCAAGGGGTCAGACTTCAGAATCTGGGTGGTGCCAGGTCCAGTGGGCTGGAGACCTAGAATTCAGACACAGGTTGGTATATAGCCTAGGCTGTCAACTGGAAGTTGATGGCTTGCACCCTGGAAAAGACAAACCTGGCAAAGAGGTTAGGCACACACACACACCAAACAGGTACAAAAGGAGTATAAAGAAAAGACAATTTCCCTGGCATAAAAGATAATTTTTCTGGAGAGAATTAAAGATGACTATGGCAAGGCCAAAACATAGGAGGGTATGTTTGATAGGGGAATATTTTGCTGTCAGATATCCCCTTTCTTTCCAGATTGCTCCATAGGTGTGTAGAACAAGGAAAACATATTTTGAGTAAATAAAAACATCATCTGGCCTGGGGTCAGGTCCTAAGGAATGGGTTAAGACTCCCAAAGCCTATCCTCTCCTTTCATCAATGTACAGAGTGAAAGGTTTTCCCAGATTGGGTAGGTCTAATGATGGGGTGGTAGTCAAATTAGTTTTCAGAGTCTCAAAAACTTTAGCCTGGTCCGAGTTAATGCCCTGAGTAGGGTCATAAAGGGATTTAGCAATAAAACCAAAATTAGGAATCCAGAGTCTACAAAATCCAGTCATGCCTAAAAACACTCGAATTTGCTTCTTACTGTCAGGACCAGGGATAGACAGGATTGTCCTTTTTCTCTCAGAGGTTAAGGAGAGAGAGGTGGATGTGAGTTCATGGCCCAGATACCTTATGGACTGGCATGCTCTCTGGACTTTGTTCAAAGAGACCCTATAGCCTCGAATGCCAAAGAAATTAAGGGTTTCTGTGGCAGCAGCCAAAGAACCTGCCTGTGTGGGGCTACAAATAAGAATATCATGCACATACTGAATTAAGCTACTGCCTGCTAGTTTCAGGTGCCTTAAATCCCTTCCCAAAGCCTGGCCAAATAAATGAGGGTTATCTCGAAAGGTTTGGGGCAGGACTGTCCGTTAGCTGATATGGACTTGATTGGCCAGGAAACGTACATTAAAAAGCAAAAATAACTTGTGAGTGTTCTCCATTAGGCTTTTTTGTGGGAAGAATTGCAGTGTTGCAAGGAGATGAACAAGGGACAAAGATTCTATACTTAAGGAATTTTTCAATTAAAGGTTGTAGTCCTTCCCAGGTCTCAGGCTTAATCAGATACTGGCTGAGATGTGGGAGCACTTTTGGGTCTGGGAGACTAACGATGGCTGAGGTGGCAGAAGTAGCTCTCTCTGGAATTCCAGGGTCCCAAATATTTGGCCTGACTGTCTCCCACACTCTCAAGCAAACCTGGGAAGATATAGTAAACAGAGGCAAAAGGGAGATGGAAGGTTTAACTAGAGAAAATTGGCTCCCCAATTTCACCATCAGGTCCCTGCCCAACAAGGGGGCAGGGTCAGAGGAGGGCATAAGGAAGATGTGTTTAAACAACAGATTCTCAAGTAGGGGTATGTCTGGAGACATTCCTTAATTTCCCCTTCAATGCCTATGACCCTAGGGGTCAGGGGATGGGTAGGACCAGAGTGACTGGCTAAAGCAGAGAATTTAGTCATGTTAAAGTGGGTAACCTTAACTTCAGCTTTCATTTTTGCCAAGGGCTTGGGGAGAGAGGTGGAGAAAGTGGGAGCACTGCCAGCACCCAGGCTTTCCTGTTGTTCCAAGTTTTGAGAAGACTGGAGGACAGGGTACTGGGGGGCGGCTCCACCACTTTTCCAACCTGAGGTACAATCCTTCCTCCAATGTCCCTTCCGGTCACATGGACACGGTTCCACAGGCATTGGTTCCTGGAGCTCCCTCTGGGGGGGCGCCCTGGAGGGGCACTCCTTGGACCAGTGACCCTCCTTGTGGCAATGAAAGCAGGTTTCCCCACTGCCCAAGTAGCTAGCCTTCCTCCAAGGGGGTGCCCTGGAGGGGTGCTCCCTGCGTCTCTTCCTGGCCAAGGCAGCAGCCAGGAATTGAGCATGCTCCCTGGCCCTGGCCCTTCTCTGTGAAGTTTTTATATTGTTTGAATGGGTATATGGGGTGTTCAGGGAGGACTAGCACATCTGCTGTGAGGACTTGCTGAGCCTCTTTCAGAGCTGCTCATCTACCTCTGGTGTCCACCTGTCCCCCAATTCTCACCCGTGGCTCCAAGAAGCTGTAGGTGTGTAGCAGCTGCACATCCGTAAAACTGTATTGGCAGATGGACTAAACAGGCTGAAGGTATCTGACAGGCCTCAGAATGGTTGGTGAGGTAGAGATGTCTACCCCAAGCATATGAAGGCTTCCCAGGTAAACTAGAAAGATGTGAACCAATTTGTTCCAATGGGTCATGAAAGCAGCTGAAGCAAGTGCTGTGGAGCATTTAGAGCTCTGTTAAACATCGAAGACTCCAAGGTTATCCACTGCATCCCAGACCATCACCTGTCTTTAACAACTCTGGAAGAGAGAATGAAGCTGACGTTTTTATGCAACTCTGCCTCACTTAAATCCAATTCCCATGCAAGTCAAGCCATCACCTCATGATGTCATTGATCCACTTCAAAAAAGGTTGAAAAATAACATTTGAAAACAGTATTTCAATAAAACTGTTTTCCTTGTTTATTTTATGTATTTTAGAAGCATTTTTTCTGAGGAATCCACAGACTTTTATTAGATTGACAAAGGGGTTCATGACACAAAAAAGACCAAGAACCCCTAGTAAGCTATGTGCCCTTAATGTAATATTAATAGCCTGAATGAAGGCCCCAGAATGAAGGATGTTGTCTGAATCCTCTGTGGAGGATTTATGGGAAGATATGAAGTTGGGACACAGGATGAGATAGCATGAATGAGTTGTTCTCTACTCTTGGAATGTTCCCACAAGGACAAGTTCATAGGTCCACTTAAGGATTAAAGAAAAATTCCTAATGTATCATAATCCCTCTGTTAGACTGTGTTTTCTATGAAAGCAAGGATATAGTGTCCTCTAAAGTTTGTTTCTTCCCTGCAGCTGAGCACAGTGTTCTGGACACAGTTAATCATACTGTAGGGCAGCTGGGTGCCTCACTGGATAGAGCATCAGGCCTGGAATCAGGAAGACCAGGCCTCATACTCTTACTAGCTATGTGACCCTGGGCAAGTTGCTTAACCCTGTTGGTCTCAGTCATCTCATCTGTAAAATGAGCTGCAGAAGGAAGTGGCAAACCACCCCAGTATCTCTGCCAAAAAAATCTCAGTGGGGTCACGAAAAGTTTGACAAGACTGAAAAATGATTGCACGGAAACTTTTTCAAAAGAATTTAATACAGCTTGGTAGAAGCTGTAAAAGGCTGTACTCTGCTGGAATAGACTTCAAAAATCTGATGACACCTCTGTGTTGTGATGAAGAATCAGAGGGAGATCTCAGGAAAAAAATTAAAATAACAGTCGTAACAATGAGGCTGAGTAGTTTTTATCCAACCCAATCCAATATAGCTAAGTGGAGAAATAGATAGAGTAAAGGACCTGGAATCAGGAAGACCTGGATTTAAATTCTGTCTCAGACACCTATTAACTGTGTAACCCGGGGTAAGTCACTTACTTACTCCTAGTTTCAATTTCCTTATTTGCAAAATGTGGTTAATAATAGCATCTACCTTACAGTGTTGTTGTAAAGATCAAATAAGAAAATGTGTAAAGAGCTTTGCAAAACTTAAAGAGCTATAAAAATGCTAGATTGTCATCATCATCCTTATTATTATTAATGTACCATATCTTGGACAGACATTGGATTTGGAAATGAACTCAACCCCGGATTAAATAAGAATGCTGGATTGCATTTGTGAAACTGGACAGCATTTTAAATGAACCCAGTTGAAGGTCAGGTTGGACATTTTGTGATATATTAACGAAGCAAAAATTTCTGCCCAGAGCGCTTTGGTACCTTGGAAGGACTCTAGACACTTCTTATATTTTCCTTTTTCCTCATGACATCAATGAGCTTTTTCCACAAAGCAAATGCTTGCAGAGGTAGAGCAGATAGCTCTGTGCCTTGACAGTCAGTGGACATTTACTTTTTGCCCTCAAGCTATGTGTTACCATTATAAAAATGCTAATATAAACATATATTAGGGATCATGCATGATATTCTGCTATCTTTGTCTTGTTAAGGCTTTTAAAATGTTTGCAATAAAAAATGTTGAATGAGTGAATCAATAATAATGGCAATCTTAATATTGTTAATAATTTGAAAATAAAAATTTCTTTCAATGTGCTTTCATCCCCTCCCCCACATTCAGATATCTGCATACATGTGTGCGCACACACATACACATATATTCACACAGATCCATGTGCACATATACACAAGAGTTTGACAAGACTGAAAAAGAGAATGTGCTAGAATATAATTTCTGTGCCCTATGGCTTATGGATTGCCTCACTTGTGAACTTAGTCTCTGGTGCACAAGTGATTCCCACTTTATTAATCCTCTGACTCTCCTGTGTGTTCTGAAGGAGAGAAGAGGGAGAGATATTTTGGAAAAACAAGCATTCAATGCTTCATCCTCAAGAGAGGCAGTTAGGCTTATTCAATGACAAAAAAAGAACTCTAAGGACATATTTTAAAATGAAAAGTGTATAAATTAGAGATACCTAAGGGTCCATGGTACCAGACTCAGGCTACTTAAACAGAATGTGATGTGGCAAAAATTCAGCATTGATATTTACAATTATGATTTCTCAAACTATTGTATTTGAAAATTTGAGGGCAAGAAACATGCTTGCTACATGCTTTTTTCTAATTTCTGAGTCTCTTAATTGTTTTATTTTTTAAAAAGTGAAGTAAAATTGCCTAGACATAGCCTTCATAATATTTATATAGGCTTAAGAAGTATTCTTAAAAAATGACTTTTTTTTCTTTTTAAGGGAGAAAGTGAGATTTTTAAAAGCCCATTTAATTATTGGTTAATTTCTTTTATTAATAAAATTGTAAATTGCAACAATTATGTCTTTTAAAATGTTTTTTAAAAAAATTATTAATATTGGGATATTTTATAATTTCTCTACTGCTTTCTAAGTTGGTTGTCCTTTTGGTTAAAGTATCATTCATCGATTTATTCATTCCCACATGAATTCGTTCAAATGGGCTCTAGTGCAGTTGATCGAGTGCTAGAGTTGGAGTCAGGAAGACTTAGGTTCATATTCTACCTCTGCTCCTCATGAGCTGTATGAACCTGGACAATAAACTTAACTTCTCTGAGACTCAATTTCTTTATGTGAAAAATGGGAGTAATAATGGCATCTGCTTTATAAGACTATTGTAAAGGTTCAGTGAGCTAATACATGGAAAGAGTTTTGAAAACCTTAAGAGCAATTTATACGAATTACTATTAATCTACTCAGCACACATTTATTAACTGCCTACTATGGGTTGTGCCCATAGGCGCTGGGGGAGATATAAGGTGTTTATAGTATCATTAGGACAGGTAAGATAAGTATATTTTGCTATATACCATGCAAATTAAAATATGATAATTGACTAAGAAAAGCATAATTTGCTATAGGATCATGAGTCTAGCAGCAATGTCAGAGATCATCTGGTTCAAACTCATCACTTTACAGATGAGGAAACTGAGGTATGGAGAAGTTAAATGTCTTACCTAAGGTCACTCAAATAGTTAATGGTCAATAAAGAGGAATGACTCCTCATTTGGAGGTAGAGGTTGTTAAAAAAAGGGGGAAGTTTTAATGGAAAGGAAGGTGGTAAAAAAAAGAAAAGGTTAAATTGGAAAATGGTGTGAGAGTTAGCCTTTTAAGAAAGATAGAACTTTAACAAATAGAGAAGGTGGGGGAATCTGGAGGATTTCCCAGGTGTAAATAAACAGGAAGCAGAAAGACAAGTGAAGAAGCAGAATCCAAAAGGGTAGTTGATTTTATCAACTGTTTTTTTCAACTTTTATCAACTCCCCCTCCTCATTTCGTAAATAAATGATATGATTTGTCCTAGATCACCTGGCACAAGGCCAAACTTTGGACCACCACTTCTGTTTTCAACAAGTCAAGTTTGTTTTCTCTGAGGGTCACAATGCTTTAGTTTTCTTCTGTGAGCTTCAGGTGAGCTACTTTGAAACTACAATATTCTTTCCCCTTTGGTCCTACCCTCCTTTAATAAGATGGGAAGAATGGCCATGGTATGAAAACCTATCTTACAATACAGGAAAGTGGAGGATAAGGGGATAAGCAGAGTGGGGGGGGATGATAGAAGGGAGGGCATGGGGAGGAGAGTGCAATTTGAGGTCAACACTCATGGGGAGGGATAGGATCAAAAGAGAATAGAAGTAATGGGGGACAGGATAGGATGGAGGGAAATATAGTTAGTCCTATACAACACAACTATTATGGAAGTCATTTGCAAAACTACACAGATTTGGCCTATATTGAATTGCTTGCCTTCCAAAGGGAAGGGGTGGAGAGGGAGGGAGCTAAAGAAGTTGGAACTCAAAGTGTTAGGATCAACTGTAATGTTCTTACCACTAGGAAATAAGAAATACAGGTAAAGGGGTATAGAAAGCTATCTGGCCCTACAGGACAAAAGAGAAGACAGAGACAAGGGCAGAGAGGGATGATAGAAGAGAGAGCAGATTGGTCATAGGGGCAATTAGAATGCTTGGCGTTTGGGGGGGGAGGGGAGAAAAGGGGAAAAATTTGTAACCCAAAATTTTGTGAAAATGAATGTTAAAAGCTAAATAAAAAAAAAAAAAAAAAAAAAAAAAAAAAAAAAAAGAATGGCCATGCAAAATTATTGTGGGATAGGATGTGTCAGAAATATTGTAGGGCAATGACATTGCCCAAGAGATTGTGAGAGGGCAGAGAATGTGATTGTTTTGATTCTTGGCACTGAGGTAAGAGGCATCAGCATCCATTCCTTTTATTACTGAAAACCAAGTGATGCCCTTGGGATCCCCTACTGAAACTGAAACTCGGTTTTGATTATGATCTTAATGAAAGCAAAAAGGAGCTTCTGTTAGAAGTATCTTCCCTGTCAGAAGATGAGAACTTGATTTCAGTGATTACCTCTGAGAAAAGTGCCACCTACTGAACTGCTAACTCTGCTTCCTTAAAGATGGCTCAACCATGCCTGTGAAATCTGATATTGACCCTGCCTTTTGAGATCAGCAGAAAAGATACTTTTGCATTTAAGTTAATTTATTCACTCATCCGCCATTTACCAAGCACCTGCTGTGTACAAAATATGGTGCCATGCTAGAAAAATACAAAGATAATTAAGATATAATTCCTGCTCCTGAATGAACTCATGATCTAAAGAAAATCTTTTTTGGTGTGTGTCATAGACCCTTGTCATAGACACCAGACTTTTGGTAGTCTGGTGAAGTCTATGGATCCCTTCTCTGAATATTGTTTTTAAATGCATAAAATAATATACGTATGATTAATAAAGAAAACCAATTGTATTGGTATATAGTTATCAAAATATAAGAATATGCACAAACCCCAAATTAAGAACCTCTGATCTATAGGGAAGATATAACGCAGACACATACACACAAATTATAGAACATCTATAATGCATTCAGATTTCATCCCCTTCATCATTTAATAGTTAGTTGCTGAGTTATTGTGGCTGAAAAAAATTCTTTATCTGGCTGAAAACCTCTGGAGCTTAGCCTTTGTGAATATAACTGGTCTGATTTTTAAACAACAGAAATACAATCCATTGCTGAAACCACACTTGTTAGAAATGTCAGAGTTTGCATTCTGGTGGCATAGAGTTCAAGTATCCAATTTGATTCCACAACATAACAGCAGATAATTGCATATTTAAATGCTTCCATGGATCTATTGACTCATTTATATGGGTAATCTCTCTAATGATGCATACCACAACATATCTATGCCTTCTCATCATGTTTGATTCATGTGTATGTTATCCCATAAATCCTCCAGAGGGTTCATCCAAAATGTTTTGGATATTATGCATTATGCAAACTGTGTATCATGTTATCTTTTGCTCTAATTCCATGACTAACCCATATCTTTTTCTGATCATGAAACTCTTGAATATTCTTTATACCACTTCTTGCAATAAGACATCATATTCTAAGGCCTGTTTTCATCCACCATGCATCTGTTCATTGTTCTGTTGACTTGCAATTTTCATTTTTCAGAGATCTTCCTCTTTTTGTGATTCATAACCACATGACAGAGAATATTAGTGTTATAAAGATTGGTTTTTGTTTCAGGGAAAAGCTTGGGGTCATTGAAAGTACTGCCTAATTTCCCAATCCATCCTGTTCTTTCATTTCTTTTCAATGGTGGGTTCATATTGCTATAATCTACAGTGTCAGTTTAAGATATATTAGTGAATTAGCCCAGTGACATCAACTGTAGCATTGAAAACACCAGGTATTCATTAATCACTTGATTTTTCCTCTATGGATTATTTTTTATTGGTTATAAAGTGAGAGAAAATGCTAATGCAAAATATTATGTAATAATTGCTATAAGAGGCTGGGGGAAAAAGTATATAACTTACCAGTGAGACAAGGGAAAGCTTCCTAGAGTAGCTACATTTGAGTTGAGCTTTAAAGAATGGATAGAGATTCAATAAACAGATCAAGAGAAGGAGAAAATATATTCCAGCTACCCATAATGGAGGAAGGAAAGCAAAGTGCAAAGCATACTTCAATTTGGCCAGAGCATAGAGTGAATAATGTTAGATTTGAACTTAGTTCTGATTCCAAGTCTAGCATTTGCTCATTTATTCATTTATGGTATCACACTGCATCTCATGATGCAGTATATGCCTTCCTTCTCTCCCTCTTTTTTCTTTCTCTCATTCTCCTTCCTTCCTTCTTCCCTTCCTTCCATTGTCCTCCCTTTCTCCCCTGTTCTTTCTTTTCCTCTTTCTTCTTTCCTTTTTCCTCTTGCCTTTTTTCTCATCCTCCCTAAGTGAGCCTCCATTTCCTCATCTGTAAAATCAGGGTACCAAACTAGAAAATATTGAAGGTCTTTTCCAATTTGAAATCCTCTGATCCTATGCCTCCGTCTCATCAATGGCTGCCCTGCCTGTTCTTGTGTATTATTGACTCTGCTGGTAATGAGGTTTTGGAGCTCTGCATTAGAAAATGCGTGGGTTCTGTAGAGATAATGACACCAGTAGAGGTAGTGAAAAAGCCAAATGTAGTCACAAGTTTCCCATACTTGGAGGCAGTACTTCTCAGTAGATCATGGTGAGAAATTCCTTACTAAGCCTTTTGAACAAGTTATTTTTCTCTAGGAAAACAAAGTGGATGCATGAAAATGAGATCGTTTTTAGGGGTGAATTAACAGGAGAGTCTCATTCAATAAGACTAAAGGATAGATATGTTGCAAATATGAAAATGATAATGCACAAAAAACTCAAACTTTTGTATTCTCAAGAAGAAAGGCCTTATTTAAGTCCAAAATAACAATTATGACCTGAATATGAATGACCTATTTTTAGTCCTAAAACAACAAAATAAAGTGTGAAGCATTGGGACCATAAGCACTTTTATGTTTCTGAACTCAGATGATAAGAAAATCCTTATTCATTTAGCAAGAGAAAATTTGTAGATGTTGGCTTTACCATTTTCCCCACTCAATAAGAAAGCTCTTTCTTAACAAACAGATAGCTCCTGGAAACTTACAAATGCAGCTTAAGTAGATTGCAAAGTATGAATACCCCTACCTTCTCTTCCTTTCCCCTTCCCCAAATTAGCCCCTAAGGACTGGTAACTGCTGCAGCTTCATTTGACTCAAAGACAGGTAAAGCTATTGAATTCTTCATTCTTTTTCCTGTTCATGTGTAACTTGAAATGCTTGGATTAAAAACAAACAAACAACACATCTTGAAACTGACTTAGATTTCTTGGTATGTTTCTCTGATTTCTTTTTCTTTTTTCTTTGTGGGAATTGGAAAATAGAAGGTGGAAAGAGTGCCTAGTTAGAGCAAAGCAGTAAAATCAGCATCAGTCAACTTTCCTACTTCCCCATTTCTGTCAAATCATAGGACTATAGATTTAGATATGAGTCTATGAAAGTGAGTGAAGAGAAATGAGAGGAGTACCATACAGGGGGTCAAGAGACCATCTTTTTTTTTTTATTTTATTTTTTTTATTTTTTAATGTTTAACAATCACTGCCATACAATTGAGATTTTATTCCCCCCCCCACCTACTCCCCACTACCCCCCTCCCTCCCCACAGCTGCATACAATTCTGTATAGATTCTACATATACTTTCCTATTGAGTATATTTTCACTATAGTCATGCTATGTAGTCAGACTAAAATAAATGAAAGAAATCGTATAACAAATCAGAACATGATACACAAACACATACACATACACAAACATGATCTGCTACATTTTGTGAGTGACTTCCATATTTCTTTCTCTGAGCGTGGAAGGCATTTTGCCTTGAGAACCACCTTTGGGATTTTTTTTTTTTTAAGAAGTTTTTGAGTTATTACAAAATTCCAAGTCTACCAGAAAAAACTCTCACACACTGTGGTCGTTGCTGTGCACAAAGTTCTCCTGGTTCTGCTCCTTTCACTCAGCATCAGGTCATATAAGTCCTTCCAGACCTCTCTGAAGTCTTCTTGTTCATCATTTCTTATGGCACAATAGTACTCCATTACATTCATATACCATAATTTATTCAACCATTCCCCAATTGATGGACATCCCCTTGACTTCCAGTTTTTGGCAACTACATAGAGTGCTGCTATAAATATTTTTGTACATGTGGGACCCTTTCCCATTTTTATGATCTCTTGGGGATATAGTCCTAGTAGCGATATTGCTGGGTCAAAGGGTATGCACATTTTTGTAGCCCTTTGGGCATAGTTCCAAATTGCTCTCCAGAATGGTTGGATGCGCTCACAGCTCCACCAACAATGAATTAGTGTTCCAACTCTCCCACATCCTCTCCAGCATTTATCATTTTCTTGTTCTGTCATGTTTGCCAATCTTATAGGTGTGATGTGGTACCTCAGAGTTGTTTTGATTTGCATCTCTCTAATCAATAGTGATTTAGAGCAGAGACCATCTTTTTTTAAGACCAGACTTCGTCCACATTTGGCTGTGGAATGTTTTGATCTTGTCCTCTGACTTCATCTCTTCATCTCCAACATTTTTATACAACCTGTTGCAAGGGAAAGAATTTGGGATTTGACTTCAGAGGAATGTGGGTTAAAATCCTGCCTCTACCATTTACTGCTTGTGTAATGTCAGATAGGCTTTAGTTTTCTCATCTGTTTTCAAAGGTCCCTTCCACCTCTGAATCTCTGATTTTATGATTATGGTTTAGTATCCCCTGGACAACTGTTAATGGCTCTCTATTAATTTCCATTTATTTATTGTTATTCAGTTGTGTCTGATTCTTTGTGACCCCAATTTGGGATTTTCTTGGCAGAGGTACTGGGGTGGTTTACCATTTCCTTCTCCAGCTCATTTTACAGGTGAAGAAACTGAGGCAAACAGGATTAAGCTACTTGCCCAGGGTCACACAGTTATGATGTGTCTGAGGCTGAATTTGAACTCAGGAAGAGAAGATCTCCTGACTGATGGGCCAGCACTCTACTGGCCAATTTGGCCATCTAGCTGCCCAATTTCCATCTATACATCTGTAAAATGAGGGAATTGGAATTAGTGATCTCTAAGGGTCTTTAGTGGTCTAATACTCTAACTTTAATTTAAGAGGAAACTGATTATTATAATATTAACTTCAACAGCACAGTTCATTTTACTTCATTTAGGTGTCAGTCTCCAAGCTGTCAAGCTTTTTTCTTTTTCTTAAGAGCATTTTCAGAAAATTGTGTTTGTGTAGTTTTTCTGATTATCACCAATTAGATCAGAAGCATAATGAACTAGTATTATATTTTCAGGGAACAGATTGATACAACACACACAGATGTCCTTACCTCCTCCCCAACACAACAGAGCAAAATGTCTTACAGATTGGAAGTTTGGCACAAAGCATAATTCTGAAATAAAACTCCTATTGTTTTTCTGTTTTTAAAGAGAATCACAACCTTGGCTATTTATTTTCTTCTAAGGGAAGAAAAAAGTGCACATCTGTTTGCAATAGTGGATTGAAATGTCTAAAAATAAATATACTTTAAGGAAAAGAAACAAAGCTCAGTTGGCACTCTAAAACCCATCGACAAGAGGGAAATGTTTGTTCTAGAAACTTGAAGCTTTCTTTTTTTTTTTTAAAAGCAAATAATATAGAATTATAAAGCTCTAGTCAAGTGGTTCACCACATAAAAAAGTGTTATTTTTACTCATCTGTCTACATAGTTTTAACAGTATCATAATGCCTTAACATTTATGTTTCAGTTCTTTGTGGGTCCTACATCAGTTATTTATTCTAACTGGAGACTGAGGAGTTGTGAAAATGACTACTGGGCCATTGTTTACTATAGTACACAGACTACCAGAATTTCAGAGTTGGAAGGACCTCAGTTCAATCTATACCTGAGGCACACTCCATATACAGTACATGTGACCCAATCTTTGCTTGAAGGCCTCTATTACATTCCAAACTCTTTCCAATTTGGCTCCAGCTTACCTTTCAGGGTTTATTACACATTACTCCCCTTCATGTACTCTGGGGTCTGGCCAAACTGTCTTTCTGTCTCCTCTTTCCATGGCTTGGCATCGGAGGCTTTTATTGATGCCTCAAATGCCTTCCTCATCTTGGCTTCTAAGAATTCCTGGTTTCCTTCAATGCTCAAATGCCACCTCTTTAATGAGGCATTTCCTTATCCCTTGTGCCCAGTTGCTAGCTCATAGTTTAGTAGAATGCTTTTTTTCTCTCTCTATGAATGACTGGCAGAACATTTGTTGGGCCAAGGATGTTTTTATTCAACAAACATTTGATACATTACACATTTTTAAGGACACACTTATGTGCAAGGCACAGTGCTAGGCCCTGGAGCTCTAACATTGAATGACTCAGGCAATAGGATAAATGGATAAACTGAAAAAATTCCCTGATATTGACTTTGTATGTATTCTATATTTACTAGTATGTGTATGTCATTTCACCTGATACATGTAAACTATCTTAAGTTAGATGATGCTTCATTTTTGCCTCTCTGTCACTGGTGCCTATCACAGTGCCTGGCACAAGAAGGTGTTTCATAAATACTTGTTGATTTCCATTCTGGGATTGCTCCCTTTGAAGTTTGTTCTCAGATCACACAGAAAGGTGGAGTTTAGCAATGGAGCTTGAAGACTTAAATTTCACCTTAGACACATCCATCCAAAATGCCTGGAAGAAAATAATTTTCTTTCTGGAAAGAAAATCTCTCTCTTGAAATATAGATTCCAGATGATATTATATGTGACAGATTTGCTTTCTGTAGATGAAAATACTATTAAATATAAAAGGAGGATTGAAGAAATACTGTCATGATTGCTTTATGGGGAAGATATCAATGAGAACAGGTAGTCCACGTAATTAACATCTTTGGGAGTTCAGAATATGTGATTTAAGGATGGGATGTGCTAGTAAGAAATGGGAAATAAAAGTAAAAGAAAACTTTCAGTGGAACAAGAAGAGAAAAATAATTTAACTCACATTTATACAGTACTTTGAGTTTTGCAAAGCACTTTACACACATTATCTTACTTAAAAGAAGGTGTTAGAAGATGATTGTCCATAACCCCAAAGAGAAAAAAAAAATTTCTATTCATTGACCAAAGTCAGTTCAGCCAGAAAATTCTTAAATGTGAGAAGCAACTGATAAAGGGGAATTTGTAGGGGTAAGAAGAAAGTGCCCTAGAAACGACTATTTCAGATAAATGGCATCATAGCCCTAGAAACACCTTAGAACTCTGTATTTACTTCAGTCCTCTTGGCCTTAGTTTCTTTATCTGTACACCAAAGAAATGAATGGCATAACCTTTGAAGTCCCTTCAAGTTCTAAATCCTTTCACCATAATTGGCAAGAACTGTGTACAAAGGCAGACCATTATTTGTATGAAGCTATGTCTGAATTAGAAAACATGTCTCAACACCTAATATACTTTGTAACTTGGGATTTCCTCATAGTTTAGTAGAATGCTTTTTGTTTTCTCTATGAAGGACCGGCAGAACATTTGTTGGACCAAGGATGTTTCTATTCAACAAACATTTGATACATTACACATTTTAAGGGCCTACTATGTGCAAGGCGCAGTGCTAAGCCCTAGAGCTTTAAAATTGAATGACCCAGGCAATAGATAAATGGATAAAGCTCTGGATTTGGACCTGTGGGGACCTCAGTTCAAACCATCACCCAGATATTTACTGTATCACCCAGTATAAGTGACTCAACCTGTGATAAACTCAGTTTCTTCATCCATAAAATAGTATTACCTATTTCATGGAGCAGCTAGGTGGTGCAATGGATAGAGCATCAATGCAGGAGTCAGGAAGACCTGAGTTCAAATCTCACCTCAGACACTTGATACTCACTAGCTGTGTGACCTTGGGCAAGTCACTTAACCCCAATTACCTCACCCTGGGTCATCTCCAGTCATCCTGATGAATATCTGGCCACTGGATTCAGATGGCTCTGGAGGAGAAGTGAGGCTGGTGACCTGCGCAGCTCTCCCTCACTCAAAACAAAGTCAAGTGCAAGTCATGTCATTATTTCTCTGATGGCATGGTCTTCTTTGGCAATGAAGGATGAATATACACACATTATGTATTTCATAATAGTATGTATTTCACAGAGTTGTTGTGAGGATAAAATGAGATAATATAGGTAAAGTGATTTTCAAACCTCAAAGCAATATATAAATGCAAGTTATTATTATTATCATCAATTAAAATATTTATTCTGTGAATTACCATAAGGTCAAAAGTTCAAATGTCCAATTTCCCGACTTCTTTGAGTGTCCTGTCACAGTTCTATTGGCACCTTACAGTAGACCACATTCTCTTATGTTTATTTCTTTTAAGTAAAAAAATGGATGTCCAACTTCTCATTTGGTTGTTGATCACTAGCTGTCTCAAGGCTTAACTTCTTCCAAACCTAGAAATTACATGGCAGGAAGAGAAGGTCCATTAGTGTGAGTCTGTACAATTTGTATTTGTTTGAATGTCATTCTAACACACACCATCTGCCACAAGTCAATGAAACTGCAGGGTGCATTGCCCGAGAGTGCACTAAATACTCCACTGGAGTGCCCCTGAGTAATGAGAGAACAAGAAAAAGAGGCAGAAACACAGAGAGTGGTAATTTCAGAAGTGGAAATACTTGGCTGATGGGAAGAATTTTCAGAACACTTCTTGGATGAGCTATATAACGTCACCAGTTTTTAGAATACTTCCAGAAAAATTAAAATGAGAATCTATCTAGTTGGGCAACATAATCTGAGAGTGGGTTGAAGAATAGTCCAGTGGAAACGGCACTGGTTTTGGAGACCTAAGAGTCCAAGCCCTCTTTCTGTTTTACCCATAAGACCTTGCTGTAAGTTACTTAACCTTATTAGACCTCAGTTTTCTCACATCTGTTAAATGAGAGAATTGGACAAGATGACCTCTAAGGTTCATTTCATATCTATATCTATATCCCTATGATCATACTTAGAAATATAGAAATATGAAAATTATCTGACCCAGAACTATGCTACTTTGCTTTAATTGGGCATTCTTGCCTCTTTCCAAACCGCACAAAAATCACTCTCCGTTAGTAACCAGGGAGCCTTAGCCAATTCTGAGAGGTTTTTTTTTTAATCTAAGCACTTTAAGTTACACAAGAATAAGAGAAAGTATCTGAAAAATTTGAGCAGGAGAAATGTCTTTTGTTTGCTTTCCAAACTTTGATGACTCAGGCGGAATTTTATATCCAAAAGAAAAGAAAAAAAAATGAAAGACCATATTTGGGTTTTCTATAAACAAGATCATTTCTCTCCCCAATTCTCAGGTGCTTGTTAATAAAGACTTAGAGTAAAAATTCCACTTCAGAATTTACTGTAAAAGAGTGGCATTAATTCTGATATATGTGGTAGAAGTGGTGGTTATGATTTTTTTCATGGTTCTTTCTTTTTTTCTAATTGGTAGGACTTCCAGGAAATTTCAGACATTTATCCTTCTCTCTTTCAAAATCTTATTAACTAGCCCAAAGAGGGAGTTTTCCTCCCCCTCCATTCTCTAACTAATCATCTGCTTAAAATATTGAGAAACTTACTTATAGCTTCCTGGAAAGTTTGTCCTCTTTCCCAGATACAGACAAAAATGCTCAGGAAATCCTAACTGTGGCCAACTCTGCCTCAATGGTACCATGTTCTTTCATTCTTGTCACACAAACTCAAAAAGACAGTCATTACTTTCTCTAACACAGACTTAGCCACTTCAAAAATAACACTCAAAATCAGATTAATCAATTTTATGTATAAGGTACATCTAAGAAAAAAAAAATAGTTGTATAGTGTGTACAGGATGGTTTCTTAAAGGAACACTTTAAGTTGAATTTTCTGGGAGAAAATTCCTTTAATCACTGATAGTGAGTAGGAGGACCAGGTTCATCCCAATAATCCTGGATGATAGTATCGCCTACAAAGTAATAAATTGCATGACTTATAGCTTTATTAGTATGGGAAACTTGCCTCTAATTTAGCATTAATGCACACAGTGGGGGATTATCTAACTCCCAAATAAATCATTTTGCCTAGAATAACCAAATTAAGACTTACTTATTCCTACTAATATATTCTTATTGCCAACAACAATATTCAAGTGTCCTTAGAATGCTTAGTACTTGGATGGAGGTCACATGGTGATTAGGTTGTAAATGACCGTATGGCAGGGACCAGATCCAAGATGAGATACCAGCTGCTTTTGTCCCAAAGGAAAAAGAATTGAACAAAGGAAAAATGTAAGCTTGTTTCTCTGTCCGACTTCACCTGACTAGTGATGTGACTGGAACCTCAAAAATATTCTCTGTATTTTTATTAGCTAGTGTCTGGGGGGGAAACAAAACCTAAGAATCTGACAAAGTCAAGTCAATCTAATATTTCACAGACAGTGTAGATATTTATATATCATAAATATCAACAATTCAAGAAAAAAATTTATTTTTTTTCCATAACAAATGGTCTTTTAGAGTTTCAAATGTCATATTTTATGATTGGTATTTCAATATATTATTTCAGGCCTTCAAATATTAAAAAAAATCCCTTGCCTTTTAAATGAAATTGAAAATTCTGCGTAATTATTACAGTTAAAATTTATTACTTTTTACAAAATAGAACTTTACAGAAAAGGTTTCTTTTGATATACCTCAAGGACTATATAATAACACAGATGTTTCAGTACTAAGTTCCACTTTGGAGATGGAAAAAGAAAGCCTGGGAAGGGAAATAAAGAACAATAAAAGGCAATAACTAAGTGTTTAAAATATTAGTTTCATCTGTCCAAGGCTTCAAAAGTTTTTAAAGCCTTTTGGGTATGTGTATGTATGTATACATTTGTATATCTGGGTATTAAAAACAAAACAAAAGAAAAAGAAAAATCTGCTCGATGTAAAAATAATGCCTAAAACATCTTAAACATCAAATTGCTGATTTCTTATGAATAAAAACCAATTCTTTTTTTCTACTCATGAAAAAAGAAACATGAAACTTCTGTTTTGCTTTTCTCCCTGAACCTTAAAAATGTGGGGTTATTTTTTATTTTTTGTTTTTACCATGTTAGTCATCCTCAGGGTCATGCACAATCTTCACATGAGGCATAGCCCAGAAGGAAAACATTAACTAGTTTACTGTTGCACTGTTGTTGTTGTTTTTTTAATGTAGAGAAGTAGGCCGTATTCTTTATAGTATGTAATAGGAGGCAAATGAATTTAAAGCAAATTTTAAAGTATGTCTTAACCCTTAGTTGATCTAAATGTGAATCCAAGCTTTATAAAACACTTGCTTAAGCTTTCAGTAAACATCTCACTTGTCCATTCTTGTACCTTCTTCCTCTTTCTTTCCCTTAATTCACTCACGGTCCTCTTCCAGAGTGAAGGACAAACACAACCACCATAACAATTCACTGACACTAAGCGGTGATACACCAGTAAAAATTTTGGCCTGTGAATTCTGCAAGCAGTTTCAATAAGTGAAAGGTTTTCCCCATTCAATCAATCAACAAGTATTTATTAAGAATCTACTATATTCCGGGCATTGTTTCAAATGCTGGACATACCAAGGCAAAATGAACTAGTCTGCCTCCAAAGATCTTCCCAAGAATAACTGTTAGGAAAGTACAATTGTCATTGTGATCTAATGACCATTTTCTGCCACTAAGTAACTATGAGACCTTTCTGAGCCTCTGTTTCCTTCTCTGTAAAATGAAACCATTCCAGCTACAGAAGTTTTAGAACTCAGTTACAAAATGTGAAAGGACATTAGAATTAGAATCTTAGCATTTTTGAGATGGAAGAGACCTTAGAAATAACCTATTTGAAAGCCATCATTTTTAGATAAAGAAAATGAGTCTCAGAGAGGTCCAGGACATATGGATAATAAAGGGATAAAGTTAGGACTAAATTCCAGTTCTGATTCCAAAGTCAAATTCTTTTCTATGTTGGGGTTTATCAACAATGCCTGGGAGGGTGGGTACCTCTGTAAGTTGAACTGTTGGGTACTGTTTTAGTCTCCATGACAACATACATAGGAATATGACTTAAGACTTGATGAGAGAGGAAGGATCTGAGATCTCAAAAGATCAGTCCTGACCTGGAGGACCCATAGAAAACAATTATTTTCTTGGCTTTTCCATTATTTCAAATCAGATGAAGGATAACTCTGTATTGTTCAAGAATGAAGTGGTATAGAGTAAAAAAGGAAGAAGCCACTTTCCAGCACTTATTCTTTGGGTGTTAAATGCTTTGTTCAAGTGTAGACATTACCATAATTCATCAGTCCCTGCAATATAGTTGCAAGATTGTTATCTGTGTCTCAACTAGATTGTAAGCTACCATGAGGGCAAGAAAAGTATCCTAAACTTTGAAATTCCCCTAGCATCTAGCACAGAATTCTGCACAAGGTGGATGTTTCATGAATGGTTGTGGGATCAGAAGTCAAAATATTGCTTCTCTTGGAAATAAAGTAACACTAAAATCTTGGCAGAATTAATTCAATGGAATAATTCAACAATTAATTACCGAGTAATGATTACAAGCACCATCTTCTGTTGACATTGGAGATGATAAAAAGATGAAGAAGACATTATCCCTGTCCTTGAGGCAAGGGGATATGAAACTGATACACAAGTAACTTATTATATACTATGATGAAGGAGACTGTATGTGATAAGGGCATAGAAGTATTCATACAAAGTATTCAGAAGGATACCAGCTTTTTAGGGTCAACTGCCACACTCTATTAGCTTTGTTCCTCTTCTGCTCCTAGGGCACTGTTATATTCAAAGTATGTACATAACTAACTGTTGTTAAAAAAAAGAGTGAATAATTATGGGTACCTGAGAGGAATCTTGTAAATTAGCATGTAAGAAAAGCTTTAGAAAAAATCAACTTTGAAATGCTAATGTACTACAGGGGAGCTGTGAATTGGTCCAATCATTTTGGGATGAAATTTGATATTATGTTAAAAAAAAGTGACTAAATGTCCATACCCTTTGACCTAGGGATTCCACTATGAGGAATATATCCAGAATAGGTTAAAGATAAACAGATATATGTAAATGGTATATATATAACATATAATAATATTATTTAAAATATGTAATTTATACTTTATATAAATCGTATATTAAAGCACTCTAGACACTATACCAATTTATATCATACACATAATATATTAATTGGGCAACTAGATGGTGCAGTAGACAGAATGCCAGACCTGGAATTAGGAAGACTTGAGTTCCGTTTTGGCCCCAGAGACTTACCAGCTGTGTGACTCTGGACAAGTCACTTAACCCTGTTTGCCTCAATTTTCTCATCTATAAAATGAGCTGGGGAAGGAAATGGCACACCACTCCAATATCTTTGCCAAGAAAACCCCAAAAGGGTCATAAAAAATCAGACGTGGCTGAGAAACAACACAACATATTAATTATATTATATGTAAATTAGTGGAAGCTAAGTGATAGTGTCTAAAGTTCAAGACTTGGAGTCAGGGAAATTCCACATATGTAAGTAATATGTATGTACGTGTGCATGTATGTATTTGCATGTTGACTCATTTTTGAAGAATGACTAAACAAAATATTATACATGAACACAACAGATTTTTTTTTTTTTAAATCATGGCTATGATTTCATTGTTATAGGGAACTCCCAGTGGGGAAAATTTTCCCACCAATACAGATCAGTACCTGCTTTTCAACTGGTAGTCTTAAAGAGTTCTCTGAGGCACTGAAAATTCAAGTTACTTGCCTAGGGTCATGTAGGTGGTAGGTGTCAAAGGTAGCACCTGAACCCAAGACATCCTCACTCTTGGTTCTCTTTCCACTACACCATGCTCCCTGCCTCTTAGTAAAAAAAATGACTATTGCTGCCTGATAGAAAATTACTATTTGAAAGAATTCAGAGAAACATGGGAAAACCGATACAAACTGATGAAGAGTGAAATAAACAGAAATATGGAGAACAACATACATGATGGTTATAAGAAAGTAAACGGAAAACGACCAGGAGACAACCTAAGCCCTGGGTATGTATGTATGTGTGAGTATATCCTCTATCTCTGTCTCTAGATATATGGAGATACATGCACATGCGCGTGCACACACACACACACACACACACACACACACACACACACACGCAAACACATTATGGGGCATCTAGGTGACCCAATGGATAGAGTGCTAGGCCTGGAGTCAGGAAGACATATGCCTGGGTTCAGATCTGTCCTTAAACACTTACTGGCTATGTGACCCTGGAAAAGTCAGTTAAAACTGTTTTCCTCTGTTTCCTTATCTTATAAAAAAGTCTGGAGAAGGAAATGGGAAGCCACTCCAGTAGCTTTGCCAAGACAACCCCAAATGGAGTCACAAAGTTAAACACAACTCAAATGAGTGAAAAATAACAACACCACACATATGCTAGATATACTATGTCTATCTAAACATATATGGTATATATCAATCTAGATCTAGATACATAGACATATTACATAGCTTTTGGCTGGGGATCACTGATCTAGAAGGCAGTGGCCTGATCGGGGAGGTAAGAGACCTGGTGTCTCCCCTTGATACCATTCTGAACTTTGCATGCAGCCCATGACAAATCAATTAGCCTCTTGCTCACTGTCTTCATACGGAAAACCAGTGTTAATGCCTTCTAAGAGTCTCACAGTGTAAGTAAGGTAGTAAAAAAACAAAATAAAACTGAACACCTCAGCTGAAAAGATACTCTGTTAGCGAAATCTCAAGTTCAGGGAGTTTCAAGATGACTGGGGAGAACTGGCAAATTTCATCAGCCATGTCTCCCAGAGAAGAGGTTCTATTTTTATTTTCTGGAGAACATGATAAGATTTGACGATAGACTTGGAACAGACTGGCCCTGGGGAGAAAAATGACTGTTTAATATTCTGAACAGCTTCTTCTGAACCACAATAAGCAAACGTTATTTCAGGAAAGGACAGCAGAGAACCTAAAAGAACAAGTGGCAAAATATTGAACTTTGTAAAATAATCAAGATATTTTGGGTAGGGGAAGCAGAGTACTGGGACTCAGGAGTAAAACTTCAAGTTCTTCATTTTAAATTTGCCTGCCCCCTTCTTCTCTCTCTCTCTCTCTCTCTCTCTCTCTCTCTCTCTCTCTCTCTCTCTCTCTGTATGTGTGTCCATATATATATATATTTTCCCCTCCAGTAGGATATAAACTTCTTGTGCATAGGAATAGTTGCATTTTCATCATGTAATCAGCATTTGTTAAACACCTACTATGTGGTAAATGCTGGGGATATAGGTACAAAATTGAATGACTCTTACTCCAGAGAATCTTTTTTGTATCCTCAGCACCTGGTACTGTGAATACCATATAATAAGCACTTAATACCTGCAAGGTGAGCTAAGTGGTACAGTGGACAGAGTGCCGGGTCTGGAATCAGGAAGACTGAGTTCAAATTCTGTGGCAGGCATTTACTAGCTGTGTGACCCTGGGCAAGTCATTTATACCTGTTTGCCTCAGTTTCCTCATCTGTAAAATGAACTGGAGAAGGAAATGTAAACCATTCTAGTGTCTTTGTCAAGAAAACCCCAAAGGAGTTCATGAAGAGTTCAGTTCACGACTGAACTGAACAAAAACAAAAACAATAAATGTATGCTGAATTGCATAATTAGACAGGACGAAAGATAAGCTGTATTCAATAGCAAAGGCACAAGTAAAACGGTGTCAGCACTTCCAATTCAACCTCCTTGAGATGACCTTTTAAGTTTTCTGTTCAATCAATCAATAAACATTTATCAAGCTTCCACTATGTGCCAGGAACTGTGCTAAGCACTGGGGATAAAAAAAGAGACAAAAGACAATCCTTGCCTTCAAGGAATTTATAATCTAATGGGAGAGACAACATGCAAATATATACAAAGCAAGTTTTCTGCAGGATAAAGAGGACATAGTTAAAAGAGGGAAATCACTGGAAAGAATTAAGACAGGTTAGGAAAGACTCCTCCATGATATGATAAATACTTAGCAAATTCTGACAACTTGGAGAGATAGGTGAAATCATTATCACCATTTTCTAGATGAGGAAACTGAAGCTGAGGGGTTGCTCAGAATCTATAGCTCATAAATACCTGAGGTACGATTTGCATTCAGGTCTTCTTGACTCCAAGTCCTACTGTCTTAACCACTGTGCCACCTAGCTGCCTTAACATACTGATGTTGTGACCCTGGCAAGATCACTTTACTGCTCAGTAACTCTCAGCTCAATTTTATTAAGCTGTTCTTCAAGGAAGAAGGAAGTTATTTTCTCATCATGCAGTTCTATATATTTTGGCAGGTGGATGGATTAGGGATATAAAACAAGGGAACATGGGGTATCCCAGCAGTCCAAGCTTGCAATCATAAGAGCCTTGAAAGCTGAAGTCACCTAGGGACCTCAAAAATTTGATCTAGGTTACAGATTAAACACATTTTGGACACAGTTGCTGCTATCTAAAGAAATACACACAGTCACGTTTTTGCTATAGCTTGAAGTGACTGCATACTGAGACCAATCTAATACCTCTTTATACTTGACTACCTTGTATTTTGTTACAATTCAACATAAAAGCACCTCCCAAAATTGGTTGGGCACCATCTTTCCCTTAGGGGCTAGTTTTATTGGAAGGTCAATTGCTTTAGAATACCTCAGTGAAGTCATAAATGATACAATGTTTGTTCTGATTTTTAATACTTTGTTTTAAAATAGTAATTCCACAAGAGTTTCTTATAATTCCACCCATATTTATTGTGTCCACTATGTTTAAGGCACTATTCTAAGTTTTGAAGATGCAAAGATAAAAAAATTAGGCAGTCTCTATTTTTCATTTTTATGGTGGAGGTGGTGGTGGTGGTGGTGGTGATGGTAGATGATTAAGATAAGACATGGAAAGAAACAAACATGAAACTAGACAGAGTATTCTGAGTGCAAATTAGAGGCATAAACAAAATTGTCAATCAATAAACATTTATTAAGTGCCTGCTATGTGCCAGGCACTGTACTAGTTGCTGGGGATACAAAAAGAGGCAAAAGACAGTCCTTACCCTCAAGGAACTCACAGTCTAATGGAGGAGGAAACAAGAAAACAACTATGCAGAGAAAAACTAGATATAGGCTAAATTGCAGATAATCAATACATGAAATTCACTAGCATTTAGGGGGATCAGGAAAGTCTTCTTATAGATGATGGAATTTGAAGGAAGCCAGAGAAGCCAGGAGGTAGAGATGAGTAAGGACAATATTCCATACATGGAGAACAACCTAGAAAATGCCCAAAGTGTGAAAATGTAGTGTCTTGTTTGAGGAATAAGGAAGCCACTGTGAATGAATCACAGAGTAAGGGAGAGGGGAGTAAAGTACAAGAAGACTAGAAAGGCTAGATTTTATATCTGATCCTAGAGGTGATAGGGGACCACTGGAGTTTATTGAATAGATAGGTGACAATCACTTTTGTACTTTAGGAAGATTAATTTGACAGCTGATTAGAAGATTGACTGAAGTGGGGAGAAACTTGAGGCAGAAAGCAGAATATTGCCAAAATCTAGGTATGAAATAATAAGGGCTTTGCATTGGAATATTGACAGTCTCTGAAAAAAAGAAGGGAGCATATATGAAAGATGTCATGAAGATTAAAATATAGTTATTTTTATAACTGTTATTAAAAACAATATTTGACAACAGATTGGGCATAGGATGGGGAAAGAGAAGAAGTCAAGAATGACACATAGTTTGTGAGCCTGGTTAATTGGGAGGATGATGGTATCCTCAACAGTAATAGGAAAATTCAGAAGGAAGGACAATTTGAGACGAAAGAGGTTGAGTTCAGTTTTGAACATGTTGAGTTGAAGATGTGAATGGAACACACAGTTGGAGATATCTACTGAGCAGCTGCAGATACAAATCTAGAGGTTAGAAGAGAGGTTGGAGCTAGATAAGTGTATCTAAGAATTCTCAGCATAGAGACAATTGAAACCACAGGACCTGATGAGATCACCAAGTGAAATAGTCTACAGCAAGAAGGGAAGGAACCATTGGAGGACACTAAGTGAGTATGACCTGGATGAAGATACAGAAAAGATAAATAAGAAAGAGTAGCTAGAAGATAGGAGGAGAACTAGGATAGAGTAATGAAATGAAAACCTAGGTAGAAGAGGGTCTCAAGGAGAAGGAAATGTTTGACAGTATCAAAGAAAGGTAGAAACATCAGGAAAGAGGGGGACTGAGGAAAGGTCATTGGATTTGGCAATTAAGAGATCATTGATAACTTTGGAGAGAACAATTCCAATTGAACAATGACATCAGATGCCAGACTGTAGAATTAAAAATAGAGTGATGGGAAAGAAAGTAAAAGTAACTATTATAGAAAGTCTTTTCAAGGAGTTTGGCCACAAAAGAAAGAAGAGTTATGTGACAATAGCTAGTGGGGAATGGATGGGTCAAGTGACCTTTTTTTTAAAGACACATGCATGTTTGTAAGCGATAGCAATGAAGTCAGTAAACAAGGAGAAACTGAAATGAGAGACTGAATCAAGATTATGAAGGGGGAAATCTGCTGAAGAAGATGGGATAGCATAAAACCACTTGTTCATGTAGAGAGGTTTGCCACGTGAAGAGTCATTTTTTTATATGAGACAGGAATAAAGGAGATGGTAGTGACAGAAGGCAGCTGAGTGATGTGAGATGTGGAGGAGAGAAGGGAGAGATCTTGGTGATTAGGCACATGTTTGTTTTGTTTGTTTTTGTTTCGTAAAATGTGAGGCAACATTATTAGTTAACAGAACAGTTTTGAACAGTCACTGTGGTAAGATGGTGAGTTAATTAGAGGCATAAAAAAGAGGCATAAAAAAGTTTTGCAGCAGTGAGAGCCCAATTGAGGTGATATAACACAAAATTTTAGGGAACTCAGTCTGCATATTTTTGTGATTTTGTTCAGTATAATGTGTAGAAGTGAAAGTAATAGATGGTGGGAGTAAATGATACAAGGTTGAGACTTGTCATGATGAAGAGGAAGGGAATCGAAAAATGAAGACAATGGAGAATTGAACTGGTTTATCAATGGATCAAGAAAGGGAAGGGAGGAGACTACAGTTAGTTCAGAGGCAATGTTATAGGACAGAATTTGAGATTAAAGGTCAGGTCAAGAACAAAGAACAGAGTCTGGGTTTGTGAGGTAGAGAAAAAGGTGGAATGACAATAGGTTTTGATCAGATAGGAGAATTTCAGAAATCATGAACAAGGAAGTGGTTCATCTGTGGATGATGGCAAGATAGAGAATATGACCATTTATTTTTGTGTGTGTGACTGAGGCGTGACCTTCACCGAGTAATGAAGGGGAGTGTCCTAGAGATGGGTAGCATTAGCTACCAAAATTTTGATTGAGTGGTAAATATGGATTGTTATTGTTGTTCAGTCATTTTTCAGTCATGTACAACTCTTCATGACCTTATTTGGTGCTGTTGTTTTTTTTGGCAGAGATACTGCAGTGGCTTGCCACTTTCTTCTCCAGCCCATTTTACAGATGAGAAAACTGAGGTAAATAGGGTTCAGTGACTCACCCAGGGTCACATATCCAGTAAGTGTCTGAGGTCAGATTTGAACTCAAGAAGATGAGTCTATCTATGGCACTCTATCTATTGTGCCACCAAGGTGCCACTCACTCTTCATATGTGAGATTCAAAAGAAGAGAAGTTATTGAGTGACCGTGGTAAAGGGAATGTCTAGAAATGTAATGGGGAGCAAGGAGTATTCCTATTCTCCCACCTTGATCAGTGAGTTAGAGGGTAATGGGGTGAAACTATAACCAGTGTTGGAAAGAGAGACCAGGAAAGCTGTGCCAGCAGGAGGCAGTGAAAATCAGAATGCTGAAAAAGAGAGAAAGGAAAAGATTTAAGATAAAAGTAAATTTGTTACCTCATGTGCAGTTATTCTAGAGAGCACCATGGAAAGACTGAGTACCTGTAAAGTGGGACATTGGGTGGGAGTTGTATTGAGGGGAATGAGAATAAGGAATGACCCAAAATGGAATTTGAATGATACCAGCAGGGGATTCAGAATAGCTGGATTGGGGAGGAAATGACCAGAGAGGAGTTAATCACTGAGGAATGAGTTCAAGCAGGTTTTCATTGTCCATAAGAGTTTAGTCTCAAGGGACAGTCCTTAAGCAATTTAAGTGAGGCAACAAGTGCTGGGAACTTAAGGAATTGTCTGATTTCCCTTCCCCCAAAATAAAAGACTAAGGTGAAGATTTGATCGAATGACTACTGAAAGGGAAGAGTACCATCCTGGACAAAATGGTTTCTTCTCTTTCAGTAGGAGACTGGAAATTTGTCACAATGGAATGATGTTTTCTCCCCTTGACCAAGCCAGGAGACTGGTGTACAATAGAATGGCATTTCTCCTTTTCCCTAGGAGAAACCTGAGGAAGGAGAGATCATTTTAATTTGGGGAGGAGAATACAAGACTCCCTGAGTGGGGAATGGTGAAGCCTTTGAGGATGAGGGTGTTCCTAAGTTGGTTGTTTTTCTTCGTTCTCGAAGAGGACCAAAATGACCTCACTAGGCTAGAGTCAAGTTTCAATGTGTCTGACTGGCTGAGCAGACCAATATGAGCTCACAACGTTCTACTACAGATCAGGCACAAATAATACATGTGAACATTCAGTTTGGATTCTCTAAATCTGCACATCTTGCCTTTCTTTTGAGCTGCTTCAATTTTGCTTTGCTCATGGAGCACAGCAGTTTCACTGATGTGGGCACGCCATGCTGAGTGGTCCTGTGCCAGTGTCTCCAATGTTACATAATCAATTCCAAAATTCTTAAGAGAGATCTTGAGAGTGTCCTTAGTGAATACTCGCCCTGTGTGAGTTCTTCATAAAATAGTCTTTTTGGCAAGGGTACATTTTGCGTTTGAACAACATGGCCAGTCCATTGGAATTGTGCTCTCTGAAACAGAGTTTGAATGCTTGGAAGTTTAAGTCAAGAAAGGACTTCAGTTTCTGGTTTCTTATCCTGCAAGGTGATCTTCAAAGTCTTCCTAAGACAATTCAAATGGAAACAATTCATTTTTCTGGCATAGTGCTGGTATAATGTCTAGATTTCACAGGCATACCACGATGAAGTCATCGCAATGACTTTGTAGACCTTCAGTTTAAGTAACTCTTGAAGGCAGAGGTGAGACAGGAAACAGTCCATTCTAAGTAAGGAGATTGGTGGTGAAAGAAGATATAGGAGAGGGAGAGAAGGGCAGGAAGAGATGATAGTTTACTCATTCGTTCATTTTTTTTTTTTGAGGTTTATTCACACACACATATTTCTTGCATCTCTGTATTTGGCTTTGCCCTGTCCTATGATTTTATTAAGTACAGGAACTTCTTGGTGAGGAAATTCCTTTCACTAATGTAGATGGGCAACATTCTTCAACTTGAAACTTAATTAGTTGTCTGGAGGTATTGGCAGAATAAATGACATGACCAGAGACACAAGGTAAGTATGGGTCACAGGTAGGACTTGAACCCAGGTTTTCTTGATTCTGTCCTCAAGGCTAATTCACTATGCCATGCTGCCTCTCTTATTCAAATAGCAATAGGGAACATAACGGTTTCCTGGACTAGACTGAGAGAAAAGTTTAAATCTATAATTCTCAATAGGCAAAGAGTCAATAACAGAGAGTTTTCAAAAGAATGGAATCAAAGTGAAGCTGGATATTTCAGAACATTAAAATGAAAGTAGGCAGCAAGAATAAATCAAACCTGATAAAGAATGCTGGAGTTTTAAACATACTACAAAAATCAGTAAATGTACTAGACTAAGGGGTCTCTCCCTTTTGGAAAGAACTTGACTCAATGTTGTATAAATAACATTCATGATATGATAATACATACTGGTTTGGGAAGAACAAAGAGCTTCAGAATCATAGGAATAAAACTCAAATTAAATGACAAAAGCATTGTGGAAGTAAAATAATACTAGAAAGTCAGTGGGAGAATCAGGTACTCTACTCTTCTAATTTGGGTTTCAAGGGGTGGGAGCGAGATTTTGTTTAATATGTTGACAAGTAAAACATAAAAGAATATTAAGAAGAATCAAAGAGAATGCTATCCAATATCTACAGATCGAAATCAGGAACAGGGAATTAAAGATGGGCATGAAAGAAAAGAGAGGCAGAGGTTTAGGACATTGCTTGGCTCATAGTAGGCACTTAATAAATGTTTGTTGGTTAATTGATTGGATGTACACAGTGCAATTTTCCTCATTCACATTTAACACAGAATTTTGATAATTTTGACAGGTATTGGGTTCAAGTTAATCTTTGTTCCATAGGCACATGGGGAATCTTGAGCAAAAGAATTGTGTAAATGTAAAGGGAATAATGACTTCCTTAAAAAGAACAAACTTTGCTGACATTTTAAAATTATCCTTTATTATATTTTTCTTGCAATTGCAAAATAAACAGAAACTGTTTTATATTGTGATATGTACATTATAAATCACTGATATTTCTTCGGAAGAAGTGGCTTGCTCAAAGTTACACAGCTAATAAGTGTCTGTGGCTAGATTTGAACTCAGGAAGGTGAAACTTCCTGATTCTAGGACCTTCTCCCTATCCTAGCTGCTCTGAGCAACATTTAACTATATAAATTTAGATTCCTATAGGGAAAAGGAAGTAGACTTATGATTTTTCTACTAGAGGGAAATCTTGGGTGAAGAGACCCCATCTAGCAATGAAAATCAGCATCTTTTCTGCAACTTAGAGGGTTGGTTAGAGTCCTAAGAGATTAAATGATTTGCCTAGGATCACATAGGCCACAGGTATCCAAGGTGGGACTTTATCTAATATGCCATACTACCTCTCCTTAGAGATAGTAGGAAACATAAACATTATTTACTCCAATCTCCTCTTCTCTTTTTAAAAATTAAATTAATTTTATTCTGGACTGGAGATTTGCTTCACTCCATCCATCTGTGGGTTCTGCAGTTCCAGAATTTGTTTAGAGTCATTTTTTACAGATATTTGGCTGGGGTTTTGGGCAGTGCTCTAGAAAGTGCATGCTGCTATTTTGCCATCTTCTATGAATTTTATTCTGAATGTAAGAAATAAAACAAGTATTTCCACAACACAGTAGAATAGAAAAAACGATTGTATATGAAATTGCAAATTTATTACGTACAGCTTGCTATTACTTTTAAATATGTAATAAAGTTATCATGTAACTTTCTTGTTTGTTTTTCCTTTTTTTCTTCTCCCCTTCACCTTGCCCTAGAGATGGCCACTATTAGAAGATGAAGAAGAAGAAGGAGAAGAAGAAGAAGAAGGGGGAGGAGGAGAAGGAGGAGGAGGAAGGAAGGAAGAAAGAAAGGAAGAAAGGAGGAAGGAAAGAAAGAAAAGGGGAAAAGGAGAAAGGAGAAAGAAGAGAAGGGAGAGAAAAGGAGAGGAGGGAAAAAGAAAGAGAGAAAAGGAGAGAGAGGAGGAAAGGGAGGGGAGAGGGAGGGAGGTAGAGCAAGAGATAAAGAGAAGGAAGGGGATGGGAGGGGAGAGGAGGAAAAGGGGCAGGGGACAGGGAGAGGGACAGATAGAGTATACTAGAGTTGACATTTGATTAATTCATATGCTTTGAAAATTCATCTTCTAGGAACTGTAGTGGCACTTGGGCTATGTTTTGAATACTAAATGCTGCTAGGGGCAGCTAGGTGGTGCAGTGGATAGAGCACCAGTGCAGAAGTCAGGAGGACCTAAGTTCAAATCTCACCTCAGACACTTGACATTCATTAGCTGTGTGACCTTGGGCAAGTCACAACCCCAATTGCCTCATCCTGGGTCATCTCCAGTCATCCTGATGAATACCTGGTCACTGGATGCAGATGGCTCTGGAGGAGAAGTGAGGCTGGTGACCTGCACAGCCCTCCCACACTCAAAACAAAGTCAATTGCAAGTCATGTCATTATTTCTCTGTTGGCATGGTCTTCTTCGGCAACAAAGGACAAACACACAAATGCCACTACCTAGAAAGTCACTTGACCTATCTATGCAGCAGGTACTTCATTTGAAGATGGAGATATTAATACCTGTCTTTCTTATCCCCTCAGTGTTATTATAAGGATAAAATGAGATAGTAAATTAAAGTGCTTTTTAAAAAAAATACTGATATCTTTTGTTTTTATTTCACTTATATCCTAAAGGATTCCTCCTCCATCCCCTACCATAGTACCATACTTTATGACAAAGAATAAAAAGGAAAGGGGGAAAAAGCAGTTCAGCAATACTAAGCAACATATCAGTCAACACAGATAGTAGATATAATGTTCCATGCCCATAGTACTCCACCTCTGAAAAAAGGAGAGCAGTGCATTTTCTCATTTTTCTTTGGAATAAAGCTCGGTTATTATAATTTTACTACATTGTTTTGTTGTTATTTCCGTCTAACTGTTGCAGTTATACTATATGTTGTTTTTCTGTTTCTTCTTACTTTACTTAGCATCAGTTCATGTATTTTTCCATATTTTTCCTGTAGTTTTCCTATTCACTATTTCTTACTGTTCTCATTGATGTTCCACAATGTGTTAATCACTCCCGAGTTGACAGGCATCAAACTTGGGTACAGTTCTTTGCCACTAAAAAGGTGCTACTATCAATATTTTGAGTTTATTTGGAACTTTTCTTTGTACTTTTGACCTCCTTGCAGTATTTGTCCAGGAATGGGTTCTCTGACTTTTTAAAAGTAACAACTATAAAGATGTGTGGTGACATAAACATCTTCAGATTTTTCCAGTATCTGTTTTTCAGAAATGTTTTTCAAAACATTATTTCAATTATTTCTTTTCTTTAGATGTATTAGTTAACAATTTTATCTTTCAAATTTATTATTATTCCTCAAAGGCAGAGAATGTATAACGACTGCCGGGGAAGGGTTGCAAATTACCTACTTCTAACTTTCTCACACCCTCCCCCACTGAGAACCCTGATGTCTGAAGGAATTTAAGTGATTTACCCTAAATGACATAAGTGGATAGTTTGGGAGGGGTTCTTATTAGAACCCAGGTTTCCTAACTTACAGTCCAATTCTATTTCTGCTACACCATGCTGTTTCTTCCTTCAGGCTCCATATGCATTAGGCAGGTTGCCCAAATATACTGCAGTTTCATTCACTGGCATTCAGAAATATTGCATTCAAGACTGGATACCTTATTATCCAAGGGCAGGGGGTGGGGTAGGGGGAGCCAACACACAGGACAACCTGGAAGGAGTTCAGAGGAGAGTGACAAAAGTAATTAAGGGGGAGAAGGAGATGATTTATTGAGGGGAGAGCAAAAGCATTTGATAATGCACAGTGTAGTTTGGTTAAATGATGACTGACCAGGAACGTTGACAAAGAGTTGAAAGGTATAAATGGCAACAAGAAAGGAAAATTATTCATTATGCCATGTGTGGAAGCATAGTAGTGCATTTCTAACTTAGAAACACCATCACTCTCCCCAAATGCTGGCATCCTTACAAAAGTTTTACAGTATAGGGGTTTCCTCATAGGAAATAGGAAATATTGTTGATGAATGTTTCCTGATCAATTAATTAGCATATTAGGAAATATTGAAATTGAAAATTTTCATCACCAAAATGACAAAGTGAGGAGAGTAATAATAAATTTTCTGATATCCATACATAAAACAGCACATTAGGAAATATGAAATTGAATATTTTCATTGCCAAAAGGTACAAAGGAGAGAGGTGGAGTGCATTTTCTAATATCCACACATTAAGCCATATTACAGGAAATGCTGAAATTGAATATTTTAATTGCCAAAAAAGACAAAGGGACCAGGTGATGATGTACTTTCTGTTATCCATGCATTAATTTTACTGTATTTGTGTGATAATTCACAGTGAGGGTGATCATAGATGGGATAGATTTTACAGTATATGTCAGGATAATGGGTTGGACAGAAGAAAAGGAAAAAAAGTTTTAACAAAAAAAAATGACTTTTTTTCTGGGAGTAAAATCTACTGAATTGTGAAATCTGCCAAGGGAAGTAATTAAGCTTAATTTTTCTGAAGGTTAAGTGAAAACGTAACAGGGATGAGGCAGACTTGCTGAGTGTAGACAGATTCTGCTCCTCTGACAATTCTCCAAAGATGCCAGACCAAAGCCTCTCTCAAATTGAAGAACTCCATCAGGATTATTTTTTAGCATTTCTGCCAAGAAACCAGAGCACTCTCCTATAGCATGTTAAGTCAAGGGGAAATGAAGAATTAGGGAATTTGTAGCCAGAAATTGACATGCCCAAGTTTTGGATGGCATTGTGGAAAGAGTCATTGATCTTCTGGATGGATAGAGGTTAAGTGAAGAAGTAATGCTTAAGGGCATGTCTTGATGACTTTGATCAGCTTTTGAAAAAAAAAGACTGTTGTGGTTATAGGTTTGTAGAAATGATTGCTCCCTACCTCATAGGGCTATTGTGAGAAAAGCATTTTGTAAACTATAAGGAAAATAACATTAGGTACAAACATTCTTACTTTGATCTTTTATCTGTGAATTCATCAATGTGAGTACAGTTATCCCTTCCATATCACTGGGGTTAGGGGCATGGTGCTCCCTGTGATCTAGAAAATACAAATAATATTTTTTGGTCTACTAGAGAAGTCTGAATTATTATGGCATTGAAAGATAAAATATGTTGATATTATACAATACTATTCATATATTTTGTGTATTTCTGAGTTTCTAAACTTTTTCTGTGTCCCCTGTTGGCCTTGGTTTATCCTTCAGTCTCAATATAGAACCAAAGCTTCTTTTTCAATCACACATGTCTCTCAGGACGTTCTTTATTTCACTTCTCTTTTGAAGTTCTTGGTTGATAATGTGTCACTGCCTACTCATAGCCACCATTCACCTTTATGTTTTCCTTGTCCTAAATGTCTTTGTAGATTTGGACATACCATTACTTGAAACCACATAATACTACCAGAAGCATATGGCTTAAAAGATATGCCTTTTTTCCCCAGAAAGAAATTATGGATCATTAAAAGCATAGCACAATTTCACAATGGCAGCCTAGCCTGCTTTCCTCCTGTGATAATCTGCATGATAGACATGCTTTTTCCAGTGTGGATAGTTAGACTGAATTCTTTTGAGTAATTATAGATCTTCTTTAGGAGGCTTTGTCATTTTCTAAGCCTTGATACAATTAGCATAATAGTAACCACAAATAAGCATATCTGGTGGACCTCATCATCGATATGGAATGTCTCTTCCATTCAAATTTTATACTGGACAGCCTCCAGTGGAAAGCACTTTTGGTGAAGGTCCTCAGTGTCCACCATAATTAGGCAGAAATGTCAAGAACAGGAAAAATCTATAAGGCATCTTATAAGTATGTACTTTTTTCACTGCTGATTTTATTTACTTTATTAACTGTGTACTTATGGGGAAAAGACATGAAAATCATCAGTATAGATTCTAAAGTTATGGTACCCACAACTATCTCAAAACCACTTGCCACTCTTAGTTTCTGCAGAACTCCCACTTCATCTTTTGCCAAAAGTACTTTTCTCCCTTAACATCTAGATTCATTCACAGTTTAATCAAAATGGAAATATTCCTGATTCATTTTACTATGCCTACAGCAAAATGTTATGAGCTACTTTTCATTCCTAAAACCTGATCATATACATTCAAGAATAACTAGCTTGGAAATGCCATGTAGTAGTGAAGTGCCAATAAATTAAAGTTGATTTTCAATAAAGCTCAGTGATAATAGTGATGGGGATTGAGGGCTGGCCTTGCAGTTGGGATGACAGGGTCCAGGTCTTGCCTCTGACACATTATAATTATGTGATCATGTCACTTAAATTCTTAGGGTCACAGACAATTCTTTTGGGTGATGTTAGAAATAAATGGGCCATATGAATTGGATGGAGATAATTTCTACACTAGGATTTCTCAGATTTATGAAATTTTAGATCTGAATCCTTTTCCTTCAAAAAACAAACCAACCAACCCCACCACATGTAAAGAACTTTACAATTACAAAATATTTTCTTTGTCTTATCTTATCCTCATCACAATTCTATGAAATAGTTGTTGCAGGTACCATGATCTCCATTTTATAACAAGTCCCGAAAGGTTGTGATAAGTTCAAGGTCATATAACTATAGTCAGTGCCAGAACCTGAACTTAAGTTTCTGTCTTCAGAATAGTCTAATAGACCTGTAATAACATGAATCCTGACTTATAGACTTGAATATTCAGGAGAGTTCCTATAAGTTCATGTAGGAACTACCATGCTCCTAACCCTTTGAAATATGATTTCTCACCACTATACTTAGAATATTTACTTATTTTTTTTTAGGTTAGGATTGCCCTGAATCTCTATAATGTACTTAAGGAAAAAGGTTATATAAGGAAAGTCAACATTTATTTGTTTTCATTCTTTCACCAAATATTTGTTAAGCCAATAATCGAGTGCAGAGCATGGTACTAAATGCTGAAAGTGATACAAAGTTTACATTGGACCTTGATTTCATGGGCTTCATATATATCTTTGGGGGACCTTTTGTTGCCCAGGAATTTGTGATCAGAAAGCAAAGTTTCATGGGATAGTAATTACTGAATTGATAATTATCATTAATTTTGAGAATGTTCTGATCCTTGTTGTTTTAGGTGGCAATGTGTTATAGTAGAAAGAATATTGGCTTGGGAACCAGGAAGTCTGGAAAGTAATCTTATCTCTGTAGCTTATGCTGTATGAACCTGAGCAAATCATATCTTCTCTCAGCTTATTTTTATCTATAGTAGGAAAAGGCTGAACTTTTTGTTGTGGTTCAGGCATTGTCATGTCTAACCGTTCACGACCCTGTGGATCATATTGTCCATGGGGTTTGCTTGGCAAGACGCTGCAGAAGTTTGCCATTTCCTTCTGCAGTGGATTAAGGTAAACGGAGGTTAAGTGCTTTGCTCAGGATCACACAGCTAGAAATTGTCTAAGGTAGGATTTGAACTCAGGTCTTCCTGACTCCAGGCCTAGCACTCTATCTACTGAGACATCTAACTGTCCATGGCATAGTTGTCAGGATCTATAGTGGGACAATGTTGCACTAGATAATCTCTAAAATCCATTCCAGCTCTAAAATTTTTGACTTTATATTGGATCTAGAGTCAGACACCAGAGTGCAATCCTTGACTCTCCTATTAGTATCCATGTAAGTGACAGGTAAGTCACTTCATATCTTTGAGTCTCAGCTTCCTTATCTGTAAGGTTAAGGATTTGCACCAAGTGATATCTAAGGTCTTTTCCAGTTTCAAATTCTGTGATCTTATTAATATAGCTAACACATGTTTTCCTTTTCTTTAAAAATATGTACACACAGATAACACAAACAATAAAACCAAGTATTGGCTTGTAAAATGACTGAAGTATGTACGCTTTTTGACCTAGTCATCATATACACCAAAGTATTTGTAGCAGCACTTTTTGTGATGGCAAACAACTGGACACAAAGTGGATATTCATTGATAGAGGAATGGCTAAATAAGTTGTGGTACATGAATAGAATGGAATATGATTGTGCTCTCAGAAATAATGAATATTATGAAAACAGTGATGTGTGGAAAGATCTATGTGAACTCATTCAGAGTGAACTAGAGCCAAGATAACACTGTACACAATGACTACAGCAACACAAATGGAAAGAAAAACCACAAGCCACAAATTTAAAGCTAATATTGCAAAATTTCAAACATGCCTCCAAAGAAGAGATATAAGAAGATACATTGGAACCTTCTTTTTATCCCTTTGAGGATGTTGAAGTTACTTGAATATTAGTATAATATATTTCAGTTATTTTTAGACTTTTGTGATATATTGACCAGCATTACTGATTTTTCTACTCTTTTCCTTTTTTTGTCTCTAAAAATACTATTTATTATCTGAAATGGCTCTCTGGGAGGGGAAAAAGAGGCAAAATTTTGGTGATAAAAAAAGTGAAGGGCAACAATAAATATCTATTTAAAAATAGATTTCTAATGACACTGAAATTTTGGAAGCAAATAAAGGTAATTTTCTTTCATGGCCTAGATGTGAACTATTTCTCCAAATTACTCATTTCTTAAAATGTTCATCACAAAGTCAATCAATTGTCTTAAGAAGATAATTTAGAATAAAGTGTATTTACTGGCTTGAAGAGTTTGTTGTAACCCCTAGAGAGCTAGGTCACATTCTTACTTCTCTCAAGGCCTTTTGGATAAATCATCTTTCTCCCTTTGTTTTATTTTCCCACCTTATAAAGAAAGTGATTACTGTTCTGTCATGTGAAAATAACTTAGCATGTACCACATTCTCATTTCAAGGTAAAGCTGTTATGGAAATACAACTAGTAGGAAGATGCTGAAAGTCAGGCCTGGACTTTTTCCATTTTGGGTTTCATTTTCTGCTATGCTCTATCATTTCCATACCAAAATTCTTTTAGTGATTATTAAGCATATTGGTGAATAAAAGCAGCTCACACACCCCCCAGTTAAGGTCTTGAACTTATAAGCAAGGGAAGAGAATAGCAATTTTCTAGATAATTTTATGACCTTTAGGACAATGTCCAAGGAATTGTTATTTTTCAGTTATCTTCATTACATGAAGGTTTTGTCAGGTTTATGTCTGCTCCCTGAGCCTTGTAAAAATACACACATTAAAAAAATAAGCAAACAAGAGATAAAACCTTACCTAGAAGACTCATAAAAAATGTAGCTCATGAATACCTTTTCCTATGCATCAATGATCTCCAATTCATTTCACATAACACAATTAACTATCAAAAGGAATCAACTTGCTGCTATTCTAGAGGCCACATCTTACAAAGAGAAATTTCTACCTGAAGAATATCTTGTCAATTTATTCATAATAAACACACATTTCATAATTGCACAGATTACCAAGAGCTTCCTTCAGCACGACCCTGTGTTCAAGAATGTAAATAGAATTGCAAGATCATTGGATACCGTAATGAGAGGAAGAGACTTCAGAGGCCATCTGATGCAATCCTTACCAGATCTAGAGACCTCTACATCATTCCTAACAAGTGTTTCCCCAACCTTCCCTGAAGGCTTTTAGTGAGAGTGGGAGTAAAAGGGAGAAAGGATAACGTCCTACCTCTTGTAGCAGCCCATTTTTACAATTGTGCCTGGAATATCCAAATATAATTCTTTGAGATAAACTTATTTTCCATATTTGAGATGGCTCATTTATGGATTGGCATCTCCCTATTTGCTTCATAAACTAAATGTCTCTCTTTAAGCAAATGGCTCTTTAAAACTATGTCTATGTGTTCTAAAAATATAGTTATTAGCAACCAGACAATTATATGTACCATAAACCAAACATATTTTCTTACTTTTTATTCTTGATGTTTTCTATTATTGCAGGGACTCTAGGATTGCCTCTTGAGTGACAGGACAAATGAGACCAAAGGGAGAAAACTCAGTGGCTTCTCAAATATTGCAGTTTTCCCAGCTGAAATTGACATATATATATGTTTGTCTTTTTTTTTAATTTTTAAGCCTCTGTAAACAAATTCACCAGGTTAACAGCTCAACTGACATTTACTGAAATTAATCTTTTTTATAGAATGGGAATTAAGAATGAGAACAGCTATATTATTCAAAGCATGAAGTAGATTCCCTGGGTATTTTAGAAAATGGATAGAATAAAATAGAACCAAAAAATATTACTTCTTGACACTACTGGCCTTAAAAAAGAGCACAGTTCAGGAACCTTTGAGAAAGAGGGGGCTTTCTCCTGTTTTCCTTTAATGGGAGAGGCTTGACAGAGGTGGTCTACTGTAATAAGTAAGGTTTGCCAGGATAAACACTAAACTTAAAAAAATACCTTTCAGGTATCTCAACTATTTATAAACTTATTTGGATTAGTCAATTCCTCTGATTTTGTTTATGAATGCTGCCTTCTGTTTATCCTCTTAGTAAACATTTATTGTAATCTACTCTCTCTTCCTCCAGAATTCCTTGGTCCATTTGGCAATAATTTCCAAAGTATTGCCTTGACTCAAATAATAATACAACTGTAGCTATTTTTATTCAATAATTTTCAGTTATGCCCAACTCTTTGTGACCCCTTTTTGCGTTCGGTTTGGCAAAGATACTGGAGTAGTTTGCCATTTCCTTCTCCAGCTCATTTTATAGATGAAGAAACTGAAGCTAAAAAGGTTAAGTGACTTGCTTTGAGTTATACAGCTAGTAAGTATCTGATTCTGGATTTGAACTTAGGTCTTCCTAATTTCAGACCTGGTATTGCTCCTTTTAAATTCATCAGTTATTCAAAATTTAAGAGAAGTTGGTTCAGCTATGAGGACCCTGATAGAGCTCTAAGAAATAAAAACTTTTTCTTCATTCATTCTTTTCATGTTCTAGATAGGATGGGTGAAAAGAGAGCCATACTTAATTACAGATTAATGAACCTCATTGAGGGACAGTTCTAGATTTTTGACTTATAGAGAATGTCTATTCAAAGAGTCTTTACCTCCAAGGAACTTCTCTGTTGAGATTTCTATCATGAATTCTATTTTAATAGTAGTTCACAAATGCCACAATTTCTAACCACACAGGTTGGATCCTTTTTTGTTATTTAATATTTCCCCCCAATTACATGTAAAAACAATTTTATTACTTTTTTCAAATTTTGAGTTCTAAATTCTCTCCCTCTTACCCTTCCCCCCTCACTGAGAAGACAAGCAATTTGACATAGGTTATACATGCATAGTCATGTGAAGCACGTTTCCATATAAGTCATGCTCCAAAAGAAAAAATAGATTAAAAACACCCAAGAAAAATAAAGTTAAGAAAAAGTATCTTCAATCTATGTTCATACTCCACCAGTTCTTTCTCTGAGAATGGATGGTACCTTTCATCATAAGTCCTTCAGAATTGTCTAAGATTGCATTGCTGAGAATAGTTAAGTTATTTACAGTTGATCATCTTACAGTACTACTATTACTATGTACCATGTTCTCCTGAGTCTGCTCATTTCACTTTGGATCAGTTTATGAAGCCTTTCCAATCTTTTCTGAAATCATCCCTTTTATCATTTCTTATAGCACAATAGTATTCCATCACAATCATATATAACAACTTGTTCAGCCATTCCCCAATTGATGAATATCCCCTCAACTTTCAATTCTTTGCTACCACTAAAAGAGCTGCTATAAATATTTTTGGCTATATAGGTGTTCTTTTGCTCGGTTTTTAAAATCTCTTTGAGATACAGACCTAGTAGTAATATTAAAACAAGAGTTCTTAATCTGGGATTCAAGAACAAGTGTTCCGTGGATAGATTTCAGGGGATCTGTGAACTTAAATGGAAAAAAAAAATATATCTTTAATTTTACTAACCTTTGGTTTCCTTTATAATACTATGTATTTGATGCTTCTTTATTTAAAAGCCTTATTCTAAGAAAGGTTTCATAGGCTTCATCAGACTATCAAAGGGACCCACGACGCAAAAAGCTTATAGTCTCTGTCAAGTAGTAGGCAGCACTTACATAGCATTTTTAGGTTTGCAAAAAACTTTACAAAAATTATTTAATTTCATTCTCACAACTGGGAGGTAAGTGCCATCATTATTCCTAGTTCACAGACAAGGAAACCAAAGCAAATGGAAAACAAGTAACCTATTAAGGGGCTGCATAGCTAGTAAATGCCTTAGAGGCTGAATGAGAAGACAGATCTTCCTCACTCTGGGTCCAATGTCCCATCCACTGTACTACCTAGCTACCTCTACTCTAGAGGGAGGTTTGATTTAGGTAGGTCTCAGTTTTACTTGTTTATTTTGTATAAGGAGGAGTTAAAAGAAACAAGGGAAAGATGGGAGTTAGGGCAAGAAATGGAAGAAAGGAGGCCTAAAGGACTGGGATGACCCAAATAAGCACTTGCAATCAAGGCTAAAGTGAGTATTAAAGCAAATTTTCTAGCTAAGGAGGTTTCACAGCTCTCATTTAAAACTCCTTGCTAATGACCTGGTAATTGTTTTAATAGCTTTTTTAGTCAAGTGTGAAGTACTCCGCTGACAAATCAACAAAGTGTGAAACACTGTGAGGGGTTTATCCCTGCTTGTCTACAGTATCTTTATCCAGTACTGTTTACATTTTTAGCTAGCTTACACATAAAAAAATATTTACTATAATCATAAAAATGGTTTCTGATGTAGGGAATCAGTTCAGGATGGTTTTGTGAGAAAGTTATGAAAAGGATGATGGTTTGAAAGGCGCTGACTTTTCCAGATGTGAAGCTTCTGCTTGTACAGTCTTCCCCCTTCCCCCTTTAAAAAAAAATTTTTATCTTTTCCTTCTGATCTCTTCAGCAACCTCCTAGGATGAATAGTCTGAGTTCTGTTGAAATCTTTACAGGGAGCTAGCTACTTAAAAGGCTAAATGAAGAAATCAAAACCAATAAGAATTTAGTATGCATGTCTTATGGATGAGACCCTCTGAATGCTGAGAATATAAATATAAGTAGAAAGAAAGGCAAACTCTACTTTCTTTCTGTGTCTCAGTTTCCTCATTCATAATATGAGTGTGTTGGATTATGATCTCAAAGATCCTTCCAATTCCAAATCTACCATCTAGCTTAAGCAGTAAATCCTCATATCACATAGCCTCCTAATAGCTTCCTAATTCTCTTCTGAATCCTATCAAATTTATCATCACTTAAGGGATCTGTTGTTTTTGCATATCACTTCCACTGTCTCTTAATTTTTTGACAATCTAGAGAAGAGATATCAAACTCATGGCTCCTAGGTCTCATATTGCCTCAATTGTTCCCAGTACCCCCCTAAACAGATTAACATATCTTTGGGAAATGGTAAAAAAAATTACACAAAATATAGATATAATGTTAATTTGTAGTTTCCCTAACTTTTCTAGCTAACATTGCTGGAGAGAGATTAATTTTTTTCCCTCCTGCTGCCATTGGCAACTGGGTGGTAATAGTCATTGATTCCTGGAGAACACAGTCAATTATAAACATCTTATAAAATGAGGGAACAGAGTAGATAATTTCTAAATCTTATGATATTGTAACTACCAACATTGGTCACTTAGGTTCAGATCTACCAATATGTGTAATGTGACAGGGAAATGAAGAGTTGACTGTATGGAAGGCTCACGTTTTATGTTTCTGACAACTGCTGTGATTCTTAAGGGATATGTAATTGGGAATAAGCAGGGCTGGCACAATTCAGATAGAATCCACAGCAATAGGGTGGATCATTGGCTACTATTTCCATTCTGGTACATAGTGTGCATGGGGTATGGAGAAGTATGAGCCTGGACCCTGGATCAGCGTAGACAATAATCAATAATTCCCACTACAATTGCGGTGGGTTTTTCAGGAGGCAAAGAATAAGAACACACATCACTGGGTAAAAAATAGCAGACATGAACTTGTCTTCGCTGCACTCACTTTACTCACTTCCCTGCACTCTCAGTATCACTCACTTAGAAAAACCAGTTCTATAGAAGTGCTCCTGTGAGACGAGAAATCAGAAGGAAACTCATTTCACAATTCAAGTGTGAAATTTTACTTTCTAGGCATCCCCTTGCTATCCTCCCTATATCCCTGTTGCCATCCTTATCAACCTTTGTCTGCAAACTTGGACTCTGAAAGGTAAAGTTTTTGTTTTGTTTTGTTTGTTCCCAGTGAGGGAAACAGGACTCCACAGCACTTCCCAAATGTCTGCACACCATGCTCCCAAAACTGCTCTCCCCCCCTTTCCAGCTCCCTTTTATATGTTGACTTTCTCAATTAGAATGTAATCTCCTTGAGGGTAGGTACTATCTTGCTTGTTTGAATTTGTATCCGTAGCATCTGACCTATAGTAAGTTCTAATCCACAAAACTCATGACCTCAGATGTCTAGATACAAATAAACAAAGAAAACAACATATAGGGTAAAACAGAGGGACTAACAGAAGAAGGGACACTTTACTTCACAGGTATCAATAAAATTTAGTCGAACAGGACACGATTAAAACATGATACTGGAAAGGATGACACCTTTAAAAAAGAAAAGAACTGAATAAAGGGTAATTAATTGATTATTTCTCTATGAAGAGAAATGATGAACTCAATGAACTTAGAAAAACATGGGTAGATTTGCATGAAGTAATAAAGAGGGAAACTGGCAGAACCAAGAGAACCTTGTATGTAGTAACAGCAATTTTGTTTTAAGAACAACTGTGAAAAAAAAAGAACTTTGAATAACTAAGTCATTTTGACTATCATAAGTACACAAATTAACTACAAAGGACATATGAACGAAGAAGTTATCTGTATCCAGAGAAAGAACCAATAAATGTAAGTATGTATAGAATGGTTTTACATACATATACACATACATACGTACATGTATGTATATACACATACGCATATTTGTGTCCAATGGTAGCCATCTCTAGGGTGGGAGGGAAGGGTAGAAAAAAGAAAGTCATATTTATAACTTTATTATATATTTAAAAGGAATTGCAAGTTATATATAATAGATTTGCAGTTTCATGTACAGTCACCTCTACTATGTTATGAAAATGCTTGTTTTATTTCTTAAGTTCAGAATAAATTTAAAAAAAAAGAAGAAGCTATAAAAACATAAGGGAATCCAGTGGTCCAAGGGAGGTAACAGGGAGGGCATTTTGTTAGTTAGAAAAAAAAAAAAAGAAATCACATTTCAAAGGGAGTATTTTACAGATCACATGGCTAAAAGGAGAAATTAGATGGGGCATTTAGGAAGTAGATCACAAACCCAGCCCAGAGGGATAATACTGTTATGATTAAGCCCTAGAGACAGGATACTTGGTTGATTTTGAGACATCTTCTAGACTAGCCCTCTTTATTCTGCCAAGTTCAGAGAAGTTGCTAAATTCCTAACTTGATTTAATGATAATAATCCTTTATTAGCTGGAGGAAATGACCAGGAGAACTCAGGATCTGATTCTAATTAACATGAAGAAACTATTTATTAAAGTAGAAGTGATGGGAACCTTGTGGAAAAGTGGCCACTCCATCAAAGCCTTGATGATAGAGGAAATGAAAACTGGACATAGACCAACACCTATGATGCTATAATCTGTGGCCCAGCATATACAGTTCTGGGTTTACTGGGTCCAATTTTGAGGATGACCTCCAGATAATATTTTTCTTTTGGCTTGTGTTTCTCTCTCAGTGTTAACCCTGAGAAACTCTCTAAATATAGTTGATATCTAGGTCTCCTCATATATAGGTAAAAGTCTCCTGGGCTCCTATATAAGCACTAAAAGGAACAGAATGATTCTATTTTCTTTAAGAGGCTAGCACAGTCCAGCAATTCTATGACTTTCTAGATGGCTAGATTCCAGAAATATTTCTTGAAAGTAGGGATTCAGGAGTTTCCATTATTTTGATGCATGGCTTCCTTCTCATAGAACAACATCATTAAAAGCATTGTATATTAATCATCTCCTTCATAAGCCTGACTCAAAGCACAGGAAGTCAAGTTCCAGGAACTTTCCTCTTGTGCCATATGGGTTGAAAACACATGCAACATCTATGTAGTTTTACCCTAAGTCATTTGTGAATCCTGGGGGTGGAGGAAGGTGAGGAAGTGAAAGAGGGAGTATTTCCCGGGACTGGGTCAACTTTTAACTCTCCTGTTCTCTCCTCTGAGTTTTACTTTCTTGAGGACTTGCAGACAAAAGGTTAACTCTGCAAGTGATGTTTTTTATTATAGATCAAGTTGACTCATTTAGCCTAAACCAAATTGTTTTTTTTCAACTTTAAAAACTGACCAGGGCCATGTTCTACTTCTCAAGGAGGAATTACAGAGCCTTCTCCATTAGATGTCTCCCAGTTCTCTCAAGGAGATTGTCAATGACCATGACCACATCCTTTTTAGTAGTATAAGATCAAAAACTGATGCCAAAGTCTTGCCAGTCTAAACTCAAATTGACCAGGAAACATGCTTGAACAGCCCTCTATATTCTTTCTCAGTTAAATATTTACAGTCCCTATAAACCAAACAGGAGTGTCTTTAGGTGTGTTGATCTACCTGAGAGTTGTAATTATTCATTGCTGAACAAAAGTAGTAGTCCCAAGACTGAATAGAAGGTTCAACTGAGTCAATGTTTGACATTTTTGGTGCAAACACACAATGATAGCAAGAATGATAGGATAGGCTTTACTCACACTCGTGATGTTTGGGCAAGAAGCATTCTTATCTAATGAATTATGCTTCTAAGTTTCGGAAGATGGTGAGGACATCTACTGACTGAGGCACTGGCTGAAGAAAGCCTAACTACCGGCTAAAATTTCGTTTCATAACAACTCCAACAGAAACAAATGAAGGTAAGTGTTCAAGCTATCTGTTAAGGACTTTAGCAAGATGACAGAATCTTGTTGAGAAAGCTTGATGTAAGAGAGCACAAACAAGCTAACGGGTTGATGAAAAGCTATTCCCTAAACTATGCCCAAAGCACCATAAAGCTATGCATACCTTTGACCCAGCAATATCACTCGCATGTCTATACCTCAAAGAGACAAAAAGAAAAGGAAAAAGACCTACATGTACAAAAATATTTATGGCAGCTCATTTTGTGGTGGCAAAGAATTAGAAATTATGGAGATGCCCATCAATTGAGGAATGCTGAACAGGTTGCTACATATGATTGTAAAGGGATATTATTGTGTTATAAAAATGATGAGCAGACAGATTTCAGAAAAAACCAGGGAAGACTTATGTGAACTGATGAAAAATGAAATAAACAGAATCAGGAGAACATTGTACACAGTAACAGCACTATAGTACAATGGTCAACTCTGAATAACTTAGCTATTTTCAGCAATACAACAATCCAAAACAATTCTGAAGAACTTATGATGAAAAAAACTATGCAGCTCTGGAGAAAGAGCTGGTGGCATCTGAATACAGTGAAACATACTTTAAAAAAATTACTACAATTATTATTTTTAAAAAACAGCTTGTTAATATTTAATAATTGAAGTTTGTAATTTTAAATTATTATAATAACTTATCTCCTTTATTTCTGTGAAGTTTTAAGTTTTTTATTTTTCCACATTTTTAAAAGTTATTAAAAAGACAAATATTTCCACAACATAGTATAATAAAAGATGATTTACATGAAACTGCAAATCAACCGTGTACAACTTGCTATTCCTTTAAAACATACAATAACTTTATCATGTAAATTTCTTTTTTGTTCTTCCTCCCCTTCAGCCCTAGAAATGATGACCAATAGATACAAATAGGTGTGTGTGTATACACAAACACAAATTATTCTATATACACTTAAATCAGTTCTTTCTCTGGATACAGATAGTGTCTTTCTTCATATGTCCTTTATAGTTAATTTGGGTATTTATAACAGACAAAATAACTTAATCACTCAAAGTCATTCTTGAAAGAATATTCCTATTAGACATTATACAATGTTCTCTTGGTTCTACTCATTTCACTCCTCAATATTTCATGTAAATCTTTCCACATTTTATTAAAATAATTTGTCACCATTTCTTATGGCACAGTCACATCACAATCATATGCCACAACTTCTTCAGCTATTCCCCAATTGTTGGGCATCCCTGCAATTTCCAGTTCTTTGCCATCACAAAGAAAGCTGCTATAAACATTCTAGAAACAGATGGATTCTTTTCCTTTTCCCCTAATCATCTTGGGAAACATATCTAGTAGTGATATTTCTGGGTCAAAGGGTTTATATAGGCAGTTTAATAACTTTTTGAGCATAATTCCAGATTTCTCTCTAAAATGGTTGGATTATTTCACAGTTCCACCAACAGTGAATTAGGGTTCCAATTTTTCCACATTCTCTTCAACATTTGTTGCTTTTTCATTCAATCATTTTAGCTAATCTGGTAGGTATAGAATGGTATCTCAAGGTTGTTTTAATCTTCACTTATCTCATCAACAATGATTTAGAGCATTTTTAATATGGCTATAAATTTTGATTTCTTCACTGGAAAACTGCCTGTTCATATCCTTTGACCATTTATCAATTTATTAACATACTTTTTGAAACTTTATTATTCTTGTTTTTTTCCTGCTTTTTCTTTTGCAACATGGCTAATGTGGAAATGTGTTTTGCATGACTGCATATGTGCAATCTATGTCAAATTGCTTACCTTCTCAAACAGGGTGGAGACAGAGGGAAGAAGAGAATTTGGACCTCAAAATTTCAAAAAAAATGTTAAAAATTTTTGTTTAGGTGAATTTAAAAAAAAAATTAAATAAAAAACCCCCTAAATTTAAAAACAAGTCATTCCATATCAAGTGTTTGAAAGACTAGATGACTTCTGGTTTCATTGTTCAGTATAACATGTGCCCTTCTTGTGTTCCCAGGAGAGCGGTGGGATCCTAATAAAGATGAATCACTGGATGTAATACAACCACCCATTGCTCATAGGAGAGTTATTTCAACTCCCTAGTGAGCAGAAGCCAAGGAATGATGACTGACCAGCCAAGTGGACTCTGAACAGACATATCTCTTCACCAGTGTCAAGACTGTCTGAACCTGATAATAGCCTACGCTGCTGATTTGGTTAAAGAGTATACTGTGTACTATTATGTGCCATAAAATCTACTGACTCTATCTCCTTTTGAGGGGAACTGTGATCCATACAGATAGTGGATTCAGAGAAAGCTAAACCCAGAGATATATTCTGTCCTGCCTAATATAGAAAGCCTAGAACTAGTGACCACACTAACTCATGATCTTTCATGGAAGTAGGAGATAGGATCATGGAAGATACCTTAACTCACTTTCAAGTCTATCCTAATGTAAACATAGGCACAGAATGGTTAAATCCCTTGTCAAAGCAACACAGGTAGAAAGTGTCTGAGGTAGAATTTGAAGTCCAATGCCCTCTCATCCATACTATGATGAATGAATACAAATGCGTGGAAGGTATGTTTTAGATGTAATTTCATATGTTGGTATGAGTTGATTCATGTGTTCATCCATCATCTGTAAAGAGATGAGGGCTAGAATGTAGTATCATTAGGAAAATTTGGACCTGGTTTAAACAGCAGGACCAAAGAGGAAACAAATGGCCTGAAGTCAATTTGGATAGAGGGTTTAGAATGTCCCAAAATTCTCTCCTGGGCACATTTTTGTCAGAGACTTTGATAAAGGCGTAGAAAGGTGGTATGTGTTTTGCGTTTTTAGATCATGGAAGGTGAAAAGCAATAGCCAAGACAGGGAATGGCAGTAAGGTTCCAAAAAACAAAACACTGTCCCCCCCCCAAAAAAATTAGGAGTCTAGAATTAAAGGACAAATCTAATCTTCTAAAATTTCATGGGGATAAGAGAAAATTTTAATACTTGACTAAAAAGAAAACCCTCAAAACTCCATAAGCAAAAGATAGGGAAATGCTAATAATAATAATATCTAGCATTTAGTTTATATGCTATCTCATTTTATCCTCACAGTAACCATGTAAAATACATGTTATTGTTATCCACATTTTACAGATGAGAAAGCTGAGACTCAGAAAAGTTAAATAACTTGTGCACAGACACAAAGCCAATAAATATCTAAGACAGAATTCAAAATGTTTATGAATGTGTGAATCTTTTCCACATACAGCTTGGATTGTGTGTGTATTCAAACTGAACATGGCAATTCTAACATAACCTTGCTTGTCTTTGTTCCCTTATGAACTTATTTCTGCTTTCTTCTATTAATAATCTTAATGATCAATACATTTCTTCCTCTTTTAGCATCACTACTCTCCAACTCCACTATCTGGCTGAAAAACAAGGTAAAGAATAGGATTCTGAGACCAAAAGAATATTCAGTAGAGCGTTTCTGATTTTCTTTTATCATTGATCTTTCTGGAGCCCTTTTCATATATTTGCAGGGGTATTAGTGGAAACCTAGACTTCTCTGACCTTTCATGCTTTTGTCTTATCCAGAAGTCCTCATCATTTATTTTCACAAACAATGAAAAATCAAATTTCTACAAATAAGTTGAGTAAAAATATATTGTAACAGTTTCTCAAAATGTCTTGTAATTAATTATTTGAATACCTTCGAGGGGCTCTCTCTCAGCTTTCACTTACACAAGTAGACTGGGTTCCCAATGGACAGTCATCATTGTTAGGCTACAGAGTACCTAGTAGGTGGTCTCACTAGGAGTCCTCACCAATGTACTTCCCATTAACAGTAAGAATACTATCTACAAAACATTTTCCCCATGAATTTTGTGCATACCCTCCCATCAATATTCATCATCTGCAGGAGTGGTCACAAACTTAGAGTATAGTGATTATTAAGATATACACACAACACATGTAATCAAGGCAACTCATAACTCTAGAACTCCAGGGCCTCAGTACCTCTAGTGGAGTCCTCTCTGCAGCTGAATCATCATTTTTTAGGGATAGTTCTTTCTGGGTGGAAGAAATCTCCCTTACACTATTTTAGGAACTAAATAAAATGATAGAATCCATGAACAGTTGTTTTTGGTTCTGTTGACAAGTGCTATACTATAATGATTGCATGACTCGTTTTAGAGGAAATAGGGGAAAATAGGAGTACTTGACTTGAAGTCAAAAGCTATCTCAGTTTAACACTGCAGTTGCTACTTTTGTGAACCTGAGAAAGTCATTGAATCTCACCTCAGTTTCAGCTTCTGGTTGTTGTGTGCATCACCAGAAAGAATTCAGGGAAGGTGTTTTGCAAATGTTGAAAGTACTCTCCAAGTATCAGCACTTGGTTCCTTAAAGACCACTTTAGTGCAAAGGATTCTGTACCATAGGATGATCAAGATTTTTAGTACTGGAGAGAGTCCTTGAGATCATTATGAACTAATCCTCCATTTTATAGATTGGGAAAATATATCCCTGAGAGGTTGAGTGATTTTCTTTAGGTAACCTGGTTAATTTCCCAGAACCCTAGTTTCTCATCTACTCTAGACACTACATTGATCTCTGGAAGCCAATGTCTCCTCTGATTTTAAATAAAAGTTCAGGTCCCCTCCAAGTCACTAAGATCTTCTCTCCTCTCTCTGAAATAGGAACATGCAAGAATCCTCTCACTGATTGAATATATGAGGGGAAAATCACGTTGGTCCATCCTGGGACAAAACACCTAATCAGATGAAAAGACATGGCTGTTTTCCAGAAACTCAAGAATTTTTAATTAAAGGGAACACTTAACTTTGAACATGGATTAGTCTAGGATCAAGTTCAGGCCTTGTCAATCACCTTCCTATCACTTCCTTTATACTACTGTGAAATGTCTTAGTAGGAATAATACAATTTGTCTTGTGCAAATATCAATCAAAGCAGTTGTGGTATAATGGATAGAAATCTGACCTTGGATTCAAGAAAGACCTGGGTTCAAATGATACCTTGGCATATACTGACTTTGGGCAAGTCACTCAATAGTTTAGGCAACTTTCCAAAACTATAAGTTACATACATACCAACCTTCATTGAAATAGAAGAGCCAACTCCTACACAACAGGCAGACTTTTATCTTATTATTTTTTATGTTGAGTTTATTTATTTTCAGTGTTCTACGATCACTACCATATAATTTAGATTATTTTTTCCCCTCCCTCCCCAAGATGGCATGCAATTTTATACAGGTTCCATACATACATTCCTATTAAATACATTTTCACTATAGTCACGTTGTGTAGAAGAACTAAAATGAATGGGAGAAATCATATAACAAACCAACACATAATACAAAAGAAAATGATCTGCTACATTCTGCAATTGAATTTCTAAGTTCTTTCTCTGGGTATGGAAGGCCTTTTGCCTTAAAACACCATTGGGAGGGAGGAGCCAAGATGGCGGAGTAGAAAGACACACATATGCTAGCTCCAAAACCCACAGCCCATAAAATACCTGTAAAGAAGAACTCCCAACAAATTTGGGAGCAGCAGAAGCCACAGAATAATGGAGCGGACGAGATTTCTGTTCCAGAGAGTGCTGAAAAGAGACACCAAAGGTCTGTCACATACCTGACCCGGAGCCGAGCCCAGCCCTGCCTTGGCCCCGAGGCACTGAGAGGAGCAGATCCCAGCAGGCTTTGGGGACAGAATCTCCAGCAGCTGTGCAGGTCCCTCCACCCACAGGTGCTGAAGGTCAGTGAGAGAGTCTCTTCGGCTGGTGGAGAGGGGAGTGGGGTGTCCCCATAACTCAGGCCCCCTCGGGAGGCAGCAGAGGGGGCAGTAGCACACCAGGGCTCCCAAAACAGGCAGGAGCTTGGATACATTGTTGAAGGTCTCTGCATAAACCCCTTGAGGGAACTGAGCCTGTGAGGCAGCCCTGCCCTCACCTGAGCACCTGAACTTAATCTCACACTGAATAGTGGCCCTGCCCCCACCCAAAGCCCTGAGGCTGGGAAGCGGCATTTGAATATCAGATCCAAAGTGCTGGCTGGGCAGATCTGGAGGTGAGGCGGGGGTGGACAGGACACTCCGAAGTCAAGTCACTTGCTGGGAAAATGCCTAGAAAAGGGAAAAAAAAATAAGACCATAGAAGACTACTTTCTTGGTGAACAGGTATCTCCTCCCTTCCTTTCTGATGAGGAAGAACAATGCTTACCATCAGGGAAAGACACAGAAGTCAAGGCTTCTGTATCCCAAATATCCAGAATAAATATTCCATGGGCTCAGGCCATGGAAGGGCTCAAAAAGGATTTTGAAAATCAAGTTAGAGAGGTGGAGGAATAACTGGGAAGAGAAATGAGAGAGATGCAAGAAAAGCATGAGAAGCAGGTCAACACCTTGCTAAAGGAGACCCAAAAAAATGCTGAAGAAAATGACACCTTGAAAAATAGGCTAACTCAATTGGCAAAAGAGGTTCAAAAAGCCAATGAGAAGAAAAATGCTTTAAAAAACAGAATTAGCCAAATGGAAAAGGAGGTTCAAAAGCTCATTGAAGAAAATAGTTCTTTCAAAATTAGAATGGAGCAGATGGAGGCTAATGATTTTATGAGAAACCAAGAAATCACAAAAAAAAAAAACCCAAAAGAATGAAAAAATGGAAGATAATCTGAAATATCTCATTGGAAAAACAGCTGACCTGGAAAATAGATCCAGGAGAGACAATTTAAAAATTATGGGTCTGCCTGAAAGCCATGACCAAAAAAAAGAGCCTCGACATCATCTTTCATGAAATTATCAAGGAAAACTGCCCTGAGATTCTAGAACCAGAGAGCAAAATAAGTATCCAAGGAATCTACTGATCACCACCTGAAAGAGATACAAAAAGAGAAACTCCTAGGAACATTGTGGCCAAATTCCAGAGTTCCCAGGTCAAGGAGAAAATATTGCAAGCAGCTAGAAAGAAACAATTCAAGTATTGTGGAAATACAATCAGGATAACACAAGATCTAGCAGCTTCTACATTAAGGGATCAAAGGGTGTGGAATATGATATTCCAGAAGTCAAAGGAACTAGGACTAAAACCAAGAATCACCTACCCAGCAAAACTGAGTATAATACTTCAGGGGAAAAAATGGTCTTTCAGTGAAATCAAGGACTTTCAAGCATTCTTGATGAAAAGGCCAGAGCTGAAAAGAAAATTTGACTTTCAAACACAAGAATGAAGAGAAGCATGAAAAGGTAAACAGCAAAGAGAAGTCATAAGGGACTTATAAAAGTTGAACTGTTTATATTCCTACATGGAAAGACAATATTTGTAACTCTTGAAACTTTTCAGTATCTGGGTAGACACACACACACACACACACACACACACGGGCGAACACTCACACAGAGAAAGAGAGCACAGAGTGCATGGAATAGGATGGGATCATATCTTAAAAAAATGAAATTAAGAGGTGAGAGAGAAATATATTGGGAGCAGAAAGGGAGAAATGGAATGGGGCAAATTATCTCTTATAAAAGAGGCAGGCAAAAGACTTTTTAGTGGAGGGAAAAAGAGCGGAGATGAGAGAAAAACATGAAGTTTACTCTCATCACACTTGACTCAAGGAAGGAACAAAATACACAGTCATTTTGGTATGAAAACCTATCTTACAATACAGGAAAGTGGGGGATAAGGGGATAAGCAGGGTGGGGGGGATGATGGAAGGGAGGGCAATGGGAGGAGAGAGCAATCTGAAGTCAACACTCTTGGGGAGGGACAGGATCAAAAGAGAGAATAGAAGCAATGGGGGGCAGGATAGGATGGAGGGAAATATAGTTAGTCTTACACAACACGACTATTATGGAAGTCATTTACAAAACTACACAGATATGGCCTATATTGAATTGCTTGCCTTCCCAAAGAGAATGGGTGGGGAGGGAGGGATGAAGAGAAGTTGGAACTCAAAGTTATAGGAACAAATGTCGAGTACTGTTCTTGCTACTAGGAAATAAGAAATACAGGTAATGGGGTACAGAAAGTTATCTGGCCCTACAGGACAAAAGAGAAGATGGGGACAAGGGAAGGGAGGGATGATAGAAGAGAGGGCAGATTGGTGATAGGGGCAATCAGAATGCTCAGTGTTTTGGGGTGGGGGGAGGGGACAAATGGGAAGAATATTTGGAACCCAAAATTTTGTGAAAATGAATGTTAAAAGTTAAATAAATAAATTAAAAAAAAAAAAGACCATTGGGAATTTTTTTAAGTTCTTGCATTGCAATGGAGTTCCAAGTTTAACAGGCAGACTTTTAAAAACTCATGAATATATTCTTCTCTGCTTCTCATTAGCACTTTTGATGAAAGTGGCCATTAATGCTATGAAAGACTATACCCCTCATCAGGAAGAAAGATTGCATTTTATGCAGAAAACCTATGCCCTTGGAACAGAATGAGAATTTCTGGATGTAGGAATCAGTGAACTATTTTTTCCTATGCTTAAAAATAGTCATTTTGTTCCTCACTGACACATTGGAAATATTTTTTTTTGGACAGGGGAGTTATGGGTAAGAATAGGAGAGCTCAGGATCAACAGTTATAAAATGATATAGCCCTCCCCCCATCCCTCCTTGTTGTTGAAAAGACAACTGGCTAATGAAACACTTTACAACTTCTTGGTCAAAGACTGTGGAAACCACAAGGTTTCCTCCTCAGACTCCCTGATCTGAACATTACTTTTTGGTTTCCCACCCCTGGTAAACTCCGTGGGGTCTGCTATTTTGCCCCCGCAGCTAGAGCTCATTCATGGTTACTGTCTGCCCTTCACAATATCCAGCTCAGGCATGGTTTTCTCATCAGGTGGCTGGTGTGATGAGAAGAACCAGAACCCATTCTCTCTATCACCCAGGGCTTACCTCAAGTGACTTCTCAGTAAGTAATACTTGATTCATTAGAGTACCTTTGGGGAAACACAGCAGGGTGTCATTCTTCCTGGTGTTTGACATTTAACAGTTTAATTAAATTTTTCCTTAGGGGGCAAAGCAACCAAGACAAACTTTTCTACTAAATAAAAAATGTCACTTTAAATGCAACAAGCCTACACTGCGATGCTACCAGCATTTCCATTTTAGTCAGATATTGAAAGGGGACCTGACTGAACACATGAGGTGGAACAATGTCTGATTTCCAATAAGTGACACCTTTCTTTACTGAATTCCTTGCCTTACTGGACCATGGTACATTTTATTGCTTCATTATTCCATCAAATTACTAAAACTGGATATTTAGAGTTGGTCATCCCTAAAAGCCTGCTAACTTAATAAAGCAAGGCCCCTGAAATTGTCAAGATAATAACGATAGTTATTGTTCAGTTGTGTCCTGTTCTTTGCAGCCCCTTTTTGGGTTTTCTTGGCAAAGATGCTGGAGGGGTTTGCCATTTCCTTCTCCAGTTCATTTTATAGATGAGGAAACTGAGGTGAACAGGGTTAAGACTTGCCGAAGGTCACAGAGACAGTAAATATCTGAGGCCAGACTGAAATTCAGGCAGAGTCTTCCTGACTCTATGTTTAACACTCTATATCCACTGCACCATCTAGCTGCCCAATACTACAGTAAAAGTAGTACCTGAAATGATCTCACAGCACTTTGCAAGATATTATTATCAAAATGACTGGCAGTTAGAGAGCTGAGAAATAAAAATATCTTTCTACAAATAGTGCAGCTTCTTTTCTTAAATGAAGCAATGATTAGAATTAGGCAGATGTCTGATTCTCTAATGAGAGATCTCAGCACCTTTTGGACAGTAAAAGTAAGAATGAATATTCTTAATGTTTATTGAAGAAGTGAGTGAATGAATGTGATATCAAGTAAAGCTTTATCCTGCCTTCAAAAGGTTTCCTATTTAAGGAAGTCATCACAAACTGCACTAATTAAGACAAACAAGAACATACAGGCACTACTTTTGGCTTGTTTTGTTTTTGTTTTTACTTTTTAAAGTCCTCTTTGGGCTGTTCCAGACTTAATAATGACATGACTTTAACTAATAATTATGTTGAAAGAAAAGAAACAAGGTTCTCTTTGAAGTTTTGCTTCATTCATTCCAATATCTTTGGGCAGAAAACAACTTCTCTCTTTTTCTGTTCCCCTCCCACTCTAGTGGATTTATATTAAGTGTAGTGCTTATTCGCTATATTGGCAAAGATTTATGTAAAAGCAAGAAAGGAGATGATGAATGGGTAGAAATATGTAGTCTCTAGCAACTCTGCCTAACCAAATCAGTTAATGTCATAAAATGCCTTAATGGGTTTTCAAGAATAAATACTTTCTATGGCCATTATTGGTTTTAAGGCAATCAATAAGTAGTCCCTTGGTGTAATTAAGGGATATGGGCATCGGCAGAGTAAAGGTCTAATGGTTTTTTGAGAACCACAGTTTAGTATATCTACCCCCCCCACACCTTTTTTTCTTTTCCTTTTTTTTTTTTTGCAGAGGCATCTTTTAGGGGTTAAGAGATCTTTCCAGTGTGGTTAAAATAAATACTAAAAAAACCCTTTAATAGACCAATCCATTCTATTCATACCATTCTCTAGAGAATTCACACATAGAACCACTTTACCATATCAAAATAAAACTCAAGTATTATAAATGAAGCCCATGTAAAGGGAAAATTCATTCATTCATTCGTTCATTCATTTATTATTCAACGATTTTTTTTGAACACCTACTACATGTATAGTATTGTGCTAGGTAACGTGGAAGATACAAACAAAAAGAATGCATGACCTCCACACTCAAGGAAGCTACAATCTAATTAGGATAGCAGATCACATGTCCATGAAAAGTTGAAAACATCATTAAGGATAAATAATAGTACAAAATGATAATGTTCTAAATATAAAAAAAAGCAGTGTGGTCTTCAGTGCCAAATAAGTGGCACAGACTGCTATACATTCTGTGAAAGAGATCCTTGTGGGTTTGGAGAGCCAAGCAGTCTTCATAGAAATGAGGTATGCCTTAATCAGTGCTTAAGATTGGTTGTTTTATCCTGTTACAAATGGGGAAATTGTGTGAAACTGATGAGCTGAAAACTGACTGGGGGAGACGTGGTAGAAGTAATATCAATCAATCAATATTTGTTAAACACTTACTATATGCCAGACATTGTGCAAAGCAATGGGGATACAAAAAGAGGCAAAAGACAGTCTTTATTACCCTCAAGGAGCAGACAATTTATTGCGGAGCTTACATCTGATAAAATACCTGACTATAATCAAGGCTTGTTTTTCCTAAAAGGTGATGAAATCATCCTTTAGATTTAATTGATCTAGGGAAGTAAAATACAAACCATTTACATAGTTTCCTAATTACTACATACAAAAGCCCAGAGAGGGAAGAATCTGTGCCTCCTCAGGTTTCTGACTAGTGGACCATCACAGCAAATATAGAAGCAGGAGAGATGCTCCCAAGTGAATCATTATTATATCCTTGTCTAAAGTCATTTTCTTATTATAAAGTGAACCTCCTTTTGTTAAATGTCAAATGGTCTACAAGTATGTCACTTCATTCCAGTCTCAGCTCATGAAATGACAGAATAGCCCAAGTCAGGTCTGGACTAGAATATCAGATAAATATAGTAATGGGGGGCAAGAGAGATTGGATAGGGATAAAGTGAGAATTAGCAAGCCATTTGGGAAAACTTTTTAGTAGTGCAAGTATTATTAGGGGACAAGGTCTTACCCTGGAGTGTTATTGGTGAAGCTAGAAACAAAAGCAAGTCATTAGGAAATGTAATGAAAAAAGTGTCAAAAGAATTTGGTGATTGCTCTGATATGGAAGAGTCAGAGATGACTTTGAGATTTTGATCCTGTGTGACTAAGGGAATGAAGTACATTGATAAAAATAGGGAAATAATGATAAAAATAGGGAAATCAAGAAGGGAAACCAGTAATTGAGGGGAGGGGGAAGGTGAAAATGTATTTTTTTTTTTGGCAGGTTGAGTTTGAGGTGACAGAAGGATGTCTAAATGGAAATGTCTGTCAGACAGATGGGTATTCAGTTAGACTATAGGAGAGATCAGGTCTGACAATGCAGCTAGGGGAATAATTTGCATCCAGGCAGTATTTGAACTGTGTTCTTTTGGGAAGACAATGTAAAAAGAATGGCAGCAGGCCAAGGTCTTTGAAAGATATCATAATATAAAAGTAGTAAAAAAGAAAGATACTCTAGATAGGACCTGAGTTTGAACTCCTCCTCTGCCATTTAGCATCTGTGCAACCTCGGGCAAATTTCCATACCCTTCCTTGTCCTCCATTTCATAATTTGAAAAATAAGTGAGTTGGACAGAGTGGTGTCTAAGGTCCCTTTCAGCCCTAAGTCGATGATCCTAAGCTCCTAGGATGAAGCCTTGGGGTAGGTACGGCTAAGGCTGTGGGACTCCAAGTAGGAAAGTGACCAGTGTGGAGATCTCAAAGATACCAGGATGTAAAGAGGAGAGGTGCTGACAGTGCTCGTGCTGGAGATAAGCCAAAGAGAATGAAGACTGAGAGAAGACTACCTTGTTCCTAACTGAACTCAGTGGTTCTCCATCATTCTAGTCACATAGGGAGAGAACTCCTCTATGATGTTCTGAAGTCTTCCTTCAAATCAGCCTTAATACAGAAACTTTTCCTCTTGAAAATAGCCTGAAAAGGGATCAATAATCAATGGTAAATATGAAATCTCTTAGCTGGATGATTATTTTAAGTGCACTTGACTTCCCCCCACCCCCACCATGGCAGCATAGAATCCTTCACCTCAAACCTTAGAAACTGACAATCACAACCACTTCAGACTATCTGGAGTTGAAAGAGGCTTAGAAATGAATAAATTATAATCTTAAAACTTTCCATTTTCAGGGTAAGGGTAGCACAAATCTTTTGATTTTGTTTTTTTCCAAATGAGTCTCCATTACCCAAACGTGTATTATTCAGGCATTAGCCTCCCCCACCACAAAAGTAATAAACCCTTTACTGTTAATTGTGGTGCACAAAGTAATTCACAGGCTCCTTTCTTTTCTGAGCTGTTGCAGCTTCCAAGTTTCCTTTTCCTTCCATTCATCACTACTAGTAAGTTGGGGATTGTGTAGTAACCTCCTTTGTCTAACACTGCCCTGTCCACCCTCCCTAAAGGTTTTATGTGGACAGGTGTTCTGATGAGCCAGAGCCCTGGGATGGGGGAAGGAAAAACCGTTTTGACTATTAGAACTCTTTTTTCATTTTTGTTCTTTTTGTACCAGACCTTTGTTTTCATTGGCAGTGGTGGAGAACTCCCTATGAGGAAATATCCTTTACTAAGGCAGATCAGTACCTGCTTAGCAATCTATAGTCTTAACTACCTGAGATTTGAAGAGTTTAAACTATTATACTTAACTCAAAGGAATAAATCACCAGTGGTGGAATTATAAGCATCTGTGAGTGGGGGTAATATTTTTCAGAAGGAAGACTTGCTCAGCTAATTTCCTCTTCTGTTTTAACAAAATAAAAAGTCCTTCATTTTTAGTAGGGTTTTGAAGACTGTAAAATGATTAACATACATCAGCCCATTAGAGATGATATATGTGAACACATAGAACAGAAGTTCAGAGATAGCATAACATCATTGATTTGAAGTTATGAGGGACTTTAGTGACCATCAAGTCCAACCTCTTTATTTTTATTAATGGGGAAACTAATTCACAGAGAAGTTTAGTAACTATTCTGGGCTAGTGTCTGAGTAGTTTTTGAACCCCGGACTTCTTTAATACAAGTCCAATCAATTCTCTATCCACTCTTCCCTGTTACTTCTTAGGTTAAGTGACAACACAGACAATATAGCACAGCTAAGTACCTATAGGTAACATTTGAATCCAGGACTTCAACATGGCAAGTCTAAAATTCTACCCACTACACCATGCCAAGTTGCCTCTGGACACAAGGCAGTCCCCTCCAGGTATAACCTGCTGCTGCTGCTACTACTGCTGTTTGTCTTTTGTTCTGAAAGAAGACCATGACACCAGGGAGGTGATGCCAATGACATGCAAGTGAATTGGATTTAAGTGAGGGAGGGCTGTGCAAAGTCACCTGCCTTACTTTCTCCTTCAGAGTCATCTGGGTCCAGTGGTCAGATATAAACCAGGACAACTGGAGATGGCTCAGGATGCAGTGGAGGACCTTGGCCTTTTCAAGCTAAGAGTATAGCCTAGCTCTAGAGCACAGGAAAAAACACATTTACGGGTACTTTCTGATACTTGTTGGTACTTTCGGGGAGGGAGGAAAACATTTCCCAGTGGTGTTTTGTTCGACTCCCATAGACTAGTAATATAGAAACAATCTTTACACAAAAACAGCATTTCCATGAAATGAAACTTTTACTCATTTTGAATTGTGGTTTTGTGATAGGAGCCAACTTGAAGAATTTCATTTTTAGAGATGCTATATATCAACTTCATCCTGGGAGTCAGTTGGTTGCTTGTGCTAAATGTCAGTCATTCGATTTACATTCTGACATGGGTTTATTAACTTTTTATTTTATAACCATCTTCAAAATTCTTTTCTACTTATGGTCAAATTAAATTTCCTCAGCAGTGATGGGGCTGTTACAACTTGTGGATAATAAGATGATAGAAACTTAGTTGAAAGTAAGCTGAAAGTTAAAGACAATGAAGTACATTGTTGTTCAGTTATTTTTTCAGTTGTGTCAGAGTCTTTGTTTGGGAGTTTTCTTGGCAAAGATACTGAAGTGGTTTGTTGTTTCCTTCTCCAGCTCATTTTATAGATAAGGAGACTGAGGCAAACAGGATTAAGTGACTAGCCCAGGGTCACACAGTTAGTAAGTGTCTGAGGCTTACTAGAGAAGGGGAGTCTTCCTGACTCTAGACCTGGCAGTCTATCCACTGAGCCACCTACCTACCTCCATGAAGTATAAAATATGGAAAGGACAACAACAAAAACCAAGCAAACAAACAAACAACAATATTGATGCCCTCAAGTTCAAAGTTCAATTAGTAGAGAGAGTGATCTAGAAATTACAGTGTCAGAGCTGGAAGGGGCCTTAGGGATAATGTCATCCAGCCTTCTCATTTCATAGATGAGGATACTGAGGCCCAGAGAATGGAACTACCTGCTCAAGATCACCCAACTGATTAATGGAAAAATGAGGACTTTAGTGGGGAAGAGGGAGAAGGAGAGAGGAGTGGATGACCTCACTCCTAAAAGTTTTAACTTAAATTTTCTTCCTTTGCCACACATCTAAGAGGAAAAAAAAAAAGATGCTGCTCTATAATATGCCAGGAGATATCAAAGGGGTGTCCCCTTGAGCTCATTGTTGGGAGGAGGTTGGTGGTTCCAAAATCATTCTTTCCACAGAAGTCGAAGTATGACTCAGATTGCCAGAACAGGACTGGAGCCTCTCAGAAGCTAGCTTCAGAAGAGAACTTTTTCTCTTCTGAAAAGGAGGTTAAACTGCTTTGGCATCGTTTATCATTTCCTCCAGGCAAACCATATTTTGGAGAATCCCCCAAAAGTCTTGAAGTGGAAAGAAAGCACAGAAATTACATGCATTTTGTATTGGTTTTTATCTGACTGTTGCAAGATGCATGTAAATCCTCCACTGGCCCTTTCTCTAAAATAAATGTACTTGTCAAAAGAAGGTCACATAAATTCTCCCCCCCCCCCCATTCTTTTGCAGTATGTTAGACAAATGTATACCTTTACCCTGAGAACTTTCAAATAAGCGCATAGACTTCCATCACCTGAAGAACATAATTCAATTCAAAATGAGGAAACAAGTGTGAGTTTAGACATCATCACATTGAATACAAAGGCTCCTGCAAATGTTTGAAGAGAGGATCACCCAAAGCACCAGCAGGAGGTTTTTGGTCTCAGTTTCCTGCAAACTCTGCATATGAGAAATGAATGAAAACTCTTCCAAGGTTTTATGTTCTGAGTAATCCTGAGGTCTTTGGCTGCAACAACCCATGAAGCAAAGAAAAATACAGAATGGCCTTTGGGACAGGATGGCCCCCTTTTTGCTTTTTGCAGGGACATTAGCAGAGTGGAGGAAAAGGGGAGCAGAGAGTAATAAGGATCACTCGGTTTTTAGAGCAGCTGTGTTCTGATGATACCTTGGCATCAGTGGGTGACAAATTAAGCTGCAAACCTGACAACTGTATTATTGACCTCTAGTATATGAAAAGATATTTCCTCCCAGGTATAGTAACTTCTTTTTCAAGCTTGAAAGATTTAACATACATTTAAGGTCAGATGTTAAACATTGTGCTTTTAATATTATGTGGGTACTTGGAAATAAGTTTGGCTGACCTTGGATCCTATACTTTGTGTTACAGGCAGAGTCTTGTGAATGTAAATCCATTTGGTGATGGGCCCAGATTCCTTTATTGTAGTCATTTCTTTTTCTTGGGTGAGAATCACAGCAGAGGAAAAGGAAAAAAATGCTTGAATAGCCATATTGGAGCTGATTATTGGGGGCTATATGTATGTTTCCAATTGTGAAAGTCACGGTTCAGGTATATCCTAATTAGGTAAAAAAGAGTGAAAATCATCCTTTTAAGATTCAGATCTCACATATTTCTGAGGTAGGAGACTTGCCTTTTTTGTTTACTCCTGAGCAACTAGCATCAGTTTGTGCTCCTCAGTCTAAGGCCAGGGTGTGACAATTTTTCTCTTGGTGAATTTGTATTCTACCAAATGTTGACACACCCATAAGTGGTTTTGGAAAACAGATCTTTATTTAATTGGAATTGATTAACTGTTGTCTTGCACTGCTTTAATACAGTACTCTAGGCAGGACACCATGATCCCATTCTAGTGTTCAACCAACACAGAAATGTCAGAACTCACCTAAAGGGATCCAATGTACCCTTTTTTGTTGTTCAGTTGTGTTGGGCTCTTTGTGACCCCATCTGGGGTTTTCTTGGAAAAGACAGTGTGCTGATTTGCTATTTCCTTCCGCAGTTCATTTTACAGAGGAGGAGTTAAGAGACTTGTCCAAGGTCACACCTAAAGCCAGATTGGAAGATGAGTCTTCCTGACTCCAGTGTGCCACCTAGCTGTCCTCCATGTTTCTTAGGAATCAGAATTGTGATACACTGGAATAAAAACATAGAATCTAATAGCTGGCAGGAACCTTTAAGGCTACTAAGCCTAACCCATTCCTAGTGAAGGGTCCCTTTTGCAACAAATGACCGCTTGTGTCTAAACTCTGCCTCAAGACCCCAGCGAGGAAAACCTCTCATTCAAGTTAGCTCTTCTTTGGCTTCCTTTAAGTCCCAACTAAAATCCTACCTTCTACAGCAAGCCTTCCCTAACTCATCTTAACCTGGTGCCTTCCCTTTATTTCCTATTATTCTTATTAATTAATTAATTCTTATTAATTATTTCTTATTCATGCTGTATATAGCTTGTCAAATACAAATATGCTTGTGTATTTTCTTCCTCATTACATTTTAAGTTTCTTAAGGGCAAGAGCTGTCTTTCTCCTCCCTTTACCCCCCCGGCCCTTAGTACTCTCTCTGGTACATGGTAGATATTTTTGTTGTGGCTGTTTTCTCAGTTGTGTCTGACTCCTGGTTTTCTTGGAACGACACTAGAATGCTTTGCCGTTTCCTTCTGCAGGTCATTTTACAAATGAGGAAACTGAGATAAACAGGATTAAGTGACTTGTCCAGGGTCATATCATTTAGTAAGTATCTGAGGCTAGATTTGAACTCACAAAGATGAGTGTTTCTGACTCCAGGGCCAACAATCTATCCACTGGGCCACTAGCTGACTAGTAAAATTAGACACACCAGTAGGGAGTTCCCAAACTATGATGTTGAGTGGCTTAGAGTGGGTAAAGCAAGCATGTGCATAAGGGAGTGTCCTAGATATTCCCCTACAAATAAGGTAGCATTGCCATCTGTTCAGACCTTAGGGTGAAACTTCTATAAAAAGGAATTGAGACAGGGTAGCTTATACTATGCCTGGTCATAGCCTTAGCACTGGATGTTATTACATGGCATTATTCTTTTATTCATAGGATGTCTTTCCAGTATCTGAACTGTGTGTGAGGACTTGTAGCTGATCAGACATCAATCTGAATAATTCTTTCCAACGTAAGTATTCCCAGTGTGTTTGGTTTGAATATTCTCCGAGAATAAATTGTAATTTGTCCCAGAAATCTAGAAGTACTCATTGTAAAGCTATGCCTACCTCACCACACACTTATTTAAGGGTATTTGATATGCCTGAAAAAAAAATAAAATGAATGACAAAAATCCACTGTTCTAAGTTAATAAAAGTTAGACGGAAAAGACCAGAGAGTATTCTCTAGGGTCCTGACCCTGTTGCAATTCACAGTTTAAGACATGCTGAAGGGATCCTGAGTGGAAAAAAAATTTAAGAAGCCCTGGTCTAGGTGACCATGTGTGAATGCTTCTAACTTACCTATTACAGCTACCTTAAAAATAAGGCATTCATGTTAATGGACTGAAGAAAACAAGTTATCTTGCTATACTCTGGTATCTTTTCTAGATGCAGTGGGTGTGAACCATTTCTTTATGGGGACTCTCTTTTACTGCTGTTGAAAAGTGGAGGCTTTGAAAAGATTTTATTTGTATTCCATTTTGTATGGAATTATACAGTTGTATGGAATTATAATAAAAATCTTTCAGGTCCAATATTAACAATGTAGTTTGCGATTGCCATTGGTTGTTGTGGCACCTATCACAAAACCCATAAGTAAAATAAAAAGGTATTGAATTTCAAAATTCTGGGCAAAATATTTTCTCCCTGATGGGCACATTTCCCTGCTACCTATCACAGCAGTTAGGTGCTTTTCTTAAAGCTTTTCTTGGGATTGCCTTGTGCAAATACAAACAGTAAAACAAAAGGTACTAAATCTCCCAAAGTCCCAGGTACACCACTCTGTCATAGCATACTCACTACATATCCGAAGAACTGAAAGCTGGTGTTAACTCAGACTCTTCTAACCAGCCCAAACTATTCCACAGTATGAGGCAGGTGGCTTGACAGACATTATAGGTTGTGACTTATCTCCTACTCCACTCACATCAAATTTCTTCTTAGAAATCAAAGCCCAAACAAAAGGTAAAAGACAACAGCAAGAAAACTTACAGTCACATAAATTGAATGGATTCGGGAGACACAAAGCCCACATTTTCTTCCCTTATCTCTTCATTTTGTGCTCTGGTATTAGACTTTTTTCCCCTTATACTTTTTGAACCAATAGTGCTAGTTTCTTTCTCTCAGGAAGCTTTTGGGATAATAACAAGGACCTATAGAGAAAGAGTGTGAGGGCTACAATGTGCTTTACATAATCTCATTTGACCCTCCCCAGCATTCCTCTGTCTATTGTCAGGATGCTGACATCTAATCATGCCTTGCAGTAAAGGGACTGTCTTGGGAAAGAGTCTTCAGGAATGCATGCAGCTTTCACTTGCCCTGAGGCAGGAACTCCTCACCAACCAACTCTCCAGTGGTGTGGCTTGTGCCTGGACCTCAGAACAACTTGACATCATGATCATAGACTCAAGACCTCCTTGGAGATGCACCTATACATACAGATACATCTTGTTTTTTATCACATGAGGGCAGGCAGCACACCAAACATGTAGACATGCTGATACAAATGAAAGGTGGTGAGACTCATAAGCCAGAGGCACAATAATTGAACAGGCTGTCATATGTGATTGACAGAATAATATTATGCCATAAGAAATGATGAACTCAATGATGTTGGAGAAAACATGGATAGACTTGTACATAACAATGAAGAGAGAAATAATCAAAACCAAGAAAATTTGTACATAGTAACAGCAATATTGTTTTAAAAACAACTTTGAGCAAATAGGTCATTTGGACTGTTATAAATATCTAAAGTAACTACAAGGGACTTATGAAGGAAGATACTATCTGTATCCGGAGAAGGAACTGATAAATAGAAGTATACATAGAATGATTTTATGTGTGTGCGCAAGTATGTATGTATATGTGTGTTTTTGTCTCTAGGTTGTTATCTTTAGGGGGAAGGAGAAGGGAAGGAAAAGAGAAAAAAAGAAATTTACATGATAACTTTATTATATATTTCAAAGGAATAGACAGTTGTACATAATAGATTTGCAATTTCATGTGCAATCATCTTTTTTATTACACTGTGTTATGAAAATGCTTCTTTGATTTCATAGATTAAAAATAAAATTAAAGAACATTGTGCTGCCTCCTCATAATGAAGATCTATCTGCTCTCTCTGCCCTTGCACTTGATTGACTGATCTATTCTTTTGGTTAGGAACTGAGAGAGACAACAAAAGAACACTGGATTGGGAGTCAGTGGACTAGGGTTTAGATCCTACCTCCATCATTTACTGTGACCTTGGATAAGTCACTATTATCAGAGTCTCAGTTTCCTCATTTGTAAAATGAGGAAGTCAGTGGTCTCTAAGTTTCATCCACTTGTACTCTTTGGTTCTATGACTTTAAAACACCACCACCATCAATGGTCACATTGCCTTTTTTTGCTTAAATGAGCTGATTAAATGTAATCCCAGTACAGGTGTGATGGCATCTAGTGTCTTTTTCCCTATTATGTCCCTTGCTGGGTTCACACCCTGGAGGTTGGTACTATAAGCTTAATTATGCCCATTATACATATGAAGTAACAAGGACTAAAAAGTGGTTACTTTCCTGAGGTGGTGAATTGGGTAGCAGAGAATCTAACTCAGGTATTCTGGTGCCATTTCCAATGTACTAAGCTCCCTGAGATGGTTGGCCTTGTAGTATATAGCACCTGACAAGCTCATAAAGTATACAAATTTTCTAAAGCAAAAGAACACAACATAAATAAAATACACAGTAAGCCAATATAGCCATATTATACAATGGAAGAAAAAGAAAACAGTGTGAGGAATTTTAATAACCTACATTTTCAGAACACTTGCCAATTTCCAAAGTGGTTTTGCTTTCGTCTGGTCATTTTAGGAGAAACTTTATGGAACAGCAGTGCCTGGGAGAAGCTGGCATTGGGAGGCTTATTCTATTTGTTGATCCCCCACAACATACACACACACACACACACACACACACACACACACACACACACACTCACTCATTTTAACACCTGATTGTACTGCTCACCAGTTCAACTAGAGGACATTAGTTGAGACAGTCGAGCTGTCCAAAATGCCCAAGGACAACTGAAACATGGCTGGAGTTTAGGTCTGAGTATAAATGTCTTATTAATTATTTATTATTAAGCTTATTTCAACTTCTAATATTTGCTTTCAATATTTACCCAAATATGTATACATTCAAACATTCAAAGCTCTCTAAGTTTCAATTCCCTTCTATTCAGAAATGTTCTCCTGATAAACAGCTCACTTTACTCACCATCAGTTCATACAAATTTTCCAAAGCTTCTCTGAAACCCTCCCCTCCATCATTTCTTACAGTATAATATCAATGTCACTTGTCACTTCCCTGAAAACACTGGATTCATTCCTAATTTTCCAAACTTAAATATATTATTATATGTGTAATATATGTATAATAATAAAACAGTTCAGGCAACTAAGTGGTTCAGTGATAGAATGATAAGCCTAGAGACAAATATGTCCTCAAATATGACCTCAGACATTTACTAGCTATGTGATCCTGGACAAGACATTTAACTTTGCCTCAGTTTCCTCAACTTTAAAATGGGAATAAAGCACCCACATCTTAGGGTCTGATCATCAATTGAGGTAATATTTATAAAGCACTTAGCATAGTATCCAATACATAGTAGATACTATATGATCCCTTTCACACCTCACCTTACTCATGTGTAGTACTCAAAATACACATGAAATTTATTCAACATGGGGAACTCCCTATATGGATACTCACTTCACCAATGAAGATTGGAGGATGTCTGTGACTTTGTTATCTTATGCAGATGCACAAAGAGGTTCCATGACTTGTTCAGGGTCACATAGTTAGGGAGTATCAGAGTCTAAATTTGAGCACAGATTTTCCTGCCTTTAAGGGAAGTATGCTATCCATTACACCATATCCCTATCTGTACAATAATATGATCATTAGGAATTATTTTTTTTTTCAGGTATTATTTCTTCGACACAGAAAGTAGACACTCCCCAAATCCTCTTCAAAGGTTTAATGATTTCTTCTGATTAAAAGAAATCAGCAAAACAGAGTGACTTTATCATACTTGGCACACAACCTAGTTCAGGCAGTCACTTGGAATTTAAACGTAAGAGTAGAAGGTCTTCCTGCACCCCTTGAGCTCCTTTAACTTTGATACAATATGGTTCAAATTATTTTTTTGACCTTCATACAGCCCACTCAGAGACTAATGACAAACTAATTACAGACATCTCCACTTCATAGAGCACCAAGCCACCGAGACTTCAACATGAGATGTAACCTAGGACCATTTGCTGTAGCCTCGATGAGGTTCTCTGACTGCTGGTGGCCTCCATAGGTGATTTGGAAACCAATGAGGGCGCACATGACTTTCTAAGGCTGTGCCCCAGTTGATTAGTGGGTTTCTTAGCACTTATCTGTTGATGAGGGGGGCAGATAGTTGCAATTACAAAGGTAGTTTGAAATATTTCCAGGTTTTTTCTCCCCACAAGCCATACAGAAGGCAAACTCCGTGATGTGTAGAGCAGAATCACTATTTTCCACTCTGTTTTATAATTCCTTTTAAAGCACAGAGAGACAAACAAATCATTAGCCCATTCAAATGTGGTTTTGGATAGAAATAGCAACGGATGCTTAATCCTTACCAGCCAGCCAGAAAAGCATCTGTTCAAGAGGGTATAGTGATTTATTTTTATTAGATCAGGAAGAGAGAATCAATAGGTGGAACCAGTCCTGCAAATTAGCATTTGTCTTCAGGTTCACTGCCTAAAAGTAGTAAGGCTCAGTCTAAAATGACACTTAAATACACTGAATCCTTGATACAATACTGCTGTCTCTGAGGTCCAAGCAAGGGGGTCATTTTTATGAGTGTATAGTATTATCATGAGATCCTTGGGGATCTTCAGTGACATACTTGATTGGATGGGGATCTTGGAAGAATAATCTTGTACTGAATTCTGAGTATTACTTACAGGATCTGCTGTTGTATTGTAGCGATTGGGAAAGGCAGTGAATCTGTGATTCATAGATAGATAACTATAGATATAAATAGATATAATATATTTTATATAATATAAATTGTATATTACACAACATTTAATGGATTTATATATAATATAGTTATGTATTATAATGGTTTCTATAATATATAATACATAATATAATGTATACATATATACTTTATATAGACATCTACATATCCACATGTGTATGCATTTATAAGACAAAAATATGTACATATTACATATATAGCATGTAATATATATTATATACATACATATATCTATATATACAGAGTTATATATATAAAATATACATATATAATACATATTATGCATTTAATAATATATCCATAGCATATGATTTAAATGTAGATGTATATATATAATATATACATACATATATGTAGATACAGATACAGATACATATATAGATACAGATATAGATGTAGATACAGATATAGTAGCTCCCTGGATGAGGAAATTCCTGGTTCTTAATAATTGTTAACGTTTATGCAATATTTTAAGTTTTACAAAGTGCCTTATGTACATTATCTCATTTGAATCTCTCATCAGTCCTATATAGTAGGCCCTGAGCAAATATTCAACTGATACTGAAGATGAGATTAAAGGTAAACTGCCTCTGGTCACACAGCTAGAATGCTATCTCACAAATGAGGCAATATTCAAACTAAAGTCTTCATCACACTCAGTCTCTCTCTCTCTCTCTCTCTGTCTGTCTCTCCCCCCACCCCTGTGTCTCTCTCTCTCTCTGCATGCACACACACACACCATATATATATATATATATATATATATACATGCATCAGAAACAATTCAATTGTTTAACTTTGACATACAGAATCTAAAAGAAACTTCTGCAAACTTGTAAACGCAGTCAATATCCACAACTGTAAAAGTAAAGCGCATTTTAACAACACAAAAAGGAAGAACAAATTTTAAATGGGAAACATTCAATGGCAATATTGATCATTATATCAATGAAGACCCATTTGGGAATAGGATTTCTGTGGAGAATGCTAACGCTCTAACTGATAAATTATGTTAGACTGTAACAGGCTGAAGCCATACTTGGAAAAGTTACTTTTCCATCCCTTACTCTTTTTATCCTCCTTCTCTGTGTCATTACCTCTCTGTCAAGAGGTGGTTAATATGCTTCACTATAAATCCACTGGAGATATATGATTGGTAACTGGAGATCTTTCATATTTGTATTCCATTACAATCTTGCTGTCTTGTATAAGTTGTTCTCTCAGTTCCGTTCACATTACTTACGTTAGTCCATGCTATCCAGGATTCTTAAAAATAGTCTTTTTTGTTATTTCTTACAGCTCAACAATACTCTATTACATCCATATGCCACAACTTAGATTCTATGGTATTTTTCCCCTTTTTCTCACTTCCTTTTACCCTATCAGGTTCAGGAAATGTTTTGCTTTTGCTTTTTCCCTCCCTAATATACTTTTTCTTAAACTGGTCCTGCTTCTCATCCCCACTGGCTTCTCTGTGGAGTCTGATTAATTTCTTTACCAAACTGATTATGTTTCTGCATGTGTTCAACCATTTTTTTGTCCACTTTGAAGAATGAAGTTTATCTCTGTCCTCTCCCTGAAACTTTTATTCTATGTCCGCATCTACTTTTTATGCACCCCAGTTCTGAAAAATAGCCAGTTCTATTCCCCCTACTCTGTTCCTTTCTATATTAGTATATTCTTTTTACTCTTCCTTCTATTTCTCCTCTTAAAACCACCAGAACAGATGGTTCTACCCCTAAGTGTTCTGTTTTTCTTATTTATCTCTTTCAATACACTTTAGAGACACTAAGATTTTGAATGGCCACTTTTTCCTTCTCTCTCATTAGAATATTAGCACTAGATTATCATAGTTTCTTAGAATTGTTTAAAGAAATTCATCTTTCTAGTTTTCTACTGATTGTTCTCCTTGTACTTCAAAATTCCTAGTCATCTCTTATCTTGGAATAAATAAATTCTTGGAATCCCTTTATTATCTTAAGATAATAGGTCAGGTCAGGTCTTCATGGGGCACCTGAATTTTACTACTTTTAGGGTTCTAGTAGTAACCCTGAAGGTCACTGGAATTCTTTATACTGTTGCTCATAATTCCTGACCAATGTACTTTCTCTTAATTATAAGATAGATAATTAGTTAGAAAGACTATTTACTAAGTAGATATAGTAAGAATCTTTGTTACAGAAGCGTCTCCAAAACTGAGGGAGCATTCTTCCTTTCCACACACCAGGTTTGTGAGGAGAATGGGCTCAAATTTAGTGAGCACATTTGTCTAAAGGGTAAATTCATAACTGCTGATCATTGGAAGTCCTTTTCTCGCTTCTGGGAATTCTAATGAAGTTCCCCTTAGGTGTAACACTCTTCTAAGTTTTAAAAGTCAGTGCTGTACAGAATTTTGAAGCTGCCTTCCCTTGGTGTGTTCCTTAACTTCATATGCATTTGCCTTTGCCAGTCCCTGTGGTTCTGGGGATCCTGCTATAGATGTCAATGAGAACTCCAAATCTTTCAATTTTTTCAAGTACACAAGTTCATGGAAGGGTGGGAAAGATTAAATACTTATTCCCCATGACCCTTTGTAAAATTCATGTAAATTTAATTACTTTCAGTTTTCAACATTTGCTTCCACAAAATTTTGAATTTTAAATTTTCTCCTGATCTTCCCACCACCTCTACCCCAGGACAGTGTGTATTTTGATTGTTCTTTCTTCCAATCTGCTCTCCCTTCTATAACACCCCTCCCTTAGCCCCTTCCCTTCTAATTTTCTATACTCCATTGCTTATCTATCTTATTTATTAATTGCACTTAAAAACAGCCTCTAAAATTCATTTTTAAAGCTTTGAGTTCCACATTCTCTACCCACCCCTACTCACCCACCCTCATTGAGAAGGCAAGCAATTTGTTGAAGCTTATACATGCAAAACACCTCCATAGCAGTGATGTTGTGAAAGACTATATCTCTACCTTGTCCTGCTCACCATTTATTCAGTTCTCTCCTTTGACCTGTCCCTCTACCAAAGTGTTTGCTTCCAATTACCCTTTTCCTCAATCTGCCATCCCTTCTATTATCCTCCCTCTCTTATCCCCCTCCCCTCTGCTTTCTTGTAGGGTAAGGTAAACTTCCATCCCTACTTGAGTGTGTATGTTATTCCCTCCTGAAGTCAAATCCAATGAAAGAAAAGATCACTTATTCCCTCTCACTTTCCCCTTCTTCCCCTCCATTGTTAAAGCTTTTTCTTGCCTCTTCTATGTGAGATGATTTACTACATTCTACCTCTCCCTTTCTCTTTCTCTTAGTACATTCCTCTCGGTCCTTAATTTTAATTTTTTGGATATCATCCCTTCATATTCAGATCACTCTGTGCCCACCTCTCTCTCTCTCTCTGTATATATATATATATATATATATATATATATATATATATATATATATACATATATATATATATATAGATAGATAGATAGATAGATATAGATAGATAGATAGATAGATAGATAGATAGATAGATAGATATGGGTAGATACAGATATATGGATATGTATATACATACACACACATACAAATACATATATACACATACATACATATATATATACATGCACACACACACACACATATATTCCCTCCAACTATCCTAATACTGAGAAAAGTCTCATGAGGTACAAATTTCTTCTTTCCATGTAGGAATATAAATAATTCAACTTTAATAAGTCCCTTATGGTTTCTCTTTCTTGCTTAACTTTTTATCCTTCTCTTGATTCTTGCATTTGAAAGTCAAATTTTCTATTCAGCTCTGATCTTTTCAGCAAGAATGCTTGGAAGACCTCTATTTCATTGAAGTTCCATTTCCCCCCCTGAAGTATGATACTCAGATTTGCTGGGTCCGTGATTCTTGGTTTTAATCCTATCTCCTTTGGCCTCTGGAATATCAAAGTCCAAGCCTTTAGTGTAGAAGTTGCTAAGACTTGTGTCATCCTGATTGTGTTTCCATAATATGTGAATTGTTTCTTTCTGGCTATTTGTATTATTTTTTCCTTGACCTGGGAACTCTGTAATTTGCCTACAATATTCCAAGGAGTTTTGGGATCTCTTTCAGGAGGTGAATGGTGTAGTCTTTGCATTTCTATTGTGCCCTTTGGTTCTAGAATATCTGGGCAATTTTCCTTGATAATTTCTTGAAAGATGATGTGTAAGCTCTTTTTTTGATCATGGCTTTCAGGTAGTTCAATAATTTTAAAATTATCTCTCTTGGATCGATTTTCCAGGTCAGTTGTTTTTCTAATGAGATATTTTACATTGTCTTCTATTTTTTCATTCTTTTGATTTTATTTTATAATTTCTTGATTTCTCAAAAAGTCATTAGCTTCCATTTGCTCCATTCTAATTTTTAAAGACTTATTTTCTTCAGTAAGCTTTTGGACCTCTTTTCCAAGTTGGCTCATTCTGCATTTTAAGGCATTCTTTTCCTCACTGGCTTTTTGAACCTCTTTTGCCATTTGATTTAGTTTAATTTTAAAGGTGTTATTTTCTTCAGAATTTTTTTGGATTTCCTTTAGCAAGTTGTTGACTTGTTTTTCATGATTTTCTTCCATCACTCTCATTTCTCTTTCCAATTTTTTCCTCTACTTGGTTTTCAAAATTCTTTTTGAGCCCTTCTATGCCCTGATACCAATTCATATTTTTCTTAGAGGCTTTGGATGTAGGAGTTTTGACTTGTCTTCTTCTGGCTCTGTGTTTTGATCTTGCTCATCACCAATGACATAAGTAAATACCTCTTCACCAAGAAAGTAAGACTCTTTAGTCTGCTTCTTTTTTCTCCATTTGCTCATTTTTCAATTACTTGACTTCTGAGCTTTGTTAGGTGGAGGGCTCCAGAAGAAGTCTTGACTTAAGCATTGCTTCCAGCCACCCTGGAGCTGAGGAAGGGGCTGGGGCTGGGGCCAGATTATACTCCCCTCTCAGCTAGGTGAGAGACTTTTCCCAATGACCTTTGAAGCTGTTGTTAGTGTTTATGGGTTGAGAAGTTTGGAATACATAGTAACTGCCAGAAATTCAGTCCCCTAAGGCCTGCTCCTGCTCAGCACATGCCGCCATGGCCCACACAGAACTGTGCTCCATTTCTAGCATGGTGCAATAGATCCTTCCCTTTGACCTTTCAGATTGTCTGGGGCCAGAAATTTGCTTCAGTCTTTCATTTTGTGATTTCTGCAGCTCTAGAATTTGTTCAGAGTAATTTTTTGTAGGTTTTTTGAGGGGTTTGAGGGGAGAGCTGTGGCAGGTCCTTGCTTCTACTTTACCCTCTTGGCTCCATCTCTCTCTCTATGACCCATAACCAAGTAAAATTCTTTATCAGGAATCCTTGTTTATTAGATTCAACTACCTGATTAAATGCTACTGGAATCCAAAATTCTGAACTGATTTGCTGCATTGTACATAGGCCCATGAGTGTGTGTGTGTGTGTGTGTGTGTGTGTGCTCATGTGTGAGAGAGAGAGATTTTTTCAGCCCGCCATGAAATGTGCCCCTACTTTTACTCAGTGTCCCAAAGCCACTGTCTCCCTTTCAAATTGATAAAGGATTTGTTCAGACCTAATTTGAGAATCAGATGAGATGATATTTGTAAAGCATTTTACACAGTGACTAGCACATAACAAACACTTAAAAAAAGGTGTGTTCCTTTCTCTTGTTTCCTAATTAGCATTTTTGATTTATTGTTTCAATCTAGTTCTCTGAGCCTTCTGTGATTATATTAATTGGGGTTGCGATGGAAATCATGCTCCTTAGAGAAATAACTTTATTTTCTCACTTTACCTTGAATAACCACGAAGTAGAAGCAGCATGGAGAGAGCTTATCTTGGAGATAAAGAAGGTCTGAGTTCAAGCTCTGCCTCTGACGTGTGATGGCCTCAGAACCCTATAGCTAGTCACTTAATCTCCTTGGATCAACATTTTCTAGTATGTAAAATGAGGGAAATCTGTTATATAGACTCTGAGGCCCTTTGAAACTCTACATCACTGATTCTATGAAATCATATAACTTCCAGTTGCCCCAGAGAATTCACTATGCTATAGGTTACTGAGTAGGTTCTGTTAGAAAGAGTTTCCTCTCCTAAACTTTCTCATGTCAATGAAATCACAGATCTGCTTCAAAGAGTTTATGAACTGGCATTTTGGCAAGGATAAGACTGAGTTTAAAGTCAATATCTCCATCTCACAGATGGTATAAAAAATGAAGCCTTATTCTACATTTCACATAGTTTTCTTCATGAAAGTCCCAGGATTAGAAACTGTTCCCTTTTGTATGGAATCTCTTATATTCAGTGAAAAAGAAGACATGTCCTCTTTTATTTCTTCACATTTCTTCTGGTTAGCATTTTAATTATGCTTAACTATGCTTACCTGTCTTTTTAATTAGTAACAGTCAAAAAGAAATTTCTCATTAAATGTATCATTGAAACATTCTATTTCTTCTTAATACTATGGGCATGTTTAAACTTCCATCATTGTTTTTTTTGTTCTTTTGTAGTTTGGAAACTTTTATTATGAAGCAAAATATTCACACTCTCTAAATATATATGTATGTGTAATTTGTACTGTCTTTCCATTATCTAAATGTAACCTTTTAATTTACCTAGCTCATTGGTTCAAAAAGTGTTTCTTTCATCAACACTATACAGTAAAATAGGATTTAGATTTGAAAGGCAGCTTATAAATCATGTAATACAAACCATTTATATTATAAATGGAGGAACTTAGACCCAGAAAGGTTAAATGAGTTGCCCCAGAGCACAAAAGGGGGTCCCTGAATTGAAACTAAGGCTTATTTGGGGACTATACATGTACAATCTCATTAAACATATTTTCATGTTAGTCATGTTAGAACCAAAGGAAAAAACTATGAAAAAGAAGAAACAAACAAACAAAAAAGAAAATAGTATGCTTCAATCTGCATTCAGCCTCTACAATTCTTTCTCTGAATGTGGATAGCATTTTCCATCCTGAGTCTCTTGGAATTGTCTTTGATCCTTATATTGCTGAGAAGAGCTAAGTTTGTCATCACACAATGTTGCAGTTATTGGATACAATGTTCTCCTCGTTCTGTTCACTTGACTCAGCATCAGTTCATGCAAGTCTTTCTAGGTTTTTCTGAAGCCCACCTGCTTATCATTCCTTACAGAATACAGATGTATTCCATCACGTTCATATACCACAGTTTCTTCAGTCATTCCCCAATTGATAAATATCTTTCAATTTCCAATTCTTGGCTACCACAAAAAGAGCTGCTATAAATATTTTTGTACATGTGGATCTTATATTTTTATGATCTCTTTGGGATACAAAGCTAGAACTGGTATTGCTAGGTCAAAAGGTATGCACAATTTATAGTCCTTTGGTCATAGCTTCAAATTGCTTTCCAGAATGATTGGATCAGTTCACAACTCCACCAGCAATGTGTTAGTGGAACTCAGGTTTTCTGACCTCCCAATACTGGCATGGCTTAGGCTGAGGAGAATGTATAAGAAATGTGACATGTATGAACAATTTAGGAGCTTAAAATATAGTTGGGGAAATAAGCCATAGGTGTGAAGTATTCATGAAAGACATTGTATGACTAATTGCCAAAATGATTGGCAATAAAAGCAGATGTTATCTGGTGCTTTAAAGTTTGTATTTCCCTTCCTAGTTGTGCTTCTGACACTCTTCACCTCCACACCATGCCTCACCTGCAGACTCAACTTGGAACTTCCCTCAATGCTTGGGACCTTCTCACTCTCCACCATCCACCCTTACTTCCATTTTTTCATCCTGGAACATCCCTCTACTCTAATGACTCCCTTGTCCCCTTGGTGAGTTCCTCCCAGTACCTCCATTTTGGGGAGAGGTTCAGGTCCTTCCTGGTTATGTTTCTGACTTTTTGAACTTCAACACCATACCACAATGTGGGTATCTTCCCAACACATGTACACACTCCATTTTCAGCTCCCTTTTATGTATTGTCTTCCCCCATTAGAATGGAAGCTCCTTGAATCCAGAAACTGCTTTTCTTTTTGCTTACATTTCTATCTGCAATATTTAGCACAGAGTCTGGCAAATAGGAAGTACTTAATGAATGCTTGCTGACTACCTACAAAGCAGTTTATATATATAGTTTCTTATTTGATCTCTATAGTAAACCTGTGAGGTGGATATTACTTCTATGATTGTATTATTTTTTTGATGAGAAAACTGAATCTGAGGGTCTAAGAAAGTTGTTCAGATTCACAAAGCAAGCATCAGAGCCAGGATACAAACCTGAGTCTCTCCTAATTCAAGATCCAACATCTTCTCCTATACTGTCTCCTTCTTGGTGCTTATGTTATAATTAGTAAATAATATTTTAGTTGAAAGAGGAGAGCCAATGGGAAGTAAAGAGCCACCAAATGTTTATGACTTAGTAAAATCAGAGTTTTAAGAAGGTTGGTTTGTTGTTGTTGGTGGTGGTACACAACAGTGATTGAAAAATGGAAATGCTAAAAGTAAGAAGAGTGGGAAGTGGGAAATGCTGAGTGAGAAGAGGGTTTAGGAGGTTGCTCCATTATGAGAAGTATAAGGTAATGGTAAATGGCATAGCATTGGGGCAATGGAAAAGGAGAAGTGGGTTTAAAATATACATTAAAAATAAAAATGATAGGAAATTGGGATTAGATAAATAGAATTTGGATTGAATTTCCTATTTAGTTATGTTTATCATGATACCTGATTAGAGTTCCCCAGAAAGAAATACCAGGAAATCTCTGCCTAGACATAGGAACTTTCATCACAGAGCTTATCTGTGTTGTGGAGGGTCTCCAATGGTTCCACTGAGGAATTCAGCAATATCAGAATATTCCTGAGACTCTCAGAGCAAGAAAATGAGTTCTGAGCTGTTAAGCATAGACATGCCTAAGAGCCTAACTCCAAGTGGAAGAAGCGAATTGCTCCCTGTGCCCCAGTGAATCCTGCCATGGTACATCTTTTATATCCACTAACTAGACTAAATTGGAAGGAGAAATGGAATGACTGAATCTTCCTCGAAACCTTCAACAGCTATGCAACTCACTGAGGTGTGAGTTTTCTGGGAGAGTTGCATCCATTTACATATGGGAGGCAGAGAATGTTTCTGTTGTTTGATTTGTCCCTTTTAATATTGTCTTACTCATATCTGCTCTGCTAGGAGAACATAAAATGGATGGGAGTTCAAACAGAATATTAGCGCCTGATATCAAATCCAAGATTAAAGATTTGAGGGGGATAACTGTTTTGAAAGGATAAGAAAAAAGACAAATATTACTACAAGTATAGGTTGCTAAGAGAAGAATGGTATCAATGACAGAAATCAGAAGGCAACACTGATTTGGCCAGGAGGTGATAAATTCCATTCAAACAAATTTGAAGTGATGGAAAGAGGCTCATATGGAGAAGCAGGATCAGAGTTTGTAGCAAAAATTTAATGAATGGTTGGAGCTAGAATTAAGACGTATAGTTAACCTCATAAAGGTGGCAGTTGAAATGAGGCAGAATAAATTCATGAAAGGAAATAGTTCAGAGAAAGTAGATCAAAAAGTCAGGGACTTGGTGGTGGTGGTGGTGTATGAGTGCATGTGTGAATGTGTGCATGTGCGTGTGCATGTGCACAGTAAGAATATAGGAGGAAGAAAACATATCAGAAGAGACAGAAGGGTTAATTTCTGTCTCTATATTAGTGAGTAAAGAGACTGGAGATTCTTATTCTACAGAAGAGAAAACTTGGTTGGTGCATATTAATTGTCTTCTAGCTCCTAAAGGTGTAAGAAGTAAGGTTCAATTCAGTTCAGTTCAGTTCAGTTCCATTCAATCTAAGAAACATGAATTGACTACAATGTTTCATATAGGCAGCTAAGTGGTGCAGTGGATAGAGCTCTGGATCTGGAGTCAGGAATATTCATCACCTTCCTGAGTTCAAATTTGGCCTCAAACATTTACTCACCCTGTGGCCTTGGACAAATCACTTACCCCCTGTTTGTCTCAATTTCCTCATCTGTAAAATGAGCTGGAGAAAGAAGACATGTACTATTCTAGTATCTTTTCCAAGAAAATCCCAAATGGGGTCATGAAGATTTGGACACAACTAAAACGACTCAACAGCAGAAACAACAAAATGTTTCAGGCTCTCCACAAGTATCTGGGGCTACCAAGAAAACTAAGGGATTGTATTTGTTGTATTTGACCTCACTGGGTAGATGTAGAAACAAAAGGTAGAAGTTATAGAAAGCCAGGTTCCTTCAGAATAGAAAGAAAAATTTTCTAAAGTTTAGAGCTTCTTTATAGGTTCTCTTAGCAACCTATACTTGTAGTAATATTTGTCTTTTTTCTTATCCTTTCAAAAGAATTAAAACAACTGGAGAATGATTGTACATATGGTAGTATATGTGTAGCACTGTTAGTTGCTATTCAGAGCCAGTAATCAGGGAGGCAGGACTGCCAAGTACTTAGTTTGGCTCACTGTCTGAGAGTCAGGCTTTACATTTGCCCCTGAGAGTTCTAGAATATCACAAAAATGTGAGGTTCTCTCATCTCTACTGTCATTTGCTAGAGCCCCTATTAGCTGTGTTCCCCTAGTCATTAGTGGCCAGTGACCAGCCACAAATGCCCCAATTTCATTTTACCACTTAGCATTAATTAATTTTTACCAAGAGATATCTACTCCAAAGATATAGCAAGAACAAACTTAGAAACCTTTCCACCAATTCCTGGGGGCATACCCTCCCCTATATGACTTTGGTCTCTGGAGACAGTAGTTCGTAACTTAGCTCAGTTCCTACATTGTTCTGGGCCCAATAAGTCCATGTCCAAATGTAACATAATTGCCAGATGAGTCTTTCTTTCAACTTCTGCTGACTTGGGTTACTGAAGATCACTCCTGAATATCAATCAGTTCATCAGTCAGTCAAGAAATACTTGTTAAGTTATTATATTCCAGGAAATGGGTCAAATACCATGAATATAAATACAAGCCAAAAGACAGTCCCTACGCTTGTGTATAATACATTCTAATGAAGAGGACTGCCCATAAAAGGGAGCTAGAAAGGTAAGGGGTGGAAAAGGAGCATAGTAGGGAAAATCCTGTGGGTATGAATCAATAGTGCAGCCTGAAGAGTGATGAAGACATCTTTGGCCTAGACCTCCTTAAATTGGAGAAGGAATTAGCCAATCAGAAGGCTGCTCTCAGGGACAGAGTGCACTTCCAATGTGAGTAGTCCAGTTTCTGTGGTAAGGTCTTTCCCCTTACAGCATGGCTTCTCAAAAGATGCTGTGAACAAGAGTCCTTGATATTCTCTAACAGTAAAGAAGGCAAGAGGAAGTGGTTGATTCTGACAGAACTTTTGAATGCCTTCATAGCTACTCAAAGATCCTCTTCTTCAACAAGTGATTAGCCAATCAGAACCGATAACAGAATGTCCTTCCATACCTTACAGTCTCTACAAGACACCATTATAAGAATTCTACCAGAAGTAAGCTTCCTAGCCCCTTCCTACAATCCCAGACACACTGCACATGGATTAGAACCCATTACATATGCATCAATGAGAGTGATGTAGAAATAAAAGATGACTAACTTTTTTTTAAACATCAAGTTAACAAGCATTTATTAAATGCCTACCATATTCCAAACACTGTGCTAAATACTAGGGATACACAGAAAGGCAAAAACATTTTCTGCTCTCAAGGAACACACAGTTTAATGGGAAGGCTCTTATGGAAGCAACTATGTACTAACAAAATAGATACAGAATAAATTGGAGAGAATCTCAAAGGGAAGGCATTAACATTAAGGAAAGAGTTTGGGTAGAAGGTAGGATTTATAGAAGGGAGCTCCTCTGGTTCTGGTGGTAGGGCAGCCAATGAAAATGCATGGCTTTGAGAGAGAGTGTCATGCTAGAGGAACAGAGAGGTAGACAGTGTCACTGGATCATACAGTAAGTGGAGAGGGGTAAGTTTCGAGAAGATTGGAGAATGGAAAGGGACCAGGTTGAAAAAGTCTTTAAAAGTCAAGCAGAGGATTGTAGATTTTATCCTGAAAACTGTGGGGAATCATCTGAGTTTCTTGAATAAGGGAAAAGGTGAGTGATATGGCTTGGTCAGATCTTTGCTTTAGGAAGATCACTTTGACAAAGGAGTAGAAGAGGGACTGGAGAGGGAACAGATTTGAGGCAGGGGAGACTAACTGGAAAGGTATTGAAATAGTTCAGTGTTGGGGTGAGAAGGGCTTGTACCACAGTGGTAGCAGCATCAGAGGAGTCAATAAGGCATACAAGAGATGTTTTGAAGACAAGATTGGCAGGTCCTGGCACAGATTGGATTTGGGAGATGAGAAGAATGATGAGTTGAGGATGACAACTAAGTTGCTAGCCTGGGTGACCAGGGACAGTGTTGTCTTTGATAGTAATGGGGAAGTCAGGAAAAGAAGTATTGTTCTTTTTTTTCTTAATGAGGAATGAATTGCCTTTGAAAGTAATACTTATTTGAATAAGGCTTAGACTTTATAGCCTCTGAGGACCTTTCCAACTCTGAGATTTGGCCATTCAGTGATTGGGTCTATTGTAGATAGGCAGACTTACTCCATATCTTTAAACATTACATCCTCTTAAATGCCTAGGCTTCCTAGATCTTAAATACATTTTTACTATTTTTTTTTCCCTTCTAAGTCATTTCCTACATTATGCAATCTAGAATGAGAAAGTACTGCATAATGAAGTGCATTGAAATGGGAGCTGCAACCTCAAGCTGGAGAGAGAAATTATCCTTTAAGTTTTTATACTTCACAGGTAGATGTATCATAGAGAAAATACATTTAAAAATCATATTGATTAAGCCGAATATCCTGGGGAAGCTGAAAAAAAGTCTTATCTGTTTCATATTAGCCTGCAAAATAATGCACAAGATAATATCAAAGTTTCTTATAAAGAAATTGCTATATTATAAGCTCCTTGAGTTTAGGGGTCATCTTTTCTTTCTTTGAGCTGCAAAGTTATAGGGGTTTAATGAAGGATGAATGAATGAATGAAGAGAAATCTTTCCCACCTTACATAGGGCTTCATGCATAGTAAATGGTAAGTGTTTACTGACTGACTGTCTTTTTATATTCCTTTGTTGGAGGCAAGGTATAATTTTGGCCTAATGACTGTTCTAAAGAGATAGACAAATGCCTAGATCTTAGGTGCTAAGATTTAAGTAATTATCTCCAATAATTGGAGGTTTGGTTAAACATTGGATTAAAGGAAAACTTGGTTGGGCATTTCTAAGGTAAGAAAAGAAAAAGTGGAAAGGACTAGACAAGTGATATTTACACATCAGTTGAAGACATTTTTCGATCCTGGCTAGACCTATTTCCCTGAGCATCACAAGAAATTTCCAAAGGGTGTCACTGTAAGAGAATAGGCAGAGATGCAGGGTAAAATTTCTTGAAGAATCTGAGAAAGAAAAACCTGAAGTAGGAGAGGGCAAGGAGTGGATGGTGGGACAGAAGTACCTGGAAATGAAAGGAATAAAGAAAAAGAAAAAAAGATATCTGTGTCTGATTACGTATGTAATTACGTACTTACCTTGAATTTTTCTTTTCCCATGACCTCATATTTTCTTTGTTTCTCTTCAGACTAAGTAGGTATTTTTCTACAAAATCTTAACTATTCTCTTCATTTTGGATCCCTTTTCTCTCTCGTTTGGTTAGTTTGTGAAGTCCATGAATTACTAAACATATTTTGAGAACTGTATTTTAATGTAGGTAGTTTCCTTCAAAATCCTCTACATTGTTTTACGCATTTTAAAGCATTATTCGACCAAAGGGATCTATGATATGAACAAGCTTAAGAGCTCCTGATATAGGAAATGCTGATTTACTCAAGCATCTCTGGGGGGAAAAATAGTTTGGAGCAATGTGGAAAATTAATTGCAAACTGTACCTCATTTTAAGTTCAGAAGACATTTATGACACCCTTAGCTTCAATGAGTCATCCAGGAGAAAAAGCTAAATTGTTCTCACTCACATCCTCCCACTTATAATGCAATTAAGGGGCTGAATAGGAGAAAAAGAAAAGAGAAAAAAACTTTCCGAGTGTCCCATTTAAAACAAATCACATGCTAATATGTTAAGTGAGGTTGGATTTGAATAAGACCGCTTGGTACAGTACCATTAGGAAACCTTGGGTGGTTTGTGAATATGAATCCTGACCTCTTTGATCTTTTTTTTTCTCAACTGCTGTCAACCTTGCATAAAGTAGGACACAGACAGGTTAGTTCAGAAGGGAATAATGCCAGCTATCTACCAACTTTTAGGGTTGTTTGAAGATTGTGGAGATGGTAGTAAAGATCAAAGAAGCTGTATAAATCCAACAAATTAGCATTATAAAAAACTGAACTTCGTTTCTTTCCTTTGTCCTGTCCTTCACTGTGCTTCCTTTGTAAACTTTTTTTTTTCCACCCAAGGTCTCGATTATTAATCCCAAACCTCAGACCATTGGTTAACCATTAGACAAACTCATTTCAAGCCATTACACAGTTCTTTTTACTTAAGATGTCTTTATTTGTTGTTTGCTCAGACACAATAAAACGCTTATGCAAAATTCCATACCCTACAGGCATGACTCAGAGTACACTCAGGAGCACAGAGATATTCTCTCTGCAAATCCTTGAACTAACAGAAGATGAAGTTATCTCTTTATGAGCTTTGCAAATCCAAAAGAGAATTCTCGCTCTAAAACCTCCAGCAGTCTGACTCATGAAGAGCATGCATATTTTTAGTCTGACTTCAGGATTAGTTGACCTTAGGAGAAATTCCTATATGTAGACTGACATAGACTGAGAATCAGGGCACCTGAGTTCTATTTTTTGAAGTCTTTCTAACTAGATGTGATCTTAGTTATTTCATATGGCTTTCTCCAGGAAGTGATAACACACCTCAATCCACAATAATCATTTATTAAGTGTCTTTTGTGTGCCAAAAAGTGGTCCTCATAGAAATACAAAAGTGAAGCTAATTCTTGCCTTTGGTCTCCTTAATATCTGTTGTAATATTTCATAAGGACTCTGGAAGACAAGATGAGATTAGGTTTCTTTTTACTATAACCTCTTCTTGTCACAGTGAGTTGAGAAAGATAAGATACCAGTACCCATCTCCATCTCAGCTCCTGCATAGACTATGGGTAGGCAAATTACTGCAGTCACATAAGGAATCAGGGAAGTAGAAACTATAAAGTCATTCAATCAGTAAGCATTAATTATTTACCTACTCTGAGCCAAGCACTGTGCTAAGTCTGGAGGATATAAAGAAAGGCAAAGACTGATCTCAAGTAGATCAGAGTCTAATTAGGGAGACAACTGGCAAACATCTAAGTGCAAATAAGATGATAACAGAATAACTTGGAGATAACAAAATGAAGTAAGATACCAGCACTAAAGGGGATCAGGAACATATTCCTGCAGAAGATGGGGGTTGGATTAGATATTTCTCTGGATCCTTTCCATCTCTGTATCTACAATCCTAAAAGTTACTACATTCATTTCAAATGGTAGAATCTTTCAATACTGCATTGCATTGTTTCTCACACAAAATACTCTATCTCCATAAATTTTTTGCATTTTATTTTTTATTAACATTTTATTTAAAATTTAGAGATCCAAATTCTATTCTTCCCCCGTCCCTGGGGTGATAAACAATCAGATATAGGTTATATGTATTCAATTGTGTTAGACTTTCCACATTAGTCTTTTTGTACAAGAAGACTCAAAGGAAAAAAAATGGAAGTGAAAAAATAGCATGCTTCAGTCTGTATTCAAACAATATCCGTTTTTTTCTCTGGGGGCATATAGTATGCTTCATCGTTAGTCCTTTGGGATTGTCCTGGATCACTGTATTGCTGAGAATAGCTAAATTATTCACAGATCTTCATTGAACAATATTGCTATTAACTATGTACAACATTCTTCTGCTTCTGCTCACTATCCATCAGTTCATGTAAGTCTTTCCAGGTTTATCTGAAGTCATCCTGATTGTCATTTCTTATAGCACAATAATATTCCATTGCAATCATATACTACAGCTTGCTTAGTCATTCCCCAGCTGATGGGCATCCTATTAATTTCCAATTCTTAGCCTCCACAAAAAAGAACAGTTATAAATATTTTGGCACAAATAAATCCTTTCCCCTTTTTTGGGATGCCTTTGGCATATAGACCTAGCAGTAGTACTGGTGGATCAAAGGGTATGTACAGTTTTATATTCCTTTGGGCATAGTTCCAAATTGTTCTCCAGAATGGTTGTATCAGTTCACAACTCTACCAACAGCACATTAGTGTCCCAGTTTTCCCACCTCCCCTCCAACATCCAACATTTTCCCTTTTTTATCATATTAGTCAATCTACTAGGTGTGAGATGGTACATCAGACTAGTTTTAAGTTGCATTTTTTCTGATCAATAGTGATTTAGAACATTTTTTCATATGACTATAGATAGCTTTGATTTCTTTGTCTGAAAACTACCTGTTCATATCCTTTGACCATTTATCAATTGGGTAACGACTTTCACTTTTATAAATTTAATTTAGTTCTCTATATATTTAAGAAATGAGACTTTTAACCTAGACAGTTGTGGCAATTCCCCCTCCCTCACAGTTTTTTGCTTTCCTTATAATTTTGGTTACTTTGGTTTTGTTTGGGCAAAAATTTTTTAATTTTATGTGATCAAAATTATCTATTTTGCATTTTGTAGTGCTCTCTATAACTTCTTTGGTTCTATTTTTTTCTCTTATCCAAAAATCTGACAGATAAACTATTACATGTTTTCCTGATTTGCTTATAGTAGCTTTTATGTATAAATCATATATCCATTTTGACTTTATCTTGGCATATGGTGTGAGATGTTGGTCTATACCTAGTTTCTGCCATACTGTTTTCCTATTTTTTCCAGCAGTTTTTGTTAAAGAATGAGTTTTTGCTCTAAAAGCTTGGATCCTTGGGTTTATCATGTACTAAATTACTATGATCATTTACCAAAATATAATTTATACCTAATCTATTCTACTGATCTACCACTCCATTTCTTATTTGTACCAAATTGTTTCAATAATTACTACTTTTTAATACAGTTTGAGATCTGATTCAGCTAGATCACCTTCTTTTCAATTGTTTTCATTGATTCCCTTGATATCCTTGAGCTTTTGTTCTTTTAGATGAATATTATTACTATATATTTACACCAATGAAATTATTTTTTGACAATTTCATTGGTATGGTACTGAGTGAACAGATTAATTTAAGTAGAATTGTCATTTTTTAATATATTGTCTCAGCCTACACATGAGTAATTAGTAAAATCCAACCATTTAACTCTGCTTTTCTTTGTGTGTGAAGTGTTTATGTTCATGTAGTTCCTGGGTTTTTCTTGGCAAGTAGACTCACAAATATTTTTTATTGTGTACAACTATTTAAAATGGAATTTCTCTTTCTGTCTCTTGCTGTTGGACCATCATTTAAAAAAAAATGTTTGTTTTGATGTTTTCTGTTTTGTACATCATCATAGTTCTCCCTAGTTTTTCTTATGGGTAGCAAGTCTACTAGACCAACATTTGCTAAGGATATGGTATTTCTGAGGTCCTATGCCAGACATTGAGTATATGTAGAAAAAAGTGAAATAGGGCTCATAGGAACCATCTGGTTCTAAACTGTCCCTGCCCTCAAGGATGTTTATGCAAAGGATGTTGATACAAATTGGGATTCTCCTGTTTTCTAAGAGTCTTTTTCTTCTGTTTTCCACCTAGAAATTCTCATGTAGGTCATATCTTCTCCACAGTATTATTAGCTCCTTGATAGCAAGAAATGTTTGTGGAATTAATAGAAACTGAAATCATTTTAGCAAGGTTTGGATACAACAGAATTTTGATGTTTTATCAAGATAATTAAAATGAGATTCTTCCTGTAATTATAAAAACGTATTTGATAAGTTTTATATTAAATAAAGGGTCCAATGCCGCATTCTGATTTAAAGCAAATTAGAAGATATAGATCATACCTTCTCGACCTGGTGCTTTTCAAGGATTACAAATTCAAGAACTTTGTTGATATTCTATATGGTTCCTGTACATTGGGTATATATGTAAACTTTCCTATTCTTTTCTTGGTTTCAGGGAAGCAGGGAATAATTGTGCACATTAGGGACCCTCTTTCACTTTCTGCCTATTGCCGGTGGGTGAGCAATGATTTAGGAGGCAGTTGGTGGAGAGGAAGGAAGCAGTTCTCAGCTGGTACTAAAAAAAGACTCAAAGATCATTAATATAAGTGTCTTTTCCACTCTCCTACACTCCCAACGTACTTATATTATTTATCATCAAAACAATTTGGTGTTACACCTATTATACATACACATGTAGTGCCAATGCTATATTCAAAGCACCTATAGTAGCCATGAATATGCTGGCACAATTTTGAATCATGAAATACAACAGACTCTCCAAATGGAAGGCATAACCAAAACACTTATTCAGACACCATAAAGTCAAATCCATTATAGTAACAAAGAAATATATACACAATAAAAATGCAGAGAGCAGAACCATTCCCAAGCCTTCCCTCTTTTAGGCTTCCCACCAAGTCCCTTAAAATCACAAACAAGCTCTCTCATTCACAGTCAGCTGCCTGCTTTTCTATCTCTCTCTTGTTCTAACTACTCTGACCAATTTCCTCTCAACTCTGCTCCAGTTTGACCTCTTTCTGCTCCACTCATTCAGCAAGCTCCTCCCACCACAGACTCATGTGACTCAGGCTTCCATGTGACCCAGGCAGGTCACATAGGCTTATTAATGAATGGAAAAGATCTTCCCATTTAAATTACCATTGCAACACGTTACCCAAGTTTAATCATTTATGATTCTTTTTCATTTTAGTCCTCTCTTGATATTAATTTCATATTGATATCACATTTATTCTTTTGTTGGGAGAGGAGGCATAGGATAGGAAAAGAGACAATGATAGAGCTATTAAGTACCAGAATGGTACTAATCTCCTTATGACTAGCACTAGCTCTCCATAACCCCTAAAAAAATTCTTGTGGTTATGATTGTCTTTTAAAGAATTTGACATCTAGGAGACAGATAGAAATATTGAAATAATAACTAGAAAGAGAGTTATTTTTTACTGTTAGCTGGTCTTTATTTGCATTTCAATATGGAGAACTCAGCTTGACCATTGATTTGTTTAAATCTATCCTTATCCAGGGTTCCAAATTTGCATCAATGTATAGATGACATACACTTTCTCCAAGAATGCAGCTTGAAATACAATCCAGCCAAGAATCTCTCTTAAAAAAAATGTCTGGTGCAATGAACCACTGACATTCTCTTGACCAATTTCCTTTATGACTTACAGTCTGACTTTATAGTTCCTTGCTCTGATAGAACTGCTTTAATAAACCCAGGCAACAATTTGATCCAACAAACATAAAATGCCTATTAGGTATCTATATGTGCTAGGCAATGTGTGAGGGATCAGGCTTTCATTTTGCCCTACAAAGACTACAGCTTCCTTTGTAATCAGAAGAAGGAGTTTGTCCTAACAATATTAGACTTTCATTATTTTGCCACGTTTTTCCTTTGTAAGGAGAATGATGATAAACCATTGTGAGTAACAGATGCTCACTGAATTATTTTCCCAGCAGTGCTAAAGGAGTGTACTTCATGTAGTTGGAGGTGCAGTTCTAATGCTAAGCATCCTTTTAGTTCAAGTTCAATGTTGAGACAAAATAATGCTCACAAATTATTGAACATTTAACCCAAGAGGTTTACTTTTTCCTAATAACAGCATGATTATTGTCCATTTGGAAATGTTTCAGGTCAGTGAGTCAGCAGAGTATGGGAATTCATGTGGTTATAGGTACCTACCAAATCTTAGAGGTGCAGACTACATGTACTTGGGATTTTTTATGTCCCTAAACTTAAGTAAAAAGACTTCCACCTCTATATATTTAACTCTAATCTCTTTCTTGAATTACAATTCCTCATCACCAAACACCTGCTAGTCATCTCCACAAGGTATTGTATTGACATCTCAAATTCAACATGTTGGGAATACATAACCTTCTACCAAGGCATCCTCATTTTCCTGTTTTTGTTGAAGATACTGCATCTTTCTAGTCATCTAGGTTCATGATCTTACAGTCATAATTGAGTCTTCACTATTTCTCCCATTATTCAGGTAATAACCTTGTCTTACTTATTCCACTGACATACTATCTCTCCTGTCTGTCCTCTTCTCTCTATTCATATTTTTGTTGTTCAGTTGTGTCTGACTCTTCATGACCCCATTTGGGGTTTTCTTGGCAAAGACTCTGGAGTGGTTTGCCATTTCCTTTTCCTCCAGATGAGGAAACTGAGGCAAACTGGATGGAATGACTCACCCTGAGTCACATAGCTAGTCAATATTTGAGCCATATTTGAACTCAGTTCTTCCTGACCTTTGGCCCCAGACTCTATCTACTGCACCACCCAGATGTCCTGCTTCACTATTTTATTGAAAGTCTTATCTCCTCTTGCTTAGGATATTACAAGAGTCTCTTAATAGATTGCTCGGGGTCAGGGCCTGAGCCCCCTGGATCCCCCTGACCCACAGGCCTCTACTCTGTGGGCCCTGAAGGAAGGAGACTGGAGACAGGATGATCCAAGCAACAACTCTCTTGATTCAGCTGAGGGTTAGGGTTTATAAAGGCTGATCCACCAATCACATACATGCTGAGCTCATCCCATTACTTCACCATCTCATGACTGTTCCACATCCTTACACCCGCAGTAAGGAAGAAAGCTTATCTTGTTCCTGCAGCTAGTTCCTGGGTTCCCAGGCTCACTTGTAACTTTACTGTAAGGGACATTGGTATCTGCAGGAACATCAGGTTCCAGGGTCACACAGAGCTTCTGCCAGGGTGTGCATCAGCACTGTTCCCACGGGAACAGACTTTGCCTCTGACTTGCACCCCCTGGGACCCTCTGGGCCCCTTACAATAGATCAACCTGCTTTTAGTCTTTTCCTTTTCCTCTGTAATCTTTATATAGCTGCAAAATTAATATTCTTAATACACAAATTTGACCGTTTCAGTTCCCTGGTCCAAAATGGTCAATGACTCCTTATTGTCTCTAGGCTAAAACATACATACAAACCCATCACTCTGGCACTTAAATCTTCCACATTGTGGTTCCCATTTACTTCTTCCTACATTTCATATTACTCCCCACCATAATCTTTATGTTCCAGACAAAGTAACTCATTTCTTGTTTTCCTATCTCAACATTATATTCCTCATTTTATACCTTTGCTTCAGTAGTCCCTTGTGTGTAAAATGCATTCCTACCTTTCTTGTGTCCTTACTTTCCCCTTAAGAAACCAAGGCCCACAGATCAGTGATTTGCCCAAGGTCACATAGATAATAAGTGTTGAAACATAGAGTTTAAACTCATGATGATGTACGAAAGAGCCTGTGCTCTCTGCGTCCTTCTACCATGATGTCTCAAGTAAATACTAAATAGTAACTGTTTCTCTTTTACCCAGGAACTCTGAGGGTCTTCCCTTACCAGTTAATATTTTTTTTATTTAAAGGGGCCATCCCTTGAGTAACTAATTAAAGAAACTTATTCATTGAATGGGTATATCTCACTCAAAGTGATAATGTGGGGGGGGGCGGAGCCAAGATGGCGGAGTGAAAGCAATGACTCACCTAAGCTCCTGGAAAAACTCCTCTGGATATCTCTGGGGGGAGAGTCTGACCAGACTTTGGAGGTGTAGAATCCAGTGGGTGACGGACTTTGATGGATTCGGAGCCCAGGTTGGACTGGAGGGTCCACGGGAGGGATCTGTTCCGCGGGGGTAAGACCCTGGCGCACAGCGCAGTGCTGTCGGTGCGGCAGGGCAGAGGGGACCTGAAGGGCCGAGAGTGGCGGGTGAGACCAGCGGAGCAGGAGATAAGCCAGGCCGAGCCGATGAGAGCCGCTGAGCACCAGATATCAGCGCAGCAGCCCTTGAAACCTTCAGCTTGAAGACTGGACTTTGGTGGGTCAACTACTTGAACTTCCAGGAGCTGGGATGGCGGAGTGATCAGTAAGTGCTCTCTCCTCCCCCCTGATGACCGTGAGGGAACCATAAAATTCTTCCCCAGATTAATCCTGGATCAGCGGGAACAGCAGAAGGGGGCGGGTGGTCTCATAACACCAGAGGCTGGAAAAGTGGCAAGGGGGAATTCTTCCTACTGTGGCAGAGGCGATCTGGAGGGACAGATGACCCAGGGCAGAGAAAATTCGCACTGAGACCCAGGCAAGCCTCAGCGCCGGGAGACGAGACCCAGGAGGGGCGGGAACACGCATTAGCTTCTAGGCATGCCCCAGCCCTCCAGGGGAAAAGGGAAGACAATAGGGAAGCTGGGATCACCATCCCCTGACCTTGCCTTTGCCTCAAGTCAGCTGAGGAGATCTCCTGAGACCAGACCACCCCTCCCACACACTTAACAAGCTAACCCCAGGGTTGATCTGGGAAACAACAACAACAAAAAAAAAGCCTGCTTTTAGCCTAGACACACATCAACTCAACTTAAAAGATCTGTATCTTCTGACTGAAAGAACCAAAAGCTACAACACTCAGCCAACATCATGAATCGGAAAAAGCAGACGAAAAGTGAAAAAACCATAGAATCTTTCTATGGGGATAAGGACCAAAACACAAACACCAAAGAGGTCAGAGCTGAGACTGTACTTCCATCTGAAACCTCAGATGGGACTATGAATTTCTCGCAAGCACAACTAGATTACCTGGAACATCTGAAGAAGGATATAAAAGAAAAACTGGCCAATGATTTTAAAATTAAAAAAAAAGAATTCACTGATGAGAACATCACTTTGTAAAAGAAAATTGAAGAAATGGAAAAGGAAGTTCAAAAATTAACTGGAGAGAATAATTCCCTAAAAGGAAGAGTTAATCAAACGGAAAAGGAAACCCAAAACCTAATTGGGAAAATTGATCAGATGGAAAAGGAAACCCAAAACCTAACTGGGAAAACTGGTCGAATGGAAAAAGAAGTACAAAAATTAAATGGAGAAAATAGTTCCTTAAAGGGAAAAATTGGTCAGATGGAAAAGGAGATGCAAAAGCTAACTGAAGAAAACAATACGATGAAGATTAGAATTGGGCAAGTAGAAACTAATGACTCAATGAGGCAACAAGAATCAGTCAAACAAAATCTAAAGAATGAAAAGATAGAAGAAAATGTAAAATATTTAATTGGAAAAACAACTGACCTGGAAAATAGATCCAGGAGAGAAAATTTAAGAATTATTGGCCTGCCAGAAACCCATGATGAAGAAAAGAGTCTGGACAATATCTTCCAGGAAATCATCAAGGAAAACTGCCCAGAAGTACTAGACTCAGAGGGCAAAATAGTCATCGAAAGAATCCACCGTTCCCCTCCCGAAAGGGATCCCAAACTCAAAACCCCAAGAAATATCGTTGCCAAATTCCAGAGCTATCAAGTGAAGGAGAAAATACTACAAGCAGCCAGAAAGAAACAATTCAAATATCAAGGACACACAGTCAGGATCACACAGGACCTTGCAGCTTCTACATTAAAAGATCGAAAGAATTGGAACCCAATATTCCGTAAGGCAAAGGAGTTGGGACTTCAACCAAGGATCAACTACCCAGCAAAGTTCAGCATAACATTTCAGGCAAGGAGAAAGTCATTCAACGAAATAAGGGATTTCCAGAGCTTCCTGACCAAAACACCAGAACTCAATAGACAATTTGATCTTCAAATGCAGGTCTCCAGAGAATCATAAAAAGGTAAACAGAGGGGAAAAAACAAAAACAAAAACTTGCTATTCAATTAGGGCAAACTGTTTACCTCCCTATAAGGGAAGATGATAACTGTTAATCTTGAGAACTGTGCAGCTGTTATGAAAAAAGGGATATATGTAGAGGGAACAGGCATAAAGTAAATGATGTCATGTCAAAAATATGATTTAAGTATGAGAAAGGAATGTAATAGGAGGTGTGGAAAGGGGGTAGCAGAAAATGGCAAATTATATCACAGGAAGAAGTACAAAACTATAGTAGAGGGAAGGAGGGGAGGGAGATGAACATTGTTTGAGAGGTACTCTCATCTGATCTGTTCAAAGGAGGGAACAATAATCTTAAGTAGATAATCCTAACTAGCTCTATAGGTAGTAGGAGGGGAAGGGGAAAGAAAGGGGAGGGTGGCTAAAAGGGAGGAAAGAAGCAATAAGAGTGAAGGGGAGTAACAGGGAGGGGGGCTAAAAGAAGGAGGGGAAGGCTGCAGGAGGAGGGGGAGAAAAGTGAATACTATTGAGGAGGGGAAGGGAGATGGGAGAGCTAAAAGCACAAATGGTGGGAAAGAGGTTGGAGGGAAATACACAGATTGTAATCATAACTGTGAATGTGAATGGAATGAACTCTCCCATAAAACGGAGACGGATAGCAGAATGGATTAAAAGCCATAATCCAACAATATGCTGCTTACAAGAAACACATTTGAAATGGGGGGATACACATAGGATAAAGGTCAAAGGATGGAGCAGAATATATTGTGCTTCAGCTCATGTAAGAAAGGCAGGAGCAACAATCCTAATCTCAGACAAAGTGAAAGCAGAAATAGATATAATCAAAAGGGATAAGGATGGAAACTATATCCTGCTAAAAGGCACCATAGACAATGAAGCAATATCATTACTAAACATGTATGCTCCAAGTGGTATAGCATCCAGATTCTTAGAGGAGAGGTTGGGGGAGTTGAAGGAAGAAATTGATAGCAAAACTATACTAGTGGGGGACCTCAACCTCCCCCTCTCTGAACTCGATAAATCCAACCTCAAAATAAACAAGAAAGAGGTTAAGGAGGTAAATAAAACTCTGGATAAGGTACATATGATAGATCTTTGGAGAAAATTAAATGGGAACAGAAAGGAATATACCTTTTTCTCAGCGGTACATGGAACATTTACAAAAATTGACCATGTACTAGGACATAAAAATCTCACAATCCAGTGCAGAAAGGTAGAGATAATCAATGCATCCTTCTCAGATCATAATGCATTAAAAATTACATGTAATAAAAGACCATGGAAAGAGAAACCAAAAATCAATTGGAAACTAAATAATCTAATTCTAAAGAAGGCTTGGGTTAAAGAAGAAATCATAGAAACAATCAACAATTTCATTCAAGAGAATGACAATAGTGAGACAACATACCAAAACTCATGGGATACTGCAAAAGCAGTTATTAGGGGAAGTTTTATATCTTTGAATGCTTACATAAATAAATTAGACAAAGAGGAGATCAATGACTTAGGCTTGCAGTTGAAAAAGCTAGAAAAAGAACAAATTGAAAATCCCCAAGTAAATACCAAATTAGAAATACTGAAAACCAAAGGAGAGATTAATAAAATTGAAATTAAGAAAACTCCTGAATTAATAAATAAAACCAATAGTTGGTTTTATGAAAAAACTAATAAAATTGATAAACCTTTGGTCAATCTGATTAAAAAAAGAAAGAAGAAAACCAAATTACTAATATTAAAAATGAAAGGGGTGAACTCACCTCCAATGAAGAGGAAATTAAAACAATAATTAGAAACTACTTAGCCCAACTTTATGCCCACAAATTCGATAATCTAAACGAAATGGATGAATATTTTAAAAAATACAAATTGCCCAGATTAACAGAAGAGGAAGTTGAATACTTAAACAAACCCATCTCAGAAAAAGAAATTGAACAAGCCATCAATGAACTCCCTAGGAAAAAATCTCCAGGGCCAGATGGATTCACAAGTGAATTCTATCAAACATTTAAAGAACAGTTAATTCCAATACTACATACACTATTTTTGAAAACTGGGGAAGAAGGAGTCCTCCCAAATTCTTTCTATGATACAAACATGGTTTTGATACCCAAACCAGGAAGAGACAAAACAGAGAAAGAAAATTATAGACCAATTTCCCTAATGAATATAGATGCAAAAATTTTAAATAAGATTTTAGCAAAACGAATACAGCATCTTATCACGAGATTAATATATTATGATCAGGTAGGATTCATACCAGGACTACAGGGCTGGTTCAATATTAGGAAAACTATTAGCATTATCAATCACATCAACAACAAAGCTAACAAAAACCACATGATTATCTCAATAGATGCAGAAAAAGTTTTTGACAAAATACAACATCCATTGCTACTAAAAACATTGGAGAACGTAGGAATAAAGGGAACTTTCCATAAAATAATAAGCAGTATCTATCTAAAACCTTCAGCAAGCATTATATGCAATGGGGATAAGCTAGATGCATTCCCAGTAAGATCAGGGGTGAAACAAGGTTGTCCATTATCACCACTATTATTCAATATGGTACTAGAAATGTTAGCTGTAGCAATTAGACAAGATAAAGATATTCAAGGAATAAGAATAGGCAAAGAAGAAACTAAGTTATCACTCTTTGTAGACGATATGATTATTTACCTAGAGAATCCCAGAGATTCAAGTAAAAAATTACTTGAATTAATAAACAACTTTGGCAAAGTTGCAGGTTACAAAATAAACCCACACAAATCTTCTGCATTCCTATATATTAGCAACAAAGTCCAACAGCAAGAGATAGAAAGAGAAATCCCATTTAAAGCTAGGGTAGACAGTATAAAATACTTAGGAGTCTACCTGCCAAAACAAACCCAGGGATTATATGAACACAATTACAAGACACTTTTTGCACAAATAAAATCAGATTTAAGTAAGTGGAAAAACATTAGTTGCTCATGGGTAGGCTGTGCTAATATAATAAAAATGACAATTCTACTCAAATTAATATACTTATTTAGTGCCATACCAATTAAACTATCAGACAATTACTTTCTAGAGCTGGATAAAATAATATCAAAATTCATTTGGAAAAACAAAAGGTCCAGAATATCAAAGGGACTAATGAAAAGAAATGCTTGGGAAGGTGGCCTAGCGCTACCAGACCTCAAACTCTACTATAAAGCAGCCATTATCAAAACCACTTGGTATTGGCTAAGAAACAGAGAGGTAGACAAGTGGAATAGACTTGGCACTCAAGATGCAGTAGGCAAGGAATATAGCAACCTTCTGTTTGATAAACCCAAGGACCCCAGCTTCTGGGATAAGAACTCATTGTCTGACAAAAATTGCTGGGAAAACTGGATAACAGTGTGGCAGAAATTAGGCATAGACCCATACCTGACACCGTACACAAGAATAAAGTCCAAATGGGTACATGATTTAGGTATAAAGATTGATACCATGAATAAACTGGAGAAGCAAGGAATAGTGTATTTATCAGATCTATGGAGAAGGGAAGAATTCTTTACTAAAGGAGAGATAGAAAGCATTATGAAATGTGAAATGGATAACTTTGATTACATTAAACTGAGAAGTTTTTGCACAGCCAAACCCAATGCAACCAAAATCTGGAGGGATGTAGTAAATTGGGAAAGAATTTTTACAGCTAAGCTCGGGGATAAAGGCCTCATTTCTAGAATATATAGAGAACTGACCCAAATGTATAATCATACAAGTCATTCCCCAATTGATAAATGGTCAAAGGATATGAACAGGCAATTTTCAGAGGAAGAAATTAAAGCTATCTATAATCATATGAAATAGTGCTCTAAATCACTATTGGTTAGAGAGATGCAAATCAAAACAACTCTGAGGTACCACATCACACCTATAAGATTGGCAAACATGACAGAACAAGAAAATGATAAATGCTGGAGAGGATGTGGGAGAGTTGGAACACTAATTCATTGTTGGTGGAGCTGCGAGCGCATCCAACCATTCTGGAGAGCAATTTGGAACTATGCCCAAAGGGCTACAAAAATGTGCATACCCTTTGACCCAGCAATATCGCTACTAGGACTATATCCCCAAGAGATCATAAAAATGGGAAAGGGTCCCACATGTACAAAAATATTTATAGCAGCACTCTATGTAGTTGCCAAAAACTGGAAATCAAGGGGATGTCCATCAATTGGGGAATGGCTGAATAAATTATGGTATATGAATGTAATGGAGCACTATTGTGCCATAAGAAATGATGAACAAGAAGACTTCAGAGAGGCCTGGAAGGACTTATATGACCTGATGCTGAGTGAAAGGAGCAGAAGCAGGAGAACTTTATGCACAGCAACGACCACAGTGTGTGAGAGTTTTTTCTGGTAGACTTAGATTTTTGTAATAACACAAGAACTTCTTACAAAAAAAAAAAAATCCCAATGGTGGATCTCAAGGCAAAATGCCTTCCACACTCAGAGAGAGAAATATGGAAGTCACTCACATAATGTAGCAGATCATGTTTGTGTATGTGTATGTGTTTGTGTATCATGTTCTGATTTGTTATACGATTTCTTTCATTTATCTTAGTCTGACTACATAGCATGACTATAGTGAAAATATACTCAATAGGAAAGTATATGTAGAACCTATACAGAATTGTATGCAGTCATGGGGAGGGAGGGGGGTAGTGGGGAGTAGGTGGGGGGGATAAAATCGCAATTGTATGGCAGTGATTGTTAAACATTAAAAATAAAAATAAAAATAAAACAAAAAAAAAACAAAAAAAAAAACAAAGTGATAATGTGATAAGATCTTAGCCTAAAAGGGCCAGTGTTGCATCTTGGGCCATCTCTAGTCTTCCTGATGAATATCAAGCCACTGGATCCAGATTACACTGGAGAAGAAAGTGAGGTTGGTGACCTTGCACAGCCCTCTGTCGCTCAAGTCAAAGTCAACTGCAAGTCATGTCGTCACCTTGATGTCATGGTCCTTTTCAAGAACTAAGGACAAACACAGTAACAACAACAAGTAGAATGAAAACTCCTTGGGGCCAGGAATGTTTTCTGTTTTGATCTTTGTTTCTCCAATATGTAGCAGATTGCCTTGCATTTAGTAGCTGTTTGTTCAATTGAATTATAAGCAATCTATTTAAAAGATGGCTCATTGGGACTGAGAGCAGCATTTCATGTCTAGGAAACAGTTCTCCTTTGTGCAAACAGCTTGCACAGAGATCAAAGAGACTGCATTTGTGGCTTCAGCTCGCCAACTGAGAGAACCAGGCCAGATGTCTTACTCTATTAATCACATGTTATCAATCTCACAGACTGAAACCTTCCACAAAGCATTCAGTTTAGCTAGATGTATCTTTTTCTTCTTTCCCCTCCCATTCACATCATTAGAGATATTTACATGCAAATAGAACCCTCTGTTCCTTAAGAACTCCACTCTCCAGCTCCTGACTGGGTCTTTCTCATGAGAAACAATAATGCTATCACAATAAGTTGATAGGATGTCAAGGACATTATCTGCAACGCTAGTTAGACATATGTGCAAATGCTGAACTGGGGCAATGTCCAGGGAATTCAGGATGTTGAATAAATAGTAAATCTGTCTGAACATTCTTAAAAATATCATGCATTATTATTTTTTTTTTCAGTTCAAGCTACTCAGACAAGATTAGGGGCAACAAAAGTTGAATTATACTAATTAGACGAGGGAATTTCCTTTAATGGAATTTATTTTCATGGAAAACCCTATAGAGTAACTCAGAGTAAACAACTAGCATAACAAAAACAAAAGGAGTACAGGAAAGAAATCCCAAACGCAACTAACTCCAGACAGGCAGGACTTCTTATCTATTGATGACTCCTTTTAAATTTCTAACCAAGTTTGCAACTTTGGAGCCTGAGCTTAGCAAAAAAATTGTAGTATGAGTTACATTCTGTTATCATCAGTGTTTTTCAGGAGGAAAAAAAATGGGCCTACTAAAAGTCAGCTGCAGTGACTAATGTCCACATTTCTACTGAATTACTACACTTAGGAAGGTTTTATTAGAAGCACTCATTTCCCTGCAATTGTAACATAAAAGGTAGAAATTTACCCCTAAAGAAAACAGGAAAAAATGATATTTTATTTTATTCATTTTCCCCCACCCCCAGAAGAAGGGTGCAATTTCCATGTATTATTGTAAAACATTACTTAGGAGTCAGCAATCAGTAATTGCTCCTGGCTTCCAGATGTAGAGACATAACAGCACAAGAAGCATGCACATACTAGTATAATTTGGGCGGCAAGATATTATAAAGACATTAATCTCTGAGAGGGAAAAGAGTCACAATTGCCACCCCCTGATGTTCTAATGTGGAGAGAGAGGTGATGAGGACAATTGGCACAGGAAGGTGAGGGGTGCTCAATTACCACCCACAGTGGCACTAATGGAGGCAGATTACAAGCAGTAGTTATGCAAAACAAAGGAAACAAAAAACATATTTACAAAGGGAGTAATAGAACCATATACAGACATACTCACAGGGACCTTACGACTAGTTGCAGGCCCTTATAAGGTCTGGGGGTATCAGGGACTGGCAATGTCTTAAATGACCTAATCAAAAAGTCATGGATCCTACGATAGGATCTTACCATTTTATGTACTAAGGGTTTCCTCTCCCCTACCCAAATTTTTATAAGGCACATAAATATATCACATTTACATAGCACTTTGAAGTTTGTAAACAATGACATTCATAAAGTAATATTTATGAAGTTCTTTTCCTACCCACTATTCTAGAAGTTTGACAATTCAAGTATTATGGCTCTCATTTTACCAAAGAAGAAAATGAGGTTCAGAAATACTAAATGACTTGCCCATAACTATATGGTATGAAGTGCTATCATTAGGGTTTGAGTCTGAGTTTCCTGATGCCATACTCAGCACTCTTTTGATTGTTCTACACTGCCTAGAATAACGGAAAAGGGGAATTTTATCTGGTTCTATTACATTCAGGATAAGATATAAAATCCCCTGACTCGTAGAACTCTTAACAACCTTATTCTTTCCTACCTGTCCAGTTTTCTTATACTTTAGTTCTTTCTATAGACTAAACTCCACTGACATAGGTTTTCTTGTGTTACTTTATACTTAAAATGCTTATGTCCCCAAGTCATTGTTTTTCATTGGCTCTACCCTTGCCTGGGAAGCTCTTCTCTTCATCTCTGCCTTCTGGCTTACTTGGCTTTCTCCAAGATTTAACTCAAATCCCACTATCTGGACCCCCCTTATAATGTCCCATCTCCCAACTGATAGTGTCTTCTGAGAGTATCTTCTATGTACACTGTATATATCTTGTATATCTAGCACTTAGCATATTGCCATTTCATATAGTCATTTCATAAATGTGCATTGACTCTACATGTCTTCACCATTTAGAATGTGAGCTTCTTGAAGGCAAGGATTGTGCCTTTATCTTTCTCTGTATCCCCAATATTAAGCACTGCATTTGGAATGTAGTAAGCACTTAATAAATTCTCAGATGACCCTAGGATGAGTAATATCCTTAAATTACATCTCTGAGACATACCTATCTAATGATTTTTGCTGGTACATTATCAAAGACCTCTAGTAATTCTAAAAAGATTACATTTATACAGAGGATTCAATTCAGTCCATAGCTCTAAATATGAACATGGAACCCCTTAGCTATTCATTTTATTCAATTTTTAATTGTTCACAGAATTTCAGAGATCAAGGACCACTTCTTACAACGCTTTTAGTATCTCCTAGGCTCAGAACAAGATCTATGGACATAATGAAATAATAAGAGGTTCCCCTTCACCCCCATGCCTTGAACAGGTGAAGAGGAAGATATTCTGACTATAGCCTTGGATTTTAGCAATGATGACAAATGTCAATAATCACAAGAGAGTTTGAGTTCAGGTCTTGACTTTGAGGGTAGACCTGTCTTGCTCTCAGTTCTTTTCCTGAATTACAATTCCTGACATTGCAACTCCCTGGAATGGGTCCATTTTATAAAATACGGACTTCCTGATCTAAAAGTGGAGTTTTTATCCTGTAACCTGGTGTAGAACACAGAGCCAAATCCAATCTTTGAATAAATGTGATGTCAGAATTTTCTTTTTTTAAAGCACTACAGAAGTTATCTGGTTCCAAACCATCTTTGTAGAAGAATCACTTACATGTACCTCTGATAAGAAGTCACAGAGGCTTCCCTTGAAGACCTTTTATGAGGAGGCTACTACCTCTTGAGATAGTACTTTTAAACATTTCTGATTGTCAGGAAATTTTTTCTTATTCAAATGTTCTCCATGGTCTCTCCTATTTAGGTATGCCCTTCAAGAATGAAGATCACACATCCATGCCTTTCCATTTTTTGAGACCCTTTTTCACATTTTTCAAATTCTCCATATGGGTCTATGAAATGTAGTTGGGTTGTTCTTCATTTCCTCTTGCTATTAAGTGGCTACCAATGGAGCAAATAATTTGCTTTATCTGTTAGTCAACACTTATTTTTTGCCATGTGACTGGCTCCTCTTTTTCATTTGTACATTTATTCGATAACATCCTTTATTTAAGCTCTTCATGATGTTTGATTTTTGCCTTCGGTTGCTGTTTGCTCATCACTACCATATCCATCTTATTTGTCTTCTGAATAATGCTCATTTTTCATTCTTGGAAAGATGTAATATTCTACAACTCACTGGTATACAATGATAGAATATTGTGATAAAAATAAGGACCTTTGTTCTGGTTAAAGTTTGGGGTCATTGCAAGTGAGGGAGACAATACTATGATGGGAGAGGCCTTAGACCCTCCTTATCCAGTAGTGAATGGCCTGTGAATAGGAGTCTTTATCATTTGTCTCTGTCCTAATTTTAGGTGAAGAAACTGGAGAGAGCAATGACCCTGTGAACCTCAAAAGGTCGGGAGAGTGAGCCAGCAGAAGGTTGAGGAGATATGGGGAGATAATGCCCACCAGGGGTGGAAGCGTCTTTCTAAAATGTCATTGGATTAAGTCCTCATACTATAGTATTGCCCCCACTGATTAGTTTATTAATTTATATTACGACTTTACTGCTGGCCCAGTTCTATTTAACCAATGAATAACCATTAGCTTTTATAAAGAGACATTTACTACAAAAATATTGCAAAAGAAAAAGTACAAACATATCCCCCTCAACACATGGGTGAAATACCCCCTACATAACATTGTTCTCTGGGAAAACTGGACTTGAAACAAGGCAGTTTTACATATCATTTGCCCCCACTAAATTCACTTCCAGATTCTGCATGATTACGAGGTGGGTACGGCTGCATCTCTGCTCATTCTGACTCAGCTAGGCAGTTATCTGGGGACTTCACTCCTCATTGTTTGGCTTCTAGCAGATCCTGGCACAAATCTTACTTTGAGATTTCTGGTGGCTCATTTCCCCCTGCTTTTGAAACTCATAAGTTTGTAGCTACCCTAGGCTCCTTCACCTAAAATTCAACATAAACATATACAAAGAGTTAGAGAACGGAGGCTTGGGCTCACAGGCCACATTTGGGCCTCAGATTCACAGAGCCTGATGTCCCTCCTCTTGGAGCACCTCTTTAACCCAGACAGCTGCTAAGCAAGAAAGAGCTAGAACCAAGAGCAAGGTCTTGGATGATTATCGACCTTTGAATGTGTTCCATTTCCAGTGAGGCAGTCAATCAAAACTACTCGTTATCATATGACTAGCAGATCAGAACCAGTTATAGAATACTTACAAATGAGACAAACTGAACAGCAGTTCACTTCATTGCATAGTATGCAGGCTCCTTGGTCTTTTCTATGTGGGGGTTGCATCCTTTCATAAGAAATTTCTAGATTATGCAGTTTGTTACTCATTTTTTCCCATTTCTATATAGACACATGAGCCCAAAGGTTTTATTTCTAGCTCCTTTCTTGGATTTTGTCTACTGCTGATTGCTAGGCACCTGTCCTATCTTCCTTCTTCTCACACATCAATTCATCAATATGCATTTATTAAATACTTACTCTGCACTAGATACTGTACTAGGCACTGAGGTTAAAAATACAAAGAATCAAAGAGTTTGCATTTTAACAGGTGAATCAATAAGTGCACATATGAATTTATACAGAATATACACACTAAATACAACAAATATTTAAGCACCTACTCTGCACTAGATACTATACTAGGCACTGGGGCTAAATACAAAGAGTCAAGACATTTTAACAGGGAAATCAATAAATACACATATGAATTTATATAGAATACACACACGCGATGCAATAAACATTTATTAACCATGTGCTGAGTGCTGGGGATACAAATAAGAAAAGAAAGACAGCCCCCTGCCCTTAATGAGCTTATAATCTAATAGACAGACTAAACACACAAATGGAGGGTGAAAAGTGGACAGGAAGATGGGAGACCACCACAGGGCATGAAGTTCTTCTATAGAGTCCAAACCAATCAGAGCTACTGATGGAAAGTGGAGAACTATGTAGAAAGTTCAGATCCCAGGCAACACATATACCTAAAGTTTATATAGAATAAAATATATAGAAATAAATGCAAATAAAAACAAGATAGGGAGGGAAGGTACTAGTAGTTGGGTATTGGGAAAGGATTCACATAAAACATGATGCTTGAGTTGCTTCTTGAAGAGAGGGTTTCTATGAGTTGGAGGAGAGGAAAGCATTCCAGGTATAGGGGACTTCCATCACAAAACCATGGCATGATAAGATCAATGTCTTTACTCCTCCTCACAAGGAAATTAGACTAATTTTTTCCTTAAGATGTTGAGATGATCCTCAAGCTTTGGCTGGCTCATGGCACCAAAAGTTCAAGATGTTGATGTAGATTTTTGGTCACTTGAATACAAATCAGTCAGACAGAGCTTCAGGAGTTCTCTGATGCTTGGATGATGAATCACAATGGGCAACTTGGCAAAGGGGGTGTGCCTCAGCTGTGTCAACTTTAGTTCTCCTTCCTTAACCATCACCACTATCATCATCATCATCATCATCATCATCATCATCATCATCATATGTATATTGGTATGACACCTACTACATTCAAGATTGTGCAAATTGCTTTGCAAATATTATCATATATGATCCTCACAACACCCTACGATGTAGTGGGTGCCAGTAATATCCCAATTTTACAGTTGAAGAGGTTAGATGATTTGTCCAAGGAAACGTAGCAACTGATGGGGCTACATTTGAACTCAGGTCTTTCTGTGCTCTATTCACTGTACCGCTTAATTTCTCTATAATGCTTTTTGCTGTTCCCCTTCTATAGCTAAGTAAATCTTTTGTTAACTGTTTAATGATCATAGTATATCTCATTTTATTCTAATACTAAACTTAAATATTAGAAGACTGGCCTATATGGAATACTGTGTGTGAGGAAAAGAAAGAAGGTTGATTTGGTAAGGTTGCAAAGGACCAAAAGTTACAGATTGTAAAGATAGGTTGGGGCCAGATTGTGAAGGGCTTTAAAATCTAGAGATGAGTTTATATTTTATCTTAAGGAATCAAGGAATTCATTAATTAGAGATGTGACATGGTTAGTCTGTGCTTAAAGAAAATCATTTTAGTAGCTGAGTGGAGTATGGACTACAATGGGAAGATAGCTGAGGCAGAGAGGCCAATTAAGAAGCTGTTCCAATAATCTAGGTGAGGGGTGATATGGCAGTGGCTATGTAAGTAGAGATGAGGGATCGGGTGTCATAAATGTTACAGAAATAGAAACAGGAAGATTTGGCTACTAATTGGATATATGGAAAGGAGGAGAGTGACATGTCAAGAGTAATGCTGAGGTTATGAACACGGGAGAGTACAATAATAGTGGAATATATAGGAAAGTTTGAAAGGAGGGGTAGATTTTAGTGGAAACAGTAATAAAATCCTGTTTTAGACATGTAGAATCTGAGGCATGCAGTTTGAAATGTCCAATGGGCAGCTGATGTTGTGGGACTGAAATTCAGGGTAGAGATAGGGCCAAGGTTTAAAATTTGTGTTATCTTCAGAGAGATGATAATTAGATTCAATGCTTGGTGACCAAAGAAGTCACCAAGAGAGAATGTAGACAGAGGATAGAAAAGCACTCAGAATAGAACTTCAAGGAAGATACATAGTTAGGAAACATGATATGGATAATGACCCAATAAAGGAGATCTAGAATGAGCGGTCAGACAGGTAGATGGAGAACCCAGAGAAAGCATAACAAAACCCATAGAGGAGCAATTATCCAAGAAGAAAGTATGATCCACAGCATAAGTAGCAGAGAGGTCAAGAAGGACTGGAAAAGATCATCACATTTGCCCATTAAAAAATCATTGGTAACTTTAGGGAAAGAAGTTTCAGTTGAGTCATGAGGTCAGAAATCGGAGTGCAAAGAGTTGGAGACAATGATTACAGACAACTTTTTCTGGGAGTTTGGCTAAGTAAAAGAGGGGAAATAGATGAAAATTTGAGGTGATGAAGGATTTTTAAGAATGGGTGACAGATGGGTATTTTTGAAAGCAATAGACAAGGAACAACTACTTCCTTGGTATGTAGTAAGAAAGGCCTTTTTCCTCTTCCATTCTTTCTCACCTCTTCCAAAGAAAACAATTTGGATGCAGGTTTTGGATGCAGTCTTTAAAAGCCAGATTGGACTTTTACTGGTTCCTGTCAGCACTTTGTTTGGATTTGATGTTGGGATTAAATGAGGCACTAGCAAAGTCACTGAACAGTTAAAAAAAGGAGGTCTACTTTCCCCTGATATAAGAAGTCCATATCAAACAAGAGGCACACTTTATCTGGAGGTGGCATATGGAAACAATCTGATCAGCAGGGCAAGAGTGTTTCATATGGTCTTCAGAAATCTACCAAGTATGAGGGCCCCTGACTTCGTGTAGGTGGAACTTTTTATGTCCTTAGGTGATCAGAAAGTACTTGCCTCCTTGTGCCAAGAGAGGCAGAGGCCTATAAGGTCCTCAGGACTTTATTACCTTAGGAAAAACTATTTGTTCCTAAAACACAAGGAAAAAGAAAGCAATGGAAGATTTTTGAGCAATAAGATGATGCAATTACCCCAAAACAGTCATAACTACTGATACTGGGGGACAGGAAAGGATCCTTATGGAGATCATTCCCCATTCTTAAAATGTCTTCCTTCTTTACCCTTACCTCCTGGAATACCTCAATCTCTTCCAGACTTAGATGAAGTATCATCTCCCCAATGAAGTCATTCCTATTTCCTACAGATGCTAGTGCATCTTTCCCTGCCTACTCCCCCATTACTTTATATTCATTTAGCATATAACATATATATGCATACATATATACACATACATATATATATACGTATACATACATATACATACACATACACAGACATATATACATATACACACACATTATGATTCATAAGAGAGGAAGTGTGTCACAGAGGATAGAGATTTGTCCTTAGAACCAGAAAGTCTCTGGTTTAAGTTCCACTCTGATACTGGTTTTGTGACCCCAGGCAAGTCACTTAAACTCTTAGTTCTCAGGGCAAATCCCTCTTGACTATAAATTGCAGTGAAGAACAGTTCCCAGAGATGTCAAACACTGCTCTCCCAGCTACTGAACTCAATTAAAGTGTAATTGGTAAAATGTTTAACAAAATGAATGAAAATGCAGTAGAACATAGGTAATGTTAATATGTGATTTTCTAAATCAATATGTGGTCTGTAGGGAATCCAACTATGGTTTGGTTACTCCCCTCCCCATTTCTATTTGAGTTTGATAGTACTGCCCTACATCATTTCCAGTCTCTAGCCCTATGATTTATATCTCCATAGCCTAGCAGAATGGTTGACACACAGTCCCCTAATAAATGGTTTTTGATTTATTGCGGTATCAAGGAAGACTTATTCCTCATCTTTATACGGCTACATATTTTCTATATCTTCTTACAGAGTCTCAATTGCTCAATGTCTCTGAATCTCACACAAAACAACACTATTTGGAAATGAAGAGAAACTGAAATGGTATATAGCTAAGTTCAGACCTACAATTTTTGATTAGTTTCTTCTCTGATTTTCTACATCAGTTGCTAGAAATCATGAATCTGAAGAGGAGCCATGAATAGGATACCACTGCAGAACAAGTTATTTTGGTGACAAACTAAATTGCCAAAATTTACCACCTTTACAGTATGCAGTTCTTATAAATTCATGTTGAATGACCTATCCTGGAGGATACAAACAAAGGCACTTTCTTTGATAGAAAGGAATCCTTAGCATCTTTCCATCTTTTCTGAAATTCGAAAGCCCACCAGTCTTTGAACTCTGTCTTGATTGATTTGCTGAGAAGAGTTTGTTGACTGGTTTGCTGTAAGCTTGTCAGCTTTCTCCAAAGGGAGTTCATATGGATTTAGAATTATCCAACCAATGACCTTTGGAGTGGGAGGTTTTTGAATGAGAATCTAACTGATACATATCAAATACTAAATCCTTAGCCATTGACTAAATTCCTTTTCCAAAATCACACACACACACACACACACACACACACACACACACACACACACACACACACACACACACACAGGCTGCTTCCCATCCCCAAAGTGATCTTTGATCATGTGCTTCTAAAAAGGAGAGCTGACAAGCATGACAAAAGTATTCAATTCAGACATCCCTTGGTTTACTTTAAACAATTGTACATTTGAACTACCTATTCCAAAAAAATTGTTATACAAAAGTAGGATAATGGAGGAGAGTAGAATGCATTCTTTAAATTGATGCTTTATCATTTAAATTGATTGTCTATTAATCCCTATCAAGAACATTAGCCCATTTCTTTGTGAAAATGGATTTGCAAAAACATGGGGCTAAGTACCTCAACCCAAGAATCCAAGTCAATGTTTTAGAAACAATACTTCATAGACATCAATTGAAAAAGCACATCATTATTTGCTAGATATATTTATCCTAACAATCTTTCAATTTTTGCTTTATGGGGATAAAAATAGTATTTATTCATTACAATGTAATATAGTACTCTAATTAGACCAATTGTAGTTTAATCTGGTATTAGTCCTTTTTACAGTAACTAATGTTTTTCTCTTGAGGATATAAACATTTCACAGCAACAAGAGGAAAAACAGATGGGACATCAATGGTATTGAATCTCTTCCTGGATCTATTGTTGGATTTTCTGTGTAACCTTGGTAGTCTCAGTTTCTTTCTTTTTTTTCAGTGTCTTTAATTCTAAACCAGTCATGTGCTCTGTCAACTCACAGGGGTTGCTGTACTGAGGTTATAACAGATATAAAATAATTTTTATATATATGTATATATATATAATGTATAAATATAATACATTTTATATATTTATATATATATAAATATATAAAATGTATTTATATATAATATATTTATAATAATTAAAATATAGAATATTTTTGAAAAACAATGGCATATGAATTCATTTTTTGCTGCCAATTGCATTCCAACAGCATCGCTATTCATTATTACACAGTGTCTCCCCCTATGTTTTGCCACTCTCATGACTGCACCCCTTTTCAACATGAAAATTGAGTAAATGTACAGCTAGATTAAGGCCACCATATTGAATTTCATATAACAAAAATACATATGCATGCAAGAACAAATCCTCAGAAGGCTTGTCCTGTACCTGTGAGTTGGTGTAGATTTCAGGAATGAAATGGTAGATCTGGACAGAGATTACAAATTCTTGATCTTGAGATTATGAAACTTGTTCTTGAATTCTAAAATTGTCAAATTGAGATGTGATCTCTCTTACCGCTGCTACTGATACTAATGCTGCTCTCTCTTCTTTCTCCTTTCTGTCCTCCCAATTCCCCCCATGAATCACGTTATTGAGAAACTGGACTGGGGAAACTAGCACATCCAGCAAACCAACAGGGAGAAGAAAAAGAACACCTATGTATATGCTCTTATGACTGGATCCTCATAGCTAGCTACCCACTGGAATTGCAAATTCATTCAACTAGGTCATACAGGCTTAGTTCTAAAAGAAAGAAAACAGGGTCAATAAACCCTCACCCCCAAGAAATACCTTGTATTTATTCACCTGTATCCATGTTGTGCCCCCTCCCCTGGGTCACCCTTCTTTTCCCCAATGAGTAAAATGTATATTCTTTTAGGACGTGGACTGGTTTTTTTGTGTTTGTTTTATATTTCCAACCTTTAACATAGTTCCTTGAATGTATTATACTCAAATATTGGTTGAATTGAATTGAAGGACTTGTGGTAGTCAAATAGCTATGATTAAGGCCCAGTTGTTCTGCTAATCTATTGCTTGTTCCACTAAATTATAACCACTGAATGTTTAAAAGTATTTTATTTCATATGTTCTGAAGCAAAATTCCTTAACTTCATATGGAAAAATCTTAATATATGATTAACCAACAAGAAGGTAGGGAACTTTTATTCTACTGAAGACCACTGAACCAAGGGGAACGGGAAGCAGCTTAAATAATTTGTCTTCTTTAGAGAAATATTATAATCATTTGCTTTTTTTTAGGTTGAGAATAGGGAAAATGAAGCACTACATAGGAAACATAGTTTCTTGAGCTAAAAAACAATAGAATTTGGACTAGATGATTTTTGAGGTTTCTTTTATTTCTAACATTATGTGATCTGTGAAGTTAATACATAGACATATAAGCATATGTGTATAATTTAATTTCAGAGAAAACTGTGCTATTTTAAAATTTCATAAAAGTATATATTGCATAGATATATACTCTTCTATGTTATAACATATATGCATTTGTATATATAAATAGAAATTCCAAAGAAAAATAATGTATTAGGGATGGAAGAGACCTTAGAAATCTTCTAATCCAAACTCATTTTTTGGATGAAGAAACTGAGGTACTAACCATATTTCCTACATGGAATTTTATTTTCCCTTGTTCTTATCTTTAAAAAAGGGAACAGCAATTGAGTTGCTATTTACCTCTTTCCCCATACATCAATGATATTCAGTAGAAGAGGTTTGTCTATTCTCTATCTATCTATCTATCTATCTATCTATCTATCTATCTATCTATCTATCTATTATCTATTCTCTTCACTCTCATATTTTGAAAAGTATAGGGTTAAGGGGAGAAAAGAAATAGATATAAACAGAGAAATGAATATAGACATATATTCTATATGTCTATATAATGGATGAGAATAATGGTTGAATAAATAGGAAGACACCAAAAAAAAGCAACAATAGAGAGAGAAACAGAGACATATGTATAAAGACAAAGTGAACCACAAACATAGATACGCAAGGCTACTTACCTATATCCATAGTCAGAGCAAAATAGGAATAGTGAGAGAGAGAGAAAGAGAGATAGAGAGACAGAGAGAGAAAGAGAAAGAGAGACAGACAGAGACAGAGAAAGGAGGGAGAGAGAGAATGAAATAGAAAAAAATAGACACAGAAATAGACTTTCAAGAATTACCAGTACCACCTTATGGCCACTTAGGACATTTCTTTTAAAATGTTTCTTTTCTTGTTGTGTTGTGTTTTTGCAACTATAGGAACAATAACTCTCTGCCTTTTTGCTGAGGTTAAGGGGATAGATAGATATTCTGTTCCAGTATGATGACACTATCAGACAAGAACCTAGTTACCTGAGTCTACATTCAGTGGCCTTGATCTCTTACAATTTAAACAGATTGAATTAGTTTTCTGGTTCTTTCCTGACTCCTAGAGACAGGTCAATTATCCTTAATTATTCTTTACTGTTCTCTCAGAAACAAGAAGACAGGACATATTTCACATGGGCCAATTCTTCACAGACTGACTCAAAAGAGGACACAAACCCTCACAAAGGGTTTGTTGAGGAAAAGATGCTAAGACATGTCTGAAGTGAATGCCCTTATTTACATAGTCCTGCCTGTGACATTGCCCTAAGCTCCTGCTTTGCAATAATTCTCTTTACTAGTCTCACACAGACTGTTGATCAGATAATTGCCATCAAAGGAGTCCCTCAAACTCATACTTGCTGGTGTAGGTTAACTGCCTCCAACAGGCATGGCAGCTGATGGGAACAGAGCTCCAGCTGTGCCATCTGTTCAGTTGATCTCCCTCTGTCACACATCTGGGCTCTAGCTTTCTCTCTCAGCCTCTGCAATGATATTCTACACTGTTACTTGTGATTGTATGGTAGCTGTGACTTCCACCAAGGACACCAAGATTTGTTTTTTCTTGCCAGGTGTCTGAATCTCAGACATTTCAGGGTATTTCCCTCTTTTGTGTTGACAACAGAGAGCCAAAAGAAATTAAGTCAAGGGCTAGATCTGGTCTCTGGGTCGGAGTTCCTTATCTTTATTTTATGAATTAATCCAGTTTTATAACACTGGCATTATAAAGGACTTCTATTGAACTTCAAGTGGATTTGTTTGTAAAAATGAAATCAGATTCACTAATTCTTATATCTTCAACCCATACTCTTTAGATCTCATTGCACTTTACCTAAAAGTAATGCCACCTGGTAGAATTTCCTTATTTTATAAGTTGCAACAAATTGCATGAAATTATATCTGCCCTCTCTAGCAATTTCTACAATGTTAAGAACAATATCACTTTTCTCTTAAATGTGTAGCGCAGTTGGAGTCTGAATTGTACCCATTACTTAAGAAAATGACTCACTTTTTTAATGTACTTATGTGCAGAACTTTATCATCACATGATCAAATGCAGCAATTATGATTTGTCTCCATGACCTTCAATAGTTCAGTTCAATGAGTATGACAATTAAAACTTAGATATTGGGAGCAGACACTAAATCAGGGCATGCCTAAATAAAAGATTTCATATCTACATACATAGCAGTTTTATTTTGCTCTCTTCCTGGCTTCTGCTATGAAAGCCCAATTCTAATGACTCATCTAACATAGAGCTGACACTGGGCCCTAGAAGGTTATGCCAGCAGTACAAGCATGGTTTGTCAGGTACTTCTGAGCTGCATCTGCTGTCCAGGGCCCAGCCTAAGTTCACATTCTCATCCATAGAAAGTCTGAAAACAGTTCATTTTTTTTGTCCCAATAACTCAAAAAATTAACAAAAACTCCCAAAAGTCCTCAGTCCTGCGTAGTCTCTTTCTGTTCCTCAATGGTGGTGGGAGAATGATAGAAAAAAGAGGCAGAGGGGCTAAGAATTGCTCTATTCTTAGGTCTTTACAAGCTTTATCATTAATATCAGTATTATTTCATTATTTTTATTGTAAGTTTTTGGCAGTATTAGAGGAACTAATCTATGTGCATAGCGATTATCTTGATATAAATCTAGTCAGAAGACATAAAGAAATTGCAAATGTGACATTTATGTTTGGTGGTCCTATTTGCCATTTGATGCGTGGCTTACTGAGAGTGTAGTTTTGCTTGTTCTCTAGGCCCAACTTAACTTTATTTTTATTATCTTGTCACAAAAGGAAATGAGGTTAGTCTAGCATGTTCTATTCATGGTGAAGTATTCTGGCCTTTAATGATTGTTGCTTCCTTTGTAAGCTTACAAATTCACCATGTAGAGAAATCAAAATCACTGAAGCTTTAGCATTTGCCTTTTCCCATTCCCGTGGCACCTCTCCTGTTCTCTAACAGCATTCAAATAACACTGACAGTAGCTTAGCACTCATATATGCTAATTCCTTCAGTACATTTGGGCTTGGTGACGACTTTATTAAGAACATTTAATACTGCCCCATTGTCTTCTCATTTATCCTAATCTTCCACTCTGTTGATTTTTATCAATGTATGCCCAAATATAAGAGAGATAAGACAGAAAAGAGTTGAGTAGTTCAACTTGTCCCCTTTTATCAGTTACTGTTTACCTCAAATCATCTTTTTACCCCAACAGAGATTTTAAAAATCCTAAATGCTTTTATTTCTCCTTAGCCTGAATTTAATCTAGGCTACAATATTGGAGACACTCTTCTTTTTGGATCCTGGTTCTCTTTTTGTGTTTTGCTTCAGTTAAATCTCATTACTAAACCATCAACATCTGAATTTTTCAATGTGTTCCTATTCATCCACAATGGACTTTTTTTTTTTGGTAAGTCCCTTATTTTCTTCTTCAATGAACAGTTTCTACTTGTGTTATCATTATTTAACTTATGAAAGTTTCTTATCTTCCTTGGACCAACTTGCCCTTCAGAATATTAGGCAGCATAGGTAGTAGATAAAGAGTAGTGGATTTGGAATCAGAAGCCCCGAGTTCTAAATGCACTTTATACATTACCTTTGTGACACTGGGCAAGTAACTTCACCACTCTTCCCTCAGTTTCCTCATCTATAAAATTAAGGTACTGGTTAGATAGCCTTTAAGGTCCCTTCCAGTTCTAGTTATAGGCTCACAGAATGTGCATTTGTCCTTCGTTGCTGAAGAAGACCATGCCATCAGAGAAATACTGACATGACTTGCACTTGACTTTGTTTTGAGTGAGGGAGGGCTATGATACTGTGAAATGTCATCATATCTTACCTATTCTTTCTTGGTAACACTGACATCTGCTCTCTCCAAATCTGGGGTACATGTCAAACTATGATTGATTTTTCTCTTTGTCAGTTGCCCCAAGTTTCCCGTTAGAAACCATATCATGCTTGATGGTAAGAGTTGGGTCCAGAATAGCAAGTTCAATTGTTGCTTACTCCACTTTTTAAAGATGAAATTAAGCACTAATTTTATTCATTAAGATGAATCACAGCTTTTTCAGATGCTCTGGTATTGGCAAGAAGAGAATGTCCAGATATCCAGATAAGGGGTAGTCCTTTTTCTTGATAGATTAAATGCTCTACATGCATAAGTGGTCCCATTCCATCCTGTCTCCTCCAGCAGATTACCCCCTTGTGAATCCTCAATATCTCACTAATCTTCAATGTCTCCTTAAGTACTGACTGCTTTTCTACTGCCTCCAAACATACTCATATATTGCTCATCCTTAAAAAACATTTGTTCCAGCCATCTCCATTAAATATAGTTCTATACCTCCCTTTCACAGCTAAAGTCCTTGAGAATGTCATACAATTGGTGCCTCCACATCCTTTCCTCTCACTATATTAACTCTGTAGTCAATATTGAATTCATCTGTCATTCAACTGAAAAAGCTTTCTCCAAAGTTAGCAGTGATCTCATAATGGCCAAATCTAATAACCTTTTCTCATCCTTCATGACCTCTTTGCAGCATCTATCAATGTCAATCATCCTCTTCCTCTTGATATTTTCTTCAAAGTAGTCTTTCCTTAAACTACCTTCTCCTGATTCTTCTACTTTTTCAGGCTGCTCCTTTTCAGTCTCCTTTGCTGGCTCTTCACCCAAGACAGTGGATGCTCACCCTAACCCCCCAAGATCCTAGAACCTGTACTCTTCCCCCTCTCTAGTATTTCACTTGATGATTTCAATGTTGCTTATTTCAATTCTATGATTATCTCCACATTAGTCATTCTCAGATCTATTTATCTAGTTCTAAACTTTCTCCTTGCCTCCAGTCTTTTATTTTTATGTTCAACAAATTGTCTGTTAGAAATATCCCATATTCATCTTAAACTCAGCCAGTCCAAAATGAACTCATTATCTTTTCCATTCAATCCTATCCACCTTCTAGTTTCTCTTTTGCTATGGAGGGTATCACCATCCTCCCAGTCACCCAGGCTCACAATCTAGTTATTATCCTCAATTGCCCCTTCATCCTCTCTCACCACGTGGAATCAGTTGCTAAGTTCTATTGATTCTACCTTTCTAAGTTCTCTTAAATATCCCTCCTTCTTTACCACAACATAGCCACCACCCTCATTCAGGCCTTCATTGATTCGGACTTGGATCATTGCAATAACTTTTTATTCTCCTGTTTATATGTATATACTCCTATTTATTATAACCTGTTTATTTTTGCTGCCTCATCTCTCTTCCCTCTCTTGTCTACCCTCCTTTCATCTGTTAAATTAATCTTCACAAAGTGCAAATCTGCCCATGTCACCTTCCCCAGACCTTTCCTCTTCCCCCAGTCAGTAAATCCAGTGACTCTATAATCTTCATATTAGTATTCCATAACCTGGGCTCTTCCCACCTTTTAGATGTCTTTACAATTTATTCCCCTTCTTATACTTCGTGATTGTATCGCCAAGGCAACATTCACAGCACTGGTGGTGACTATGAACATGCCAGTGTAGTTCTCAATCACCAAATATATATCTTTGTATAGATGGCAGAAGAAAAACATCTATTTAAAAACCAAAAAGCCATATCTCAGAACCAGAAAGTAAAATCCATCATGGTGACCAAGAAGTTAATAAATATGATTACAGCAGGGGGCAAAGTCATTCTCAAACCCCCTCCCCATCAGCCAGGGTCTTCTCACTATCAGCTGTCACAATATGTCAGTTGGCCTGTGTCAATTAGGCCTGTGTCAGTTGGCCTGTGTTCTATCCCCTGTGACCTGACCCCACTCACTCACTTCCTCCCAGTTCTGCTCTACCCTTCCTGCTCCATCTGTTCAGCAAGCTCTTTCCACTACATGTGACTTAGGCTTCCAGGTGATTTAAGCAGATCACATAGGCCTATTAATTAATGAGAAAGATCTTTCCATTTAAATTACTATTACAGTGACCCAGTGATTCTGACCTCCTTATTGTTACACAAAAGACTCTGTCTTGACCCCAAGTATTTTCACTGGCTGACCCCCATGCCATCCTCCTTATGTTCACCTATAACTTCATTGGTTTCCTTTAAGTCTCAGCTAACATTTCACCTTCTACAAGAAGTTTTTCCCCATTCACCTTAGTCTTAGTATCTCCCCCCCGTCAATCATCTCCAAGCTAAGCTACATATACTTGTTGGTCCGTTGTCTGTATGTTTTCTCCTCAATGAGACTTTGAGGTCCTAGAGAGTGGGTGGTTCTCCCTCCTCTCCCCCACACTCTTTGTATCCCTAGTGCTTAGCAGAGTCCTTGGCACATAGTAAATGCTTAACAAATACTTGTTGACAATTTTTTAACTTTTTGAATACAGATGTATTCTGACCTAAATTTTCTCTTCCCTAAACTAAATATCCTCAGTTCCTTTGACTTATTTTCATTTGGCATATCTTAGGGCTCATTATCATCCTGAATGTCTTACTTTGATGGTCCTCAGTTTATCAATATACTTACTAAAATGTGGGATTAAGAACAGAGCAAAATAATCCAGATGTTTTCTGAGTAGTGAGAGAGTTGATTCGTTGAGGACCCCTACTCAAACTCCAATCAGTACTAGTCAGTCCATTGTGACTCTATAAGTGATACTGATTGTTAGTAATTATTCCTATACATTCACCTAGTAATACTTATTAAATCAATCATTTAATAATGGGTATAAAAATAAGCAGTATATTAATCCATATTATATATAATTTACATAGGAATATAAATTCTAATAGGAGAGCCATAATAGGCCTTAAACTTCAATGTAATGTTCATTACTTGTCACCAACTATGGAGCTCACTTGCACAACCACAAGAATGCTGAGAAAAAAATTCCATGCTGTTTTGCTCAAATTCCATGACCAAACCAAGCGTGGATAGTTGTATAGTACAGAAAGTCCCCCCTTTATATATGTTCTTGGAGTGTTTATATATCTTGTACCATTTTCAGTTGCCTAATCTAAGGAGGAGTCCATCCATCTTGTGACCATCTTATCAGTGGAGATATTCCTTGCTTCACCTGACTCATGACCCTCCTGACAGATCATTTTTGCTTATTTTAGCTTATGTGTCATATGTCAGCCAAAGAGATTCTATATTTTACCATATCTCTTTTGCACATTTAGGTATCAAACTCTATAAATACAAGACCCTAGAAGAAGAGGCCATCTCAGATGTGATGAACAATGAGGTCCACTTCATTAGAGGGACCATGGGTCCTTTAATAAAATGTCATTGGCTCAGAACTCTGCCTCAGCCTCTTTTATTGTAGGTTGGACCATTTTAGTTCCCACAGTAGTACAGAAAAGAGTGGGACTATCACCTCTATGGACCCTGATATTATGCTTCTTTTTAATATCTTCTAAAAATTCTATGTGCTATATTTGTTGGTATAGTCCACTGCTGTCTCATGCTGAGTTTTAAGTGCACTAAGATTATGAGAGTTTTTTTAGGAAAAAAATGCTTTGTAGCCAAACTTCCCAGATCTGATTTTGTCAATTTGATTGTTTTCAATCCAACTGTAAAAATTTATATTTTTCCTTATTAAATGTCTTCTTTTGGGATTTGGTCCAATACTTTATCCTGTATACAAACATACATACACGTATTATGAATATTTAATTCTACCTTGTTCATCCATCATCATTTTAGCTTTCCCTCCTAACTTTGGTCTTCTGTAGTTTTCTGCGTTTTTCTAGGGGGGTACCCTAGTAGGCCCCCTTCTCTGTTGTATCCTGGATGAATGAGACCAACCCTAATATTGCACCTTTGGTCTGACTACCTATGTACAGGAGCATTCCTTTACTGTGGAACCCCTGGAAATCTGCCATTTATTTCATGTCTTGCCCCAGGTTTATTTGTATTCTGAGCCTGAAGCCCAGGAACACTTCGGCCTACGAGGACGTGTTCCCAGGGCTGCTCCTATCCTGATTCCCATTCTAGCAGGACTGGGTATAGCTGGTTCGGCAGCTGTGAGCACAGCCGCCCTAGTCACAAGCAACAGCCATTTCCATGCTCTCAGTGCCCGCATAGACCAAGACATTAGAGATTTAGAGTCCCAAATCTTGTACCTGGAGTCTGCTTTAGATTCCCTGGCCAAAGTAGTCCTGCAAAACCAGAGGGGTCTAGACCTTCTGTTCCTAAAACAGGATGTCCTCTGCATGGCTTTGGGAGAGACCTGTTGTTTTTATGCGAACCACTCTGGGGTGGTCCGAGAGTCCCTCGCTATGGTCCGCAGGCGTCTGGAAGAACGGGAGTCAATCCGACAACACTCCATGACATGGTTCCAGTCTCTGTTCAACTGGTCACCCTGGTTAACTACTCTGGTGTCCACCGTAGCGGGACCCCTGGCCCTTCTGTGTCTTGGTCTATTGATAGCCCCTTGCATTGTAAACTGCACCTCTAAGTACATCAGGGATCTCCTACAATCTATTAAATTGTTTGTTTTGCACATGGTTATACCCGTTTGACCTCTGATGAGTCCCCCATTTAAATTAGTTACATGAAAAGGGGGGAGTGAAGTGAACGTTATTCCCCCTGCCCCCTTCCCCCCCCCCCCCACCCCCGGAGCCCTGGGTTGAGAAATGTCTGTTGAGTTTTCTAGGCAGGGTTGGCCCCCCCCTTTGCCTAGGCAGCCACTCCCTGTTGTGCCCCCTTCCCTAGCAGTCCCTGTCAAAACTGTTTTGTGAAAAATGTTTCATACATTCAAGAAACTGATAAAACAATTAAAGCAGAAACTCCTGAGACATATTACCAGAGGTCTTATTATAAATTGACAAGGAGTCAATAATAATTACTCTTTGAGTCCATGTATTTTGTGTAGTAGCAAAGCCTAGATCACAACACCTGGGCAACATTCAATAAACATTTGTAAGCAACCATCTACTGAGTGCCAGGCATTGTGCTAAGCTCTGCACTAAGCAGGCATTGGGGTGGCTAGGTGGTACAGTGGATAGCTTGCTGGACCTGGATTCAGGAAAACTGGAGTTTAGATTTGACTTCAGATGCTTACTAGCTGTGTGACTCTGGACAAGTCACTTAACCCTGTTCGCCTCAATGACTCATCTGTAAAATGAGCTGGAGAAGGAAATGACAAACTACTTCAATATCTTTGCCAAGAAAGCTCCAAATAGGGTCATGAGGAACTGGACAGGACTTAACCTACTAAACAAGTAGGCATTACGTCCAGCTCCACTGAGGTACATGGGGTTATCACTTCCCATTACTTTTTTTTAAAGAGATATGCATGATAATGAGTTATTCTGGTTCCTATAGCATACAAATAGCACAAGGCCCACATTTAAATGCCTTGGGTTTAATTTTAATTATTTAACAATACCCTCAAGGATGCATAGGTCCTGCCTTCAGTACAATGTGATGAAGATATCAGCAAATTAGAGTCAGTAGAGAAACAAACAGTGATATTTGTCAATAAAGAAACAAACAGATGATATCTGTACTACAGTCAGTGTGTCCAGTTTCTCTTGCTGGACATCTTCATGTGGCCCAAGATGCTGTTTACTGTTTTCTCATAAAGCTACATTATCTACTGGTCTGTTGATGTCATCTAGTGGACTGCAGGTTCTCTTCTGAGATCTTACCATTACCTGCTGATTCTCCATTGGATTTTATCCACAATGAAGTGGTTAAGTCTCTTTTGTGAAATAATCCACAGTCTCAAAACTATTTCAGTTCTTCTGTGTGGAAGACCCACAGAGTGTATCTTTTTGATTATTTGGTTGCTTTTTGTTTCCACCTCTTTGAGACCTGCCTGATATTTCCCTTAGTAATTAGAATCAAAGCTATACAATTTTATTGTAGAGCTTCACTTGAAGTAGAACTGACTACAGTTGTTATGCATTTCTATAACTACAACTAAAAATTGCTGCTCTTTCCATAAACCATCTATAAACCCATTCCTTATCCTGCGGCATGACAAAAATTTAGAAATTTCTATATTCAAGCAGATGGAATTGACTATTACATATGTAGTAGTGATTTCAAAAATCAGTTGTCTTTATGTAATTAGATTTTTGACTAGTTAGAGTAAAGATCAAAATAAAATACCAATTAAAATATAGGATATAGATGAGGTACAATTGAAAAATGACTGGTTTTGGAGTTAAAGTTCGGATCATTCCTTAGTTACTACCTGGGTAATACTCTCTGGGTCTCAATTTCTTCATCTACAAAAGAAGGGAGTTAAAGGAACTGGCCGTTAGCATCTCTTCTAGCTCTCTATGCTCCTACAAAAATAAGACAAATTGGAATTACTTTTGCTTCCAATAAGTGGGAAATTGATAAAAGTAAAGATATTGGCTATTATTAGCATGAGAAGACAGACACTCATAATACTAATGACAAAAGAACCCAAAAGCTGTGTTATTCAGAATACACTTGATCTCCTTTCCAAATGAAGAGATAGTTGCGGTAATACTGGTTTATACTACTGTTTATTTGGTAAACATTATGGAGGACTATGATAGGAGATTATGGGCAGAATCATCTACACTAAAGTTTTACTTGAATGTTTCCTAATGATGTGGTGATTACCTAGAGCCCTCAAAGATTATGCAAAGCAAAAATTTCAGGAAATCCTATAATAAAGCTAACATTTATATAACACTTTAAGGTTGGTAAAGCACTTCTACTGGGTTAGCTATAGCTCCCAGCTTTTGCCATCCTCAAATGGGATAAGCATGTCTGTTGATTTCATCCAAATCATCCTTCAGAAAGTGAAGCTATATGGGAGATAAGCACAAATCCTAGAGACACTTCCACTGGAGAAAAAGAGTGCAATATACATAACTGGAGGAAGTATTAGGTCAATGAAAGCATCTTGGTCACTTACTCAAAATGCTGGTTTTGAATGGAGGAAGACTTTGTTTCAAATCTTTCCTCTGATATTTACTAGCTGTGTGATCATGAGGAAATTCCTTAATCTTTCTGAACCTTGATTTCTTCATTTATAAAAACCTGATAATGGTACCTGTAGTACCTACTCCACAAGATTGTTGTAAGGTTTATCTATCAATAGATAGAGACACACACACACATATATACATATATACACATGCATATGAAAGTCTACAGAGCTGTTGTGCTGACCTTATTGTTGTATGCCTGTGAAACATGGACAGTCTACCAGTGCCATGACAGGAAACTGAATTGGTTCCATTTGAACTGTTTTAGGAAGATTCTGAATACCACATGGCAGGATAAGGTACTAGAACTGAGGTCCTTACTTGAACTAAACTACCAAGCATTCAAACTATGCTTCAGAGAGTACAACTCTGATGGGTTGGTCATGTTGCTCGAATGCAAAATTGTATACTTACCAAAAAGACTACTTTATGGAGAACTCACATGGGGCAGGTGATCACATGATAGTCAGAAGAGGTGATACAAGGATACTCTCAAGAACTTTGGAATTGATTATGTGACATGGGAGACACTGGCACAGGACCACTCATCATGGCATGCCCACATCAGAGAGGGTGCTATGCTCTATGAGCAAAGCACAATTGAAATAGCTCAAAGGAAATATAGGATGTGCAGATTTGGAGTATCTACCCCAAATGTTCACACAGATTATCTGTGCCCAATCTGTGGTAGAGCAGTCCGAGCTCATCACAGTCAGACACATTGAAACTTGACTTTATCATGGTGATGTCATTTTGGTCCTCTTTTAAAATGAAGGACAACAACCAACAACCAACCAATCAACTATATGTATGTGTATACATACATACATACATACATACATATATATACATATATAGTTGATTGATTGATTGGTATATATATATATATAATCTTTTGTAGATTGTTTCTTTTTTTGAATAATTTCTTTTTTCTCAATTACATGTAAAACATTTTAAACTTTAAAATTTTTTTTGAGTTCCAAATTCTCTGTTTTACATGCCTTAAAAAGCCATATAAGAGATAATGGATGGAGACTAGACCTGTGATTTTATTGGTGTAGAGATCTTCCTGGTAAGGAAATTCTTTTTCCATATGCAAGATGGAAACTTCTCTGTAACCTACCATCTTAGAGTATTTCCTAGAGCACTGAAAGGGCAAATGGGGTCACTCAAGAATGTGACAGAAGCAGGTTTTGAACTCAGGATTTCTTGGCTTTTGGGATAATCCTATATCTATTACACTGTATTTCCTACACAGAAAGCATTCTAATTTAAAATTTAAAGTTTTAAATTTAAGCTTTAATAGCTTAAAAACTACAATAAAATTTTTGAGATATGCTGTCTAAATGTTAATTATTAATATCATATTGAATTGATCTACAAATGAAGTGAATGGGTTATACATGGGTTAAAAACTCAACATGGTTCATTTAGATCATATTTTTGGACCAGATTTCTAGTAATAAGCTGTAACAATTCTATACTTCACCACACATATTTTCAAAAGTATCACTGCTAGAAGGTGGCTTTAACGAATTGTATTTTTCCCCATTTTGAAAAATCAACAGCTGGTTTCAGTACTCAGTAAAGGTATTTTATAACCTTTAATTGTAAGAGATAGAAAATAACTGAGTAACATGTCTTTTAAGCAATACCTGCTTTAAATTGAAAGGATTTTAGGAAATATGATAATAACCCTCAATTAGTCATGAGTAAGCACCCTACTAATAAAAACCAAGATGGAAGTGGGGAGAACCAAAAAATTAGTCATGTTTATAAAAAATCTTATAGGAAGAACATAGGTCACCACACAATAGAACATCACCACTATGGAGGATGATGATGTCTTCAATAATAAAAGAGAAATTCAGAAGAGGGTAGAGTTTTGGAAGAAAGATAGTGAATTTGACTTTGGACAAGTTGAATTCAAGATCCTTATGCAGCATCCAGTATTAGATGACTAAAAAGGCAGTTAATGATGTGGACTCAGGATAAAGATTAAAAATGGATCTATAAATCAGGAATTGTCTGCATAAAAATGATCACTGAAATCATGGGAGCTGATGAAACCATCACCAATGATATGATGGAAGAATAGAAAGGCCCAGGACAGACCTTTGGATGATATCCAGAGCTAGGGAGAATGACTTGGATTAAGATCAAACAAGGGAGACTAAGAAAGAGTGTTTGGACAGGTAAAGAGGAGATTCAGAAGAAAGTAATATCATAAGGACCAAGAGAAGACAGAGCATCCAGGAGAAGATAGTTAATGACAGTGTTAGAGGCTGAAGAGAGATAAAGAGGGATGAGAACTGAGAAAAGGATTTTAGATTTGACAATTAAGTGATCATTAGTAACTTTGGAGAGAGTAGTTTCAGTGAATGATGAGTTCAGAAGCCAGTTCGTGGAGGATCATTTACAAAAAGACAGACTCCAAATGGATCAAAATATTTACAGCAGTTCCAGCAACTCCCGACTCTTCTAAGGGGATGGGAAATTCATGGCTGTCATCCATGCCTGACTTGAGGGAAGTCATGACCTATTCTCTTCCTGAGTTATTGCTTTTGACACTTTTAACATTGAACTGACTCTGATATCTAAAACCTGAGTGAATCAGGGGCTTAGAGAAAAGTCCCCTACGATGTAACAAAACCCCTAGATCTTCCTCCCCCCACCAAACTTGTGACTCAGGAGAACTTCCCTAATCAAGTCCACTTTGCTCTCTCTCCTCCTGATGGTGAGTCCCCAGAAATGGCCTTGAGACATCTTAAGGCCTGTCTCACATTACTATAGAGTGGTATGCTGGGATTTCTAGTTTCATGGGGCTTTTTGTCTCAAGTCTGGAAGTCTATTTCCACTTTATCAACTAGATTCATCTTATATAAGTTGAATTAAGGGCAAGCTTCTATCTTATCTTGGAGAGTGTTTTGTGTTATTGAGTCTATGCATTGTAATTGCTAGTTAGGGCTCTAGGAAAGGAAGACAGCTTGTGACTTTAAATGCTTGGTAAGACCCAGCATGTATACAACTTAAGAGAAGGAACTAGGAAAATTGTGTAAGATATGACTAGTGAAGAAAAGCATGAATGGATAGTGCATATGTAGGTCTCTCATTAAATATCCTCCATTACAACTAATCACAATAGACATTTTCATAGTTGTGGAATTACAATCATTACAGTTTGCTTATATGAACTCATTATGAGTTATGTCATGTTATGTCATGACAACAACTCTGAGGTAGATAGTGTATTATGTCAATTTTATGTACAAGGAAACTAAGGCTCAAAGGGTTCAAATGATTTGACCAAGGTTACTCAGATAGTAAGAGGCAATGTCAAGAGTCAGACTGCCTCCATTAAGTGGGAAGGACAGAGTCAAGGTGTAGGCATTAACTTTCCTGATATTAGGAAGAGTAAGAACTTCAGTATGATAAGATTTTAATAATTCCAGTTTACATATGAGATAACTGAGGCCCAGAGGGCTTCAGTGACCTCCTCAAGGCTACACAGTCAAGCAGTAGTAGAAAAGAGAGTGGAGACAGGTGTCTTATACATGATCTATGTATCCATCCTCAGTCTTTCTTCTGAGATCTAGTTACTCATCATAATCTACCTATTGGACATTTCAAACTGGATGTCCCAGAGTCATCTCAAACTCAATATGACTATAACAGAACTCATTGCCTCCCCCTGCTCCCCCAACTCACTATTTTTCTGAATTTTGCTATTTCTGTCAACGACACCATTCTTCTTCCAGACACCCATGTTCTTAACCTCACTACAGCCTTGGCTTCTCACTTTTGCCCAAGCTTGTCATTTCTACTCTCAAAATCTCTTATATTGTTTTATTCTCCAGTTCTATTCTCCATTCTAGTTCAGGCCCTCATCATCTCTTACTTAGACTAGAGGGTGTCAAAACCAAATGAAAAAGGGACCACTAAGCTGTATACTTGCAGGTTGAATATTGACTTAGAAAATCATGTATTAACACTATCTTTATTCCTTTATATTTTTATTTACTTTGTTAAATATTTTGCAATTACATTTTAATGTGGTTCCACAGTTACTATAGAGTTTTGCTGATATATTGTATATTTGACACCTCTGACTTAGACCATTGCAACCACCTACTAATTAGACTCCATACCTAAAATATTTCCTTGCTATGTTCCACCCTCCAGAGTTACTACAGGCTTCCTTATTACTATTCTTCACAAAAGGTGCTCTATTCCCTGTTTTGATGTCTTGGCTGTCCCTTAGGATCAGAATGCTCGCTCTCCCTTTTGACCTCTATCTCTCTGAATTCCTGGCTTCCTTTAAGACTCAGCTTAAGAATCACCTACAGGAAATCTTTTCTGGTCCCTGTAGCTATTAGGGCCTTACCTTCAAACTTCATCTTGTATTGATTTTATAGATATCCATATAAGCACTTAGTGTCTCTCTACTCAACAATACCAGATTGTAAGCTCCTCAAAGGCATTCGCTATTGTCACTTTTGACTTTACATGCTCAGTGCTTAGAAGAGTGATTTACACAGTCGGTGCTTAATAAATACTTATTGATTAATTGATTGATCTTGCTTCTGAGTGCAATGGTTATTTCCACTCTATTACCTTACCTCTCAATGCATCATTTTGTAGTGTTGATATTTACAGGGATATTTGTCTTAAAGCATCACTTATAATGATATTTGAAATAATAAGGCTGGAATCTTCACAAGTGAAATGGTAATTTAAATGCAAAGATCTTTCCCATTCATTAATAGGCCCATGTGACCTGCCTGGATCACATGGAAGTCTGAGTCACATGGAACCTGTGGTGGGAGGAGCTTGCTGAACAGGTGGAACAGGAAGAGGAAGAGCTAGAAGAGAGCTGAGAGGAAATTAGTCATGAGAACAGTCAGAGCTGAAGGATGGAGGCAATCAGGCAGCTGGCTAGCATGAGTGAAAGAGCTTGTTTGTGATTTTGTCTAAAGGAGCCTGCTAATAGTTGGTTTAATGGAGCTGGTTTGTGGGAAGCCTAGCAAGCAGAAGCCTTGGGGCTGGCATTGTCCTCTGCATTGTTATTGTGTATAGATTATGATGGATTTGACTTTCGATTGTCTGAATAAATGTTTTGGTTCTGTCTTCCGTGTGGAGAGTCTGTTGTACTTCATGAATCAGAATTGCATTGGGATATTAATGGCCACTGTAGGCACTGTGAATGTTGCATTGGTCCTCCAACAAGTAAGCAGAAGATTTAAAGCAGACATTTATTTATACTTATAAAGGGCATTGTTTTTGTCAGGATTCTCACAGGGAAAATTAGTCTCCATTAGTTTCCTTTGAACCAATAAACTAATAAGCATTTATTAAGTGCTTACCCATGTGCAGGACACTGGTAGTGCTGGTTGGCAGAAAAATCATAATGATAACTAGTACCTATGTAGTGTTTTAAGGCTTGAAAAGCACTTTTATACATATTTTTTTCCTTACAACAACCCTGGAAGGTAGATGCTATCATGATCCCCACTTTATAGATCAGAAAACTGAGGAAAACAGAGGCCAAGTGACTTGCTAAAAGTCACAGTAAGTAGTGTCCAAAACTGTATTTGAACTCAGATCTTTCTGACTTTAGGTCCAGAGTTCTATCCTTTGTGGCACCTAAATAAAACTATTCTTAGCAACCCATAAAACATGGAAATGCTGTTTATTTGTTAGAAAACTAAAGGTGGAGAAGTCCCATTTTCTCTCTGTTTTCTCAAGGTTCAATAAAGAAAAAAATATCGCTAGATGGTGGTTTTCTTGCCCTGGCATTCTAGTATCTTTAAAATCTGTCTAGAAGCTTTTCCTTTATAAAAAAAAAAAAATCACTGTTGTACTGTTAGCTTCTCAAGATGTCTGACAAATATTTGAAACTTTTACCTTACAATGAACAGAAGGTCAAGTAAGTTCTTTTATGCAGCCCTTTGTAGTGATGAATCTGTAGTTAGCAGTGAATGATCCGTTATAATAGAAGGAGCCTCAGAAAAATCAGACAAACCCTGTTCTTTGTCTTATTATTGAATGTCAGGACAGTAAGAGAAAGTATATTTGCTTAATAATACATCACAAAATCATAGAGTAGGTGGACCACAAGGAATCAGCCCATGTTCTTGGCAGTTCCTCATCTGGGTACTTGAGTATGTATAACACCAAGTCAAAGAGGAGTTAGGGTGAACCCTTCAGATGCAGAGTATGGAGCCCTGCAGAATAGATTTGAAATCTTGGACTAGCTCATGATTTGGGAGTTTCTCTAGACCAGAGTAGATCATGACAATGTAGGCCACTGGATTTAGAACAAGAAGGGATTTTAGGTGTCCTTGTGTTCCAAATCAAAGATTCTAAGGGTCCTCAGAGACCCTCTGGTTAAATTTGCACCCGGTCATGAATTCCCTTTTTAACATGATAATGTTAATATAAGGTTGATGGTGGGTAGGGGGAAAAGATAACTATATTTCCCGCCCATTAATAGGTCTCAGATATCTTTTGTTAATTTCTAATCAGTCACTAGGTCACATGGGTAATGCCCTTCAGCCTTGAAAAGTGTATATATACTCTTAAGTGAGGTTTTTACTTTGGGGCTTATTTTTTGGAAGAATGTTTGAATGCTGATTGAGACTTCTGGGTAGCCACTAAGGAGCCCCTAGGCTTTGAAAATCCAGATGTTGGTGCTTCTCTCTCTGGTAATGGTGTATGTATTATTTATGATCAGACAGTTGGAAGCAGCCCCATCTGTTGGCATTTCTATTCGTATTTTCTCTGAAGTTCATGGTGCTTTTTCCCCGGAACTAAGTGAATGATACATGTGTTTGATTAAAGTAGATTGTTGGTCCCTCAAAAGTTGATTTCCTTTTAGAAAAGCAGATCTAAGAACTTGTACAGCAAGCCCTCTTGTGTATTCTGGGGTCTTAGCTATTGCAAACATGCCCAACAATTGAGTGGTCATCCAGCTCTTGCTTGAAGATATCCAGTGAGAGGAAACCCATTACCTCCTGAGGGAGCTCTTCCATTTTTTGATATTTGTAACTGTCAAGGAGTTTGTTCTGGCACTAAGACTAAATTAACCCCGTTGTAACTTCTACCCTTTATTCCTCCTGGAACTAAGAAGAGCAAATTTAAATCTTTTTTTTTTTTTCACATAACACTATCACATAATTAAGGACAGTTCTGTCTCCTGTTAGTCCTCCTAGTCCAACCAAAGTCTTCCTAGTTCCTTCAAATGATTTTTATATGATACGAGCTTGAAACTGCTTACCCACAAGTTACCTCTACTGGATGCTTTTTATTTTATCAACATCTGCCTAAAATGTGATGCTCAGAACTGAATACAATACCCCAGATGTGGTTTGACAAAGGCAAGATGACCACCTCTCCTATCATCTTAGTTTTCTTGGCTATAACATTGTACCATTGACTCATATACCTTCCATATCTTTTGTTCAAAAGTACTGTATGATATCAGCCTTATCTTATACTCATGAAACTGACTTTTTGGACCCAAGTGCATGACTTTACATTGGTCTCAGATAAATTTTATCTCATTAGATTTGACCCAATTTTCTCACCTATAGAAAAGCTTTTTGATCTTTACTGTGTTATCTACTGTTTTAGGTGTCTCTCCCAGCTTTGTTTCATCTTTAAATCTGATACTCTGTGCTCTCTGCTCCTTTATCCAATTAAAATATTAAAGAGCACAGAGAACATTAAGGGGACAGAAAAGATGAAGAGAGATGACATGCATAGGAGCAAGGAGATAGAGAAAAGTGAGCAAAGTTTAGGCACATCATGAAATAATGATCTAGGCCAGAGATCTAACTAATCAGAAGAGAGGGCTGCAGGACAGAGGGATTGCTAGGGTTAGAAGGCTGCTGGAGGGGAGGTAGAAAAGTCTGGAGAGTGAGGAGTAGAACCTGGAGTCTTAAAAGTCTATGGTATGCCCCTAATCTACTAACTCTGTTAAAGAAGGAACCGACATTAGCTGAAAGAAATTTGTGATTACCATTTCCTTTTCATTCTTCTATTAACTTTCCCTTCAATTCTATACAGGGTCAGGCACACTGACCTATATTCTACAGGCTCCATTCTCTTGCCTTTTGGAAACTGGTAAAACATCTTTTCTCCTGTCAGACCTTTTCCATTATCTTATAAAAATCACCAACAGTGGCCTAGTAGTCATATTTACTAGGACTCTCAGTATCATGAGATGTAGTTCATCAAGGTTAGGTAGGCATTCTCTTACTCTCACCATGATGACCTTGGGCACCTACTCTTTGTTAGCTATTTGTCATCTATATTTTCCAATTTTAAGATCATTCTTCTTGTCAGGGAAAATACGAGCAAAATAAAAGTGAGTAGCTCTGTCTTTGCTGTCATTGGTTATTATCGTTCTGTCCATACAGGTTAACCCCTTTATTTTTATAAATGAGGCAAGTGAAGCCTAGAGATGTGAAATAAGGTGTTCAAGGCAGCACCAGATATGTGAATAAAGCCCAATTTTTCTGACTATAAATCCAAAGCACTTTCCACTGTACCATACAGTCTGTAGTTCAGTTCTAATCCAGATTGTCTCATGGCACTGACCTCAAAAACACACTTTTATTTACCTCTTTTTACTCAGTATCTTTACCCTTTTGCCAAGATATAACCCACTTTTTGAAGATCTATTCACTCAGCAAAAAAGACGAGAAGGAGAAAGGCAATTGGGATTTAGCAACGAATGTAAAAAAGAAAGAAGATGCCAATTATTGGAGACTAAGAAAAAAAAAAGCACTGTGAATATTCTGTCTCATCAAGGTCTCTGCAAAAGCAATAGCCTCCACATCGCTCTTTCCACCAAAGGATGTGGCTAAAACCAGAACTCATCTCATAACACATGATCAATCACTAAGTTCAAAGCACATAGTTCTCCCATTAAAAGAGGAAGAGTTCTGCACAATGCCATTTTGGAGCCGGAAATGCTTGCTTCCTATAGAAACAGCCTGCTTAAAACACTGTTACCAAAGCAGAAAGATCCAATTACAAGTATTTCTTTGTAGAGGAAATTCTTGATAGCTTTTAAGTGTAACTCCACTTTATGGAGCAAAATCATGGTTAAGCTGTATCTCTAGGAAAGCAGAGAGGGAATCCTCTCCCTTCCTCCATCCCATATTTTTCCTCTTCAAATAATTTTCTGAGCAAATGGGAAATTTTCTTTTACTTTTCTTTCCTCTGCTCTATCCCCAACCCGCCCCTACCCCCCACAACAGACTGCAGAAAATGGTCTACTTCTACAGCAGGGAGAGAGTAATCAGGCTCAAGTTACAAAGGGAGGAAAAAGATGAAAGGTTAGAAAGACAGAGAACTTTGCTGACTTGCATACAGAAGCAGAGGAGGGTCTGAAAGGCAGGAAATAACTATTACCATTTGGACTCCATATCAGAGTTTCCACTTTGGTTGAACCATTTGAAAGGAAACTGCAGAGATTAGTTTTACTTGCTGTTTAGGGTAGTGCACAATTTTAGAAAAGTCAATTAAAAACAATAACATCCTCATTATTCAATAATATCCACAGTAATCTCACTCTTACTCAGAAGGCACTCCTCTCTCATTAACATGTTTTGCTTAAAATAAAAGGAGGCAGGTGAGGAGGTGGCATCCTGTGATCTGAGGGTAGAGGTATGGGAGAGAGTGTGTGTATGATATGATCAGACCCGTGTTTTAGGAAAATCTCTTCTGCAGCTGATTGGAGATTGGATTGGAGTGGGGAGAGAAACTCAAGGCAGGTAGAAACCCACTAATAGGCCATTGCAATAATCCAGGCATGAAGTGATGAGGGTCCATAGGCTGAAAATAAGGACTTGATTAAAGTTCTACATGCTGGTTTCTTCCAAGAATCTCCCTTCGTGTTCCTGAAGAGAGGTTCAATTCCTATGTTTCTTCTCACTTGATGCTTAGAGTTTGTAAAGTTTGAAGAGATTGAAGAGACTGTATCTCTCTTCCCCTGCATTCTCCACAGCTACCTACGCTACCCTACAAAGGTGTGGGACATTGATCTCTACCAATGGGGAGACAGTTCAATATCAATGAACTTTGTGGCTTGGGTTACAATTAAGTGATTTCCTCTATAATTTCAGTAAAGTCCTGTTTAAATGTCCCATCATGAAAAAGTGGAGGTCCTGTGTTCTCAAAAGCAAAGACTACTTCAACTGAGCTAAAGTTATGTCTCATGTTACCAAGATGAATATGCTTTGAATATAACTTATGAAGGACCATATGACTATTATTCAAGGACCAGCCTGATAAACAATCACCAGAAAGGTACTGAATTTTTCAGCCACAGCAGCTATCAAGATATCTACTAAGGTACTTAAGAGTTTTAGTTTGCTTTGCTGTCAAAATCATGGATCCATAAAATATTGAAATAAAGTCCTTTGTAACTCGTTTAGCATCTAGCACAGTTCTCAGGATGCAGTAGATGCTGTTTACAGACCTCAGGGTTATTACATCATGATACTCTTTTAGTATCATCTGATCAGGGTGAAAAGCAATTGTCAATGGTTGAGAATTTTCAAGTTAATTCATGATTTAATTTCTTCTCATTAAGATGCATAGGTTGCTATTATTTCAGCTTTTCCATTGGCTATTTGCACTTAGCAACTTGGAAAGAACAGATAAAATTCCAAAAGAATAAGTATCTGTTTCATATTCATAATGTTCTGGTGGAAAAAAAAATACAAATCACATGATAAAAGATTTAGATCTGAAAGGAATCTTAGAAGTCATCTAATTCAACCCCTTTAGCTTATAGATAAGGAAACCGAGGCATGGAGAAGTTAAGTGACTTGGCAACAGTGGCAGGATTTGAACTCAAGTCTTCTGACTTGAGAGCCACTGTTCTTTTCACTTTACCAAGCTGAAGTATGCCAAACCTATAAAAGCTACCCTACAGTAATTTCTTGGGAACAGTTGCTCATCAAATCTGAATAACGATAATGATTGTCTCAATAAAATTCTTGGGCTTTCTGGAGAAGTAAGCATATTAGGTAACTTGCTAATGTCAAGACCTAGGATCACAGTATTTAGAAATGAAAGAAACTTAGAGGTTTTCTCAGTCAGCAATCATTAGTTAAGCTTCTATTGTATATCAGAAAATATGATAAACAGTGGGGACACAAAGAAAGGCAAAAAAGAAACCCAAAACAGTCCTGGGCCTTATAAGAGCTCACAATTTCATATCATCTAGCAAAATTCTCTTGTTTTATAAATAAAGAACATGAAATCCAGAGAGGGGAAGTCATTTGCCTCAAAGTCTAGTAAGTAGCAGAGCTGCCAAGAAAGAAATTCAGGTTTTCTGACTCCAAATCCAGTGTTTTCTCCAAAATTCAATGATTAAGGCAACAGCAACAATAAACAACAATCTCTCCAAAATACCAAGTTGCCTCTTTGATCAATTAATTTTCTTTGCTCTGTGTCTTCATTATATTCAGGAAAATATCTTTTTCTTCTTGCATCATGCTGTCTTATAATAATCCCCAATTTTGAGAATGTTTTTCATAGAAGATTTTTCAGCTCTTCTTTGTTCTGGTATTCTTATTAATAGTTAATAAGTATTATTATTCAGCAACGAAGGACGAACACAACAAATTCTTATTAAGCAAGCCCTGACTGGGACCTCTTTTGCTTACTACAGATGATAGAATTAGTTTTGCTTTCACTGAAGTGGGGAAAAAAAGAAGCTTTAATTCAAGCACTTGGAGATGGTTTCATTGAAGTTGTTGGTTGAACCAATATCCAGATCACCAGTTATGAGAATAACACCTATTGTCATCACATGGACGTAACCATCATCACTTTCCCAGAAAGTTAATGCAAACCTCTGCCAAAATTTCTGTCTAAAAATCATCTTAATTCAGCAACGAAAAGGTGAATTTGAAAGGGATTTATCATCAAACAACTAAAGTTTGTCCCAACAATCATTTCTCATAAATCATTTGCATAACCATATGGTCATAAGCTCCTTTGAGTCTCAACATCACCATCTGCTGGGTAGGCTACTGCAGGAGCATTAATTTTACAAGAAGTACGTAGTATGAATTTTAGTAGGCAATGTTTTGTTTTGTGTTCATCCTTTGTTGCCAAAGAAGACCATGCCATCAGAGAAATAATGACATGATACCATAACTAAGAAAGCAGTACTGGTTCACTTTTTTTAAAAACTAAGCTATCCCTTCTAAGCAATCTGCTAAATCTCCCAATCTCTATTAGAAGTAGAAGAGAGAGGAGTATGCAAATGAAGCGCAAGAATTCATAGAATGAAGATCTGGAAGAGACCTTATAGATTATTTAACTCTGGCCCTTCATTTCCTAAATGATCAAACTGAGGGCCTGAGACACTCAGTATGTTGGCTAGGTCATATCGCTTATAAGTAACGAGGTTAAGGTTCAAACTGAGGCCCTGTGACTCTATATTCATTGGTCTTTTCATCACATCATGGAGTCTTCTCTTTGAGATCAATATTGGATTACAATTTCTGTATTATACATAGGGAAACAGAGCAGACATGGTAAGGGGGACTTTTCCTAAATACTACTTTAAGATGTGGATGTCATTGGAAAGAAAAACAGTTCTTTGCCTCTTTTATCTGACTGCTCATGTTATTCAAAGTATTACTGAAAATATAAAATTTACAATCAGAGGGACTGAAATTTTCAGCCAAAACGTTTACTGCCCAAGAAAACAGCATATGGCCCATACAGTAAATAAACACAATCAAATTTTAAATAGTAGCCTTTTATTTCCACTATTCTTACATTATGGCAATCATAAAAGTGCGTTGACTTGTTATAGGATTTCTCGACACTCTTGGTTCTTTTTCAGTGTGGGATTGTGATTTCATCTGCATAGGATACTCTCTGGGTGGAAACCCCCTACAGTGATGCATATAGATTGGCAATTTGTAACTAATATTCTTATAAAATTTATTAGGGACACTGTGAATTTAAAGCTAATTTGTATCAGAGGAGGACTTGAAGGCAGATTATCTTCACTCCCAGGCTAGCCATCTATGCCACATGCTCTCAGGACCTTTTATAAAGCACTAAAAGCACAACTAATGGAGAAGCAGAGAATCAAGTTCATGAGAAATCTAATAGTATGGTCATGTCAAACTGGGGAGTATATCATTCTCCTTGTTCCCTGAGATTATAATCACTCTCACGAACCCATCAAGATGTATTTACAAAAGACAAATGCAAGGGAGTAAGTTGCCATTTTGTGTGCGGTAGACAAGACCATGGGACTCACCAGAGTATGTATGAAAGAGTCACTCTGTTTTTTTTTTTCTTTCCCTTATGCTTTAGGGACAAACAGGAATAAGGTCTTGCAGTGACTGAAAAATGTCAGTTGGTCAACGGGGGATAAATAGAAAATGAAAAGTTAAAAACAGGTCAGAGTAATAGAAACACAGCAGAAGTCTCTGGTGAGGGGTTCATGAATTTTGCAATATACTGGGAATTTCCAGAGAGCTAATATTTTCCCTCAGCTTTGAACATGTTTTTTGTAACATCACATCAACAAATATTTCAGTTTTGATGAATAAAAGGAGTCAAAAATAATAGGCGTTGATGAGTGAATGCTATTGACTTTTGACTTCACTTAAGAGGATTGATGAGAACTCATTTGTGGCTACACTCTGAGTACCTGCTCCACTCACTTAGGAAGATAAATTCACCACAGAGACAAGCTACTATTTAGTTTCTTTTCTATGACATACTGTACAACATTGCAAATTGGGATGAAAACTGCTAGGAGAAAAGCAATTGGTACCGAAACTTGTGCAAATATAGACTAAAGGTGACTCTTATGATATCATCTGGCATGCCTTTGCTCTCATTTCAGCCACCCCACTGCTGTCACTCATCACAGAAAAAGACAGCAGTATGGCACAGTTTAAAAAAATACTAGATTTGAAGTCACAGGACCAAGGTTCAGACCTGGGCTCTCATACTTACTACCTGTGTGACCTTGGGCAAATCCTTTAAATTCTCTGTGCCTTGCAAAATAAGAGGCTTAGAGAATTGTAACTCTAGAGGTAGAAGAGGTCTAATTGTTGTTCAATTGTATTTGATTTTTCATGACTCCATTTGGGGTTTTCTCGGCAAAGATACTGTACTAGAATGTTTTGCCGTTTCCCTCTCAAGTCCTTTTACAGTTGAAGAAACTGAAATAAACAGGGCTAAGTGACTTGCCCAGGGTCACATAGATAGTAAATGTCTGAAGCCAAATTTGAACTCAGATCTTCCCGACTCTAAGCCCAGTACTTTATCCACTATGCTACCTAGCTGCCCTGGAAGGAGTTTTAGATGACATATAATCCAAAAGCCTTATTTTACAGTGGAAAAATCCAGGTCAAGAAAGCTGAATGCGTGACCCAAAGTCACACAGGTAATGTCAGAGTTAAGGTTTGAATCTAGGTCCTCTCATTCCAGATCCAAGGCTTTTTGCCCTGGATCATGCTGAATTGGACCATGTAATCTCTAAATTCCCTCTTTTCTTTCTATTTATGATTTTATGGGAGCTACTAATGATTTTTTTGTTTCGGTTTTGGTTTTTTTTGTTTTTGTTTTTGTTCTGACCTCAAAAAGATATTGGACCTGGTGGCCAATTGTTTTATCAAGATAAGCCTCCCCACAATTACGTAGACTAGTCCTAAGATTGCAGATAGACTTTTGCTGGTCCCATGTCAGAAGTCTTTATAGCTTTATGGAATCTCCTAGAGCTTGCATATTTCTGGCACAGCCTTCAAGAATGCAAGGGTCACCATCATGTCATAATGTGTTTTCAGAAGAGGATCTTGTAAATCTTCCCAGTTACTAAAGACTAAAGGGCAACTGTAGTATAGAAGACAGAAAAAGGGCATAAGAGTCACAAAGAGCTGGATTCAAATTCATCCTCTGTCATGTACTGGCTGGGCTGTCCCACTCAGTTCTCTAAGCCTGCACTCCTTAGAAGTAGGTAGGTGGGGCAGTGGGCAAAGTGGTAACCTTGGTAGTTAGGAAGACTCAATTTAAAATCCCCAGATGTACTTATTAGGTGTAGGACCATCAGTGAGTCACTTAACCTTGTGACACCATTTCCTCATATTTAAAATGGGGATAATACCAGCACTTAACTCTCAGGGTTGTTGTGAGGACAAAGGAGATAATAACTGTCAAGCACTTTGCAATTCTTAAAACACTATCTACGTGCTACAGACATAGTAGAGTAGATGTATATTGGTAAGGGAATTTCTACTGTTCTCTGGACCAATAAAATCATCAGTTTTAAAAGACCAAACTTCAAACATAATTATTGTGATAGGAACTGAGTTTCCAAAGTAGAAAGGAAAGCTATACTTCTCATGCATAGATAACATTAAGTCTAATTTTCTCCATAGCAAAAATAGCTGGGAAATCAAGGAAATTATAATTCAGTGAGGAAAAAGGAATTGGAGAGAATTGCTCATTTATTAATTTTATGTTGAACGTAGCTCATTGATAATTTTAAAATCACAGTTTTCCAAAGATTCAACTAGCATATATCTGAATAGCACTTTTACACTACATATTTCAAAAGCATGTGAAGGTCACAGATGAAGGAAAAGAGACTCACATGAGTCAAAAGGTTTAGTTAATCTGTTACAATGTTCTTGAGATGAATAAAATATATCCTTCTAAAGAGTTGGGTGGAATTTGGGGACAGACTTTGCTTCATATGAAAGGATAAAGATTTAAGTCCTATTTTTAAGCATTTCCTATATTTTTTCTTATAAAATTTTATTAATAACTTTTATTTGCGTATCATTTGTGTCCCGACATAACTCTCTCTCCTCCTCAGAGAAGCATTCTTTACCACAAATAATTTAAAAAATTGGAAAAAAGTTCAACAAAACTAGCCAATGTATCAAAAAATCTGACATTATATGTAATGTTACACATTCACAATCTGCCCCATACCACTCTCCTTTGCCAAGAAGCATGGGAAGGTGTTTTCTTACATCTCTTCTTTGAGGGTCAAATTTGGTCAACATAACTGCAGACTTTAGGTTTGATTGTTTTATTTTAGTCATTATGCATATGATTCTCCTGGTTCCACTTTCTTCATTTGGTATCACTTCAGGTAAGTCTTACTCTTTTCTGTATTAACTATATTTGTTGTGGTTTCTAGCATACTAAAATTCCATTGTATTAATCTATCACAATTTCTTTAGTTATGCCTTAATTCTGGGCCTCTACTTTGCTTTTAGTTCTTTGCTATTACAAAAAGGGCTACTACAAATATTATGGTGCCCACAGGGTTTTTTTGTCATTTACAACTTTGTGGCATGAGACTACCAGGGGAATCTGTGGTCAAAGAGTATGGACATTGTAAACATTATTTACATGTACCCTGAAAATCTTCTCCACAGTGGTGGTACTAATTTACAATACCTCGATCGGTGTACTTGTGGTCATCTTTCTACAATCCCTCCAACATTTATTCCTCTCTTTTGTTATCTTTTCTAATATTCTAATGAGGTATGAGGTGAAAACTCAGAGTTGTTTTGATATGTGTTTCTCTTATTGGTGATATGGAACATTTCTTTTCATGAGATTTTTAATAGCTTGAAATTCTTGTGAGGAATATTTGTTCAAATTTTTCCCCTCATCTATTAAAGAATGTCTTTTCCTCTTAAATATTTCTGTTAATCTCCTATATATCTTAGATACCAGGCTGTTATCAAAAATATTTGATAAAAAGATTTTTTCCAGCTAATTGCTTTATATTCTTTCCTAGATGTGTGAATCTTGTTCATATGAAAGTTTTTCATTTTCTTATAATTGAAATTCTCTATTTTATTTATTATAATTACCTTTATCTCTTGTTTGGTTAAGAATTCATCTCCTTCATCAAAGCTGTATCTGTGAAAAATACCTTATCTTATTCTCTTAAAATTTTTTGTTGTTTTATCTGCAACAGTTTAAGTATCTGTTTTAAGTTTATTGTGGTAGATCATATAAGATGTTGGTTTGAATGTAATTTCAGTTACCTTGTTTTCTAGTTCACCCAGCAATTTTTTTTCCTGTCAAAATGAGAGTTCTTTCCTAGATAATTTAGGTTTTTACTTTTAATGAACACCAAGTTGGTGAGTTCATTTATCTCTGAATCTTCCTTGTGTAGTCTGTCCCATTAATCTACCTTTCTGCTTTTTGACCTATGCTACATAGTTTTGATTATTCCTGCTTTACAAGATAGTTTGATATCTGAAAATGATGTTCTGTTTTAATTCTTACTTTTAAAATTATTTTCTTCAATATTTTATAACTTTTTTCCTTTGAATGAATTATTATTTTGTCTACCTTCATAAAGAATACCCTGGGTATTTGGATTGACAGAGTATTAAATATGTTAATTAATTCTGCTAGTACTGTTATTTTTATTATATCAGTGCAACAAACTATGAGCACTGAATATCCTGCCAGTTACTTAAATTGTTCTTTATTTCTTTAGGGATCATTTTGTAATTGTATATGTGGAGATAATGAATGTGCTTTGTAAAATTAATTGCCAGATATTTTATTTATCTTATAATTATTGTGAACGTGATTCTCCTCCCTATCAGCTCCTCTTGTATTTTGTTGTGTTTATTTCAATAGGAGTTTGGTATATACTTCGACTAAGGCAGCATCATCCCTGTGGAAGAAGGTAGAGATATGCTTCCAAGAGAGTGGATGACTGGAGTGCTCATAGGCATTCTGTATTGGCCTACCATATAGTTGAGAGGATTGTCTTTGGCTACACAAATGGAACCATTAGTATCTTAAAACCAGCCTGACCAAGAAACAGTGGAACTTTTTGCAGCAATTTGAGTGAGCATAAAGGATTCTACTGACACTATGTAGAAGAGGGTCTGAGGACCATCTTTTCTTCTTCCCTTTCCTTTTAGGCTATGTGGGCCCCAGGAATAGGCCTTGATCTTTCAGGTTATTCTTTTCCCTTTTAGGTGCAGGAAGTGGTCTCTCATATGATTAGGGAACATGAGTCATAGAGATCTAGGGATCCAGAAACCAAGGCTTTATGTTGCAGCCAGTCTAGCAACAATGCCCTAAAAAAAACATGGGTCAATACCCCAGTCCAACTGAAGCCAGTACTACTGGCTTTGGAATGGAACTTGGTAAGACTAATACTCTGTAGAATTTGAACCAGTCTTTGAGATGAAATTCCTCACCTCCCTAGAGTTTGAGGTGGCATTAGAGGTGTGAGAGAATTATGTTTCTGAGGTTTTGGGGAAAATGTTAGTATTTGTTTTTGCTATATATTGGACGTAAATGACCCTTTACAAAAGATAATCTGATATTAAGTGTTTAAATAGAACTAGGGTGTTTATCACTGAGACCTTTAAATTGGTTGGGGAACATAGCTAGTAGAGAATGAGCCAAGGTAAGATAAAGGAGATTCTCCAAACCCTTCAGGGAACCACATAACCCTGGGCAAGGAGAATGGGGAATGTAACAGGCCAGACCCTAATAGAAAGGGACCAAAGTCAAATATGTTATATTATATTAGCAATGTGGTTGATTTTTAGGGACTGTAAAAATATGTTACTTTCCTAATTCTTTGGGGCTTAGCATGGTGCCTGACAAATAGGAGGAGTTTAATAAATGTTTACTGACTGAATCAATTGGTTTCTTTGCTCATTCCATAGGATTTTCTAAATCAACTATCATACTATCTGCAAATGGGGTTGTTTTTGTTTCCTCTTTGACAATATTTTAGCCATTAATTTCTTTTGTTATCTTACAGGCACCTCTTGCTATACTTTAGGGTATCATTTGATCCATACAATTGTTTCAGTTACATTGACATAACAGAGTGACTGGGACCCATTCTTAAATTTCATGCTTATACTGTACTACCATGTCATTTTGTGTTCTCCAGGGTTGACTGGAGTTACTATTGTACCTTATGAGCAAAATAAACAGCCACTTTAAGGTCACAGTAACAAGTCTTGCCGCTTTAGTCCTAGAGTAATGATGCTCAATAGTAGATGCAGGGTTGCTTAGTGGATAGATGAAGTCCTGATTTTTAAGTCTTGCTTCTGACACAAGCTAGTTTTGTTACTATAGGTCAACCACTAATAAGTCGGTGCTCCATGGTAAGTCTCAAAGATTTTAAGTTACAGATGAGTTGCTTATATTATTTAGTGGAGATATTTCTGCCCTAGAAGCTTCCTACACTGATGAAATCACACCTCTAGCTGCCCTCAAAAAATCAGTTAATTTGTCCCATCCATGTGAAAGAAGGACACCTAAGAAGGAAATAACACTTAGAAAAAAAAAAGCTAAGCTAAAAAAATAGGACATAATTGCATATATCTACCACCTTTTCCATCATAGAACATTCTAGATCTCAAAGAAACTGCTCAATTTGCTGAACAAAAAGAAAATGCTTATTTTTTTTCACCTTTGGGCAAATTTACCTTAAATATGTCTTATAGCATCTTGTTAAATCTAAGCATTTAAAAGCAGGATGCTCTTCCTTTAGGTGGCTGGTTATCTGAACCATTACTTCTTCAAAAGACTGAACTGATCTTCAATCTTGGCACTTCTGTAAATATGATGTACTTTTATCGGCTCTAAGTACCCTCCCTACTTAACTTCTTTTCTCATTTTTTTGTACCCAGGGTATTTGCTGCCTTCTCTTGTCCTTAAAAAAATGTTGAAACACTTTTCAAAACTGAGTCATACCCAAATCTTTGCAGGTAAAGATTAAATTTTACTAGGCTATTATCTTACCATGAAAGAGATCTGAATAAGATTTTTCACCCTCCAGGTTAATACCTAATATGATTAAAGCTGAGACATTCAGGTTTAAAAAAAGAAATAAAGAAAAGGATTTTTTAAATGGGAGAGTGCTGAGCTGTTTAATCAACTTTTTTAGTCTCAAGACATTGCCGTTTCTACCTCTTGTAGTATCATGATCTTACAAAAAGTCCAGCATTGGACAGTGTAGAAAAAAACTTATAATTATGGGGAAATTCAAGAAGTAAATTTATCCAGATCTTTTTTCAGGTGTTTATGTCAATGGAGGAAGAAAAGCAGTTTTTCAGTAGGGTGTACTATATCTGCCAGATTATTTGAGTATAGGCTTAACATTCCTTAGTGTCCTGGGACCATTTGCAAAAGAAATTTCACACAAAGCAAGAAGTATTGAGATACAAATTAATCCAGGCAATTTTGCAAAGGTCAAAGGAAGTCTCTTGGGTGTTAAAATATATGCATAGTAAAAATGTATAATGTTCATATGTACTATTAGCATAGATTCATAGACTGAGAGCCACCTGCTCCAGTTCTTCTCCACTCTCACTTTACAATTAGAGAAAATGGAGACCCAGGGAGGTTAAAGGATTGCCTAAGGCCACATGGGTAGTAAGTGGTAGGAAAAAAAAAAGGATTCAAACTCATGTTCCATATCAGTGTTTTCACTGCATTTGATGCTTCTTTTATATGTTCATATGTATATAACGAAACCCTCAATAACTACCTCATTACTATTAATATTAAAATTCATTTTCAGAAACCAATTTGGCAAAATCCACCTATTTGTGTATTTAAAAGATGACATCTTTGAAATGGCATTGTTGTTAATGGAGCTTAACTCCCCTTGAAAAAGACAAATCATTGCTAAGAATTCAGGATACTTTTTTCTTTATTATTGATATATTTATAACAAAAATAGAGGCAAAAAATCACAATTCCACCCAAAAAGAGCTAATTAAAGCAGTACCAAAAAAGCACTTGTAAACAATTGCAAATGCAGTTGGGCACTATTTGTTGAAAGAAAGTAGAGGTGTTTTGCTTTATTTTTAAGAAGGTTCTTCCAAAAGCGTCTATTGCCTATAACCTAAGAATTATTGCTGTTCAATGTTGTCTGATTTTCAGAATTGTAGCCCAAACAAATGGTATTCTTTTGGTACTACTTTTTTCACTATCACTTCATATGTTTTCTCAGATTTTCTTGAATTTTTCATATTTTCTTATTCCAATCAGGGAACAACATTCTGCTCTATTGGTTGATTAATCAATCAACAAACATTCATTAAGCATTTGCTTTGCCAGGTTTTTTGATGAATACAGGGGATAAAAAGAAAGGCAAAAGACAGTCCTTGCTTCTGCAAAAACGATTTATAGTCCCGGGGGGGGGGGGGCAACATGCATATAAATGAGTAAAGTACTTACAAGACATACACAGAATTTATAGCTTTAGCGGGGGAAGACTAGTAACTTTGGAGAGTAGTTGAGGCCTTCTTCAGATGGTGCTTGAGTTGTCATAGATTTAGAGCTAGAAGAGACCTTAGACACCATCTTGTCCAATTTCTTCATTTTATAGATGAGAAAATTGAGGTCCAGAGAGTTTAAGTAACTTGTTCAATGTCACACAGGCAGTGACAGAGGCTAGATTTGAACCCAAATCCTTCCACTCCAATTCCAGTGCTCTTTCTATTGTACTATGCTAGAGTGATGTCAAGGTAGAGGGAGCAAATGTATTTTAATTGTTCTCAGAGGACAAAACTGGGGCCACGGAGAAGATTTATAGGGAGATAACCATTTTATCAAAGGAAAGAAAATGGTTTTTCATAATGAGATACTCAGACACATCAATATATGCATGATTTCATGATGGTACATCCTTTAACTCAACAAACATATGCTTGAACTACTATGTATATGTGAAAAGTACTGAGTCTAGAAATCAGTAAAAAATAGTTTCAACTCTGAAGGAATTTATAATGGGGGTGGGGAGGAGGAAATATATACACAAATAAGTGTTAAGGCAAGGAAACTGGAGATACAATGCTGAGTTTGAGGGATAATTTATAGTATAGTAAGGCTCCCTAACTTCTAGAATGAAAAAGAGAAAGCACTTAATATATTACTCCAACAGTCCAGACGAGGGTGGAAGAAGTCTTGAATTAAATTGGAGGCCATGTCAGCAGAGAGAAGGGGGCGGTTATGAGCAATGGCTTGGAAATAGGGTTGCCAGGATTTCACCTGAGGTAGCAAATACAAAATCCTCTATCTGGTGTTCAAAGTCCTTCATAACTTACCACTTCTCACCCCTACCACCTTTCTAGTCTTCTTACATCTTCCCCTCCATGTAATAATCACTCCAGTGACACAGGCCTCCTTGTTCCATAAACAAAGTTTTCCATTGCTCAACTCTGCACATTTTCTCTGACTGTCCCCTCTGCCTGGAATGTTCTCCCTCCTCATTTCTACGTCTCGGCTTTTCTGGCAGTGAGACATGATGTTCTGTGGAGTTGAAACCAAGCAGAGCTGCTGATAGGAAGTGAAGAGTTACCTGGAAAGTTCAGATCCCAGTCCTCTATAAAGGAAAACTTATTATTGCTGTTGTTTTAATCAAACTACAACGTAGGAAAAAAACAATTTTGTCATTTGGATTCTGAATAAAAGGGAACAAACTATGAAGAAACTTTATTATTATTTCCTTTCTTCTTCAAAAGATTTATGTTGTTTATTTTAAAAAAAATTCTATTAATATCTTTACATCATCTACATTTCCCATTATATCCTTCTTCCCATCCTTTCCCAGGGAGCCACACTTTATTATAAAGAAGAAAAACAGGAGAAAAAAATTCATTAAACCTACTATCATATTAAAAGAAAAGTTTTATGTTAACTTCATTGTTTTACCCATTCTAACTGGCCCCAGGTCTTTGTGGGTCCCAGGTTGGCTCTCTGCCCACCACCCTACTTGCCCCTCATTCACAATCTCACTCCTCACTCTCTTCCACCCAGCATACTTATCCCATCAGGAGCCAGATCTTGTCTTTTCTACTTTGAGTCTCTCCCCTCAAAGCCACCTCTCTAACTAAAGCCTTCATTATCAATCCCTTCTACCTGCATTATTGGTACAGCCTCCTGATTGGCATGCCTGCCTCTAGACTCTGCCATCAACTTGTATTGAGTGCCTCCTCTGTGCCAGGAGACTCATTTTGAAGGGAACACTTGACTGACTTACAAATTAAAAATATAGAAAAGCCAAATGCAACCAAGGGCTAAAAACCTGATACTTCGCAGTAATAAATGGTGGTTATGATGCATTGGGTGAGAACCTGCCAAAGATGATTAAGTCATTTGACCTCTTGATATACCCTTTATTTATGGAAACTCTTGCTGTCCTTATGCATAAGAGTAATTTTAATGAACCCAGAAACTTAACTTAAATGTGAAGGTCCTTAAATTCCAGACTGGGTAGTATAATTTTTATCTCAGAGTCAATAGGAAGCACCAAAGATTTTTGAGCAAAGGAGTAAAATTCCCTTTATGCAATTAGCCCTGAATTTTAGAGACATTCTTTTGGTGTCTGAGTAGAGGGTCAATTGGAAAGAATCAAGACTTGAGGCAGAGAGAACAGTTAAAAAGAATGAAACAAGGACTTAAATTTGGATACTGGCCTTCTGAGTGTAAAGAAAAAAAAATGCTTGTGAGAGATGATGTAAAGTTAGAATTCCCAGTATTTAACATCTGACTGAGGATATAACCCTGGTGACTGAGAAGAATGGAGGAGACAGGTCAGGAGTAAGAACAGGTTTGGGATAAAGTTGTTGAATTCTATTTTATAGATATTGAGTTTATACTGCAGGTGGACTATCTCGGTGGAGATGTCGATTGGATCTTCCAAAATCTAAGACTGAAGCTCTGGGAGATATATTAAAGCTGGAAACATATAGATGTGAAAATCATTGCAGAAATTTAATGTGACAGAACTGAGTTAAGTACTATGGAAGGTATGAAAAATAAAATGACATGGTTCCTGATCTCAGTCTATTTGTGAAGAAAAGACACAGAATGTGAAGAGCTGAATAACAATTCAGGAGATAAATAATATCTAAGTACAGTGACGCTATTGTTGAAATAAAGCAGTAGGCACACAATTCATTGCCCTACGAATGACACAGACAGTAAAGACTTCAAACCCTTGTTCCTAACACTTCTCAGCCTCTCTGGGCCTCCGTTTCCTTATTTATAAAATGAAGGGGTCAGCTTTTGAGGCTGTTTCCAACTATAGATTTAAGATCCTATGTCTTTTAAGTCTCCTCTCAGCTCTGATTCAATTATTTTGTGATTGGCATCACCAACAAAGAATACTTCATGGAGAGAATAAGTTATCAGATGAACAATTTTTTTCTAGCAGGGCAAGAACTAGACTTACATTTTTACTATGATTTTTATATGCAGAACCATATGGATGAGGGTTGAAGGGTGGGGATGTGGATTGTAATAAGGTTTCAGGCTCTATAGGTTGGGGGCAGATTCTAAAGGCTTTAAATGTTCACGTAGAAGCAGGGCTAATCTGTACTCTTTACACTTCACCACAACATCATAATATAGCAAAAATCAAAATGAATTTCAAGTGAAGGGAAAAACAGCAGCAAAATGATAGCTTGAGGAGTAAGTCTTTGCATTCAGGTGTGTGAAGGAGACACATGAGGAAATGAGGAGTGGTTTTGTTTCTTTGTCTTGATAATAGATGAATTCATGGGCTAATTGATAGACACACCCATACATACATATACATAAACACATACATACACATATGCGTACATATGTATGTGTTTGTGTATACATATACAAACATATACATATGTATACATATACACACAAGTGTGTATATGTATGTATATATGCATATGCATGTATATATGTATACATATACACATATATACATATATTCATACACATATTATACATATAATACATACAAACACACACACACACACACACACATATATATATATATATATATATATATATATATATATATATATATATATATATATATATATATATATATATATATATATACCTCAAAGCTTTTTTTAGGGGCTACCTTATAAAATTCATAGGAAGTGCCTTGATCGTTGGCTTCCTTTATTTTTTACCTCCAGCTGTAAGAAGCAGTGGTAAAGACACTGAACAAAGGTTTTCTATTTTAACTATTCTTGCTAACTAGGTTCTAGAAGGGACTTAAAAAGCTGGTCTAGCTGGAGTCCTCTTTGTTATCCCCTCCCCCTAGGACATATACAGATAAAATTAAAAGCTCTACAGACTAGAATGGAATTCTTGGCTTATTTTGACTAAGGAGGGGCTGAGTGTCAGACAGACAGTTACTGGAGGAGCTATGTCAGGAGTGATTAAACAAGTCATCAGCTGCATAGCACCTCAGGCAATGGGAGTTGCAAGGAAATTTAATTTTCTGTTTGACTAGGTGGGGGTGAGTAGAGATGACACAGAATCTGGACAAGGCATGAGAGAGGCAGAAAGAAGGCCCCAGTCAGAGTTGCCTCCTCTCCTGGATGTGTGTTTCTTTGTCAAAAAAACAAAAAAGGAAAAACAGTAAAAGTAACTGGCATATAATATATTTTATTCACTGACACACACAAATAAGACAAACAGAGATTCAGATCGAAGTAGCTGGGACTCCTGAGCTGAATGAAAGATTATCTTAAAAATTATAATTATAATTATGCATTATATGTTACATATAAATTACAATTATGTAGATTGTAATTGATAAACTTCCCAAAGGGGAGCAAAAACTGAGTTTCCACTGAACAAAATTTTCCTTCTAAGTAAACAGGTTTAAATTGTTGTTCATCCTTCTTTCTCAAAGATGATCAATGATAAAAGGGTGATGACTTGCTGGAGAATTGAATTTAAGTGAGGTAGAGCTTCCCAAAGACCTTGGAAAGGTGTCTGATTGAGTAAAGAACAGGAGAGAGTCCCTCAGGGCCTGGACTTCAGGCCAGTTCACTCCTCTCATTGTTCTCTGTCTAGTGATTGCAACCACCTAAAGGTGGGGCAATCCAAAAGGGAAAAGCTAATTTCTCTATTAAACTAACCTCTCCAACACCATACACAGTTACAGAAAGGGAACAGGGAGGGGCTGGAGGTGAAAGACCTTTTTTATTCATTCACTTCTCCTGTTCTCTTCACTATCACCATTCATGTCCTCATATAGGCACAATCCCTGGCACTGATCTTTCCATCTTTGAACACCTGTTAGATGAATCCCAGTCCCAGGAAGGTGATGGCTGGTTTTTCATTGAGGAACCAAGAGGCTGAGCAGTGAAGGTAATGGTAACAGGAATTCACTTCACCTAGACAGGGGTGGGTGGGGGTTGAGTGGGATGGGGGGTGGGGGGAAACCTGAGGCCTTGAGGCCACTTGTGGCCTTCTAAGTCGTTATGTGTGAACTTTTGACTGATTCCAATTTTTGCAGAACAAATCCTTTTATTAAGGGGATTTTTTTCTGTGAAGTTTGGATTCAGTCAAAGGGCCACACTTGAGGACCAAGAGGGCCATGTGTGGTCTTAAGGCCACAGGTTCCTTACCCTTGTCCCAGACTGAGTTGGTGTGGTCTTGTGGTCTTGCCCTCACCATATGTGTTGGGAGGTGTTCTCAAAGAGAGTCATTTTCTTTATAAGTTTTTATTAATATTTTCTATTTCTTACATCATTATAGTATCTCATGTATTCCTCCCCTCCTCTTCTCCAAGAACCATGTCAGATGACAAATAATATTATTTTTGGAGAAGGAAAGCAAAGTCGACAAAACCAGTTAACACATTGAAAAAGAACAAAATTATGTGCAATGTATAAACTTATGGATCTCACACCTCCACAAATGGATAGGTTGGGGGTATCTTCTCATAACACTTTATTAGAGTCCCATTTGATCTTAATAATTTTGTTTCACAATTCTAAAAAATGCTTTTTCTTTCCACTCTGCATCAATTCATATAAATCTTTCCAGATTTCTTTATATTCATCACATACATCATTTCCTACAGCATAATAGCATAACATTATATTCATGTACCACAATTTATTTAGCCATTTACCAATTGATGGACATTTCTCCCAATTTTTAGCTATCACAAAAATTGCTGCAATAATTATTTTGAAGTATATGGGTACTTTTTTCCTTACCACTTGTCTTCCTTGGAGTATAAGTCTAGTAATGAAGTCTCTGGTTTAAAGGGAATAAACGTTTTAGTCACTTTATTTGCATAATTCCAAATTATTTTCTAAAACGTACTGCTTCATAGATCCACCAACATTATATCACTGTTATTATCTTCTCACAACACTGTACAACATTGACTGTTGCCTTTTTTTGTTATTTTTGCCAATTTGCAACCTCCGTGTTGTTTTGATTTGAATGTATCTTATTATTAGTGATTTGGAGCATTTTTCCATGTTGTGAATACTTTGCAGTTCTTTTGAGAACTGCTTGTTCGTGTTCTCTGAGCCTTAATCTGTGGATGACTGGCAATTATACATATGTACTTATACACACATGTACATATACGTAAAAATTCATCTAAGTACACGTGTATGTGTGTACACATTTATTTATTGCTTATGTAGCTTGAAGGTCAAACCTTTATCAGAGACATATTTTACAAATATTTATTTTCAAAGGGAGGCATTTCCATGTGCAGCTCCCCCAGCGTCATGCTTTTAGGGAGGCTGGATTGCAAGGAGAAAGTCCTAGCATCCATTTATGGGGCAGGAAAGGGAGGCTAACAGGAGGATGCTTCCTTTCTCATTCTACTTAATGGTATAGCAACCATCAGCTATCCAACTACTTCCAAGCTCTGAGGTTTTCTAGGTTGTGAGAAGTCTGCCATTTTCATCTCTAATCCACATTCCAGCCTGGATATGTCCTGGCTTGATTGGAAGGTGCCAGGTTATTGGAGGCTAAATGGTCCTTGGAGGTTCTTTTTTACTGCTCTTTACTGGTTCTTCTACATATTTCCACACTGGGCATTTTTTCCTAGCTAGTGAAATCACAGCTCTGTGAGAATTGGCATGGTATAGTGATAGAGAATTTACCTCAGAGTCAAGAATCAATCAATCTGTTAATAAGCGTTTATTAAATGTCTGCTCTGTGCCACTCTGTAAGGTACTATGGGTTTTTGTTGTCAATGACTATTCAATCATGTCTGGCTTTTCATGAATCTATGGACACCAGACCCTTCTGATCTTCCCTATCTCTTGAAGTCTGTCCAGGTTCATCTTCATTGCTTCCATGACACTATCTTATACTCTGCTGTCCCCTTCTCCTTTTGCCTTTAATCTTTTCCAACATCAGTTTTTTTTCCAGTGAGTCCCATCTTCATTTAAGTATTTAAGCTTCAACTTTAGCATTTGTCCTTCCAATGAATAGTCAGAGTTAATTTCTTTAAGCATTAACTGACGATCTCCTTGCTGTTCAAGGGATTCTCAAAAGTCTTCCCCAGCAACACAATTCAAAAGCATTGGCCCTCAGCTTTTCTTATAGTTGCACTATCACAGCTATACATTACCACTAGAATGTGAAGCCTGACTCTGCTTCCATTTCTACTCTTTCTGTTTGCCAGTAAATGAAGGGACCAGATGCCACGATCTTAGCTTTTTTTGTTTTTTTTAATTTTAAGCTTCAAACCAGCTTTTATCCTCTCCTCTTTCATTTTCATCAAGAGATTTAGCACTATGAAGCTCAGTCACCATGGGGCCCCTGCCCCCTGCCCCCTGCCTAAAGGTTCTTTTCTAGACCCTTCTGGCTTCAGAGTGATTATCAATAGTAACTGTTGCTGTTTGCCTTCCAGTCTGATGTCTTTCTTTTCTTTGCCTCATTAAAAGCGCCATGCCCTGGCTACTTCTTAAACAGGCCTATTGAATGAATGGGTGTTTTTTTACCCTACATGAGTACCTGTATAGACATTGGCTTAAAGGGGCCAAGGTCTCCCTGTGCATCCTGGGTCATCTCCCGTCATCCTGAGGAATATCAGGTCACTGAATTCAGATGGCTGTGGAGGAGAAGTGAGGCTGGTGACCTGCATAGCCCTCCCTCACTCAAAACAAAGTCAAGTGCAAGTCATGTCATCATTTCTCTGATGGCATGGTCTTCTTCAACAATGAAGGATGAACACAACAACAACCAGAATGGTATTATCAACATATCTGAGACTGTTAGTATTTCTCCTATCAGCTTTAATTCTTATTTTTGATTTGTCTAGCTTGGCATTTTGCAAGGTTGTACTCTACATATAAGTTAAGGTAACAGTGTATAGCTTTCTTGTACTCCTTTTCCAATCTTGAATGAATCACTTGCTCCATGTTTGGTGTTAACTGTTGCTTTTTGGCCCACATATGGATTCCTCAGGAGACAAGTAGATGATTTAGGACTCTCATTTCTTTGAGGATTTACCATGTTTTGTTGAAGTTCATGCAACCAAAAACTTTAGTGTAGTCAGTGAAGCAGAAGTAGATGTTTTTCTAGAACTTAGTGTATATAGCACCAGTGCAGGAGTCAGGAGGACCTGAGTTCATATCTCACCTCAGACATTTGGCACTCACTAGCTGTGTGACCTTGGGCAAGTCACTTAACCCCAAATGTCTCATCCTGGGTCATCTCCAGTCATTGTGATGAATATCTGGTCACTGGATTCAGATGGCTCTGGAGGAGAAGTGAGGCTGGTGACCTGCACAGCCCTCCCTCACTCAAAACAAAGTCAAGTGCAATTCATGTCATCATTTCTCTGATGGTATGGTCTTCTTCAGCAACGAGGGACGAACACACAACACAGAATCTGATGAATGTTGGCAATTTGGTCTCTAGTTCCTCTTCCTTTTGAAAACCTACTCCTCTGGTAATTCTTGGTTCATACATTGCTGAAGCCTAGCTGAAATAATCTTAAGCATGATCTTGTTGATATGTGAAATGAGTGGAATTGTTAGTAATTTGAATATTCTATAACATTGCCCTTATTTAGGATTAGGATATAAACTGATCTTTTCCAAACCAATGAAAACTGTTGAGTTTTCTAAGTTTGCTGGTATTGAGTTCAACACTTTAACAGCATCATATTTTAGAATTTTAAACATTTCAGCTGGAGCTCTAATCACCTTTATCAGCACTGGGAATAGAAAGACCCAAATGAAACAGTATCTACCTTATCCCGCATCAATGAAATCACAGATTCTCTTTCTTGCCCTTACCTCTAATATTAATACAACACAAGAAAATATTATATAACCTCCACACACACATATATACATACATCTGTGTATGCATGAATGTTAGTACTTTCAACATATATATACATGTATGTATATATATATATACACACACAACTATATACAAGTATATATCAGTATATATACATAAGTGTGAGTATGTGCTTCTAATTCTTCTAAGGAAGAAAAATGTAAACACTATTCACTATACATAGTAGGCGCTTAATAATTGTTCACACATCTTAATGATGTATGAAGGTCAAATTTCCAAATGAGGACCATTATTTCTATCGTCTAGGAGTAAAGTGGCAAAGGTCTGGGCTTTAGTAGTGGGAAGACTGATTTGAGAGATATTCTAAAAGCTAATTCTTCAACAGAACTCTGTGACTAACTGGACATAGTGAAAAGAGAGAGGGGAAGGAAGTAATAGTACATATTGGCTATTGGAATGGAAAAAATTTCTGAGAAAGACTGCCTTTACATATTTAGGTCACCCTCATTTCTTTTGACCCTTTATCCTGATGCCCAAGATTTTAAGAACCCTAGGGAGGAAATCAGGGGAGTTTTGCCTTTAAGCTTTTGCTCAGTTCTTCCATAGTCTTCCTCAGCATGCCAAGGACAATGGCGTCATGAGGAAAAGTAAAGAAGGCACTCAGAGTAATAACTAATGCCTTGTTGGTAGCAGAGATTCATAGTCTATCTTGTTCTCTAGCTCCTGAGAGTGTGTCAGTATTCAGAAACTCCTTTCGAAAGCAGAAGGAAAGTTTAAATACACCTGAGGGATAAAGCTTTAAGCTGAAATACTGTGATAAGGGGCAAATATGAGGGTTAAAAAGAATTAGGAGAAAACTTTCAAGATTTTTGAAAAGAGAGAAAAAGCCACATTTTTTAAAGGTGTGTGTGTGTATGTGTGTGTGTGTGTGTGTGTGTGTGTGTGTGTGTGTGTGTGTGTGTATAAAGTAGATAAAGGGATTCTTTCTAGACAGTCTTCAGTTGGTTCCACTAAAATCCCTAAATAAATGTCTTTGGAAATGGATATTGACCACAGCCTACAACGTAGAACTAAAGATGTTCAACAAAGCAGTAGATAAAAGATCTGTTTTTACTGTTCTGTAAACATCCAGTCAGGGCAGGAAGGCTTCCTTTCTATGTTACTGTTTGTTCATGTGTTTGGGAACAAGGGAAGTAAGAAAAAATGTTTTTCTCCCTGCTTGCATATATTACAAAATGTTTGGAAATCATGAATTCAGCTCTATACATGTGTTTACAGTTTATTAAGCACTTTATTGTGTGTGTTTGTTTACATGAAAGATAGAGGGAGACAGAGCTGTAAATAATATTTTATCTCTGGATCAGGTACTAGCCATTTATTTTTTTCCATAACTGGCCTAATCTTTTTCTTTATTCCTTCAGCATAGGTTGCTGGTGCCAAAGCTCTGTTTATTGTATTTCATGCTAGAATGAGCCAGAATGGGTTAATAAACCCATTCTGTCTTCATGTTCTGCCTCCATGCATCTTTTCCCATCAAGCTGACTATCTGGCACATTTCCTCCAGTTGATAGGCACCAGGGGAGTTAAGGTTGTCATCATAGCTCTGTCTAGGCAATTCTAGATCATGGGTATTCGTGGACCTGCTCAACACTTCCTTTTCTAGGCCTCATCTCCATATTATGATTTTGGATCTTCTGGCATAGAAATATGGAGAAATATGAAAATGACTCTCTTGTGCCTAAATCTTTTCATTAATCCAAAAAATGGAGAATACCTGGGCATATTTGCCTGCTGCTAGGCTATGTGCTGATGCTAGGACAGTATCACAGAGATAAACATAATTCTGGCAAAATAAAACTTAAACATCCAAGTTTGGAGACACAATGAGATGCTTCTATTGTTCATTGATGATTTAGGGATTCTGTTGAAGATGCCTAATCATTTTTCATTAAAAAGTCAATAAAAGGGGGAAAAAAGGAACAGGTCACAGTAGAGATTCATTGAAGAAGGTTCAGCCCTTTAAATTCATACTTTCCAAAGGTTTTTTCATACTTTTTTATCTAAGATATCCAGGATCATTTTTATCCTTTCTGAGTTGAGTCCTCTATCAAACTCTCAATATTTTTAAAGCTACTGTCTACATCCCTGTCCCTTTCTATGCTTCAGGGGAATTGTAGTGCTCAAAAGCATAGTCATGGCAGCTAGTTAAGAGTGGAAGAGAAAAGAGATGAAGGAAAAGGACATGTTTAATTCTGAACATATTCTAGAGTAGCTGTAGTAGTAACATAGGTCCTTAAAATGTACTGATTTTCCACTGAGTGTAGGGAAAAGTTGGAAATAACCACTCCAGTATCCATCCTAGCCTCATAAAAGCAACTTCCATGAAGACATACTTAGCTTGCTGATAAAAAGACTTGATTATTAGGATCCTTGTTGCACATTAATGGGCTCATCCTATTGAATTGTCTTTTTCAGATCAACTCAGTAAATATGTATTAAATACCTTTGGGCAACATATCATATATATATTTAATATGTAAAATATATTTTAACATAAATGTTAAAGGCAATCATACTAATCAAAATAATTAGTCTTAATATATGTCTATACTGTTATGATGCAAACTCTACATTGATAATTATTTTTGAGACAGCTTTAGGTACTAGTGATCATAGACTGGGGTGGAATTCTTTGTCTCCTTTTAACAAGGGGCTCAAAAAGGAATAAGAATACATGTCTAGCTCCGTGAGAAATGCTCCCTTTTAATAGGGGTTCACTTTTGAAATCTCATCAAATTGATGGTCAGGCAGGGGAGGAGGAAAGAGAGAAACTTGCCACTACAGTAGGATATGTGAAAGGGAGTGTTTTGAGATGATGTTGGACACATATTTTTGAACTCTCTTTCTTCAGTGTCAAAGCCAGGAGTTTATGCTTGATTGGGTAGGTGATAGAGAGCCACTCAAAAAGAATGTGAGTCGAAGTGACTTGACCATTGTGGTGCATGTGAAGGCTGGGGGCAGAGGGGTGGGGGAGGAGGGTGCTAACTAGGAAGAGAACTGAATGGAGACAAAGACCAGAACCAAAAGTGCAGAGCTGTGCTTTTTGTTTTGTTCTAAAGAAGCAAAGGCAAATTTTTTCTAAGTACACATTCTTTGTGAATCATAAAACATTGTATAGGCCCCTTATGTACAATTTCAAATATTTATGCTATTTTACCAACTCATGACCTCTCTTTCTTTGTTATAAAAAGTTGAGAGATTTCCTTAAAATTAAAAAATATATATTTTATTGATGTCTTTTGCTTTAATATAATAATCACTTCTAGAAATGTTAGAAATTTCCATTTCTGGAAATTCTTCCTTCTTCATTCCTTTTAAAACTAAACCTCATTTATAACAAAAATACCACTATAATGACCAAATATTACAATATACGCATTCTATCCTGATAATCTCTTCCTTCTCATCTGAGAGAAAGAAAGTATGTTTCCTCAACTGTTTTCTGGAACCATAACTGGCTTTTCAATTATTCAGAGTCAAGCTTGGTTTTAGTGGTCTTTTACCCTGTATTGTTGTGCTGTAGTAACTGTCGATGAATGAATGAATGAATGAATGAAAAAATATTTATCAAAGGTTTATGATATGCCAAGCACTTTGTAAGTGTTGAGATTAAAAATTGGAAATTTGATATGGTCCCTGTTCTCAAGGAGCTCACACTCCAAATTCAAGTTACTAAATATAGTTAAACAGTGAGGTGGTTGGCGATACCCAGAGGTCTTAGATTATAATTATGTCAGACAGTTTCCTAAAATTTTCAAGGTAGAGAGTCAGAAAAATAGTAAAGATTGGAAGACTTAAAAAGGCAGAAGCAGGTTAGAAATGTGTAAGGCCTTGTAGTCCTTCAACTCATCAGAAGGAATGGAATTATTGACTTCCATCTTGCTCAAGTTCTGCCACCAGTTAAGTAGACTAAGCTAAGGGGAAAAGGCAGAGAAGGAGACACCTCTGCTAGTGACCACTTTTCTTGCTTCCAGTAGTCTCTAATAGGTTCTGGGATAGTGCTAGGTAAGTCAAGGGCCCTCCCTTGCAAAGAAGGAGTGGAGGATTTATGTTGTGTGACTTCACTAATGATACCAAATGGCTTACTTTGCAAACTGGTAAAAAAAATGGAGGGAGGACATCCAATGTTAGGTGAGGTTGAGAAAACAGGAACAACAATAAAGAAAAGCAATAATTTGGATGGGACAACCTAGACTGCAGGAAGCCATAAGGGGGAGATTAAAGAGAGGTAGGAAGACTCCAGTGCTTCTGCTTATTTCATTCTGCAACAATTCTTACAAATCTTTCCATATTTTTCTCATTCCTCATATTTGTCATTTCTTAGAAAAATATTCCATTATAGAATAATAAGATAATATTCCATTGTATTCATAAATCATAATTTATTCAGTCATTCTCCAGTGATTGGGCACTGAACTTTGTGTTTCTATTTCTTTACTGTGACTTTGTGTTTCTCTTTCTTTACTGAAACAAAGAGCAGAGTGATGAATCTTGTGGTATATATTAGACATTTATTTCTATTTCTCATCTCTTTAGCATATTTGCCCTGATAGGGGATTAAGGTATGAGCACTTTAGTTAATTTTCTTGTATGATACCAAATTGATATCGAGACTGATTAGATCAATTCTTAATACTATATAATTTTTCCTGTTTTCCCAACTCCACTGAATATTGAATATTCCCCCTTTTTTGTTCTATTTAATTTACAAAGAAAGACATTTGGCATCATTAATGAAGCCACACATTACACACTCACCACTGTTTCTTTGCAATTGTAAAAGAAATCCCATCTTTTCATATCTTGTAAATTTTTATCTCATAAATTCACCTTCATACATTCTAGCAATTTATGCTAACAGGTCCATATCTCTCATAAATTGTGTTAATAATTTGTATCTCCTTGGAGCAACAAGCTTACTGATAATTTCGACCTCAACAATTTTTTAAAATTCAACAAATTAGATCATGGCTTTTGGAGAATAGCAACTCTGCAGAAAATAGGAGTCTCTATTGGTCTGGATGGGACAGAAAGCTTCAGAATATTTGGCAGGGGAGTGGAACCAGGCAAAGAGTTTAGGATGGGAAGGGAGAGAAAGAACTATGTGTTCATTTCTTCTCTACTTTCCCCTCCCTTCCCTCTCTCTTTATGATTCATGTTGTATTCCCAGATTCCTTATCCTCAGGGACCTCTAGAGCCCTTCCTGAATGTTGAAGATCAGCTGTCCAAACAAAACAGTCATTTAATAGCCTATCAATTCAGTCTTTTGGCTCTCTGACAAGAAGCAAATCTCAACCCATCTCCATCCAGATGAGGCCCAAGCATCATTCTGAATTAGAATTTTATTCTTTTTTTTTCCTTGATGCCCCTCCCAGACATTTTATTTCTGAGAAAACTCCATTGCAAATCAATCGTAGTTCCAACCACAGATAAAATCAGTCTTTGAAATCTTACTATTTCCCTCTGTTCAGTAAATATTACCTTGAATATTTATTACTTTAATGAATCAACAAATTGAGCATCTGTGCACTGAACAATGCAGGTCTTGGGATATAAAATCAGTTAAGATGAGGCTCTTGATCTCAAGTAATTTACAATATTTTTGAGGAAACAATACTAATGCCTAAAGACGCAACAACAAAATGAACACTATAAACAGAATGTTAATAATAACTGATATTTTTATAGCACTTTAAACTTGTAATGCTCAGTGGTTTTTAGATCTTTCTGACTTCTACTTCAGCCCTCTATCCATTACTCTATACTATCTGTCTACCTGAACATAATTAAATGGAATACAGTGTATGGGAGGACTTTGAATGTTTTAGCAATTAAGGGGTAATTATTGAAGAGACCATTGGAACATTTTTGTTCATTTGCTACCTTCCTAATTATATTGTAAGCTTCCTTGAGGTTAGGGGCTGCTTTGTGCCCCTTTTTGTATCCTCAGTATGAAATATAGTACCTGACACATAATAATGCTTAATAAACATTTATTGACTGACTGACAGAAGACTGGAATGGGTAGACTTCATAGACATGGAATGGGCAAGACTTAGGTTTTGTCTTAAAGGATATGTAGGGTTTGCATGAGACCGGGAAATATTTTAAGTTGGGGAAAAAAAAAGACAAACCATGACTGAAGAATGAAAGTGGGAATGAGTATGCTGTGATTGTAAGGAGGCTGCCCTGACCTGGGAACTACTCAGGCTGCATGTTCCAGATTCAAAAGACATAAAGTTCACTTGATAATGTTCTAAGATGATTAACAAACTCTAATACTTCCCTACTAAATAACAAAGGGTAAAGGCTAAGAAAATAATTACTTAGTCTGTAATCAAAGATTTTACAGCTATAAATGACCTGAGAGATCATCTAGTTCAAGAGTGGGGAAACTGTGACCTTCTAGGTCCTTGAGTGCAGACTTTTGACTGAGTCTAAATTTTGCAGAACAAATCCTTTCATTAAGGGGATTTTTTTCTGTGAAGTTTGGATTCAGTCAAAGGGCTGTTCTTGAGGACCTAGAAGGCCACATGTGGCCCTAAGGCTGCAGGTTCCCTATTCCTGATCTAGTTCACCCCTCCCATTTCATAGGTAAGTAAGTTTATAGGTGAACTGAGTTGCCAAAATTTTATCATAGTGAATGGGGGAACTGAGGTCCTCTCACTCAAAATCCAAGGATTTTTTTACCGCACCATTCTATCAAGTTAATAGGAACTGTTTTCCTTTTTTTGGTACCTATGGAAATGAATAAAAAACATACTGTTAAAGTTTTCCCTAGAGTATTTTGGTTGATTTATTGTGTGGGGGAAAATAGTCAAAACAAATTTATCACATTGGAGCTCCAAATGATTAATACATAGCTTGAGTTCTTATTTTATTTATCCTTTACTTAGGTATAGTTCTTATGCTAGGTCACTTTTCCTTAAACACAGAAGATGAAAACTAAATGAGTTTCAGAAGCAGGAACAGTTTAAGCAGAGTTATAAACAGAAATTGTAGAAATTATATAGAAATTATAGAAATTTTTATGCTTGGGGGACAATTAAATGGCATTTCAAGATCTGTCTTCAGTGTGGCAGTGTGAAAAACAGTCTAACAAGAGGAGTATTTGAACTGAGAGAAACTGACCCATTCTCCACAGAATCTGACCTATACCCCTGACGGAGTTAAAGCTTAACTTTGGATCTTGGAGAAGAACATTTTAGTGATAGGGTTCTGAGAGTGACATCCTGAGACTAGGAGAGGAAATGGGTTGTGCCTAGGCTGGTGGAGGACTATAAGGTATAGGGATGACAGACTCTGGACTTCTATGGGAACAAAATATGCATGTTATGATGTTGGCATCCTGAGACAAAGTCACAGCTGCTTCACCCTAAATATAGCTCTGGCCATAAGGAAGGACTATGAAGTTTGTGTCTTATTCTACTTCTTCTGGGTTGGGCCTATAGTGTATCTGGATATGCCTAGGGTGCCTTGGTATCATGACATGCCCCTCTAGATCTGACCTTTCCAGGGGAGTTTTATTATGGGACTTCTTCTATTCTCAAATTTTAAGATCTTCTGAAAAATATCCTTCATCAAATTTTTTTTTTCTAGAGTCCTAATTTCCCTGCGAATCTTCATACTGTTAACAAATCTGATAAATCAGTCTGTGTTCACAAGATAATCAGTGATTTAAAAAGCACTACCTTTCCTAAACAACATGTTTATATTTTTTATAGACCTTTTAAAGACAATGTCTTAGCTCCAAAGAATGGCATGAATTTCACTTGCTATGCTTTGGATTTAGGATGCCTACTCTATTAAACACACTGGACAACAAGTCAATTTAACAAGCATTTATTAAGTTCCTGTGATGAGTTATGTACTATACTAAACTTTGTGGATACAAAGAAAGACAAAAGACAATCCCTGCTCCAATGCATGAGACAACAAGCAAGCAGATATCCTAAACAAGATACGTAAAAGACAAATGGGGTGGGTTAGTTTATGAAGGAAGCCACTAAGATTAAGGAGAATTGGTGTGATAGGACCAGTTTCCCTGATATCCACACCAAAGGGAAAGAGGGCAAAAGCAGATAAAATTGCCTCCACCTCCCAGAACCCAGTTATCTCTGGTTTTCCTGAAGCACCTTACTGGTCATATTAGAGTACAAACAGTTTGAGTCATGTGAAATCTAGGACTCTCAGACTTGGGAGAATTCTGAAGACCACATGAGTCACCATGTCCTTTACCATATCCTACTCTGATGACTAGACACATTTCATTATGGAAATGGGAATGAGAAAGCTTCTAGAGAAGCTAAGTGCGACTGCATCCTTGCTATAGAACCTTCCTGCATTAGAGCAAAGGGAACCTCCTTTTGTTAGCTGTTCAAAGATTCCCAAGTGCCTCATTTCATACCACATCAAATTTAAACTAAGTGAGAGCTAATGTGTTAGAACCACCTCTAACAACCATGAAAGGTTCTTTTCGAAGTTAGGATTTTAGCTGGGACTTGAAAGAAGTCAGAGAGGCCAAAAGACCAGGATGAGCAGGAGAGAATCCCAGGTTTTTGGGACAGCCTTTGAAAATGCTTGGAATAGGAAGGTGGAATGTCTTGTGTGAAAAAAAGCAAAGTGGCTGGTTCAACTGGTTCATTCAGGTCACTGATTCAGCAGTGAAATTGAAGCATTGCTAGAAAGGGTGATCAATGAAGCTTTGTCTTCAGGAGAGTTAGTTTTCAGCGAGTGCATGATGATGGAAGAATTATGGAAGGAACTGATTTGAGATGAAAATGATTTTTTTTTAATTTATGGAGCAGGTGACCGGAGAATATGCTGGAAAAGTTGAGTGGATCTTGGGTGAGATTTGGGGGCTGGTTGGATTGAAGTGAATGGGCAAAAGGGAAAAAACAGTGGAAAACAGAAAACAGAGTTTAAACAATGACAGTAGGGGGTTCAGACTGATTGGGATGGGAAGGATTTTATGAGATTTGAATCATGAGGAATTGGTTCTGAAAGGTTATTCTCATTCTTCTGCCAACAGAATAATTCTTTTTTATAGCATGACTTAGAAAATGTAAGTTATCACCAGTAATGCTTACAATGTCTCTACAGGTTTATAATGAGAGTCTTTATTTCTTAAAGAGTTCCACATTCTACCTAAGTGTCAATAATTTCTCCTAAGACATATCTCTTAAGATCACCTTCAACAATGGGGCCACTTCTAATAGCTTACCTTTAAAATTCTTCTAGTGACATATTAATTTTTCATGTTAAAAGGACAAAGCTTTTGGAGAATATATTTGCTGATTTCTAATAGGATCATATATTTAGAGCTGAAAAAGACCTAAAAAGTTATCTAGTCCAACCGGCATTTTGCAGAAGAGGAAACTGGAGACCTGCATGGATGTAGGAATCAAGTGGTAGAGCTAATTCTAAGACAGGACTATTAACTCCAAATGCTATGTACTTTATGACATTTTCAGGACATATGTACTTTAGTCCTTCTCAAGTTATGCAGAAGTTGTGTTGTTCAGTAGTGTAGTAGTGTCCTACTCTTCATGACCCCATGGACCACACTTTCTTGGCAAGAATACTGCCATGTCCTTTTCCAGTGGATTAAGGCAAAGAGAGGTTAAATGATTTGCTCAGGGTCACACAGCTAGTAATTATCTGACACTGGATTTGAACTCAGGTCTTTCTGACTCTTGGCCCAGAGCTCTATCCACTGAGCTGTCTAACTGTCTCATGTTGTAGCTAGAGATGAAAAAGGTAGTTAATGCCTTATAAAACAATTGTTAAATATAAAATGTGTTTCTTGTATAGGAAACATCCATTATAGAATCATAAAAATCTGAAGAGATCTTCCTTGTTCAGATGAACAATCAGATATAGAGAAATAAAATGATTTACTCAAACATATACATTTCAGAAAATACATATTTTATGTGAGAGATATGGATACCAGTAGTCTAAGTTTAAAGAATGTTGTAATGTAACCTTTACTGAGAATCAGCTAAAGTTTTCAAGAAGGCCAAGTTTATCTCAGCATAAGGAGGACCTTCCTAAGTAGCCAAGATCCTCAACATTAGTATATGCTTCCTTATAACATGGCAAGTGCTCTCCACTGGATTGGCTCAAACAGTGTCTGGATGACCACCTGTTGTGAATGTTTTGGAGGGATTCCTGTATGAGAAGGAGATTTGAAAGGTCACCTCTCTTATGTCTCTTTCAGCTCTAATGTCTTTGATTCTCACAGAGCTGGAACTAGAAGAAAGCTTCCAAAAACATACCCAGGACAATAGGCATCAAACTTAGGCTCTAAAATTAATTGATTTTATGAAAAATTCAATAGGAGGGGGCCGAAACCCCAGAAAAATTCCTAGCAGGCAGTGGTGCAATGTGAGCCAGAGACCCTTGGCAATCTATCTGAAAGTCTGCTGCTTGAGGATGTTCCATTATAAATAGAACAGTCCAGAAAGGAGACTATGGAAGATGTAGTTGATGGGGGAAGCTCCCCCTTCCAATAATAGCTAACTAAGTGCTAAATTCAGTTGTTTTTATGATGATGAAAGAGTCTAAGTGCTGTCAGTAACCTTCATATTTTCTTGCCCTGAAATAAAACCTAAGTTTCCCCTCCCTAATTAATCCTTTATATTCTATGACATATGTGTATCTGTGTCTATATATGTATGTATGTATATACATGAATGTATGTATTTATCTTTTAAATAATTAGTTGTAACATATTCACCATAATAAATACTCATGTAGTCTCTTTTTTTATGAGTTGGCTATGAATATAGTATTACATTAAATTGAATCATAAAAGTTTGTGGAGGAAATGGTATTTCCATTTCCATACATCTGTTTCAAATGACACTGCCTTTGGCCCTAGTGACTGGGCCACTTGATCATAAACCACCTCAGGCAACATGCTCACCAAATGCAACTCAGTGTCTAATCATTTCCATCTCAACTTGTTGGAATTTTAAATAGGAAGGCTTTGTGTGATGATCCCATAAAAAGGTCTGAAGCCAAGATTTGCTTCGTAGAGCCAGACGGGACTCCAGAGGTCACATAGTCCAACGCTTAATATATTAAATGAGAAAACTGAAGCCCACAGAAGCCGACTAATTTGTCCAAGGTAATACAAATAGCAGGCATCAGAGACAGGACTTAATCCCAGGTCTTCTGGTTCCAGAGACAGTGATTTTTTCTGCCTTTTCTCTACCACTTTATATCTGGGGGTAGCAACTTTATACATATGCATATATTTTGCTGTTGAGTCATTTCAGTCATATCTGACCCTTTATGACCCCTTTCGAGATTTTCTTGGCAAAGATACTGGAGTGGTTTTCCATTTCCTTCTCCAGCTCATTTCACAAATGAGGAAACTGAGGCAGAGTTAAGACACTCGCTCAGAGCCACACAGCTAATATGTGTCTGAACCTGGATTTGAACTCATCAAGATGAGTCTTCCTGATTTCCATCCCAGTACTCTATCTAGTGTACCACCTAGCTGCCTCTTTATACATACATTTGTATATGTATTAAATTATATATATACATATATTTGAACGTATATATGTATACATACATGTGTATGAATTAGAAAAAATGTGTGAATTTTTCAGAGTATATTTAAATGATTTGGCACATCAATATAAAGAAGATGAAAAATGTAGTTGGTAGTTATCTTTAAAATATACACACATAAGTGTGTAAAAGGGCTTTAGTAAAGATATATTTGCTTTCTTTATAGCACTGAATGGTAATTCTCATCAAAGTATCCAAGAGCAGTCAGAAATTTATGTACTCTGCTTCCTATATATCACAGTGAGCTCAATGAAGAATTTGAAAAAAAAAAATCATTTGAAAGAACAGAGAGATTCATGACCTCAGAGTCATCCTTGACTTTCGATCCTTTCATGGCCTCCTCTCTTGACTGTAACTTCTCAGGATTCTTCCCCTCTGTTACCTCTTCCATATGCTTGTTTTTCTCTTCTCTCATGGGTACCACCCTAGTTCAGTCTTTCATTGGTCTCTCACCTAAACCAACAGCCCCCTTCTTGGTCTCCTGGTCTTTCCCTTCTTCTGTTCATCTCCCACTTCTGCCAAATTGGTATTCCTAAAGCCCTCATCTAACTGTGACACTCGCCTTCTAAACAAGCTTTAGTGGCTCCCTGTGTCTTTTGTGGTCTCTAGGATCAAATACAAAATCCTCAACTGGGTATTTAAAACTCTTCTCAGTCTGGCTCCAGCTCCTCTTTCCAGACTGATTTCTCATTATCACTCTTCATGTGCTCTATGTTTCAGCCATGCTGGCCGATTTGATGTTTCTTGTACAGAACATTCCTTTTGCCACTTCTGAAAGTTTTCATGGGCTATCTTCCATGTCTAGAATGGTCTCTCTCCTTCCTTCAAACTCTCAGAATTTTTAGTTCCATTTAAAGTTCAGATGCTACCCCCTTTATTGGGCCTCTCTATATTCCACTCCAGTTCTATAAGTGCTTTCTCCCACACACTTATTTAAAGTAAAATATTAATTAATTTCATATATTTGTATTTACTTATGTGTGTATATGTTGTGTACCCCAGCCTGGCAGAATTGTAAGATCTTGGAAGGCAGTAATTGTCTCATTTCTGTCCTATTTCCAGTGCCTAGAACCAAACAGTAAGTGGTACACTGGATAGAGAGTGCTGGATTTGATTTTGGGAATCTATGCATCCAAATCCTGCTTCAGACACTTGTGACTTTGTGGCTTTGTGACTTTGGGCAAGTAGCTTATTTCCAGTTCCTCATCTGCAAAATGGAGATAAATAATTGTAACCACAGATGGTTACTGTGAAGATAGAATGAAGACAACACATGGAGAATACTTTGTAAATCTGAAAGTGTTATATAAATGCTAGCTATTATTATGAATAAATGCTTGTTAAATGCATTTTGAAAGATCAGAAAAATAAAGACTTGAGAGGAATCAACTACATGTAGAAACATCTGGGTTTAATTGTGAACTTTGCCACATCTCTGATTCTATCACACAAAGAAACATGTTTATGTTTAACATTGTATATATGTATGTATCTGTGTAGTGGGTACACCCATGTGCTTTATCCATAAATGGAGTTCCTCAAAATAAAGTAAATCTATGAGTAAGAAAAAGCTGGTGGTTCTCATCTATAGGCATGGACACATTTATCCAGACCCTTAGAGGATGTGGTTATACAGTCACAAATTTTTTTAGACAGTTGTCAGTAGTACATCTGTCATCATAGACTTTTACATGGTATGAAAACACTATATTTTAATACATTCACATGAGGTTAAGCCTATATGTATTTACAAACATGCTACATCTCCTGTCTTTTGTGCTTTGGCAAAAGTTTTCAGGATTTAGTGTTCTGAGTGACTTGTATCAAATTATCTTTTTAAAATTATATATATAATATGCATTATTTTCACTATGTACTTTAACATGCATGAAGAAAAATACTGTAAAGACTAGTCAAGGCTTGAATTTGTGCAGATGGGGCCTTTTATTTTCCTGCACTTCATTAGTCATGAATAACACGTGCCCATCTAGGACTGTGGCTTCTCTCATATTTTAAAGGGCTCACAAACATAGACACACTACTATTTATGAGCAATAAATGCACTGTCATTTTACACTCATGAAAACTATCATTTGTCCCCTGCATCAGTGGTGTCAAGTAAGTAGATGTCAAATAAATAGAAATGAATCCCTGCAGCTGCATATTGACCTAGAAAGGCACAAATTAATATCATTTATATTTTATTGTATTTTTAATTATTTTGTTAGATTTTTATACAAAAATTTCCATTTTGCATCTGCTGCTCTGTCTGATTTCACTTCCATGGAACTCAATACCCCTCTCAGGATAAGCTCATCACTTTTAACCTCACCACTGTGCTACTAACTCAAGGCTTGATTGACACTACATCCCTCAAACTCCTCTCCCCTCTAGCTGAGGGTTTGGTGACAGAGGACCAAACTCTTCAGAATGTCTTCCTTTTTATTTTACTTTTTTAAGGGCTACATAATTTTGCTTTATTGCAACATCTATTTCATTTAAAGAGAGCAGAAATTGAACTGAGCTCATTTCACTTTTTGTTGGATGCCCTGACTGATTTCAACTTCATAGAAGAAGATGCCCCAATGATAGGTACCCCCTGGTGTGCTGTCTTTTCCATCCCCCACTTCTGCCTCCTTTTGTGTGTTATCTCCTCCCTTACATTATAAGCTTCTTGAGGGTAGAGATTGCCTTTGTTTTTATCAGTTGTAGCCTCAGCACTTAACACAGTGAATGGCACATAGCAGTTGCTTAATAAATGTTTATTGGATTGGATTTTCCAATTACATTTTAATCTGGTTTTGTCCATTCTAGGGAGTTTTGCAGGCTAAGAAACTGTTGGACAGAAAATTCTGTCTCTATTATTGTTGTTTTGTTGGTCCTTTGTTTTCGAAGAAGACCATGACATCAGAGAATGATGACATGACTGGCACTTGACTTAGAGCTGAGGCAATTACTCAAGTCACTTTATCACTTTAACAACAGATAATACAAAGAATTCAGAGGAGCATAGTAAGGCATTATGAATTACTACAGTAAAGTGATCAGAATCAGAGAAACAATATACACAATGACTATAGGAAAGTAAATGGAAAGAAAATGAGTGCTGGGACATTTTATAGACCAATGAGCTTATCCTTGCAGAAGAGATGGGAAAACATACCTCACTCCCTTCTTTAAAGAGGTGAGAGATTATGCATATGGAAAATTACATATATTATCAGTCTCTTGGGATGTGTTGATTAATTTTGCTAACATTTTTCCTTCCCTCTCTTACAACATTGTGACAGGATAGATAAATAGATACGAGATGGAGACATGTTTAAAAATGATGGCAATATAAAAGTCTATCAAAATTTTTTAAAGAAATTGAGTTTTCTTATTATTTCTTGGACATTAAAAGTTTGAATCCTTCTAATAGACAAATTGAGCATTATCTTTTTATATGTCCAAGCTAGTCTTTGAAAAATTATTTTTGTAACACTATTTCCAAGAATATCAGAACATTTATCCTATAGATTCCAATAAAAATGCAGATCATAACTATTGCTTCTTTTTAATAGACGTTCAAATTTCTTTTTAGCTATATCAAAAATATCATAATCAAGCTGATGAAAACATTAAAAACTAAGATATATTGAAATAGAAACAAAAGCTCTTTAAACATTTTTCTTCTTCATAAAGTGTTTTGGATAATAACAGCTTAGTAGGAAAGCCTGCAATTTTGAGAGATTTATTTTTTATAAAATACTTAAGTGAAATACCTTCATACATACCTTAAACTTAATTAACCAGAAAATTGCTTTAGTTGATTTTGTTTTGATCATGGAGAACTGGTCATACATTGAGTTTTAATTTCCTTCATTATGTTCAGGATAAAGTTGCAGCTGAAGATAGATTAGTTAATATGTAATCTGCCTAACAAACATACACACATATATTCCAGTTTTACTTATAGAGACAATGAGTTAACTTTCTAGATTTTAGGGTTAGAAGTTCGAAATGTCTTTCTTTAATTTTGTTTTATTGTTAAAGAAGCAATCACCTCAAATTACTGAACATGACTTGGAAATTCTTTTAATTTGCAATACTAATGTATACACTTGTGCAGCAGGTGAACGATGAAATGACTGAGGTAACAAAAGTTCAATCTTCCAAGCACATTGACTTATTAAGCCATGCATGCCAGTTGCCTAACAAACTGGGATCAGATCTCCTCAGCTTCTGCTTGGACCCTGAATACAGAGGGAGACAGATTTTTATACATTTAAAACAATTAATCAAATAAGACCAATTAATTACAAGGAAACAATACAACATTAGTTAACCTGATTTCTAATTAGATGAAAGATTAGCGACTTTCCAAGTTGAGAGAGGAGGAGTAAACAGGTGCAATTTCCTGAATTCAGAAAAGCAGAGGTCCCACTTTCCCCACGTGTCTGTAAGCAATTAAAGGACCATGGGAACAATAATTGGTTGATCAGTATAGGGCCAGTTTTCAGATAAGACAAATGGTTTGCTTGAGATGTACAATGAGAAAGTTCTTTCCATCAATTTTTTGGGTCTGACTGGGTTTTTGGTCAGTATAACCTAGATCCTTTGTTAAGGATCTCTAAACACCAGGTAGAGGTGGTTCAGCTTCCCAGCCACAAAGGGCTAAGTTCCAACAATATAATAAAGTTTTCTCCTAATTCCCACAATAGAATAAAAGTTTCTCACAAGACAGAATTTGGACTACATCCATAACCTGAATAGAAATGGAACTGAGCTACCCCAGAACTCTCACAAGATGGAGTAAGTATGGTTCACTTAATTCCCACAATTAACCACTTCCTGTCCTAATCCCCTCAATTTTCCTTAATTTTTCCTCACATGAGATATATTAACCTGCATCTAATTTTCAAACTTGAAATCCTGAGTTTTTTTTTTTCTGAAGTGACTGGTTTTTATTGCACTCTTATAGATAGTGTGTTGAAGTAGTAACACCTTGGAGACACCTCAAACTAGCTCCCAAGAGCTGACTTTCAAATTTTCAATGTGACCACTTACACTTTAGAAATTAGCAAGCACAACAAACTAGGAGTTCATTGACTGTATTACTGATTGTTTAGACATTAAAAAGTGATGGAGAAAGTGTTAATAATAAAGATTAAACTTATAAAAGTGTATTACACAGCGCAAAGTAAACATAGGATGTGCAAATTTGGAGTATCCTCTCCAAATGCTCATGTGGACTATCTGTACCCAACCTGTAGTAGAGCATTCCGAACTTGTATTGGTCTGATCAGCCAGTCGGACACTGAAACTTCACTTTATCATGGTGATGTCATTTTGGTCCTCTTCAAAAACGGACAACAGTATTATAAAGATATTCTGCTGGAAGATGGTGGCTTGGATTTAGCAAGGACACACAATTTAGTTTATTTTTTTGGTTTTTCTCAACCACATTCTCCTTCCCCAACATTGACTTTTTTCTCTTTTCCCACTAATAGAAACTCATAACCTTCAAAAATTTCAATCACTCCACCAATAATGTGTCAGTGGTGATTGCAACATGTAATGTCTTTCCATTACAGAGTAACATACTTGAGTTCTTTTTTTCTTCTTCCAGTTTTGAAAGGTTTTATTTAAATTTTTGAGTTCCAAATTCTATTCATCCCTTCTGCCTCTCCTCTCCTGTCCCTGAGACAGTAAGCAATCAGATATAGGTTACGCATGTGCAATTATGTAAAACATTTCCATTTTCGTCACTTTGTACAAGAATATTCAAATAAAAGAAAAATATGAAAGAATGTGCAAAATACCATGCTTCAGACTGTATTCAATCAATATCAGTTCTTTCTCTGGAGTTAGATAGAATGCTTCATCATTAGTACTTTGGGATTGTCTTATTGCTGAGAATAGCTAAGTCATTCACAATTCTTTAGTGAACAACATTGCTGTTACCATGTACAACATACTACCTGTTCATATTCTTTGGCCATTTATCAATTGGGGAATGACTTGTACTTTTATAAATTTGACTCATTTCTCTATATATTTGAAAAATGAGGCCTTTATCAGAGATAATTGCTGCAAAATCCACCCCTCACCTAGTTTTCTGTTTTCTTTATATTTTTGGCTGCATTGGTTTAGTTTATGCAATTATCTTTTAAAATTTTATATAATCAAAGTTATCTATTTTACATTTTGTAATGCTCTCTATATCTTCTCTGGTCTTAAATTCTTCCCTTATCCATTAATCCGACAGATAAATTATTCAATGCTCTTTTAGTTTGTTTATGATATCACCCTTTATATATACATTATGTACCCATTTTCACCTTATCTTGGTATATGGTGTGAGATGTTGGTCTATACCTAGTTTCTGCCATACATCCAGTTTTCCTGGCAGTTTTTGTTCCAAAAGCTTAGATCTTTGAGTTTATCATATGCTAGATTATATTGTCATTTACTATAATGTAATTCCTATCTAATCTATTCCACTGATCCACTATTCTATTTCTTCACCAGTACCAGACTGTTTTGATAATTAACCCTTTGTAGTGCAGTCTGAGATCTAGTACAGCCAGATCACCTTATTTGGCATTTTTCCATTGATTCTCTTGATATCTTTGAGCTTCTGTTCTTTCAGATGAATTTCATTATTTTTTCTAGCTCTATATAGCATTTTTTTGGTAAGTGTGATGGATATGCACTGAATGAATAGATTAATATAGGTAGAATTGTTGTTGTATTATATTGGCTCAGCCTACCCATAAGCAATGAACGTTTTCCCAATTATTTAGATGTGGCTTCATTTGTATAGAAAATGTTTTATAGTTGTGTTCACATAATTCCTGAGTTTTTCTTCACAGGTAGAATCTCAAGTGTTTTGTATTGTCTACAGTTATTTTAAATGGAATTTCTCTTTCTCTCTTTTGCTGCTGGACTTTGTTGGTAGTTCATGGAATGCTGCTTATTTTGTGCTTTGCAACTTTGATAAAATTGTTAATAATTTTAAGTAGCTTTTTTAGTTGATTCTCTAGGATGTTCTAAGTATACATCATATCATCTGCAAAGAGTGGTAGTTTTGTTTCCTCACTGCCCATTCTAATTCCTTTAATTTCTTTTTCTTCTCATTTTGCTGTAGCTAACATTTCTGGTATGACAGTAAATAATAGAGGTGATAATGGGTATCCTTGCTTCATCCCTGATTGTAGTGGGAAGACTTCTAGCTTATCCCCATTACAGAAAATGCTTGTTAATGGTTGCATCATTTTAAAGTAAGCTACATTAATTTCTATGCTGGCTAATGTTTTTGATAGGAACAGATACTGTATTTTGTCAGTATTTTTTCTACACCTATTGAGATAGTCATCTGATTTCTGTTGGTTTTGTTTTTGATATGGTCAATTATTTTCCTAATACTGAATTTCTGGTGATTTTCCTAACACTGAACTAACCCTCTATCCCTGTTATAAATCCCACCTGGTCACAGTGTTTGATCCATGTGATATATTGCTGTAATCTCTTTGCTAGCATTTTATTTAGAATTTTGCCTCAATAATCACTAGGAAAAGTGGTCTATAATTTTCTGTCTCTGCTTTGATTCTTCCTGTTTCAGATATCAGTACCATATTTGTGTCATAAAAGGAATTTGGTAGGACTCTTCACCTGTTTTTCCAAGTAGCTAATATATTATTGTGATTAATTGTTTTTTAAATTTTTGACACAATTCACTTGTGAATCCATCTGGACCTGGGGATATTTTCTCAGGAAATTCATTGATGACTTGTTCAATTTCTTTTTCTAAGATCAGATTATTTAAGTATCTTGTTTCCTCTGCTAATCTTAGTAGTTTATATTTTTGTAGGTATTTATCCACTTAATTTAGATTGTTAAATGTATTGACATATATTTGGGCAAAATACACCCTAACAATTATCTTAATTTCCTCTTCATTGGTGATGAATTTACTCCTTTTATTTCTGATACTAGTAACTTGGTTTTTCTTCTTTCCTTTTTTAAATCAAATTAATCAATGGTTTGATTGAAATCTTTGTTTTCCCATAAAACCATCTTCCAGTTTTACTTATTACTTCAATGTTTTTCAGTTTCACTAATTCTTATTTGATTTTCAGGGTTTCTAATTTGGTGTTTAATGGGGGATTTTTAATTTGTTCTTTTCCTAGTTTTTTTTTAGTTGCAGGCTCAATTTATTGATTTGATTTTTTTCTATGTTATTGATGTAGACAATTAGAAATATAAAATTTTCCCCCAAGCATCACTTTGGCTGCAGCCTATAAATTTTGGTATGTTGCCTGATTTAAAGTAATTTTATTTAATGAAATTATTGCTTGATTCTATGATTTATTCTTGCACTCATTTAGATTTTGGTTTTGTTTTATTAGGATTAGATTACTTAATTTCAATTATTTTTAGTCTCTCTTTCCTTTGTCCCTCATTGAATATAATTTTTATTGCCTTATGTTCTGAAAAGAATATATTTGCTAATTCTGCTTTTCTGCATTTTTTAGTGAGGTTCCTATGTCCTAATATATGGTGAATTTTGTGTAGGTGCCATGTACTGCCGAGAAAAAAGGTATGTTCCTTTCTATTCCCATTCATTTTTTTCCCCCAGAGATCTATCATATCTAACTTTTCCAGAATTTTATTCAACTTTTTAACTTCTTTCTTGTTTATTTTTTGGTTTGATTTATCTAGTTCTGAGAGGGGAAAGTTGAGGTCTCTCATTAGTATAGTTTTATTATCTATTTTGTCCTGTAATTCATTCAACTTCTTCAAATTTGCTATACCATTTGCTGCTGTTTAGTGTTGATATGACTTCATTTTCTATGGTACCTTTCAGTGTGATATAGTTTCCTTTATCTCATTTAATTAGATCTATTTTTGCTTCTGCTTTGTCTTTCTTTGAGATCATGCTTTCTTTGCTTCAGTTGAAGGGTAATAGAATCTTCTCTAGCCCCTTAGCTGTACTCTATATGTATCTCTCTGCTTCAAATGTGTTTCTTGTAAATAGCATATTGTAGAATTCTGGTTTTTAATCTGTTCTACCATCTGCTTCTTTTTTAATGGAAAAGTTCATCCCTTTCGCATTTATAGTAATGATAATTAACCCTGCATTTCCCTCCTTGCTATTTTTTGCTTATCTCCTCTCTTTTATTCCCCCAACCCTTTCCCTTCTCAACAAGTGTTTAACTTCTGATCACCACCTTTCCAAATTTAACTTCCGTTTTACCAGTCCCCCCCTCACCCTTCTATTATCCCTGTCCCTATTTACTTCCTTATAGGGCAAGATAGATTTCTATATCCAGCTGAGTGTGTATGTTATTTCCTCTTTGAACCAGTTCTGATGAGGGTAAGGTTTAATTTAACCTTTGCCTGCCACCCTCCCTACCCTCATCTTCCTCTCTATTATAATAGTTTTTTCATGTCTCTTTGATGTGAAATAATCTACCCCTTCCAATCTCCCTCCTCTTTATTCTTCCAGTGCAATTTTCTTTTTCACTTCTTTATTTGTTTTTTGGGGTTATCATCTCATCAAAGTCACCTTACAGCTATACCTTTTGTCTACATATATTTCTAATTATTTTTATAGTAATAAAGCTGTTAAAAGCTGCAAAAATTATCTTGCTATATAGAAATATAAACAGTTTAACTTTATTGAATTTCTTGTGTTTTCTCTTTTTTGTTTTTTTTTTTTACCTTTTTATGTTTCCCTTGTGTCTTGTATTTGGAGGTCAAATTTTTTTATTCAGTACTAGTGTTTTAATTAGAAATGCTTAAAAGTCCTAATTTTTGTTAAATGCCCAATCCCTTCCCTTCACACCCCAAAAAAATTATATTCAATTTTGCTGGGTAGATGATTCTTGGTTGTGATCTTAACTCATCTGGATTCTGGTATATCATATTCCAAGCCCTCTGATTCTTTAATGTGGAAGCTGCCAAATCCGTGTAATCCATGATATTCAAATAGCTTCTTTTTGGCTGCTTGCAATACTTTCTTCTTCATCTGTCAGCTCTCAAATTGACTCTGATAGTCCTGGAAGTTTTCATTTTGGGATCTCTTTCAGGTGGTGATTGGTGGATTCTTTCAATTTCTATTTTACCCTCTGGTTCTAATATATCTGGGTAATTTTGTTTGATAATTTCTTGAAAGATATTGTCCAGGCTTTATTCCTTGATTATGACTCTCAGGTAGTCCAATAATTCTTGGAGAAGCACTAAATGAAATTTAACTTAAATTTAATTAGGCTTTCAATGTTAAAGTGTTGTCAAGACCCAGCTAATGCATGATACTTAGGAAGGAGGATTACACTCCTTCAATTGTTATTAGTGTCCGTTTGGGGCAATACCAGCATTTCCACTAAAGTCAGTTTTAGGCCTGCTGTTGTTTGACATTTATTGTCAGTGACCTAGAAGGGGGAAAACAGAAACATTTTCTCTGAATTCATGGAAGGCATAGTAGGGAAAATTAAAAAAAAAAACCAACAACAACTTGCTTTGAAGTGAGAAGAACTTGAATTCTGTCATTCTTCTTACCACATATGTGATGTTAATCATACATTACTTGATAAATCAGATCACTTGAAACTGTGGGTCTTGTTTTCCTTGTTTGTAAAATTAGAAAGTTGGGCTAAATTCCCTTCTAGTTCTAATTCTTATAATATGACTTTTTTTTTTTTTATCAATGACTGATGAAAAGTAGCAAATTTTATTTAACAAACATTTCTTAAGAGCTATGCTAAACACTAGGTTAGGCTCTGGAGAGATAAAATAAACCATGATCTCTAACCTCTAAAACATGTATAGAGGAAAAGGCAATGCTATATTATCCACCCAGAAGAGGCTAAAGGAGAAGTCAGTAAGTCCATAAGCATTTATCAAATGACTTTATGTGATAAGCAATATGCTAAGTGTTGGGGATATGTAAAAAGGGAAAAATAGGTCTCCTCATGGAGGTCAGAGTCTAACAGAGGATACAACACAAAAACAACAATATACAAACAAAATAACACGATAAATTGAAGATAATCTCAGAGGGAAACCACTAGCATTAAGGAGGATCTGGAAAAGCTTCAGATAAAAGATGCAATATCAGCTGGGACTTGAAGGAGGTCAGGAAAGGTAGGAGGTGGAGGTGAAGCATTTCAGGTATAGGGAACAGTCAGCAAAAACAGCTAGTGTATGGAGTCTAGAGTTGGAGTGTCCTGTGCAAGGAACAGCACCAGGAGTCTAGGGTCACTGGATCACAGAGCATATGAGGGTAGAAATGAAGAAGACCGGAAATGTATGAGGGGGTCAGATTAACTGAAGTTGTACAAAAACAGCATGCTATAGGGAAAAGAGAACTGGACCTTGACTTAGAGATCTGTGTTCAACTTGGTGGGAGTTGGGCAAGTCACTCAACCAGTTTGATGCTCAGTTTTCCAATCTGTCAAATCAAGACAATAATATTTCCATTATCTATCTTCTAAGGTTGTTAGGAGGAAAACATCTCATTCTGAGCAACACACACTCTGTAAGCATCAATGTGCAATGAAAATGTGAATTGTATACAAATGTATAAGCTTAGGAGGGGTGTGAGTAGAGAAGCAAGATGAGAGTTCCATATTGCTTATTTATTTTTTGTGTTTGTTTTGCATTACAAATTTATTTCATTTTTCAATTCACAGAACAAAATAAGCATTTTCATAACACAGTACAATGAAAATGATGATTGCAGTGAAACTGCAAACCTACCATATACAACTTACCATTCCCTCCAAACATACAACAAAGTCGTTATGTAAATTTATTTTTTTCTTTTTTATTCTACCTCTATCCTAGAGATGGAACCAGTAACACACATATATGCACATATATGTTTCCATGTATGTATGTAAATATATTCATGCATGTATATGTATATATATATGTGTATATATATACAAAATTATTCTATACATAGTTCTATTTACCAGTTCTTTCTCTGGATGCAGATATCATCTTTCTTCATATTGTTTTTAAAAAAGGAAGGAAGTGGTCCAAACAAATGAGAACAAAACTTGTGAGACCAGCACAGATTGTACAATTATAGTATAGCAAGCTGTGCCAGTAAGCACTGACTAAATATGTCAGATTGATGTAGGACTTAAGAGATGAATATGTACCAGCAAGACGAGTATTGGAATTTCCCATTTAAGTCTGAAATATAGAAACTGTGGGGCAATCCCACCATTATCCTCAGCAATTCTTAAAACATTCCCTAAAGGATGTGGAGTAGGGAGAAAAACTCATTATTTAAGAGCAAAGTTGAGAATTATAGAGAGCTTACACTAGAAAAAAAGAAAAGATAATTAAAGGCAAGAAAATCAGACTTATGAAAATTTTAAAAGAATTAGGCTCAGAACCCCTAGAGAAAAGAAAACTCAGAGGTTTCCTAAAAATAGTCAGGAAAGAGGTTTACTAGGCAGAAAATGGTGGTAAGCTTTTCTGCATCTATAACAATAGAACAAAAGGATAATTGCTTAAATAAGCAATGGGATAAATTTTATATTATTAGTTAGAAAGTACTCCTGGCATAAAGAATTGCCAAATAGTAGATTATTTTTCAAAAGAGAATGGAGATGTGTCATCTCTTAGAGCCTTAAAGAAAGGACAAAGAGTTCAAGTGTATCTTTGTGTAGGAACCCAGAAATAGATTAGGAGACCTCTCCAACTCCCCTCCCACCATAGGATTGTGCCAAAGGTAGGCACTGTGGATGCAGTGGGATGTGGGTGAACTTGCAATTTGACCTTCAATAAGACCTCAACCTCTATGAGTCCCAGTTGCCCCATCTGTAAAAGCATGGGAGTGGATGCAATTCAAGGGAAGCTAAGGTCTCTTTCAGCTCTAGATTTGCGATTCTAGGACAATCAGAAAATTATAAAATGTGACAGTTGGATAGGACCTCAAAGATCATCTAGATCCATGGTTCTTAACCTGAGGGGTCTTTAAATTTTTTAAAGCTACCTTTCAATATAATTGGTTTTCCATGTACTTTATACTATGCATTTGAAAATATTATTCTCTGAAGGAGTTCATTGGTTTCACCAGACTAGCAAAAGGGTTGATGAAGCAAACAAATGAACAAACAAAATGGTTAAGAACCACCTTTGTAAACCAACACCCCTCTTTCACACAAGATCATATGTTTAGTAACAGAATCCCTTTGACCAGAACACACAATGTCTTACATGAAAAAGAACACAATGCTTTCTTCATCATTTAAAAAAATCAGAATATATAGAAAAATGGAGACAAATTCTTTACAATGTCTGAGTCAAATTTATTATGTCTCTGGAGAAAAATCTACATACAGTGTTCAGGACTAATTTTCCATAAAGTGCTTATTGAAAACCACAATTCAGAAGCATTCTTGTTTATTAATAAATAACAAGAAACCTAAAGGATGTGGGGGAGTTTTGAAGAATGGAAATACACATGTTTTTGTGAAGAGGTCTGCTTTTGGCAGGTTACATTACATAAAATATTCTCCACAAGTATTTGTGGGTTCGCTGTTTGCAAAAAAAAGTCATAGCTTCCCAGAGAGCACTAAGATAGAGTTTGCATTTTCAGTGGGAGGAATGGGTATTTTAACCTTCACTAGGAACTTCCTTGAACTCAAATTTTTATAATTAAGGAAATACTTTTACAAAAAAACACATAAGTAAGAACATGTCCAAATATGCATATAAATCACTTCCTTCTCCTGTCATCAGAGAGAAGTATAACCAAAGGCTTAGACAAAGAATTGGAGTTAAAAGGAGCCACATGCCTCTGAAGGGACAGGCCTAGCCCTTTATAAAATAGAGTCTTGGTGGGATGTTCCTACCTGGTGCATGGCAAAGAATACTGTACTCAGATTTAGAAAATGAAGGTTCAAGTGTCTGTCTTGCCATTTAAAAACCACATGTCCATATTCAAGTCATTTAAACTTTTTTGAGCCCCAGATCTTCATTCAGTGAAATGAGGTTAATAATACATCACCTATCCTCAGAGGGTTGTCAAGAAGCTCCAATGATATGAATGGATGTGAAGCACTTTGTAGATGTAGCATACTTTATAAATGTAAGTGAATTTGGGGATGGTATAGTGTTTTCACTTTTTATTCAACCTTTAAAAATTAATTAATTTTTAGTTTTCAACATTGACTTCCATAAGATTTTGAGTTTTAAATTTTCTCTTCTTTCCTCATCTCCCCCCTCCCCAAGACAGCATGTAATCAGATATAGGCTCATATTAAACATATTTTCACATTAGTAGTGTTGTAAAGAAGAATTACAACTAATGGGAGGAGCCACAAGAAAGAAGAACAAAAAAGAGAGAGTGTGAGCAAATAATATGCTTTGATCTGCATTCAGATTTCATAGTTCTTTTTCTGTCTGAGTATAGCAGAGAAGAGATAAGTTCATCAAAGTCTGTCATTGCACAATGTTGATGTCACTGTGTCAGATGCTCTCCTTGTCCTGCTCGCTTCATTCTGCATTAGTTGATTTATGTCTTTCCTGGTTTTTCTGATGTCCACCTGCTCATCATTTCTTAGGGAACAATAGAATTCCATTCCATCCATATACCACATTCTCCAATCCATTCTCCAATTGATGGGCATCCCCTCAGTTTCAATTCTTGGCCACTGCCAAAAGAGCTACTATAAATATCTTTGTACATGTGGTTCCTTTTCCCATTTTTATGATCCCTTTGGGATATAGACATAGAAGTGGTATTGCCAGGTCAAAGGGTATGCACAGTTTTATAGCCTTTTGGGTATAGTTCCAAATTGCTCTCCAGAATGGTTGGATCAGTCCATAACTCCACCAACAATTCCTAAATGTTCCAAATCTTCTACAACATTTATCATTTTCCTGTTTTGTCATGTTAGCCAATCTGATTTGCATTCTTTAATCTATAGTGATTTAGAGTACATTTTTATATGCCTATAGATAGCTTAAATTTCTTCAACTGTAAACTGCCTATGAAAATGCTTTGATCATTTGTTGTTGTGTTTGTCCTTTGTTTTCAAAGAAAATCATGACATCAGAGAAATGACATGACTTGCACTTGGCTTTGTTCAGTTGGGGAATGTCTTGTGTTCTTACAAATTTGACTAAGTTCTCTATATATTTTAGAAATGAAGCCTTTATCAGATAAACTGGTTGTAAAAATTGTTTCCCAGCTTTCTGCTTCCCTTCTAATCTTGATTGCATTGGCTTTGTTTGTGTAAAAACTTTTCACTTTAATGTAATCAAAATTATTCATTTTGCATTTCATAATGTTCTCTGTCTCTTGTTCGGTCATAAATTCTTCCATTCTCCATAGATCTCATAGGTAAAATATTCCTTGTTCTTTTAGTTTACTTATAGTATCACCTTTTATGTTTGAGTACCCATTTTGACTTAATCTTGGTTTACAGTATAAGAGGTTGGTCTATGCTTTGTTTGTACCATACTATTTTCCAGTTTTCCCAGCAGTTTTTATTAAATAGTGAGTTCTAATCGCAGAAGTTGGAGTCTTTGGGTTTATGAAACACTAAATTACTAGATTACACAGTCATTGACTACTGTGTCTTGTGTACCTAACCTATTCCACTGATCGCCTGCTATATTTCCTAGTCAGTATCAAGTACTTCCGATGATTGCTGCTTTTTAATACAATTTAAGATCTGGAACGGCTAGGCCGCTTTTGGGATGGCGTTTTCTAGGCAGGTACCATAGCTGAGTACCTTTTGCCCCATAGCCCACTGCCTCCCATCTTCCTGGGCCAAGCTGATCATGGTACCACCACTGCATAGGAAATCAAGGGATACATTATTAAATACTTTTCCTTTTTAACTCAGTTAAATTTGGGATTTTTCAAAATAAACCTTTACTTAAAAACTGAAGGAAGATAATCCTTATAAAAGCATTGAAATTGGATGAGTTTACAGAACGAAGGTTTCTGGTCCTAAACTACCTAAAGCCTCACTGCAGATGACACTGATTTATACAGATTACACAACATTTCATATCCTTCCTTTCACCTTAACTTTATTTGCTCCTTTCTCACCAGGGTAGGAGCAGGAGATAAGATCTTTTCTGCTCTTCTGATAACTAGGTAGGACAGTAGATTATTAAATGGATAACAGGCCAACAGTGTCTTAATCAATAAGCATTTATTAAGTAACTACTGTATATAGATATTTTGCTAAAAGTTGGATCTATAAATTTTAAAAATTGAAACTGTCTGTCCTCAAGAAGGCTAGGAAGGAAGGGAAGGGGAAGGGAATAAATATTGTGACTGCTATGTGCTAGGCACTATGCCAAGCTCTTTTTACAAATATGATCTCCTTTGATCCTTACAACCACCCTTTGAGATAAGTGCTATTATTCCTATTTTACAGTTGAGGAAACTGAGACAGTCAGTGGTTAAGGGCTTCCCCAGAGTTACACAACTAGTAAAAGTCTGAGACTAGATTTGAACTCAAGTCTTCCTGATTCTAGGCTTAGCTCTGTGTCTTTTGAACCAAATAACTGTCCCAGATAAAGAAAGACCATTAATTTAAGTAAGAAGCAATTGCATTTCATTCATTTTTCCAATATGTTTATGTGTATGTACTATGTGTCACTATGAACACTAAATATTGTGTGTATGTGTGTGTGTGTTTTTTGGGGGGATACAAAAGTGAATAAAACGTAGTCTCTTCCCTCAGAACTCTCATTCTTTATATATTACCAAATTAGAGCAACTACTTAAGTCTACTCAGCAAATGTCTGCCTCTACTTTTTCAAAATGCACATTTTACCTCCAACCTAGTGGAAATATTTCCTTTACTACTACACCCCTCAGGAGACTAAATGAAGGGCCAATTTTGAGAGGCTTAGGGATATATGAATTTTATTGATCTTGAAAGCTCATCACACTGTGGAGCTCCCTCATCTGGATAGAGATTCCATCAATATTGCCCTCCAAGAACTAGACTCAGGAGCATAACTTTGCCTTCTTCACCCCCCAATCCCAACACACACATACACACACACATGTTCACTAAGGGATCACAGTCATGAAACACTATATTGAAATTATGAGTCTTTCAAAGCATTAGTATTTTCTAAAATCCTTTACCTTAAAATTATCATAGCCACAAATGAACAAGCTACAAATTAGGGATTCCTTTATCATTTTGTTGATTGTCCAGACTTAGGAAAATGATGCAGAAAATGGTAATAATGTTGATTAAACTTAAAAATGTGTCTTATATACACTGTATTGTTTTTCTAGAGAGCTGGTTGTTAATCATTTGCCATCGGATCCCCTTTGCCATCAGATCCCCTGACAGTGGGTTATCACAAGGGAAAAATAAGTGTCATAATCTCCCAAAAGGGGAATAGACTTTCAATCCCCACATGCCAACTGGGACATTTTTTCCAAATGACTATGAAATATGACATTCTCTAACCTTTCCCTATCAATTTTCTCAGGCTTGTCTTTGTGTTGTGGATATACTATGCATCTCACAAAAGTAATCACAGTCATCAGTCTTGCCTACATGTATATGTCAAGGGAATAAACAGGTAAGAGAAGATGGATGATGCTTCAGTAGGTCATATCACTTTAATTAAGTAGCATGTAAGCTCCATGGAGGTAGGGGCTGTTTCATCTTTGCCTTTTAATCCCATGCCTAGAATAGTGCTTGGCACATAATAAATGCTTAATAAATGCTTGTTGATTGATTAGTGACTAGAAAAATTACTCTAGGTACATAGTCTATCAATGGTAGGATATGTTAGCATAATGTTTAGTGCCTAGTTGCATGTGGGGCATATAAGAGTTAATTATTTCTTGATTAATTATTAAGTCAGTAGCACCATAAAAGCAGAGACTTGTTTAATTCCCAGAATAGTCTTTGAAGTCCTTATAAAGTACTCTTTAAAAAGAAAGAAGATTGTAAAATAGAAACATCAGTTAAAGAAGCATAAATCAGACTAAAAAATGAAAACCTCTTCTCCTTTAGTTATTAAGATAGCAACAACTTGAGATTTTCATATTTCTCGTTTATGCAAAACTAAGTTGAGACTTGGAATGTCAGTCTCTTAGGGAGGAAGATAGTTCTAAGAGGTTTTTATGCATTCATTTTGTGAGATAGACTTGTTACCATACACTAAAGATTTTTTAAAAAAATATACTTCACTTTATCTTTTTCTTTTGGTCTTAGTTGAACACCAACACAATGCCATAGACCAGGCATGGAAATTGAGATGGAATTTGGAACATTAACCTGAAGGATAAAGACTGGAAAGCTATAGCTATAGGAGTAAAGGAAATATTTCCACTAGGTTGGAGGTAAAATGTGCATTTTGAAAAAGTAGAGGCAGATACTTGCTGAGTAGACTTAAGTAGTTGTGCTAATTTGGTAATATTTGGCTCATATCTCTTTTATTATCAAAAACTCTTTCCATCTTGAAGAAGATGAAATTAAAATTTGCGAAAGAAGTGCCATTTTTTTTAAGTCCTTGAAAAACCTGAGGCAAGATGGTTGAGAAGGATAAAGAGATACCAGATGAAATAATAGAAGTGACTTATCATAGATCTTGTTTGGAATTCGAACATTAATAAACTTGGTTACATAAGATTATATAGTTACATTTGCTACTCTTCTATCCCCTCCCTAATCTTTTCCTACCTTCTTCTACCATAATCTTCTTACTGTAATCTCCTATCTGACTCCTTAATCTTTCCCTACTGTCATTCTAGACCAGAATATTCTGTACTTTCTTGACTCCATATCTTTGGTCATATTATTTCTTGTCCCTGGAATGCTTTCTCTGTCTCTGCATATGGAATTTATCCTTTAAAAGTCCACCTCAAATATGATCTCCATCAAACCTTTCTAATTGTACTTGCTGATAATGACCTCCCTTGGACATCACAAAGCACATTTGTAAAGAGGAAAAGGACTTCTTACTGTCTCCACTGACGTCTAAATTGGATGCCTCATTGTGGGAGCAAACTTGGGTTCTGCAAAATTATGACAGTGGAGAATAACATTTCATAGATTCTACTAGGTTAAAAAAGCTTTGAGCATGGCCCTGATTGAACTGGATATCCAATGTTCAGGTACTGTCTAGATTAGCTCAGAAAAGGACATCATTAGTTTGACCATGGGATGATGAATTTTTCAGCCATAGCAACTCTCAAATATTATTTATTAAGTTATAAAGGGTTGGGAGCTGTGTTGATGAAGGGAGTACTGCACTAGTAAAATTATAGGTCCTTGAAACAGTGAAGTATTAATGAAAGGCTGTCACTGTGGCATAATCTGCCTATTTGTCATAGTGCACTATAGGAAATCTGTAAGTATAGGAGTTCCTGTGCTGGAAACAGATAGCACAAAAAGTTTCCTCAATTGAACAAGAAAGGAGAAACATAGAAGCATTGGGAAGTGGGAGAGACAGAAACTACAGAACAACAGTATGACACTGTGGCTGGGCAGTCCATCATGGCAGAAGACAAAGTGGAGGAGGTGGTGAAGTGCATCTGACAAATTCCCATTTTAATTAATCATTCTTGTGATATATAGTGGCTTATATAGTTTTAGAAGACATAGGACACAATTATTTCTGATGACCTGAAAAAGCCTATCACAGAGAAGGCAATGGAAAGGTGTATGCAGGTGTGAGCAGGCTGTAGTATATGACCAAGAAGGAATTAGTGCCTACATCTCTGGACTTCGATGAATCTAAGAATTAATTCTGAACCAAGAAACCATTAGTGAATCTATGTTCAGCAAAAGTGCATTGAGATAGGGGAAAAGATGATGCATGGTATAGCTACTTAGTGCTTTATCTAAGGTTAGCGAGTTTTGAGCAGTTAACCATACAATCACCAATAAGGGCCTTGCTACTATCAAAGACGTCTTTTGAGAGAGCTGAATGTGGAAGGGAGCACCTACCTGGGCAATGACCAGTTGTCTATGGGAAGAACCAGTACCTGAATTTCCAGGCATATACTATCATGCCTCTGACAATGGGTCACTATAGGGGGAAAATGAAAGTCAGGTATTGTTGCTAATATGTCCTCAGTAAGAGAGTAGAAGGTGTAGAACTCTTCCATAGAGCAGAGATAATTTGGCCATCCCTTTTTTATTCATATCTGACTCTTCATGACTCCATTTGGGGTTTTCTTGGCAAACATAATAGAGTGGTTTTTCATTTCCTTCTCCAGCTCATTTTATAGATGAGGAACTGAGGCAAAGAGGGTTAAGTGATTTGCCCAGGGTAACACTGCTGCTGAGTGTCTGGAACTGGATTTGGACTTAGGAAGATGAGTCTTCTGGACTCTAGGCCCAACACTCTATCTATTGTGCAACCTAACTGCCCCACATTAGAGATAATAATGATTAGCTAATCAGTGATCTATTTAGTAGATATAGAGTTTTACAAACTCCAGATCATAGAATCATAGGAGCATAGATTTAGAGCTGAAAGGAACTTTTGAGGGCATCCCACTCAATCACCTCATTTTACAGTTAATGAAAATTGAGTTATATGGCCATAGTCATAGAGCTACTGTGTCAGAATTGAGATTTGAATCCAGGCCCTTTGACTCCAAATGTATCACCCTTGGACTCTGAATTGTAAATAGACTCTCACTAAAGTTTATGTTAGAGGAATGGCTTTATAAAAGGCAATATGTTTTTAGACATAAAGATTGAAATGACAAATACAAATCCTGCTTTCCTGCATCCATTGACTATTAGGTCTAAATTAATTTTGGTTTTACTTTTAAGTACAAGCATTGCCAACATAATGCTTCCCTATATCTACAGCTGCTTTTTTTTTTTGAGTTGATGAATGAAAGGCAAAGAATTACAGAATGTCAGAGCAGAAAGGAAGGTACTAACTATTGTCATATAAGGGATTCTTTGTCTTTTTTGTGTCATGAATTCCTTTGGAAGTCTAGTGAAATTTATAGACTCATTCTGGGTATACTGTTTTTCAATGTATAAAATATATACTGCTTTTAAATGTACAATATTAAATAAATAAGATGACAAAGGAAATAAATTATTTTAAAATATAGTGATCTCTAGCTGCCTGCCTGCCTGTCTATCTATCTATCTATCTAAACAACTTCATAGACCTCAGGTTAAGTCCTGATCTAGACTAATCCCACATTTTAAAGATAAGAGAATTAGCCAGGAGCTTCAAAAACCCTAAGAGAAAGACACAGAGCCTTGTCATGGTCTGGGTCAGATCTCTCTTTTTTCACGAAAATTCTTTCTGGGAGTCTTTTTTAATATGTCTGAAAACTACCAAAAGTAAAACTTTTCCTGGAAACAGAATAAATGACCCTAAAGCAGCTTGCTCAGTAGGTGATCTCTCCTTGCCTGGTTTGCTCATTAGGTTATCTTGCTCTTCCCAATCAATCAGCCATCCCAGGGGGCTCTTACAGGGTTTTGATGCTACATCAATCACATAAATTGGCCTTTGGGTATTTCGGTCAAGTCTATTCCTCTTTATATGTGATGATTCTAAAAACTAAGATATTAACCATTTTAGAAAGGTCTGGGCAACTAACCAGTTAAGTTTAAGATAAAATTAGGCTTATTTATGTATGTATAGTCATACCTAATATTCAGGTATTAAAGCAGATTTTGTGTTACTTAAATAACTCTTAGAATAATGCCTTAAATAAGTATAACATTTTGACTTCATTCAATAAGATTTTATAATCTATGAATTCCAGTTTATTCTACTAGACTCTCCAATCTTTGGATGTAGGGCATCTATATTGCAAGTTGTGTATGTGCAAGCTGAGGGCTAAAGCTTTATTGCATTTGGGGTTTGAGCAGAGTAAATGCACATCACCTCAGACTCTTATTAAGCTGTGTGACCCAGGGAAAGTCAATTGACTTTTTTCAGCCTAAATTTCATCATATGGATATTAATAACACCTACCTCACAGGGTTGTTGTAGAGATCAAAGGAGATAACAGTTAAAGTGTACTGCACACCTTAAAGTGTCATATTAATGCTAGTTGTTATTATTGTTATTAATCATGTGAATTTTGAAATGCTATTAAAAATTAGAGGTAGCATGATGATAGAGCCCTGACTTTAGAAACAAGAAAACCTTAATTTCTCCTACCTTTGACAATGTTAACTATCTTTCCTTTTATTGCCAATCAGAGGACCACAAGGTGTCAGAGGGAGGCACACTAGCACAAATTCTGGTGTCAAACGGAAAGGTGAGGTGTTCTTGCTCTTAGGTCTTGAATGGTCTCTTCCCAGGTGTGCTCTCTTCTTTCTGAGATGAGTTTGAGAAGTAGATATGGCTGCTGAGAAGGATCTGTCCAGTCCTAAGAAATAGCTAATGGTCCATGGGAAGGTTTCTTGATGCAAACCCAAGAATTTTAGTTTCTGACACCAGTGGGTTCAGGAGAGAAAAGGATACCTGGAGGAGATCAGGTGGTGAGCAAAGTACAGTGTTTATTAGTAAGACTCATCTGGGGTTTCTCTGAGGGAAACCAGTGCTTGCTGTTCTTTCTTTGTTCTCAAAGAGGACCATTGACCTTGGGAAGGTGATGTCTTGACTTGCAAGTGAAATCAGATTTAAGTGAGGTAGAACTTTGCAAAATCATCAGCCTCATTCTTTCCTCCAGAGTCATCTTAATCTAGTGGCAAGACATGGGTCAGGATAACTGGTGATGGCCCAGGACGCAGTGGGAGAACTTGGCCTTTTTAAACAAAGGTTTTTCTCATGTATTAGATTGTCTGAGGCAACACCCATTGAAAAGTTAAAGGCTAGGTAAGAACAGAGGTAAAAGACAGCCTACTTTGCCTTCACAAAAGAATCAGTCAGGAGAAGACCCTCAAAGTTTCTAGCCAGAACAGAAACAATTGCTGTTTATACTTATTCTAAGCAATGGAAACCAAAACAATGAGGCTTGGGATGGGGCCTATTATTGGCCAATCAGTGAGAACCAGAGTGATCTGGGTTTAAAGGCATAATCAAGTCAAGTAGTTCTATTTGAACCCCAATGGGCTTTATCAAAGCCTGGTTTTTCAGAGCTATATTTCAAGCAATCATAAATGAAAACTACATGAGACAAAAGAATTGTCCCAGTTAAAAATAATAGGAAATATAGTAGAATAAATAAGTAGGGAAGGAAAAAACATCTAGCCCCCAAATGTAAGTGACCAAATTTGCATTCCTTAGGACAGAGCACCCACATGCAAAGTATGGTTCCCCATATGGAAGGAGGAAGAGGAGGAGAAGGAGGAAGAGAAGAGAAGGGAGAAAGAGAAGAAAGAGGAGAAGGAGGAGGACAAAGAGGAGATGATAGCATTATCCAGTTGGAGCCAGCTAGTTGGGTTCCCTGGAGCAAGCAGCTTCTATTCTTCACAGATTATTGTTCATTCATTCTTAAAGAGGACCATTGAAATCGGGAAGGTATCAGATTTAAGTGAGGCAGAGATATGCAAAGTCATCAACCTTCCTTCTATAGAGTAGCGCTCCAGTGGCAAGATATGTCAGTACAACTCCTCTAATTTCCTTGTTCAGAATCTTGGAATACTGAACCTTCTTCAGTCTGTGTTAGGATAGCTTGAGACAGAGGTCAATGAAGCCCTACTTGGGGTTTCCTTGGCAAAGATATTGGGGTGTTTTGCCATTAACTTTTGCTCATTTTACAAATGAGAAAACTGATGCAAATACCATTAATTGACTTGCCCAAGGCCATATAGCTAGTCTATCAGGCTACTTTTGAACTCATGTCTTCTTGATAATATAATATCATTTAACTAGACCCCCAAAAAAGTAGAGAAATAAGTATGTATAGCTACACATTGCCTTTTCCCCCCTTAAATTCAAAGAAACAAATGGTGCACAGTTTCAAACTTTTCTTTCTGAGCTAGGCATTGTCATGTAAAACACATTGAATTGAGCATGAAGAAGACCTGGCTTCTCTAATTACCTTGACCAAGTCACTCTTAGCCTTAATTTCCTCATCTTTAAAATGATAGGCTGGATGACCTTCTTACTGTACTGATGTATGACTTTGTGGTGTTGGGAAGAAAACTAGAACCCAAACCTTTGGAGATTGTATCTGTGGAATCCCTGAGTGCCTAGAAACTGATTTTCATCACTTAAGGGAGTGGGCCTTGAATATATTGATCTGGGTCTGAAGTGGGCATTCCTATTCTCAAACCTTTTTAATTCAACACAATAAATATTTATTAAGTACTCAAAATTTGCAAAGTGCTGTGCTGAGAATATAATTCATAAAACAAAATAGTCCCTGCCTTCTAGGATCTTACATTCTACCGGATAGGGGTGGGGAGCAACTAAGTGATCAGGAAAAGCACTTAAACAAAGATTTTAAGGAGACTAAAGATTCTAAGAGTTAAAGATGAGAAGGGAGTGCCTTGAAGGCTTGGAAGACAGTTCATGCAAATATATGGAAATGGTGATGGAATTCAAATGAGGAGAGCAGCTAGTAGGCCAGGTAAGCTAAAACTAAGAGCATACGAAGAAGAATGTGAGATAAAATAGAAAATGTAGATGCTAGGGCCTAAAGTCTCATCAGTTAGTGGAAGACCTCGAATGCCAGACCAAAGAAATTTACATTTTATACTAGAGATAATAGGAGGGCACTGAAGTTTTTTTTTTGTTTTTTTTTAATAGGAGAGTAACATAGACAAACTTTTGCTTTTGGGAAATTATTTTGACAAATATGTACAGGATGAATTAGAGAGGGAAGAGACTAGAAACAGGGAGGCTGGTTAGGAGCCTGTTTTGGCAGTTGTTGTGTTTGTCCTTTGTTGCCAAAGAAGACCATGACATCAGAGAAATGATGACATGACTTGCACTTGACTTTGTTTTGAGTGAGCAAGGGCTATGCAAGGTCACCAGCCTCACTTTTCCTCCAGAGCCATCTGGGTCCAGTGATCAGATATTCAGCAGGATGACTGGAGATGATCCAGAATGCAGTGGGAGACCTTGACCCCTTTAGGCAAAGGTCTATTTAGGAACTCACTTAGGTTGAGGTAATGTCCATTCATTGAATAGGCCTCTTTAAGAAGTAGCCAGGGGATGGCCCATTTAATGACTCATAGAAAAAAAAGACATCAGGCTGGGAGGGAAATAGCAACAGTTGCTATTGATCACTCTTAAGCTAGGAGGGTCCAGAAGAGAGCCCTTAGACATGGGCCCAATGTCTTCCAATGCAATTAAGTGGTGCAGTGGATAGAATGTTGAACTTGCAGTCAAAACGACCTAAGTTCAAATCCAGCACCTGACGTTTACTCTTCTTATGAATCTGAGCAAGTCATTTGCCTCAGTTTCTTCAACTGTAAAATGGTGATAACAGCTATATACCAGGGTTGTTGTGAGGGTCAAATAAGATAACATTTGCGTAGTATTTTGCAGTATCTGACACATAGTAAGCTCTTAATAAATGTTTCCTTCCTTCCTTCCATCCTCTTTAGGCAAGGATGATAAAAGACTGAATTAGCATGGAAACAATATAAGTGGAGGGAAAGGGAAAGGTGCTGTTCTACTTTCTGGCTTCCCTGCCTTCCTTCATGACTCAGCTTAAGACATCAAGATCCTACCTTTTTCAAAAGGCCTTTCCTGGTCTACTTTCAGTCCTCCTTTCCCCCTGAGATTAACTTCCTTTCACACTGCATTTGCATATGTGTATGTGTGTGTGTGTGTGTGTGTGTGTGTGTGTGTATGTATATATGTATGTGTGTATATATATGTATATACATACACACACACACACACACACACATAATTGTTTGCACATCACCTCTGCCTTTAGAAAGTGACTTCCTTAAGGTCAATGACTTTTTGCCTTTCTTTGTATTTCTAGCACTTAACAGAGTGGCTGGTACATAATCAATGCTTAATAAATGTTTTCTGAATAACCAACTAACTCACTAATTGGAGACAGAATCAAGAACTGTCCTGAGGGCCTAGAAGTTTTTCCCTAAGGTTGTCTGCTAAATCTTTGGACAGCAAGGAAATTTACATCCAGGTTCTTTCCAAGTAGCTATAGTCGATCTGGAAATGGATAGCATGTTTATTAGAAACCAGAGCCACACTGACTGCCTTTTAAAATGAGAGTTCCCAATTTTTTTAACCTTATTTTATCTCCCTTGCATTGATTCTGTGATAGCATCTCTCTGAGGTCACTGTGCAGGCTGACTGTTCTTTTTATCCTATGTCCCTGACTCATCTCACCAGTCTTGTGGAGAGCATCTTGGCTATCTTGGCAATCATCAGGGATAAACAATCCTGGCCTTAATCCTCTTAAAATAAAGTTTCTCTTATCTGTGACTGTAAGCAAAGATCTCCCATGAAAGGCACTGCTAGGAATAGGCCACCATGAGCATATGGCTTGGACTTTTACTTCCTTGAATACCTGAACTCTCTGTGACCCTCATAAGCAACTCCAGGACAGCTTTGTTAGTTGTTCCCCTCATCAGATGGGCAGGAAGCCCTCTCTATAAGTAAATCCTCAATAAACATAGGCTTGCTTTACCTTAACTTTTGCCTGTCATTCAAGCTCCCTTGCTTATATTAACAACCACATCCTAGAAAGGAGATTTAATCAAGTTTTTCTTTTCTTTTTCTTTCTTTTTAAAATCTGCATAGGTAAGAACAATCTATCGTTTCTTTATTCCTCCAGTTTACAATAGGATGATATTCTATTTCCTTTGAAGCCAGATGGATTTAGATGGATGGTTTCCTTGGATAAGCCTCAGATCTCCTGAAAAATGCCCAAGAAAACTAAAGAAAGTTGTCTTATTGCTATCCAAAGCCTAGAGATTTTCTGTGACGAAAACTTCCTCATAATGCACCTGTATTATCACCCTTCACATGAAAAAATGAATGGGGACTTATCACTATGAAGTCTAACACTTTGAATCATTCTTATCAGTCAATCAACAAGCATTTATTAAACATCTTTGAGAAACCCTTCCCAACCCCTCTTAATTCTGGTGCCTTCCCTCTGTCATTGTTTAATCATTTTCAGTCATGTCCATCTCTTTGAGACCCCTGTAGGGTTTTCTTGGCAAAGACTAGAATGATTTTCATTTATTTCTCCAGCTCATTTTACAGATGGGGAAACTGAGGAAAACTGAGGACTCTGAGTTTGCTCAGAGTCAAACAGTCAAACTTTCAAATCCAGATTTGAACTAAGGTATTCCTGAGTTCAGGTCGGGTACTCTATCTGCTGTGCCATCCAGCTTCCCTTCCCTCTGTTGATTATTTCCTTTTATACATAGCTTTTCTGTACTTATTTATTTGTTGTATCTTTCATTAGACTGTAAGTTCCTTGAGATAGGCACCATCTTTTGCCTCCTTTAGTATCCCCAAAACTTAGCACAATGCCTGACACATTAGTCAGCACTTAATAAATGCTTATTAACTAAATAAACAATCTGCTATGTTCCAGACCCTTGAAATAAAAAAAATAAAAAAAAAAAAGACGATCCCTACCCTCAAAGGAATTTGTATTCCATTGGGTAGATAGCATGTGTATATAAGTATAGTGTACATAATATATGTACATACACACACAACCATTCTCTTTCTCTGAAGTCTGTTAATTGAAGCCTTCATTATAGAGGAGAGAACTAGTAAAGCCGTTCTGGTGTTACTTATGAAGGTAACAAAGCAGCTCTCTGTCTCTGTTTCTTTCTCTCTCTATACACACACACACACACACACACACACACACACACACACATATAAAACAGTGTATATATACATATATACATACGTACATATTTTTATATATACAGACAAAATACAAGGTAATTTGGGGGAGAATGTGTTAGTGGTCTTGGGAGAAGAGGCATTTTTTTAGGAATTCACAGATTTAGACATGGAATGATCCTTAGAAGACATCAGGTCCAACCATCTCATCTACAGATGATGGAATAGAGAGTCAGAAATTTCAAGTGACTTGTCTAATGTCATATAGGGAGTAAGGAGCAGAGCTGGGATGTGAACCCTAATCCTCCCTTTTGAAATTCATTTTTCTTGCAAGTTACATTATATTACCTCTGGTATTCCCCTTGGTGAATCAAGGCACACATTCAAAGACTGCTGACTGGAATTATGGGTACAGCCTGTGGCCATTTAAGAGAATAAAGCTAACTGATCCATGTAGGAAGGAATTCACATCGTTGACTTAAAAAGTATCCAGCCCACTGTATATGAAGAAAACCCTTAGATGCCAAAAGAAGACATTGTGACAAAGTAATTTCAACATTAACTTCAAATGCAGACATGATAAGAATGTTGAGTTTATTGTTTCTATAAGTATACATCATCTGGTTGTTTCAAGGACATTCTCTTATTCCTTGTCACAAAATTGCTAATATTCATAAGGAAAGGGCAGCTAGGTCGTACAACGGATAGGGCACTGGGACTGACGTCAGGAAGACTCATCTTCCTGAGTTCAAATCTAGCCTCAGACACTTACTAGTGGTATGAACCTGGGCAAGTCATTTAACTTTATCTCAGTTTCCTCCTCTGTAAAATGACCTGGAGAGGAAAATGGAGAACTACTCTAGTACCTTTGCCAAGAAAACCTCAAATGGGATCATGAAGAGTCAGACATGAATGAAAAAATGACTGAGACTGAATGACAACAGCAACAATGCTATTTACTGAATATTATCAGATGATGATAATAGACCTACAGTTAGAAGGAAGTTCAGAAAATTCAAGAATTGAATTTTGCTGGTGAGAATGCTGAGGATTGTTGTAGAATCTGTAAGGGATCTAGAAAAGGTTATTTGGTTTATTGCTCTAATGATGGGGAGAATGACATTTAAAAGGTCCCTTATCTTAAAAGTTTTCGGAAAAATCAGTTCAGTAACCTCTCTTAATGGCACATTCCAGTGTCTCATAATCTTTGATGATGGAATTTCTTCCTTATTTTTGCCCAAACTCTCTGCTTACAATTTGATTCTTTTTTAGAGTTATGGTCTCCATGATTCAAACATTTCTTTATGGAGTTGAAGATAGTTAAATGAGAAAGGAGAATACAGCAAATTATGACTTTGATTCAATAGTTCATCCCGCTGCCCTCAAATTATTTGCAATGAATAGTTTTCAGGATCAGGATCATAGGCTAATAAATTTAGAGAGGGAGCGGACCTTAGAGCTTTTCTATCCCAATCTCTTTATTTTACAACCAAGCAATCTGAGGCCAAGGTATATGAAGTTACTTGCCCAAGATTACACAGGTAGTTAAGTAGAGGAGCTATTAATTGCACCCAGGAACTCTGGTTTCAAATCTAGGGTTATTTCCACTGAACTACAAGATAGGTGAAATTCTGATGTTATGAGGATGTCTGAACTGGAGGTCTCAGTATGAAATGCAAATATTTGTGTTTTTCCATATCCGATTAACAAATATCTGTTAAGTGCCTACTGTGTTTAAGATACTGTGCCTTGCAGCTTGCAGTTAAACTGTTAATTCTTTAATGTCAGGCATAGCTGCCCTTTCATTGACCTTTTTTCTCATTCCAGTAACATTTAGCCCCACCAATGCAGGCAATGCCAATGTCCCTTTGGAAGGATTTAAGTGTTTTACAAAAATTAGTCTTTATGGAATTCTTTGAAGTTTGTAAAATGCTTTATGTAGATGATTTCACTTGAGCATCACAAACCCTGTGACATAGGGTCTACAAGTTTTATTATCTCGGAATATATAAATGATTTACTCATGGTCATGTAGTTACTAAAGATGTTAGAGGTAGGATTTGAGCCCAGTTTCTGCCAAACTGCTTTTCAATATTCCCTGAAATTTTTGTCAAATGTTGAGGTCTTCCCCAACAAGTTGAATCTTTGGATTAAAAAAATAAAAACAACACTAGATTACTATGGTCATTTGCTAATGTTTTTTTACGTACCTCATCTGTTCTAGTTAGCCACTACTCTATTTCTCAGCCAATACCAAATTGTTTTGATGTTTACCACTTTGTAATATAGTGTGAAATCTAGAACTGCTTGGCTACCTTCCTTAACTTTCTTTCTTCATTGATTCCCTCAATATTTTTGACTTTTTGTTCTTCCTGATGAATTTTTTCATTATTTTTTTCCTAGCTCTATAACATAATTCTCATTGGTCTGATTGTTATGGAACTGAATAAGTACAATGCTCATTTTTATTATAATGCCTTTGCCTACCTTGGCCTGTCTTGGAAGGTTGACTCTCAAATATTTTATATTTTCTGCAGTTATTTTAAATGGAATTTCTCTTTCTATATCTTCCTGCTGGGTTTTGTTGGTAGTATATAAAAATGCTGATGATTTATGTGGATTTATTTCATATCTGCCACTTTGCTGAAATTGTTGTTTCAACTAGTTTTTTAGTTGGTTCTCTAGGGTTCTGTAAGTACGTCATCTACAATGAGCAATAGTTTTATTTCCTCATTGCTTATTCCAATTCCTTCATTTTTTTTCTTGTTTTATTTCTTTAGCTAGCATTTCTAGTATAAAAATGAATTATAATGGTGACAATAGACATCCTTGCTTCACTCTGATCTTATTGGGAAGGATTCAAGTGTATCCCTGTTACAGATAATGCTTGCTTTTGGTTTTAGATAGAGGCTACTTACCATTTTACAAAAGACTTCTTTAACCATGCCTAGAGGGTAACCAAACTGCGCCATACCCTTTGATCCAGCAATACCACTACTATGTTAATATCCTAAAGAGATCATAACAAAGGAAAAAGGACCTATATGTACAAAAATAATTATAACAGTTCTTTTTATGGTGGCAAATAGAAATTGAGGGGAATCTCATTAATTGGGAAATGGTTGAATAATCTGTGGTATATGAGTGTAATGGAATCCTATTGTGCAGTAAGAAACGATGAGCAGGTGGATTTCAGAAAAACAAAAACATGGAAAGACTTGCATGAACTGGTGCAAAGTGAAATGAGCAGAACCAAGGGAATATTACATACAGTAATAGCAACATTGTGTAGTGATCAACTATGAATGACTTATCTATTCTCAGTAATACAATGATCCAAGACAGTTACAAAGGATTCATGAAGGAAAACACTAAACACATCCAGAGAAAGAACTGATGGAGTGTGAAAGCAGATCAAAGCATACTATTTTCACTTCGTCCATTTGTGTGTGTGTGTGTGTGTGTGTGTTTCCTGTTGGTCTGTTTCTTCTTTTACAACTGTGACCTATATGGAAATATGTTTTACATGATCACATATACATAACCCATGTCAAATTGCTTACCATTTTAGGAACAGGAGAGGTGAGGAAGGAAGGGAGAAAAAATTTGGAACTCAAAATTTTGTAAAAATGGATGCTAAAAATTGTCTTTACATATAATTGAAAAAAATACTCTAAAAGCATTTTAAAAAAGGCTCCATTGATCTCTAAGTTTTCTGCTATTTTTAACAGGAATGAATGCTGTGTTTTGTCAAAGGCTTTTTCTGAATCTGATATGAGCATATGATTTTTTAAAAACATTTTCATTTAGAGTTTTGAGTTCTAAATTTTATCCCTTCCTTCCCCTGCAAGACATTACATAATCAGATATATGTGTGCATTATATATGTGCAACTATGTAAAGCATTTTCTTATTAGTCATTTTGTATAAGCAGACTCTAATAAAAGAAAAAAGGAAAGTGAAAAAGTGCATGCTTCAGTCTTTACTCAATAAATACCAGTTCTTTCTTTGGAAGTGGATAGCATGCTTCATCATTAGTCTTTTGGGATTATCTTAAGATCATTATGTTGTTAAGAATAGCTAAATCATTCACACTTGATCATCATACAATATTACTGTTACTGTGTACAACATTCTCCTGGTTCTGTTCACTTCACTATGCATCAATTCATGTAGGTCTTTCTAAATTTTTCTGAAATCATTCTGCTTGTCATGTCTTATAGAATAATAAAATCCCATTACAATCATAAGCCACAGCTTGTTTAGCCATTCCCCAATTGATGGACACTCATTTGATTTCCAATTCTTAGTCACAACACAAAAAAAAGCTGCTATAAATATATTTGTACAAATAGATCCTTTTCCATTTTTTGGATGTCTTAGGGATATAGACCTAGCAGTGGTATTGGTGGATCAGAGGGTATGCACAGTTTTATAGTCCTTTGGGCATAATTCCAAATTGTTCTCCAGAATGGTTAATCAGTTCATAACTCCACCAACAGTGCATTATTGTTCCACTTTTTCAGTGGTCAACATTTTCCTTTTTTATCATATTAGCCACTCTGATAAGTATGTGGTGATACCTCAGAGCTGTTTAAATTTGTATTTTTCTGATCAATAGCGATTAAGAGTATTTTTTCATTGCCTGGTCAATTTTTGTGAAGTTACATGTACAGCTGAGAAAAGGTATACTTTTTTCTATTGCCCTTCAATTTTCTCCAGATGTCTATCATATCTAAATTTTATAAGATTTTATTCCTCTACTTGACTTCTTTATTTTATGGCTAGATTTATTTAGCTCTGAGAGGGGAAAGTTGAGGTCCCCCATTATTATAGTTTTACCACCTAGTTGCTCTTGTAATTCGTTTAACTTTTCCTTCAAGAACTTGGATGCTATGCCTTTTGGTGCATATATGTTTAGTATTGATATTATTCCATTACCTATGATTCCCTTTAGCAAGATGTAGTTTCCCTACCTATCCCTTTTGATTAGGTCTATTTTTGCTTTTGCTTTGTCTGAGATCATGTTTGTAACCACTGATCACTTTACTTTAGCTGAAGCATAATGAACTCTGCTCCAGTCCCTCGTTTTAACCCTGTGTATGTGTCTGTTTTTCAAGTGTGTTTTTTGAAAACAATGTATTGTTAGATTCTGGTTTGTAATCCATTCTGCAATTCACTTCCATTTTATGAGTGAGTTCATTACATTCACATTCACAGTGATGATTACTTATTGTGCATTTTCCTCATCTTATTTTTTTTGTTTCTTTTCTCTTTTTATCCTGTTTCTCCTCTAAAATCTGTTTTGCTTCTGATCACTGCCTTCTTTGATCTGTTCTTCCTTTTATCAGCCCTCATTTTCCTAAGAAAGACACTTTCAGAGATATGAATCCAGGTTGAGTGCAGTATGAAAAAGCATAGGTCAACATTTAGACAAGGACACTGGAGAGAGGATGACTAGAAGTTCAAAAAGGATACAGAAAGAGATTGGAAGTTGTCTGAGACAAATTTTGCCAACAGATTTTTGCATAATCTTGCCTCTACATCTAGAAAAGAAAACAGGTATGATTGACCTTGGGTTCAGACACCTTCTCTAGGCCTGATTATCTGCGTAATACTATCAAGTAACTTAATCTTCCTGAGCCTCTGTTTCCTTATCTTTAAAATGAAGGGATTGGGCTAGTTGGCCTCTGCCATTTTCTTTTCAGTCCAGTAACTCTGATTTTATTTTATTTTTTGAGAGGGAGCAAGAACACCTTGATTCAAATCTTTGCTTGACCCATGTGATTTTGGGCAAATTGTTTATCTTCTCTGTAAAGTGAGGAGATAGGACTGATAAATCTCTAAGGTCTCTTTTAATTTCCAATCTAAGATGTTGAAGAAGCTCTCTTTCTTTCTACCTCTTCCTGACTCATCTCATTATTCATTGCCCCCAAAACTTTACAACTTTTTTTTTAATTGTAGTGCACCTCTAACCACTTCTACATTTTCGTTTTTTGGTGTTGTCATCCATAACTGATCCTTAGATTGAAGTATATTTCAAGGGTTGTCCTCTCCTCTCCTCTCCTCTCCTTTCCTCTCCTCTCCTCTCCTCTCCTCTCCTTTCCTCTCCTCTCCTCTCCTTTCCTTTCCTCTCCTTTCCTCTCCTCTCCTCTCCTTTCCTCTCCTTTCCTTTCCTCTCCTCTCCTCTCCTTTCCTTTCCTTTCCTTTCCTTTCTTTCCTTTCCTTTCCTTTCCTTTCCTTTCCTTTCCTTTCCTTTCCTTTCCTTTCTCCTTTCCTTTCCTTTCCTTTCCTTTCCTTTCCTTTCCTTTCCTTTCCTTTCCTTTCCTTTCCTTTCCTTTCCTTTCCTTTCCTTTCCTTTCCTTTCCTTTCCTTTCCTTTCCTTACCTTACCTTTCCTTTCCTTTCCTTTCCTCTCTTCTCTCTCTCTTTATATCAATTCTTTTCTCTAACAATCTATTTTCTTCCAGAATTTCATCTATCACCATTATGTACATTATTCTCAGTTCTATATCTTCTGCTATATTAAGGATTCATTCTTGGGTCATATACCTTTATTTTTAAATTTCTGATGAGATTCCACCAGAATGTCATATTCGACAAACATAAAATCAAACCTACCATCATTCTCCAGCAATTATATCTAGATAATAATGATCTTTTCAACATTGGTTCTCACATACTTAGTTTAAAAGATATTTTAGTGTATTTATTATGGTATACTATTATATTATATTATATATAGATACATTTATATGCAAATATGTATTTTATATAAATATGATTATATATAATATTTGTTATGTAGTGAGAACAGATAGGGAGCCAACCAGACCTGGAGGCCAAAGGATCCAAATTCAAATTCTTCTTCTGACACTCTCTGTGTGACCATGAACAAGTCATGTCTCCTTCTATATATAATGTAAATATAATATAATTTATATATATACATTTATTATACTAATATAATATAATATAAAAGTGTTAGATTTGATGACCTCTAAGATCTAAATATAATCTATGATCTTATGAATTATGTTTTACTGACATCATTTTTGCATATATCATCACATGCTATAACCAATATAAGGGTTATCTGATCTTGACTTTTTACTTATACTAGTAGCTATCACAGTGGTAACATATGGTAGGTCTTCAAAAATATCCATCAAATTATATTGTATAGGCTTTTGTTGACTATATCCAGAGTTTAATCTTCATTTAAAAGATCATTTTTACCATGAAAGATATGGGTTACACAATGTGACTTTCAAAATACAACATATGTCTAAATTGGGGATTGCCTATAATTCCTTTATTCATGGTTCAATTTGTCCATTTGGTAACCCCACAGTAATTCTGCAGAATTCAGAGTTTCTGAGGATTATAGGGAGTGAAATGAATGACTTCATCATGGGAGTTGGGGGCTTACTACAGAAAGCACAAATAAAACTAATCAAATTGGGTGGAAAATATTCTCATAAGAAGCCAAAAGACCACAGTTCTTCAAGTCTATGTTTCACCATTATATCTTAGTACATGGTTTTTTCACCTAGTAATCATTTATTTTTTCATTTTTCCATCCATTCATTGCACAACCTGACTTTTCAATAGCCAAGATTCATGTCTAACCCTTTCATAAATCACATACTCCATATATCTCTAAACTGAGAGTGTTAGGTCCAGAAAATTATTTCCATTTGGGGAGGGGTCAGTTTATTATAATACAGATTTTTAAATTTTTTATTATTTATTTAAAACTTTCTTTTGTTTAAATTTTGAATTCCAAATTATTTCCCTCTTTGACAACCCTGCTCCACCTCTGAGAAGGTAAGCAATACGATATCAATTATGAATGTAAAATCATGCAAAGCGTATTTGCCAAAAAGAATAAAAAATACAAAAATTTTATTCCAATTAGACTCAGAAAACATCAGATCTCTCCCTGGAAGTTGACAGCACTTTTCGTCATGAGACCTTTGGAATTGCCTTTAATCATTGTATTTGTTAGAGTAGCCAAGTATTTTAGAGTTGACCATCATTACAATATTGCTGTTACTGTACGTGGTGATCTCCCAGTTTTTCTCACTTCACTTTTCATAAGCTCAATTATATTCCCATTTCCCCTCATCCTCTAGCATTTGTCATTTCTGATAGGTTTGAAATAATACCTGGGCTGTTTTGATCTGCAGTTCTATAATCAATAGCTATGTAGAACATTTCTTTGTATGACTATAAATAACTTTGATTTCTTCTTCTGAAAACTCCCTTGTTGCTGTTGTTCAGTTATTTCAGTTGTATCTGACTCTTTGTGACCTCATTTGTGAATTTCTTGGCAAATATACTGAAATGGTTTGTATTCTTTTTCCAGCTCATTTTGCAGATGAGGATACTGAGGCTAACAAGCTTAAATGACTTGCTTAGAGTCACATAGATAGTAACAGTCTGAGGCCAAATTTGAACTGAGAAAAATGAGTCTTCCTGACTCCAGACCCAGCACTCTATCTACTATGTCATGAAAACTGCCTGTTCATATGCTTTGGCCATTTGTCAATTGGAGAATGGCTCTTATTTTTACAAATTTGACTCAGTTATCTACATATTTGAGGAATGAGACCTTTATCAGAAAAACAGAAACTTGCTGTAAAAAGTTTTTGATAGCACTTCATTGTCTATAGTACCTTTTAACAAAATGTAGTTTCCCTGATTATCACTTATAATTAGACTGATTTTTGCTTTTGCTTTATCTGAGATCATGATTGCTACCTTTGTCTTTTTTTTTTTTTACTTTAGATGAAATAGATTAGATTCAGCTCTGCCACTTTATTTTAACCTTGTGTGTCTTTCCGTTTCAAGTGTGTCCTGTAAATGATACATTGTAAATAAATAATGATCCATTCTGCTATCTGCTTCTGTTTTATAAATGAGTTTTTCCCCTTTACATTCACAGTTATGATTACTTCAACCTATTTTCTTCTTAGTTCTTTCTTTTATCCTGTCCCTCCTCAAAAACTCCTACCCCCCTTAATCCTCCTTCCTTTTTTTTTTCATCCCCCTCTACCTTCTCTTATCTCCTTTCCTTTCTCCCCCATTGGGTAATATAGATTTTCTATATGCATTTGAGTATGTATATGTATTCTTTAGTCTTTGAAATAATTCTGATGGGAGTGAGATTCAAGGATTTCCCTCTGCTCCTCTCATTGTCGCCTCTACTGTAAATGCTCTTCCTTACACACATCTTTTAGGTGAGAAAAATTTCCTCTTTTTACCTCTAACTAGCACCTTTTAGTACATCATCTTTCCCAACCCTCCCCCTTCCCTTTTTATTTGAGATCATTCCAACATAAGCAACTCACACTCATGCTTTCTGTCTAGAGGTCCTAATAATGATAAAGTTCTTAGTAGTTACTCAAAACATCTGCCTGTATAGGAATGTGACTAGTTTAACCTTATTGAGTCTCTTATGATTTCTCTTTCATGTTTACTTTTTTATTACTTCTCTTGAGTCTTGTGATTGAATGTCAGGTTTTCTATTCAGCTCTAATCTTTTCTTCAGGAATGCTCAACACTTCTCTATTTCATTATTTTTTTCCCTTAAAGCACTATATTGAGTTTTACTGCGTAGGTTATTTTTGGTTGTATTTCTAGATCCATTGCCTTCCAAAATATATTTTTTCACTCCTTTAACATGGAAGCTGATAAATATTATGTGACCCTGATTGTGGTGAATTGTTTCTTTCTAACTGTTTGCAATAATTTCTCCTCTACCTGGGATTTCTGGAATTTGGCTATAATATTCCTCAGAGTTTTCACTTTGTGATCTCTTTCTGTAGGTGATATGTGAATTATTTCCATTGTTATTTTACTCTCCCAATTTAAGATATTAGGGTAGTTTTCCTTTATGATTTCTTGAAATATTACACCCAGGCTCAGTTTTTGATAATGGCTTTCTAGTAGTCCAATAATTCTTAAATATCTCTCCTCAGTCTATTTTCCACATCAGTTGTTTTTCTAATGAGATATTTCACATTTCATTCTACTTTTTTCTTTATTTTGACTTTGTTTTATTGTTTCTTGATGTCCCATAGAGTCATTTGATTCCACTTGCTCAATTCTAATTTTTAAGGAATTATTTTCTTCAATGAATTTTTGTACCTTCTTGTCCATTTGGTCAATTCTGCTTTTTCAGGAGTTGCTCTCTTCAGTGAATTGTGTGTATGTGTGTGTGTGTGTGTGTGTATTTGTTGTCATTCTTACCATTCTAAGATATTATTTTCTTCAGAATTCATTTGTGCCTCTTTGAACAAGCTGTTAGCTGTGTCTTTTCATAATTCTCTTGCATCATTCTCATTTATTTCCCCAATTATTTCTCTTCTACTGTTATCTCTTTCTTTAAATTTTTCTGAAATTCTTTTTTGGACTTGTATCCAACCGGCATTTTTCTTTGTGGCTTTATTTGTAGCTATTTTAGTTTATTGTCTTTTTATGAGTCTATATCTTGGTCTTCACTGTATTGTAACAGTTTTTTACCGTCAAGTTATTTTGGTGGTATTGTTGATTGCTCATTTCTCCAGTCTATTTCTTGACTTTCAATTTCATGTTAAAGTTGTGCTCTGCTCACTTGGGACTTAGGAAGCACTGTCACAAGCTTCAGGCTTTTTGTTGCTGTTTTCAGAGTTGGGAGAGGCAAATTTTTGGTCCTTTCAAGGTGGTGTGTGTTGCTCTAAGAGGCTATCTAGATCTTTTTGATGGGCAACTCTCTAAGGAGAGTTGTGGTCACCATTTTTATGTTCTCATGTCCAGTCTTTACCCAGGAAGGATCTCCCCTTCCCTGCAGCCAGAAGTATTAACACTCCTCTTGTCCCTGGAACTGTGACCAAGGGCCCCTTTCCTCATTGTGACCAATCACAAATGCCTCTTTATACCTTGGAACCACAACCAGAAATATGTATGGGCAATAGAGTTTCTGATCAGTGTCAGCTGTGCCTAGTGCCAGCAGTGGGTCCCCTGTAATCTCCCTCTGACCAATTGTCTGGGCTGAGAACTTCAGATGCTATGCCTAATACTGCTGTGGCTGCTGTCTCCACTACTGTGTACTCACAAAGCCTCTGAGCCTGTGTCACAGACCTTTCCTGTGGCTCTCCTAAGTTTTCTTAGGCTGAAAAAAATGTCTCACCCTGATATTTTGTTGGTTCTACTCCTCCAAATTTTGATTTGAAGCTTTATTTTAAAGTTATTTGGAGGGAAATATAGAGGGAGTTCAGCTAGGTTGCAGCGTCTAATCTACTATTTTCAGTCCATTTCCTTTTTCTTTTCTTTTCTTTCCTTTCCTCTTTTCCTTTCCTTTCCTTTCCTTTCCTTTCCTTTCCTTTCCTTTCCTTTCCTTTCCTTTCCTTTCCTTTCCTTTCCTTTCCTTTCCTTTCCTTTCCTTTCCTTTCCTTTCCTTTCCTTTCCTTTCCTTTCCTTTCCTTTCCTTTCCTTTCCTTTCCTTTCCTTTCCTTTCCTTTCCTTTTCCTTCTTTTTCTTTTTTGACTGGGTCTCCTTTGAACTGGGTTTAGCCATTTTTCTAGGCAGCCTGATGATCCCCTGCTCCTATGTATTACAATGTTGGTGCCAGTCTTAATGTATACAATTGCCTTAGGCCACTATAGAATTCCTCAGTTCAAACCCAGTCTCAGTATCCCCTGGAGCAAGAATAACAAGTGTGCACCAGTATCAGTTACTTCAAAAGGCTGGGAATTTGAATTACTCTTTCCCTACCAGGGTCCTTATTCATTTCTTATAGTATAATAAAGATAAGTGAGTGAAAATATGTAATAGATTCACTCTGAGGCCTTCTTTTAAGCATTTTGAGCAGATTATAGACTTAAGGTGCCCATCAGAAGTAATGAAGGGGTAACATAAAAAGGGAATTTGATACCACTTTAATTCATGATGCAGTTTGTATCAGAGTACTCTCTGGTCAGGACATCAAAAAGATCTAGATAGCCTCTTAGAGCAAAAATAAAATGTAAGAGAATTATATACAGGCTCCCTTTGGTCTAACAGTAGGTTAGAAAGACTTTCTTCTGAGATAGAAAGGAAAGGGTGAATAACTCTTAGCAGAGAGGACAGAAGAAAACTGAAAAATGAGCAAGTAATCACTGGGAAAACCTCCCAAATAAGGAGTCCAGGATCATAGATTTCAAGAGAAAACTAACTGACGAACTTGTAATTTCATCCTTAAAACTAAGAATTTTGACATGTAATACACTGGCTTTGTCAGAGTAAAATGAATAGGAGAACATAGAAATGAGTGAGTTTTTAAATTAATTTTGACTTTAGAAGTCATTCTACCAACACAGAGCTATTTTTACAATAAGATTATCTTCACTATGCTCAGCATAAAGCTTTTTTCTAACCATACTGCACCCCTCGCCCCTTGTTAATGCCTTTCCTCTCTTGCATTTATTTTGTTTTTGTTCTGCATTTCAGTATATGGTGTCTCTCTTACTTATTAGGATATAAATTCCTTGAGAGCAGAGAATGTTTTATTATTATTATTATTATTAATTATTATCATTATTTGTATCTTCAGAGCCTAGCACAGAGCCTGGAACAATTTTTTTGTTTACTTGTTTCAGTTGTGTCTAACTCTTCAAGACTCCTTTTGGAGTTTTCTTGGCAGAGATATTTGAGTGTTTTCCATTTCCTTGTCCACTCATTTTACAGATGAAGAACAGGGTTACGTGGCTTGCCCAGGGTCACACAGCTAGTAAGTGTCTGAGGCCAGATTTGAAGTCAGGAGGATGAGTCTTTCTAACTTAAGACCCAGGGCTCTATCCACTGTATCAGCTAGCTGATCTGTATTAATTAAGTTTAAAATTAATAAGCTTTAAAATTGTTATGCCAGTAAGTCAATAAATCTAATTGGTAGATATTTATTATTATGGTAGGATCCACTTAATGCCATCCATTGTTTCTAAAAGTACACAATATTAGGCAAAATAATGGTACAGAAGGCAGTTCATTTCATAGGAAGAAGTGTTGTATTGTTTGATACAGATAGGTTCAGTTTGGTACAGATGGATTCCATGGTCTTAGAGTGGGATTTGGTTACAGTGGCTTAACAAGACTTTTAAGCAACCTCATATAAGACTGTCTGTGCTATATTTAGAATGCCCAGCACTCTGCTAGGTGCTGTTGAAATTACAAAGCCAGAATGCATGGTCTTGGCTATTAAGGAAGTGTCAAATTCTCAGTCCGAGAAACAGTTAAACAATAATTGAACCAAGGACAGGCTTGTAAAGGACAGTTGGACATGAGGAGGCAATTGTAATAAAACAGTGAGATTCAAGTGTCTGATCAGAGTAGGAATCCATGAGCCAAACCAAATAATCAAATCAAATCAAAATCAAAGAACAGAAATACATTAAGATCTACTACATATTGGGTACTGTAGGCATAATCAATGCCAATAGACATTTTTCAAACGCTGTGCTAGCTGCTGTCAATATTATGTAATATGCATGCTGGAAACTTGCCAAACAATAGACAATGTGACATCTGAAGGTAGTTCCCTTTACTGGGAGGATCAGTTGTAGTTTTGTGGAGGAGATGGCATTTTTTTATGCTTTAAAGCCTGAGTGTTCTTTGAATTGAAAGCGGAAGATTGTGGCACATATCTGACAATATTTCTCCTCTATTCAAAATCTTTCCATGGCTCCCCATTGCCTATTAGATAAGAAAAAAAAAGACACTTTAGCTTGATGTTTAACATTCTGTACAGTTCTCAGATACCATTCCAGATTTATTGTCTCTAAAGAAAGTAAGAATTGTATCGCTGTTGATTCTGGTAACTTATATTGCCAGGTGATTTTCAGAATCTTTCTAAAAGAATTCAAATGGAAGTAATTCAGTTTCCTGGTATGGCGCTAGTATACTGTCTAGGTTTCACAAGCCATACAGCAAAGAAGTTAGCACAGCAACTTGGCAGGTTAGCCTGATACCCCTTCTCTCCCACACGTTCCTTCAGAGCCTTCCAAACACTGAGTTAGCTCTGGAAATTTGTAAGTCAACCTCATCTTCTATGTGGATATCCCTGGAAAATACACCGCCAAGGTAAGTGAACTTATGCACAGTATTCAAAATTTCTCCATTTGCTATAACTGATGGATGTAACGGATGGAGAACTTTTGTTTTCTTGGTGTTCGTTTTTAGGTCAAAATTAGCACAAGCAGCAGATAATTAATTCTGAGTTGTAACTCAGTTTCAGAGGCTGCACTGACTACACAATCATCTGTGAACAAAAAATCATAGATCAACTCTCCCTCTACTTTAGCCTTGGTTCATACATAATGTGGAGGGAAAGCACTAACATTAAGGAGACCCAAGAAAGGCTTCTTGCAGTAGAAACTTGAAGGAAGACCAAAAGTCAGGAGTCAGAAGTCAGAAAGAAAAGAATTTCAGTAATGGTTTCCTATGTGACATCTTTAATAGTGAATCTTCCTTTTCTATTTTTGATGTTGACAAATTGTTTTTTCTTTCTCTTTAGAAGTGTCAGACTAGTTCTAGGCCTACAGTGGGCTACAACAGACTAGTTCTTTTATTAATTCTTTAAGCAATACCTTTTTCCTAGTTTTTTATTTACATGTCCAATGAATAGATTTGTTCTTTCTTTTGTTGATAAAAGCATTTAGAAATTAAAGTTTTCCCTTAAGTACTAGTTTATCTGTAGTTTAAAAGTTGCAATATGTTGTCTCATTGTTTTCATTTTCTTTGATGAAATTATTGTTTCTCTGATTTGTTCTTTGATTCAGCATTTCTTTCACATTAAGTAATTTAGTCTCCAATTAATTTTGATTCTTTCTGCAAAAACTCCTTACTGAAAAATAATTTTATTACATTGTGGTCAGCAAACAATATGCTTAGGATTTCTAATTTTTTCATTTATTTGTGAGATTTTTATACCCTAACACATTGTGAGATTTTGTAAAACTGAACAACTGAAAATTTCTGTTCCTATTACCATCCAGTAAATACCAGAAATCTATGATGTGTAACCTTTTTTATTCATATTTTTATTCATATTTTTATTCATTTATTTCTTTCTATTCATATTTTTGTTGCACTTGTCTAGATTCTTAATTTCTTGATTATCTTTGTTAGTTTTGTAAGCAGTATATATGTAATCATATGTATTTATGTATATGTCATGGTTTTACTATTGTGGTTTTATTATTTCTCTGTTTAATTGGACAAATTTTAAGTGTTTAGATGCTATGCAGTTTTCTAAATATATATTGTGTTGACATTGATTATCTATGATATCTTTAAGCATAATGTAATGCCCTGTTTATCCCTTTTAATCAGGTCTCATTTGACTATCACCTTGTCCAAGATTATGATTGCTACTTTTGGATTTTTTAGTTTAGTTGAAGTGTTAGTGAGCATTTATGTTTTAAGAGTATTGTAAGCAACATATTATTGAATTCTGCTTTCTAATCTATTCTGCTTTTAAAAAGTGATAAAAAGGAAAAGTGCTCTAACAGAAATGATCTATAATTGAATGGGTCTTTCTTTCTTTCCCCTTGCCTTGCCCCTGATCATAGGGTTTTACTCTATTTCTTTCTTTTTAATTCCTCTTCACACTCTACTCTTTGGAATTTGTCTTGAATATGACTTATCCTCCACTTACATTATACCTTAAATTCTCCCAATTCTCCCTATATTATATTCTGTTGAGTTTAATGTATTCATACTCTAAAGTATTGTGTTTGTTTATGTGCATCTGTCTGTCTGTGTTAAAACTTATGTCTGGTTCAGATGAAAGTGATATTTATGTCATACATATCCACTCTCTCCCACCCCTTTCCTTTGTGTATGAATACCCTTCATTTTGCACGCTCCAAGAGCAAATTCTCTCACCTTCCCTCTCCTTTCTTCTCTAGCATACCTCCTATGTTTTCATCTTTTTCCTTTCTCTTATGACCATCAAGACAGAAGAGAACCCACCATAGGCCTTCTGTTTTAACTCCCTCTATGATCTTTGGACAAACTTTGATTCTGAATTTTTTCTCTAACTATTTTGAATATAAGCACTTTATCATCATATAGTCCCTTCCAAGTGCTCAGATTGTATATTTTATCTTAAAAATAAATGATTAAATAAATAATAAATAAATGAACAAATAAATGCAAGTAAATAAATGAATGAAAATAAATTGTATATTTTGTTTAAAAATATATATTTTTATTTCACTAAGTATTTCTCAATTGCATCAAAAAATTATATTCATTTTTTTAAAATTTGAACTTCCAAATTCTCTACTCCTTGAGAAGTCAAATGATATGGTATCAATTATGCATGTGAAGTCATGCAAAACATACGTCCATATTAGCCATAATGCAAATGAAAACACAGGAAAACCCCAAGAAAAATAAAGAAAATGAACAAAGTACACTTCAAGTACAAAGTACAATGTACAAAGTACACTTGAAGTCAGAGTTCATCAGTTATCTCTCTGAAGGTGGAGAGCATTTTTCATCATGGATTAATTTTGTCTTGGTTCCTGTGTTTGAATTTCAAAGCTTCTATTAAACTATGTTGTTTTCATCAAGAATGCTTTAAAGTCCTCTGCTATATTAATTTAACATTATTTTTCCTCTGTGGTATTATGTTAAGTTTTTCAAGCTAAGTTGTTACTCTGAAGTTATTCTTGATTGTAAGCCTTTATCTTTATGTTTGTGGGGAGAGGGGAGGAGAAATGAAGTGATATTGTTTTTTAAGATATATCCAAGTAGCTGACAAGTCTTTTGTGATCCTGACTGTAATTCATTAGTATTTGCACTATTTTTTTTCTGTGAATTTATAGTATTTTTCTCTGTTCTGGAGGTTTTGTGCTTTAGCTTTGATATTCCTTGGAATTTTCATTTTGTGATTATTTTCAGGAGACAACTGGTAGAGTATATTTTCACTTTATCCTCTCATTCTGAAAGACCTTGTTAGTTTTCTCTTACTATTTTTTGGAATACAACATCTAGAATTTTTTTTAAATGATTAAGGTTTTCAAGTAGTCTAATCATTCTTAGATTCTCTCTCCTTGACCTGTTTTCTAGGAGAGTTGTTTTTGGAGTGTATACCATACATTATCTTCAACATATTTTGATTACATCTTAATCTATCTTTATACATCCTCATTACATTTTGTTCTCCTTAAATATTTTGTTTTCATCTTAGCATATCTATCTCTATATCGATGTGTATATATATATATATATACATGTATACATATATATACATGTATATATATACATATGCATGTATGTGTGTATGTATATGTATATATGTATGTGTATATATGTATCTGCATGGACAAGCATGCATTAGGTATACATATATGTATGCACATTGTACATATGTGTGTATGTATATGCATGCATGCACACACATACATATATACATATGTATGTGTATATATGTGTGTGTGTGTTTATATATTCATTCCATTCTAATTTTCAGAGAAACCCTTTCTTTAGTAAGGATTTGAACTTTCTGTCCTAAGCTATTGATTTTCCATCCCACTCTTTCCTCCGTAATTATCATTTAATTTAAAATTATATTTTACATATATTTTTTAAAATCTAGATATTCTTCTAAGACTTGTTACCAAGCAATATATTTTAAAAGAATCTATTTGGTATTGTCCTGGATCTACTCTCTTGCTCTTGGTTTCCTCTTAGGATTCTCTTAATCCATAATATATCTTCATGGTGATTAATGTTTTCTTCTGTTTACTCATATCTCCAGTTTCTGGATTGTAAATTTGTGATTAAGTCAGACTCCTGGATAGATGCACAATTCTTCTTGGTTTTAGATACAATATTGAAGACTAGGTCCCACCTTTTATAGGAATCCTTGGATTTTGACTCAGACTCTTGGGAACTCATCTTAGATTATGTTCTTGGTCTCTTCTCTGTCTCCTTATTCTTGCATAGTTCTAGTCCTAGAATGGGCTATATCTTTTGTTGTGGCTCTGGTAGGCCCCTACTTGATCTTGGAGATTGTAGTGGTAAAAGATCTCCTTAAAGGCCCCAGGTATTTTGCTTCCCACATGCTGCCAAGTGTTATTTCTTGCTTTGCTTCCTGCCTTAGCTCAGGTTTAAGCTGTCTAGATATTGAATTGTCCAGGCCCTGGTTTGGCCCTGAATCCTACTGTAGTTCAGGTGCAGAATATTTAGTCACTGGGGTACTAGAGTACTTGTCTGGCCCTTCCTCCTGCTGTAGCTCAGAGATAGACTACTGGGCAACTATGTTGCCTGGGAAGTATTTTAACTTTGTCTCCTGTTTTGGCTTGGGCCCAGGCTACCTGGGATCTGTCCTGCTTTAGTCATTGCTAGACTGTATAGGCATTGTAGCATTATAATGAGAACTAGTCTGGACCTGAACATTGATATTCCACAAAAACATAGCTTTTATTTCATTCAGCTCTGAATTCATATAGCTTCTGGGTTCAGTGTTGGGTATCTTACTTGCCTACAGCACTCTAAAGTGGTCAGAACCAGATTAAAATATAATTTAGAACTATTTAACAACATTTTAAAAATACAATAGAACATAGATAATGTTAATATGTGGTTTCTAAGTTAATATGCAGCCTTCAGGCATCATTATGAACAGTTGAGTGGCCCTTCTTTTTGAGTTTGTCACCACTGTCTTACTTGACTCAAGTCCCCATCCCGGATTAGTTTAGATCATCTAACCTTCTTGCATCAGATGTTAAGAGTAGACAAAGAATATACATTTGAAAAGTAAAACATTAAATCAGGATTAAGCCTGTTGTCCAAGAAAAAGACAAAGAAGAAAAACAAGGTGTCAAGTTCTTTGTTCATGGGCAACCTCTAATTCAAACTGGCTGTTTAGTCCATGTAAATTACTTCCCTTCACAGTGGCCCAGGAAAACTCCTAAGATTAAATGTTGGCAAATATTTGTGAATCTCCCCTGGTAGATTCTACCTGGTAGAGTAAGTTTCCTACATAGTAAAAGTACAGGCCTAAAGAAAAATAAAATAAAATAGTGAAACATAAAATAATAATAGTGATTTTGTTACTGGAAGGAAAGCTAGGCAAAAATAGAAACCCTAACCAACCACTTTTGGTTTGTTTCTTAATGGAAGTTTCATAATGATTTTCTTGGATAAAAATCCATTACAGGAAGAAGCAGGGAGGAAACAATCATTTAGTTAGCACCAACCATGTGCCAGGCATACTGCTCAGGAAATCTCCATTTTTTAGCTCAGAATCTTGAGCCTTATTTTTACCTCAAAGGAAGAACATAAAATTTTTGATGAGAATAGTTACTCACAAATCAAATGCTTGTTTATGAGAGCATTAGAAATAAACAAGCAGCCTCTTGCAAACTATCTTCTACAACAGATAACATCTTTACTATCACATAGTTGATTGAAAAGACATAAATTATACAGCATCCCACTGTGATTATTTATTTGCTATAAAATTTTTGATTCAGTATAGCAAAATGCCACCTTAAGGGTCATCTTCCAGCAAGGTACAGATGTCAGAATTATATAAGATTGCTTGAAAGATGTAACAAGAGTGAGAACTTTGCTCAATGAACTATAACATCAGACAATGCATAAGACAGAATCTATGTTTTATGCCTTAATAATCCCTTAATAAGAAATAAATATCCCTTAATAAAAAATAAAATGTACTTTAATAAAAGGATTTGTTCTGTGAAATTTGGATTCAGTCAAAAGGGGCTGCACTTGAGGAATTAGAGGGCTACATGTGGTCTAGAGGTCCTAAGTTGCCCATCCCTGCCATTGACTTTTATAGCCAACAAAAATGTTTGCCACTGTCATAGAGGATGACTGAGTCTAAAGTCAAAAGTGAATTTTTTATTGATGTTGGAAGTCCTTTACATACAATTGTTTGAAGATGACATGCTGATGGCATCAAACTCCAGAACACTGTATGCAACATCCGTAATCACTTTAAATAGTCTGGTTTAGTCAGACATTAATACTGAGTTGGTTGGACAACCCATAGAACTTGTTCACTAGTATTTACATCTTGGGTAGACATTCCAAATGGACAGTGAATTGGATCCAGAATTAAAGGAGAATGGGGTGAATTGCTTTTGTTAAACTGCCAAGTTCTTTGACTGACCTCAAGTTTCTACTTGAAATAAAAACCTATATTTTAAATATTGTTGTAGGACTGTGGGACTACAATATTTAAAAATTTTAAGTTGAAAAATCACTCAAATGACCAGGGAGAGGTTCATGGTGGCTATGATCACATCTCAACATATTGTTAATAAGGAATTAGGAAAGAGTATCATCAAAGAGATGCATGAATGGAAAAGTCAACTGGTCATGTGGTGAGTGCAATGGATATTCTGTGAACAGTCCATGTACCCAGATAATATCCTTATGATGTCCATAGAAAGCATAGCAGGTTTCCAGAAGGTTGGGTGTACCCTGTGGCAGAACTATGGGAAGACCTAGATAATAGTCACACAGGATGGATAGGTATGGAGATATTGTATAGTAGGTATGGAGATAATGTCCACAATGGCTATTTTAGTCCTGGGTATTAAGCTGAAAGTGTAAACTTGAAGTATAAAATGAATTCAGAGAATGGCAGATGAGAGAATAGACCAGCAAAGGAATCTAGTAGTTTATAGAAGTAAAGTGGCTCACAGCCAGATTATTATCACCTACCTGATGATAACACTAATGATAACATGGGAGCTCCATCAGACTCATATAGGGACTCCAGAGCATTAGTTGCTCTGACTATGTGCTTTGTTGAAGTCATATGTATTGTCTATTCATGTATTTTCTCCACATGTCATTTATCTGTACATTTTCTATATGTGATTCCATCAGAAGTTGCAGAAACTTCAAGATAGTGTAACTCTGTGTGTGGGCGCAGCTAGATAGCTCAATACTGGCCTCAGATACTTACTAGCTATGTGACTGGGCAAATCATTTAATCTCTGTTTGCTTTAATTCACTGGAGAAGGAAATGGAAAATCACTCCAGTATCTTAACTAGGAAAATCCCCTGGACAGTATGGTCCATGGAGTCACAAAGAGTCATACATGACTTAACAGCAACACACTCTATGTGTATGAGATGGAGTTGGAGGGCTGTTAGGAGAGATTTTTTCCTCATTTATTTGGCTGTATAGTTTAAATTTGTTTTGATCTGATCTTATGTTGTTGGGGACTTGCAAGTCATGGTTTAGAATGGATGACAAAGAAATTTTTCCCTGTTTTACCTAGGTAATGGTTAGGAGCACAAAGGAAGCTTCTTTCTTATGCTAGGGAGTAGGGAAGTGAAGGTTACTCATTTGAGGAATGGGCATTAGTAATACTTCTGTAGCTTGGGCCCCTCTAAATTGCATGCCTCAGAAAGCTATTCCAGGTTTTGTGTGTCCTTCTTTTGTTGCTGAAGAAGACCATACCATCAGAGAAATAATGACATGACTTACATTTGATTTTGTTTTGAGTGAGGGAGGGCTGTGCAGCTCATCAGCCTCACTTCTCCTCCAGAACCATCTGAATCCAGTGACCAGATATTCATCAGAATGACTGGAGATGACTCAGGATGAGACATTTGGGGTTAAGTGACTTGCCCAAGGTCACACAACTAATGACTGTCAAGTGTCTGAGTTAAGATTTGAATTCAGGTCCTCCTGACTCCTGCACTGGTACTCTGTCCACTACACCACCTAGCTGCCCCAGTCCAGGTTTTAGACACAATTCAATAGGACCAAGATTACAGAAGCATTATCAATGTCCATTCCTTAAATGAATGCCCTTCCACTCTTGTCTTCCCTACCATAGCTCACAAATGAACTGTCTCTTCTTTGGGCTCCCAACTGTTAACTAGGAAAAATGGAAAAATCCCTTTAGTTTCAGGGTCCTTCAATACTAGAACCCAGACTGCTTACTTAATAGACTTGGCACTATGTGGTTTCTGCTCCCACCTGCTCTCAATTACTGAACTGACCCTAGCTCTTGGCTGTTTCTCTATTCCTGGATGTATTTTTCTGGAACCTTAATATAGCACTGGATTCTGGTGATTTCTTCAGCTCAGTTAGTTCACATTCCCCTCATAGCTAATCTGGAAGCCTGCTCTTGTCTGTTTGTGGCCTGTGTCTCTTCAACACCACTCTGTGGAACCTGTTGTCATCCCTGAAGTGTGCCTTGACATTTATTTCTTCCTTTCCACATCTTCTAGCCATGATTATATACCCTGTATAACTGATGCAGCTTGTCACAGTAATGTGAAGTCTTAGCCCTCCTACAAATGATTCCTTCTGTTGAGGCCTGGGACTCCATGGGAAATATAATTACTAATTGGATGGGTTTACATCTGCCACATGGCCCATCAGGAAGTATAGGCTTGGCCTGATCAAACCCTTATTAGAGCAATGGGGGGAAGAGTGCATATTTAACTTTCTATCTTATTTTATAAATGACAAAAGAGTAATTTCTTGAGTGGTTTGAATTTCGTGGATGTAATCTACTTTTGTATGAGGTGAGTATTTATTTTTATTATTATTTTCCTTTCTGTTATATTTCTGTATCATAGCTATTTTAGCAATAAGCTGTTCTTAGGAAGGCCACATGTAAAATATAGAGGCAGGGGTCATTAAACAGTCAAGACAGGAACAACACACAGAGACATTGCACGTGGGCTGTCACCAACAAATGTAATGTTAGATCTGGTGCAAGCAAACACAAGGGTAAAGACTAGTGACATTCACTAGATGCACAAATACTTTTAAATAATGACAACTGTGTAGAAAGCAGTAATGCAAAAGCCTCTTTCTAAATAAGAAACAGATGCAATGTTATGATTTTCAGCTCTAAAAGGTTTGCTTTATTTTTTAGCACTTTGTAGGAAAAATACTTAAATTTTAAAAATACAGTCAATCGTCCATCAAAAATATTTTCTGGTGGAAAAGAAGCTACATATCTGGGAGAAAAAAGTCATAATGTACTGGATTTTACTTTATGCCTAAGGATAATTCATAACTGCCAAGTCTGGCACCTGCTATTGTTCTATTTTGAAAAATGAAATTAAATAATATTCACATTCATAAACATTCTATGTGAATGCCCTTGGGTTAGTAGAGCTTATCTGTGTTAGTTATGGAGGAAAAATCATATACAGGGTCAAGACAGAAAGAGCTTCTGCTTTATCTATCTTAATACACATTCTTGAGACAAAGATTAGGCCTGCTTTTTCTTCTTTCTTACCTTCCTCACACCTATTCATAAATGAAGTTTATCATGGTGGCCTATCAACATAGTATTATATCTTTTAAAATTAGTTTCTACATATTATAAACAGGTCTAGGTTGAACATCTAAAAGTGAGAGTAGTGAGAAATAACAGTAGATGTTTCACACATATTGTTGAATTTTAAAAAACGAATTGAATTGAGATAAGAGCCTTCCTTCATCCATCCACCAAAAGTTCCCAACCTATCTGTATAAGCATGTAGGGAAATAACTGAGAGATAGCATGGTACTAAAGAAATAGGATTGGATTTAGAATAGAGATAAATCAGAGTTGGAATTCTAATATGAAGTTTTCTAATACAATTCAGTAAATTTATTTAATTTCAGTGAACTTTAATTTCTTCATTTGTTAAATAAGGATAATTAATATATTTAGGATTGAGAAAAAGCATGGTGTAATAGGTAGAGTGAAGGAGCTGAAATCCGGAAGACTTGAGTCTGGATTCCATTTCAAGTGCTTATTAACTTTGTAAACTCAGACCAATAACTTCTCAGCCTCGGTTTTATTATTTATAAGAGGCAGATAATAATGCCTGGAATATTTAATTCGCAGAGTTGTGAGGCTCAAATGAGATAAGGTTTGTTCTTCATTGGAGTACTTTCTATCTCTGTCTCCCTCTGTGTCTGTGTGTGTGTGTCTCTCTCTATCCCTTTGTTTCTATTTCTGTCCCCCTCCCCACCTCCGATTCTCTCACACACTCTTGCACTCATGCATTCATGAACATAGTTCCTCATTTTGTATTCATTGCTTAGTGGTCTCTAGCAACAGTAATGATAATTAATGATAACATTTAAGTAGTGTTTTAAAGTTCACAATGTATTTTAACATGTTAATTCATTTGTTTCCACAACTCTATGTTCTAGGTGCTATTGCTATTCTCATATTACAGATGAAGAAACAGAAGTTCAGAAAGTTTAACTGACTTCCTCAGGGTCATGAAACCAATATGTCTGTGGCAGGAGTTAACCTCAGACCTTCCTGACTCTAAGTCTATCAATCAAACCATGATATCACCTACCTGCTGAGAGAAAGAATTTGGCTGGGTCAAATGCAAAAGAAGTTTTAAGGACAGTTACATAAACTCACAGATTTAGAGCTAGGAGCACCCTGATCTAGTCTAATCCCTTCACTTTACTTTTGAGGAACTGAATGAAGTCCATTGATGTTTGATGAATTGCCCTTCTGTCTTAAAGAAAATCTTCCTGATGCCAAGCCTAACAAAATAACTACTGCTCCATGTTACCCCTTTCTCTCTACCATTCTTTATCCTTCGTATCACTCTTGACTGAACATAAAAGTTAATAATTTTAATAGAATACAAGGATAATTTCATTATTACTACCCTGAAATTCAAGCCAGATATCAGACCATTACCCATGAGAAAAAAATAAGGCAGAAAATCTTTTTTGCATCAAGGACTTAAATACAACCCCCAGGAAACAAACATAGTACAAACACCTTAGTCAAGAAACATCTGTTATCCAAAATAAATGATAAATAATACAAGAATCTGTCAGGGAGGTACACTTTGTAATATTAAAGAAAACAAAAAAGATTCAGACAGTTTAGGCTAATAATTTTAAAGATCCTGTCTTGTTCCTTCTTCTTCCACATCTCCAAAATAGAATGGGGCAGGAGCAAAGAAATGAGATGGAGTAGGAGGGAAAATTGCTAAAAATATTGATGAGCTCTTAGCTACTACTGGAAAATTACATAAACTGAAAAAGATTTGGTAGGAGGATATATAACTTTATCCATCAATTTCCTGACACAAATTAGGACATTGGTCTATCTGCTACAAAGACGATGGAGGAATGAAAACATTGGAAAAATCTTAAAATCTTAGAAGAAATGAACACAAATTGAGCCATAATCATCGATTTGAGCTGAGATATTCTGAAGATTTTGAGAACAGAATCTCCAGGGAGATGTTACAAATGGAAGACATTCTCCTGAATTAAATTTGAAAAGTGGATCCAAAATACATTGCTATAGTCTATGGAAGTTTTCAACAGGGTTCAGAGTCAAACAGATATATAAATATTCTCCTTACCTATACTGATTCCATTTCCAAGTTATTTAAGCTGCTACAGCTGTTGCATCAAGGTATAGAACAGCCATGGAAGGTTTAGCTCATCATAGATACTCTGTCAAAGGGTAACATTAAGTCCATGAGTGTTTGTCAGCTATTGAATAAAGATAATAAATTTGCATATCCATATGGAAGAAATTATATCACATTGGTTTCCAAGGACCAATATGTTATAGTTATGTTATTGTTGTTTCATCCTTTCAGCCATTTCTAGTGACTCTGCATTTGGGGTTTTCTTGCAGTGGTTTGCCATTTCCTTCTCCAGCTCATTTTACAGAGGAGCAACTGAGGCAAGCAGGGTTAAGTGATTTGCCCAGTGTCACACATGTAGTAAGTGTCTGAGGTCAGATTTGAACTCAGAAAGATAAGTCTTCTTGACTCCTGACCCTGCACTCTATGCATTATGGTGCCCCTGAGCTATTGTAGTTATAGTGTTCCTCTGTTTCACTGGCAGATATATTTTTCAATAACATGAGGACCCATAACCTAGAATATTGGTTCTCATTTAGTGGTGGACTAACCTTTTTAGAAATTTGCAATGACAATCTAAGGGAATCATGCTAATTTTTTTTTAATGGCACCTAAAAGTAAATAATTGCAGGATATTATGAATTGTATATTAAATGACTCTGGGGATTCCAGCACAGAATTTTTATCATCATGATTGGAAGGGACTCAATGAACAAATAAATATTGGAAACAACTGCTCCAGAACAGGGCTTCATAATCAGTAAGTATGGAGTTTGAGCCTTAGGAAATTCTGGAGCTGGTGGATAACCCATCCCAGTGAAATGTGAAAGTGGAAACATTTTAAGTGGAAATATTGACAAACCACAGACAGAAGCCAGCAATAACCTTGTCAATGCTAAGAACCACCATCAAGTAACATTTCTTAATTATTATTAAATAATTCTTATTTCTTAAGTGTATTGTTGATCTTTGTTTTTTTATAACATAGTTTCTTCTTCACTCTTTCTCTTTCTTATCATTAAAATGCTCCAGTATGGAAAACAAAGCCCGTGAATTTTCTCATGATACAGTCAATATTATTTCCTTTTAATTGCAATGAACACATAGAACACTTTGAGAAATTTTGAAGTATTCTAGTATGTTTGCCACTGCAACCCAAAAATCTGTTGTTCCTTAAAAACGTACAGTAACGATTACTTTGACCTTTGATCACAAGCCTTCAATATACAGTCTTGTGCTTCTTATTTTTTAATTTCTTTTTATTTTATATCTCTGCATTGATTAGTTTTAAGTATGATACCATTTGAACCTATGATTTCACTTTTATTCTATAAAAAGTTATCACATTGTAATGTTGATTAGTTAATAAGATGTTCTCCACCCATTAACAGGTCTCATGAGGAGCCCATTGGAGAAGGGACTTGCCTCAGGAGGATCTTCCTTAGAGGGAGGCTTGTAGGAAGGCTCCACACATTTTGCTACTAAGTTGACTGGGCAAGATGCTTTCTGGCTCTAAGAATTGCATATATACTCTGAGTTAGTATTTTGCTTTGGGGACTTACTTATGAGAAGAGCTTTGTGATTCCCTGGTTGAGACTCTGAGTAGCCATATGTTCAGACCCCTCCACCCCCAAGTACTCAGATGTAAAGGCTTTCTTGATCCAGTGGTATATGTAATGTATATAGCAATATTGCTTTGATTCAGAAGTCAGAGTTCTATCTGTTGGTCTTTATGCTAATTTCTCTGCTTGTGTTTTCTCTGTATTTTCTCTACTTGTGTTTTATCTGATGTTCAGGATGCTGACTTTTCCCCCAAACTAGTAAATGTAGTTAAAGAAGACTGTTGACACCTTAAAAGTTACTTTTCCTTTAAGAAAAGCAGATTGGCAGAGCCAAGATGGCAGAGTAGAAAGACACACATACTCTAGCTCTCCCCTCACAGCCCATAAAATACCTGTAAAAGAATTTTAGAGCAGCAGAAGCCACAGAACCATGGAGTGGAGTAGATATCCAGCCCAGAGTGACCTGGAAGGCTGAGGGAAAAGATTTGTCACACCAGATACAGAGCAGAGGACAGCCTAGCCTTGGCTGCTTGGCACTTGGAGGAACAGGGCTGGAACAGGCCTCAGGGGCAGAATCACTGCCAGCAGCAGGGGTTTGCAGATCCCTCAACCCCAAAACACCAAAGGCAACTTCAAAGATCAGTGAGAAAGCTTTTTCACCTTGGTGACAAGGGAGCAGGGTCCTCCACTAGCCCTGGCCCTAGGTGGCAGTGGTGGCAGCAACAGCAACAGGCAGCAACACCTGCAGTGATGGTGCCTGTGTCAGGCAGCAGCCAGTGTCTGTTGTTGGAGCCCTCAGCTTAAAGCCCCTGGGGGAACTGAGCAGCTTATCAGTATCATAGCCACCAGCCAGGACAGGGAGTAAACTCCTCTCCCTTGATTGTGCTACCTTGGAAGAACTGAGAACTAACAGGTCCCCAGAGTATATCCTACTCTTGACAAAGGACCCAAAAGTCAAGTAACTGGTTGGGAAAATGCCCCCAAAAGGCAAAAAATAAGACAATAGAACGTTCTTTCTTGGTGAACATCCTTTAGGATGAGGAAGAAAAATGCTTACCATCAGAGGAAGACATGAAAGTCAAGGCTTTTGCTTCCCAAACATACAAAATAAATATGCAATGAGCTCAGGCCATGGAAGAGTTCAAAAAACATTTTGAAAATCAAGTAAGAGAGGTCGAGGAAAAATTTGGGAAGATAAATGAGAATGATGCAAGAAAATCATGAAAAGCGAGTCAACAGCTTGCTAAAGGAGACCCAAAAAATGCTGAAGAAAACAACACCTTTAAAAATAGGTTAATTCAACTGACAAAAGAGGTCCAAAAAGTCAATGAGGAGAAGAATGCTTTAAAAAGCAGAATTAGCCAAATGGAAAAGGAGATTCAAAAGCTCACTGAAGAAAGTAGTTCTTTCAAAATTAGAATGGAACAGATGGAAGCAAATGACTTTATGAGAAACCAAGAAATCACAAAACAAAACCAAAAGAATGAAAAAATGGAAGATAATGTGAAATACCTCATTGGAAAAACAACTGACATGGAACATAGATCCAGGAGAGACAATTTAAAAATTATGGGACTACTTGAAAGCCATGATCAAAAAAAGAGCTTAGACATCATCTTTCATGAAATTATCAAGGAAAACTGTCCTGACTTTCCAGAACCAGAAGGCAAAATAAATATTGAAAGAATCTACCAATCACCTCTTGAAAGAGATCCAAAAAGAGCAACTCCTAAGAATATTGTAGTCAAATTCCAGAGTTTCCAGGTCAAGGAGTAAATATTGCAAGTAGCTAGAAAGAAACAATTTGAGTACTGTGGAAATACAATCAGGATAACACAAGATCTAGCATCTTCTACATGAAGGGATGGAAGGGCATGGAATATAATATTCCAGAAGTCAAAGGAAATAGGATTAAAACCAAGAATCACCTACCCAGCAAAACTGAATATATACTTTGGGGTGGGGTGGGGTGGGGAGGGATGATCATTCAATGAAACAGAGGACTTTTAAACATTCTTGATGAAAAGACCAGAGCTGAAAAGAAAATTTGACTTTCAAACACAAAAATCATCAGAAACATGAGAAGGTAAACAGCAAAGAGAAATCCCAAGGGACTTACTAAAGTTGAACTGTTTACAATCCTACATGGAAAAATAATATTTGTAACTCTTGAAACTTTTCTCAGTATCTGGATAGTTGGAGGGATTATACACACACACACTCACACACACACTCACACACACATATATTTGTTGGGGGGGAGATAGAGACAGAGAGCACAGGGTGAGTTGAATAGGAAGGGACCACATCTAAAAAAATAAAATTAAGGGGTGAGAGAGGAAGATATTAGGAGAAGAAAGGAAGAAATGGAATGGGACAAATTATCTCTCATAGAAAAGGTAAGAAAAAGCTTTTCCAATGGAGGGAAAAAGGGAGGAGGTGAGAGGGAAAAAGTGAAACTTACTCTCATTACATTTGGCTCAAGGAAGGAATAACATGCACACTCAATTTGGTCTGATAACCTATCTTACACTCCAGGAAAGTAGGGGAGAAGCAGGGTGGGAGGGTTGGTGGAAGGGAGGTCAAATGGGAGAAGGGAGAAATTAAAAATAAAGTCTTTTGGGGAGGGACAAGGTCAAAAGAAAGAATAGAAGAAATGAAAGGCAGGATAGGATGGAGGGAAATACAGTTGGTCTTACACAGAATGACTATTATGGAAGTGTTTAGCAAAACTACACATATATAGCCTATATTGAGTTGCTTGTCTTCTCAGTGGGGATGGGTGGGGAGGGAGGAAGGAAAAAAAGTTGGAACTTAAAGTTTTAGGAACAAATGTTTAGAATTGCTTTTGCATACAACTGGGAAATAAGAAATACAGGTATAGAAATTTATCTTGCCCTACAGGACAAGAGAGAAGATGAGGATAAGGGAAGGGAAGGGTGTTAGAATGGAGGGCAGATTGGCAGAAGGGGTATTCAGAATGCAATGTGTTTTGGGGTGGGGGCAGAAGAGAGATGTGGAGAAAATTTGGAACTCAAAATTTTGTGGAAATGAATGTTGAAAACTTAAAATAAATTAAAAAAAGAAAAGAAGTTTTTTTTTCACTGAAATTCTGTTATAATTTATGATGGAGGTAGGAACCCCATGTCAACTCATATAATCAATGAAAAATGAGGACTTAAATTTTTCTTTGGTATTTATCTTTATTTATTGAATGTGTCATCAAGAATAGTCTCAAATTTTAACATTTTGGATTCACCACAATAACAATAAATGACATTTATATGGCAAAAAAAAAAAAAAAAGGAAAGCAGATCCATGAACCTGTGCTATCAAGTCATCCTGGATGTGCTCGGTGCTTACTGTTACTCATATACACCAACATGAAGGGTCTGGGTATACTTTGGGGAATTACTCACATCTCTGATTTCTTGCCCTTACCACAAATTTTAGGATTTTACTACATTATTTGACCAATTGTGTTGTTGTTAATTTCCCTTGCAAAGACGTACTTTATCAAGTTCAAAGAAGATGTTTATTTGCAAAGCAAAAAAATAGAAATCTTATCAGAGCTCCTATAGAATATCCAAACTTCCTTGGAGAGAAGATATGCAAATATGATGTATTGAAGTGCTGTTACATTAAAAAGAGTCCTGGACTTGGAATGAGAAGGAATGTTTTTGAATTTCATCTTGCTTCTTATGAGCCGCACAGCCTTGAGTTCTAAGTTACTTAACTTCTCTGAGTCTAAGCTTCCTCATCTGTATAATGGAAAAAATTATCTCTGCCTTGGGCTCAAATCTATGTCTCCCATATACTAGCTATGCAACTATGGTCCTCTAGATTCCACTGCTTGTTGATGGTCTCATGCTGATTGTATTAAGCCTTGGAACACTGCAGGTCCCCTGGGAAAGATAAATAACCAGTTACCAGGCACTCAGGAAAAACCAAATGGATAAAGAATGCTTGTTTTCAAATTATGACATGTAATTTGATGTACATGTCATAAAGCTGGTCAGTCTGACTATCTATCCATTTATCCATCATCTATCTATCTGTCGATCTATCTCTCTGTCTGTGTATATCTTCTATATACAGAGCATATTTCATATAAAGTGAAGATACATTAAAACAAAATATGGCATCCAATATTGGGCTATAACTTGATTTTAAAATTTAACCCATGTGTCTAGCTTTTATCTTTGTAAATGCACTAGTTATCTTAACCTGTTTTATTGGTTCCTTTCAATTTTTTTACCACACAATAATTTCAACATCCCAACCTCAAATGAACCCTCCCTTGAAATGTAGTATCTTTTCTCTTAAAAATTGGTATCATATATTTTACATCCTTTAATTTCCAGATATCTCTCCCTCTTCTATCACCCAGTGATCTATTTCTTACAAAAAGAATAAATTAGTGAAAGAGAAAGAAAACCAATAAATCAGCAAAACCAACCAATACATCAATCATATATGAAAGTGTATATAATATTCTCTGTCCACAGACTTCCACCTCTGCAAAGAAAGGGCCAAGACTGAAATGTACTCACTATCAATTCAAATCTAGCTTTTGAGAAACCTCCCAGTTGATACGAAGCTTAGTAAGACTTTTCAAATGTTATTTTCTTGTGGTTGAATGGCAATAGAATTTTACCTACTGAATTTGAAAATCCTTTTGAGTTTGAGGCCCTGGGTCAGACACACATCTTAATTCTTGTCTTAGCTCAAGCCTGATGTGATTGTGGCACTATGCCTATATTATATATTTGAGAAGAACTTTTAGGTTATAGCTTTTTTTCATACATATATATATATATATATCATATATATTACTGTTTTGGTCATCATAACTTATTCAGTCTCAATGCTTGTAGAGTGGAGCTTTTCAGATGAAAGCTCTATTTACTCATAAAAAAGTTCTCACAGGGTATAATTATCATCTGCATTATCTGAGCAGATATTGCATTTTCCAAGGTACCCAGTTGTTAGTAAACCCATGACACTACAATTTGTTGTGCTCTTCCCCCCAACTCTGTACATGTTGTTTGACATATTGAAGCCTTGGTTTCTCCCCAGCCCATAGTCAAGTACTTGAGAATAAAACTCTTGAATGTTTTAATGATTTCTAAGAAGATGAAAAAGAAAAATAAAATCACAAAAGAAGTTAATGGCCACAGCTGGTATTATAGACTCCATGTCCTTCAGCTCAGCAGGGTCCATAGTGTCAGAAGACAGATCAGTAAAGGGGGAGTCTGCTATTGCGGCTGCTACTGAGCATTTGGGCAGCTTACCTTTCTGATGCTGACTCAGGCAAGCATGGTTGAGGATACTCATTATCATTCTGTTTCATTGGGAAATACATCTCCCTATGGAGTTAAAATGAATACCTATTAATCAGGCACCAGATGGAGGCTGGATAGCCCTACTGAGGTAGGTTTTCAATCAGGAGAAAGAATGTAATAGAAGCCATAGTTAGGGTAACATGTTATAATACTTCCCAGGTTTGCCAATTATCTTCAAGAGGTTTATAGTATAGTAGGTAAAGGTCCAATCTCAGAGTCAAGATGAATGAGACTCAAATTCTTCTTCTGAGTTACTGGTTGTGTGAATTTGGCAAATCATTTAACCTCTCAGTGCCCAAGGCAGCACTCTAAGAATATATTTCTGAAATGATGCTGGCCTTTATTATTAGAGGGATTTTTTTTTATCCATTGCATTCCTCATATCCATGAAATCACAAGTCTTGTCACTATTTGTTCAATAGAATGATAGAAATTAAGAAACATTTTGAGGGAGGGAAGAGGATATAACTGTGGGGGAGATAGAATCATTAAGGCATCAAAAGTACCCCTGAAGCACAAATGGAGGAATGAGAAAAGGAAACTGACTGTTTGTTATCAGTCAGGAAGGACAAATAAGAGAAAAACAAAAGCCTGATACAGAAAAGAAAGCCCAAATGTGGGGGGATGATAATAAACTTTAAAAACAAGTCAAGGATATCTAAATTTTCTTTGACTGTATAACCTACAATTTACAGAAATTTAAACATTTAGCACTTATGAGTCATTAAATTGCACTGGATCCATGAATATCATTTCAGAAAGGAACATGTTAGCTTTTCCTCAGAGGAAACTTGAAATATACTTTCCTAAATCTCCATAAATGAAAGAATTCTGGTAGCATAAGAGTCATAGGGGTTCTCTGTTCTTGTAGGCAGAGAAGCAGGTTACTTATAACACAGGAAATGATAATTCAAGGTTATGATGATAATTTTAGTTCTTTTTTCCCCCAACCCCAAAGCTGATGACAGCTATGTGCCAGCATAAAGTATATATATGCTGAACCTCAGATACTCACATTTCACTTTCTAGTTTTCAAGGGCAAAGGGAATTTTTGGTTCTATTTTTCTCCTCTACTAAACTTACAAGGAGGAAAACAGTTCAATTTTAAAGGGATTTTAAGTCATAAAATTCAAAGTAGTTAAGGAAGAAAGGAAGGAAGAAAAAGAGAAAAGAAAGAAAAAGAAATAAAGGAAGAGAGAAAAAGGAAGAAAGAATGAATTGAGGGAGGGAGAGGAGGAAAAAAGGAAAAAAATAGGAAAGAGCTAAGGAGGGATGATGGAGGGAAGATGGGAAGAAGGAAGAAAGAAAGGAAGGAAGGGAAAGAAGGAAGGAAAGGAAGAAGGAAGAGTGGGTAACCCCTCTTCCAATGTTCCCATGTAGACTCTGTGGACTAGACCTGCTAGTTATGCAGACATTATTCAGACTTCTCCAGGCATCTGGAATTTTTGACCTTTGAATGTAGTTCCTTGATCCAAGATGTCATGCAGTTGAGATACATTTCTATAGACACATAGAAATGTGGAGGACAAAGAAGACTATCTGTGACTCATGCTGATCCACCATGCTTCACCTGCTGAGCAATCAGGAAACTAGGCGACGAGTTCAATTCAATTAATTAAACATTTATTTTATTTTTCTTAATATTTTTTCTATTACATATAAAAATCATATTTAACATTGAATTTTTTAAATTTTGAGTTCAAAATTCTTTCTCCCTCCCATTACTCCCTCCTCCCTAAGACAGTAAGCAATTTGATATTCTATACATATGCAGCCATGTAAAACATATTTTCACATTAGACATATTGTGAAAGAAAAGACAAAAAAGGAAAAAGAGAAAAATCTATGCTTATATCTGCATTCAGACTCCATCAGTTTTTTCTCTGGAGGTGGATAGAATTTTTCATTAGTCCTTTAGAAATGTCTTGGATTTTTGTATTGCTGAGAATAGCTAAGTCATTTACAGCTAGTTGATTATTTTACAATGTTGCTATTACTGTGGACAATGTTGCCCTGGTTCTTCTTACTTTACTTTGCATCAGTTCAGCTAAGTCTTTTCAGGTTTTTCTGCAAGCATTCTGTTCATCATTTCTTATAACACAAAAGTCATTAAACATTTATTAAGCATTTTCTAATATTCTAGTTACTATGGGTAGAAAGATAGGAAGAGATGTCATTGCATGGGCTAGGAGAGGTTGTCTGACAATCCACAGCACCTGGATACTACTAAGGCCTTGGAGCACTTCTTTGGGAAAAATCCCTATTTCCATTTATATGTCAAACTACTTTCCTCTGGACTTCCCCTTTCATAAGTAGAAGGAAAGTAGGGCAGAAAGGAAGTTTGACCCATTGGTTATAATCTCAGAGAAAGGGAAGATGGAAAAAGAAGAGAGAGGAGTGAGTTTGTCATAGATTTTTCCAATATTTTAGGAACACAGAACAGGGAAATAATTTACAGGAAGATACAACAGCCTACATGATTCACTTGGGGCCAAAGTTAATGACTAAGTCAGAATTAGAATCTCCCTCTCTAACTTTTAATTGGGGCAAATTACTACATGTTCCATTTTCCCAGCATAAAAGTCTATATCTTATTGATGCTTGGAAAAAATGAGATGATTAGACACTTCCCATAAGACTTGCCCTGTTGACAGTAGACTAAAATAGAGAGGCAATAGAGAACCTTGATTGACACTCTCAAAAAGTAATTTTCATTATGAGGTAAGGAATCTCTATTGATTGGTGTGGTAACTAGAGGCTTAGATGAGAGTATGCATATTCTGGTGTCACCAGTCATTCCCAATCAGCTACTCTTTGACTAGCATTGTACTAATTAGCTAGGGGAAAACAAAAGAGATATCAGAGCCCTTGCCATCAAGGAAATTATGATTAGCAATAATAGTGCAACTTATATACTGCTTAAAAGTTTGCAGAGAACCTTGTGTACATTAACTTATTTGATCCACATAACCCTCTCCTGTGAGGTAGGTAATATTATTATCCCTATTTTACAAATGAGGAAACTGAAGCAAGGTTAAATGAACTTGCCCAGAAGTCATATACATCTGAGGAGGGATTCAGACTCAGGTCTTCCTGATTACGAGTCTTGTGTACTATACATTGGATCCCCTAACTAAATCTATCTGGGAAAACAAAACTAGTGTTGCTCTACCATTAACCTATCTCAAGCAAAAGAGAATCCATATTCAGAGGTTATATACTTTCATACACGAATGTGTGATTTCATCAGTTGTAGTATTTTCTCCAGCAAAATCCTTCTATGATTTAGTACCCAGCTTTTAAGAGTTATTATGGCTAAAAATAATTCCTCACCCTGATATCAGTTTGGCAATGAGTTTCTTGGGAACTTATCTAGCCTAGTCCTTACACAAAAGGTATTCAGTCAGCTTGATAGACTGTTGCATCTAAAGTCAGGAAGACTTGAATTCCAATACAGCCTCAGAAGTTTATGAGCTGTGTGATCCTGGGAAAGTCACTTAATCCATTTGCCTTAGTTTTCTCATGTGTAAAGTGGGGATAAAAATAATACCTACCCCACAAGTTGTTGTGAGAATCAAAAGAGATACTTAACACAATACCTGTCATATAAGTCAGGAAGACCTGAATTCAAATCTAGTCTCAGACACTTGCTATATGTGTGACCCTGGGAAAATCACTTAAGCTTGTTTTCCTCAGTTTCCTCATCTGTAAAATGAGCTGGCAAAGGAAATGTCAAATCACTCCAGTAACTTTGCCAAGAAAACCCCATGGACATTATGATCTGTGGGGTCATGAAGACTTAGACGTGACTGAATAAAAAATAAAAATGTAGATGTTAACCACTATTTTTATTATTTTGTTATTATTTCTGAAGCCTTTCTGATTTGGTAGGATCTACTTGTTCTCTGCTAGTTCTCAGAAATACTGAATCACTTCCTTTTCCTTATGAGATAATAGAACAGGATTTAATACATCATGTCATGCTCTAACAAAGTGCTTAATTGCATTTTATGATCAAACGTATGTATGATTAAAAGAGGTAACATGTAAAGTACCACACAAACAACAATTACCGTGTTATCGTTATTATTTTGTTGTTGTAAAGACAATTAGAGAGTAAGACAGCTTATTACAATGTGCTAGTTGTGTGGTATTGGCCCCTAGGTGGTGCAGTGGATAGAGCACCAGGCCTGGAGTCAGTAAGACACATTGTTGAATTAAAATCTAGCCTCACGTGCTTATAGCTGAGTAACCCTGGGCAAGTCACTAAACCCTGTTTGCCTCAATTTTTTCATCTGTAAAAAGAAAATGAGCTGGAGAAGGAAATGTCAAAGTACTGCAGTATCTTTGCCAAGAAAACCCCAAATAGGATCACAAAAAGTCAGACAGGACTGAAACAACTGAACAACAAGTTGTGTGATACAGACAACAGCTATATAAGTAGTAAGGGGACAAAAAATGGGAAATGTCAAGTTGCCAGAGGAAGAGAGGAGAATGGAAGAGTGGAGATGGATTCTGAGATTTGAGGAATGGTTTCTCTATAGATAGTGGAAGGAGGTGGAAAGTACTCTAGGTTGAAGAAATGGAAGGAACAAAGACAGGAAAGCATCAAGCATACAATACATATGGAGACAAAACAAAGACCAGGTGAAGTGGGAAATGATATTTAGGAAGAGCGAGCCTAGATTGAGGAGAATATTTAAGGTGAAAGAAACTTGAACAATACAGTAGGTGATAGGGAGCCATTGCTAGTTCTTGGGTGAGGGATTAGGATAGTGACTACAATATTTTAGAAAGGATACTCTAGCAATAGTGTGCCAGAAACATAAAGGTATAGCGGAGAAAAAATATTGATTGTTCAGAGGGAGCTTATACTTTGTGGATCTGCTTAGATAATACCATCTACATAGCCATACAATGTTTACACGGCTTGTCTATATCTAGATGACACTAATGACAGGATTCACAAGCCCCTGTCCAAGGACAGGCTGTAATTTGTGAAATAAACCAGTCCTGCTGGATGTTTACCTGCTTTAACATCAGGAGTTCTGAGACTGTAGATTTGAATTTGTCTTTACAAAAGTATTCTGATAACTATATTTTGATATAATTGATTTCCTTTATAATCTTGTACATTTTCTCATCTATTTAAGTGAATTAATCTAAGAAGAGTTCCATAGGTTTTGCCAAATTTCCAAAGGGGTTCAAAACACAAGATAGTTAGACCCTTGTCCTGATTATTTATTATTTAATTCAATAAAATATATTAAGTGCTTATTATGTGCCAAGTACAGTAGGATATACAAAAATATATACAAAATGGTTCTTGCCCTATAGAATCTTATAGAAACTCCTAGTGTGAACGGTGGGAAGAAACGTATACAGAGAGTTAAACTGGTAAAGCATATTTATAAAGGAAATACAAATTAATTTAGAGGATATGCAGGGCTCTGCTGGCAGCAGTTCCAACTGTCTAATGATTGCTAAATTTTCAGTATGAACATTTACAACTCAGAATTCAGTAAATGCTACAGGGCTTGATTTATTGTTTTGTAGATTGTCTAGACTGAAAAAAACGATGGAGAAAATATTAATAATTCAGATTAAACTTAAAAGTGTGTCATGTATATATTATTATTTTTTTCTTCAGAGAATTTGTTTATAAACACTTATACTACATCCTTGGGAGCATGTGAGGTTGCTAGCATTTGGGGGAGCAGGAAAGGCCTCATACAGCAGGCAGTATCTGGGCTGACCCTTGAAGGGTGAAGAAATTTTAACAGGCAGAAGTGAAGATGGAGTGAATTCTAGGCATGGAAGAGAGTGAGCAAATACATGAAGCTTGAAGATTGAAGGTCATGTTTTGGAATATAGCAAATGGGCCAGGTTGACAGGAATGTAGAGTTCATGAATGTGAGGAATGGGAAATTAGTCTAGAAAGATAAATTGGAGCTGAATTGTGAAGGGCATCAGATGCTAGACAGAGAAGTTGGCAGTTGGCATTTTTGGCTTGTAGTTGGGTCTTGACTTATAGCTTAACTCTGTGTTCCCACTAAAGGTCTCCCTGTCTATGGATGACTCACCACAACATTGTGAAGCAGGGGACATTTGCCTTTGGTGGCCTTCTACCTTTCCCACTAGTATTACTTGTTTCCTTTTCCATTCTCAGAAATCAATGATTCAGTGTCTCCTTTCCTCAGTATCCCATTCTCCTCCAGCAATTGTGGTAGGGAAGCTCTGATGAATTAGTTCCTACTAAGGTATTAGCTATTCCCAGTGCAATTTCATTCATTCAACACATTTTCACTTAGTATATATACAAAGATGAATAAGATAGGACCACTGAATTGATCAAAGTCTGTTAGGTGATCTAGTATCTCATTATCTATCTTGGATTTTAACACCTTATTAGCCATTTTTTTGTCTTTCTAATACAAAGATCTAATATAGAGAAATGAAGCAAAACAATTGAGTAATTTTGCCTTCAAGGAGTTTATAGTCTTATAGATGACTGTCCAAGTCTTTTTCAGGGCCTATGAAGTTTTTATGCGGAAATAGATAGGTCAATAATGTATATGGAAATAGGTCATATTATCACATATTTAGTTTTCAAGAGGGGTGGCCCAAGGACTAAAATGAAACACAAAGAAGGTAACAGGAATGATGAAGAAAGATTTAGGGTAAAGGATATTGCCAGATTTCAGTTACTGTGAGGAATGGATATATCCTGATCTCAGACCCCCTTTTATTTGGAGGGGAACATGCTAGATCTTTGCTTATGAAAGCCTTTGAGTCATGTTGGTGGTAGGAAGGAATAGTGTGGAATAGCAGTTTTCATTTAGAAATGCTGCCTTAGGACTTGGCATACTCAGCTTTCCCAAGCTTTCTATCACTCTTCTTAATCTACATCGAATGGAGCTTTCTGCCAAAAGCAAAGTAGCTAATAATGTCTTGTTTTGTCAATGATTACTTCATCTTTCAAAACATAAAGGAAGTGATAAGAAAAATCGTTATTCTGAAACTGACTAATAAGAAAGAGCTGAAGTTCAGTTGATAGTACCAGACTCAGAATTTGTAATAGAGAAAAGGAAAGTTGGATATTGACATGCACATGAGGTTTGGGGAGCTCAGCTTTCAAAGATTTCAGAAACAGGAAAGATAGGATAACACAGACTCAAATTCTCTATAGGAAGTCAGCTCAGAAAGGATGGGAAATTTCTCTTTCATTCTCTTCAAGGATGATACTCTGAAGACTCGACAAATTGACTTTTTTTAAAAAAAATATTTATTGACTATAAACATGTTTTCAAATTTTGAGTTCCAGATTTTCTCCCTCCCTGCAGCTCCTCCTCCACACACTGAGAAGGCAAAAATATGATATTGATTAGACATATGAAATTATGTAAAATATATTCCCATGTTAGCTGTATCATAAAAAAGCAAAAAATAAGGTGAGAAAATTATATTTCAATTTGCACTCAGAGTTCATCAGTTCTCTTACTGGAGGTGAATAGCATTTTTTTTTTTATTATGAGTACTTTGAAATTATCTTGGACCATTATATTGATTAGAGTAGCCAAGTCTTTCACAGCTGATCATCATTACAATATTACTGTACATAATGATCTCTTGGTTCTTCTCTCTTCTCTTTGCATCAGTTTATATAGGTCTTGCCATGTTGTTTTTTTTTTTTCTGAAACCACCTGCTTCATTATTTCTCACATCACAGTAATACTCCATCACAATCACGTGCCACAACTTATTCAGCCATTCCCTGATTGATGAGCAATACCCCCTCCTGGATTTACAATTCTTTGCCACCACCAAAAGAGTTGCTACAAATATTTTGTACATATGGGCCCTTTTCCTTTTTATTTAATCTCTTTGGATCTTGGTAGTAACATTGCTGGATCAAAGATTATGTACAATTTTATAGCCCTTTGGGCATAGTTCCAGATTGTTCTCTAGAATGGTTGGACCAATTTGTAACAAACTGTTCTTAACAGTCTTTTTATAAAAGTAGAATTGTTTAAAGAAAGCAATGTAAATGAACAGGCAATTCATCAACTACTGCTATTTTTACAAAAGATATATAGAAAATGGAGGCAAGGGCATAAGGGAATTATCCTCCAATGGATTATCATCCTTAGATAAAGCATTAAAACAAAAACATGGTACAATTCTGAAAGAATGGTGCCAGGACAATTTGATCTCAGAGTGAACCAAGGCTTGAGAAGAATGGTAAAGACCAGGAAAAAGAGATTTTTTTTTCTTTTCTTTCTTTTTTTTTTGGAAGGTACATTGGAGAAAAAAGGAGGATCAAAGAAGGGAGAAGATATATAGTCAGGGTTGATATAACGATAGTAATAGTGATGGAGAGGAGACAAAATCATTCCATTGGTATTGCTTCATTGTCATAGAGAATCTTTCTATTAGAAAATATGGATCAAAAATGACCAATAGGGAATTAATTAAACTTATGGCAAATAATTAATAAGAGAACACCTACTAGCCTTTGATGAATTCAAGTGAACTGGTCCAGAGTACAGAAAACACTAGTGGATGTGACTGCTCAGCCACAAATTGAAACTTCAAAAGATTATGAAGAATGGAAAAGGTACCAGAGGATTGGGGGAGAAAGAGAAAACCTAACTGTAGTCCCAATCTTCATAGAAATGAAAAAGATAATCTGTGAGCAGTAGGCTAGTGAACTTGAAGGCTGTTCCTGGGAAAGTAGTCTAAAACATGATTAAGTGTTTCACTTATGAATATCAAAAAAAAAAAAAATAAGTGATCACAATAAGCCAGCATATCTCCATCAAGAACACATGATGTCTGCTTAAACTTCTTTCTTTCCCACCTCTGTCCTTCTCTCCTTCACTCCCTTCTTCCATCCTCCCTTTTTTCTCCCTTTCTTTCTTCCTATCTTCCTTTCTTTCTTTATTTCTTCCTCCCTTCTATTTTTCCTTCCTTCTTTCTTTCCTTCTCAGCTCGGTGACATAGTAGATATAGTGCTAGACCTGCAGCCAGGAAGATCTGAATTCAGATGTTGGTTCAAACTTTTAACTAAGCTTATCTGTGAAATGGTGATGATGATAGCATACCTCTCCCAAGACGGTTGTAAAAACAAAATCAGTATTTCTAAAGTGTTTTATAAAATTTAAAGAATAATTCTAGCTGTTATTGTTGTTATTTGATTTTCAATAATACTTTGTAGGGACATTGGGAACACAGTAGGCTCAATAAATAGTTATATATTTGATTAATAGTGAGCTTTCGAAAAGATCAATTCAAATACTTTCCCAAAGTCTACAGACTTATTCAGATAACCAAGGTATAAATTAATTTTCATACTCCCACTGATATGCTTCACATTTTATATTCAAAGGCAAGTAATGACTTCTGCTAGTCATCTCCCATTTCTCTTCTTCTTCCTTCTCTCCTACTCCTAGCCTTCCTACTCTCTTCACGGTTTACTATGAAAAAAAAGAATAAATTCCTCGCAGGCTGTGAGCTCTGGCTTTCTGTATTCTCCTTCATCTGTGCCTGGGCTGTTCAGAGAGCAAGTTGAGAGCTGATGGGATTATAGGATGTTTTTATAAATATATTTTCAAAACCAGGACCTCTGAATATATTTGGATTAAGCCCTTTAATAGTGAGGATATTCTGTACAGACCGAGTGTTTTTCATCAAAGGACTTCAAAGTACTTTGCCAAATCTACTTGGTAAGATCCATTATTTTGCATTTTTTTTAAAGCTGAAGAATCAGTCAAAAAACAACATTGAGAAAAGCCCTGCCCACTAGACTGAGAATCAAAAAGAAATGTGATATCCTCTGCCAACCCTTCCCCTTTGGTTTAGTTTTCATGAGTATGTGTGTTTGGGAGGGAAAGTTTCAGAGTATGTTTCTGAGGGCAGATGGTTATGGACTCTTGATTGTGCAATATAAGTGGGGACGAGGGTAGGGCTAGAAGTCCCTCCAAGAAATCTTCATGAAGTGGTTGCCTGAGAGCAAACAATAGAATTTATGTTTATAATGGGGGGAAAAGTGATTTAGGGGAGGTAAATGGCATACAATGTTTTTTTAAAAAAATATATATGTATTATGAGGAAAATGAAAATAAACATTATAGAGAAACAAATGCAACTTAATTATCCTTATGCAGGTTTTTATACCACAGGCATTTCTGGTTGTATTTCATTGCCTCCTCTCCTGATACAGTGATCCTCCCCTAACATCAACAACAACAACAAATAACTAAGCAAAAATAACTGATTTTGACAGCATTTGTTGTGTTCCATACCTGCAGGCCTAGACTAAGGAAAGGAAGGACATATTTTTATAAATCTATTCTTTTGGGTCTGGTCATTACAATTAAACTTCCCCAAAGTCTGTGGTTGTTTGTTGTGCACTTTCTGTTTGGTTCTGGTACTGTCATCATAGGTGTCAACTGATTTCCCAGCCGAGCATCTTTCATCCATCCAAGTGCACAGGCAGGTTTTAATCTGCCATGCATGAAAATAAGATTGAGAACCAGAAGGGCCCTAAGGAATCATCCAGTTCAAACCCTTTATTTTGTGAGGAAAAGTGAGGCCTGGAAAATGTGGAGTGACTTGCCTGAGGTCACACAGATAGTATGTGGAAGAGAAGAGATTGGAGTCCTAGTAGTCTCCGTCCCAAGACCATGCTCTTTTTATTTTGAAACTTTTCATTCACAATATTTGGATCAGCCATAATTGAATTTGCCCCTTAACACCAAATCCCAACTAGTTTGCTCAACTGGAGGCCTATTTAGATGAGTGTCAATGAAGATGACAACAGGGTCAGACATGGGAAACATTTCTTTTTTTTTTTTTTTTATGTTTTCTGGTATCTTATTTCTTTTTTTAAAAATTTATTTATTTAACTTTTAACACTCATTTTCACAAAATTTTGGGTTCCAAATTTTCTCCCCATTTCTCCCCTCCCCTACCCCAAAATGCCAGCATTCTAATTGCCTCTATCACCAATCTGCCCTCTCTTCTATCATCCCTCCCCTCCCTTGTCCCCATCTTTTCTTTTGTCCTGTAGGGCCAGATAACTTTCTATACCCCATTACCTGTATTTCTTATTTTCTAGTACAACAATACTCAACTGTTCCTAAAACTTTGACTTCCAACTTCTCTTCATTCCCTCCCTCCCCACCCATTCCCTTTGGGAAGCAAGCAATTCAATATAGGCCATATCTGTGTAGTTTTGCAAATGACTTCCATAATAGTCATGTTGTATAAGACTAACTATATTTCCCTCCATCCTATCCTGCCCCCCATTGCTTCTGTTCTCTTTGGATGTTGCTTCTCCCCAAGAGTATTGACCTCAAATTGCTCCCTCCTCCCACTGCCCTCCCTTCCATCATCCCCCCCACCCTGCTTATCTCCTTCTCCCCCACTTTCCTGTATTGTAAGATAGGTTTTCATACCAAAATGAGTGTGCATTTTATTTCTTCCTTTAGTCGAATGTGATGAGAGTACGCTTCATGTTTTTCTCTCACCTCCCCTCTTTTTCCCTCCACTAAAAAGTCTTTTGCTTGCCTCTTTTATGAGAGATAATTTGCCCCATTCCATTTCTCCCTTTCTCCTCCCAATATATTTCTCTCTCACTGCTTAATTTCATTTTTTAAGACTATGATCCTATCCTATTCATCTCACTCTGTGCACTGTGTGTGTGTGTGTGTGTGTGTGTGTGTGTGTGTGTGTAATCCCACCAACTACCCAGATACTGAAAAGTTTCAAGAGTTACAAATATTGCCTTTCCATGTAGGAATGTAAACAGTTCAACTTTAGTAAGTCTCTTATGACTTCTCTTTGCTGTTTACCTTTTCATGCTTCTCTTCATTCTTGTGTTTGAAGGTCAAATTTTCTTTTCAGCTCTGGTCTTTTCATCAAGAATGCTTGAAAGTCCTCTATTTCATTGAAAGACCATTTTTTCCCCTGAAGTATTATACTCAGTTTTTCTGGGTAGGTGATTCTTGATTTTAGTCCTAGTTCCTTTGACTTCTGGAATATCATATTGCACACCCTTTGATCCCTTAATGTAGAAGGTACTAGATCTTGTGTTATCCTGATTGTATTTCCACTATACTTGAATTGTTTCTTTCTAGATACTTGCAATATTTTCTCCTTGACCAGGGAACTCTGGAATTTGGCCACAATGTTCCTAGGAGTTTCTCTTTTTGGATCTCTTTCAGGAGGTGATCAATGGATTCTTTCAATATTATTTTGCTCTCTGGTTCTAGAATATCAAAGCAGTTTTCCTTGATAATTTCATGAAACATGATGTCTAGGCTTTTTTTTTGATCATGGCTTTCAGGTAGTCCCATAATTTTTAAATTGTCTCTTCTGGATCTATTTTCCAGGTCAGTTGTTTTTCCAATGAAATATTTCACATAATCTTCCATTTTTTCATTCTTTTGGTTTTGTTTTGTGATTTCTTGGTTTCTCATAAAGTCCTTAGCCTCCATCTGTTCCATTCTAATTTTGAGAGAACTATTTTCTTCAGTGAGCTTTTGAACCTCCTTTTCCATTTGGCTAATTCTGCTTTTGAAAGCATTCTTCTCCTCATTGGCTTTTTGAACCTCTTTTGCCAGTTGAGTTAGCCTATTTTTCAGGGTGTTATTTTCTTCAGCATTTTTTTGGGTCTCCTTTAGCAGAGTGCTGACCTGCTGTTCATGCTTTACCTGCATGTCTCTCATTGCTCTTCCCAGTTTTTCTTCCACCTCTCTAACTTGATTTTCAAAATCCTTTTTGAGCTCTTCCATGGCCTGAGCCTATTGAATATTTATTTTGGATATTTGGGATACTGAAGCCTTGACTTCTATGTCTTTCCCTGAGGGTAATCATTGTTCTTCCTCCTCTGAAAGGAAGGGAGGAGATATCTGTTCACCAAGAAAGTAACCTAATATGGTCTTATTTTTTTTCCCCCTTTTTTGGGCATTTTCCCAACCAGTTATCTGACTTTTGGGTCCTTTGTCAAGAGTAGGGTATACTCTAGGAATCTGTGAGATCTCAGTTCTTCCAAGATGGCACAATCAAGCCTGTCCTGGTCTGGACATAGAGAGGGATTTTTATGCCCATAATTTTAGCAGTTACCTCTCCACAGCCACCAGGCCTCCAGTTCCCAAGTCAGCACTGGGGTCTGATTTTCAGATAAGTTGCATGGGCAGGGCCACCATTCAGTTTGAGGCAACAACCAGCTCTCCCAGCACCTCCACCCAGGGCTGAGGTAAGACTCAGCTCTTCAATGCTCCCAGGGATTTTTACACTCCAACAATGGAGCTTCTGTACAGGCTTCTGTGCAGACTCTGTGGCCACTGCCTGCTGCTTTAGCTATGGGAAGGCCCTTCTCCCTTCCTGGCCAGCTGATAAAACGCCATCACTGACCTTTGGAGCCTGTGGGCCAAGGGATCTGAGGACCTCCTACTGTGACTGGAGATTCCACCCCTGAGGTGTCCTCCTCCCAGAGTTTCATAGCGTCGCACTGCTTGGCCAAGGCTAGGCTGGGCTCCACACTTGGCTTCGTGTCCAGCACAATTGACATTTCTGTGGGCCTTTCAGGTCACCATCGGCTGGAAATCTTATCCACTCTGTTGTTCTCCACTTCTGCTGCTCCAAAATTTGTTGAGAGTCCCTCTCTACAGGTATTGTATGGGTTGTGGGGAGGACCCTGCATAAGTGTGTCTTTCTAGTCCACCACCTTGGCTCTGCCCCTGTGAGAAACTTTTATGCCAACTCTTCTTCTCTACCACCTTCTCCTTAGCTGGTCTCAAGAATCTTTCTGGGTCTTGGTTTCGTCATCTATAGAGTGAAGGAGTCAGTTCTACATCTATGATCCATCATGATCCTGGAGTTTCCTTTGGGGAGGCCTAGGGAAGGGGGAGGGAATATCTATTTGTGCAAATATGGTGCCTTTTTTCTTAGTTCTCATCTTCCTTGACTTCCTTGAAGCATTTGAGAGTATTGCCCATCCCTCCCTTCCCAAAGCCTCTGAGTTTTTATAATACTGCTCTCATGGTTCCCCTGTTCATCTGAAAACTCCTTATTCTTTTTACTCTTTTTTCTTTTTACTACTTTTTACTCTTCTTTGTTGATTTTTCATTCATATCATGATCATAACTATGAGTGTACCCCAAGACTAGGTCCTGGGACTTGGTTTCACTCTATCTTTCATATGGTGACTTCAATAGCTCCCAAGGGTTCTATTATTACCATCTCTATGTGATGTCTCTTAAATCTATATATTTAGCATTAGTGTCTCTGCTGAAGTACAGCTATACATTACCAATTAATTTTTGGATATCTCAAAATGAATTCCTATAAACATATTAAATTCAGAATTTCCAGAATAGGACTCATTATTTTGTACTGTTGGGAGGACTAAGTGGCAAAGAGACTTAAATTCCAAAAGGAGAAAATTATATTTGATTCTAGAAATAATAGAGAGCTCCTGTAGTTTACTAAATAGGGAGATGACATGATAACGCCTCTGCTCTAGGAAAATCACTTTGGCAGTTCTGTGAAGGATTGATTGGAATGGCAAGAAATGTGAAGAAAGAAAAATAATGAGAAGACTTTTGAAATAGACTAGGTGAAGAGTTGTTAAGGACTACACTAGGGTGATGTTGTGTGAATGGAAAGAAACAGATGTATACAAGGAATGAGGAGGATATAAAACTGAGAAGATGGGCAGCTGATTTGATTTGCAAGATAGAATGAAGGTACAAAAACATTGAGAATCAGGGAAGGATGGTGGTAATGCTCAACAAGAATAAGGAGTTTTGTAAGATGGGTGAGTTTGGGGGTAAAGATAAAGGGATTAGTTTGGAGCATATTGAATTAGAGATGCCTACAGGAAATCCAGGTCAAAGTGTCTAAAAGGTAGATCATAATGTGGTACTGAAGCTTAGGAGAGATATTAGGGCTGGATATAATGGTGTGCAAATCATCTAATTTGTATGATAATTCAATCAGTGGAAACTGATGAGGTCACCAGATAAAATGAGAGAGAGGGAGAGAGAGAGAGAGAGAGAGAGAGAGAGAGAGAGAGAGAGAGGGAGAGAGAGAGAGAGAGAGAGAGAGAGGGAGAGAGAGAGAGAGAGAGAGAGAGAGAGAGAGGGAGGGAGAGAGAGAGAGAGAGAGAGAGAGAGAGAGAGAGAGAGAGAGAGAGAGAGAGAGAGAGAGAGAGATGAGAAGGACCAAGACAGTATCATGAGGTGCTGGCGGGCATGATAAGGATGATGATCCTGCTAAAGGTCTGAGAAAGATCATTCAGATAGGTTTGGTGCAGATGGGTTTCTCAAGGAGTTTGAGAATGCAGGATGAGTTATAAGATAACTCATAACTCCAGTAGAGATAGAAAGATCTGACAAGGAAACCTGAGGTTATTTATAGGCATCAGAGGATGAAACATTAGATAGGAAGAGAATAAAGATCATAGAGGGGAGAGTAGAAAACAGGAACAATCTGCTGGAGAAGATAGAAATGTACATGTAAATATAAATAAATGTAGATAGAAGCATTGGGCCGATGAAGAGAAGAGGCACCTGTTTATCAGAGATTCAAATAAAGTAGGAATTCAAAGGCTGTGATGTGAGGAGCAGAGGAGAAAGGGGAACTTTCTATGAATTCTTGGTTGTTGTTTTTCTTTAGATAAAGTGTGAAGCTCGGTTCTGAGCTGAGAGCATGGAAGGAGAAAGTGTAGTGAGAGGGTTGAGGAGATAATATAAAGTACGGAATAGTTGTTCTGATTAGTGAGTTAGTCATTCCTATCTCCACAACATTTTCCTACTCCTATAGATAGTTCTGACCCTTATTACTTCTCATCTGGACTACTGATTGGTCTTTCTTCCTCAAGTCTTTCTCCATTCCAATCAAGACTCCACCTAGCTAGCAAAGTAACTTTCTTGAAATGTATTTGACTATGCCACTTCTCCACTAAAGTGGCAAACTCCACTAAATTGCCTGTAGATCCAATATAAACTCTTTTGTCATTTAAAAGCCTTCCCAACCTGGTCCCAACCTACTTATCCAGGCTTATTATTTATACATTATTCCTCTTCCTGCAGTAGATGATCTCATCACCTTGACCCTCTAACTGTTCCTCACCATAGGATAAGCTGTCTTCTGCTTCTGTATCTTTGCACTGGCTTCCCCCTCTCCCCTGTGACTGGAATGCATTCCCTCCTTACTCTTAAAATGCCTTGTTTCTTTCAAGATTAAGCTCAATTATTACCTATTTGAAGCTTCCAATATCTTTCCACTACCCCCCCCCCATCTCCTATTGTCTTTCCTCCCAAATTTATTTGGTCTATATCTTCTGTATAGATAGATGTCTTGTTGTCATTTGTTCGTGTTGCTTGTTCTTTGTTCTTGAAGAGAATCCATAACATCATGAAGGTGATGACTTGACTTGCAAGTGAATTGGAATAAAGTGAGGCAGAACTGTGCAAAGTCATCAGCCTCATGCTCCAGAGTCATTGGTGTCCAGTGGTGAAGCGTAAGTCAAAATGACTGGCGATGACCCAGCAGATATGTATCTATTTTGATACAGACCAAACAAATACAAGGTAATTTTGGGAGGAAAGAATAGGAGCTGGGGGGGTGGGAGTGGTGGAGAGAAAGGTAATTTATGTACATATATTGTATATGTAAATGTGTATACATATCTATATGCATATGTACATATACATTTGAGTATATTTGTCTGTACACATACATGTTGCTTCTGTTGATAGAATGCAAGCCTTTCAGGGAAGGGATATTTTATTTTTGTCTTTATATACACAGTGTTGTTGTTGTTCAATCTTTTTTCAGTCTTGTCTGACTCTTTGTGACCCCCATTTCCTTTTCTAGCTCATTTTACAGCTGGAAAACTAAGGCAAATAGGGTTAAGTAAAGTGGATAGAGTCACACAGCTAGCCAGTGTCTGACTCCAGATTTGAACTCAAGATGTCTTCCTGATTTCAGGTCTAGTACACCATCCACTGAACTATCTAGCTGTCTCATATACACATAGGAGTTATCTAATAATGCTTTTTGATTGTTTAATTTACTGATCACAAATATAATCTGGAAAATCCATTCCTGTCTTAGTCATTGACTGTTTAGTGTAACTGAGATCTTGAGCACGAGTTCACTCTGTTATCTTACTTTGTTGTTGTAACTTCCTCAAGTGGAAAAGCTATGGAAGTGTGCTTCCCAGAGAGTCATGGTAATGTGTAAAGGGAAGTTTGCCTTGGAGTAACTGCGGAACATGTGTAGATATTCTGTAACTGGTTCTGGGCTGACCAACCACATGTTTAAGTTCTGTGCTTTTTGAATGGCTGTGGAGGATGCAATATGTTCTTCTCCCCTGTCCTTTCTTCCTCTTGTGCCAGAGACAGAGATACAATCATTTAAGTCAGTTTCATTGGATCATTTGTCAACCATCTGGGAATCATCAAATCGAAGCAATTTTTTAAAATACCATTTAATTACAGAAAAATCTTTTTTTTTTATTTTTCAGCTTGTAATTATTGCTAAAAAATGATAATGTTTTATTGGTTACCTTTTGATCTTGACTTCTGAGAATCTTTACTATCACCTTTTAGTAACACTACCATCTTAGTCTGTGAATTTTACCATTTTTTAAAGTCGACAGAAATTATGTAAATGCTGACTTGTGTTGGGGAGGGGGGTGAGAATGTTGCCTGCAATTAAGGAGCTAAGCTCGAGGATAATTTTATATCTTTCATATCCCAAAGATCCTCAGATACTCTGACTTTTTATCCCCTTCAGATAAATAAGTGTACTACTGCCATTAAATGTTTTCTAAACATGAAAATGCAAAGGAGAATCTTATTTTATGTACACAAACTGGTACAAAATATGAAGCCACGACTTTTTCATCTCCATTATTCATATTACTTTCCTCTAGGTTCTGCACACTCTGATCATCACAGACATCCCTCTGTACCTTTATAAAGTACCCTTTAGAAATAGCAGCACTTTGCAATTAGAAAGCTTTAGATTAAATACAGTTGATTCCCTAGATTTTTGTCCATATTAGTATGATCTTTTAAATATGTTTTGCAAATTGAAGACCTGTCAGTCATGTTTTATTTGCTTGCTTGTTTATTTGTTAACTTTCTCATGAAATGCTTTCATGTTTCATTCTTGACTAGAATAAAGCAGACTGAATGTTGCACAGTCCAAAGTGAAATGTATGAGGCAGACTCAAAATAAATACACCTGCAGAACTGAGACTTCTGAAAATATTTAATTAAACTCTTTAATAGTGATAATACTCAGTACAAACATAGCTCTTTTTATCAAAGCATTTCAAAGCACTATGCCAAACCTATTGGTAATAAGCTTTACTTTATATTTCTATGGATGGAGTAAAAAGAGAATAATAAAGACATTTAGAGCTACTAGGCAATATCTCACACGATATTTTTTTTTTTTTTGTAACTACCTAGAGAGAGTTGTTATGTGATATTCAGTTTTCTAGCTATCTATGTTGTTCTCTGACCTTAGTACTAAATTGTAAGTTCCCTGAAGGCAGACATCTGGTCTTACCAAAACTTTGTTTTTATACTTATATGTGTTTGGTTGTTGTTCTGCATTGTATGAGTAGCATACTATAAGTATTAAAGACTAAGGGCTGACAAGTCCTTTTTTTTTTGCCAATTATCATAGGAATGTCTACTATTATACACAAAATATATAGAGAGAAGGAAATTGCATGTATCTTTTCTCTAACTATTCATGGAAAAGTTTTATTTTTCAAGATCCTTTGGTGTAATATTTTAAAAACGTTTTAGTCTGTCTTTATTGCTTCTGTTCCCTACTTACCAAGAAGGTACTCCTTAGATAACTAATTAATTTACCCAACTAATTAAAGTACCATTTCATGTTTTTATCATGAGTGGTGAAGGAGAAATTGTTGATGAGTAAAGGATACTTTTAAAACCATTTTTCCTTCCAAAATTAATTTTTTTATTTCCCTGCCTTAGTATATAGAGTGGATTAATATTTCCTCAATAAACCAGGGTCTCATTGAATTTTTATACAGTGATGGTCTTGAGAGCTATTGAGGGTGTAAAAAATCTTCTCTCCTACTCCTACACTAAATGACTCTAAAGGGTGGTTTAATAATAATTATCATTATGTAGCACTTTATGTTTTGCAGAGCACTTTACCTATATCTCATTCTGCCCTCCCAACAACCCTGAGAGGTAGATGTGACTATTATCCCTATTTTACAGATGAGAAAGCTGAGGTAGGCAGAAGTTAAATAATTTGCCCAGGGTCATATAGCTAGTATTTTTCTGAGGCTATATTTGAACTCTGGTCTTCCTGACCTCAGATCCAATGCTCGACTTACCACCTAGCCACTTGTAGCTTGTTTTGTTTGCCTTTTAGCTATATTTTTATGAGGTTATCATAGGCCTGTGTTAGCTATCATGTTACTTCTCCTAATGTGTTATAGACTTAAACTTGGAAAATAAAGACTGCTTAATGGGGAAACTGGATAATTAAGGTCTTTATTATCTATAAACTTAGTGTTAACATATAAAACTAACCCAGTAAGCTCTGGCCCTGATGGCTCTTCACCTCTTCCATGTAATACAGTAAATGGGTTTTTTATTGTTCTTTCCCTATTCAGAGACTTTCCACTTACTTCCAGTTTCTGGTTTTTGAATATTTCAGAAAAAGTTCCTTTCAAGTCTGACCACTAGATAAATGTGAAGTGTAAAAGTAATGTTAGAAAAGACAACATAGCCATTCCATACACAATACTACTAAACCTACTAAACACTATTTTCTCTCACATACACATTCCCTCTCACACAAACATTTATAGTTATACTCACTATTAATTTATTTCTAGAATCCATCCCTAGCTCTCCATTCCAACAACTACCATCTCATTTCAGATTCTTATTGCTCTCATGACTAAGTTACTATAATTGGCTCATGACTAGTACTTCTAACTACATTCTCTCTCTTATTCCCATCCATCCTCAATTCTGCTTTGAGGTTTACATCCACTTTGGCCAAATCATTGTCAGGTATTTCTAGTGACTTTCCACTGTCTACTGAACAAATCAACAGTATAATTTAATTCAGTTCAATTACAATGTTTTGGTAATACACTATTCTGGGGAAACAAAAGATACAAAGAGGAAAACTTGTACATTTACCTGACCCCTAGGAGTTTATAATATTGCCCATGTGTACACATAAGCATGGTACAGGTAAATTGTGACAAGGGGAATGTAAAGATATATACAAAGTATTTAAGGTAAATTCCAGGAGTGAAAGATCCCTTTCAAAGTAAAGGGATTGGGGAAGGCTCTATAGAGGTTGTGGTACCTGAGCTGGTCTTGGGCCGAAAAAGGTAGGACTAAATTAAGGAATAACTGCTAGTGTAATTCTATTAGGCCACAGAGTGTGTGTAAGAGAGAAGTGAAATGAGGCTTCACAAGCAGGTTAGAACCAGAATGTGGAGAGCATGAAATTAGAGATTACAATTTTCCTGAGATAGGGAGCCAGAAAAGGTTTTTGATCAGTGTGTGACATGCTTAATATCCAAAAAATCTCCAAAAGATCATTTGGCATTTTTGTGAAGGATGTATTTATTGTTCAGGAGAGAAACTAGAAACAGAAAGACTATTTTACGAAGTTATTATAAGTAAAAGGTGGTAAGGGCCTGGACTAGGATGTGAGTGGAGAGAAACAGAGAAGATGCAAGAGATATTATGGAGGGATAATTGACAGAATTTAGCAGACGATTGGATAAGGGAAGGAGAGGGAAAGGGAATAGTCAAAGATAACTGAGTTTTGAGTCTAGATTACAGGAGAATGCCAATGCCATCAAAAGAAAGAAAGTTAGGTAAGTAGGGTAAATATAGGGGAAAAGATAATGAGTATAATTTTGGATATGTTGAATTTGTGTTGGTGGTAGTAAAAAAAAGGTCAAGATATCCAAGGAACAGGTGGCATTTCAGACTGGATCTCAAGGGAGAGAGATTGGGGCTGACTATATAGAGCTATAAATCACTGGAGTTGAGGTGATCATAGAAGTTATGAGAGTGAATGGGGTCACTAAGGAAAAAAATATGGAGTGAAAAGAGAAAGGGGGCTAAATATAGCTTAGGGCACCTATCACACCCAAGTAGAAGGGCAATGAACTAGCAAAGATGATTGATAAATAATGGGGAGACAGGAAAAATCATAAGATTGTAGATCTTAACTCGAAGAGAATAAAAGAATGAGAGTTAGAAGGCAATGAACAAAATGAATGAGAAAGCATTTATTAAATTTTTATTGTGTGCCAGACACAGATCTAAGCACTAGAGATACAAATATCAATAAGTAAGTACTTCCTTCAAGTAGCTTATTTTTTAGATGGTAAAAAGACAATACAGATAGAGATTGATAGAGAAATACGGATCTCTATCTCTCTATCCATCTATATCTATCTATATTTGGGAGCTAAGCTAAAAAATAGCAGGGTAGGGAAAAGTTGGCTCAAGGTTTGCATAGGATGGCTGGGTTTGGAGCTTTCTTGCAAGTGACATGGTCACCTCATCTGGGCAAGGTAAAGTGAAAGTTTATCTTTTAGGTCCCAACATCCCTGGGATAGAGTTTGAATTTTGAAATATTACTTAAATGCTTTATAATTTGTTTATCATTTGACTTGTATTGTATATGAATAAATATACACACAAACATGTATGTATAAATACACATACATACATATATACACATGTAACTAGCATTTATGTGGCATTTTGAGGTTTGTAAAACTCTTTGCATATATTATCTCCTTTGATCCTCACAACAACTTTGGAAGATAGGTGCTATTATTGTCACCATTTTACAGATCAGGAATCTGAATCAGAGAGAGGTAAAGTGATTTGACCAACATCTCACAGCTAGAAAATGCCTGAAGAAACATTATAACTCAGTTCTAACTCAGAGAGATGCTGTTCATTCACTATACCACTCAACTTCATTATCATATTTCTACAACCAAGCTTTAAGCTTGTTGAAGGCAGGAAGCATGTCCTAAAGTACCAGCTACACTTTGGAAATCATGGACATTGGGGAACAGTGGGACATGGGCTGGTGTTCTACTCCTGGCCCTATGAGTGACTCAGGCCAACTATTAGAGGTCAAGTGCCTTCTCTGAGCTTTAATTTCTTTATCTGTAAAATCAGGATACCGATTCTTGCACTATTATCTCATAGCATTATTGTGGGAATCAATTCAATCAGCCAATAAGAATTTATTAAGTGCTTACTATGCATTAGGCATGGTATGAGATCATATACAAGAAAATATATTGTAATTTTCATAAAAATAAACTATTGCTATGTGCAATATATCCCTTAGACTGACTTACCACTCCCTCAGAGTTGTTGAGGTCACTAACCTCTGAAGCGCTCTCTGTCTTGGATGGTTGGACGCTCATCTTGACAAACCTATAACTCTTAGGGACCTATTATCATCTTCCTTTCCTCTATTAAACCTCATTCAGGATTTTATAACTCAATAATGTAGATGACAAGAGAGAAATGTTGGTTATATAAAACTCAATACAAGCAGGAACTGTAAAGTGCTTAATACATTGGTAAGAATCCCTTGTATGTAGTAGCAAGAAAATCAACATATAAAGTGCCTATTACAGTGCAAAAAAGGAACTGAAATGTAGGGAATACACAAGGTCACAAAGGAAATACAAATTACAAAATTTTATTCTATACAGTTGTTGTTTTTTCTATTCCAAATGAGAGCATTTTATTGCTTGAACTTGAATATTTTTTCCTCCTGAGTATCTATGTAATTGCTACTCTTCCTTGGGTCCCTATCTAATTCTATCCTCCCTTTCCATTATGCCAAGCTCTCCTCCTAGGATGAGTCACACATTACTTCCCTTCATGTGCTCTATGCTCCAGAAAAATTGGTCTGCTTTTTGCTCCTTATCCTATCTATGTGCTACAGCACAGGCTGTTCTCTAAACTTGGAATACTCCCCTTATTCCTGACTCACTGACCTCCTGGACTCCTCCTCCTCGACTTCCTTTTTTCACTTTCCCTGTCTTCAGTTATTAGTATTCCCCTCCCCCCCCCCCACATTTCCCCAGTACTTTGTACTGTAGTTTTGGTGGGAAGAAGATATCCCAAAATGTATATGATGTACATATTTGGGGATATAGTATAGATATCACAGATGAATATGTACTCATCTATGATAATTTCATCTGGGATCATAGATTTATAACTTGGAAGCCATCTAGTCCAGACTCTTAATCTTACAGAGAAAGAAACTGAGGCACATAAAGGATCAATGATTTGTCCAGGGTTATACAGCTAACAAATGTCAGAAGTAATATTTGAACCCAAATCCTCCTAAGACACTTTATAGTGTCTAGCAGAAACTCAGCTCTATAAGGGTAGGGGGCAATCTTATTTTCATATTTGTATCTCCAGCGTCTATGATAGCACCTGGTACATAGTGACTGTTTTTTGAAAGTTTGGTGACTGATTGATTCTAAATATATTTGTCTCATTATTATGTCTATTATCTAAAGTAATGCTCTGGCCTCCTCCACTGAGTCCCTCAATTTCTCCTTGACTCAGATTCTAGGACTGTGACTCAGAAGATAGCAGTTTCCATGTTGTCTCAAGACAGATGCTCTCCAGAGGAATATCTGTACTAATCCCTCAGGCTCTGATTAGTTGTTCAAGATTTATGTCAACCACTCCTCATATGTTTCTAATATCTCATGCTCTTTACCCCATTCGGTTGTTTTTTCTTTAATGAACAGCTCATGTTGTACTTTGAATTCTCCTTTCCAAATGCTTCTTCACACATGGAGATAAATCCATGGTCCTTGCTGTTTGGGGCATATTTTGTGGGGTTTTTGTTTTTAATTTTTCTTTTTGTTTGTTTTTGCAAGGTCCTGCTTCTGTTCTGGAGCCCAGAAATACCAGCAAGAGAAATTTATTGAATGAAAATTTTGTTTGGAAAGAGAGAAGTCTATAATGGAAAATGGCATATCCTTAGGGATGATTGAATAAGTGTCTTTGAAAATAAACTTTGCCCTTAGGTTGTTACCACAGACATCTATTATACATCATCTTTGTGTTTTGGAAAAGTTACTAAATTTATCTATCTAGGGATAACAGGGAGGCATGGCATTTAGCTAAGTCAGTGACAAAAACAACCACACCTAATATGCTTGGTGTTGCATAATTTAATCAGTTGCAATACTTGTTCTCTGAGGTATTACATTAAAAACAAAATTTTAAGGACCTTCTGAGTTGCCAGTTCAACTCGTTAGAGTGTGATTCCAAAGAGGCCAAAGTCTTGGATTTGTTCACTATCGGGAAAAATCATCATTGTTCACAGTAAAACTGTTCAATAGACGCAAATTTGACCCCTAACCTCTTCCAGGGATCTGAGAAACACAAGCTTTTGTTCAAAAAGCAAGATGTTATATTTCAGATCCAACCATTTACATACGTAAAGTAAACTTAAAGATCATGTGTTTATTATTATTTTTATTGTGTTATCTTTATGCTCAAAGGACTGCATACAAACTGCAGCAAATTCTGTCTAGCAGATTCTATTCAGTAAAAAGAGTTTTTCTGTGTATGTGAAGAAGAGTCTATAACATATGCAGATGTTGAAAAGGGGGGAAATGATAGTGCCATGGTATTATACATTTTATTCTTTTTAAGTTTGTTGAGTTTCTTTGAGTTTAAATTTGTGGAGTTGATAAATTTCATTCCTTTTAGATTTATTGCAATGAATTTAAAGTGAGATTTGCCCAGAACAGTTCTAGAGCATCACAAGATTTTTTTTTCCTGAAAATCTAACTGCTCATCCCATGCCTCTTCCCATAATGGGATAGTGTTAGGGGATAGAACAAGTATTTATTAAGAAACTCTTCTGTGCCAGGCACCATGCTAAGCACTTTGCAAATATCATCTCTTTTGTTTCGCACAACATTCCTGGGAGGTAGGTGCTATTATTATCCCAACTTTACAGTTGAGAAAACTGAGACAGAGAGAGATTAAAATGACTTGTCCAAGATCATACAACCAATAAGTGTTTGAGACTAGGTTTGAACTTGGGGTCAAGTGCCAGAGCACTTGCCATATATGTAACTTTAGATAAATCATTTAACTTCCTTGGGATTCAATTTCTTCATCAGTTAAATGAGGAGGTTGGACGAGATAGCTGTTTAGGTCCCTTCAACTCATAGATCTATGATCCTGTGACTACCACTAACATTCATAATGCATCACTCAATGCCACGGAAATGAAAAGAGCAGCTCCTAGTAGAAGAAATTCCCCAAATATGACAGGCAGTTTTTGCCAATTGAATTATCAGAACGCAGGAATGATGTGCTCCATGAGATTTGCAAATCAGTTCTAACATATCAGAGCCAGCTCAGGTTGCAAAGGGTAATGCCTAGACTCTGCTAGCAGATTTGGAGATAAAGAGTAAAGATTCCTCATGTAGGAAGGTCACCTTGAGAAGGCATACAACGTGGAATTCACTATAACAAAGCCCAGGATCTAATGTGGCAGCTTTCATCATTTGCCATCATGTGACCTTGAATGTTTACAGTTGTGTCCTAATCAGAGGACCAATGATCAAATACCTCTGAGTCCATTTGTATTTATAGTGGGAATCGCAAGTAACCAAGAACATGATAGAAAATCACCCTTGGCTCTGGTTTATCACTGAGCAGGAAATTCATAGAATTAGAACATCAGGACTATCCATCTAGAGGCTCTTAAATTGGGATCCATGGACTCAAAGGGTCTTTGGATAGATTTCATGCGGGCTATGAACTTAGATGGGAAAATATTTTCATAACTGTACTTCAACATAATTGGTTTCCTATGTAATACTATGCATTTTATTTTATGCATTTAAAAACATTATTCTGAGAATGGGTACATAGTATTCACCAGACTGCCAAAGGGTCTATAATATAAAAATAATTAGAAGCTCTCATCTAATGCAACCTATGTCTGAACAGGAAAAAAACTTCAACAAGTGGCCATTCACTTCAGACTTTACTCAAAACCTCTAGTGAGAGGAAACCAAATATAGTTCTAGACTGTTAATTCTACTTTGGTATAGCTCCAGTTGTTAACAAGTTTTACATCCAGCCTAAATCTTGATCTCTCCAGATAAGTCATTCAAACATCATTTTTGTGAGTAATCTATCCATAAAGGATAATGTTATGTGGATTCAGCATAACTGCAGAAGACAATGATTAAAAAAAAAAGCTTAGCCATAGTATCTTCATAGTAGTTAGGTATAAATCCTGGACCTCTGATACCTTTGGTATGAAATGAAAAAACTCCTTCTACCAATACTTGTAGGCACCTTCTTTGCAACTTATGGTCTTAGAAATTTGCTTAGAGCATTGAGAGTATAAGTGACTGTCCCAAGATCGCATAGCCCATTCTATACAATAGGTGGGACAAAAGCATATTACATGCATAAAACCTTTGTCTATTGGTCAGGAACTGATTCTGATTTTGTGAAGGGGAAAAATCAACATCCTGCACACAGTAGCCATATAGATATTCCTAAAGCACAGTTTTGACAATGTCATTCTCCTGGTCAAGGAGCTACATTGGCTCCAGAATGATTCAAGGATAAACTACAAAACTTCTTCATTACTTAAATCTGTTCCTAATATGATTCCCACCTATCTTTCCAGATGAGGAAATGGAGGCAAAGAGGGTTAAATGACTTGTCTAGGGTCACGTAGCTTGTTACGTATCTGAGACCAGATTTGAACTCTCAGAGATGAATCTTCCTGACTCCAGACCCAGCACTTTATCCATTGTGCCACTGAGCTACCAGTTGATTTATTTACTTATATTGGTAAAATATGAGCCCTGGACTAGATAAGGATTCACAAACTATGGCCAGAAGGCCAGATCACCTCTGATGTAGTTTACATTCCAGACAAAATGGCCTACTCAGTATTCCATGTACGTTTCTGGCTTCCATGATTTTGTATGGTTTGTTTCCTCTGCCTGTAACATTTTCTCTCCTCAACTTTTGCCTCTTGAAATGTCCTTTGGAGCTCCTTTTAAAGTTTATTTCAAGGTCCACCTCCTACACACACAAAGCTGTTCCCAATTCACCCACTCATTGGTGTTTGCATTTCCCCAAATTATAGTTTGTATTTGTTAAGGTAAAATCAGAAAAAGCATAGTATTTTGGAAAAAGGGCTGGACTTAGAATCTCAAGATTAGGCCCCAAATTTCAGTTCTGCTTCTTACTGCCTTGTTATTTTGAGCAAGTCATTGAACCTTTTGTGATGAATGAAGGGGTTGAACTAGGTGACCTTGAAGGTCTAAATGTAGATCTATGAGCTTATGATACTATGATTAGATGACCTCACAAACCCCTTCCTTATTTTGTTTAAATCTGTTCGTCTATGTAAATACTTCAAAAACTGTGAAAGTGCTATCTACATAGCAGATGTTATTATTTTCTTGTCTGCATAAATTTTCTCTTCAGCAGGATGAAAGCTCTCTGAGGACAGGAGCTGATGTGCATTTTTCTTTGTAATCTTAGTGCCTAACTCAATGTCTGGCACTCAGCAAGGTGAACGCTTGTTGAGCAAAACAGCAATTAGATTATTAAATTTATAAATTTTAAAATTTGTTCTGTTGAGTAGGGATTTAGGAAGCAATTTCATGACTGATTCACAATTAGGTACAGCATTTTATAGAGATTTTGCCTTTATTTTAGAAAGCTTTGAAAAAAACCCTACTATTCTTCCTCTTTTGAGCAAAACAAAAACACCTTTTTAAGGAGGGGTAAATTTGGCCATCCTTAAAATGACGTTTTGAAATAAAAATGGGCTGGACCAAGTTTCATGGAATATGGGAATAAGGGACAGATGTTTTCATGCTTTCGTAATCTCTAAGGAAGAATCAGGTCTCATGAAGAGTAAAAAAAAAAAAAAAAAAAAGTCTAACATGAAATTCACTCTGCCCATTTATTTGCAGCCCTGTCTCTGAGCTGAATGCTAATGAGAAAGTTTACAATGAGCTAGACAGCATTCTGCTCTTGCTCCTGTGAGTACCTAATGGAAACATCTGCCAACCTAAAACAGTGGGGGGACCATGGGAAATGAATGAAAAGAGTAGAAGGCAGCCAAGCAAGCATCCAGAAATCTGCATTCCTTCAGTAACAGCACAAAGTCACAAGAAGGAGACGTTTCTATCGTTTTCAAGAGAACTGCTGAACTTGTAAACTCTTAACCACGAAATGGTGTGCTTTCAACACTGAGAGTGTCAAGGAACTCCTGGCAGCTTCTCCAAACCTAGGTTTAGTCGAGCACCCTTCTTTCAATCTTGCCAGGATTAGTACCAATTAGTCATCCTGGGAGATCAATAACTATTGGGTTTTTTTTTATTCCTGTACTTTATGATGAATAGAGATGTTCTATTAGTACAACACAAAGAGGTCTGTGTGCGGTGGGAAGAGCAGGTGATAGTTCAAGCAGTGACCAAATGGAGTCACCTTAAATGTCAAAGAGGGAATATTGCTAAAACAATACTAAAATCATCATGATGGCTGATGTTTAAATAACATTTTAATGTTTGCAAAATCTTTACATGTTATTTCATTTGATCCTCACAACAGCTCTGGGTGGTAGGTACTATTTTCCCCCATTTAATAGATGAAGAAACTGAACCAAATAGGGGTTAAGTGACTTGCCCAGGGTCACACAGTTAGTAAATATCTGAGGCTGGATTTAAGCTTAGGTCTTCTTAACTCTAAGTCCCACATTCTAACCACTGTGTCACCTACTTATCAGTACAGAGAAAAAAACCTCTGAGCCACAAGCCTCTTGCTATTTTTTTTTATATCTCCTGAGCTTGCCATGTGAGAGCTGACCCAAACAAGCCCCAGTGACTGAAAATGCTCGCACTGTGCATGTGTGTGCATGTGTAGATAAGTAGGTAGGTAGGTAGGTAGGTAGAGAGAGAGAGAGAGAGAGAGAGAGAGAGAAAGAGAGAGAGAGAGAGAGAGAGAGAAGAGAGAGAGAGAGAGAGAGAGAGAGAGAGAGAGAGAGAGAGAGAGAGAGAGATGGATACATGGATAGATGGATGGATGGATGGATGGATAGATAGATAGACAGATGTAAAGATAGATAGACATAGCTATAGATAGATGTGGAGAAAGAGATAGATATAGAGATGTATGTGGGGGGAGGAGCCACTATGGTGGAGTAGAAAGATACACATATGCTAGCTCCAAACCCACAGCCCATAAAATACCTGTAAAGAAGAACTCCCAACAAATTCGGGAGCAGCAGAAGCCACAGAACAATGGAGTGGAGAAGATTTTTGTTCCAGAGAGACCTGAAAAATTGACGTGAAAGGTCCATAGCGCCCTGGACCCGGAGCAGAGCCCAGCCCTGCCTTGGCTGTGGGGCACTGAGAGGAGCAGATCCAAGCAGGCTCCAGGGACAGAATCTCTAGCCACAGCACAGGTCCCTCCACCCACAGGCACCAAAGGTCAGAGAGAGGGTCTTTTCAGCTCACCAAGAGGGGAGCAGGGTGTCCCATAACTCAGGCCCCCTCGGGAGGCAGCAGCAGAGGCGGCAGCAGACAAGGGCTCCCAAAGCAGGCAGTAGCTTGGATCCATTGTTGAAGGTCTTCATGTAAAGCCCCTGAGGGAACTGAGCCCCATGTGGTGGCCCTGCCCCCACCCCAGCAGCTGAACTTAATCTCATACTGAATAGCAGCTCCTCCCCTGCCCAAAGCCCTGAGTCTGGGAAGTAGCATTTGAATCTCAGACCTAGCTGGGAGGAACTGGAGGCCAGGTGGGTATGGAGAAGAAACTCAGAAGTCAAGTACCGGCTGGGAAAATGCCCAGAAAGGAGGGGAAAAATAAGACCATAGAAGGTTACTTTCTTGGGGAATAGATATCTCCCCCATCCCTTCGGATGAGGAAGAACAATGCTTACCATCAGGGAAAGACATAAATGTCAAGGCTTCTGTATCCCAAATATCCAAAATAAATCAGGCCGTGGAAGAGCTCAAAAAGGATTTTGAAAATCAAGTTAGAGAGGTAGAGGAAAAACTGGGAAGAGAAATAAAAGAGATGCAAGAAAAGCATGAAAAGCAGGTCAACACCTTGCTAAAGGAGACCCAAAAAATGCTGAAGAAAATAAGACCTTGAAAAATAAGCTAACTCAATTGGCAAAAGAGGTTCAAAAAGTGACTGAGGAGAAGAATGCTTTAAAAAGCAGAATTAGCCAAATGGAAAAGGAGGTCCAAAAGCTCACTGAACAAAATAGTTCTTTCAAAATTAGAATGGAACAGATGGAGGCTAATGACTTTATGAGAAACCAAGAAATCACAAAACAAAACCAAAAGAATGAAAAAATGGAAGATTATGTGAAATATCTCATTGGAATAACAATTGACCTGGAAAATAGATCCAGGAGAGACAATTTAAAAATTATGGGACTGCCTGAAAGCCATGATCAAAAAAGGAGCCTAGACATCATCTTTCATGAAATTATCAAGGAAAACTGCCCTGAGATTCTAGAACCAGAGGGCAAAATAAGTACACAAGGAATCCACTGATCATCTCCTGAAAGAGATCCAAAAAGAGAAACTCCTAGGAACATTGTGGCCAAATTCCAGAGTTCCCAGGTCAAGGAGAAAATATTGCAAGCAACTAGAAAGAAACAATTCAAGTATTATGGAAATATAATCAGGATAACACAAGATCTAGCAGCTTCTACATTAGGAGATCGAAGGGCATGGAATAGGATATTCCAGAAGTCAAAGAAACTAGGACTAAAACCAAGAATCACCTACCCAGCAAAACTGAGTATAATACTTCAGGGGAAAAATTGGTCTTTCAACAAGATAGATATAGAGATACATAGATATAGATACATTGATAGATCTTGATCTAGTATAGTATCTAAATATATATCTATATCCGGATCTATAGATCTATATCTCTATATATACATACATACATACATGCATGCATGCGTGCATGCATGCATGCATACATGCACACATACATACATACACATACAAAAATAACCTCTTCTCCTCCCTGTTTTTAGCAGAAAAGACTGGTGAATGTGACACTCAGTGTTCTTATGGGAAACCTCTCCCTGTTACCACACAATTAGCATCTTTCTACACACTCTTTGCAAAGGTCATCTGTTTGTTCTTTGCTTTCTTTTTGCTCCTCAACCCACCCCCACAGAAAAATAGGAAGGTTTAAAATTGCTAAGAAGAAGAAAACGCCCACATAGATGGGTTCAAATGGGAAACACTTGGTATGGCAAACACCATTTTTTAAAGCAGTTCTACAGCATATAGAATCTGTGTTTTGTTTTCTGAAGCTTTCCATACCCATGTCAATAACTAGAATTTCTGGTGCAACATGAGCCTGTTAACAAGCAGAAAAAGACCAGTTCACTTTCTGTAACATCAAGAATTTTTTTCATGTTGGTTAGGCCAAGGCTAAACATAAAAGTAAAAAAACAAATTGTATTTAATGACTTTAAAAAATAGGGCCTTCCATGGAAATATTCATTTATGTGGTTATTTCTTGGAATGCATTTTTTGCAGTGTACCCTGAATTAAGCCTTAACTAGAACGAAACAAATTAGACTGTCCCATAGGGGCAACATGGAAGAGGAGGAGGGCACACTTCTTTCCCAGGTTACCACTTCCCTGTGGTTACCACTGTCCCCGCAATGATCACTATCACTGAGGCACAACTGCTCCTAGGTCAGACCTTTCCCCTAAGGCTCTCCTCATCATCACACCCTTCTTGTAGACCCTCTTTTCTCTCTGGCTCCTACTGGGGAGAAGGTCAGAAGCTTCTCTTTCGTGTGTATTTGTCATTATGGTCAGACTATCCTTTGCACAAAGGCTGTCCTTTTTGGTGAAAATATTTTGAGTCATGACTCTGAAACCAGGGTGAATTTTTGTTGTTATTCAGTCATTTTCAGCCATGTCTTCATGGTCCCATTTGGGGTTTTCTTGGCAAAGGAACTGCAGTGGCTTGCCATTTCCTTCTCCTGCTCATTTTACAGATGAGAAAACTGAGGCAAACAGTGTTTAAGTGACTTGCTCACGACCAAACAGGTAGTGTCTGAAGTCACATTTGAACTTAGGTCTTCCTAACTCCAGACTCAGGGCTCTATCCAATGAGTCACCTAGATGCTCCTTAGGGTGCATTAGAAGATTTAATTGAACTGAGAAGGCAAGTAGGATCAAAGATCTAGACTTGGAAGAAAACTCAGAGGACATCTAATTTAACCCCTTCCTTTTACAGATAGGGAAACTGAGTCTCAAGACAGTAAAATGCTCTGACCAAGAGAAGTAATAAGTGGCATAATCAGGAATTGAACCCAGGTACTTATTTTCAGTACTAAAAGGAGATTTAGTGACCTGAATATGGACTAGAATAATTTAAACATCTGGATACTTTGCCCATCTGGGTTGGAGTTCTGGCCAGTGTTCTTGTGGCGGGAAAACTTGCTGGAGAATATGGGGACACAGCCCTAACCCAGCTGGTCAGCAGACTTTCCTTCCAAAATTGGGTCAAAGCTGAAGTCTTATTCCTTTTGGGAGTCTGCCTTTTCTCCTATACATCTGTTCCTACAAAACAAAGAAATACCTGATCCAGGGTGAATATTGCTAACATTTCAAAGCTGAGGTATTTGAATCTTATTTTAGTAAATTTCATTCAGAAACAGAATATAGAATTTGTTGTTTTTGACTGCAATTTATGTGTTGAGGGGATACTCATTGACCACCCTTTGAAGAGTTGAAAACAACTAGGTGGCGCTTGGAATCAGGAAGACCTGTGTTCAAATCCTGCTTCACACACTTATAGTGTGACTCTGGGAAGTCATTTTGAGACTCTCTCAGTCTTAGTTTTCTTATTTGAAAAATGGGGTTAATAACTGTACCTCCCCTCATAATGCTATTGTAAGGATCAAATGTTGCAACATATGTAAAATACTTTGCAAACCTTACTATGCTAAATAAATACAGCTGTTATTATTAGGGTGAATAAATATCTTATATTTCAGTTTGGTATTGCCACAGATTGCTACATTTTTTTAAAGTATTTAGGTCATCTATTGCAAAGCCTTTCCTACATGTTTGCTATAGACTGTACCTTTAACTCAGTAAAACTGAGAGAACATACATTTGAAAAAAAATTTACAAGTAGAAACTTCTCCAAAAAATTCCAGGCTAAACCCTGAAAACAAGCACAAGGACGCATACTAACTAACCCCGTGGCATTTGGGTTCATGTTTGAACATGTGCTGTTGCTGGGAAATACTTCAACATCATTATTTGATAATGCCACCTTTAAGGCTGGTCATATTGTTCCGAAAACAGACACAAAGGAGAATGAATCTTCCCCCATCCTATTGAATTACTGAGTGATTAAGGATGAAATAATGACAACCATTTTATGGTTGCTTGAAAACTGAACTAAGATGGAAACTTCTAGAATGTAGGAACTATTTTGTTTTTGTTTCTATACTTCCAGAGCTGGTAGATAAGAACTACTTACGAAAAAATAATTGTTCATTGTTTGATTGAGAAACTAAAGAACTGGGGAACTGGGGCATAACTTGGTTAAAGAACGTTTTTTTCTGGACATTGGTTTCATTATTCTTCCTGTGACGTTATATGGCAGGGATACTAGAATACCACAGTCTTCTAGGAAGAGTTGAAGTTTGGTTTCAACCAAAGGCAGTAGAAAGGTGCATAATGGGAATGCACAAGCTTTACTACACTACAAACTAACAACTGCTCAGGAGATGTCAACAGAGACAGGTGTGCTCACAAAAAAATAGATCAGTTACATAGTGAGAGTGAAGGATAATTGATAGGTAATGCATATGCTTCATTGGCATCTGCACAAAGTTAATGTCAAGAGAACTAGGAGAAGGTGCCTTGTTTGTTGATTTCCAGTGGAAAATTTTCCAGAGAATGCAAACGGGGAGGAAGCATAGACAAATGGCTACAGAGTAGGCCTTGGAGTCAGGAAGCCCAGAGCTTCAGTCCTATCTTTGACTCTGGTTTTGTGACACTGGGCAAGTCCCTTAGCTTCTCCATTCTGTAGAACAGTTGCTAAGGTTCACTAGTAAAAGGTGTTTACTATCCAAGAGCATTCCCTTTAACAGTAAAATCACAGGATGTCCTCCCCCCACCAAAAAAATTGATAAGAACAGAGCAGACTCACCAGACATAGATGTGTTGAAATCTGCATCACTAAAGTAAGTATGAAAACTAATGAAATTATAAATGTATTAAAGGCATATGCCAAAATATGAATCAGTTTCTCCATTTGTAAAGCAAACATTAAGTGCCTTAATTATAAATAATATTAAGGGTAAGCTAGGTGGTACCATAATGTATAGAGTGCTGGACCTACAGTCAGGAATACACATTCCTGAGTTTAAATCTGGCCTTAGACACTTACTAGCTGTGTGACCCTGGGTAAGTCACTTAACCCCATTTGTCTTAGTTTCCTAATCTTTAAAATGAGCTGAATAAGGAAATGGCAAACCATCCCAGTATCTGTGAAGAAGAAAATGACAAGTTGCTCCAATGTCTTTGCCAGGAAATCTCCAAATGGGGTCACCAAGGGTCAGACATGACTGAAATGACTGAACAACAGCAACAGCTTAAAGGAGAGTTCTTGCCACCTTCCTGACTTAGAATTACACTTCCAAACAAAAATGAAATGATAAAAGAGTACTCTACTTACTTAGAGAAAATAAATATATAAATACATGTCTATCTATTGCTCTGTGTGTATGGATATATATCTATCATATAATGAAACGTATAATCATTTCCATTCAAGTCTTTATGACTGAGGATTATTTCCCAGTCACCAATATCAAAAGGTGAAATTTCTTGTATGGATTTCTCTTCTATAGAGTAAATCTTTGGGGAGCAAAATTAAATTTCAAATACTTCTATTTTTTTAAAGCAGACATTTTATATTTCATATGTTAAAGAAAATTCTACAGGATCCTAATGATAAACATCCTACCATCTTCTTAAATTAAGTTAGCTTTAGTCCTTGGGATCAAGTTTTTGAAGTTCACTAACTTTTACCTTTAGCATCTCTGTCTAAGCACCCCCTGAAAACCTACTGTTGTAGGAATTTGAACTAACAGAAAAGGATGAAGGGAGCAAAAACTATTTGCCAATGCAATATTGAACTTTACATCATTACTAACTAATATGTCCTTTAAAATGCACTTTACCTTTCTAACTGGCTAATAAGCCACTATGTTATATAAAGAAGTCTATATGCTTGGATTTCACAACCTGTCACTGGGTCTCCAGGGCCAATGGATCCTCATGTCCTCAGATTTTCTGGATAGTTCTATTGACATTGATGAAACTTCAAGATCATTTTTGTTCACTTTTGCTCATCTTTGCTCCAGAAAGGTTTTGGCTCTTCCAGACATATCATGTTAACTGCTCACTGATGCCCCAATGACAAGCAGGCAAGATTCTAAGCAAGGAATGCCTCCCTTAGGTAGTGATTTGTAATTCAAGGTTAAAGTCTAACCACCCATGCAGTCCTGAGAAGTCATTGCCTGAGGTGTCTTTCTGCTATCATTAATGATTCTTACACTCTTCCATAATAACTGAATACCTATTGCTTACACAATGCACACAAGCTCCACCTTTATGAGTAATAGACTTTCATGGAAAGGGCTCATACTGGGGCTGAAGGAAAATCCTTTTATTTTATTCTTTGCAAGATTTCTCACATAAGTTGCTGCACTCTGACCATTATCCTCTCGTCCTTCCCACTGTCTTGTCTTGTCCCAAACCAGGTCTCCATGCCACTTATCAGACATCTCCACACTGTTTGTCCATGTGGGTATCCTCATACCCTATCTAGTTCCCTTTTCTGTGTTGTCTTCTTCCATAAAAATGTAAGCTTCTTGAAGTCAAGAGCTTTCTCTCTCTCTCTCTCTCTCTCTCTTTCTCTCTCTCTCTCTTTCCTTCCTTCTCTCTCTCTTCTTCCTTCACTTTCTCTTTTCTATTTCCCTCTATGTTTTTGTCTCTTTCCCTCTCTCTTCTCTTTCTCTCTCCCCCTTTTCTTTCTCCCTCTTTCTTTTTCTTTCTCTCTATCTCTGCCTCTGTCTCTCTCTGTGTCTATCCCCTTTCTCTTCCTCTCTACCTTTCTTTCTGTTTCTTTCTGTCTTTCATGTTCTCTTTTTCTCTCAATAGAATCAACCATGAACATGATTTTAAAGTTTTTTTAAAAAAAGGAAACAACTGACTGACTTCTGAAGGCTGATGGTAAATCACACCTCCTGCCTCTTAGCAGAGAGGTGGTGAATTACAGGTGTAGAATGAGACATACATTTTTGGATGTGGCCAAATGTATTGATTGTTTTTTCTTAACCACAGATTTAGTTGTGCTGTATCTCTATCATGCCTCCTGGAATTTCATAATCATCAAGAAATTCATCATTCCACAAGATCAAACCAGTCTTGGTAATCAGACCTAGTTAGTACTCTTTCCCCTTAGGTGCCTAAGCTAATCATCTCTTAGTTTCTGTTCTCCATTGGATTTCTCAGCTTCCTTTTGTGTGGGTTTTTCTCTTGTCTATTAAATTGCAATCTCCTTGAGAGCAGGGATTCCTCTCCCCTTTCCCCATATTTGTATCCCTAGTACTTATCACAGTGCCTAGTACACAGTAGATACTTAATAATGGGTATTAACTGACTGTTGCGAAGGAAGATTCTTTGCTGGGAGTGTGCTTATGTGTATGTATGTGTGTGTCGGGGGGTATCAGAGAGTCATTGGAAAATAACATCCATGTGAAAAAGAATGCCAATAAAACATTTAAAAACTACCACAAACAGAAATAGAATGGTTCTCAGGGCTTCTTTTAATGTAACCAAGTGGATACTTTTTGTAGCATTTCCTTTTGAACAGATTCATGGTTATGGTAGAGGCGACGTGGCAATCAAGTCTGTCACATATCTTGTTATTACTGCTGACTCTAAACTTCTGATCGTCACAGATAGAGTTCAAAACAGTAATTTCCCTGGGCAAATAGGGATGGGAAGTCCAGAGAGTTAATAGGGCTTCTCTCATCTCCACCTAACTCAGTGATCTAATTTCAGATAGCAGGAAATATGCCAACTTTAGCCACTAATTAGAGTTATTCATTGGAAATTATTTGTAGTCAACCTCTAATCTCTTAGAGCAAAGTGTACTGACAGTGTTGGCAGCATAAATGCTAGAGATATATTGGTTGGGGCGTGGAGTGGGGAGTAAGGGTTGTGGGGCAATGCATCTAGATTACACAATGGCATCTGCCAAATATTTCTATCCGAAAAAGAGATCTGATGCACACTAATTTTAGCTAATTCCGTATACATAGTTAAAAATTTCCACAATAGTGCTGGAAGTGACAAGTCCTCTTTGGGATACCTTAGTGGGGAGTGTCTTCCTGTCTCATCGCTTAAAATTGATGAATACTAATTCTATGATGAAGGGAAGTAATTACATTCTAATTCTCACTGTCTTCTGCATCAAGCACAAAGCCATCTCTCCTTGGCAGTGCACTCCTGAATTTTGATTATGCTCATTTGGGATTAAAGACTAATTCACCAAAGGAAATTTATGATCTTGGGCAAGATGAGATGGTGCTTCATTAGGATAGTTGGTGTGAACTAATCCTTGCTATAAGCAGACTCCTCCAGTTGGCATTTAAAGTCCTTCACAATCTAACTTGACCACACTTTCTAGGTTTATTCCATATTACTTCTTTAAACCAATACAGCCTTTTTTGTTATTCCTCATAGACGGTACTTGTTCTGTCATCTCCAGGCTATTGTATAGGCTGTCCACCATGCTTGAAATGTATTTCCTGTTCACATATGTTCATGTTTTTTTTGTTTAGCCATTTTTTTCAGTTGTGTCTAACTCTTCATGACCCCCATTTGTTTTGTTTGTGGCGTTTCTGTTGTTGTTTTTTGCAAAGATACTGAGATAATTTTCTATTTCCTTCTCCAGTCCAGTGAGGAAACTGAGGCAAATAGGATTAAGTGAATTGTCCATTGTCACATAGCTAGTAAATGTCCAAGGCTGGATTTGAACTCTAAAAGATGAGTCATCCTGACTTCAGGCCCACCATTCTATCCACTGCACCACTTAGCTGCTCTAAGTCTATGTGTCCATAGGCTCCATTAAAGCTTAGCTCATGTCATCTTCTCCAAGAGGTCTTTCCTGATCTCAGCAGCTACATATCCCATACTTTTTATTTATTTTAAATTATTTTGTATTTATCCATATAGGGAGAAGATAGAATGTAAGCTCCTTTAGGGCAGCAAGGTGGTACACTAGATATGGTGCTGGGCCTGGCATCATGGAGACTTGAATGAATTCAGTGTCAGACACTTGTTAATAGCTATGTGACCCTAAGTAAGTCACTTCACCTCTGTCTGCTTTAATTTCCTCAATTATAAAATGAGGATAGTAATAGTCCTTGCAGACAGAATTAGTGAGAGGATCAAATGGGCTAATTTTAAAGTGCTTAGTACCGTACCCAGTACATTGTAGGTGCTTAACAAATGCCCTTTCCTTGAGGACAGAGACTATTTCTTTCCTTTTTCTTAAATGTGTATCCTTGTCGTCAAGCACAGTGCCTGTCACATTAGATATATAGTGAATGCTTTTTGATTGATTAATAACAAATAATCCCAGTATATCTCTGTGAGGCTGGTTTGGCTCTCTCACATAACCCAGATTCCTAATACTGCTCCTCTTATTTCCATTACAATTGTTTTAGAAAACATTGTGGTTTTAGTAAACCTTTTAGAAGATGGGTTCAGCAACATAGTAAGGAAGGAACAACAAGCCTATCATTCCTAAATCTGGCACACCCTCTTCCACCAAAACATAGAGAATGGGTGAGAAGAATGGAAATGCCTAGGCAATACTTACGAACAGACATATGCATGAAGGCCCATAGAGAGAGGGAACGTGTGATCAGGCACACATTTGGAAGAGTTGCTCACTCATGCCTCCAGCAGCACTCCAAGACTGCTAATGTTTTCTAGGGATCTCAGTATGCTTCTCCAATCTCTATTGTGCATTGTTTCAGCTTCTGTGTTTGCTGAAATATTTGGCTACCTTTTCCTCAGAAAAGAACAAGTATTTCCATGATTTCTTAGCATATGTATAATGTAGGCTTTTCCTAACTCTTTTAGAAAAAGCAGACAAACCTTTGTAGCACAGAAAGATTCTCTTGTCATGTTTACTTAGAGTTTCAGCTACTGAGGCATGCCATGTTCCCAAGCAGGTTATTCTCAACCTTAGGACCACACTTTTAAAAACCAAGAACAGATTCTTCTTCAGATTTATTTTCCTAAGGAGAGGCTTGAGTTCCTTTATCAAAGAGACTGATAGTCTCAAGTCATATCATCCTAACTTCTGGTGAATATATCTCTAATTCTCCTATCTGAAGGCCACTCTCTAAATTAGGTAATGATAATTCGCCTTTTGTTATCGTTGCTGTTAAATTGTTTTTCAATTGTGTCCAACTCTTCATGGCCCCATTTGGAGTTTTCTTGGCAGAGGTACTGAATTGGTTTGCCATTTCCTTCTCCAGCTCATTTTACAGATGAGGAAATTGAGACAAATAGGATTAAGTGACTGACCTAGGGTCACACAGCTTACTAGCATCTGGGCTCATATTTGATCTTAAGAACATGCATTTTCTTCACTCTAGGCCCGATACTCTTATACCACACCACATTACTTCCCTACTCATTTCCCTAATAACTATCAAGTAGCTCTTGGGAGCTTTAACTCTAGAATTTTCTGTTCTCCCATATAGTAGAGAAAGCAGAGTCAAGGAGAAGTCTAATTGGAAGGAAATTAAGGTCATCATATCTGCTTCCTATGTAACTGAATGTGTGACCTTTTTATAAGTAGCTAAAGATAGACTAAAGCTTAGCACGTATGGGATTGGGGTACTCTTTTACATATTATGGTCTTTTAGGGGTAAGGGGGAGGGGATGGGAAACCTGTGGCTTAGAGGCCTTAAGTACAGCCTAGGTCCTTAAGTGCAGCCCTTTGACTGAATCCAAACTTGATTCAAAGGACTGCACTTAATGGCCTAGAGGAGCACATGTGTCATTGAGGCTGCAAGCTCCCCATTCTTGCATTCCATACTCTATGGCAAGAATAACTTGGTGTTCTTTAGAATATTTTCTGAGGCAGGAAACTGCTAGACGAGTAGCTCAAGGCCATTTCTGGACTCTGTCCCTCTCAACACTGTCTCTATAAAGGCAACAAATTTGTAAACCAGTCTTCTCTTTGTTCCCCTTAGGGGTGTGATCTAAAGATGCTTTTCACCTTCAGTATCTCTCTTCCCCAATAAAATCTTATTCTCAGAAAAGTATGTGATGCAGTAATTCACATTAAGGCACAAATATATTACTTATCCTAGAGGATTTACATTGTTACATGCAGGCAAACAATTACAAAAAACTAAAACTGGATCTTCTTATCTCACTCAGGCTGGAGTTGCAGAAACTACTCTGCCAGATTTCATTACTTATCCCTTGGAAGCTTTAACTTACTTCATTTCTGACCTGAGCTGATTTACTCCTTCTTAATCAACCAGGGCTCACCCCCACACACACTCCTGTGGTCTCACCATATTGACATTGGACTTAGTTCAGATACCTGATCAGTATAGCCCACTGAAGCTCAGAGATCTCCATCTTAAGAGAGGCAGCAGCCTCAGCTTGCATCCTTATGCCCAAACAAATAAATTCTTAAGCCAATGGAAAGAACTTCAAATTGTATAATTTCAGTCAATAGCAAGTTGGGTGAGGGAGGAATTTTTGGAGTGAGTGTGCTTTCTTGGCTCTTCTGAAATCATGTCATGAGATGATAAAGATCAACCAATTACCAAGCATTTCTTAAGCACCAACTCTTTGCTAGATATGTTACAAATACAGGAGTTTATATTCCTATAGGATACCATATATATGGGAGAGTGGTGATCAGAGAAGGGAATTTTGGTATAGGCAAACAGAAGGAATGTGAATGGAACTATAGGGCATGTATTGTCATCCCCTTTCCAATAGCAATGCTAGTGTGAATTTTCTTACTGTTCATAGTACAAAAGTAAGAGGGAAGTGAATAGAGGGGAATGGGCAGACTGCAAAGCTGGTAGTAAGATTCACAATCTGGATCTGCCATTGTGTGATACTGGATGGCTGGTTGAGATATGAAGCATGGTCTAAGGTTGACTAGATAAAATGACTTTAGGTGAACTTTCACTCACTTGGTCACTCCCTCACCAGCTAGAAAAGCTCAATCCTATGGTAAAGTCCCCAAAATAAGTGGAAAGCATTAATGTTGAAGTGATTCTCACCAGCAGATGGCCAACCATTCACCAGAATAATGTTAAACTCCCTTCAGCAAAATATGATTTCTTAAGATGCTTAGTCAAGTTGTCATCAGATTATTTCCTAGCTAGACTAGGCAGAATTAAAAAGCATGACAGTAGTGACTGAATAATAATTTGTTTTAAGGCTTCCCTGAGGGACCAGTTCCCCAGCCTTTTAACTGCTGCCCATGAAGGGAACATGGACTTTTCCTTTTTTGGAAGATCAAGTACTGTTGATGAGGGCTGATAAATCAACTATATTTGGAAATGTGGTCAAGAGATAGACATTCAACTTTAACCACAAACCCCTGATTTGTGAGCCCTAACCCAAGTACGACTAAATGCTGTAAGAACAAACAGCATAGAGAGGTTGGCTTCAACCCACTGGAACTGGAATATATGAGTTCAAGTTGGGAGACTGGCATAATTGTAGAACCACAAAGTTGTAAAATTGGAATGGACCTTAAGTCATTTCTCCTTCAGAGTCTTGCCCAATTCAGGAAGCCCTTCTACAATGTCTACCATGGATGCCCTTCCAGACTCTTTTTTAATGCTTTTAGTGACAAGCAGGTTTCTAACTCTGAAAGATCATCTATTTAGAGCTGATAGGATATTTAAAAAAGGGAAAAAAATTTTATTGTATGTTTGAAGGGAATAGTAAGCTGTAGATGATGGATTTGCAGTTTCATGCACAATCATCTTTTTTTATTGTGATATGGTGTGGAAATGTTTACTTTATTCCATATGTCAAAAATACATTTAAAAAAAAGAAGGCATCTCATCTAATCCCTTCATTTAATAGATAAGGAAACTGAGACTGAGAAAAATTAAATGACTTATCCAAGGACATGTAGAGAACAAGTGGTGAATCTGGGATTAGGATGAGGTTCTGGATTCAAATTTGGATTCAACTCCAGTATTTTTTTACTGTACCACATTGTAATCCATTCCTCTTGTTGGACAATCTAATCATTTTAAAGCTACCTTGGAACTGTGAACTTTCACCTCTGCTTATTGGTTCTCCTTCTTTCCTTTGGAGTATCACAGAATAAATGTATCCACTCTTCCTTCATACATTTTAAAACTGCTTCTAGATGTGTCATAGCTACAGTCAATCAAAAAGGTCTAATTAAAAAAATTCAAACTATAATTATTCTCAGTATCAAACAATACAAACATTATATAGTATAATATCACAGATTAAATAGAGATGATAATTATTTTTAGGAAATACATTTTAATGAAATTTGGCTTTTACCTCTTCAAATGCTTTTAACAGACCTTTACAGAGTCTCATTTATAGATGTTACCAGGAAGCTTATGGTAGAAGGTATTGAGCAGAAAAAAATATATACAATAAAGTATCTTTAAAGGTATTTACTTAAAACTGGCTTTTCAGCAAGGAATAAGTATGTCATTTTAATCATTTTAGTTGACCAAGAGTTAATCACGATAAAATATTGTAACCCAACTGCCACACAAGTTGAGCTGGGGAAAAGTAACTGTGTTCTGCTTTGAAATGTCTTTTCAAATTGGTGGGTAAAATTCTCATGGGACACTGAGTATCTAAATGAGGGGCAAGATTGGTGTGAGAGCTTAGCGACTCTGTTTCTGCTTTGAGAAAGGATACTTGTGGCTTTAGGTTCCCTTGGGGACTGACTCCAGACACATGGAGGATAGACTTTGGAAATGGCAGACATATAGGAAAAGTCAGCTCCTCAGTGTGTCCATGATTTATAGTTTCCTAGAAAGTTGGAGAATTTCCCCGAGGAAAGATCAGGGTCTTTCCCTTTGCTGAATGGAGGTGTCATCTCACTCCCATAAGGCTCCATTCACTCATGTATTTTCTGGCATATCTGAATAAGTTTAACTTTTCTGATTTTGGGGTATTTTTCAAATCTGCTTTGATAAATAGGTTTACTGAATATTTCCTATTTGTGATAGTGTTTTGTGCAACAAGCACTTGGTGGGAAATGAGTCAAGCAAGCAGGTGTAAGCTAAGAGGAAACATAAACCTCAAAGCTTTAAGAGCTAGTGACCAAGGAAGCTAGTAACTTTAAAACCTAAAAACTATTTCCCTAGATCAGTGATATTTAGAGAGGCAGATAGATATAATTCTAATCCAATACTCTTCTCTTTCAAAAGAGAAGAGGGCCTCATGGCCTGTTCTACTTCACTAGTAGCAACAATCACAGTCTTTCTTGGAGAGGAATAGGCAGGATTTCTGAGATATTTATCTATGCCTCCCTGTGAACTGTCTTTATATAACCAAAGTGGACAGTCACAATGTACATGGGCAGCACAAATTCCTTTCAATAGCCTAAAAATGGCACGTACTTGACATTTAAATGCTTATTGAGTGAATGAATGGTGAGAAAAGAAAAGCTCTGCAAGGGGTCATTAGAGGTACCATTATCCTGTAATGGCATCCTCCAAATCAAGTTCCTAATGCTGAAATGATTCCTTTCAGATCAAAGATAGTATGATTCTAAGTTGGCAGCAGTTTATTCCTCTGTAAAGACCTCCTTCCTTCCATTATGTATCTGTGTCATTAGACTCTCCAGAATAAAACCCACCCTCCATGAAGGCTCTGAAACTTATTACCTTCAAGTATAAGTAGGAGTGATGCCTTCTAATTAATGCATATTTGCATTTTGTAAGGAACTAGGCTATAAAAAGTATTGATATCTTTAGTTTTACATCACCTTTCAGCCATATCTTGTAACAAAGAATAACAAACAAAGAATAAACAAAGAATTTTTTAAAAGGGGGTAGGGAGAGGAAGTGGGAAGCAGCTCAGCAAAAACAAATCACCAGCCTTTGATAGTCTTAGAACCATTAACCTAGAGCAGAAAGGGATCTCAGATGCCATCCAGTCTAATTCCTCCTTGTTTTACAGATGAAGAAAGTAAATCTCCAAGAATTTAATGGCTTTCTCAAGACCACACAGATAGCAAATATCAAATTAAGTTTTCTGGCCCTAGAGCTAATGCTCTTTCCACTGTATTCCCTATGCACTGTTCCATAGCTTTTTCCTTCACCTTTTCAAAGAAGGAAAGGACTTAGATTTAAATCTTGACTGTGTCATGTATTAGCAGTGTGACCTTGAGTGATTCACCTAAGCTTCCCAGTTTCAATTTCCCCAGTGGAATTAGACTAGCAATCCCTGATATTCATGTTTCTGACTTCAAGGTCTGCAAAGTGCTTTACCTAGATCATCACATTCGAGGCTCACAACAAACTGGTAAAATCTGTACTATAGTTCTGATTATCCTCATTTTACAGATGAGGAAACTGAGACTTAGAGAGTCTAAATGTTCTAGGGGTTATAAAGGTAGTATGTATGACAGGGAAAATCTAAATCCTGATTTTTCTGTACTCTTCTGTACTCTAATCCATTACAATGGCCCCAGGGGTGGGCAAATTATATTGAGGGCCAAATCCAACTGGTTGCTAAGACTGATTTCTACATTTTTAAACAAAGTAATAGTTACAATAACTGATCATATATAAATTATATATATATATATACACACATATGAAAATATTCAAATATGTATACATACATGTATGCATGTATACATATGTGTGTGTGAATTATGCATTATGAATTATGTTAGCTTATGGAGTAGTGGATAGAATGTAGGACTCAGAGTCAGGAAAATGTGAGTTCGTATCTTTCTTCAAATACTTACTAGCTGTGTGATTCTGGTCAAGTTGCAACCTTTCTGTGACTCAGTTTCTTCAAATATAAAAAGGGGATAATAATAACACCTCTCTCACAAGGTTGTTGTGGGGATCAAATCAGATGAGAGGATATATTCAAACTTTGCAAACTCAAGGGGCAGAATCCCCGGCAGTAGCTGTGGTTCCCAGATTATTCAATCCACAAGCACCAAAGGCAGCTTCAAATGTCAATGAGAAAGCTCTTTCACCTGGGTGAGAAGGGAACATGGTCTGACCCTGGTGGCCCCAGGGAGGCAGTGGTCCCTGTGGCATGGTGTCCATTTTAGGAGTCCTCAGCCTAATGACCCTGGGGGAATTGCACTCCAGATCTGGATCTCAGTTCCCAGTGGCCTCCTGGGGGTAAGGAGGAAGGCTGGCTAGCCTGGTGGAGCTGGTGGAGGCTCTGGAGAAGGAATTCTACTTGCAGATGCTGGGCAGAAAAGCCGGTGGTTGCTCCCATATCAGACAGTAGGCAAGGACAGGAATAAACTCCTCTCCCTTGATTGTGAAACCTTGGAGGAACTGAGAACTTACAGCCCCCTAGAATGTACCCTCCACTTGACAAGTAATACTATAGGAGGTTACTTTCTTGGTGAACAGATATTTTCTTCTATCCTTTCAGATGAGGAATAATAATGCTTACCATCAGAGGAAGACATAAAAGTCAAGGCTTCTTACATCCAAAACCTCCAAAATAAATATGCAATGGTCTCAGGCTGTGGAAGAGCTCAAAAAGGATTTTGAAAATCAAGAAAGAGAGGTGAAGGAAAAATTGGCAAGAGAAATGAGAGTGAGAAGAAAATCATGAAAAGCAAGTCAACAGCTTGCTAAAGGAAACACAAAAAAATATTGAAGAAAATAACACCTTTAAAAATAGACTAACCCAACTGACAAAAGAGGTCCAAAGTGGTTAAGATACAGAAACTCTTCAGGTCACATTAAGTGATGCTGTGCTTTCTCTATTACACATTCTACATCTTCAGCACATTTGTTAGAACAAGGTGTTTTGAATTGCTTTTTGGGTGACTTTGAAGATGTTCTCTAATATTTAGATGTCCTCTCTATTTCTGCTTCTCCCTATAACCTTCCTTGTTCTCACTAGTCTTGGTTAAATGCATTATAAGTCAAGTGCTTTTGCTACCAATGAAATCAATATGTATTTACTGGTTAAAAATTGGTCCCTGTTTAAGAAGGTAGAAACAAGTATTGGTTACTTACTGAACCCTGGCTTGATTTTCCCAGTTATGACATATAAATGAATGAATTAAAAGAGCATTTATTAATATGACAATCATAAATTCTAAGTGCTAAGGACAAACAAAAATGAGACAGCCCTCCTTTCAAGGAATCTACACTCTGCTTGGGGAAGATAACACATAAAGAAGAAAGTTGAGTTATAGAGACGATGGAAAGACCAAGACATCCTAAGAGGGCAGAGGGTGAGAAGCTTCCAAGATGGGGGGGGGGGAGGTCCAAGGTTATATCATTATGCCAGATGCTAGTGCAAAGAATTTTTAGGGCATAGAGATAGGGTAGATGGTAATGTTTGAAGGATTTTAGAAGGCAGGTATAAATCTTGGTGGTCCTTCATCATACTGGAAGAAATACAGTGGTTGACTCCTATTTAGTCATAGGAGGCAGCTAGGTTGGGCATTGAGTAGAGGATTGGAGTTGGAGTTAAGAAGACTTGAGTGCAGATACTGCCTCAGACACTAGAGCTATATAGTCTGGGACAAGTTATTTAACATCTTTCTGCATTGGTTTCATCATTTGTAAAATGGGGATAATAATAGTACATACCTCACAGGGTTGCTGTGAGGACCCAAAGAGAAAACATGTAAAGTAAAAACATATGTAAACCTTAGAGTGCTATATAAATTCCATTATTATTATCATTATCATTACTACTACTCTTCTTCCTTCCTCCTTTCTCCTTCTTCTTCTCCTTTTCCTTCTTCTCCTTTTTTTGCTTCTTTTTCTTCTCCTTCTCTTTCTCCTTCTCCTCTTTTACCTTTTCCTTCTCCTTTTTTTCCTCCTCCTTTTCCTCTTCCCCTCCTCCTCCTCATTCTTATTCCCACCCCACCCCCACCACTACCCCTACCATCATCCAAGCTGTGGGAGCAGTCAGAGATCCCAGAATGGGCTCTGGGTAGCTGGAAACAAGAGAAGGGTAGTGAGGGAGGAAGGAGGGTGGACAGAAAGTTGAGGGGGAGGGTGCCCTATGGTGGCTGTTTTTCTGGCCACTGGATTGTCCAGATGGGTCTGAAAGATTCAGGGCAGGGGTAAAAGCAAACAGTAAAATAAGTACAAATACAATATTTTGTGCTCAAATTCTATTTTTAAAAGTATTGTGGAATAGTGAGCTGTTCTTTTGTGGTGAAAAAGAAGGATGCAGGCATCCCACAAATCAATGAGTAAAAGAGGAAGAATTTAAATATCTGTGTGTGTGTCTAGCACACTTTCTCTGGTGACCTCTCCAGGCATCTCTATTCCTTCTTCCATTGTAACTTAAAATCCAGGACCCCTGAGGTCCTAGTGACTACTTCTCTGGTGACTAACATGGTTGTATCCTTTACACTAAATCCCTATTCTGTTTCCTCTCATAATCCTGTCTTGAGTGATCCATCTATCTAAGCTCTGTTTCAGAAATGGAACATATGCAGTAAAGAATCATTGCTGTAAACATTCCTGCTTTGTCTAGGTCTTTGGGAAAACCTCCTAGTTACTGTGGTATCTGGGGCACTAGTCAAGTCAGTTGCCACATTATATACATTGACCCAGGAGACAAGCAGGTGATATGGAATATGATATATTAAGCTTATAATTCAAGTGGTAACTCAGTGTTATTATCTATTGCAGTCAGGAAGATCTGAGTTCTAATCATGCCTCAGACACTTATGAACTATCTGATGCTGAGATGATTGCTTAATGGCTCTGAGACTCAGCTTCATTGGATCCTAGACTGCGAGCTGGAAGGAACCTTAGAAGCCATCAAGTCCCAACCCCTCACTTTACAAATGAGGAAAATGAACCTCACAGTGTGACTGATAAAACTAATTATTTGAGGCAGGATTCAAACTCATATCTTCCAGACTCTAAATCTGATGCCCTATCTACTAAGCATGCTGCTGCCTCTATTTGTAAAATAGTAGCAACTGCAGGGCCCCTTCTCCTACTGATGAATTCTTAGAATCTAAGCTCCTTGAGGTCAGATACTGAGTCTTTTTGCTTGTGTTTGTATACCTGACACAAAGAACAATGTCTGGCACAGTGTAAGCATTTAACAAAATGTTTGTTGAGTGACTGACTTACCTCACAATGTCAAATGAGAAAAAAGTATGTCCAGAGTTTTACAGACCTGAAAGTATTATGCACATGTTGGCTCTTATTATTAATTCTTCCATGCCAACACATTGTGGGAATCTGGGACAGTCTGTCCTGTATTCACAACATTTATCCATTCCATCTATCCATTATACCTAATTCTGAAAGCAGTAACAGCATCAAGTACCAAAAGAAAAGAATAATTCAATGGTGGAAAGGACAGGCAGTGGTCTGAATCACTGACTTTGAAAAAAAGAGCATTAGCTAGTTGAGTAATAAACTTCAGTGGCCAATACATGATCAAATATGGATCAGTCATTACAGTCAGATAACTCGGTTTCCTTCTGGTCAGCAGTCATTACATTAAAATCTTGGATCCAGAGACAATGCAGCCTTTGAGTGCATCTCAATAGACATCCAAGGTTTTAGTGGTGAAAAGAAGGTTATGAATCCTTCTCCCTAATTCTGCATCACATACAATTTTGGCTCTTTGTCCTCAAGTCCCAAAGAAAACACTAGTCAAAACATTTCTGCCCATTTTCCAGGCTCAGAGCACCTTCCAAAATGTCTGTCCTTCAATGTGGAATTCTTGCATAGTTACCAATGATTTGGATCTTTCTCTTTTGAGGCACGAACATTTTCAAGGTAACAAGTTTTGACTTGAACTTTTTGCATGTATTCAGACTATACTCCCACAGACAGACTGTCAACCACAGCCAGAGCTTTTGTCTGTAGCTAGTGAAATTTAGCCTACCATGCCAGAAGTCCTCGGTTGAAGACTTGGGTGACAGGAAGGGAATCTGATGCATTACTTAGTGAATATCAAAAGAGAGGCCCTTCAAATCATTGGAGGCTCAACCCAGGCAAATAAGCGAGCAGAAGCCTTGCAGAAAAGTAGAAAGGGAGTTACAAAACAGAAAAAAGAAATGATCAGCCTGTTCTCCCCAAAAAGTCTGCACGATCTAGATAATAAAAGAAACTAGAACCACAAAATTTACTTCTGATTTTCCATTAATTACTAATTCCTTTTGTAGTCTTCAACCAGGATGCTGATGCTGTTTGCAAATTGAGGAGAGGTTTAAAGATTTACCCTCTTTTATTCACAATTCTCTTATGTATAGGGAGAATAACAAAACACAAAAGCCAAGAAACAGGAATTTTACTGGAGACTTTTAGTTGGAGATTTTACTATTCTTTTTATGACATTCCAATTGAAGATGCCTTTAGTTGCAGGGGGAGAAAAGGCAGTATACACAGAAAATAGCTGTGTTTACTTTTGTGGAGGCTATTAGGAGGTGCTAGGCAGATGATTTCTGTGGAGATGTATAAGTCTCGGTTTGCACTTTTTCAAGGCTCAACTGAATTATCCTTATTGACAAAACAAAGCTGATATGTTGAAGCAAAGTACTGACAAGAGAATTAAAAGCTCTTTGCTTTCCCTTATCAGAGGACATTTGTGAGCCTGTCAAACTAAAAAATGCTAAAGGACTTCTATTTCATTGGTGTCTTCGAAATTCTTCTAAGGGAGGGAAAAAATTGTTTTAAATACTTTATAGCAACATCTCCCTTCCCAATGGTAATGTAGCTTGATTTCCCTCTGCCTTTGAAATCTTGGTCCATTTGCACTGTCTGTCCAAAATATACTAATGAATAGGCTCAGTGGATCCAATTGTCTTGGACAAAAATCATTCTTCATACACTTAGTTTTTCCTGGGTAGATAGTTAGACCAAAAGTCATCATTCAAATGGCTAGATTGCCTTTGGGAAGATGCAGAGTTCTTCTAATGATCCTAGGTAAATAAAATAAACTTCTAATTTTTTTGCATGCCAATATACCTGGTGATGTTATATGACTATGGGTCAAAAACATTAGAATCTCCAAATAAATAAAGTTGAGAATCACTTAAACCACAATAGAAAGGTTTATTATAGGTATGAGAGGGCTGCAACAAATGATAAGCAATGAATTACAAAGGACAGTGTAGAGGGTGTTAATAGGAAATTTGTGACAGAAAAAGAAGATAGACTGGTCATATGATAAGAATGAGGAATAGCTAATAGATAATCTGAGTGCTCTGTCAGCATCTTTGCAACATCAGGACAATGTGAGGGAGCCTGCTGGCATGTTGGGTGGATGCCCTGAGGAAAATTTATGAGAAGAAAAGAATGAGAGTGGCATAGGTTGATGAGGCAAGGATAAATTATGATTTATGTCATTGTAGGAAATACTCCAATCAATGAGGTCATCAACCTATTGAATATCAATGGAAGAGAGCAGCTCAATCACTCCAAGATCACTAGAGAGCAGAGATATCACTCTCAGAAGAAATTATATGACACAGTAGAAAAAGCATGTTGACTCTTGTCTAGGTTGACATCACTTTTTCTGCAGGGTTATAGGTATGAGTTTTCCTGGTCATACATATGAATACCTTGTGTGCTCTTCTGTGCATGTCTACTGAGCAGGCATGTTCCCCATATGTGTACCCTCCATATATGTTCATTGGTCAAATGTTTGTTTTTGGTTTTCTGTGTGTGCCTTCTCCCACTGGTGGAATAATAGCATGTAAAATAGTATATCTGATGGGAGATCATTTTTTTTCCATTTAATATGGTATATTTGTTAATCAAATATATCCATTCTGGTTTGCTTAGCAAAAGCAAACTTATTGGTGGGGGTGGGGTGGGATTGTGAGTTATGGTTCTGAGTAGATGTGAACTTGCAAAGTTCTTCAAATCTACTGTAATATTCTGGTGGGTGTGGGTCTACACCAAGAGAAGTGGTCTGGGTGCTTTACTTTATTTGTTGCATTTTTCTGTTTTGAGTTCAATGACATTAATCATTGCAAGAGAAAAATCATGAAAAGAGGCTCATGTATTGAGCTGCAAATTCATTCTGTTTAAATTATTTCCATTTTTTCTTTAGATCTCAGCTCAGCTCTGGTCATCTTACTCTTGGTAAATGATATTGTCCTCTACTTTACTGTGAAAATCTAGTCCATCCATCATTATGTTCTTCAACTTCCATCCTCATCACTTCAGAATTGCTCCCTGTCTTCATCTATTCTCTCTTGCTTTTCTTCATTGTAAGCTAAAGAGTGCTCCTTCCTCTTTTCCAAGGCTAACCCTTCTGTTTGAGCCTTCCGTATTATCTTCTCCTGCCTGTCTAGGCTATGGTCTAGAAACCCAAAAGCTATTCTCCGATACCGTTTTGCTACCCAGATATTTATAAGCTGCTTAAACAAAGTATTGACTACAAAAAAAAGGAAATGGATAAATGTAAAGTGTAAACCAGTTTAATTGCTGTAAAATAGAAACACTGATGGCATATATAATGAAAATACGAGAAGGGAAAAGGCAGCTTTCTCCTATATCTTTTTCTAAGTCATATTCTCATAGTCACACACTTGACTGATAGATGAAGAAATTATAATAAGGTTCCAATTTTGTGTCTTGCTTCTTGATTAAACCCCCCAAAATTTGTTAGGCAAAATTCACATTCTAGACTTTCCCTAAAGAAAGAGCCTTGCATGTGTCTTGTATGTATATTTTAAGATCATACAAGATGTAATGGCAGATGCAACCACAGAGATAACTTTATTCTGTGATCCACTGAGTATTAGCATTATGTAGGATATTAAACAAGGAGACATATGCTCACCAAAAGTCTTTGCCAGTGCCATGTTGGTGGTCTTATGCAAATTCTAAATGGAAGAGGGAATCCTTATTGATGAAGACGTTCTATGTCACTCCTGTTTGTGGATAACAGTATGCTGACTATAACTTACATGACCTTTTCAATGAGACTCAAAATCACTCAAAAAAGCCTCATATAAGTAAAAAAATAACAAATATGAAGTGATGCAGAATGAATAAAACACAACAGAATGGCAAAGTATAAACATATACATTATGACAACTTACAAATAGCAACTATAATATTAAAAATACACAGAAAATAAAGGGATCATAAGGGTACACAGAAAGTATTATAAGATTCCTCCTGCAGGATGCACTACTAAATTATGTCATAAAGGCAGTCTTTGGAGCTCCTCTCCCAAGTGTCACTTTGACTGGGCGGTGGGGTTCACAGAAGACAGTTGGCTACTTATCTCCTCAAGTATTCTATAGGATTCTTAGGGACTGGTGGGTGATTTTCTAGTACAAAAGCCTATGATTTTCCATCAGCATGCTTCCACTAGTGATTTATAACTATTGATTAGCCAATCCAGACTTAACAAAAAACAAAACATTCCCCTCAAAAGTCTCTGACACAGTTATTGATATACTGAGTGCAGTGGAAAGATGGTTCAAATTTAGAGAATTCATGAGATGAAGGGTCCCCGTTCAAATATTCCTGGAGTCCTTTGACAAATATTTTGTCCCTGTCACTTACTACTTTGTATTAGACCCTTCTGTCTACATTTTCTGTATCAGAAGAATGCAAGCTTCTTGTTAATTTTTTTACTTTGTAGTCTCAATACATAACAGACTACTTGGCACATAATAGACACATAATATATGTTTGAAAATGTAATTGTGTTGAACAGAAACATTTGGGGGCAATATTTTTTTAAAGGTATACTTTTTTATAAAGAGTATTTTTTTTATTGCTAGCTATGAAATTTAGAATTTTTTAAAGACCAAGTGAGAATGGCATAGGATGCTACATGTGCAGTTGATTCATACTATTAGTTGGAGTCAGGATTGTGAGTACAAATCCTGCCTGTGGCAACTCTGGCAACACAGTATTTCTCTAGGCCTTATTTTCATTTGTAAAATTTGATAGCAACATGCAAAGTAACTACTTCATAGTACTGTGAGGTACCTGGGTGGTACAGTGAATAGAGTACTAGGTCGAGAGTCTGGAAGACCTGAGATCAAATCTAGCCTTAGACTCTTATTAGCTATGTGACCTTGGGCAAGTCACTTAATTTGTTTGCCTAAGTTTTCTCAACTATAAAAGGGAATAATAATAACATATACCTTTCAGTGTTGTGGAGATGGAGACAAATGTATAAAGTTCTTAGCACACTTGTACTATATAGTATATATAAATGCTTGTTAGTTATTACTATTATTATCATTATTCTGCTGGAGGATCAAATCAGATAGTATATGCAGAATGCTTTGTCAACCTTAAGGTACTACATAAAGTCAGCCTTTATCATTATTGCTGTTTTTTAACATTAATGTAAGGAAAAATAAAGTGGATATAGAATACAATATTGCTCAGACTACAGTTCATCAACATCTGACTCAGTCCACCAATACATATATTTCAAAGGGGCAGAGTGTATGGACAATGAGCTGTACTCAGACCTGAATAGAAGGAGGGGACTGGGCTGAAATACATTTGGAAAATATTTCAGCACATTCAATGATTCCAAGCTCTTCACTGCCTCAGATGTCTACCTTATTAACCTTGATGATGGTACATGACTGTGAACCATCAAAGGAATGAAATTACAGGTGACTCAGAGAGATTACTATGGGTTTAAGCAGATTGCAGATGTCAACAATGTACCACATATGAAAAGTGGGCTGAATGACACCATCATTGACATGAATGAATGGAAAAAAGATGCGAGTCACTTAGTTAGAATGAAGGATAATAAATGGATAGTATTATCCATGAAATAATAAAAGAATCATGGTGGTCTTTAGGATTTTGAATGAATTATCCTTATCTGATTTACAAAGATAAGAGTTATAAAGGATTGAAGAGACATGGGTGAGCTGTGATTGGCATCTCTGGAGAGACTACCCTCAAAGATGAGAACATAAGATCTTTGAAGCACAAGTATTTTGAAAACCAAGAGGTCAAAGTCATAATTATGGAAATAATTCACCTTCACATAGACTCTGCATTTACTTTTGCCCTTAGGAAAGCTCAATAAGTGAAAAATTTTAAAACCTGATGAATTAAAAACCCTTACCAAAAGACTGAGTACTTAAATAACCATCTCTCCTAGTGTATGTAATTTTGTCTTTGGTTAGCAAAATTCTAATTTACACACAACTTTTTTATAATCACATTTTATGTATAAAGAAAGGCACACCTATATGCATGAACAAGCACACTGATCAAAGGAACATCTCTTAATGAGCACTACTAACCTAATCTTTCATCTGAATGTACTTTTGATCATTCAACTTGTCACCCTAATTTATTAGGGAAGCACAGGAAAGTTAGTCTCTTGTGCGACAGTTCTCAAAGAGGCAAAATCTCTTTTGATTTCACTTTGAAAATTAAAAAAAAAAAAACATTACCATGAGCTCTGTTTTACAACTGACATCATAAAATAGAAAACATAGGGGATCACGAAGTTCTTTAGTTGAGATCAAATCAGAAACCCCTTCCTAAAATGTTGAGGAAAGGTTTGAGTCAGCAATTAATAAATGGCAAAGTCCTTGGTCCTCAAAAAACTACCAATTGTTTGCCAGTTGCTTCTTAAAGATGGACTCGGTAAACATTTAAAATGAAGGTAATAGTGCCTAAAGTTTTATCCAACTGATTTCAACAAATTGAAAAAATAGTCAGCAAACATTTTTATTGTGTCTACTAAATGAGGAAAACACAAAGTTAAACATAACAGAGAACCTCCTTTTGATTGGGTTGAGACTCCAGGAACCTCCCTGAACTCCCCTTGAATCTTCCCACTTAATCTGGCCTTTCATATTCAGATCTGTTACCCTTAACCTATCCTGGCCATCCATTGACTGTTACCTCTTCATTGTCCTACCTGCTTCCCACCCAAGCCTTGCATTTCTGATACCTCCCAATTGCCTCCAGCTGTTTCCCACCCTTGATTACATCACTAACTACCCCAGTCTCATTAAGATCCTCCTTACACCCTCCTCCCAGACTACTAGAACACCTCTAGATCTTTCCCATCTGGATCTAGTGGAAAGATTGATATCAGGAAGACTGGAGATGGCCCAGGAGTTAAGCCTTCTCTACATAAGTTCCATCTTGCCTCCATGAAGTTGCTCAGATTCAATCCAGCTTGGATTCTGTCTAGCTGAGATTCTATCTGGTTGGTTTGTTAATACAAGCATTACAAATGCTTAGGCTCCTTAAGAGTCAATCCAGAATGGTGAATTTTTAATAAACTTTATTTTTCTTTCGCTTTAAGAATGCTTGGTCAAATTCATTTGAGTAGGACATGGCATGTTGGTATTTTGGGGTTCTCAGCACCCCAAACCTCAATACTTCCAATTATCTTGTGATCAAAGAAATTCCCTTCAAGAAAGTTTTTTTTGGAGGTGGGTAAGGGTAGGGACAGTTGGGTGGCACTGTGGAGAGAGTGACAGACTTGGAGTCAAGAAGACTCATCTTCTGAGTTCAAAACCAGCCTCAGATACTTACTAGCTGTGTGACCCTGGGCAAGTCACTTAACCTTATTTGCCTCAGTTTCCTCATCAGCTGGAGAGGAAATGACAAACTATTCCAATATTTTTGCCAAGAAAACCCCAAATCAGGGTCACCGAGAGTTGGACATGACTGAACAACAAAAAAAGCTTTTTTGTGTGTGCATATATGTGAATTAAGTTATGTTCAGCATAAGGCCTCTGAGAAAAAAAAAATATATTTCTCATTAGAATTGTAGGAGTAGAACTAGAGAAGATCTGAGAAGATACAAAGTCCAACTCTCTCATTTTACAGATGAGGAAACTAAAATCAGTAGAGGTTATTGTTGTTCGTTCTTCATTCTAGAAGAGGACCATGACATGAGGAAGATGGTAATTGCAAGTGAATTGGATTAAAGTCAGGAAGTTCTGTGCAAAGTCACCAGCCTCATTCTTTCCTCTGGAGCCATCTGGGTCCAGTGGAAAGACTGAGATCGGGAAGATTGGAGATGGCCCAGGAGACAGTGGGGGACTCCTTGGCCTTTTTAAGTTAAGGTCTTTAACAGGTCTCAATTTGACTGAGGCAACACTCATGCAGTCGTCCTCTGCCCAAAGTGGCACAGAAAGTAGGTAGATGGATAGATAGATAAAGCATTTATTAAACCCTTGCTACTTGTTAATCACCACACTAAAAACTGCATATGCAAGTGTATGTAAACAAGGTACTCTCTATAGTCAAGGAATTTGCATTTTAATAGGGAAGACACTATTGATAAATGGTCAAAGGATAGGAACAGGCAGTTCTCAGAGGAAGAAATTAAAGCTTTTTATAGTTATATAAAAAATGCTCTAAATGACTATTGATTAGAGAGATGCAAATTAAAACAACTCTGAGACACCACATCACACCTATCAGACTGGTCAACGTGACAAAACAAGAAGAAGAAAAATACTGGAGAAGATGTGGGAGAGCTGAAACACTTATTCATTGTTGGTAGAGCTGTGAGTTGATCCAGCCAGTTCTGGAGAGCGATTTGGAACTATGCCTAAAGAGCTATAAAAATGTGCATACCTTTTGACCCAGCAATATCACTTCTAGGGCTGTATCCCAAAAAGATCATAAAAATGGGAAAGGGTCCCACATGTACAAAAATATTTATAGCATCTCTTTTTCTGGTAAGCAAGAAATGGAAATTGAGGGGATGCCCATCAACTGGGGAATGGATGAACAAGTTGTGATATAAGAATGTAATAGAATACCATTGTGTTATAAGAAATGATGACAGGTAGACTTCAGAAAAATCTGAAAAGACTTATATGAGCTGATGCTGAGTGAAATGACCAGAACCAAGAGAACACTATACATAGTAACAGCCACAATGTTCAAGGAGTGTTTCTGATAGACTTAGGCCTTCATAGCAATGCAAGAACCTAAAACATTTCCAAAAGTTTTTGATGCAAAATGCCATCCACATCCAGACAAAGCGCAATAGAGTCAAAATGCAGAATGAAGCAGAGTGTTTTCTTTTTTGTTATGTTTTGTTTTGTTTTTTTCTCATGGTTTCTCCCATTCATTTTAATTCTTCTATGCAACATGACTAATGTGAAAATGTTTTTTAGTAAAAATGTATATGTAGAACTCATGTATGCTGTCTTGGGGCGAGAGTGTGGAGGGAGGGACAGAAAATTTAAAATTTATGAAAGTAATTGTTGAAAGCTGAAAATAAATTAATTAAAAATTATAGGGAAGACAAAAAATAAAGGGGAAATTGAAAGTGGGGAGAAGAAATGAGGGGAAAGGAAAGGAAAGATGAGTAGAGAGGGAGTGTGTGGAAGCAAGGCTGCTGGTGACTAATTGGAGCAGTTTGGAGCTGAGCAAGAAGTGAAGTGAGCATGGTGGGGACCTCTCATGAAATGGCAGTCAAGTCAAGGACTTACCAACCAGGAAAGAAAGCCCTAGGGCAGAGGCATCTTGAAGAATCAAGACTGCTGTTACCATCTGGGAGCAGTCTCTAAAGTAAGTGAAGTTGGAAGGGAAAAAAGTGATTGAACTAAGGTTTGAACCCAGATTCTCTAACTCTAAATCTTGCATCCTTCCCACTGCTACACTGCTTCCTTCCTTTCCCTCATAGAGGTCTTCTCAATGATAAGCCATATCAGGTTATTTCAAAAATATACATTGAGTAATTGTATTCAGTAATTGTAGTGACTGAGTAATTTTAATGATCCATCTTGGTCCCAGAAAAGAGGTGACAATGTATCTTTTTCTTCTTGACAGACAGTGGGAGACTGGGTGAAAAATGTTGCATATGTTGCCAGATGAGGTCATTATGTTAGGTCTGTTTAAATGATATTGTTTCCAGGGAGGGCTTGCTGAGGGAAGAAGTGTATCTAAAAACAACCAAAGTAAAAACAAAAAGCATCAACAAATTTATTATTTTTTAACAAAGCCTAAGATTTCTAGAACAATTCATGGTATAACATTTGAACAGAAAAACAAATAACGGAGGAAAGTACTAGAAATATTATCTACAATGAAATGAAACAAAGGCATTATGTAGCTGAATTACAGAATTACATTCATTGACATACGTGCAAAACTCACAAAAATAGACTGCTGAAGGGCATTGCCCACTCTGACTAGACTGAATGAAAAGGCAAAGGAGGGACTTGTGTGAGACAAGATAGAATGAAAGGGATATTTCAGGTGAGAATGTATATGTATAACCATTTCTGAGACAGAGCACAAATCAAGTTATAGTGTGGGATCACAAGTGGCATTCTGAACCCTTCAAAAAAACTTCCATGCGTAGAGAAATCTGGAAAAACTGATATTAAGATATGCCATCAAGGGCTTATAATATAGATGATAAGAAAAGGTGAGAAAAAAAACTTTCATGTCGCATCATATTTGAAAAGGGCGGAGGAACTCTTTTATCTTCTCTGAAAGTTCATAAAAAATATTTAATTCATGAGAATGACAGTAAATTGTCCACTTTAGAGGAAAAAAACCCTTGCATTATCCAATCTGCAATACTGGCTCTTTTTCTGAAGTTGATTGGCAAATCTGTTTCCTTGCCTCATCACTCAAATTCATTCATTTTTTCCTATATATGAAAATCATCTCCCCATTCGTAGAATCACAGATTTCCGAACTGAAAGTGACCCCTTAGAAGTCATCTAGGCAAACTTCCATATTTTACAAATGAGGATATCTGAGGCCAGAGAGGTTGAGTAATTTGTTAAAAGTGGTAAGTGATAGAGAACTGAGATCCATCTTATGATGCTAAAGTCAATCCTTTTTAAAATATCTTTTTCTTTTCTTTTTTTAAAACTATGCCATTCTTTCTTTCAAAACTGTACCACTCTGTCTATCATTCAGATCGTAAGACTCTTTCACTGCAGTTCAGCATACTCATTCTAGGAAAATTCCTCCAGAAAAAATCTCCCCAATTGACCAATTAATTTTTCAATCCAAACAATCTCTGGTTTATCCCTCTCTGGGCAAAACATCTATTTATTGATGTTTATTTTATGTTGCTTTATCTTTTCTCTTGTATGAGACTATAAACTGTAGATGTCCTTATTAGACTAGCTCAGAGGCTCATAATCCTTCCATGGATAAACTTTAGGAGATCCATAAGCTTGGATAAGGAAAAAAAAATACATTTTTATTTTCACTAACATCTAAATGGAATATGGTATTTCCTTCAATTACTTAAACATACTTTTCTGAGAAGAAGGTCCTCTGAGAAGAGGTGCATAGATTTTTACCAGATTGTCAAAGGATCCATCTCTCTCTCTCTCTCTCTCTCTCTCTCTCTCTCTCTCTCTCTGTCTGTCTCTGTCTGTCTCTCTGTTTCTCTGTCTCTGTCTCTCTCTGTCTCTCTGTCTGTCTCTCTCTCTCTGTCTCTCTCTGTCTCTCTGTCTCTGTCTCTGTCTGTCTCTGTCTGTCTCTGTCTCTCTGTCTCTCTGTCTCTCTCTGTCTCTCTCTGTCTCTGTCTCTCTCTCTCTCTCTCTCTCTCTCTCTCTCTCTCTCTCTCTCTCTCTCTCTCTCTCTCTCACACATACACACACACACACATACACACACACAAATTATTAAGAATTCTTGGACCCTTGGATTTTAGATTTCCTTGCCTGAGTATACTGAAGGGAAAAGAAAACAGTTCTTGAATAATTTCTTCCTCTTCTTCAAAAAACCTTATCTCCTAAAGAGGAAGGAATCACTTAGCTAAGTCTGTTTTGCATCTAGCTCCGAATGTTGTGATAACAAGGTCTAAGTTGGAAAGGGGTTTGTGCTGTAAGAAAAAACTAATGTTATTCAGTGGACTCCAAAGTGTATTGTGGATAATTCTGAAGTCTAAAAGTAATTAACATGAAACAGCAAACAATGAAAACAGCATTATCATCAGGAAACAGCACACACAGAAAAATAGTTGAGAGCCTAGAGTAAAGTTGTTGCCAGGAGAAACCCTCTGTATTTATCTCCAAGATACAGCTGGTAAGGAATGCTATGGTTATGACCTGAATCTACTTTTGTTCTAAGGGATAAACTTTTCTTCTCCTATTTCTAGAAGGGAAATCCTTTATCATTTTTTTTTGTCACTTACTAGACACTACTGGGATAAGTGTTCTAGTTTATATTCTTCTATCTTATTCTATCAAGGCTGCCAAGTAAGACATTGTCTTCATCTTCCCCCACTTACATGGAGAAAGATTTGAAGCAAATAACTCTCCTGAAGGAGCCTTCTAAAGCCCTGAAGATTTGATTCTGATGTCTAATCTAAACAGCTGAAAAAAGACTGTTACAAAGTCTCAGAACTGATCCTATTTTGTTCAGTTTTTGCCTTTGTTTTGATAGGCACTAATAAATAAACACAGTTTGCAAATAGAAGGGAGGAAAGAGAAAGTTTAGGTCATATATCCAGACCAATGATTCTCAAACTTTTTATCTTGGGACCCCTTTGTACTCCTAAGAATTATTGAGAAAATAAAAGAAAGAAAAAAAATATTGAGGATCCCAAAGAGTTTTTGCATATATGAGTGATAACTATCAATATTTAACATACTGGAAATTAAAGCATAAATTTAAGACATATATTAATTCACTTAAAGTAACAGTAATAAACTCATTATGTATTCATATAAATAATATTTTATGTGAAAAATTACTGAGAAAAGTACCATTGTTTTGTATATTTTTGTAATCTCTTTAATGCCCAGAACAACGGAAGATGAATTTTGATATCTATTTTTATATTCAATCTGTTGTGATATTTTATTTTACTTGAAGTAGATAAAGAAAATCTAGTCTCACACAGGTAGATGGAAAAGGGAAGAGGTTTATAACATGCAAATAATGTCTTAGTGTTATTATGAAAATAGTTTTCACCTCATGGACCCTCTGAAAAGGGTCTTGGGGATCCCCAGGGGGTCATGAGTTGCACTTTGAGAATCTCTTGATCTAGAAACTGAAAGAAAGCTCAAAGATCAAGTCAAATGTTTCATTTTGCAGATAAAGGAACTGAGGCCCAGGGAGGTTACACAAATTCTAAAAGTAGTAAGCTTCAGAGGTATGATTTGAACCCAGTCATCTGACTCCAGAATTAGTATTCCATCTGTAGTACCAGTTTTGGCATCTATAGTTATACTACTCACCAACTTTAGTTAAACAATTTTTTTTTTGTTTACTTTTGTTAGCCTAGAATTACAATAGAAAACTCATGCATGTTGTTGGAGTGTGCATTAGCAAAAAAAGCTAAAAGATTGAAAATGTTTTGTTTGGACTTGAATAAATATTGGAGGCGTTGCTTTATTTGAAGACACCTGGGCCCCACCAGGAAGTCCTTCTTCATTCTGTCCAAGCTACCCAAGTTTCTTTTATTTCTATGTGCCCTATAACTATTTTGGGGACTTTAAGTAATACAAAATTCCATATGATCCTCATTAGTACCATCAATTTCATTACATTTCTTAAAAAAGAACTTATAAGTACCTAAAGATCATTATTAATATAAGCTATTCATTTGTTTTTGTTTTTGTTATTGTTTTGTTTGAGACATTTATATATACATACATATATGTGTGTGTATATATGTATATATATACATATATATGTATGTATGTATATATGAAACTAGGTCTCTCTGTCTCATCCAGTCTGGAAGTGCCCACTTCATGGGTCAATTTGACTATTGCTTAGCATGGAAAGAAGCTTGGCCTGCTCCATTTCTAACCTGGTTCAGTTCACTTCTCATTAGGCAATCTGGAAATCTCCAGGAGGTATAGCCATGTCTTGTATACAGCTTTTTTGTTGTTGTTGTGTCCTTAGTTTTCAAAGAGGAACAATGATATCATGGGGTGATATCTTGACTCATGGTTAAATTGGATTTAAGCAAGACAGAGTTGCACAGCATCATCAGTCTCATACTCTCTTCCATTGAAGTCCAGTGGCAAGATAAAAGTCATGACAAATGACAATGGCTTCAGATACAGTGGGTGATTTTGGCCACTTAAGTGTCTAATTAAGCTCTAAGCACTCCATAGCACCTGCTTCATCCACCTTCATGGCCACTGGAACAAATTGTTCTCATCTATTCCTGCTACCAGGGGAAGTCTTCACATGCTTGGGGTAGACATCTCCCTAATTCATCAACAGGTTTGAGCCCTTTCAGTTATTTTCAACGTGGCTTAGCCCATCTGACATGATGGTTTTCCCAGGGTTTGACTGCTGCACATGCTACAGTTTCTTGGAGCCAGGTGAAAGTTCTGTGCTAGGCAAACATCACAATTGGATGAGCAGCCCTGAAAAGAGTTAGCAAGCCCTCATGCTAGAGGTGCTAGCCCTGCTTGGACATTCCACACACCCCAGCTTGTATATAAACAGTTATTTGTATACTATCTCTCTCCTCTATTAGATTGTGGACTTCTCAAGGGCAAGGACCATCTTTTATCTTTCTTCATATCTCCAGCACTTTGCAAAAATGTGTGATATTAGTGGGCATTTAATCAATGCTTATTCACTGAATTGACTAACACTGAGTTGGAGCCCCCTCGCTGATTACAGTGGGCACTGAGTGAAGGTGGGGAGGAAATATGATTATTTGCTTGGCAAAACACATCAGTTTTTAAAAATCACCCACAAGCTAATACTAAAAGCTTACTCTGTAGGAAACTGTGCTCATGAGACCAAGGTAGAAGTACAAGACAGACCCTGCCCTCAAAAAGCTTATTGAAAGGGGGAAGGGCAGGTTGCATCCACCATATGTCACTCTCACCACTCATCCCTAGAACCTTGATTTTGCACTGCACTTTCCAAATGGCCTGAGTCTCTAGACAGGGTAGCACAATAGGGAAGTGAACCCCAGTGGGAATAAGTTCCTAGGATAGGCACGTAGTAGCCCCAAGAGCCCAAGAAGCTGCAGCTATTGAGACTTAGGGAGCAAAACCCTGATCACTGAATCCAAGTTTCAGTCCTGACTGGGGCCAAAGTTAATTGACTGAGATATAACTATGGGCTTCAAGTTCTACTGGTATACCTCCTTGGAATGGGAATAACTTAGTCAGCTGATAAAAACAAAAACAAAATAAAGAAACAAAAACCTAGGTTATCAGAATGAAGTCTACAAAATGAAGAAACTTTGAAGAGGAAGGAATAGGGTCTTGAAATCTAGCATAGCTCTGACTAGGCCTTTAAAATTGGTACCTAGGGGGTGGAGCCAAGATGGCGGAGTAGAAACACACACATATACTAGCTCTGAACCCACAGCCCACAAAATATCTGTAAAAAAGAATTGCCAATAAATTCTGGAGCAGCAGAAGCCACAGAACAGCAGAGAGGAAGAGATTTCTGTTCCAGAGAACCTGAAAACCTCTCGCAAAAGGTTCTTTGTGCTGTGGATGTGGAGCAGAGCCCAGCCCTGCATTGGCCGCCTGGCACCGAGAGGAGCAGATCCAAGTGGGGAGCAGATACAAGCAGGCTTCGGGGACAGAATTCCCAGCAGCAGCGTGGGTCCCTCCACCCACAGGTGACAAGGGTCAGTGAGAGGGTCTCTTTGGTGGGTTGAGAGGGGAGTGGGGTGCCCCCATAACTCAGGCCCCCTCAGGAGGCGGCAGTGGAGGTGGGAGCAGACCAGGGCTCCCCAAGCAGGCAGGAGCCTGGATCCATTGTTGAAGGTCTCTGCATAAACCCCCTGAGGGAACTGAGCCTGTGAGGCGGCCCTGCCCCCACCTGAGCATCTGAACTTAATCTCACACTGAATAGCGGCCCCACCCCCGCCCAAAGTCCTGAGGCTGGGAAGCAGCATTTGAATCTCAGACCCCAAGCACTGGCTGGGCGGATCTGGAGGCCAAGTGGGTGTGAAGAGGATATTCAGAAGTCAAGTCATTGGCTGGGAAAATGCCCAGAAAAGGGAAAAAAACTAAGACTATAGAAGGCTACTTTCTTGGTGAACAGGCATTTCCTCCCTTCCTTTCTGATGAGGAAGAACAATGCTCACTATCAGGGAAAGACACAGAAGTCATGGCGTCTGTATCCCAGCCCACTCAATGGGTTCAGACCATGGCAGAGCTCAAAAAGAGCTCAAAAAATTTTGAAAATCATGTTAGAGAGGTGGAGGAAAAACTGGGAAGAGCAATGAGAGACATGCAAGCAAAGTACAGCAGGTCAGCACCCTGCTAAAGGAGACCCAAAAAAATGCTGAAAAAAATAACACCCTGAAAAATAGGCTAACTCAATTGGCAAAAGAGGTTCAAAAAGCCAATGAGGAGAAGAATTCTTTAAAAAGCAGAATTAGCCAAATGGAAAAGGAGATTCAAAAGCTCACTGAAGAAAATAGTTCTTTCAAAATTAGAATGGAACAGATGGAGGCTAATGACTTTATGAGAAACCAAGAAATCACAAAACAAAACCAAAAGAATGAAAAAATGGAAGATAATGTGAAATATCTCATTGAAAAAACAACTAACCTGGAGAATAGATCCAGGAGAGACAATTTAAAAATTATGGGCCTACCTGAAAGCCATGATCAAAAAAAGAGTCTAGACATCATCTTTCATGAAATTATCAAGGAAAACTGCCCTGAGATTCTAGAACCAGAGGGCAAAATAAGTATTCAGGGAATCCACAAATCACTGCCTGAAAGACATCCAAAAAGAGAAACTCCTAGGAACATTGTGGCCAAATTCCAGAGTTCCCAGATCAAGGAGAAAATATTGCAAGCAGCTAGAAAGAAACGATTCAAGTATTGTGGAAACACAATCAGGATAACACAAGATCTAGCAGCTTCCACATTAAGGGAGCGAAAGGGCGTGGAATAGGATATTCCAGAAGTCAAAGGAACTAGGACTAAAACCAAGAATCACCTACCCAGCAAAACTGAATATAATACTTCAGGGGAAAAATTGGTCTTTCAGTGAAATAGAGGACTTTCAAGCATTCTTGATGAAGAGACCACAGCTGAAAAGAAAATGTGACTTTCAAACACAAGAATGAAGAGAAGCATGAAAAAGTAAATAGCAAAGAGAAGTCATAAGGGACTTTACAAAAGTTGAACTGTTTACATTCTTACATGGAAAGACAATATTTGTAACTCTTGAAACTATTCAGCATCTGGGTACAGGGTGGGATAACACACACACACATGCACACACACATGCACACACACATAGAGACAGAGTACACAGAGTGAACTGAAGAGGAGGGGATCATATCTTAAAAAAAAAATGAAATCAAGCAGTGAGAGAGAAATATATTGGGAGGAGAAAGGGAGAAATGGAATGGGGCAAATTATCTCTCATAAAATAGGCAAGCAAAAGACTTTTCAGTGAAGGGAAAAAGAGGGGAGGTGAGAGAAAAACATGAAGTTTACTCTCATCACATTCCACTAAAGGAAGGAACAAAATGCACACTCATTTTGGTATGAAAACCTATCTTACAATGCAGGAAAGTGGGGGATAAGGGGATAAACAGGGTGGGGGGGACGATGGAAGGGAGAGCATGTGGAGGACAGAGCAATTTGAGGTCGACACTCATGGGGAGGGACAGGATCAAAAGAGAGAACAGAGGTAACGGGGGACAGGATAGGATGGAGGGAAATACAATTAGTTCTTACACAACACTATTACTATGGAAGTCATTTGCAAAACTACACGGATTTGGCCTATATTGAATTGCTTACCTTCCAAAGGGAGGGGGTAGAGAGGGAGGGAGGAAAAGAAGTTGGAACTCAAAGTTTTAGGAGCAACTGTCGAGTACTGTTCTTGCCACTAGGAAATAAGAAATACAGGTAAAGGGGTATCAAAGTTATTTGGCCCTACAAGACAGAGGAGAGGATGGAGACAAGGGCAGAGAGGGATGATAGAAGGGAGAGCAGATTGGTGATGGGGGCAATTGGAATGCTTAGTATTTTGGGGTTGGGGAGGGGACAAGGGGGGAGAAAATTTGGAACCCAAAATTCTGTGAAAATGAATGTTAAAAGTTAAATAAATAAATAAATTAAAAAAATTGGTACCTATAAAATCTCAAACTGATTAAATCTGCAGAGTACTTTTAAAAATACATGAAGTTTTGTAATAAGGGGAAAAGAAGTATGGCTAGGAATCTCTTTCATGTAGAGAGAGTCTTATGACTCCATAATAAGACTTCTAAACTGAGCAATCTGCTTCTTTCCTTTTCAAGAAGGGCTATCTTTGCATGATAGTCCAAATCTACTAAGATAAAAGGTATAAAATACAAAATACTATTGAGTCAGAACAATAGTTTGTTTGGTTTTTTTTGAGGCAATCAGAGTAAAATGACTTGCTGTAATGTAAAGTAGGTCTTCCCTGCCCATTAATAGATCTCAAGTACCTTTTGTTAATTTCTAGTGCACTGATTCTCAAGGGTTTGATACCCTCTGGCTCTGAAAAGTGTATAAATACTCTGAGGTGAGGTTTTACTTTGGGGTTTACTGATTGGAAGTATTTGTTTGGCCACATAAGACTCTGAGAAGCCACTAAGAAGCTCCTCTGGCTTTGAAAACCCAGATGTTAATGCTTCTTTTTATGGTAACTATGTATGTATGGTTAGACAATTGGATCTGTCTGATCTGTGATGTGTGATTGCTTATGGTCAGACAGTTAGAAACCCTGTCTGTTGATTATTATTTTTTGTATTTTTTCTGAAGTTCAGGGTGCTGACTTTTCCCCTGAACTAAGTGAATGATATATGTACTTAATTAAAGTGATTATTAACCCCTCAAAAGTTGTTTTCCTTTTAAAAAAGCAGATCTAAGAACCTATACAGCAGGTTCTCTTGTGTATGTCAGGATCCTTGCTGATTCACTTGCCCAGGGACATATAATTAATAAGTGTCTGAGGCTGTATTTGAACTCAGGTTCTCCTAATTCCAGGACTGGTACTCTATCTGCTGTGCCATGTGGATGCCCCCAATAATTTTAATAATGTAACAGAAATGAATACTCTTGTAAGAGAGGACTGCTTGAATTAGGTGGCTTTGGACTTCGACATCATGAGAATTGAAAGTACCGACTAGTAGTCAAGATCTTGCTTCTCGTTTTGACTCAACTAACTGTGTGAACACTTGACCCCTTTGGGTCTTGATTTTTAATCTGTACAATGATACTAAGCCATTATTTACTTCTCAGGAGTCCCATGAAGATCAACTAATGTATGTGCAAAAGCACTTTGTAAGTTGTAATACTATTGATATTAATGAATTATACATTTTAAATATACCCTCTTAGAAGGCAACTGGGACTTTGCAACTTCCAATACAGTGTTCCTTCCACCGGTCTTCTTAGTTAGGGATCACTTTGGTGGTTGCAGAAAAGAAATGAATACTGTCTTTATTACCTCAGTATCAAAGTGAAAAAAAAAAAATCTCATGATTCTTTTATTTGAACTCAAAAACTATATAGAGGTAGGTAATGAATGGGACAGGAAGGTGGTTGTAAGGGCGAGCAAAGTAGATTCATTTGCTGTTTTTGTTTTAACATAATCAAGTGCATCAGACTGAATCTTGCCTGTATCAACCTAGAGTCTTTTCTAGGAGTAAAATACAGAAGCAAGAGTTTCTTTGACTAGAAACAGTATATGTATTTGTATTGTTAATGTGATTAAAGATCTTTCCTACTCATTAATGGGCTTTCCCATTAAAGGGAATTTGATTAGGGAAGATTTGTAGGAAGGCCCACACCTTTTATTATTGAGGCACTGCTTCTCAAGGCTTGGGAAGGCCCCTGGCTCTAAATAATGTAAAAATATTCTGAGTTGAGGTTTTACTTTGGGGCTTATTTTTTGGAAAAACTTGGTGTGCCAGATGAGACTCTGAGAAGCTGCTAAGGAGCCCCTCAGCTTTGAAAACCCAGATATTAGTGCTTCCCTCTCTGACAACTGTGGTGAAACAGTTGGACCTGTCTGTTGATTTGTGATACATGTATTGCTTATGTCAGACATTTTGGAAGTGCTGTCTGTTGATTTCCTGAATCAAGTGAATGATATATGTGCTTGATTAAAGGAGATTGTTAACCCCTCAAAAATTACCTTCCCTTTTAGAAAAGCAGATCAAAGAACCTGTGACAGCAGGCTCCCCTGTGTATTTTGGAGTGCTTACTATTACAGAGGTACAGTGCACAGAGTGCTGTCTTTAGAGTCAGGAAGACCTGAGTTCAAATCCAGCCTCAAATACTTCCTAGTGTGTGACCCTGAATAAGTTACTTAATCTTATTTGCCCCAGTTTCCTCATCTGTAAAATGATCTGGAAAAGGAAATGGCAAACCACTCCTGAATCTCTGAGAAGAAAGCCCATATGGGGTCATGAAGAGTTGAGACTAAAAACAATTCAATTACAGCAAAAAGTAATGAATAGATTGTAATTATAATTTGTTTTGGTTTATCAGGAAACATTTATTTAGAATTTTTAGATTGTTCATTTTGACCATGTCTACTTCCACCATATAGCTACCACAATGGTATATCACTAAACATGCCTGACAGTCAAATCATCATCCTCAAAACAAGGTGACAGAAGGAAGAGGACAGGCAGGAAGAGTGACACAAAGAAACGAAGATTAAGAGGACAGGGTTGGGAGGAGGATTGTATTTTGGATGCCAGAATCTCCAGAGCCAAGTAGTCCCTGCTGGTGAAATCTAGGCATCATTTTAACAGCTACTTCCAAGGCTAGAAGCCAAAGGCTGAAATGATAAATAGCAGTTCTTATGAGGTCCCAGCCTGGCAATGGATTCATGATTAGTCCAAGACAAATTTAAATGGACAACCTGGCTATGTTAGTCTCTTAATTGTAGCAGGATTCTATTGAACTTATATTTATTAAAGTGAATATCATTTCTGATCTTGGTCTACCAAGGTTTGTCTGCTGTTTTTCAGTGAGCTTGTGAGTATTCAAGGACTGTAACTCAAATAACTAATTGATGGGATTTTATACAATCATGTACCTTTTGTTCACTAGCACATTCTGTGCACATGCATGTTAAAATATTACAAAAGATTTTTTACTAATTTGGATATATACAAATGCTTAAACACTAAAACAGAACCCCCCAGGAAAGTTCTCCCATTCTCTCAGTCATTACCTCTCAAATTAGTAGCTAAGAACTATTTTTTAAATATGAGTTTCAGCAAATATAATTGCATGAAGGGATTAATGTAGTGAGATTTCCAGCTTGGGTATTTAAAAGTTCATCATGTATGCTGTACTGACCTGGCATTCTACAACTACTTATCTCCTAATGATAAGATGAAGAGAAAGACATACTCTAATATCCAATAGTATCAAATGTATGGTGTTAATTAGTGACTGTATAATCTGAAAGATCAATGAGTATAGAAAGCTGCTGTGTGAGCCAATATCTCCACACTGAAACAGATGAGCTAGGAAGAGATGGGCTCAACTACTTGTTTGCCTTGTGTAACTTAAGTGTAAGTACCAGTTCTGTTTGGTTAATTCAGTGCATGAATAAAACATGAAAAATTCAACAAAGAGAGGAAGAAGAGTTAGTTCAAGAATTGATATCAGGACAGCTGAGCTTACCTGAATTTAAAACAGAAGCTGTTTTAGAAAAAATCACTTGAAAGTAGATCAAGGCATAATGGGGGTAGGAGAAGGGTTAGGGTGAAGTTGGCTGCTGATAATTTACCAAAGACTTAGTAAGATCCTACTTCTAAGCATTTCTTTCCAATACACTAAAAAATAAGCTTCTTTATCAGTAAATTTTCTGTGAGATTTTCTGCCTGATATCGGGAATGTGGACTATTCAGATAGACTAAAATTTTCTCTAGATCCAAAACCCATACATACACAGACACACACACAGACACACAAACGTATGTGTATATGTATTTTTTGTGTGTATATTTATGTATATGCATATATATACAACACACACATATAACATCAGTCCTATGACAAAACAATGGTACTTAAGTCTCCCTGTGCTCATGGCTTTGAGAACTTAGTTTTTCTCTTATCACACATGACTCTCCTTCCTGATTAAGTTGTCATTACCTCGTTCCCAGGTCAGTTATATTTACTAGAACAAAAATTAAACTAAACAATATTTACTGAGCTCCTACTATGTGCATGGGGGTGAATGAGGTTTTCAGGGAAGAATAATACCTCTGGTATGAGGGCTTCTGAGTCATTTTTCCAGGGCTACTTTTCATCGTTGGTGTCCAACATCTACCCAGCTCTCACCTGTGGCTCCCAGAAGCTGTAGTATGCACAGTGGCCATCTCAGTAAAAGTATCTCAGTAGACAGGCTAAACTAACTTGAGGATAACCAAAAGGCCATGAGAATTAAAAGAACTGACTAGAAGTCCAAAAATCTTGGTTCTAGTTCTGACTCAACCTACTAACTGTGTGAACACTTAACCCTCTGAGCCTATCTACCCCGAACATGTAAAGGCTTCCTTAGTGAAATAGGCACGTATGAACATTTGTTACAAAAGGCCATGAAAGTAGCAGAAAGAGGTACTGTGGAGTGCTCAGAGCTTAGTTAGACATCAAAGATGCCAAAGTTAACCATTGCATCCTGACCCATCATCAGTCATCTTGACTTTTACCCTATCACTGAACTTCAATAACTGGGAGAGAGAGTGAGGCTGCCAATTTTGCACAACTCTGCCTCACTTCAATCTAATTTATGTGCACATCAAAAGATGTCACCTGTACCATTTCACCATTTTACATTTTATTATTTACTGCTTCATTATTTTATTATTTTACTCTTCAAAGTACTGTGTGATGGACAAGTGACAAAGCATCAGGTATGGATACACTGGGAGCTATCATCACAACTCTGCACACAGGCAGCCTGGGTTATAGGATCATCTTCTCACTGGATTAAAGTAGCAGTGGGATTCAGCAGCCTCCTGGGTATCTGAGCAGCATTTTTTAAGGACCACATTGTTCACCTTCTGACATGAGGAAGGGGTTAGAAAAGATTCTCTAAAAAATGTCTGTTTCACCTAATCTAATCCTGGCCTGCTTACTACAATAGGTAGGGATCCTACCTGGAAGTCAAAACACACACAAAAAAATGTACACAAATTTTTGTTAAGATAGTTCCACTCACCATGAATGTGCTCATGCTTATGGACAAGATGAAATCTAGTAGACCTGAAAGACAAACAGCTCTTGTTGCTAGAGAACACAGCATATATCTCATTTAAATAGCAGCCCTGAGTGAAACAAGGCTAACAAACAGAGGCCAGTTACAAAAGTTGGATCTGGATACAGGTTTTTCTGGAGTGGTCACAGGGATGGAAAGCATTGTGAAGCTGGCATAGGTTTGGTAATTAAACTAATCTAGTCAACAAGCTTGGATGCCTCCCAAAAGGAGTGAATGACAGGCTCATTACAATGTGATTACTGCTTGCAGGAAAACACCATGCCACTATCATCAGTGCATATGCTCCCACCATGACAAACCCTGATGAGGTCAAAGAATAATTTTATGAAGATCTGGAGAGCCTCATCATCAATGTACTGAAAGAGGACAAGCTGCAATTCTAGATGACTTTAATGCCAGAGTAGGAACAGACATGGCAAGGAGTCGTTGGGAAGAATGGAGTCAGAAACACCAATAGTAACAGGTACTTACTACTGAAGACTTACTGACCTTTTCATCACCAACACTGTCTTCCATTTACCTAAATGCAAAAAAACTTCATGGATGCAAACACAGCAACCACTGACATTTAATAAACTATGGAGGTAAAAGTTAAGATGTGAGAATGACAGAGGTGATGTGTGCTACAAAATGCTGGATTGATCAGAGACTTATCCTCTCCAAGTTAAACATTTACAGACAACAAAAAGCAAGGCAAGACAAAGACTTAATGTCAACACATTAGAATGTTTCTTTATGTTTGTTGCTGACTTGGAGGGAAAACTGAGCCAACACATGGTTACCAACAGAGGAGCATCATAGATGTGGGCAGCTTTCACTGAATTTACTTATCTGGACCAGAAGACCTGCAAACATCAGGACTGGTTTGATGAAAATAATTGGGATATTCAGAAAATACTAAATGAAAAACAAGAACACAGTTCTAGCAGGATAGTTCATCTGTCTCTAAGAATGCTGTGTTCTACTTCAATAAATGCAAAGTGCAAGAGAAGCTTAGTGAAATGGAGGATTCTTGGCTCAGTAAGAAGGAAGATGAAATTTAGCTTTCCACTGGTAGTACAACTCAAAAAATTTCTATTATGCCTTAAAGGATATACAGCATATCTTAATTCTCAGTGTTCTAAACCTCATTGACTAATGATAAGCACATGATCCTGGAGTGAACACTTGCATAGTATTCTCAAGGCTATAATCAATGCTGAAGTCATTGACCATATATCTCGGGCTGAAGTCAATTCCTTTCTAGCCAAACTTCCAACTGAAGAAATTTTGAATGCCATTAGGCTCTTCTTGTGTGACAAAGTAGCTGGTGCTGATTCTTTTGGCTGAGATTTACAAGGCATGTTGTCCACTGCTCTTACAAAAGCTGACTGAAATCTGGATTATATGGAAAGAGGAGGTGAATCCCTAGGACTTCAAGGATGCCTCCATTGTCCATCTCTATAAGAAAAAGGAAATAGTTGTTCTGTAGCAATCAAAGGGGAATCCCTCTTTAAAAATTGCCAGCAAGATTCTTGCTAGAGACTGATCCTTTACCTAGAAGATGGTTCTGAAGCCCGTGTGGCTTCAGAAAGGTCTGAGGAATGGTAAATATGGTATTTGCTGCCCAATAACTCCAGGAGAAATGCCAGGAGCAGAACAGACCTCTTTACACAATAATCTGACCAAAGCCTTTGATACTATCAACCATAAGGGCTTATGGAAGATGACGGCAAAATTTGGTTGCCTAGAGAAGTTCATCAATATTATACACCAGATGGTATGTGTGCATGTGTTCTGAACAATGGACCTTGTTCTCTCACTTGCCCAGTCACCAATGGAATGAAGCAAGGCTATGTGCTTGATCCCATGCTTTTTAGGATAGTTTGTGGGTTTTTTTCAGCAAAAAAAAAAACAAACAAACAACCCCAAAAAACCTGTTGGATATCTACAATGAGGATAGAAATGGCATCACAGTAAGCTACTGCACTGATGGTAAATTATTAACCTTGGAAAGGCTACAAGCTAGGACTTAAAGAAGAAGGAAAGTTGTTGTGCAGCTTTTTCCTCACAGATGATTGTGATTGTACACTCAATGTAACCTCTGAGACTGAGATACAATAGAATGTGGATTGATTCTCTGCTACTTGTGCTAATTTTGGTCTGCCAATTAACAGTAAAAAACCAGAAGTTTTCCACCAGCTAGCACCACACCATCCATATGTGGAGCCATTGGTTACAGCAAATGGAGAGATTTTGACTACAGTGGATAAATTTACTAACATTAGCAGTGTACTTTCTAGGGATGTCCACATAGATGACAAAGTTGACACACACATTGATAGAGCTAGCTTAGTGTTTGGTAGGCTCTGAAGGAAAGAGTAGGAGACAAAAGCAATTAGGCTGCTTACCAAACTGAAGGTCTATAGAGCTACTGTGCTGACCTTATTTTTGTATGCTTGTGAAACTTGGACAGTATATCAATATGATACCAAGAAATTAAATTCCTTTTATTTGAATTGTCTTAGGACAATTTTGAATATCACCCAGCAAGGTAAGATACCAGATTCTGAGGTCCTTTCGAGACCTTAACTGCCAAGTATTCAAACTCTAATGCAAAGAGCACAACTTGGATGGGCTGGCCATGTTGTTTGAATGCCTAATGAACATTTCCCTAAAAATCTTTTTCATGGAGAATTCACACAAAGCAAATGGTCACATGGAGGTCAGAAGAAGTGATACAAGAACACTATAAAGGTCTCTCTGAAGAACTTTGATATTGATTATGAGACATGGGAGAGAATGGCACAGGACTATCCAGCATGGTATGCCTTTACCAAAGAAGGCATTGTGCTCTATGGGAAAAGCAGATCCAAGGAAATGTGAGATGTACAAATGGAGACATCTCCATTCCAAATGTTCATATGGTCTATTTCTACCCTATCTGTGGTAGAGCTTTTCAAGTTTTTGTTTGTTTGATCAGCCACAGCTAGACACATTACACATTGACCCTCACATAGTGACATCATTTTGGTTCTCTTCAACTATGAAGAACAACAACCACCTATGTGTACAGCATTGTGTTAAATTCTGAGTGAGATACAAAGTTTATATAAGGCATGATCTTTTCCATATTGGAGTTTGCCATCTACATGTAGTAGGAGATCATGACATAAGATCAGTAATTATGTAACATTAACATATAATCAATGACAACGAGAGATATAAAATTAAGTGTTTAACTGGGGGTGGAGCCAAGATGGCAGAATAAAAGCAAGGACTTGCCTGACCTCTCCCCCCAACCCATCCAAGTACCTGTAAAAATTGACTCTAAACAAATTCTAGAATTACAGAACCCACAGAATGACAGAGGGAAACAAATTGACATACTGGAAGGTCGACAGGAAGAGTATATTGAACCAGGCTGGGAGTAGAGTGCAGGCTGATATGGGCTGTGCTGGCACAGAGAGTACCAGAGCAGGCCTCAGGGGACTGAATCACTGGAAGCTGTGGCAGTTTCTAGACATCTCAACCCACAAATGTCAAAGACAGCATAAAACATCTGTGGGAAAATTATGAGGGACCTGGGTGAAAGAGGAACAGGGTCCAGCTAGGGTCTGGCCCCAACACCAAGGCAAGGGAGGTGGCAGCAATAGCCACAGTAAAAAAAAGCTGCTTTCAGAGCTTTTGGTCCAAAGATGGTGGGGGATTGAGCAGCTGATACAAAACCCCTAAAGATGGTCAGTACACCCTCCACCCCCACTGAAAGCAAAATCTATCTTGACAAATAGTTAAAAAGTGAGGAATTTGACCATTAGGATGAGCAAACAGTATAAAAAATACTCAGACTATAGAATCTTATTTCGGTGACAAATAAGAGCAAAATATGCAACCAGAAGAAGACAAAGTCAAAGCTCCTACATCAAAAGTGTCCAAGAAAAACATGAATTGGTTTCAGGCCATGGAAGAGCTCAGAAAATATTTTTATAATCAAGTAAGAGAAAAGGAGGATATATTGAGAAGAGAAATGAGAGTAATGCAAGAAAATCATGAAAAATGAGTCACCAGCTTGCTAAAGGAGACTGAAAAAATACTGAAGAAAATACCACTTTAAAAAATAGACTAACTCAAACGACAAAAGAAATCCAGAAAGCTAATGAGGAGAAGAATGTCTTAAAAAATAGAACTGGCCAAATGGAAAAGGAGGTCCAAAAACTCACTGAGGAAAATAATGCCTTAAAAATTAAATGGAGCAAATGAAAGTTAATGACTTTATGAGAAATCAAGAAATTGTAAAGCAGAACCAAACGATTGAAAAAATAGACAATGTGAATATCTCACTGGAAAAAACACTGACCTGGAAAATGGATCCAGAAGAGATAATTTAAAAATTATTGGACAGTCTGAAAGCCATGATCAAAAAAAGAGCGTAGACATCATCTTTCAAGAAATTACCAAGGAAAACTGACCTGGTATTCTAGAATCAGAGGGTAAAATAGAAATGGAAGAAATACAACTATCCCCAAAGGAAAACTCATAGGAATGTTGTAGCCAAATTCCAGAGTTCACAGGTAAAGGAGAAAATATTGCAAGAAGTCAGAATCAGGATAACAGAAGATCCTGTGTTATATTAAGGGACTGAAGTACTTGGTATATGATATTCCAGAGGTCAGAGGAGCTAGGATCAAAACCTAGAATCACCTATGCAGCAAAACTGAGTATAATATTTCAGGGGAAAAATGGACATGCAATGAAATAGAGGGCTTTCAAGCATTCTTGATGAAAAGACTAGAGCTGATTAGAAAATTTGATTTTCAAGTACAAGAATCAACAGAAGCATGAAAAACTAAACAGGAAAGAGAAATCTTAAAGGACTTATTAAAGTTGTTCCTACATGGAAAGATGATATTTTCAACTCATGGAACCTTTCTCAATATTAGGATAGTTGGAGGAATGAGAGGGAAAAAGACAGAGAGGCGGGGCACAGGGTAAGTTGAATAGGAATGGATGATATCTAAAAAATAAAATTAAGGGGTGAAAGAGGAATATATTGGGAGAAGGAGAAAAGGAGAGATAGAATAGGATTAATTATCTCACATAAAAGATGCAAGAAAAAGGTTTCACAATGGAGGGGAAGAAGGAGGAGGTGAGATGGAATGAATTAACATTAGTCTCATCAGATTTGGCTTAAGAAGGGAATAACATACACACTCAATTGTGTATTTTACGCTACAGGAAAGTGAGGGAGAAGGGAATGAGGAGCAGGGGAATGATAGAAAAGAGGGCAGACTGGGGAAGGGGTAGTCAGAAACAAACACTTTTAAAAAGGGACAGGGTGAAAAGAGAAAATAGAATAAGTGGGGGGTGAGATAAGATGGAGAGAAATATAGTTAAGTCTTTCACCAAGTGACTGTAATGGAAGTGTTTTATATAACTACACATGTATAATCTATGTTGAATTGCTTGCTTTCTCAATGAGGGTGTGTAGGGAGGGAAGAAGGGAGAGAATTTGAAACTCAAAGTTTTACAAGCAAATGCTAAAAATTGTTTTTACATGCAAATGGGAAATAAGATATACAGTCAATGGGGTATAGAAATCTATCTTCCCCTATAAGAAAGAGGGAAGGGGATAAGACAGGGGGGCTGATAGAAGGGAGAGCAGACTGGCAGAAGGGGTAATCAAAATGCATTCCATCTGCAGTGGGGGAGGGGAGAGATGAGTAGAAAATTTGGAACTCAAAATTTTGTGGAAATAAATGTTGAAAACTAAAATTTAATCAATTAAAAAAAGAGAAAAATATGTCATTGATATGGTAAATTAGGAAAAATTTTATGTCAGGAGTGAAATTTGATTTGGACATTTAGGTGGGTAGGGATTCAGTGGGTATGGGAATGACAAGGGTATGAATTCTGCATTGATAAAGACATAGAAACATGTATGGTTTTTTAAAAATAAAAATTAGTTAGAGATTCCCTCCCTTTTCTGTTTTTTCCTTTGTTTCTTTCATTCTTTTTTTTTTTTTGTTCAAGTCTTTTTGTACCAAATGACTAATACGGAAATATTTTATATGATTTACACATATTACCTATATCAGATTGCTTACCACCTTGGCGGGGGGGAGGGGGGGGGAGCGATAGAATTTGAAACTCATTTTTTTTTTTAAATCCAAATGTTAAAAATTGCTTTAACATGGAATTGGGGGAAAATAAAATAAAATATATTTTTTAAATTCTGTCATATATACATTTTTTTTTTCCTCATGGAGAGTTGACTTTTAAATAGTTACTAGCATACTACTTTCCCAACCCCACTAATACAGAATACAACCTGGTGAAACAATGGTTGGCAGAGATAGCCCAGAGATCAGTCAGACCATGGTTGTGTTCATACTTGGAGTAGGGATGTCTCTCAGTTTTAACAGCTCTCACTTAAGATAACAACCTTTCTGCTTCATCCATCTTACCCTCTGCACTATTGCCATTCTCTACTTTATCTGCCCCCAAATCAAACTATTCCTATGCTGTACTTTCTTCCCCAATGCAACTATTTTTAGCCTAGGTAAAATAATCTCTTGTTAAAGATCTGGATTATTGCCCATGGTTCTGGGAGAAGTGTTTGGTTATTAAAAAACCTGAGAGTTAGAGATGAAATAAAATATGAGACCTATATATGTGCACATCATTGGGTCACTAGTGTAATGTTAAATATAATTCAACAAATATTCTTATGTTTTTTATTAATGATTTTTAAAATTTCTTATTCTTTTCTCTCCATTATTTCACATTCACATAATCATTTCTGAATATAGCCCTTCTATCCTTTCTTAAACAGTGATCCTCCATTTTAACAAAGAATGAATGGAAGAAGAAGCATTTATTAAATGAGTACTCTTTGCCAGTCACTATTCTAAGTGCTCAGCATCCAAGTAGAAGTAAACATAATAGTCCCTAACCTTTTTTTTTAAAATTAATTAATTTATTTAACTTTTAATATTCATTTTAACAAAATTTTGGGTTCCAAATTTTCTCCCCTTTTGTCCCCTCGCCCTCCAAACACCAAGCATTCTAATTGCCCCTATGACCAATCTGCTCTCCCTTCTATCATCCCTCTCTGCCCTTGTCTCCATCTTCTCTTTTGTCCTGTAGGGCCAGATAGCTTTCTATACCCCTTTACCTGTATTTCTTATTTCCTAGTGGCAAGAACATTACTCGACAGTTGTTCCTAACACTTTGAGTTCCAACTTCTTTACCTCCCTCCCTCCACTCCCTCCCCACCCCTTCCCTTTGGAGGGAAAGCAATTCAATATAGGCCAAATCTGTGTAGGTTTGCAAATGACTTCCATAATAGTTGTGTTGTATAAGACTAACTATATTTCCCTCCATCCTATCCTGTCCCACATTACTTCTATTCTCTTTTGATCCTGTCCCTCCCCATGAGTGTCAACCTCAAATTGCTCCCTCCTCCCCATGCCCTCCCTTCCATCATCCCCCCCATCCTGCTTATCCACTTATCCCCCACTTTCCTGTATTGTAAGATAGGTTTTCATACTAAAATGAGTGTGCATTTTATTCCTTCCTTTAGTGGAATGTGATGAGAGCAAGCTTCATGTTTTTCTCTCACGTCCTCTCTTTATCCCTCCACTGATAAGTCTTTTGCTTGCCTCTTTTATGAGGGATAGTTTGCCCCATTCCATTTCTCCCTTTCTCCTCACAATATATTTCTCTCTCACTGCTTGATTTCATTTTTTTAAGATATGATCCCATCCTCTTCAATTCACTCTGTGCACTCTGTCTCTATGTGTGTGTGCATGTGCGTGTGCATGTGTGTGTGTGCAATCCCACGCAGTACCCAGATACTGAATAGTTTCAAGAGTTACAAATATTGTCTTTCCATGTAGGAATGTAAACAGTTAACTTTAGTAAAGTCCCTTATGACTTCTCTTTGCTATTTACTTTTTCATGCTTCTCTTCATTCTTGTGTTTGAAAGTCACATTTTCTTTTCAGCTCTGGTCTTTTCATCAGGAATGCTTGAAAGTCCTCTATTTCATTGAAAGACCAATTTTTCCCCTGAAGTATTATACTCAGTTTTGCTGGGTAGGTGATTCTTGGTTTTAGTCCTAATTCCTTTGACTTCTGGAATATCCTATTCCATGCCCTTCGATCCCTTAATGTAGAAGCTGCTAGATCTTGTGTTATCCTGATTGTATTTCCACAATACTTGAATTGTTTCTTTCTAGCTGCCTGCAATATTTTCTCCTTGACCTGGGAACTCTGGAATTTGGCCACAATGTTCCTAGGAGTTTCTCTTTTTTGGATCTCTTTCAGGCGGTATTCTGTGGATTCCTTGAATACTTATTTTGCCTTCTGGTTCTAGAATCTCAGGGCAGTTTTCCTTGATAATTTCATGAAAGATGATGTCTAGGCTGTTTTTTTGATCATGGCTTTCAGGTAGGCCCATAATTTTTAAATTGTCTCTCCTGAATCTATTTTCCAGGTCAGTTGTTTTTCCAATGAGGTATTTCACATTATCTTTCATTTTTTCATTCTTTGGGTTTTGTTTTGTGATTTCTTGGTTTCTCATAAAGTCATTAGCCTCCATCTGTTCCATTCTAATTTTGAAAGAACTATTTTCTTCAGTGAGCTTTTGAATCTCCTTTTCCATTTGGCTAATTCTGCTTTTGAAAGCATTCTTCTCCTCATTGGCTTTTTGACCCTCTTTTGCCAATTGAGTTAGCTTATTTTTCTTTTCTTTTTTTTTTTTAATTAAATTTATTTATCTAACTTTTAAAATTCATTTTCACAAAATTTTGGGTTACAAATTTTCTCCCCTTTTTTCCCCTCCCCCACCAAACACCAAGCATTCTAATTGCCCCTATGACCAATCTGCTCTCTCTTCTATCATCCCTCTCTGCCCTTGTCTCCGTCTTCTCTTTTGTCCTGTAGGGCCAGATAACTTTCTATACCCCTTTACCTGTATTTCTTATTTCCTAGTGGCAAGAACATTACTCGACAGTTGATCCTAATACTTTGAGTTCCAACATCTTTACCTCCCTCCCTCTCCACCCCTTCCCTTTGGAAGGCAAGCAATTCAATATAGGCCAAATCTGTGTAGTTTTGCAAATGACTTCCATAATAGTTGTGTTGTATAAGACTAACTATATTTCCCTCCAGCCTATCCTGTCCCCCATTATTTCTATTCTCTTTTGATCCTATCCCTCCCCATGAGTGTCGACCTCAAATTGCTTCGTCCTCCCCATGCCCTCCCTTCTATCATCCCCCCCACCCTGCTTATCCCCTTATGCCCCACTTTCCTGTATTGTAAGAAAGGTTTTCATACCAAAATGACTGTGCATTTTATTCTTTCCTTTAGTGGAATGTGATGAGAGTAGACTTCATGTTTTTCTCTCACCTCCCCTCTTTATCCCTCCAAAAATAAGTCTTTTGCTTGCCTCTTTTATGAGAGATAATTTGCCCCATTCCATTTCTCCCTTTCTCCTCCCAATATGTTTCTCTCTCACTGCTTGATTTCATTTTTTTTTAGGATATGATCCCATCCTCTTCAATTCACTCTGTGCACTCTATCTCTATGTGTGTGTGTGTGTGTGCATGCGTGTGTGTGTAAATCTCACCCAGTACCCAGATACTGAATAGTTTCAAGAGTTACAAATATTGTCTTTCCATGTAGGAGTGTAAACAGTTCAAATTTAGTAAGTCTGTTATGACTTCTCTTTGCTGTTCACCTTTTCATGATTCTCTTCATTCTTGTGTTTGAAAGTCAAATTTTCTTTTCAGCTCTGGTCTTTTCATCAAGAATGCTTGAAAGTCCTCTATTTCATTGAAAGACCATTTTTCCCCTGAAGTATTATACTCAGTTTTGCTGGGTAGGTGATTCTTGGTTTTAGTCCTAATTCCTTTGACTTCTGGAATATCCTATCCCATGCCCTTCGATCCCTTAATGTAGAGGCTGCTATATCTTGTGTTATCCTGATTGTATTTCCACAATACTTGAATTGTTTCTTTCTAGCTGCTTGCAATATTTTCTCCTTGACCTGGGAACTCTGGAATTTGGCCACAATGTTCCTAGGAGTTTCTCTTTTTGGATCTCTTTCAGGCGGTGTTCTGTGGATTCCTTGAATATTTATTTTGCCCTCTGGTTCTAGAATCTCAGGGCAGTTTTCCTTGATAATTTCATGAAAGATGATGTCTAGGCTGTTTTTTTGATCATGGCTTTCAGGTAGGCCCATAATTTTTAAATTGTCTCTCCTGAATCTATTTTCCAGGTCAGCTGTTTTTCCAATGAGATATTTCACATTATCTTCCATTTTTCCATTCTTCTGGCTTTGTTCTGTGATTTCTTGCTTTCTCATAAAGTCCTTAGCCTCCATCTGTGCCATTATAATTTTGAAAGAACTATTTTCTTCAGTGAGCTTTTGAATGTCCTTTTCCATTTGGCTAATTCTGCTTTTGAAAGCATTCTTCTCCTCATTGGCTTCTTGAACCTCTTTTGCCAATTGAGTTAGGCTAGTTTTCAAGGTGTTATTTTCTTCAGCATTTTTTTGGGTCTCCTTTAGCAGGGAGCTGATCTGTTGTTCATGCTTTGACTTCATGTCTCTCATTTCTCTTCCCAGCTTTTCTTCCACCTCTCTAACTTGATTTTCAAAATCCTTTTTGAGCTCTTCCATGGCCTGAGCCCATTGAGTGGGCTGGGATATAGAAGCCTTGACTTCTGTGTCTTTGCCTGATGGTAAGCATTGTTCTTCCTCATCAGAAAGGAAGGGAGGAAATGCCTGTTCACCAAGAAAGTAACCTTCTATAGTCTTATTTCTTTTCCCTTTTCTGGGCATTTTCCCAGCCAGTAGTCTGAGAATATTGCCTTCTCAATATTCTCTTCATACCCACTTCACCTCTGGATCCTCCCAGCCAGCGCTTGGGGTCTGAGATTCAAATGCTGCTTTCCAGCCTCAGGGCTTTTGGTTGGGGCAGGGCTGCTATTCAGTGTGAGATTAAGTTCAGATGCTCAGGTGGGGGCAGGGCCGCTCACAGGCTCAGTTCCCTTAGGGGGTTTATGCAGAGACCTTCAACAATGGATCCAGGCTCCTGCCTGCTTTGGGAGCCCCTGTCTTCTCCCACCTCCGCTTCTGCCTCCCGAGGGGGCCTGAGTTATGGGGGCACCCCAATCCCCTCTCGACCCACCAAAGAGACCCTCTCACTGACCCTTGTCACCTGTGGGTGGAGGGACCCACACAGCCACTGGAGATCCCGTCCCTGAAGCCTGTTCAGATCTGCTCATCTCGGTGCCGTGGCCGCGGCAAGGCTGTACTTGGCTCCCAGTCCACGGCTCCCAGTCCGTGGTGCCAAGGACCTTTTGCAAGAGGTTTGCAGGTCCCTCTGGAACAGAAATCTCCTTCGCTCCAATGTTCTGTGGCCTCTGGTCCTGCAGAATTCGCAGTGAGTTGCTATTTACAGATGTTCTATGGATTGTGGGTTCGGAGCTATGTGTATGTGCGTATTTCTACTCCGCCATCTTGGCTCCGCCCCCCCAATAGTCCCTAACCTTAAAGAGTTTATATTCTAATGGGGGGAAGGCAATACACACAAAAAGGGAAAATGAAGAGGACAAAGAATTCATGGCATAATGGCTTGGGATGACTGGGGAGTGGTGTGGAACTCTGGTTCCAAGAAAAATAAGGCAAAAGCTCACCTATCAGAACCCAGGATCCCAGGTCTCCCACCAAAAGGGTGAGAGAAGGGAAACTGTGGATTTTGGGAAATAAAGAAGATGACTGGAGCATAGTCAGAATGGTTTTAAAATGACTGAAGAGTGAAGTGGTTACAAGCAAGATAAGTTAAAAATTGAACATTCAGATGAAGAAGAAGAAGAAGAAGAAGAAGAAGAAGAAGAAGAAGAAGAAGAAGAAGAAGAAGAAGGAGACAGAGGAGGAGGAGGAGGAGGAGGAGGAGGAGGAGGAGGAGGAGGAGGAGGAGGAGGAGGAGGAGGAGGAAAAGAAGAAGAAACACTTCCCACAAAACCAACCAACACATGTACCCCATCTGACAGGATATGCAGTTTTTCATGCCATGATCCCTTTACCTTTTCAATGAAGATAGGGCAGAAGGGAGATTCAGAAAATGTTTGTGAAGCACCTACTATGTACAACACATTGTGCTATTTTTAGGGGAAAACCATGAATAAATACAACATGTTCTCTGTCCCCATGGAGTTTATAATACAACAAAGAGGATTATTCCTTTGGAAAATCTGGAATGGAAAAACATTCTGGAGTACAAAGAATAGAGTCCAGTGAGACCTAATGTAGTCCCACAGAATCTTCAGTCTGCTCTAAGACTTTGGTGCACAAGAATGCACAAGATGCATGGTAACTAGAGGATTAAAGAAACTCTGTTTTTAAATGCGTCAGTGAAGGAGCCAGAAGAAAAAAAAAGGAGACTTTTGTTGATTGAGGGAAAACCTAAATTAGGCAAATATTGAATCTGTTTTAAAAAATCATTTTAGAACATAATTCTAAATTTGGGACCTTCTCTTTCAGTTTGTTTCTGGCAAAACATCAGACTCTCATTTTTTATTTTATCTAATTCCCTTGATAGACTCAGAAAAAGAAGTAAGAATCACTTTAAACCTAAATTCATTAACATACATCATGTAGGTTTCCATTTATATGGGGAAGAAAAAACAACAAACAATTCAATGCTTTTGATTTAAGTGCCTAAAAAAAAACTCTCACATACACTGGATTCAGTAAAAGGAACTTTATAGGGAAACTCAGTATTTTGTGAAAGCCTCAACTTTTCACAAAAGTAATAGAGAGATGTTGAAATCAAAACCAGACAGATTTCCCTCTCCCTAACTCATAAGGGAAAAGTCCCTGCTCTCAGGGCCACAAAGATTTATTCCCTATCTTTAGTGTCAAAACTTTTTGTTTTGACTTTTACGAATCAAGTTAAAGTCAAGCTAAAGCTAACTTTAAATAAAGCTGGAGTCTTCCCTGTTTTTACAAATATTCTCATTCAACAACAACAAAAAAAAGAAGTATCTGCTTCCCCCTTATAATTAATGGAAGATACCTCCCCACAAATGGAGAAGAAAAATAATATGGCACTCCTAAGCAATAAAGAAACTCTCCCAAGCAACAAATGATAAAGCATCTGGTTGTATTTGAAGACGTCTCTTGAAAACTTGAGTTTCAGTAAGTAGGTCAGCATTCCATGTTGTCATCTGCAATACAGGTTATCTCTGGCATCATCGTTAGCATGAGTCATCTACTATGCGCTAGCTGCAGCCAATAATTAAGCCATCCTTATCTCAACTCTTACTGTCCCTTAATCATTGAATAGGCATGGTCTCAGACAAATTAAGACCTGGAAGAGACCTGAATTTGAAAAAACAAGGTCACTCATTGCATCTTGGGCCACAGCTAATCATCTTGACCTTGTCTTGTCACTAGACTTCAATGACTCTGGAGGAGACAGTGAGGTTGATGACTTTGCAGAGCTCTACTCCACTTTTATCCAATCCATGTGTACTTCAAGACAGATATCATTGGTCCTCTGTAAGAATGAAGAATGAACAACCACAACCACACCACCAGGCTGTGCCAGAGAGTTAGAATTTGAGCAAAAGCACTGTGAACTGTGAATAAATTTCTCTTCTTTGTAAGGAATTTCCTTTGCCTCCTGTCCTCTCCTCTTCCACCATGTGGGCACACCAGTGGTTTGGCCAGCCACCTTCCTATGCTCCATTTGCCAAGAAATGTCATTGCTGTGGCATCTGATTTTTTTGTATTTGTGACCTTCCAAAGAAATAGCTGTTTAGAGACAGGTATGCAAGACCCTGCCTCAGAGATGGTATGTTACTCTCCAAAGGCAAGAGTCATTGTAGAGAAAGATGTATAGTATAGAGAATGGAATACAGAAAAAGTGCTAATACAGAGGCGGATTTTATCTGGACATTGCAAGAGTTGAGTCTGACACCATACTATTGTTGAAAGAATTGTTCTAAGTGCATTATATATTCAACAGAGTTATAACAAGGGTAGGATGACCAGGGCTTTGTCTGAGAGCAACAACAATTAGAGGGGCAACGAGCACTTTGAGCTCTCCAGAAACTTTAGCATCAAGTTCACAAGAATAATCAATTAAATTAACAGGCTACCAGACAGTAGCTTCCATTTTTCAGTAGTTGTACTCTAGGTGAACTTTTATCTGGCCTAACCCAGTCTGTTCCTCACCTTCAGACATGGCCTGTGTCTGGTATTCTGTGGTAGCACCATCACCACTCTGTCCAATGAATTGATTGTGCATGTTATGTGTCTTTCCCCAGTTGTTTTTTGTACAGTTTGTTCCAGGTGTAAAGATTTTTAGTTATGTTTCTGATCACAATCCTGCATTTGGGATGGGAATGAGTATCCCTGTGCTAATGGAGAAAAGCTTGAGAAAATACCTGATGCATGTAAGGATTCTCTTTAAATCCTGGAGCTTAAGAACACCTCTTTGTCTTGGAAAATCACTTCAGCCCTGGAACTCATACCCAAAATGTATCCTCTGTCCCTGGGGCCCAAGCTCTTCACTGGAGAGTGAAGTGCTTCTCCCAGAACTTCCATGTTAAAAAGGCACCCTTGCTACCCATCTCTTCATTTCTCACCAGACTATCCTTCTCTGCACTTCTCCATCCCTCCAGAGCTTAGTACAATGCCTCTCATATAGTAAGTGCTTAATAAAGGCTCATTGGTTACTAAGTGCAGCTCCTATCTATAAAAGCAGCCCATTAACCTGCTCATCACCAGCAAAGCAAAGCTATCAGCTGAGTTCATGGTTCATCCCACATTCTACCACACTATACACCACTTGGGTAGCCCTTGATAACCTCATTTGCCTCCCTAGTTCCCTTTGATGCTTATTTCGATCAAATTTCTTTTGTAAAAGAAAGCAACAAAACAAAACAATGGGCAGGGGTGATAGGCAGGGAAGAACCTACATTGTGCTCCATCCCTCTGTGCCCAAAGATTAACCATGATATTAAAATCCCCTAGGAGAATGAGAATAGATAAGGCATCATCATTTCCTGTTTCTCCCTGGTCCATTTATGCTTATCCACTCTACAATCTGACTCGCAAACAAAAGTTCTCCTTTCTATTGACTTTCTTCTTTGTTACTTGAAACAATTCACTTTTTTTTTCTCCTATTTCTGGTCCTCCTGTATCCTTTCTCATCTCACATCATACCTGAGAATTTTCCTCCAGGCTCTGCTCTTCTCTTTGCCACATTATACCAACTTCTTTGGAGGGCTCAATCATCTCTATGTTGATACCAAAATGTATGCCTCCATCTCAGACCTCTCATTTAATATGTACTCATACATTTCCAAGTATCCTTAAGGTCATTTGGATGTCTTGTTGCCAACTTAAACTACACACACACACACACACACACACACACACACACACACACACACACACACACACAAAATCTCTTCACTTGCCCCCAAACCAGCTCCTCTTGTAAAATTCTCATTTCTGTCAGTAATACTAATGTTCTTTAATGTTTCCTTCTGTGTCCTTATGACCACTCACTAAATCTTAGCAATCTTTCATTTACTCTATCAGATTTACCTCTACCTATCCTCATCTTAGTCTGGGTTCCTCCTACCATTATAACTTTTATGACCTCCTTAGCTGATCTTTCAACCTAATTGGCTTCTCCTCCCTCCAATCCTATCATGGTCAGTTTAATCAAGCTAAACCAGTTTTCATTATCACATATCCTTCCTATCAGAATGACTTCTTTCCTTTCAAGTTCAAATATGAACTTTTCATTTAGCCTGGCATTTCAGTCTCTCCATCAAGTGGCCTTTTTGCTCCAGATACAAGCTTTTCTGAAATAATCCTCTCTTTCCCTCTCCATGAACTCTTCACTTAAGTCAAAAACAGTCTTTTTATTCCCTCCAGAAATAATACTGATAATACCTTTTCACCCATATGCTGTTCCTTTTTACTTAGAATGCCAGTCTCTTTCTTGTCTGCCAAACCAAATCCTAGGCATATGCTGGGTCATTCATTGGCATTAAAAAAGGCAACTATGTGAAGGATCTATTATTGTTATTGTTATTATTCAGTTAACTCTGCCTTTGAGAACTCCATCCATTGGTATAGATTATAAATAGCTTTGAATTAGAATGTAATCTTTTTTTTTAAAGAAGTCAATTGTAAAAATCAAATGACTGATTTTATTTCTATATATTCCTCAGGTACAGAGACTAAGAGGAGATTTTGTTACAGCATTTTATTCAAGGACAATTCTTTGAAATCATAAAGGGCTTGTGCATTTCAGGTTTTGCTAACATCAGGTTCCAATTAGTTCTTTTCTGAGACTTATATCATCCTCCTCCAGTATGATCAGTGGATGTGCTATCTACTGAAGATCTGGAATCTAGAGAACACCCATGTGGTAAATAATCTTGCTTTTTAAGAACTAATTTCCATAAATTGCAGGCTGTTACAGGTTTGCTTTAATTAAAGACAGCAGAGAAGGAGAAAATAATAACTTCAAATTTCAGTTCCAGTATTTAAAAAAACCTGATTGAGCCAAATTAGAAAATGTTCAGTTATTTGTGGTTGTGAGGGTTGTTTTATGAACATGCAGTTTCTCAATCCACATCCACCCACCGTAGTTCCTTATTTATTCTTCAAATGCTTAATATGAAACTTCAGTGGGATATAAAAGTCACTAGATAGAATTACAAAGGAAAGTAAATCTCTGCAAAAATATTTTAAGAGCTATATAACACAAAAATGAGCACTGTAATTAAGATGCAAACAGGAACCTATCTTTTGGATGATCATAATTTGGATATACATGTATGTGTGTATGTGCACACATATAAATTAACTGGCTCAAGAATTTCTTCATTGTTTTTTTTTCATAATTGCAGATGATAATTTCTGTTTTCTGTGGTCTTTGATCAGAACTACTATTGGAAAGGAGAAAATGTCAACTTTCTGATGGGACAATGGTATGATTTATAATTTTGGGGATATTGCCGATGAGTGCTTATGATCTTATTGCTTTTTACCTTATAGTCTCCATTCATCCTAGTCTACTATGTTTATGTTAATTAAAGAAATGAAAAACATCTTTGTGGTGAAAAATGCCACCCTCATTGAAATATTCAAGTGCCTTTTTGAACAAAAAGACAAAGAACCAAACCTAAGGAGAAATGAAATATTTCCTTATAAAACATGAGAATTCATTTAAACAAAATTCAACAATTTTTTAATTAAGGATCTACCATGTGCATGACACTTTCCTAAATACTGGGGATACAGTGACCAAAAAAAAAAAAAAACAAAACAGTACTGGATCTCAAGGAAATGTTATAATAAGGGATGTCACAATTAAAACTAATAGAAGGAAGGGAGAAAGAAGTCAAAAAGGGGGCTCTAGGAAATTTTGAGAAGGGAGTGAATGCATGACATTCTTCATGTCCTCATCAAGGAATGAGAAAGGAATAGAGATCAGAAGGCATGGAGGATTATTCCTGCAAAGAGGCAGGGTCATAAGACATAGAAAGAGAGCTAGAAATGACTTGAGAGGCCAACCCTCCTCACTTAAACTTAGGAAACTGAGACCCAGACAGGTTAACCACCTTGGTCAAGGATGCATAAAATGTCTAGTTCTGGGTACTGTAAATCTAGTTTCACTGGAACTGTAAATAAACTAAGGGAATTAATGAAATGTAAGATCAGATTAGAAAGAAAGCAGGTTGGAGGCAGATCATTCCAACCTAAGGAAATGGATTTTATCCCAAAGGTAACAGGCAGCCCCAGAAAGTTTTTGATCAGGGCAGTGTCAATCTCAGACTATGCTAAGAGCTGTCTGAAGTAAGGAGATGCAAGAGGTAAAAAGACTAATTAGAAAACTACTACAATACTCTTGGTGAGAGGTGATGAGAGCTTTTGTGGTCATGTAAATGGACAGAAGGTGACAGATGAGAAAAAATAGAGAATAAAATCCAGGACTTGGTTACCAATTAGTTATAAAGGATAAGGGACAGGTAATTGGTTCAAGATGACTTGAAAGTTACAAACCAGGGTGATTTGAAGGATGAAGATCCCTTCAACAGAAATGGGAAGAGTTGGAGAAGAGTTGATTTTACAGTAGAAAATAGTCAATAAGCTTAATTAGGGATATGTTAATGCCAAAGTGCCAATGAGACATCTAGATAGAAGTATCAAACAGATATTTTGAGTGGGGTACAGTTAAATAAGACATGTATGAGACATACTAAAGGGAATGGGATAAAAGTGGGATGGAATTCAGAAGAAAGATTGGGGATGAAGAGAAAAGAGATTTAGGAATCGTTTGTAAAGAGATGATAACTGAACTATAGAAATAGATAACATCACCAAAGTAAAACATTTAATAAGAAAAGACCAGGACAGAACCTTGGAGAAAACCTATGCTCTTGATAATGACAGCAAAGGTAAATGAAAAGGAGCAATCATTTGAACATGATGAAAACCAGAAAAGAATAGGGAGAGAATTCAACTTACTCATGGACTATTGAGATAACCTGATGATGAGCTATTCATCTCAACTTATGTACTCTTTCTGTCACTCCCACCTCTAGAGAATGAATTCCAAGTGCAAATTGAAGTGTACTTTTCTCTCTTTTTTTGCAATATGGTTATTATAGAAATGTTTTCCATGATTTCCCATGTATGCCTGATATGCTGTTTGCCTTCTCATTGGGTCAGGGAGGGGTGGAAAGGAGGAAGAGAATCTAGAACTCAACATTTTAAAGTAATTCTTAGAAATTTTAAAAAAGAGAAGCACCAAGACATATACCTTATTTCTTATCTATCTTTTTTCCTTATATATATTCCCTTATATTCTAGTCTCTCTATATATCTATGACCATCTCTCTATGTAAAAATATGCAAGTGTATATCTTCTTACAAAGGTAGGGATAGATGTGTCTGTATATTGGAAGGTGTGTATATAACTCGAGTATCAAGTTCTGAATCCTTCATTCTTATCACTTAGACTAGGTTTTATCTAGATCATTTTCAATAAATTGCTGCTTTGACTTTTGTCCCCACTCATGCAGAATTTCTTACTGAGAAAAATGTGATCAAAATTTGTCTCATTTTAACTTGCCCCAAGAGAATTAGATTTCATTTCTGAAAACAACACAATTCTATTAAAAGTGTTGAATATAGGATTTTTATAATTTAGTTACTTTTTCTTTTAAATTAATTGATTTTTTATTCTGAACATAAAAATATAATAACATTTACATACACATGGCAGAACACAAAAAGAATGCTATGCATGAAACAGTGGAGCTCTATTTTACCCTGCTTGCCTTTTAAAAAGTGCATTATGAATTCAAAAAATTACTTTCCAAATGTACTGCTTGACTGTGCATTCTTCTGAACTACCATTTTCTTCTGTGCTCTTAAATATATTTCAATTGTTATCCTTTTCAGGGGATTACTATTGCTGCTCCATCCTTCTCCATATAAAAACAGAAAAAAAACTAACATTGTAACATCTTGGGCAAAATATGTATTTTTTTTTTATTAAACTTTTAATTTTGGGTTACAAATTTTCTCCCCTTTTTCCCCCTCCCCCCCCAGACCCAAGTTTTCTAATTGCCCCTGTGACCTATCTGCTCTCTCCTCTATCCTCCCTCCCTGCCCTTGTCTCCGTCTTCTCTTTTGTCCTGTAGGGCCGGATAGCTTTCTGGACCCCTTTACCTGTGTTTCTTGTTACCCAGTGGTAAGAACATTGCATTTGGTCCTAACACTTTGAGTTCCAACTTCTTTAGCTCCCTCCCTCTCTTCCCCTTCCCCCTGGAAGACAGGCAGTTCAATATAGGCCATATCTAGTTTTGCAAATGATTTCCATACTAGTTGTGTTGTATAAGACTAACTATATTTCCCTAAATCCTGTCCTGTCCCCCATTACTTCTATTTTCTTATGGTCCTTTCCCTCCCCATGAGTGTTGACCTCGTATTGCATTCTCCTCCCCATGCCCTCCCCTCTATCCTTCCCCCCTTCCTGCTTGTGCCCCTGTCCCCCACTCTCCTGTATTATGAGATAGGTTTTCCTGTCAGAATGAGTGTGCATTATATTCTTTCCTTTAGTGGAATGTGATGACAGTAGACCTCATGTTTTTCTCTTGCCTCCCCTCTTTATCCCACCACTAATAAGTCATTTGCTTGCCTCTTTTATGAGAGATAATTTGCCCCATATAACTTCTCCCTTTCTCCTCCCAATATTTCTCTCTCACTGCTTGATTTCATTTTTTTTTTTTAGTATATGATCCCATCCTCTTCAATTCACTCTGTGCACTCTGTCTCTATGTATGTGTGCGTGTGTGCATGTGTGTGTGTCTGTGTACTCCCACCCAGTGCTCAGATACTGAAATGTTTCAAGAGTTATAAATATTGTCTTTCCATGTAGGAATGTAAACAGTTCAACTTTAGTAAGTCCCTTACGACTTCTCTTTGCTATTCACCTTTTCATGGTTCTCTTCATTCTTGTGTTAGAAAGTCAAATTTTCTTTCCGGCTCTGGTCTTTTCATCAGGAAAATTTGAAAGTCTTCTATTTCATTGAAAGACCATTTTTTCTCCTGAAGTATTATACTCAGTTTTGCTGGGTAGGTGATTCTTGGCTTCAGTCCTAGTTCCTTTGACCTCCGGAATATCCTATTCCATTCTCTTCTATCCCTCAATGTAGAAGGTGCCAGATCCTGTACTATCCTGATTGTATTTCCACAATACTTGAATTGTTTCTTTCTAGCTGCTTGCAATATCTTCTCCTTCACCTGGGAACTCTGGAATTTGGCCACAATGCTCCTAGGAGTTTCTCTTTTTGGATCTCTTTCATGAGGTGTTCTGCGGATTCCTTGAATATTTATTTTGCCTTCTGGTTCTAGAATCTCAGGGCAGTTTTCCTTGATAATTTCATGGAGGATGATGTCTAGGCTCTTCTTTTGATCATGGTTTTCAGGTAGTCCCAGAATTTTTACATTGTCTCTCCTGATTCTATTTTCCAGGTCAGTTGCTTTTCCAATAAGATATTTCACATTATCTTCCATTTTTCGAATCTGCGTGGTATGTTCTGAGATATCTGTCTTTCTTGAAAAGTCCAAAGCTTCCATCTGTACCATTCCAGATTTGAGAGATCTATTTTCTTCAGTAAGCTTTTGAATCTCCTTTTCCATTTGGTTAATTCTGCTTTTGAAAGCATTCTTCTCCTCATTGGCCCCTTGCACCTCCCTTGCCAGCTGAGTTAGGCTAGTTCTCAAAGTGCCAATTTCTTCAAGATTTTTTTGGTTCTTCTTTAGCAGGGAGCTGATCTGTTTTTCATGCTTCTCCCTCATCCCTCTCATTTTCCTTCCCAGTTTTTCCTCCACCTCTCTAACTTGATTTTCAAAATTCCTCTTGAGCTCTTCCATGGCCCGAGCCCATTGGGTGGGCTGGGGCATAGAGTCCTCGATTTCTGTGTCTTTGCCTGATGGCAAGCCTTGTTCCTCCCCATCAGAAAGGAAGGGAGGAAGTGATTTTTCTCCAATAAAGTACCCTTCAATAGTTTTATTTCTTTTCCCTTTTCTTGGCATTGTCTCCCCCTAGTGGCCTGACCTCTGAATGTTCTCCTCACATCCACCTCGCCTCCTGGTCCTCCCAGCCAGCATTTGGGGACTGAGATTCAAATGCTGCTTCCCGCCTTAGGATTTTTGGCGGGGGCAGGGCTGTTATTCAGTGTTAAATTAGGCTCAGGTGCTGAGGTCAGTGGCAGGGCCGCCTCTCTGGCTCAGTTCCCACAGGGGGTTTATACACAGACCTTCCACAATGGATCCAGGCTCCCGCTCGTTTCCCAGTCTGCAGCCCCCTCTCAGCCCCCACCTCCTGGGGGGGGGGGGCCCGAGCTATGGGGGCACCACGCTCCCCTCTCAACCCGCCAAAGAGACTCTCTCACCTACCCCCGTCAGTCACCTGTTGGTGGGGAGCCCGTGCAGCTGCTGAAGATCCCGCCTCCGGATCCCTCTCAGAACTTTGTCTCTCGGAGCCCCGGCCGCGGTCGCCACCGCAGGTCCGGGCTGGGCACCGTGTCTGCAGCGCAACGGACCTTTTGCGAGAGGTTTGCAGGTCCCTCTGTGGGTGTGGGGACCCGCGTGGCCACTGGAGACTCCGTTCCGCAGCCCTCTTGGATCTCTTTCCCATGGTGTTGTTGCCGCGGCAGGGCTGCTCTCCTCTTCCCTCCCCGGCGCCCAGTCCCCGGCGCGAAGGTCCCCCTGCGAGAGGTTTGCAGGTCTCTCCGGAACAGAAATCTCCCTCTCTCCAATATTCCGTGGTCTCTGGGTGCAGAATTTGCCCTGGGTTGGTCCCCTCTAGCCGTTCTGTGGTTTGTGTGTTCGGAGCTATGTGTATGTGCGTCTTTCTACTTCACCATCTTGGCTCCGCCCCCCAAAATATGTATTTAGAAGTACTAGGAACCATCAAGTCTGAATGAGTGTCATTACCCCAAAAGGTTCAGTCTTATTTCCTGGTAACACATACCATCTAAGGCTAGGGGACAAACCAATAGCCTTAGTGTGTTGAGATCTGTGATCCCAATCCCTGGTCCCATGGCAAGTACGGATTTTGAATGCCTCTCTGTTAGCTGCTCTGTCTGTTCATAGCAGTTGCTGTTTCCACAGCTGCCATATGCTGTCACTGTTATTCTTTTTAAAATTTTTTTAAAATTTTATTTTGGACTCAAACACCAGAACACAAACACAGAGTAAAGAAAAGAAACAAAAAACATATAAACTTAAATATTGGAACTTAAATACAAAGTAAGAAAGAAAAAAAAGCTTGTCATGTGCATAGCATTACATAAGAGAGGATTCAAAGTATGCAATGATAAATTTTCTTCTCAAGATAGCCTGTGTGATCAATACTACATGCATTGGGAGCTGTTAACCTTTTCTTTGCTTCCTTGTAAGTTCTTTTGTTCTCTGCTGTACATGTTACTGTTATTCTTCTGCTCTACAACAATACTCTGAGCAAGTTCTCTTCATCCCTAACCTGATGATATCAAATGGAAGTCCTCTTACCTTTCTTTATGGTTCTTCTACTCCCATCTCCCTTCTTCCTTCTCTGTTTAGGAATGATCTTTACTGAGTAATCTCTGTCATTCCCCTTAAAGTCATTACATCATTTTGTTTTTTCTACTGGTACCATGCCTACTTCTCCCACCTCTTTCTTCCAACATCCCCTCAACAAAGGCATGGGAATTAAAAAAAAAAAGAAAGATTTCTGTAGTTATGTGCTACATGTGTACATATATATCTTTCACTGTATACACTTTTATGTACACATCTGTAGGAAGTGCATCTATATATCCACATATATCTGTATTTATATTTACTGTATTTCTACGTGCAGATGTACATGTGACAGGGATGTGTGTGAGTGTGTGTGTGTCTTTTATGACATCACTTATGAGAGAAATTGAAAGCCAGCCACCATATCTTGTGTGCATTCATCCTTCATTGCCGAAGAAGACCATGCCATCAGAGAAGTAAGAACATGACTTGCACTTGACTTTTTTTTGAGTGAAGGAGAGCTGTACAGGTCACCAGCCTCACTTCTCCTCCAGAGCCATCTGAATCCAGTGACCAAATATTCATCAGGATGACTGGAGATGACCCAGGATGAGGCAGTTGGGATTAAGTGACTTGTCCAAGGTCACAGAGCTAGTGAGTGTCAAGTGTCTGAGGTGAGATTTGAACTCAGGTCCTCCTGACTCCTGCATTGGTGCTCTATCCACTGCACCACCTACATGCAAATTTTTCTTTATAAATGGAGATCATTAATTGCTTTCAGACCTTCCCTTTTAGTAAGAGTTTCAGTGAGTAGAAGACAGGTATTTTTAACAGGTTGGTCTGATAAGTCCTAAGATATATTCAAATGAAGGGATTAAACTACACATGTCTAGAGGATAAGGAGTATCTAAGTCTTGCTTGCAATTATGTGCTTATTAAGTGCTTTTTTGATGATAATTCAGTTGAACATTTTCTTTTTGAGTATCATAGTTGGAGTCAAATAAATTCAGCTAAAAAAAATTACCAGATTCAGTTGTAATTACATTTCTGAACAAAATCAAGTGCACAACAATTTTTCTCTTCAGAAATCTTATAATTATTCTTTTAAATTCATTCATAGCACTCTGATGTGACACTTAAGGTGCATTTCTCTTACTTTTGTCATGTTCTAGGAGAAATGGAAGGGGAAAATGGATGATAGGTAAAAGCAATGTAATGAAGCAATCTATCTAGGAGCCCCTGATCAATATGATGAGTTCTCCCAACCAAGCTGTTGTCAGTATTGTGACTTTTCCCTTTTGTACCTTCTTCTAGAGTATAGCATGGGTGGAGGAGGGAGAAATGGATTTTTCCCTCCTCCTACCCCCAGGAACATTTAGAATTGACTTGTGGAAGAAGTACATGGTAAGCTAAACATGGTTACTCAGGTGACCTGAGGGAAGAATTCATGCATCTTCCTTTCTTGACCACCTTTTGCCTTTCTTTTTTCCTTTTCAGAACACAGGTTGGAGACTAGAAATGCTGAGAATGAACTTTTCATAACCATCATATGACAGAAACCAGGGCATCGACACAGTTCCTTCAGAAGTATAAGGCAGAGGTGGATAGATACTCATGAGTTGCCTGACAAAAGATATCCTTGGAGAGAACTTTCTCAGCCCTGAAACTCACCTCTTGAGTGGTCACAAGTTTAAGAATTTCCAAGGTCAAGTATTACCCAGGTGAGTGTTCAGGCACAGTAAGAGGGAGAAATTTTCTTTAATAGTGTACGTCTTAGGAAAGGAAGCAGATTGCTAAGGAGAACCTTGAGGCCTGAATATTGGAGCTTTATCACAGGGGAAGAAGGAGTACAAGAAGATCTTACCACTCATCCCTGCTATTTATTGCCAAGAGTTGCTCAGACAGCACAGTTATGATTGGGAAGGATTGCTTTGTCCATAGCTCCCAAAAGTGTGTTTACTTTTTACCTTGAGTCAAATTGGTTATTCAAGTACTTTTCATGTTTCTGTATCTATTCAGGGGTTTGAATGAGTCCTTTGCATCTTTTGCCTTTTCTGTGGTTATTTAACAAAGACTATCCTATATACCAATATATACTGAGTGACTGCGCAGGAATGGTGATTCTGTTGTTAACATGGGGAAATGAACTATATCATGAGTATATTCAGAGTTGGTTTTTTTTTTTTTTTCAGGAGTACAGTAGATGAGTGAATTCAGCCAAAGACAGAAATCTCCACCACAGGGCAGGTCCTCCAGATCAGAACCACCGTGTGTGAATCCAATTCAGTCCCCTGCTGTCTGCATCAGCTTTGCTATGGTTGGGTCTGTGTTGGTGCAAGCTGTGACTACACTGCTCTCCCAGTCTGCTGTCAACCCTTCAGGTTGTCTCGGGCTGCAAATCTGCCACACTCTGTCTCTTTATGGATTCCACTGCTCTAGAATTTGCTCAGATTCACTTTCCAGAGGTATTTGAAGGGATCTGAGGGAGACCTCAGATGAGTCTCTGCTTTTGCTCCACCATCTTGCCTCTGTCCACCTTTCTCTAATGTCTCAGGTAGACCTGTCAGAGGACATAGGAGCCTAAAATACAGCTATCAAGAAGTAGAGCCTCAATGAAGGTATTCTGCCTCCAAGAGTCCCAAGATCCTTCCATTACATTATACTAGTACCCATCTTTGTATTTGAGTCTAGCATAAATAATAAATACTTTATTCATTAATTGAATTATTTATCATTGTGGCTTAATGAAACAACTTCAAAAATAGTTCTGAGTTCTTACTTTCTTAAAAATGAACTGTATACCTAAACAGGAAGACATAAAAAGTCAAATGACTTATTTTAACTCTTTTTAACAGTTGAGGAAAGTGTATGAGGAAAGAATAAGAAAGAACATATTTGTCACCAATTCTGGTTTTCACTACTGTCCACAGGAGTACCAAGGATGAAATGTACAGTCTTTGTCATGACCAAAATGATAATCCACTCCCCTTCAATGCATGGGGTATTTGAAGTGACAAGGAGGTTAAACCTACTGCATCTTGATATGCTTCTAACAGCATTTGCCATAGTCCAAACAGATATTCACCATTGGTGCTAAATGGGTTTCTTGGCAATCTCTCCCCTTTTTTTGACACTGCTGTCTGTTCTCTGGAGCCTGTCTCCTTTAATCCAGTCAGAATCTAGCTAAGCTAATAGAAAGATCACAGACTGGGTCACATTTAAGTAAAGAGAATAGATGTTTTTATTAAAACAGCTTTTGAAATTCCCTCTCTCTCCTGGCCTCTTCTATTTTACCTTAATAACATCTCCTAATATCAGAGTTTTTAGTGAAATAGAGGTTAGCTGAGACCCTCACAGGTGACAATTTGATGAAACTACTGAGGGAAATAACAATGGGGCCAGGGAGGCAGTTAATTATGCTCTGATGTGAGCTTTCTTTAAGCTACTATTGCCTTCTTCACCACTCTCAATAAGGAATTTCTCCAACCTCCCCTTAGGAAGACAGAGCAGGGAGAACTCTCCCATCAGGCTACTCTAGCCAGAGTGTAGTGGTCCTGTCTATGAGGCAGTCTTAATGAGACTGATTAATGCAATCTGACATAGCCTGATCAATGTGAGCCTGCATAAGCAAGGCTTGACAAAGGTAGGCTTCATGACAAGCACTATTTTCTAAACAGTGAGAACTTTGAATTATTTGCTAATCCATTGGTTGTATTAAAAAAAAGGACCTAGCTCAGGAAAAAGGGTTTGGGATTTGATTGTGGCAAATATCTGCAGTAATTAGGGGGTTTGGGGAATATTAATATGGTTGCAGATGTGTCTATCAACCCCACAATGCATAATCACTCTCCCTCTCACAGTGTCTCTTCAGAAATTGCTTGGATTCTGGAATTCTTGGATTCTTGGACTCTGTTGGACAAACTATTGAATAATAGACTCTCAGGCAAAACGGTATAAATAAATGATGCCTCCAGATCAGTCACTTTATAGTTGCCAATGGTTTTCTAGACCAGGTGTGCGAAGTTCAAAGAGAAATGGGAGCCACTAAACCATATATGAGGATCCCTGAAGGTACATCCTCACTGGGAAAAACGCATCTTAATATTATCCATAATTTAATTTATTTTGTTAAATGTTTCCTAATTATATTTTAATCTGGTTCAGGCAGCATTCAGGAGTGCTGTGAGTGACATGTGACCTTTAGGCCTGAACTCTCTGTTTTAGACCTACCAATGTCAGAAAGTCTAACATAGGAAATAATACCATCCAGCACTAATAAACCATGCTTGTTCTGCCATCAGGGGACCTCAATGCATATCTCACTTTTGATGCTATCTGTGTGACCTTGGGCAAGTCACTTAACTTCTCTTGGTTCCAGTTTAGTCATCTGTAAAATGAGGGGATTCAATAGACGGTCACTAAAGTCTCTTCTAGCTCTAAACTGATGATTCTATGACTTTTATTTTTTATAGTAAGCAATCCAAATTTTAACATAGATCATGATATATGTATGTTTTGTTGTGCTTGTGGTTGCTGTTGGATTGACTTTAGTTTTAGAATGTCTCTGGGTTATTATGATTTTTAAAAATCTTTTTAAAATGTAAAGGCTTATGCTCATGATGTAAGCATCAGTGACAGAGGGATAATTCTTGTTCTACTTCTCAAGTCCTTTGAAAAGTGGATGAGTTGTTTCTTTTTTTCCATCTTAAAGTTCTATGTAACACTGGCTAGAAGTAAGGCACCATTAAAGCATAGGCCCTATTTCTAGCACAGCTTTGTGCATCATCATGGGATCTTTGATTTAGAACTACAAAGTATATTAGAAACTTTGGCCAACTCTCTCATTTTGCAAATTAGAAACAAAGTTCTGAGAGGTTGTGTCATGCCTAATGCCATGCAAAGAGTATGAATCAGAGGTAGAATTAGAACTCAAGTCTTTTTACTCCAGACCTAGGGCTCTTTCCTCTGTACCACATGGTATAAAGATAATGAGAAATCAATCCTTTTAAGGATCTTAAATATTTGTTTTAAATATGTGATGTCAGTAATTCACATAAATTATTTGAGACAATATAGAGATCCAAATTGTACAAATGAGAAATTGAGGTGCAGAGATATGAATTATATTATCTAAGGACACAAAGAAAAGTCAGTATGTATTTGATATGAGGCCTGCTGCCACCTTAAGCTACTACCATATTCCCTAGACTGACTTTGCTGAAATGTCTGTGTATTTTTCAGGTTTCAGAATGTGTTCAATGTATTGAGGTGTGATCTATTAAGGTATAATGTATTGTATAAGCCTTACACATGCTGAGTGTTCTGAGTACACTAATGTCTAATAAAGATTAGATAAGAATCATTGCCTTTTTCAGCTCCTTTTTTCAGTTTCATTTGATGAACTTGCCAGCTCATTTTGACTTTACTTGTTTCTCTGGGCATTTAGCCCAGTTTATTCTTGTTTTGGCCAGAGCAACCCGTGAAATATACAAAAAAAAAGAAAAAAAACCACCTACATTGCTGTCCTTTCTGTGTGAACTTGTATCTACTTTCAAAATGATGGTGGGGGAAAAAAGGGACAGTGTATGCCAAGAATCACACTGTTTATTAACTATCTAAAAACGTTCATTTAACTATTGGTATGGCTAATGTGAGATCTTTGTGCAAAGTCCAATCTGTAGGTCATCTAATGAAGTAATGTCATTGATATTTCTTTCTTTTTTAAACATTTATTTCTTTAATTTTAGTTTTCAATATTCATTTCCACAAGATTTTGAGTACCAAATTTTCTCCCCACCTTTCCCTCCCCCTACCCCAAGACACTGTACAATCTGATTACCTCTTCCCCCAATCTACCCTCCCTTCTGTCCTACCCCTCCCTTCCCTTATCCCCATCTCCTCTATTGTCTTGTAGGGCAAGATAGATTTCTATACCCCATTACCTGTATTTCTTAGCCAGTTGCATGGAAAAGCAGTTTTTAACTTTCATTTTTAAAACTTTGAGTTCCAATTTCCTTCCCTTCCTCCCTCCCATCGATCTCCACTGAGAAGGCAAGCAATTCAATACAGGTTATATGTGTGTCCTTACGCAAAAGACTTCCATAGAAATCATGTTGTGAAAGACTAACTATGTTTCCCTCCATCCTATCCTGCCCCTCATTTATTCTATTCTCTTTTTTGATCTCGTCCCTTCTCAAAAGTGCTTATTTCTTTTTTTTTTAATTTATTTAACTTTTAACATTCATTTTCACAAAATTTTGGGTTCCGGATTTTCTCCCCTTTTGTCCCCTCCCCCCACCCCAAAACTCCAAGTGTTCTAATTGCCCCTGTCTGCCAGTCTGCCCTCTCTTCTATCATCCCTCTTTGCCCTTGTCTCCATCCTATATACCCCTTTACCTTTATTTCTTATTTCCTAGTCGCAAGAACAGTACTCGACAGTTGTTCCTAAAACTTTGAGTTCCAACTTCTCCTCCTCCCTCCCTCCACTCCCTCCCCACCCCTTCCCTTTGGAGGGAAAGCAATTCAATATAGGCCAAATCTGTGTAGTTTTGCAAATGACTTCCATAGTAATAGTGTTGTGTAAGAACTAATTGCATTTCCCTCCATCCTATCCTGTCCCCCATTACTTCTGTTCTCTCTTTTGATCCTGTCCCTCCCCATGAGTGTCGACCTCAAATTGCTTCGTCCTCCCCATGCCCTCCCTTCCATCATGCCCCCCACTCTGCTTATCCCCTTATCTCCCACTTTCCTGTATTGTAAGATAGGTTTTCATACCAAAATGACTGTGCATTTTATTCCTTCCTTTAGTGGAATGTGATGAGAGTAAACTTCATGTTTTTCTCTCACCTCCCCTCTTTATCCCTCCAAAAATAAGTCTTTTGCTTGCCTCTTTTATGAGAGATAATTTGCCCCATTCCATTTCTCCCTTTCTCCTCCCAATATATTTCTCTCTCACTGCTTGATTTCATTTTTTTAAGATATGATCCCATCCTCTTCAATTCACTCTGTGCACTCTGTCTCTATGTGTGTGTGCATGTGCGTGTGCATGTGTGTGTGTGCAATCCCACGCAGTACCCAGATACTGAATAGTTTCAAGAGTTACAAATATTGTCTTTCCATGTAGGAATGTAAACAGTTAACTTTAGTAAAGTCCCTTATGACTTCTCTTTGCTATTTACTTTTTCATGCTTCTCTTCATTCTTGTGTTTGAAAGTCACATTTTCTTTTCAGCTCTGGTCTTTTCATCAGGAATGCTTGAAAGTCCTCTATTTCATTGAAAGACCAATTTTTCCCCTGAAGTATTATACTCAGTTTTGCTGGGTAGGTGATTCTTGGTTTTAGTCCTAATTCCTTTGACTTCTGGAATATCCTATTCCATGCCCTTCGATCCCTTAATGTAGAAGCTGCTAGATCTTGTGTTATCCTGATTGTATTTCCACAATACTTGAATTGTTTCTTTCTAGCTGCCTGCAATATTTTCTCCTTGACCTGGGAACTCTGGAATTTGGCCACAATGTTCCTAGGAGTTTCTCTTTTTTGGATCTCTTTCAGGCGGTATTCTGTGGATTCCTTGAATACTTATTTTGCCTTCTGGTTCTAGAATCTCAGGGCAGTTTTCCTTGATAATTTCATGAAAGATGATGTCTAGGCTGTTTTTTTGATCATGGCTTTCAGGTAGGCCCATAATTTTTAAATTGTCTCTCCTGAATCTATTTTCCAGGTCAGTTGTTTTTCCAATGAGGTATTTCACATTATCTTTCATTTTTTCATTCTTTGGGTTTTGTTTTGTGATTTCTTGGTTTCTCATAAAGTCATTAGCCTCCATCTGTTCCATTCTAATTTTGAAAGAACTATTTTCTTCAGTGAGCTTTTGAATCTCCTTTTCCATTTGGCTAATTCTGCTTTTGAAAGCATTCTTCTCCTCATTGGCTTTTTGACCCTCTTTTGCCAATTGAGTTAGCTTATTTTTCTTTTCTTTTTTTTTTTTAATTAAATTTATTTATCTAACTTTTAAAATTCATTTTCACAAAATTTTGGGTTACAAATTTTCTCCCCTTTTTTCCCCTCCCCCACCAAACACCAAGCATTCTAATTGCCCCTATGACCAATCTGCTCTCTCTTCTATCATCCCTCTCTGCCCTTGTCTCCGTCTTCTCTTTTGTCCTGTAGGGCCAGATAACTTTCTATACCCCTTTACCTGTATTTCTTATTTCCTAGTGGCAAGAACATTACTCGACAGTTGATCCTAATACTTTGAGTTCCAACATCTTTACCTCCCTCCCTCTCCACCCCTTCCCTTTGGAAGGCAAGCAATTCAATATAGGCCAAATCTGTGTAGTTTTGCAAATGACTTCCATAATAGTTGTGTTGTATAAGACTAACTATATTTCCCTCCAGCCTATCCTGTCCCCCATTATTTCTATTCTCTTTTGATCCTATCCCTCCCCATGAGTGTCGACCTCAAATTGCTTCGTCCTCCCCATGCCCTCCCTTCTATCATCCCCCCCACCCTGCTTATCCCCTTATGCCCCACTTTCCTGTATTGTAAGAAAGGTTTTCATACCAAAATGACTGTGCATTTTATTCTTTCCTTTAGTGGAATGTGATGAGAGTAGACTTCATGTTTTTCTCTCACCTCCCCTCTTTATCCCTCCAAAAATAAGTCTTTTGCTTGCCTCTTTTATGAGAGATAATTTGCCCCATTCCATTTCTCCCTTTCTCCTCCCAATATGTTTCTCTCTCACTGCTTGATTTCATTTTTTTTAGGATATGATCCCATCCTCTTCAATTCACTCTGTGCACTCTATCTCTATGTGTGTGTGTGTGTGTGCATGCGTGTGTGTGTAAATCTCACCCAGTACCCAGATACTGAATAGTTTCAAGAGTTACAAATATTGTCTTTCCATGTAGGAGTGTAAACAGTTCAAATTTAGTAAGTCTGTTATGACTTCTCTTTGCTGTTCACCTTTTCATGATTCTCTTCATTCTTGTGTTTGAAAGTCAAATTTTCTTTTCAGCTCTGGTCTTTTCATCAAGAATGCTTGAAAGTCCTCTATTTCATTGAAAGACCATTTTTCCCCTGAAGTATTATACTCAGTTTTGCTGGGTAGGTGATTCTTGGTTTTAGTCCTAATTCCTTTGACTTCTGGAATATCCTATCCCATGCCCTTCGATCCCTTAATGTAGAGGCTGCTATATCTTGTGTTATCCTGATTGTATTTCCACAATACTTGAATTGTTTCTTTCTAGCTGCTTGCAATATTTTCTCCTTGACCTGGGAACTCTGGAATTTGGCCACAATGTTCCTAGGAGTTTCTCTTTTTGGATCTCTTTCAGGCGGTGTTCTGTGGATTCCTTGAATATTTATTTTGCCCTCTGGTTCTAGAATCTCAGGGCAGTTTTCCTTGATAATTTCATGAAAGATGATGTCTAGGCTGTTTTTTTGATCATGGCTTTCAGGTAGGCCCATAATTTTTAAATTGTCTCTCCTGAATCTATTTTCCAGGTCAGCTGTTTTTCCAATGAGATATTTCACATTATCTTCCATTTTTCCATTCTTCTGGCTTTGTTCTGTGATTTCTTGCTTTCTCATAAAGTCCTTAGCCTCCATCTGTGCCATTATAATTTTGAAAGAACTATTTTCTTCAGTGAGCTTTTGAATGTCCTTTTCCATTTGGCTAATTCTGCTTTTGAAAGCATTCTTCTCCTCATTGGCTTTTTGAACCTCTTTTGCCAATTGAGTTAGGCTAGTTTTCAAGGTGTTATTTTCTTCAACATTTTTTTGGGTCTCCTTTAGCAGGGAGCTGATCTGCTGTTCATGCTTTGACTTCATGTCTCTCATTTCTCTTCCCAGTTTTTCCTCCACCTCTCTAACTTGATTTTCAAAATTCTTTTTGAGCTCTTCCATGGCCTGAGCCCATTGGGTGGGCTGGGACACAGAAGCCTTGATTTCTGTGTCTTAGCCTGATGGTAAGCATTGTTCTAACTCATCAGAAAGGAAGGGAGGAAATGCCTGTTCACCAAGAAAGTAACCTTCTATAGTCTTATTTCTTTTCCCTTTTCTGGGCATTTTCCCAGCCAGTGACTTGACCTCTGAATATTTTCCTCACACCCACCTCACCTCCTGATCCTCCCAGTCAGCGTTTGGGGTCTGAGATTTAAATGCTGCTTCCAGCCTCAGCGCTTTGGGCGGGAGCAGGGCTGCTATTCAGTGTGAGATTAAGTTCAGATGCTCAGGTCGGGGCAGGGCTGCCTCTTAGGCTAAGTTCCCTCAGGGAGTTTATGCACAGACCTTCAACAATGGATCCAGGCTCCTGCCTGCTTGGGTCTGCTGCTGCCCCTCAGCTTCTGCCTCCCGAGGGGGCCCGAGCCATGGGGGCACCCCACTCTCCCCTCGACCCGCCAAAGACTCTCTCACCGACCCCCGTCACCTGTGGGTGGAGGGACTTGTGCGCCCACTGGAGATCCCATCCCTGAAGCCTGCTCGGATCTGCTTTTCTTGATGCTGCGGCCGCGGCAGTTCTGGGCTGGGCTCCACGTCTGCAGCGTGACGGACCTTTTGCGAGAAGTTTGCAGGTCCCTCTGGAATAGAAATCTCCTTCGCTCCACTATTCTGTGGCTTCGCTGCTCCAGAATTCACCGTGAGTTACTTTATACAAATGTTCTATGGGTTGTGGGTTCAGAGCTATGTGTATTTGCGTCTTTCTACTCCGCCATCTTGGCTCCGCCCCAATAGCCTATTTTTCAAGGTGTTATTTTCTTCAGCATTTTTTTTGGGTCTCCTTTAGCTGGGTGTTTACTTGTTTTTCATGCTTTGCTTGAATGTCAATAAATTCTCTTCCCAGTTTTTCCTTCACCTATCTAACTTGATTTTCAAAATCCTTTTTGAGCTCTTCCATGGCCTGAGCCCATTGAGTGGGCTGGGATACAGAAGCCTTGACTTCTGCATTTTTCCCTGATGGTAAGCATTGTTCTTCCTCATCAGAAAGGAAGGGAGAAAATGCCTGTTCACCAAGAAAGTAACCTTCTATAGTCTTATTTTTTTCCCCTTTTCTGGGCATTTTCCCAGCCAGTGACTTGACTTCTGAGTGTCCTCTCCACCCCCACCTTGCCTCCAGATCCGCCTAGCCAGCACTTGGGGTCTGAGCCTCAGGGCTTTGGGCAGGGGCAGGGCTGCTGTTCAGTGTGAGATTAAGTTCAGGTGCTCAGGTGGGGGCAGGGCCGCCTCTGGGGCTCAGTTCCCTCAGGGGGTTTATGCAGAGACCTTCAACAATGGATCTGGGCTCCTGCCTGCTTGGGGAGCCCTGGTCTGCTCCCGCCTCTGCTGCTGCCTCCCGAGGGGGCCTGAGCCACGGGGGCACCCCACTCCTCCCTTGAAACGCCAAAGAGACCCTCTCACCGACCCTTGTCGCCTGTGGGTGGAGGGACCCGCGCGGCTGCTGGAGATTCTGTCCCCGAAGCCTGGTTGGATCTGCTCCTTTCAGCGCTGCGCCACCGAGGCAGGGTTGGGCTCTGCTCTGGGTTCTGGGGCACGAGGGACCTTTTGCGAGAGGTTTTCAGGCTCTCTGGAGCAGAAATCTTGTGCGCTGTGTTCTGTGGCTTTTGATGTTCCAGAATTTGCCCATGGTTCTTTTTGTTACAGGTATTTTATGGTCAGTGGGTTTGGAGGTAGCATATATGCATCTTTCTTCTCCGTCATCTTGGCTCCGCCCCTGCTTATTTCTAATTATACCGCCCTCCCGTTTGCTCTCCCTTCTACCATTGCCTTACACTCCACTTATCCTCTTCTTCCCTACTTTCCTCTAGTGTATGATAGATTTTCATACCAAATTGAGTGTGCATGTCATTCCCTCCTTAAACCAAATGTGATAAGAGTGAACTTCTCTTTTTCCCCTCTCACCTACCCCCTTTTCCCCTCCATTGAAAAAGCTTTTTCTTGCCTCTTTTATGAGAGATAACTTGTCCCAATCCATTTCTCCCTTTCTATTCCCAATATATTCCTCTCTCACCACTTAATTTTACTTTTTTAGATATCATTCCTTCCTATTCAACTTACCCTGTGCCCTCTGTCTCTATGTATATAATACCTCTAACTACCCAAACACTGAGAAAAGTTTCAAGAGTTACAGATATTATCTCCTCATGTAGGAATGTAAACAGTTCAACTTTAGTAAGTCCCTTATGATTTCTCTTTCCTGTTTACCTTTTCATTTTCCCTTTATTCTTGTGCTTTAAAATCATATTTACTATTCAGTTCTGGTCTTTTCATCAAGAATGCTTGAAAGTCCTCTATTTCATTGATGACCATTTTTTTTCCCCTGAAGTGTGATACTCAGTTTTGCTGGGTAGATGATTCCTGGTTTTAATCCTAGCTCCTTTGACTTCTGGAATATTATATACCTTTTGAAATCTTAATGTAGAAGCTGCTAGATCTTGTATTATCCTGATTGTATTTCCATAATACTCACATTGTTTCTTTCTGACTCCTTGCAATATTTTCTCCTTGATCTGGGAACTCTGGAATCTGGCTACAATATTTCTAGGAGTTTTTCTTTTCAGATCTCTTTCAGGGGGTGATTGGTAGATTCTTTCAATATTTATTTTACCCTCTGGTTCTAGAATATCAGGGTAGTTTTCCTTGATAATTTCATGAAAGATGTTGTCTAGGCTCTTTTTGTGATAATGGCTGCCAGGTAGTTCCATAATTTTTAAATTGCCTCTCCTGGATCTATTTTCCAGGTCAGTTCTTTTTCCAATGAAATATTTCACATTGTATGCTATTTTTTCATTCCTTTGGTTTTGTTTTATAATTTCTTGATTTTTCATAAAGTCATTAGCTTCCATCTGCTCCATTCTAATCTTTGAGGAATTATTTTCTTCAGTTAGATTTTGGATATCCTTTACCATCTGGCCAATTCTGTTTTTTAGAGCATTCTTCTCCTCATTGACTTTTTGGATCTCTTTTGTCATTTGGGTTAGTCTACTTTTTAAAGTGTTATTTTCTTCAGCATTTTTTTGGGTCTCCTTTAGCAAATAGCTGACTCATTTTTCATGGTTTTCTTGCATCACCCATTTCTCTTCTCAATTTTTGCTCTACTTCTCATACTTGATTTTAAAAATCCTTTTTGAGCCCTTCCATGGCCTGAGATCAATTCATGTTTTTCTTGGAGGCTTTGGATGGAGGAGCTTTGACTTTGTTTTCTTCTCTTTGCATACTCTGGTCTTCCTTGTCACCAAAGTAAAAAAAGCCAATGAGGAGAAGGAGGTTTTAAAAAGCAGAATTAGCCAAATGGAGGAGAAGGTTCAAAAGCTCACTGAACAAAATAATTCATTGAAAGAGAAAATTGAGTTCAGGGAAATGAATGACTATGACTTAAACCAAGCAGCTAGTAAACAAAACCAAAAATTTGAAAAAATAGAAGATAATGTGAAACATCTCATTGGAAAAACAACTGACATGGAAAATAGATCCAGGAGAAACAATTTAAAAATTATGGGACTACCTGAAAGCCATGATCAAAAAAAGAGGCTAGACATTATCTTCCATGAAATTATCAAGGAAAACTGCCCTGATATTCTAGAACCAGAGGGCAAAATAAATATTGAAAGAATCCACTGATCACCTCCTGAAAGAGACCCAAAAAGAGAAACTCCTAGGAATATTGTGACCAAATTTCAGAGTTCCCAGGTCAAAGAGAAAATTCTCCAAGTAGCTAGAAAGAAACAATTTGAGTATTGTGGAAATACAATCAGAATAACATAGAATCTGGTAGCTTCAACATTAAGGGATTGAAGGGCTTGGAATGGGATATTTCAGAAGTCAAAGGAAGTAGGATTGAAACCAAGAATCACCTACCCAGTAAATCTGAATATAATACTTCAAGGGACATTCAATGATAAAGAGGATTTTTAATCATTCATATTGAGGAAAAGACCAGATCTGTATAGAAAATTTGACTTCCCAAGACAAGAATCAAGAGAAGCATGAAAAGGTAAATAGGAAATAAAAGTCATAAAAATCATAAAAGACTCTCTAAAGCTGAACTGTTTACATTTCTTCATGGAAATAAAATATTTATAACTCTTGAATCTCTTCACAGTATTTGGGTAGATGGAGAGATTGTACCTACACACACACACATACACATATACATACACATATATAGATAGAGAGTACAGGATGTGTTGAATCAGAAGAGATGATATCCACACAAAAAAGAGATAAGAAAAATCCTGTTCAATGGAGGAGAAAAGGGAGAAGGGGGAGGGGAAAATGAAGCTACTCTTTCCACATGTGGCTGAAGGAGGGAATAACATGATCACTAAATTTGATATGAAAATTTATATCACACCACAGGAAAGTAAGAGAGGAGGTGACAAGTGGGATGAAGGGAATGTTAGAAGGGAGGGAAAATGGGAGAAGGGAGTCACTAGAAATAAACACTTTCGAGAAGGGACAAGGTCAATTGTGGGGGAAAATAAGGGAGGATAGGGTAGGTCAGAGGGCAATATAATTAGTATTACATAACATGATTATTATCGAAGTCTTTTGCAAAATGACACATATTAGTCTGTATTGAATTGCTTGCCTTCTCAGTGGGGCTGGGGAGGGAAGGGGAGAGGGAGAGAAGTTGGAATTCAAAGTATTAGCAATGAATGTTGAGAATTTTTATTGCATATAATCAGGATATAAGAAATACGACGAATGGGATATAGAAATTTATCTTACCCTACAAGAAAAGAGAGAAGATGGGGATAAGGGAAGGGTGGGGTGTGATAGAAAGGAGGGCACATTGTGGGAAGGAGTAATCAGAATGCAAGTTATTAGGAAGCAGGGAGAGGGGAGTGATGGGGAGAAAAACTGGACATGTTGCAAAGTGAGGTAAAAGCAATTAATATTAAAACAATTGACTGAATTAATTACTGAGAATAAATCAATGACTTCTTTAGTTTGGGGAAAAGAATTTTAGTCTAAATTTCCTAGAGGAAGGTAACCTCAGGTAAAATTTGGCATTGATGGAAAAGTTAAGGTTTTAATGGTAAATTTGATTTTATGACTACTATTTTATCTGGAACTAGAACATGTATAGAAAAGCATATAAACCACTTAAGACTTGCCTTAAAAGATGTTCCTTAGCCAAAGTGAAATTATAATCATATCTGAAACTTAGTTATTGGAACTTGCCATTTTTAGATGCTATGGGACTATTAAGTGACTGTTCTTCTGAGTCTAACTCCAGGTATGGATAGCAAGAAAGGTGGTCTGAGCCTCTAATCCATGATGCCAGTAAGCCGGTGAGATGCTGGTATGAAGTGCAAAAGATGATCTCAAGGGAAAGATGGGAAAGCGGCTGTTCAGTCTGGGCTGAGGTAGGATTCTCCTGACTCAATTTCCCCACTGACACCTGGCAGACTTTAAGCCTGACTGAATGCAAGTGGACAATCTAATCCTGTCTGGAAATGACATGAAGTTGGGGAGATTTTATATCCCTGCAATGTCCTTGCTCTTGGTGGCAATTTCCTATAGTCAAAAGGTTTGTAAGCTTAATACCAGATCTATTAAATTATAGATTATTGGTAGGGGAACATTAAAGGTTAAGTCTAAAACTAAGCTATTAGGCATAGGACTTCAGACCAACAACAATACATTAGGGTCCTTTAATGCTTAGTAATACTGTGGAGACAATTGGGTCAAGAGCTTTGTGAAGTTAGCAACATAAATATTATTTGTGTCTCAGTTTGTTAATGTTTAAAAAAATTCTTTTGTGGTCCATATTGTAAATGCTTTAAAAAGAAGTATCACCTGACCAAAAGTTTGAATTATTTTATCTGTTATAAACTGTGTTAAAAATGAAAAATAAAATAAAAAAAAGATATGGAGCCAGAAGGGTGATGATGCATTTGTATTCTTACTATTAAATAAGATGATAATGAAAAATAAATAAATAAAACAAAATACTTTGGGATAGCAAAAAAAAAAATTATTTAGTATTTTATTTCCCCTCTATTACATGTAAAAAAATTAACATTCATTTTTAAAATTTTGAGTTCCAATTCTCTCCCTCTGTCATCACCCCCTTCATTGAGAAGACAATCAATTTGATAGATTATGCATGTACAGTCATGCAAATATATTTTCATATTAGTCATTTTGTAAAAGAAAACAGAAAAAAAACCCAAGAAAAATCAAGAAAGTAAAAAAAAGTAGGCTTCAATCTGTATTCAGACTCCATCAGCTCTGTGTCTGGGGATGGATAACATTTTTCATCATAAGACCTTTAGAATTGTCTAGGATCATTGCATTGCTGAGAATAGCTAAGTCATTTACAATCGAACATCTTACAATATTGCTATTACTGTGTACAATGTTCTCTCCTGGTTCTGCTCACTTCACTCACTATCAGTTCATGTAAGTCTTTCCAGGTTTTTCTGAAATCTATCTGCTTATCTTTTGGAATGGAATAATAGTATTCCATCACAACAGTATAAACATAGCTTCTTTAGACATTCCCCAACTGATGAATATCACCTCAATTTCCAATTTTTTGCCACCAGAAAAGAGCTGCCATAAACATTTTTGTACAGATACATTCTTTTCCTTTTTATCTCTTTTGGGATACAGACCTAGTGGTGTTATTATTGCTGGGTCAAAGCATATACATGATTTGATAGCCCTTTGATCATAGTTCAAAATTGCTCTCTAGAATGGTTGAATCAATTCACAACTTGACCAACAGTGCATGAGTGTCTTAATTTTCCCAAATTCCCTTCAACATTTTCTCTTTTTTGGCCTGTTAGCCAATCTAATAGGTGTGAAGTAGTACCATGGAATTGTTTTAATTTGTATTTCTCCAATCAATAGTGATTTAGAATATTATTTTTCATATGGCTGTAGATAGCTTTGATTGCTTCATCTGAAAACTGCTGACGCATGTCCTTTGACCATTTATCACTTGGGCAGTAGTTCTTATTTTTAAAAATTTGACTCAGTTCTCTATATATTTGAGAAATGAAACTTTTATCAGAGGAACTTGCTTCAAATTTTTTTTTCACAGTTATGATTGCTAACTGTATTTCTCTCTATCCTATTTCCCTCCTGCTTTTCAATCTCGCTCTCTTTCCTATCACTTTGTCTTTCCTCAAAAGTGTTTTTCTTCTGACTATGCCCTCTTCCAATCCACTTTCCCTTCTATTAGCACCCCTTTTTCTCTTATCCCATTCCCCCCCTCCTTTCATGTAGGCTAACACAGCTTTCTGTGCTCAATTGAGTATACATATATGAAGAATGTCAAAAAGGCTAGAAGTAAACATGGAAAAAATGGTTTCTGTATAGAGGACACATGAAGACAGAAGAAAAAAAGACTGTTAGTGGTTCTTATTTCTTTTAACAGTCTCTTATTTTTCCCCTAATGTACAAAATGTAGTAACTCAGAAGCACAAAATTCTATATGTCTCACAATCATTCTGAGAAAACCATTGTGTGCCTCTTAGTTGGTTTCCCTGACTGTTCTTTATAATAAACAATGATCACAGACAAATAGCTCTTCTCGGGGCTGAGAATTGGGAAGTGCCATAAGATGATGTGAAGATGGACACGCAATCATTAATATCCCATCTTAGGCCTTGGTATTGGTTTTTAAAAGATAACTTTCCTTTTACCAAGTTCAAAGCATTTCTCACATTCTGGAAGATTCCATTTTGATCAGTACCCAAATGTATACATTATTTTTTGAATTAATGTTTTAGGATAGAATTTTTTATTCCCCTGAAAATTCTGAGCCCTTGTCAAGTCTGAGCTCCTCCTCTTATAATCTGTTTACAGATTTTCTAGACTTCCGCGTGCTTCCTTGACAACCACAAATAGCAGAGTCATTCAGCGTCAAGGAACATGAGATATTAAGGTTGTCAATAATGAGCCCTCCTCAGTTTATTTGTAAGGTTCACCCATCCCTGTCTCAGTGGCATTCTTATTAATAATAATTTCCCAACATCACTCTGAGAGGCACAGGCGGCAGCTTTCAGTGACTTGTTCAGTCGTGGAGCACTTGCATACACTGACATTGTGAGACTGAAATTTTGGGGAAGTTAGTGCTACAACCCTCTATTTCTATTAGTTTTCATGACCAACTTCTAGGGTAAATAACTTTTATAGCTTTTGCCTATAGATAAGTAGCTTGAAGGATCAGTAGCCAGAACCATGGGCAAGTACAGTGTGATACAGTGAAAAAATCAATTTCTTTAGATTTAGAAAACCTGGGTTCAGATCTTTACTCTGCTTTCCTTATCTGCAAAATGACGAGATTGGAGTAGATGAATTCCAAAGTCCTTCTAAATTTAAGATCATATAATCCTAAATCACACCCTCTTTAAGTACCATTTATTTTTTATCTGCAAAACTTATATAACAATGACTACTCTATATTTGTATGTACGGGGGGGTAGCAACGAACTGAAAACAAAGTGCCACATTTCACCAGATAATCATTGCAGATTTCATGCCAAATATGAGGGGGAAAGTGGGGTACAACAATTATGTGAAGTTTAAAAAAATTCTTCCAGTATTACATAAAAATAATTTATTGCTAATATCTTTGGTGCAAGATTAGGATACATGGAATATTCATGAATATATGTTAAAACTGAATACTGACCATGTGTGTGTGCTGAGAATTCTAGGCTCCTGGCTGGCAATGCATGGGAGATAAATATGTATTTATATGCTACTGTTGAATACATTGCTGCTCTCTTTATCTGATGAATAGAATTATACTATGCAAGGATTACATAATAAAAGGTTATAAACCAATTTTTGTACTGGAAAAAAAAAACAGGATACAACAATTGTGCAGTGAAATACTGTAGATACCTATCAACTAAGGGAACGGCTAAACAAATTGTAGGACATGAATATAAAGGAATATTGATTACTGTCCTGTAAGAAATAAAAAATACAATGAAGGTAAAGAAGAACTGGAATATTTACGTGAAATAAGGCAAGTGGAATAAGTTGCATCAAGAAAACAATGTATACTTTAAAAAAAAAACATTCATACACATACACACACACACACACACACACACACACACAAAAGAATGATACAAAATTATTAAAATCAAGTTTGGCTCCAAAGAAGGGATATGAGAAGATACCTTCTTCCATTCCTTTACAGAGTTGGGAGGGGGTCCACAGCCTTGGAACTCTTCATATTATGTAAGATTTTTTCAACATATTGGTGATCTATCTTGCAAACTATTTTGTTCTCTTATTCCTCTTAATTTTTTTCTTTTAAAATGATTTGTTATAAGGTTATGTTGTTCTCTGGGAGCAGAAGAGGGAAATCACAAGAGGAAATCTATGACTTGTGAAATCATGATTTTACAAAAAAAATTAAAATTATTTTAAAATAATAATTGTATTAGCTACCTCATAGGATGGTTGTTAGGATCAAATAAGACTACAGTTTACATGAAGGTGGCCTTGGAAGGTTTACAAAACACTTTACCTGCTTTTCTTCGTTTGATGATCAAAACAACCCTGTGAGGTAAGTAATATTATTATCGGCATCATTTTACACATAAGGAAACTGAGGCCCAGAGATGTTAAGTGACTTTCCCAAGGTCACACAGTTAGTAAAAGTCTGAAATGTAATTTGAGCCCAGGTCTTCCTGACTGCCAATCTAGCTCTCTTTTGATGATACCATATTGCCTTATATGTTAAAAAAAAAAAAAAAAAGGTTAAGAAATATCCACATACCTGTTCTTATTGTTTTCTTTATGAAAATTCATCAGAGGATACATATTCTTTATCTGCTTATACATACACATATATAAATATTTTTAGCTTTAGACAAATTGATGATGAATATCAGTGTACAAAGACCTATATCAGGAGTTCCCTATACTAATGGAACCACAGGTTTAAATCAGAATACATACATAAGCACATACCTACACACTTCCTCCACTGCTTCCACAGAAAAGGTGAAATATTTCAGTGGCACAACCAAAATTGCCATGATGTTGCTGACATGACCTAATGAAAACCTATTTTGCTGAGACTATAGTTATTCAGAGAATCAAATCCAATGGATAAGATATGTAGAAAATGAGCTAAAGTGATAAAGAAAAGCAAAGGCTAACTGGATTTAGCTCATCCCAGTCATTATTATTCAAAGCTCTAGGTGGGGTTGGGGCAGTGTGAGGAAGATACACATGTTTTTGGAAGTTTTTCACTCCCAAAGTAATTTCTTTTACACCTTTCATTCTGAAGCCCAGATTCTACTCTTCTGAGGGTAACAAACCCCTCATTATGCACCGCAAGTCATCAAGCTGAGGTTAGCAGAATGGATGCCTACTCCCTGAAGCAATTTGTTTTAGCAATGCTGCTGGAACACAGTTCAAAATTATCTTTAATATGAATGAGAAGCTGGAACCACTTGAAAAGGCAGATGGAGGTTTTTTCCAGATCCATAAACTTGTCTGCTTCTTTTCCTCCAGTACATTCATCATCCTTGCTACTATTTGGTGCTTAACCTTGTCATGCCAGAATTTCCATATTTCTTGGCAGGGTTGATCCATGCCTGGTTGGCTGATTGACTTTCCTTACCCCTCCCCCCATCACACATTACCATCCCATGTGTAATTCATGTCCCATTAGCTCCCACCTAATTTAAACTAACATAGTGCTCATGGGAGCAGTAGAGCTATGGGAAGCAGGTGCAATTGGTCAGATGGCTGCCTTGCCAAGAAGTCAAAACAGGACCAATTCCCTCACTAGTCAGATCTGAGATTGATGGGGTAGGAGGAGCTACAGGGATCAGAATGGGCTAAGCTTTGCCTTACTTGCCAGGGCTCTTTTGTTACTTTTCCCATTAGAATTCAAATACATTCTTTTCTGGTTAAAATCCAATATTAAGAAATAACAAGAATGAAAACAAACCTAACATGTTTCCATTATTGAAAGTGTACTAACTCTAGATTGGTGCATTGTTCATTTGTTTCTTTAAAAAAAATCATATTACTTGAAAAGTTAATTCAGAACACCTCTTACTTTGCTACATGGTCAACTCCATTAAGGTTATCTTTACTGACATTTGCCAACTCACAATCTGTCAGTGTTTGATCGTCTCTGGTACCAATTTCCAACCTTATATCAACCCCATAGTTTGCTTTTTTTTTTTCCTTTTACTCTTGGGCTTGAGAAATAGAAAACACTTGGATAAAGTTTTCTTTCTGAAATACCTCCCATGTGTACTGTATAAATCTTGTATGTGCATACTTTTTTGTGTATTGTCTCTTTCCTTAGAATGTGAGCTACCTGAGGGTAGAGACCACATTTTTGTCTTTCTTTGTATCTCGAGAACTTAGCACAGTGCCTAGCACATAGTCAATGCTTAATCAATACTTCTTGATGGACAAAGAGATAAGCCATATATAACTGGTAACAAAATTGTGCTTTACCTTCATTTAGGGGTTTCTTAATGGCTACTAATCTTTTAAATTATCTTTTGTTAATTCTGTAACACACTTCCAATATTGATCATTTGAAACTTTTTCCACAATTCTCAGGTTTCCAAATTTTCACTTGCCACCATAATGTATCTTATATTCCCTCCTGTTAATCTCCAGTATCCCTCTACCAGCCTTTCCCTTTCCCTTCTTCCACATGACTGATACTGTCACCTATGCTCTAGATTTCATCTTTTCCCAGTATCTGAAAGTACCATACATATCAGCATCTTTTTAGCATATTTAATCCTCCCCCCAACATTCTCTTTTTCCTCTGCCTTCAAACACACGCAAGAGTTCACCATATTGAAGAAACCTATGGCTACCAGCCCATTTGTTTTGTTTCTTTGACTGGAGAACTTCTTGAATAAATATATAATTTACGTCTAATGCCTGTACTTCTTCCCAATCCATTCACTTTTTAATCCTTGGAATCTATTCTTCATTCACTCTTCTATTCTCAAATAATGGTACTTCCAAATATCATTAGAGAAAACCTTATTACCAGATCTTATGGCATTTTTTCTTTCATAGCATTTCATACTGTTTAAACCTTCCTTGACCTCTCTCTCCTCTTAGTTTCCATGATACTTTACATTTCTAGTTCTTTTTTTCCTCTTTGAAGGATCCTTCTCTATCTCATTCCCTGGCTTCTGATGCCTACATAACCCTTGTACTGTAGACATTTTTTTAAGACCCAATCCTCAGATCCACATATCTTCTGTCCCATAGTGACCTGATCTTGAAAGATTTCATTATTTACCCATAGGCTAGTTATTTAAACAAATCTCTAGTTCCACTTTCTCATCTGTAATGCTGCTAAACTATCTCCAGTTACACACAAAGCTTCTTAGATGTGTCTCTTCTTGGATATTCTAATTCCATTGCTGATATCATCATTCTCCCAGCTGCTCAGTCTCAAGATATCAGAGGTACTTTTTACCTCATCTCCTTCACATCCATCACTTACGTGTCATCAGTAACCTTGTCCTACTGATTCTTTCTTCAATGCATTTCTCATATTTGTCCCCTCCCTCCATTATCACTGCCATCATTCTAGTCCAGGTACTTATCGTTTAATCCTTAGATTATTCAATAGTCTCCTAATAAGTCTTGTTTGTAGTCTCTCCTCTATATAATCCATCCTGCAGCATTATTAATCTCTCAGGAGACACCAATTTCATCACATCACTCCCCTGATCAAAAACCTTTAAGTGCCCTGCCCCATCCCCCACCGCTTAAATGATAAAGTTTGAATTTCTCAGCCTGGTGTACAAGGGTATCTCTTTCTATGAACTATTGGACTTCACCTCTTTAATTTCTTCTTATAGTCTTCTGAAACCAGAATTTTATATATCATTCCTTTGCTTAAATGCTTGTAGTTTCTCTTTATTCCAATCAGATAATAGAATCATAGAATACCAGAGTTTGAAATTATCTCAGGGATAAGTTGGTCCAGCCACCTCATCTGATAAATGAGGAAATGGAGTCACAGGGAAGTTAAATGATGTATCCAAAGGCATGTGGATTATTAGTGATAAAGCTAAGATTACAGCCCTAACCCTCTCCAGTGTCAGTCAATAAGGATTTATAAGATACTTATTATGCCAGGAATTAAAACATTCAAAACAATCCCTGTCCTCAAAGAACCTCTATTATAATTACGTATATTCTACTACTAGACTGTACTGTCCATAGCTAAAACAATGAAAAGGTTAGAAAAATGGAGGGAGAAGCTAAGTGATGACTTCAATCTTTTTAGTGAAATGAGGAACTAAGTGCCCTTTGACGCATATTTCAAGATCAAAGGCAGATTAACTCTTTGTTAGTTAATTTCTGCTGCTAGAGATAGATGTGATTTCATCAATATGAGAAAACTTTCTCTATCAATTCAGGTCAGTACCTTCTCTGCAACTTAGAGTCTTAAGAGAGGTGCCTAGACAATTGAGAGATAAGTGGATCTGCTCAGGGTCATACAGCTTGCATGTGTCAAAAGTAGAACTTGAACCCAGACTTTCTCGTCCTCTTGAGAGAGACAGGAACTGGAAACCAGCTTATTAGGGTCCTATGGACCCTAATACTAATAATAGTTCTGATTTATATAGTTTAAAATTTTTTTTCAGAGTGTTTATATAATTTCATTTGATCTTTATGAGGTAGGAGAGTTTAGGTTATGTTCTCAGAGTTGCATAGTTAGCAAGTGGTATAGCCAGCATTCAAGTCTCAGTCTCTTCTCTTTTCAGGTACAAACCTCTCTCTACTACTCCATACTACTTTATAAAATAATACGTAGAAGATGTCACACCAAACTGCTTTTTAATCTAATCTCATTTCTTCAAACCCAAGTAACATGACCATATTACCTTCTCCCAAGACCTTATTTTTATCACCTAGTTTTACCCCCAACATGGTTCACCCATCACTTGAATCAAGCAGCATTTATTAGAGGTTTACTGTATGTTAAACTCTGGGGACAGAGAGAGAGGCGAACACAGTCCCTGCTCTGATGAGTTCACAACGAACAAACAGGTATGCACACATAAACTATGTATAGGTAAATTTCAGAGAGATCAACCAGCAGAACACTTGCAATAGTTTAGCACCTGTACAAAGGTGGTGACTAGGTCAGAGGAGAGGAGGAGGCCTTGATTAGAGATGTTATGGAGGTGAAAATAATAGGACTTGTAACTGATTGAGGAGAGCGAAGAGTTGAGGATGACACCTATCATCCACACACTCTTGCTCAAAGTTTTCACTTTGCATTCACCAGCATTCTTTCTCTTTTCTTGCTTTACTCAAAACCTGGATCTTCCCTGAAAGCATTAACCACATATTCTCCTCTGGAAATCACACTTTCCTGTGCTCATAGAGCAAAAGAGGAGCAGGCATGTTCCTTGCTTCCCACTGCCACTTTTACCATTTCCTCTATAATCATCCTTTAATGACTTTTTCTTCTGGGGAGGTCCATGCAATCTGCTTGACAAGTGGCAAGGCAGTTCTATATATTTATATAACTGATAACGCAAACCACCTCACACTGAACCTGGGAAAAATAACAAGGGTTTCCAGAGCCAAGGCTCTTAGGGAGACTTCAGGGTTCTCATCCTACATGCTGATAGATCTTTGAAAAAAAATGACTATTATTTTTTTCATATATTATTTACAGAGTCACTGGGTATGTTCAGCACTGTCTTAAGGTCCATAAACAACTTGAGTAATATATAATAAAGTTACAGGCTAGCTTATTTATTTATTTTACAAGAGTGAACCATTTTCCCCACTTAACTTAAATGCCAAACTGAGCTGTGAAGTTATTTATTGAGATAGAACTCAACCAATATCTTGGAAAGTTTTAAATTTTGGAAACTTGATAGATTTAAAGTGACACCTTTGAGGTGTGGTTCATTTAGAATAGTAGCTTTTATTAACAAAGCTATATTTGTCAAGGATTTAAATGTCTTTCTAATCTGAAAGATTGTAAGTATTTTGATGAGTATTGGATCTCTAATATTTTTGAAGCCACATTTTATGACTAGGGAGAGACCCTGTAACATGCAAGAAAACAATGGGCATTAGGTGGCGCAGTGGATAGAGTATAGTGCTTGAAGTCATGAAGACTCATCTTCCCTGAATTCAGATTTAACCTCAGACACTTTCTGTGACCCTGGGCAAGTCACTTAACCCTGCTTGCCTCAGTACTTCATCTGTAAAATGAGCTAGAGGAGGAAATGGGAAACTACTCCAGTATCTTTTCCAAGAAAATCCCAAATAGGGTTATGAAGACTTGGATACAACTAGAGGACTAGATTCTAGTCCCACTCCTCTGCTTCCTTAGATAGGTAATCTGGTGTAGGTAATTTGATCTCTTAGTGTCTTAGTTTTTATTTTTTTTCCTATAAAATGGGGTTGATAATAGTAAGGTATGTCCTACCTACCTCACAGGGCAGTTGTAAGAGCTAAAAGCGATAATACAGGTGAGAGTACTCCCTAAATGAGGAAACATTACATATGTAACGGGGGCTTTCCTTTGGAGCATGTTCAGATTATAGAGCATGGACATGACCTGAAAGCCCATCAGAATATTTCCATGTTTGGAAAAACCCCATTATAAGTAAGTATGAAAGATTATGATTATTAATAGAGGTAATGAAAGTCTTTGAAGAAACCTTATTTTCTCTTTTTGAATTTCCCTAATAGATGGGTAAAGTGCTCTCCCCCTTTCTTGCACTGTACCTCCACATAACTCAAAACAACTCCATTCTATTCTTCATCTTTCATTTTTGTGTTTAACTTACTGGGTCACAGGAAGAAAAAACACATTCATTCTATTTTCCCTAATATTTATAGGAGCCCAATACTTAAAAGTATCCAGTATTTCAAAATTTACATCTGAATTACCTCTATATATCTGAATAATTCATAGATTCATAAATTCATTGATAGAAATGGAAATGACCAATGACAATTATACCTAAATTAATTTACTTATTTAGTGACATGCAAATCAAACCATCAAAAATTACTTTACAAAGCTAAAAAAATAATTAAAAATTCATCTGGAAGAACAAAAAGTCTAGAATATTAAGGGAATTAATGAAAAGAAATGCAAGGGAAGGCAGCCTAGTGGTACTAGATCTAAAACTGTATTATAAAGCAGCATTCATCAAAACTACTCGGTAATGGCTAAGAAATAGAGTAGTGGATCAGTGAAATGGGTTAGGTACATAGGACACAGATGTCAATGACTATAATAATCTATGGTTTGATAAAATCAAAGACTCCAACTTCTGGGATAAGAACTCACTATTTAACAAAAACTGTTGGGAAAACTGGAAAATACCATGGTAGAAATTAAGCATGGATTAACATCTTACAATGTATACCAGGATAAGGTCAAAATGGGTGTATGATTTAGGCATAAAGGGTGATACCATACACAAATGAGGAGATCAAGGAATAGTTTACCTGTGAGATCTATGGAGAATGGAAGAATTTATGACCAAACAAGTGATTGAGGATATTATGAAAAGCAAAAGGGATAATTTTGATGACATTAAATTAGAAAGCTTTTGCATAAATAAAGCTAATGAAACCATGATTAGAAGGGAAACAGAATGATGGGGGAAAATTTATAGCCAGTATCACTAATAAAGGCCTTTTTTCTAAAATATATAGAGAACTGAGTCAAATTTATAAGAATACATATCATTCCCCAATTGATAAATGGTCAAGGGATATGAAAAGGAAGTTTTCAGAGGAAGAAATTAAAACTGTCTAGAGTCATATGAAAAAATGCTCTAAATCACTATTGATTAAAGGAATGCAAATTATAACAACTGAGGTAGCACATCAGACCTATCAGATTGGCTAACATGACAAAACAGGAAAATGATTGATGGAGAAGATGTGGGAAAATTGGAATACTAATGCATTGTTGGTGCATTGGTGAATTGATTTAACCATTCTGGAGAACTATTTGAAACTATCCCCAAAGATCTATACAACTGTGCATACCCTTTGATCGAGCAATACCACTACTATGTCTGTATCCCCAAAAGATCATAAAACAGGAAAAAGGATCCACATGTACAAAAACATTTATAGTGCTTCTGTTTATGGTGGAAAAGAATTGAAAACTGAGGGAATGTCCATCAATTGGGAGACAACTGAACAAGTTGTGGTTTATGAATCATGTAATGTAACACTATTGTGCTATAAGAAATACAAGTGGATGTCAGACAAACCTGGAAATACTTAACCGGAACTGATGGTGAGTGAAGTGAACAATACCAGTAGAACATTGTACCCAGTAACTACAACATTGTGTGATGACCAACTTTGATAGACTTAGCTCTTCTCAGCAATGTAACGATTCAAGACAATCCCAAAAGACTCATGGTGGAAAATGATATCCACATCCAGAGAAAGAACTATGGACTCTGAATGAAGATCAAAGCATATTATTTTCTCTTTTTTTTTGTTGCTTTTATTGTTGTCTTCTTTCTCATGGTTTTACACTTTTGTTCTAATTCTTCTTTCACAATATGACTAATGTGGGAATATGCTTAATATAATTAAAGAAGTGTAGTCTATATCAGATTGCATGCTGTCTTGGGGAAGGAGGGTAGGAAGGGGAAAAAATTAGAACTCAAAATCTTATAAAAGTGAATGATGGAAACTAAAAATAATTAAATTTAAGAAAATAATAAAAAGTAATGGACAAAGCCAAGGACATTGTCTAGTTCAATTATTTTACTTTATAGATTTTTAAAAAATGAGCTGAAATTAAGCTGTTTACCTACATAGCTCCTATAGTTATTAGTCATATATTCAATTTTTAGCTACCTTTTTCACTACCTTAATGGTGAATTAAATATTTGCTCATCTCATCTTTTTGTTTTTGGTCTGGATCTCAGATTTCACTGGGATGAAGAACTCCCAGTTGGGAAACCCCCTTCACTAATGGGATAACTCATCTATAACAAATCACTTTAGAAAGTTGCCTTGAGGAAGTGAAAGCAACGACTCACCCAAGCTCCTGGAAAAACTCCTCTGGATATCTCTGGGGGGAGAGTCTGACCAGACTTTGGAGGTATAGAATCCAGTGGGTGATGGACTTTGACGGATTCAGAGCTCAGGTTGGACTGGAGGGTCCACGAGAGGGATCTGTTCCGCGGGGGTAAGACCCCGGCGCACAGCGCAGCATGGTCGGCGCGACAGGGCGGAGGGGACCTGAGGGGCCCGAGAGTGGCGGGCGAGACCAGTGGAGCAGGAGATAAGCCAGGCCGAGCCGATGAGAGCCGCTGAGCACTAGATATCAGCGCAGCAGCCCTTAAAACCTTCAGCCTGAAGACTGGACTTCGGTGGGTCAGCTACTTGAACTTCCAGGAGTTGGGATGGTGGAGTGATCATTAAGTGCTCTCACCTTCCCCCTGATGACCGTGAGGGAACCATAAAATTCCTCCCCAGATTAATCCTGGATCAGCGGGAACAGTAGAAGGGGGCGGGTGGTCTCACAACACCAGAGGCTGGAAAAGTGGCAAGGGGGGATTCTTCCTACTGTGGCAGAGGCGATCTGGAGGGACAGACGACCCAGGGCAGAGAAAATTCGCACTGAGACCCAGGCAAGTCTCAGAGCCGGGAGACAAGCGCCAGGAGGGGCAGGAACACGCATTAACTTCTAGGCGTACCCCAGCCCTCCAGGGGAAAAGGGAAGACAATAAGGAAGCTGGGATCACCATCCCCTGACCTTGCCTTTGCCTCAAGTCAGCTGAGGAGATCTCCTGAGACCAGACCACCCCTCCCACACACCTAACAAGCTAACCCCAGGATTGATCTGGGAAACAACAACAACAACAACAACAACAACAACAAAAGCCTGCTTTCAGCCTAGACACACAGCAGCCCAACTTAAAAGATCTGTATCTTCTGACTGAAAGAACCAAAAGCTACAACACTCAGCCAACATCATGAATCGGAAAAAGCAGACGAAAAGTGAAAAAACCATAGAATCTTTCTATGGGGATAAGGACCAAAACACAAACACCAAAGACTTCAGAGCTGAGACTGTACTTCCATCTGAAACCTTAGATGGGATTATGAATTTCTCGCAAGCACACCTAGATTACCTGGAACGTCTGAAGAAGGACATAAAAGAAAAACTGGCCAATGATTTTAAAATTGTAAAAAAAGAATTCACCAATGAGAACATCACTCTGAAAAAGAAAATTGAAGAAATAGAAAAGGAAGTTCAAAAATTAACTGGAGAGAATAACTCCCTAAAAGGAAGAGTTAATCAAACGGAAAAGGAAACCCAAAACCTAATTGGGAAAATTGATCAGATGGAAAAGGAAACCCAAAACCTAACTGGAAAAATTGGTCGAATGGAAAAAGAAATACAAAAATTAAATGGAGAAAATAGCTCCTTAAAGGGAAAAATTGGTCAGATGGAAAAGGAAATGCAAAAGCTAATGGAAGAAAACAATATGATGAAGATTAGAATTGGGCAAGTAGAAACTAATGACTCAATGAGGCAACAAGAATCAGTCAAACAAAATCTAAAGAATGAAAAGATAGAAGAAAATGTAAAATATTTAATTGGAAGAACAACTGACCTGGAAAATAGAAACAGGAGAGAAAATTTAAGAATTATTGGCCTGCCAGAAACCCATGATGAAGAAAAGAGTCTGGACAACATCTTCCACGAAATCATCAAGGAAAACTGCCCAGAAGTACTAGACTCAGAGGGCAAAATAGTCATCGAAAGAATCCACCGTTCCCCTCCCGAAAGGGATCCCAAACTCAAAACCCCAAGAAATATCGTTGCCAAATTCCAGAGCTATCAAGTGAAGGAGAAAATACTACAAGCAGCCAGAAAGAAACAATTCAAATATCAAGGACACACAGTCAGGATCACACAGGACCTTGTAGCTTCTACATTAAAAGATCGAAAGAACTGGAACCCAACATTCCGTAAGGCAAAGGAGTTGGGACTTCAACCAAGGATCAACTACCCAGCAAAGTTCAGCATAACATTTCAGGCAAGGAGAAAGTCATTCAACGAAATAAGGGATTTCCAGAGCTTCCTGACCAAAACACCAGAACACAATAGACAATTTGATCTTCAAATGCAGGTCTCCAGAGAATCATAAAAAGGTAAACAGAGGGGAAAAAACAAAAACAAAAACTTGCTATTCAATTAGGGCAAACTGTTTACCTCCCTATAAGGGAAGATGATACCTGTTAATCTTGAGAACTGTGCAGCTATTATGATAAAAGGGATATATGTAGAGGGAACGGGCATAAAGTAAATGATGTCATGTCAAAAATATGATTTAAGTATGAGAAGGGAATGTAATAGGAGGTGTGGAAAGGGGGAAGCAGAAAATGGCAAATTATATCACAGGAAGAAGTACAAAATTATAGTAGAGGGAAGGAGGGGAGGGAGATGAGCATTGTTTGAGAGGTACTCTCATCTGATTTGTTCAAAGGAGGGAACAATAATCTTAAGTAGATAATCCTAACTAGCTCTATAGGTAGTGGGAGGGGAAGGGGGAAGAAAGGGGAGGGTGGCTAAAAGGGAGGAAAGAAGCAATAAGAGTAAAGGAGAGTAAAAGGGAGGGGGGTCAAAAGAAGGAGGGGAAGGCTGCAGGAGGAGGGGGAGAAAAGTGAATACTATTGAGGAGGGTAAGGGAGACGGGAGAGCTAAAAGCACAAATGGTGGGAAAGAGGTTGGAGGGAAATACACAGACTGTAATCATAACTGTGAATGTGAATGGAATGAACTCTCCCATAAAACGGAGACGGATAGCAGAACGGATTAAAAGCCATAATCCAACAATATGCTGCTTACAAGAAACACATTTGAAATGGGGAGATACACATAGGATAGAGGTCAAAGGATGGAGCAGAATATATTGTGCTTCAGCTCACGTAAGAAAGGCAGGAGTAGCAATCCTAATCTCAGACAAAGCGAAAGCAGAAATAGATCTAATCAAAAGGGATAAGGATGGAAACTATATTCTGCTAAAAGGCACCATAGACTATGAAGCAATATCATTACTAAACATGTATGCTCCAAGCGGTATAGCATCCAGATTCTTAAAAGAGAGGTTGGGGGAGTTGAAGGAAGAAATTGATAGCAAAACTATACTAGTGGGGGACCTCAACCTCCCCCTCTCTGAACTTGATAAATCCAACCTCAAAATAAACAAGAAAGAGGTTAAGGAGGTAAATAAAACTCTGGATAAGGTAGATATGATAGATCTTTGGAGAAAATTAAATGGGAACAGAAAGGAATATACCTTTTTCTCAGCGGTACATGGAACATTTACAAAAATTGACCATGTACTAGGACATAAAAATCTCACAATCCAGTGCAGAAAGGTAGAGATAATCAATGCATCCTTTTCAGATCATAATGCATTAAAAATTACATGTAATAAAAGGCCATGGAAAGAGAAACCAAAAATCAATTGGAAACTAAATAATCTAATTCTAAAGAAGGATTGGGTTAAAGAAGAAATCATAGAAACAATCAACAATTTCATTCAAGAGAATGACAATAGTGAGACAACATACCAAAACTTATGGGATACTGCAAAAGCAGTTATTAGGGGAAGTTTTATATCTTTGAATGCTTACATAAATAAAATAGAGAAAGAGGAGATCAATGACTTGGGCTTGCAGTTGAAAAAGCTAGAAAAACAACAAATTGAAAATCCCCAAGTAAATACCAAATTAGAAATACTGAAAACCAAAGGTGAGATTAATAAAATTGAAATTAAGAAAACTATTGAATTAATAAGTAAAACCAATATTTGGTTTTATGAAAAAACTAATAAAATTGATAAACCTTTGGTCAATCTGATTAAAAAAAAGAAAGAAGAAAACCAAATTACTAATATTAAAAATGAAAGGGGTGAACTTACCTCCAATGAGGAGGAAATTAAAACAATAATTAGAAACTACTTTGCCCAACTTTATGCCCACAAATTCGATAATCTAAATGAGATGGATGAATATTTTAAAAAATACAAATTGCCCAGATTAACAGAAGAGGAAGTTGAATACTTAAACAACCCCATCTCAGAAAAAGAAATTGAACAAGCCATCAATGAACTCCCTAGGAAAAAATCTCCAGGGCCAGATGGATTCACAAGTGAATTCTATCAAACATTTAAAGAACAGTTAATTCCAATACTACATACACTATTTTTGAAAGTCGGGGAAGAAGGAGTCCTCCCAAATTCTTTCTATGATACAAATATGGTTTTGATACCCAAACCAGGAAGAGACAAAACAGAGAAAGAAAATTATAGACCAATTTCCCTAATGAATATAGATGCAAAAATTTTAAATAAGATTTTAGCAAAACAAATACAGCATCTTATCACGAGATTAATACATTATGATCAGGTAGGATTCATACCAGGACTACAGGGCTTGTTCAATATTAGGAAAACTATTAGCATTATCGATCACATCAACAACAAAGCTAACAAAAACCACATGATTATCTCAATAGATGCAGAAAAAGCTTTTGACAAAATACAACGTCCATTCCTACTAAAAACATTGGAGAACGTAGGAATAAAGGGAACTTTCCACAAAATAATAAGCAGTATCTATCTAAAACCTTCAGCAAGCATTATATGCAATGGGGATAAGCTAGATGCATTCCCAATAAGATCAGGGGTGAAACAAGGTTGTCCATTATCACCACTATTATTCAATATGGTACTAGAAATGTTAGCTGTAGCAATTAGACAAGATAAAGGTATTCAAGGAATAAGAATAGCCAAAGAAGAAACTAAGTTATCACTCTTTGCAGACGATATGATGATTTACCTAGAGAATCCCAGAGATTCAAGTAAAAAATTACTTGAATTAATAAACAACTTTGGCAAAGTTGCAGGTTACAAAATAAACCCACACAAATCTTCTGCGTTCCTATATATTAGCAACAAAGTCCAACAGCAAGAGATAGAAAGAGAAATCCCATTTAAAGCTAGGGTAGACAGTATAAAATACTTAGGAGTCTACCTGCCAAAACAAACCCAGGGATTATATGAACACAATTACAAGACACTTTTTGCACAAATAAAGTCAGATTTAAGTAAGTGGAAAAACATTAGTTGCTCATGGATAGGCCGTGCTAATATAATAAAAATGACAATCCTACCCAAATTAATATACTTATTTAGTGCCATACCAATTAAACTATCAGACAATTACTTCCTAGCGCTGGATAAAATAATGTCAAAATTCATTTGGAAAAACAAAAGGTCCAGAATATCAAAGGGACTAATGAAAAGAAATGCTTGGGAAGGTGGCCTAGCGCTACCAGACCTCAAACTCTACTATAAAGCAGCCATTATCAAAACCACTTGGTACTGGCTAAGAAACAGAGAGGTAGACAAGTGGAATAGACTTGGCACTCAAGATGCAGTAGGCAAGCAATATAGCAACCTTCTGTTTGATAAACCCAAGGACCCCAGCTTCTGGGATAAGAACTCATTGTTTGACAAAAATTGCTGGGAAAACTGGATAACAGTGTGGCGGAAATTAGGCATAGACCCATACCTGACACCGTACACAAGAATAAAGTCCAAATGGGTACATGATTTAGGTATAAAGATTGATACCATGAATAAAGTGGAGAAGCAAGGAATAGTGTATTTATCAGATCTATGGAGAAGGGAAGAATTCTTTACTAAAGGAGAGATAGAAAGCATTATGAAATGCAAAATGGATAACTTTGATTACATTAAACTGAGAAGTTTTTGCACAACCAAACCCAATGCAACCAAAATCCGGAGGGAGGTAGTAAATTGGGAAAGAATTTTTACAGCTAAGCTCGGGGATAAAGGCCTCATTTCTAGAATATATAGAGAACTGACCCATATGTATAATCATACAAGTCATTCCCCAATTGATAAATGGTCAAAGGATATGAACAGGCAATTTTCAGAAGAAGAAATTAAAGCTATCTATAATCATATGAAAAAATGCTCTAAATCACTATTGGTTAGAGAGATGCAAATCAAAACAACTCTGAGGTACCACATCACACCTATAAGATTGGCAAACATAACAGAACAAGAAAATGATAAATGCTGGAGAGGATGTGGGAGAGTTGGAACACTATTTCATTGTTGGTGGAGCTGCGAGTGCATCCAACCATTCTGGAGAGCAATTTGGAACTATGCCCAAAGGGCTACAAAAATGTGCATACCCTTTGACCCAGCAATATCGCTACTAGGACTATATCCCCAAGAGATCATAAAAATGGGAAAGGGTCCCACATGTACAAAAATATTTATAGCAGCACTCTATGTAGTTGCCAAAAACTGGAAGTCAAGGGGATGTCCATCAATTGGGGAATGGCTGAATAAATTATGGTATATGAATGTAATGGAGTACTATTGTGCCATAAGAAATGATGAACAAGAAGACTTCAGAGAGGCCTGAAAGAACTTATATGACCTGATGCTGAGTGAAAGGAGCAGAACCAGGAGAACTTTATGCACAGCAACGACCACAGTGTGTGAGAGTTTTTTCTGGTAGACTTAGATTTTTGTAATAACACAAGAACTTCTTACAAAAAAAAAAAAATCCCAATGGTGGTTCTCAAGGCAAAATGCCTTCCACACTCAGAGAGAGAAATATGGAAGTCACTCACATAATGTAACAGATCATGTTTGTGTATGTGTATGTGTTTGCGTATCATGTTCTGATTTGTTATACGATTTCTTTCATTTATCTTAGTCTGACTACATAGCATGACTATAGTGAAAATATACTCAATAGGAAAGTATATGTAGAATCTATACAGAATTGTATGCAGTCGCGGGGAGGGAAGGGGGGAGTGGGGGGTAGGTGGGGGGGATAAAATCACAATTGTATGGCAGTGATTGTTAAACATTAAAAAATAAAAAAATAAAAAAAAGAAAGTTGCCTTGAGCTTTGAGAGGTTAACTAATTTGCCTAGAGTTACACATCTACTGTAAGTAAGAAACAGGACTTGAACCTAGATCATCTGGACTTCAAGCCTTTATTCAGTCCTTTATACCATGCTATCCTCCACAACTGTATTTAATGGATTTCATCTTGCTGGCTACCATTGACTGGTCAGATTTGCAACTTTTCCATTGGTTAGTTTTGTAACTTTGGGAAAGGCATTTAACTCACTTTACACCAAAACTCATTTTAACATCTCCTTTATGCAACAAATTGTACAAAAATATTAAGTGAATGAAAAGATGTTTCCAAATGGGACAATTGCAGAAAATGAATTAAGCCCTTCCTATTGTGATTTTTTCCCAACGGAAAGATGAATAGAAATCTGTCTGCCACCTCATTCATAGGGTCTTTGTAAAAATGAATTGGGCCATATTAAGATGGCATATATTTTGAGGACTTTGAGATAAAAGAATCTATGAAAATTATTATAACTGTTATGGTTAAAGTTCATGATACAGTTATGTAAATTCTGTTCAAGGCTAGCCATAGAAGGAGGAAATTGATTATTTTTTTAGTAGATTATTTGCTTAATAAATTAACAGCGTGACATGGCAGCCAAAAATGTAAATGACACATTGCGCTGTATTAATAAAAGAATAATGTCTAGAATAACAGAAGGACCAGTACTGCTATATTCTGTCCTGGTGCAGACCACAGTCGGAGTTTTATGTTTAGTTTAGGAAGAATGCTGATAAACTGGAATGTGTCCAGAGAAAAGTGAGTAGGACGATAGGGACATGAAACCAAGTCAGGAAAGGATCTCTTGAAAGAGGTAGAAATGCTTTTAACTGGAGAAGAGAAGACTGTGGCAGAGATGAGTGACAACTGTCTTGAAACACTTAAAAATTGTCTTGTGGGGAAAAATCGGACACGTTCTTATTAAGGGAAAATTCAGTAGTAACGGGTAAAAGTTGAAGATACAGAGATTTTACTATGAGGGGAAAACTTTCTAATAATAGCTATGTTAGGAAATGTCAGGAAATAGAACCAAATAGTCTAAGAATATGAATGTCCTTTAAGGACTAGTTCAAGAGTGGGGAACCTGTGGCCTGGAGACCATATATTGTCCTCTACATCCTCAAGTGTGGCCCTTTGACTGAATCCAAGTTTCACAGAACAAATCTCCTAACAGATTCAGTAAAAAAGGTTTAAACTGGCTTTTCTACACACAATTTAATTTGATGTTTTCTGTGATCATTTTGTAGGAAAGATTTTAGAGGAAGTCTGGCAGTTGTGACTTTTCACTCCACCATCTTGACTCAGCCCTTACAAGGAGTGTCTTGTGTGAACAATAGCAAAGCCAGAGTGTCACTGCTTGCAAGTACATTGAGGAAAGTAATGTATAAGAAAACTGGAAAGGTTAGAGAGTTCAAGCTGTAAAAGGCTTAAAAGCCAAATGAATTTTATGTTAGATTCTGGAGGCAATAGGGAGCCATGGTAGTTTATTGAATAGAAGAATGGCATGATGGTACCTGTACTTTGGAACTATTACTTTGATAGCTATGGCAGAGTAAAAATAGAATTGAAGTAATTAAAGAGTGCTTAATGATTAGAGCTGTCCAAAACCCAGAATGGGATGCTTTAGGAGGCTGTAGGCTCCTCCTTACTTGGGGTCTTCAAGCACAATTAAAGGGGTCAACACTCCTTCTTGAATTAAACATATATAAATCATTCATACCCTGGATGTGGAGAAAACACAAAGAGATAAAATAAAAGAGGAGAAATTAGCACAAAGATCAACAGACAGACAGGATTTCTACTGTCTGAACAAAGTAATACAACCACCTACGTATGCCACTGGATAGGGAGAGCACAAATTTCTGAGTAGGCAGGGGCCTCTTAACAAACAGCTACTCAGAGTTCTGTCCAGGGAAATAAAAGGTCCTTCTTATAAGCAAACCCCCAAAGCAAAATACCAAAATTCCAGTATATATATATACATATATATATGCGTGTGTGTACATATACACACGTGTACAGACATGTACATGTGTATGTATGTACATATCTCTGTGTGTATACACACACACACACACATATATAAAACAAAAATTTGGCTCCTGTTTAGCTGAAAAGCTAGAAGGCAAGAAACCTACATGATGTAGCCCAGCTATGAATTATGAGGATTCAAAGGAGATCAATCCCTCAGATGTTTATAATTTAGCCTGAGTTTGGGAAACTCAACTCCAAAAAGACAACAACAAAAATTCCACTTTGCTTGGGCTTACAGCATGGCAGAAATAACAATAACTGTGGCCTGAGAGTTGACAGCTATAGCAGCAGTAGTGGCAGAAGAGCTTCAGTGATGGTGGCAGCAATAGCAGTGGTAGGGGCACCAAATGTGTCCAATGCACAAGTTTGGTAAAGGGAATGAACACCTGCTCAGAAAGAGATTACAAAAGACCCCCTGAGCTTGCACTGGGTACAAGATTGAGTTCTATTTGGCAGCTCTATAACTCATTACCTAATTCTGAGTTGCAAGTCCAAGGTGGAGAGGAGCAGTTGAAGTTTTGAGGGAGCAAGGACCCTACCTGGGTAAGAACCATAGTGCTAACCCAGGAGGGCAATCACAAAACTTATCCCTGGATCAGATCACATGGAAAGCACCTACAGGCCCCCAGATAAAGTCTGCCATCCCCTCCCCACCCAAGATGAGGCAGAACTCAACTGTAACATAAAGCCAAAGTCAAAAAAATAGATTGCAAATAAAGCAGACATTCCATATTCCAACTCCTTTTATTTTCACTGAATGAAAGTACATGATTGTCTCCCATGCCTGGAATTCTCTCTATCCTTGCTTATGCTTCCTTGGGTTACTTCAGATCTCAACTAAAATACAGCCTTCTGCAAGAAAACTTTCTCATTTCTTCTTAATGTTAATGCCTTCCATATGAGATGGATGACCTCAAATTTATCCTCCTGTATATATCTTTACATTGTTGTTTTCATGTTGTTTTGCCCATTACATTATGAGTTTCTTGAGAGCATGGATTGTTTGTCTCTCTTTCTCTCTCTCTCTTTCTGTCTCTCTCTCTTTCACACACACACACACACACACACACACACACACACACACACACACACACACACACACACACACACTTTTGAGGGGTATTCCCAGTGCTTAGCAAAGAACCTGGAATATAGTCAGTGCTTAAATAAATGCATGTCAACATTACTTCTTCCTTTTGGGCCAAGAAATCAATGCTATTCTTTCTTTCACAAAATAATTCTTCAAATACTTGAACACAGATATTATCCTCTGCCCCCCCCCCCCAAGCAGGTCTTCTGCCTTCTATGTCTTTCAACAAATCTCCATTTCCTTCAACCAGTTCTGTAATATCATGAATCTGAGGCTTTTCATTATCTTGGTTCCATTTCCATAAATCTTTTTCAGCTGATCAATGCCCTTCCTAAACAGTGACACACAGAACTGAGTGAAATGGCATAGACTTGGTCTGACCAAGGCAGACCATAGATACTATAATCATTGCAACCCCTAGAAATCTTCAAGTAGAGGGGATGGAGAATGACCTCTTATTTGTTAAGCTGAAGATGGGAATCTTGTTTAAATGTGAGTTAGAATAGGTGATTTCTGAAGTTGTTCTTTAAGCAACTACCTCCCTATAGATTTAGCCAATACCCTCATGTGCTCTATGAAGACCTGGACAACGTGTTAGAATGCCACATGCTCTACACCAACATTTTTCAAGCTGTTTTGGTCATAGAACATCACACAGCTTAAAACAGATTGCTTTTGTCATTTAGTTGTTTTCAGTCATGTATGACTCTTTGTGTCCCCATTTGGAGATTTTTTGACAAAAATACTACAGTAGTTTACCATTTCCTTCTCCAGCTCTATTTACAGATGAGGAAACCGAGGCAAACAGGGCTAAGTGACTTATACAGAGTGATACAGCTTTTAAGTGTCTGAAGCCAGATTTGAACTCAGGAAGATGAATCTTCATGACTACACTCTATCCACTGTGTCACCTACCTGCAGAAATATATTGTGAGGATCTAGGAATTGTGGTCTTGTGAGGGCATGATATATGATAATGGAATTCTTCTAAGACAGAGGGGAAGAATGGGAAATATTAGAAAAAAAGAAAGGAAGTTATATCATCTCCAGAACCATTATTGATTTTGATTCTTTTAGTACTGTTTATGTCTTATAGTCACTGTTATTCTGATTCTGCTTATCTTATCAATCCATACAAATCATCCTATGTTTCTCTGAATTTCTCTTATTCATATGACATAATTTGTTAATCATTTTCTATTAATGGACATTCATTTATTACTAGGTACTTACTACCACAAATGCTTCTGTGAATATATTGGTGTACACTTAACAGTTTGCTTCTTTCTTTTAACTGATTGTATCAAGGAATGAACAATTCAGTTAATTTTCTTGGATTATTACAGAATATTATCCAGAATGGTTGGATCAACATTCCATCAACAGTACATTTTTGTGCCTTTTGTTTCTTCAAACCCTGCTACACTTTAACACTGCTTCTCATTTTTGTCAAAGTTCTTTTGGAAAAGGCCTTTGTTTTGTGTTTATTCCCAGTAACATGCTTTTGCTTCCTTCATATACACACATCTTTAAAAAAAATAGCTCTTGCTTGATTAGTACCCTGTGTATTCACATCATTTCTTTGGAGAGCCCTCCTTTTTCTTACCCATGAAAATATTTTACATTTGTATCATTAAAATTCATCCTGAAGAACTTCTCATCCCTTTTAGGCTGACTTTCCTTGTAGATTTTTGGACCATATGTCCTTATTTATCCTTTCTTTGAATTATGTGAAGTACTTCACCCCTCAATTCTATTTTCCTACAATTTAGATTACATGTCAAATTATGCCCAGCTTTCCTCTCTTCTCCCATGAATTCTGAGATAGAATGGTCATCAGTGTCTCCTTAATGGTCAAAATAGGAGGTTCCCTTATCACTTCCTTCAACTTTTTGATAATGAAATTATTGTTTGTTCAATTTATATATCAGTTGCTTGCTTTGGACCAAGCCCTGTGAATTCAAAGTAAAAAAATTCAAGATTCCTTGCCCTTGGTGAGTTTATATTTTACCGAACAAGCAAACTGCTTTCATTTTGACAGGGAGAGAAACAGAGACAGAGACACAAAGACAGACGCAGAAAGAGACAGAGAGGGAGAGAAATGAGAAGGAGAGAGACTTGAAGTCCTTTATTACTATGATATCATATTTCCATTTTGTGATTGAACTCCTAGTCTATTTTGCCTTAGGTGCAGGTAATTTTTGACATACCCTACAATATTCTTCTGTTTCTCTTCGCATTCATCCTAAACAATATGTCTTTATCCTTTGGTTTCTGGGTTTTATTTGTCACATGTGTATGTCTTCTTGTTATGCAAAGCTACTATTCCACCACTCTGTTTATCTCTTATTTTTTTCTTTTAAAAGAGGCATATCCTTTTATAACATATTCCAATCAGTCCAATAATTCTAAGTCTCATTAATACCTACGAGACCATTATTTGCCTTCTCCAATTAGAGTACCTAGTTCCATTTCTTACTGCCAATATTTTGTACTTTTGTGTATAGACAGCTGAAGCATAGATTGTATGCTGGTTCTCTTCTTGTATACTGTCTCCTGTGAATTATTATTCATCTCTACTGATACTTGTCTGCCTTTTCAGCACCTGCTAGTCCCTGTGGTATCTAATTTGTCAGTTTCACATGGGCAGTTTATGCCTTCCTTCTAACTTTTGCTGTGAAAAACTTTCTTGATCATATTCACAAGACGCCAGGCAAATATATATTTTATGAGCTCTCATTAGGTGCACTTGTCAAAGAACCCATCATTCTTACATTTTAAACTTTGGTCTAAGAATCCTAATCCTGTCTTCCAGAAAATATCTTCTTAGCCACTGGTTCCCTTTGCAAATCTACCTCTTATTGGAACTGTCTTCAATCTGCAGCCATGATGGGAATACCACTGCTATCTGTAAAGTTTTGTCCCAAACTATATAATCCCTCACAGTACTAGGTTTCTTCTGGTAGTATAGTATAGTTTGTACCCACATGGGAGTGGATAGTGGTTGTCAGGTTTGACAAGTCCTTGCTGGCTCACTGTCATGTTCCAGATCTATGCCTTGGGAAGATAGCAGACCTCTTTGTATTACTTGTCAGACTGATAAATAGCCAGAATAGTACCATTCAACAAGGAGTCTCATTTACCACTGCTATCCATCTCTTCCTCTCAGGGTTGGATGACCTTTCTTTCTCTTTCTTTCTTTTTTTCATTTTCAACATTTGTTTTTATAAGATTTTGCATTATAAATCTTTTCCCCTCCCTCCACTCCCTTTTCCCCAAAACAGCATGCAATCTGATATAGGCTATTCATGTATGATCATATTAAATATATTTCCACATTAGTCATGTGGTGAAAGAAGAATCAGAAAAAGGGGAAATATCATGAGAAAGAAAAAACAAAAAACAGCATAAAAAAAGAGAAAAAATAGTATACTTTGACCTGCATTCAGACTCCATAGTTCTTTCTTTGGAAAGTAGCATTTTCCATCATGAGTCTTTTGGAATTGTCTTAGATCATTGCATTACTCAAGGAGTTATGTCTAACAAAATCAGTCATCTCACAATGTTGCTGTTATTGTGTGCAGTTTTCTCCTGGTTCTGTTCATCAGCATCAGTCTTTCCAGGTTTTTCTAAAATTTACTTGCTCACAATTTCTTCCAGAACAATAGTATTCCGTTAAATTTATATACCATAACTTGCTCAACCATTCCCTAATTTATGGCATCCCCTCAATTTTCAATTCTTTGCGATCACAAAGAGAGCTGCTATAGATATTTTTGATTTTTTTTTATTTAACTTTTAACATTTATTTTCACACAATTTTGGGTTACAAATTTTCTCCCCTTTTATCCCCTCCCCCCCCCCAGACCCAAGCTTTCTAATTGCCCCTGTGACCTATCTGCTCTCTCCTCTATCCTCCCTCCCTGCCCTTGTCTCCATCTTCTCTTTTGTCCTGTAGGGCCGGATAGCTTTATTGACCCCTTAACCTGTATTTCTTGTTACCCAGTTGTAAGAACATTACATTTGGTCCTAACACTTTGAGTTCCAACTTCTTTAGCTCCCTCCCTCTCCACCCCTTCCCCTTGGAAGACAGGCAGTTCAATATAGGCCATATCTGTTTAGTTTTGCAAATGATTTCCATACTAGTTGTGTTGTATAGGACTAATTATATTTCCCTCCATCCTATCCTGTCCCCCATTACTTCTATTTTCTTATGGTCCTTTCCCTCCCCATGAGTGTCGACCTCGTATTGCATTCTCCTCCCCATGCCCTTCACTCTATCCTCCCCCCCACCCTGCTTGTGCCCCTGTCCCCCACTCTCCTGTATTATGAGATAAGTTTTCCTATCAAAATGAGTGTGCATTATATTCTTTCCTTTAATGGAATGTGATGAGAGTAGACCTCATGTTTTTCTCTTGCCTCCCCTCTTTATCCCACCACTAATAGGTCTTTTGCTTGCCTCTTTTATGAGAGATATTTTGCCCCATATAACTTCTCCCTTTCTCCTCCCAATATTTCTCTCTCACTGCTTGATTTCATTTCTTTTTTTAATATATGATCCCATCCTCTTCAGTTCACTCTGTGCACTCTGTCTCTATGTATGTGTGCGTGTGTGCATGTGTGTGTGTGTGTGTACTCCCACCCAGTGCCCAGATACTGAAATGTTTCAAGAGTTACAAATATTGTCTTTCCATGTAGGAATGTAAACAGTTCAACTTTAGTAAGTCCCTTACGACTTCTCTTTGCTATTCACCTTTTCATGGTTCTCTTCATTCTTGTGTTAGAAAGTCAAATTTTCTTTCCAGCTCTGGTCTTTTCATCAGGAAAATTTGAAAGTCCTCTATTTCATTGAAAGACCATTTTTTCTCCTGAAGTATTATACTCAGTTTTGCTGGGTAGGTGATTCTTGGCTTCAGTCCTAGTTCCTTTGACTTCTGGAATATCCTATTCCATTCCCTTCTATCTCTCAATGTAGAGGGTGCCAAATCTTGTACTATCCTGATTGTATTTCCACAATACTTGAATTGTTTCTTTCTAGCTGCTTGCAATATTTTCTCTTTCACCTGGGAATTCTGGAATTTGGCCACAATGCTCCTAGGAGTTTCTCTTTTTGGATCTCTTTCATGCGGTGTTCTGTGGATTCCTTGAATATTTATTTTGCCTTCTGGTTCTAGAATCTCAGGGCAGTTTTCCTTGATAATTTCATGGAAGATGATGTCTAGGCTCTTCTTTTGATCATGGTTTTCAGGTAGTCCCAGAAGTTTTACATTGTCTCTCCTGATTCTATTTTCCAGGTCAGTTGTTTTTCCAATAAGATATTTCACATTATCTTCCATTTTTCGAATCTGCGTGGTATGTTCTGAGATATCTGTCTTTCTCATAAAGTCCTTAGTGTCCATCTGTACCATTCCAGTTTTGAAAGATCTGTTTTCTTCAGTGAGCTTTTGAATCTCCTTTTCCATTTGGTTGATTCTGCTTTTGAAAGCATTCTTCTCCTCATTGGCCCCTTGCACCTCCCTTGCCAGCTGAGTTAGGCTAGTTCTCAAGGTGCCAATTTCTTCAAGATTTTTTTGGTTCTCCTTTAGCAGGGAGCTGATCTGCTTTTCATGCTTCTCCCTCATCCCTCTCATTTCCCTTCCCAGTCTTTCCTCCACCTCTCTAACTTGATTTTCAAAATTCCTCTTGAGCTCTTCCATGGCCCGAGCCCATTGGGTGGGCTGCGACACAGAATCCTCCATTTCTGTGTCTTTGCCTGATGGCAAGCATTGTTCCTCCCCATCAGAAAGGAAGGGAGGAAGTGTTTTTTCTCTGAGAAAATACCCTTCAATAGTTTTACTTCTTTTCCCTTTTCTTGGCATTCTTGCCAACCAGTAACCTGACCTCTGAATGTTCTCCTCACACCCACCTCGCCTCCTGGTCCTCCCAGCCAGCGTTTGGGGACTGAGATTCAAATGCTGCTTCCCGCCTTAGGATTTTTGGCGGGGGCAGGGCTACTTTTCAGTGTGAGAATTAAGATCAGGTGGTCAGGGGCAGGGCTGCCTCTCTGGCTCAGTTCCCTCCGGGGGTTTATGCATATACCTTCCACAATGGATCCAGGCTCCCGCCCGTTTGGGGAGCCCCTGTCTGTAGCCGCCTCTCAGCTTCTATCTCCTGGGGGGGCCTGAGCCACGGGGGCACCCCACTCCCCTCTCAACCCGCCAAAGGGACTCTCTCACCTACCCCCGTCAGTCACCTGTTGGTGGAGGGGCTTGTAACGTCACTGGAGATCCCGTCTCTGGAGCCTTCTCGGATCTGTACCTCTCGGAGCCGCGGCCGCTGCCGCAGGTCCGGGCTGGGCACCGCGTCTGCAGCACGACGGACCTTTTGAGAGAGGTTTGCACGTCCCTCTGTGGGTGGTGGGACCCACGTGGCCACTGGAGATCCCGTCCCCGTAGCCCTCTCGGATCTTTTTCTCACGGTGTCGCTGCCGCGGTATGGCTGCTCTCTGCTCCTCGCCCCGGCGCCCAGTCCACGGCGCGAAGGACCCCCCCGCGAGAGGTTTGCAGGTCTCTCTGGAACAGAAATCTCCCTCGCTCCAATATTCCGTGGTCTCTGGATGCAGAATTCACCCTGGGTTAGTCGCCTCTGCCGTTCTGTGGTTTGTGGGTTCAGAGCTATGTGTATGTGCATCTTTCTACTTTGCCATCTTGGCTCCGCCCCCCTAGATATTTTTGTACATGTGACTTTTTTCCCCCTTTTTTATGATCTCTTTGGGATACAGACCTAGTAGTGATATGCTGGATCAAAGGGTATGCACAGTTTTATAGCCCTTTGGGCACAGTTTCAAATTGTTCTCTAGAAGAATTGGATCAGTTCACAACTCTATCAACAAAGTATTAATATTCCAATTTTCCCACATCTTCTCCCACATTGATTATTTTCCTGTTTTGTCATGTTAGTCAATCTGATAGGGATGATGTGGTACTAATGACCTTTCTTCTTGTGGTACCTGTAAGTGGATATCCCCATTCCTTGGAACAAGAAGTTGTTGTCTTTCTATAAGGTCCAGCTTCCCTGCTTTAAGGGAAGAAATTTGTTCTTATCATGTGGTTAGGGAGCCTTGCCTTTTTACTCTGTGTCATATTCTTTTATGTTCCAACTCCCTGAATTGGTTTGGGTACTCTCTGTGCCTTTTCAGATTGTATTAATTTCTTCATTTTTTCTTGAAAGTTCTTCCAACTTTCCAAAAACCATTTCATCTATTTTTCCTGACAACTTTAGTACTGGTGTGTCTTTTCTCCTCTCCTTTAATCTCTTTTAGCAGCAAGACTAACCTGTGCTGTGTATGTTTAACTGTCATTAGCATTAGCAGAAACACAAACTGCTGTATTCTAACCAGCACTATAGGACATCCTTTGCCCTCCATATCTGCATGATCTCTAGAAAGCTTGCATTTCAGTTAGCTTCTCTAGTGACCAACTCTGTTTTCCTTGCCTCTTGGCATCTCTGGAGACTTGATAAAGGCTCTATTTATACCCCATATTTATAGTTCTTGGCAATCAGTAGATTCCTGCCAAGACCTAATGCAAACAGAAGGTGTCCTTAAAAATATAATCAGTGAGAGGGTTTCAATCAGAAATCCAATTATCAGTAAGTCTTTATTTATTTAAATCTAATTATCTCTCCTTCTTTCTTCAACCACCTTGTTCCTCTGGCTCTAGTACCAAAGTTATCCTTCTTTATGACAAATCATTCTCATTGTTTGGGCTTATATTTGATAATTACTTGGCTATGATCTGTGTTTTTTCTCCAACAAACATGAAACTAAGTACCTACTGTGTGCAAAGCATTTGATATGCATTAGGGGTGTCAAGATAAAGAAGACACTGTTCCTGCTCTCCACAAATTTTTTTTTATTCAATAAACATTTTTAAACTTAATTAACATTTAAACACAATTGACAATAAACATTTTATTCTTTGAATAGAATTCTGTCCCAATTCCCTCCCACTGTTATTTTTCCTCTCAAACCACCTTGAAGTTAACTACTTTGCATTTATTCTTTTTACATTCGTTCTGTACATATCAATATATCTGTATAGACATAAACTTATATGTCTGTCTCTAAATTTTTTCTCTATCTCTCTATTTCTCTGCCTATTTACCTATTTACCAATTGTTTTATCTCCCTGTTGTCTTTCCTATTAGAGTATAAGCTTCTTGTGTGTAGAGATTGTTTCACTTATTGCCTCTGTATCTTCAGCACACCTAAGAACAGTGACTGACTCATACTAAGTACTTCATAGGTGTTTATTCATTGATTGATTTTAAATTATTGTGTCAATATCTAGAGAAATGTGTTAAAGGGCATACAGCTGACCATGGTACAAAAAAGATTAAATTGGAAGTCAGGAGGCCTGTGGCAGAATTTACCTTTGTAACTTCAGTCATGTCTCTTAATCTCTTTGGAACTCATTTTTCTCATTTGCAAAATGAAGAGTGCTTGGATAAAATGACCACAAATATCCTATCCAACTCTAACATTCTATGTTTCTGTGGTAATTGAGTAAGCAAGGAAAGTCCCTGTGGCTTCAGGCCACCTTAGTTTGATTAATAGAGCAAATGGGATTCCTAGGCTTCCTAATAGAGACAGAAACTTTAGGTCTGCTGAATGGACAAATAAATATCTGAACATGAGGGCCACAGAAATCAGACCTGGACCAAATTTCAGTCTATGTTGGGTACAAGGACTGAAGGACCAGAATAGAGCTACTGCTCCCTGTCCTGGTCAGAGGGGTATAGAGAAAGCTAGGGTAAGAACATTAAGTACCAGGAAAACAGAAGAAACATTTGTGGAAGTCCAGGACCAGAAATGGGCTAGAGCTGAGCTGACTGACTAAATGAAAATATCTAGAATGACGAGGCCTCTAAGCAAGATGTCTCCCTAATTGGACAGTTGGTTTCTGTGTCTACTTTGCATGATTTCTTGGTATGTATCCTTGGAGTCATACTTCACGATTATTATGGCTGGGGCTGGGACCAGAGATTACCCTGAAGCAAAGGCAGAAAAAGAATCTTTAGTGTGGATTTCAGGGAAAAACTTCATGGGAGAAAAAGAAAGAAGCCAGACACCAGCCTCTGTGGGCAAAGGCCTCAATCAATCAAGAAGTATTTATTAAATATATGCTATGCACCAGGTTATGTGCTTGGTGCTGAGTATACAAGTACAAAAAGTGAAGCAATCTCTTCTCATAGGTGTCTTATATTCTAATTGAGGAGACAATGATTTTATATATACATATATATGTATAAGTATATTCAGCATGAATATAAAGTGAATAATTATAAATAAATGCAAAGCAGTTAAATACAGAGTAGTCTGGAATAGAGGGCACTAGGACAAGGAAAGGATTCATGTTCAAGGTAATGTATGAGAAGTAAGTTTTCAAGAGTGAGACTCCAAAGTGTCAGTGAGGAGAAAATACATTCTGGGGATGGGGGAATATCCAGTGTAAACTATGGAGGTGGAAGATGGAGTTTTATATGTGAAGAAGGTCAATTTTGCTGGATCCAAATGCAGGAGGAGGAAAAGTAATCCCCAGTAAGGTTGGAAAGATAGGTAGAGCCCAGGATGTAGAACTTTAAAAGTTAAACAGAAGAGTTTTTATTTTATCCTAGAAACAAAATAAAGTCACTCAAATTGATTGAGGAGAGTCATATGGTCAGATATGCATTTAAGGAAAATTACTTTGTCAGCTGCATGCAGTTTAGACTGGAGTTATAAGAAACCAGTCAGGAAACTGTTGCAGCAACCTAGGTGAGAGATGATAAAGACCTGAAGTAAAGTGGTAGCTGTGTGAAGAGAGAGAAGGGATCAAATGCCTGAGATGTTGAGGGAGGAAAAATGGCAGTATTCAGCAACTGATTAAGTATATAGGATGAGGAAGGGTGCAGTCAAAGGTTATGAATGTCAGGGTTGTAAATTTGGGAAATTGTAAAGTCTGGAAGAGGGGACAGTTTGAGGGGTAATGTTTTAGGCATTGAGTTTGAGATGACTGGGATAACCAGTTTTAAGTGTCCAATAGGCAACTGGTTATGTGGGACTCTGTATAGAGATAATATGAGTTCATGAAAATACCAAGAGAAAGAGAGGAGAGACAGAGAGAGAAGAGAACAGAGTCTAGGACAGAAACTTGGCAATATTCACAATTAGGAAGCCATGATGAGTTGTCTAAGAAGAAGAGATCAGACAAGTAGAAGGAAAACTCAAAGGGCAGATACTATGAGGTAGGTCATATTGTGCAATAGTATCAAATGTGGCAGAGAAGTCAAGGAGGAGGAGAATTGACAAAATACTATCAGATATGGCAATTAACAGATCTTTGGTTACTTTGGAGAGAACAGTTTTAGCTGAGAGATGAACTCTGAAGCTAGACTGTAAAGGGATGAATAAGTGAGAGGACAGGAAGTATAAGTAGGGATTGTAGACAACCTTCCCAAGGAGAGTGACTAAGACAGGGAAAAGAGACATAGGATAATAACTTAAGGAGGTGGTAGTAAGGTCTCCTTGCTGTTGAGGCATTTCAGTCATGACTGACTCTGTGTGGCCCCATTTGAATTTGTTTTGGCAAAGATATTGGAGTGGTTTGCCATTTCTTTTACTTGTTTTATGGATGAGGAAACTGAGGCAAACAGGGTTAAATGACTTGCCCAGCAGCTCACTGTTAAGTGAGTATCTGAAGCTGGATTTGAGCTCAGGTCTTCCTGATTCCAGGGCCAATGCTCTATTCATTGCACCACCTAGCTGCCATGCTAGGATCTAGTGAAGGTCTTTTTAAGGATGGGAGACTTGGATGTGTTTGAAGGCAGTAGGAAGGAACCAGTATATGGTGAGAGGTTGAAGATTTGAGACACAGAATGGGTGATTTGACTGGGGACATAATCTGCTGCAGAAGACAGGAGGGGAAGGACTGGAATACTCATGCAGATGGATTGAGATTGGCAAGGAGAAGGGATGGGAGAAAGAAGGGAATGGGTGATTATGTTAAGGAGTTTTGTGATTAAGAGAATAGGAGAAAAAGGCTCTTCCATCAAATAACTTCCTTTCTCAATAAAGTAACAGATCTGTCTATGGAGAGACCATGAGACCACAGAGGAAATACATTCTCTACAGGTAGAATTCTATCTCAATTAGTTATTTTTGATAGATACTAAATAAAGTCAGTTATTTCTTCACACTTAGAATCCAAGAAATCTATTACTTTGAAGTTTGACAAATGGGGATGGAGTGGTAGCTTCTATGGCAAGCAGATAAGTGCTTTTGGAATGGAGTCTGGAAAAGGACATGAAGTCAGTGCTCCATGGTCCCTTCTCAATATATGCTGATAGAATGCTAGAGCTTCATCTAATCCAATTTCCATACTTTACATAAGAGAAAAGGTGATCCCAGTTAAGAACAATGACATCCAGATCATAGAGGAAGATGTAATTTATTCTCACTGAAAATGAAGATAAACCAAGGTATGTTAAATCAATCCCAAATGCCATAGATCTTTGTGATAACTGTCTTAAGCCTCCTTATTCATAGAAGAAGAAACAGAGACACAGAATTAGCATTAGGCAGGAATATAACTCAGGTCTCTTGACTTGGCCAGTGACCTTTCTACCAGATTGTTGAAACTGAACTGACTGAGATAAGGTCAAGTGGACACTGACTTGTTCTGAGCACTAGAGCTTGGGATACTAATCTCATGACTCAGAACAGATAGGAAGGGGGCCCCTCGTTCCATCTCAGCCACTAGGGAGAGGTATGGAACAAACTTAAATTCTGTGTGAGGATTTACACCTTACAAATTAGCAAATGGTATGAATTAAGGCTTGATTAATTGTTTTGTTGATTATCTAGACCAGAGTGCGGCAAACTATGACCCAAAGGCCAAATCTGTCCCACCTCTTGTTCTTATATTGCCTGTGAGCTAATAACTAATAACTAATAATGCTAATAACATTGCATATGTTCAAATACAATAAAAACTTTATTTTACTATATAAAAAGCATCCTTAGGTCTCCATGCACAAAAGTAGGCTGCAGTCCAGACTGAAAACTTCTGGTCTAGATTTAAGAAAATGAAGGATAAAATGCTAATAATGCATATAATAATGTGTCATGGAGAGCTCTTCTTTTTCTTTCCCCTAGGTAAACGCTGTTCACCCCTGTGCCTAAACTCTCCTAGAATTCCTGATAACTACTGAGGCCCCTCTCTCCCCTTGCTTGGGGCCAAGTTGGAGCTGTAACTCCTGAGATCACAGCTCTGGAGCTATGGTCCTATGACCCTCTTTTAAAAGACAGAGGTAGGACAGCTAGGTGGGGCAGTGAATAGTGCATAGGCCCTGGACTCAGGTGGACCCAAGTTCAAATCCTGCCTCAGACACTTGACACTCAATAACTGTGTGACCTTGAGCAAGTCACTTAACCCCAATTACCTTGACTTCCCCCCTCCAATAAAACAGCTGAGCAAACTCCACATGAAGGAATTTTCCTACGACCCCAAAACAATGTGTGGATGAACTTTGAATCAATTTGAAAGAACTCTAGGGTGAGAGGCAAATGGAAACATCTTGTGACTGGTTAAAAGATCATGTCAGACCTCTCGGAACACATAGAAGAACAAATTTTTTTTTAGCAGTGAGTGAGAAAAGTAGTGGATCAGTGTTGTGGATTTCAGTTTCAAAGAGAATCCTTCTTGGGGATAGGGGGAGGGGGAGAAGGAGTTTTACTTTTTCCTTCTTTTATCCCCACCTCTATTGAGTATGTAGTCAGAGAAATAGGACCAGTGAAAATAACAAATCCAGCCAGAAGCAATGGAGATACACTGGGACTAAACAGATGGTCGCATAACTAGGTGGTGCAGTGGATAGAGTGCTGGGCCTGGAGTCAGGAAGACCTGAGTTCAAACATAGCCTCAGACACCTACCAGCTGTGTTACTCAAGGCAAGTTAAGTCCTGTTTTGCCTTAATTTTCTCATCTGTAAAATGAGCTGTAGAAGAAAATGGCAAAGCATCCAGTCATCTTTGCCAAGAAAACCCCAAACGGGTTCACGAAGAGTCAGATGTTACAGAAAATGACTGAACAACAAAACAGATGTTTCCCAAGAAAAGAACTTATACTTCTGTTTTCTCACCTTTAGTCTGAAAGATTACATGTTTTAGGATTGACATCCTGTGCCCAGGCTGTCATCCATGTTATCCACGATCACAAGGTGCTTTTGTTTCTTTTGTATTTATTCTTTCCTGATCTTAACTGAATGAGTACAGTACTATGAGATGGGAGTTACCAGGTGACCAGGTGAATTTGGGACATGCAGGAATACAACTAGTTCATGGAAGAGGTAGCAGTAGCCACATGAATGGTAGTTGTGAAGACAGAGGAAATGCCTTCAGAGAGATGTGGAAAGATAGTCACCCAAGGATGGTGATAGCATCAAGGAGATATACCCTTCACATCAGAGAGAAGTATCAGCTATGGTCTGAACAGAAGCACTGACTCTCAGGGCACAACAGAGAAATACATCTAAGGGGAACCTAATAAGAATTGTGAAAAGGAAGAAAGGAATTTTCATTAACCTCTTTGCCAATTCTCTCTCTCTCATATGAATATGTCATATATATGTATATATGTACATATGCATATATGAACTCATATACAACACACACACACACACACACACACACACACACACACACACACACACACACACACACACACACACACACACACACACACACACACACCCCTTGATGTTGTATTTTAGGTTTGAACCTACAGTCTCCAAGTACATTGTCTGTGTAGAGGAGAAGTCTTTGTTTTTGAGGGGGAGGAATGGGAAGGGAATATTTTGATCCAAACTTCTTACTATATTCCTTTTGTAGAGGCTAATTATCTAGCTGGCAAATTGTTAATGAGAATTATACTAGTGGGAGTTAAAGTAATAGAAACCCTAACCCTCAAGGTTGTCTTTAAAACTCTGAGGAAGTAGTAACCACAGCCCATATGGGACCCAGGTACCAGTTAGAGGTTGGGGAAGTACCCCTGGAGGGGTGCTACATTGTGCTCATACATCAACTGCACCACGGTACATACCATCCTGTTACCAGACTTTTCCTACATACAAATTAATCCCACCACTAGGCCCTATCTCCACTCCTTTCCTTTGAAAGTTACAAACATTTCCATTTCCTGCAGCCTCTACTTTAGTTCAGACTCACTTGGTGCACACATAAATAAATCCTCATGCTTACAGCAAAGCGATTTTTTGTTGTAGCTCTTGAGACAACTGACTAGAGAGTGTACTGCTAATGACAGCTTGCTACAAAGATGGGAAGAGAGATAAATAGAAGGATGATGTTCATAGAAGGATTTTCCCAGGCCCTGAAGTGGTTCCAGGAAAGGCAAGGAGCCTGGCATGGAGCCACATTCCTTCTCCCTTTGCCCATCTATGATCATTGTTTCACTGCTTGCATATCTCCAGTATCCTTAATCTCCTGATATACTTTGGGTGAGTCAGGTTTTCTGAACCACAGTGGAATGTCTCAATCAAGACTTCTGAAGCTTTCCAGACTGAAGATCATTCTCTTCTCAGGGTTCAGGAGAAAATAAAAGGAACAGAATTGCTGCCTTCTTTCAGAGAAAGAGATAATTAATTTACAGCTACTCCAGTGTACTTGATAATTGAGTGAAAAGGTTTCTTCAGGGCTTTTCAATTAGACCATACAAGCCAGTTTTTGAGTGATAGGCATCACCTTGTGAGAAAAGTGGAGGTGTACTTTCATCAGCAGTACTGGCAAGGAAAATATTAATTCATCTAAGGAGGCAGGTAGAAAATATGGCTACAATGGTAACTTATGAAATAATTCCACAGATCAGATCATACAAAACACAGCATCTTTTACAGGTCACTGATGGAGGCACACAGGTACCTTTGTAGCCTTATTTCACACTACTCCCTTTCATCCACTCTATATTCAAGCCAGACTGGATGTTATGTGGTTTTTGATGGCATTTCATCCCTGCTAAGAGTCAATGTGGGTATAATCACAGGAACAATGGATTGGAATGCAGAGGACCTGCGTTCAAATTGCACCTTTGCCACTAACTACCAGTGTGACAATAACCTAGTCAGAGTTTCTCCATCTGTAAATTTGAAGGGGTGAATCTAGATTGCTTCACAGGTGCCTTTCAGGCGGTGTAATGAATAGAGTGTTGAGTCTGGATTTAGGAATAGTTGAATTCGAATCTAATCTCAGAAACTTATTAGATATATGACCCTGGACAAGTTGCTAAAATGCTGTCTGCCACAGGTACTTCAACTTGTAAAATGGAGATAATAGTAGCTGTTGTACAGGACTGTTGTAAGGATCAACTGAGACAGTGGCACAATGCTTGACACATAATAGGTACTTAGTAACTCTTGTTCCCTGTCCCCCACTAGAATCCTTGGAACACACTCCCTCCTCATTATTATCCATGTGATCAATCAATCATCCTTCGTTAAGCACTATGTGCCAGGTATTGTGAGAGGCAGAGACAAAGACAAAAGTGAAGCATCTCCTATCTTAAGGAGCTTACAATCTCTGGGGTCAGGAGTAGGATCTGTCAGGTTATTCAGTTCTGTTATGAAAATTTGTGGTCAGTTTATTTTTGATATATTTGGATATTCCCCACCTTCCATAAAACAGAACACAAGGAACAGCAGGAAAAGAGTATAAAATACATTTATCAATGTTTATAAAACACAACTTAATACATACACACCCATATATATATATACATACATACACACAATATATACATATCTGTACACATATGTTTTATACATTAACATGACCAAGGATACTAATGCATTATGGATGTCTCTTCATGATCCCATTTGGGTTCTTTTTAATTTATTTATTTTAAGTTTTCAACATTCCTTTCCACAAAATTTTGAGTTTCAAATTTTCTCCCCATCTCTCCCCTCCTCCCTCAAAATGCTGTGCATTCTGATTGCCCCTTCCATCAATGTGTCCTCCCTTTTATCACACCCATTCCTTCCCTTATCCCCATCTTCTCTCTTCTCCTGTAGGGCAACATAAATTTCTATACCCCATTACGTGTACTTCTTATTTCCCAGTTGTGTGCAAAAACAGTCCTCAACATTTTCTCCTAAACCTTTGAGTTCCAACTTCTCTTCCTTCCTCCCTCCCCACCCATCCCTACTGGGAAGGCAAGCAATTCAATGTAGGCTATATAAGTATAGTTTGCAAATGACTTCCATAATAATCATGTTGTTTAAGACTAACTATGATTCCCTCCATCCTATTCTGGCCCCCATTTATTCTATTCTCTCTTTTGACCTTGTCCCTCCCCAAAAGTGTTTACTTCTAATTGCTCCCTCCTCCTATTTGCCCTCCCTTCCATCATCCCCCCCACCCTGCTTATCCCCTTCTCCCCTACTTTCCTGTAGTGTAAGATAGATTTTCATACCAAACTGAGTGTGCATGTTATTCCTTCCTTGAGCCAAATGTGATGACAGTAAGCTTCACTTTTTCCCTCTCACCTCCCCCTTTTCTCCTCCTTCATTGGAAAAGCTTTTTCTTGCCTCTTCTATGAGAAATAATTTGCCTTGTTCCATTTCTCACTTTCTCTTTCCAATATATTCCTCTCTCACCCTTTTATTTTATTTTTTTAGGTATGATCCCTTCCTATTCAACTCACCCTCTACTCTCTGTCTCTGTCTCTCTCTCTCTCTCTCTATGTGTGTGTGTGTGTGTGTGTGTGTGTGTGTGTGTGTGGGTACACGTGCATGCCTGCACGTGTGTGTATGCATGTGTGTGTGTGTATGTGTATGTGTGTGTGTGTGTGTGTGTGTGTGTGTGTGTGTGTGTGTGTATATATAATCCCTCCAACTACCCAGATACTGAGAAGAGTTTCAAGAGTTACAAATATTATCTTTCCATGCAGGAATGTAAACAGTTCAACTTTAGTAAGCCCCTTGTGATTTTTCTTTCCTGTTTACCTTCTCATGTTTCTCTTGATTTTTGTGTTTGAAAGTTAAATTTTCTTTTCAGCTGTGGTCTTTTCATCAAGAATGCTTGAAAGTCCTCTATTTCATTGAATGACTGTTTTTACCCTTGAAGTATTATACTCAGTTTTGCTGGGTAGGTAATTGTTGGTTTTAATCCTAGTTCCTTTGACTTCTGGAATTCCATGCCCTTCCATCCCTTAATGTAGATGATGCTAGATCTTATGTTATCCTGATTGTATTTCCACAATACTCAAATTGTTTCTTTCTAGCTGCTTGCAATATTTTCTCCTTGACCTGGAAACTCTGGAATTTGACTACAATATTCCTAGGAATTGCTAGTTTTGGATCCTTTTCAAGAGGTGATGGGTAGATTCTTTCAATATTATTTTGCCCTCTGCCAAGCCTAGAGGCCTGTATTGGGCTACCCGAGTCTTCCTTACCTCACCTCCCGAGGTCTTCGGCTGGCCACGCCGGATGCATGTATGAGAGAAAGGACGTTCCAGAGTCAAACATGGGTTGAGCTTTATTACAGGGTTTCGGTTACAAGTGCAGGGAGTCTTCTTTCTTAGGACGAAGAGGGGGAGATTTCCTAAGGAGGCTAAGCTTAAGGGATTGGAAGTAGAAGTACAAGCGGGGAGAGAGGGGGAGGGGAGAGAGGAAAGAAAAGAAGCGGAGCCCTACTTTTCTCTTTGGCTCCACACGTGCTAAGAGAGCTTTTAGGCTTCCTCAATCCTACTTAATCTTCAGCCACACAGTTTGCATCTCAATACCGTGCTGTTAGGTAACTAGGTGTGCTCCAATCCGGGACGACCTCGAGGGCAGGGAGACTCCACCCATCAGGTATCTCCGGGGGAGAGGCGGAAATACCCGAGCTAGCCGAGCTAGCTCGGTCTGACCTTCTCGAACCCCCGCTGTTCATAGAGGGCCTCGTAAGACTCTAAGATTTAGAAGTCCCACTTTTACCCGCCCGAGACTGTCCACACGGATTTGAGCTTCCAGTCCCAACAGCCCTCTGATTCTAGAATTTCAGGGCAGTTTTCCTTGATAATTTCATGAAAGATGATGTCTAGGCTCTTTTTTTGATCATGGCTTTCAGATAGTCCCATAATTTTTAGATTGTCTCTCCTGGATCTATTTTCCAGGTCACTTGTTTTTCCAATGAGATACTTCACATTATCTTAGATTTTTTCTTTCTTTGGTTTTGTTTTGTGATTTCTTGGTTTCTCATAAAGTCATTAGCCTCCATCTGTTCCATTCTAATTTTGAAAGAACTATTTTGTTCAGTGAGCTTTTGAACCTCCTTTTCCATTTGGCTAGTTCTGCTTTTTAAAGCATTCTTCTCCTCATTGGCTTTTTGAACCTCTTTTGCCAAATGAGTTAGCCTGTTTTTAAAGGTGCTATTTTCTTCAGTGTTTTTTTGGTCTCCTTTAGCAAGCTGTTGACTCACTTTTCATGTTTTTCTTGCATCTCTCTCATTTCTCTTCCCAGTTTTTCCTCTACCTCTCTTACTTGATTTTCAAAATCCTTTTTGAGCTCTTCCATAGCTTGGGACCATTGCATATTTATTTTGAAGGTTTTGGATGCAGAAGACTTGACTTTTATGTCTTCTCCTGATGGTAAGCATTGTTCTTCCTCATCCAAAAGGATGGGAGAGAATACCTGTTCACCAAGAAAGTAATTTTCTATAGTGTTATTTTTTCCCTTTTTTGAGCATTTTCCCAACTTGACTTTTGGGTCCTTTGTGAAGAGTAGGGTATATTCTGGGGACCTGTAAGATCTCAGTTCCTCCAATGTGGCACAATCAAGGCAGAGGAGTTTACTCCCTGGCCTGGCTTGAGGCTGAGATTCAGATCAGTTGCTCAATTCCCCCAGGGTTTTATTTAACAGTGGGTGCTGACTGCTGCAGGGCCATCATAGCAGCTGCCACCACCTGGGGCCGGGGATACGGGAGGACCCTGCTCCCTTGTCACTGAGATGAAAAAACCCTTTCACTGACCTTTGAAGCTGCCTTTGGTGCCTGTGGGTTAAGGGATCTGTGAAGGGCAGCTGCTGATTCCACCCCAGGCCTGCTCTAGTAGCCCTCCCTGCCCTGCAGGCCAAGGCTGGGCTGGGCTCTGCTCCACATCCAATGTGGAGCAACAGACTTTTCCCATTAACCTTCCAGGTCATCCTGGGCTGGAAATCTCCTTCACTCCATTGTTCTGTGGCTTCTGCTGCTCTAGAATTTGTTGAGAGTCTTTCTTTACAGGTATTTTATGGGTTGTGGGGAAAGAGTTAGAGTATGTGCATCTTTCTACTCCACCATCTTGACTCCGCCCCCTTGGAGTTTTCTTGATAAAGATATTGGAATGGTTTGCCATTTCCTTTCTAGCTCATTTTATAGATTAGGAAACTGGCAAAAACTGGTTGGTCAGGGTCACACAACTAGTAGGTATCTGAGACCAGATTTGAACTTGGGAAGATGATACTTCTTGACTCAAAGTCTGGTATTCTATCCACTGTGCCAGCTAGACACACACACATGCACACATACACACATGCATGCAAACACACGCACACACATATACACATGCACACTTGTGAAGGAAGGCACCAGCAGTTAGAAGGCTCACAGATTCACATAGAAGGTAGTAGCCCTTGAAGAAAACCAGGGATTCTGGCCAGTCAGTCAATAAACACTTATAGTTTTAGAGATAATAGAGAGGTACAGTCTCCTTCTGGCTCTGCTCAAGTGTCATTGACAAGAAGCTTTGGATTTGGAAGGGACCTCAGAGATATTTTAGTTCAACCTGCCCCATATTCAGGTATTCCTTTTCCTTAGTTACCAAAAAATGGTTGATCAACTTTTTCTTGAAGATTTTCAGTGAGGGGGGACCAAACTACCTCCTGTGGGGGTACCACTCCCAAAGTGTAAAACTTCTGTTCTAATTTTTCCCATTGTTTAGAAAGTAATTTAGTGGGGGCATTGATAACTGGGAAACCAGAAAAGATCTCATAAAAGATGTATTCTTGAAACTGAGCTTTGACAGCAACTAAGAATTCTAAGAGATAGAAGTGGGAAAGAAGTACATCCCAGGCATGTGGGACAGGTTGTGAATGAGGAATAGTGACAAAGCTAGTTTGACTGGACCAAAGACTAGGTAAAAGGGGGAGAATTGTAAAGAGAGTAAGACTGAAACAAATGGTTATCCACTCTTTTCTTAAAAAATTTCTAGCATACCACTCCTGAAGTTAGAAAGACATGAGTTGAAATCTAGTATCACACTCTTATAAGCTATGTGGCCCTGGGCAAGTCACTTAACACCAATTATCCCCACGCCCCACACCCCCAAAAATACAAATCTCTGGCTAGGCAATGAGCCCAATACCTTTCAAAGTAATCCATGACATTTCCCTAATTGCTAGGGAAATTTTTTTACATAGACCCAGTCTTTCAATATGAAATGCTCAATTATTGTTCCTAGCTCTGTCTTCAGGGGCCATTCAGCTGAAGTGTATTGACTCTTACAAATGACAGTCTTTCAATTCCTTAAAAAGAGCCACTGAGTGTTTCATAAGTCTACACTTCTCCAGGATAACATTCCCAGTTCTTTCAACCCATCCTCATATGACAGGAAGTCAATGCTCTTTTTTTTTTGGCTTTTGTCAGCTTCCTTTGGACACTTGCCAGCATATCAATGTCTTTTCTAAAATGTGATACTCAGAATTATATGTAATCCTCCATATGTGGTTTAACAAGCTGAGTAGAATGGAACTGTCACTTCTAATTCAAGGACAGCTGGATGCTTTCTTATTATCTTCATATTTATTTTGGATAATCTCCCCCTTTTATCCAGGCTTCCCAGTCCAAAGATCATTCTCTCATCACTTCTCTCTTAGAATATTATAATACCCTCCAAATTTGTCCTCCTGCCTTGTCTCTTTTTCAAAATAGCTTTTATACAGCTGTCAATATTCCCTAAGCATAGAGATGACCATGCATCCCCTTATTCAAGATCCAGTGGCTTCCTCTTGCCTTTAGAATAATATGCAAGTGTCTCTGGTCTTAAAATCCTCCAGTGGTTTCTCCCAGTGTATCTTTCCTAGCAGATTCATTCTTTCTGACCCTATTCATTAACCTATATATGTTTTCTCCCCCTCTTTGAATATGAGATCTTGAGAGGAGAGACTGCCTTCCTTTTCTCTTTAGGTCTACAAGTCTTAGCAGAGGGCTTCACACATAGTAAGCACTTTAAAACTACTTTTTCGCTTCATTTCAAAGCAGCCTACAATTGCATTTGCTTTTGTTGAATGATCCCCTCCAGATCCTTTGGCCATAAATTGCCATCCTCTTGTGTTTGTGAAGCTGATTGTTCAGTCTATTTCAGTCTATTAGAACCAGCAGCTAGGTGATGCAAAGCATGAAAGCGCTGAGCCTGTAGTCATGAAAGCCCAAGCTCAATTCCAGTCTCAGCCACTTCCTAGCTATGTCACCTTGGACAGGACTCACCCTCTCCCATACTCAGTCTCCATTTGTAAAAATGCAGATAATAAAAGCACCTATCTCACAGGGTTGTTGTGAGGATCAAATGATAAAACACATATAGAGTACTTTGCAAACCTTAAAATGCTACATAAATGTCAGTTATTATTATTAACTTTCCATGTTAAGATAATTCAGGATCCTGACTCTTTCACACATTGTTAGCTGTCCTTCCAAACATGATATCATCTAAAAGTTTTACAAACTTGTCTCTTATATCTTCATTCATATATTGATAAAAATATGAAACTGAAAAGAAGCAAGTACAGATCCCTGGAGCACTCTGAAAAAGACTGTTTCCAAGTTGACATGGAATCATTCATTACTACTCCTTTTATTCAAAGAATTCCAAATCCATATAATTTTGTTTTCTCTAAGTTAACAATGTCAAATACAAATATAAATGGGGGTCACTAAACCCATTCGTAAGGATCTCTGGGGGCAGCATATTGACGTAGTTTTAAAATGAAACATTTTCTATGTTTTATTATGTTCTTTTTTAATTTTGTTAATATATCCCCAATACATTTTAATCTAATTTGAATCACATTTGGGAGTTTTATAAGTTACGTGTTACAAATTACATGTTCTGAGTTACATTACATAAGCTACGTTTGACACCTTTGCTGTAGCCCATATATCTCTATCATCTTGCTCACAATGATAGATCAGATACTTTGTCAAATACTGGAGCTGTAACATCCAGATGACGAGGACGTGGCCCAATAGGAACTGCTTACATTTAACAGTCTTGAGTTTTCTGTTGTAAGTTTAAAGGGTATGTGTCCTACTACATTGAGAATGCAATCATTTTTCTCATAGGCAGAGCAAGTTGAATATGTGACAATATAGCTTCTATCTAATTCAATTCTTTTCTATTTACCTTACATTCTGTTTTAAATAAGTGTGTTTTTCTTTGAATTCTTGGGTCATTTGTCTTTGTCAAAACGTAGTGGAAATGGGGGCTTGGAGCTATGAATAAAAATAGATAATGAAACCTTTAAGAACCATGATCCTGGATGAAGCTACAGGCTACATTTAAACTGAATTAGTTGATAAGTATCCTTTATATCCACATTGCTATCTTTAGACAGCTCTCCTTTTTCCTTCCTATTAGAGTAGATTTTGTTTGTGTTGTCAGGATTTTATTCTCAAAATCTACAACATTTCATCTTTAAGAAACTTTGACTAGAGTTGCTGTTAATCATGAAAGACACAGATAAAATTGGAGACATTTGTTATGAGTGTCACCCTTTTTATGTTATGGTACAATTATATAGACCTGTAAAATATGTGCAATGAATCACACCATAAGCCTTGGCATTCATAGGAATGGACTAATCCCTGACCATTGCTAATCCAGGTGTACAGTTTCAGACCCAAAAATCCAGGTGTAAATCCAAGAACTTGGCACTCAATTTAAGGTGTCTAAATTCGAACTGTTTTCCATCTGGCCATGACATTTATCTATTTGGAGACAGTGAGTGGCATCCCTTATGAAATTTGGAGGATATGATATTAGCCAAGAAGATTTCTTGCAATCTTACAGGAAGATAATCTCCCCAAATTCAAATACCCTCAAATCCAAATGTTTAATCAGAAGAGAAGAAAAAAATAGAAATCCAGAGTCCTTTCCTAAATATAATGTCCTTGGTAGGAGATGGGAAGGGGATTCCTCATCTCTCTTCTTTTGCTTGCTTGACAGCTTTCTCCTGAAAGCCCATAGGAAAATGAAAATAAGTCAACAGCAGCACCTCATGGTCAGCAGTATTGGAAGCTGAAGAGGAAAAACATAATTCTTATGGAAAATGGGAAGAGCTGCCAGGGCACATATGCAGACCTTGTCCACAGCTGACAGATTGGTATCATTATGTGGCATGTGCCTCAGATTAATCTGATGTTGTTCTTGCAAAGAATTAGGAAACTGAAGGCAAAGAGCTGGGCAAATACAGGGAACAGAAGCTAATACCTCTATATCTAAACTGCTTTATGTTTCTTTGCCATTTTCATTCCCTCCCAAAGAGAATGCTTTTGAAATCTCTTCAAGTTCATTATTTAAAAAGAAAAATGATAGCCTGTTTAAAAGATAGCTATTTGAGGCATGTGTGTTTATATTAGCTTCTTTTGTATATGCTACTGAAAGCCTCAACTTAGCCAACTCTGTGTCATTAACTTCATTTGATCATTCCAGATTTAGTAACTTAGGAACCAGTTGGTGCCCATATGCAATACTTCTTGATGTTATGGCACTCTGGGGAAATGAATTTATGAAGTTGTTTTTAAATTATGTTCTGTTCTCTTAGCATATTGGAAAAAAGAAAAAAGATCTATACATATTCTCACCTTCCTGTCCAAATGGTTTATACTAAGGAGATTATATGGAGTGTTACTTTGGGCTATTTTTAATTTCTTTTGTTTGTAGTTATGAGTTTTTGTGGGTTTTGGGTCTTCATATGTTTATATTAAATGTAATATTATCTGTTCTGCCTGACTCCTCCAAGCAAAACCAGACCATAACAAAGTGAGTGTTGAGAAAGACTGCTAACGAGATCAAGATATGCACAAAAATATGTACTGCCATCAGCCTTTTTTTACATCAGTAAGTTATTTAGGGCAAAAGAGAATAGCCCATTTAAAAGGAACTGGAAACTTGTGTGTGGCCACAAGTAGTCATTTTTGAGATTGTTCTTTCTTTTCTTCTTTGTTTCTCCTAGTCTCTCAGTTTTCTGAGTTGTCCTCTTGAATCTAACTTTGTTGATACTAAAATTCCCTCATCTCTTTACCACCCATTCTGACCTAAAGGAGGAAACTCATATTTTCTATCTTATATTTAAAACCCTGAATCTTTTTAGATGGAACATGGCATAGTGGATAGATGGATTGACTTGAAGCCAAGAATATCTAGGTTCAGATGTTGCATCTGATACATACTGGCTGTGAGACTTTGTATAAGTTCTTTAACCCTACTGTATTTTAGACCAGAAATGTTAAACATAATATTATAAGTCACATATAGTCCATTGCACTCCTTCAAGCCACTGGAACCAGATTAAAATATAGTTGGGAAATATTTAACAAACCTAAAAATAAATAAAGCATAATATTAATATGTGGTTTTCTAAGTCAAAACATTCTCACAGGGATCCTTCTGTATGGTTTAGTGAACCCCATTACTATTCTAATATGATACCACTATTCCAGGCAGTTCTCTAAAGGTATACATTGTTTATATGCTGCTGACCTACATTGGTAGAGGGCAAGTTTCTCAGGTACGTTTCCTTATCTGAGAATTCCCCATATCAACAAAATTACATTTCTCGTCTTTATCTTCTCGAGTCTTCATCTTCTTTACCTCACTCTATCTACTTTCCCTTTTTCTTTACCTTTCATTACATTTCTCTTATCTTTTCCTTCCATCTCTCTTTACCAATCCTCTCTTTCCTTCAGTCTTTTGATCTTTGCCCACAAATTCGTTCTTTTGAAAGCTTCCTCTCAACTCTAAGGACCTTCCTTCCACTCGAAAAGATCTCTCCTCTCATTCTGCATGGAATCAACATAACCTTTAACTGGCTATTTCAACCTCAACTGTGCTTCCTCTCTCAGATGTAAAGTACTTTAAGGGCATATAGAATTGAACTCTAGTTTCCGTGGCAACTATCACATGTCACTCACAGATGTTCCAAAGTGCACAGGTAATATTCTATCCCATCACCTCAATTTTAACTCAGGGAAAGACAAATGAAATGGGTGTTAATAATTCCTCAAGCCTGTGGAGATAAAGGAAATGGATAAAAAGAGAAAAGAAGGGAGAGGCACATAAACAATCTGCCTCTACTATCTGACTTCCCTTTCTCTCCTTTCTGTGTTCATTTCTCTTTTTTATGTTGTTGTGAAAGATTTAAAATTAGATATAAATTTTCCTGGAGGTTAAGTTCTTTCTCTCAGCATTGACTCTGACCCATTTGACCTTATGTGCTAGAAGCAGTGCGTCCCACTGAGACTAGACTCAACAATTTCAGTTATGTAATCTAAGCTCCGTTTCCTTCTCCATCCTCCCACCCCATTCTGTTAGAAGAAAATTCAATCTTGGTCCTAAATATTCAACAATAGACTTTAATGTAAATCATTTAAATGCTAATACTCTGACTTCCTAAACATCTCTGCAATAGGGATGAATTCTATATTAAATAATGGAAATAAAATTGAGGGATTAATTTTTGTCATTATTCCATAATGCCTTTTCAACATGTAGGGTATAATAAGAAGTTCATTTCAGCATACATCTGCTGGCATTTGTCTCATCTTCTCTGGGTATTGATGTTGGGGAAGTTTTGTCATATCATTTATAGCTTGAGAGTGCTTCTAGGACAAAGGGCACTCTGAGAGGCCAAGGACATCTAAAATTCCCGAACCACTAAGAGAAGCACCAACCTGATAGATGACAACTTTATTTCTAAAGAAGCTGCCAAAAGCACTCAAAGAGTGAAGACGCAATCCCCTTTTAATAAACCCTTTTTGATGGTCCAGGTGTATATAATGAACTTATTTTCATGTCCCTATCAACACCGCCTTATGGAAATCCTAGTCCTTGTGCAGTATTTAGCTGTTCATTGCATTTTTGAAGAGTATTATTTGTTTAACTTGATTTTTGAAATGGACATTACAAAGCAAACTCATGCACACTGTAGTTTACCTTCAATTTGATGTGACTAAAGACTCTTCTGTTTTAACCAAAGCAATCCAAAGACTTAATTGCCAAGATCAATCCCTAAGGACAATGGCTACACAAATCGTGAAACCTTAAATTGTTTACACAAGGTTTTGGGAAACTGAGTCCATTTTTATTAAAACTATTATATATGCAGTCAAATATAGTCCCTACATAGGAAATAGGTGCCACTGAGGTAGAACTTTTGCTTCCATAGATTTCTACCTTTGTTATTCTTCATCCCATTCATTTCCTCTGCTTATTTGTAACAACAATGAGCACCCATCATTTACTTTATGTCCACAAATTTTTGCAGGAATCAATACACAGTTCAATGTACCCCTTCTGAGCATTTTAGTAATAGGTTTCCAATTTGATGAGGTTTGGCTCCAATGCAGTCATTTTGAAGTCCCTTTAAGGTCACCAAGACAATTTAGCCTTAAGCATATTAACCTACTTTGTTAATTCTTGTATTTCTTTTTGGGTGTAAAATTCCATCCGCTATAGTACTCGAGTTAGACCTTGTGAAATAAAACCCACCCATTCATGAAATAACTCAATGAATGCAAAGCTGCTGTCAGGATACTCAGTGGCCACAGGCCATTTACTACCTTCAGTGGAATGTTCTACAAAAGAGTTTCAAAGCAAGGTATGATTGGTTCCTAAGTCTCTCAGGATATTAAAGCAACTTTAGAGTTTCAAATTTCACTGTCACAAAAAACCAACTTAGTTTCTCATATAATCAGGTCACTTTATATTTCAGTAGGGTTTCTTGGAAGTAGCAAAATAGGTTTGTGCCAAGGGTCAGGATAACAATGCCCTCAAGCTTGGTAGGAAATGGAATGCAGCTAACAGGTTTAGTGGAATAGGTCATAGATGCTAAAGCTCCTCATTTTACAAGTTTACAGTTTATCCTCTACAGAAATGGGGATAAGAATAGAGACTGGACAGGCCTGTGATTTCATGGTATAGGGAACTCTCAAGTATGTAAAGTCCTTCTATCAATGTAGATTGGTACCTTCTCTGTAACTTAGAGCCTTAGAGAGTTGCATAGAGAATAAAGAGAAATTAAGTGACTTGTCCAGGGGAGGACCTGAGGACAGATTGTTTTGGCTTAGCTTGACTCATAGCCACTATACTTTCTCTCCATATGTATGCCTCTCCATACTTTACAAGTATTAAGTATTTTCAATCCAAAAGTAAAAATATCCAATCAATCCCGGTATATATAACCAAAACTACATTGCTAGTTTGCTATAATGTTGACCCCACTGCTTAGAAGCTGACTCATAATAAACATGGGGCCAACAGAACGTGGCCCAAGGTACCTACACTGGGGGCAATGGGGAAGAATGTTTTCTGTCCAGAGTAAACACCATACTGTGCATTGCATTATGACCCCTCATCATCTTATTGTGCCATAGAGTATAACCACTGCCCTCCTCCTTCCTAAAGGGCACTGAATGGGCATTACCTTGCTCAAAGTGAGAACCTGACAAGGCCTGGGCCATCTCCAGTTGTCCTGATGAATATCTGACCACTGGACCCAGATAGCTCTGAAGGAGATAATGAGGCTGGTGCACAGCTCTCCCTCACTCAAATCAAGGTCAACTGCAAGCACGTCATGTCATCATTTCTCTGATATTATGGTCCTCTTTGAAAATGAAGAACAAACACAACCTGGGAGTAGACAGAGCTGCCTGAATGGGGACCCAGCTAGTTGGGTAACTCAGTTCGTCCTCTCCCTCTTCCACTCCCTCTTCTTCTCCACTCCAAAGGAAAGTAAATTTTCATGGCCAGAAACTCTCCAGTTAGTTTGTGGTTTACTGACTAAATTCCTTCCTTCCTTCATGTCTTTCATGTCTTTCTTTCTTTCATGTCTGTCTGTCTCTCTTTCTTTCTTTTTCTTTCTTTCATGTCTGTCTGTTTCTCTTTCTTTTTCTTCCTCCTTCCTCCCTTCCTTCCTCCCTTTCTTCCTTCCTTCCTTCCTTCCTTCCTTCCTTCCTTCCTTCCTTCCTTCCTTCCTTCCTTCCTTCCTTCCTTCCTTCCTTCCTTCCTTTCCCTCCCTCCTTTCTTTCCTTCCTTCTTGCCTTTCTTCCTTTCTCTTTTATTCAAAGACCAAACCTTAAATCCATTTTACTCTGGAACTCATAGATTGGGCCAAAATAGGTCCCTACACAAGCACCACTTAATGGCTATATTGTGGGCTCTCCTGGTTCAAAGTGAATGTAAATCGTAACTCTTTCTCTTTTCCCCAGTCACCCTGAGGGTCTCAGCCTCCCAATTTGATTTTTTCCCCCTAAGTTAAAGGGGCCATCCCTTGACTCACTTATTAAAGAGGCCTATTCATTGAATGGGCATTACCTCACTCAAAGTGAGAACCTGACAAGATCTTAGCCTAAAAGGACCAGGATCTCCCATTGTATCCTAGTCCTTCTGCAGTTGTCCTGGTGAGGCTGGTGACCTTGCACAGCCCTCCCTCACTCAAATTAAAGTCAAAAGCAAGTCCTGCTATAATTTTCCTGATGTCATGGTCCTCTTCAAAAACAAAGTTCAAAAGCAAGTTTATAGTGTTTCACTCTGTCCCCTGTGCTGCCATCACACATAGCCCACCCAATATAGTTAATTGAATTTATCCTAGGAACAAGAATTTTTAGTTATGACTGCCAAGAATTTGCACAAAGAGTGTGAATGCCAATGATCCTTCATTAGCCTGAGTTTATTCTGAAGTAGCTGTGAACTAGAACAAGATACTCAGTGCCCAAGAGAAACTGAGGACCCCACTTTACTTTCAACAGAGCTGACCTCATATATGTGTTCACTAAGGGTTTCTACCATTAGCCAAGATCATGGAAAAAAATGGAATCCCAATTCCCCAATTTCAATTAATAGCCCAAGACTTTTTCAACTTTGTAATATATTACAGGGTACTTGTGATACCTGTTCTTAAGGTTTGTCTGGGGTTTTTTGGGGGGAGGGAAAGAGGAGAAAGAGGCATATCCAGACCTTTGATTTTGCCAGGTTGGAAAACATTCCGTGTAGAAACTCTCTATACAGATGTAAGCCAGCAATTCATCCAAAATTATAGTATTAGAGACTATATGAAAAGTCTCAAAGACTTGTATAAACTGATGAATGTAATGAGCAGAACTAGAAGAATAATTTATACAATAATAGCAACTTTGTTAAAGACAAGCACTCTGAAAGCAGAAAGATGAAATTTCAATGACCATCTATGACTCCAGAGATCTGATGATGAAACATTCTAACTTCTTCCTAACAAAGATGTGATTGATGGAGTTTACAGAATAAGACACAGATAACTTGCTTATAGTCATTGAGTGAAATGGTTTTGTTTGATTATGCATATTTCTTACCAAGATTTTTTTCCTTTTTATCTTTTCCAGTGGGGTTAGACATTGGGAGGGAGAGAAATAAAGATCTTTGTTAATTAAAAAATAGGGAGTTGGGGAGATACTACACGCATGGTATGCTGCATACACTTTCAAATGAGGTCACGGAATCATTAGTTTCACTTAATTGCCTTCCTGTTACAAAAGACCTTCCACAAAGTGAGAGTAATCTATCAAAGTATGTTCTGGAAGAACAAAACATCGATAAAATGTTGGGAGAAAGAGAGGAAATGACAGGGTGGGGAGAATGTTGGCAGAAAGGTAAGGGAGGCAGGTGGCACTGAGGAGTTAAGGGACTTGCATAGCATCGTAGTCTGTATATATCAGAGACAGAAAATGAATTTAGATCTTCCTGACTGTAATGCTAGTCTTCTATCCACTATGCCATAATGACTCTTGCTCTATACTATATGAACCCTAAAAACGAATGTGGATGGCAAGTGATATGGGAGGGATGGACAGAGATGATTCTTACTCTAAGATCCTATGAGGCAGAGCCCAAGAGATTTTAATCCTAATTTAGTGGAATGAGGATGAAGTGATATTTTTTTACTAACATGCAAATGATTTGCCAGAAATACGGGCAGAGTTCTCAAAGTCAATGATTCCTATAGTGTTCATCAGTTTTTCCTCCCTTCCTCCTCCTCGCCACCAATAGATTAGTTTGTGCATAGGAAGGAAAAGGAGGGGATTCTTACTCTTTGTAAAAATGATTTCTCCACCCCCCACCCCCAGCCTGAATCCAATCTTCTCTTGTTCTGTAGTTCACAAAACTGGAAATCTTGTTCAGTTTGATATAATAATGATAACTTTAATCACACAAACTGCATATTCCTCTCAGCATGGAGCCTCATACTGAATTAATTGGCTTTGTATAGCACAGTCATGTATTAAAATGGCAGTGCCCAGGCAGAATTCAGAAAATGTGAACACTCCCTTTACATATATGTTCCTGGTAACCTTGCAGTCTCTCTCTGATGCTGTACTGGAGAGTAGGTAATCCATCAAGGGAGAAACATCATAAACTACCCTCTGCCCTACAAAGTACAATCTTTTTATTTTTTCACCTACTGATTTTAAAACAGAAGCTAAGGTAGTTCTAGGTAAGTGTGAAATGATCCAAAATATCTGGTTTCAAGAATGACTGGGTAAAATGCTTTTTCCTTTTTTGGTCCCTTCTATCTTCCCTTAAAGATATCCCTTGTTCTCTCAAGAAACCATTCTGTTAGCCACTCCAATAAGATATGGAGTGAAGCAAGTATGTTTATTATCATTGCTATTCAATATTCTGCTAGAAATGCTAGCTATATCAATGAGACAAGAAAGAGAAATTGAAGGAATTATAATAGGCAATGAGGAAGCAAAACTATCATTCTTTTCAAGCAGTATGATGGTATACTTAGAGAATTCTAGAGAATCAACTAAAAAAACTAGTTGAAACAATTAGCAACTTTAGCAAAGTTACAAGATATAAAATAAATCCACATAAATTATCAGTATCTCTTTAGATTATTAACAAAGCTCAGCAGGAATAGATAGAGAAATTCCATTTAAAATAATTTCAGACAATATAAGATGCTTGTGAGTTTACCTGTCAAGACAAACCTAGGAACTATGTGGATACAATTACAGAACACTTTTCACACAAATGAAGATGGATCTGAACAATAGGAGAAATGTACATTGCTCATGGGTAGACTGAGTCAATATAACAAAAAGGATAATTCTTCCTAAACTCATGTATTTATTCAGTGTCATACCAATAAAACTATCAAAAATTGTTTTATAGAGCTAGTAAAAATATTTTAAAAATTCATTTGGAAGAACAAGGTCAAGAATATCAAGAGAATCAATGAAAAAATGTGAAGGAAGGTGGCTTAAAATTGGTCATCATCAAAATAATCTGGTATTGCCTAAGAAATGGTGTATCAGTGGAATAGATTAGGTACATAATGCACAGTAGTAAATGGCCAGAGTAATCTAATGTTTGATAAACACAAAAATATAGACTTTTGTATCAAGAACTCACTGTTTGATGAACATTGCTGGGAAAACTGGAAAGCAGTTTGACAGAAACTAGGTATAAACTAACATGTCACAACATATATCAAAGGTCAAAATGGGTACATGATTTAGATACAAAGGATGATATCATAACCAAATTAGGAAAGCATAGAAACATTTACCTGTCAGAATTCATCACCAAACAAAGAGAGAGAGAAACATGGGAAGTGAATTGAATAATTTTTATTACATGAAATAAAAAAAAAAGGTTTTACACAAATAAATCAATGCAGTCAAGATTAGAATGTTAGAAGCAAAGTACGAAACTGGGGAAAATTTATTTACAGTTAATTTTTCTGATGTAGGCCTCATTTCTTAAATATATAGGGAACTGAGGGAAACTTAGAAAAATGTGAGTCATTCACCAATTGATAAATGGTCAAAGGATATGAATAGTCAGTTTCAGAAGTGAAAGTCAAAGCTATCTATAGTCATATAATAAAAAGTTCTAAATCACTTTTGAATGAAGAAACACAAATGAAAACAACTCTAAGGTACCACCTCACACCCAAAAGATTGGCTAACATGAGAGCAAAGGAAAATGACAAATATTGGAGGGGATATGGAAAAATTGAGACACTAATGCATTGTTGATGGAGTTGTGAACTGATTCAATCATTATATAGAGCAATTTGGAACTTTGCTCAACAGACTATAAAACTGTGCATATCCTTTAACCCAGCAATACTGTTAGTAGGTCTATATCTCCAAGATATCTAAGAAAAATGAAAATGACCTATGTGCCCCAAAACATTTATAGCAGCTCTTTTTTTTTGTGATAGCAAAGAATTGCAAATTGTGAGGATGGCCTTCAGCTGGGGAATGGCTGGACAAATTATGGTTCATGATTGTTATGGCCTAGTATTGTGCTATAAGAAATGAGGAGGATGGTTTCAGAAAACCTTGAGAAGATATATGAACTGATGTGAAGTGAAATGAGAGTGAAGTGAGAAGAACTGGAAGATCTCTGTTCACAGTAACAGCATTGTTGTAATGATGATCAAGTGTGAATGACTTAGATTTTCTGATCAATAGAATGATCCAAGATAATTTCAAAGGATCAAGGGACTTATGATAAAAAAAAAAAAAGTTATACATCTCCAGAGAGAAAACTGATGGAGTCTGAATGCAGATAAAAGCATAACATCTTTCACTTTTACTTTTTCATTTTTTTTGGAGAAGGGGAGATCTATGTTTTCTTTTACTATATGACTAATATGGAAATATGTTTTACATTATTGCATATCAATAACCTATATCAATTTGTTTACTCTCTCAGGGAGCAATGAGGGTGGGATTGAATTTGGAACTCAAATTTTTAAGAAATTAATTTTAAAAAAGTGTTTTACACGAAATGAGAAGAAAATACTATTTTAAAACATATCTATGTATATATAGTTATATCAATATAATGAAATATTATGCTGTAAGAAATTATACACGTGAATACAGAGAAGAATGGAAAGATAAATAATGAAGAAACAAAAAATAAACAAATGATAAATTTAGAAAAGAAAAATGCACATAAGTATATGTGTGTATATGTATGTATATATGCATATGTATATTCCTTGTGTATGTGTACATACACACATACACAGTATATACATATTAATACACACATATATGAATACATATATATGAGTGCACATACATATATTATATGTTATATAATATATGTGTACATATACTATATCTCATTCTATCACCAAGAGCAGTCTGAGAACAGCAGTGTAGAATGTTTATCCAATTATTCTAAATAGACCAGTTCTACTTTCCACCTTCAACAGAGGCTCAGCCTACAACTGATCCCAGCAGTTTTTCCTAGTCTCATTATGACCCAGGAGCACTAATCAATTAGGGGATAAAACCTAGCTCCTCTTTCTCAGGAAGTTTTCCATTTCTAATTGTTCCCTGGATGGCTAATGAGCTGCTATTTGTTCTCTCCCTTTTCTGTCCATCACTCCTTAACATTCAGAATCTCAGGCTAGGCAAAAAGGCAGCATAATTTTGAATGACAGACCAAGTCTAGGATATTGTGGTGTTTCAATGAATCCCTTCCCCATGACCTCCTCACCTTGATTGACCTAGGGGCACTTAGACTAATCTTTCTAAACAATCTCTCAAACTGGTCGATCTTAGACATGAATCTAGACTTTAGCTTCCTTTTGGAACCAGATGATCTCTTCAGTGATTTCCAGTTCTATATCTTATGATCTATTATGTTTGAAGGTGGATGAAGGCTCCCTCATATCGTCTAGTGAAAAGATCAATGAATTTGGAATCAGAGCATCTCACCTCTGCCATTTACTACCTGTATGACCCCTGTTTAATCTCTCTGGGCTTCATTTTTCTAATGTATAACATAAAGAGGTAGTACTAGATGACATTAAGAGTACTGCCCAGACAAATCTGTGATACTGTAATTCTTTCCAAGTACTTAGGTGGTGCATTGGATAGATCATTGGACTTGGAATCAGAAAAACTCATATTCATGAATTCAAATTTGATTTTAGACACATAGCAGATGTGTGATCCTGGGGAAGTCACTTAACCCTGTTTGCCTCAATTCCTTCATCTATCAAATGAGCTACAGAAGGAAATGGCAAACCACTCTCATATATTTGTCAACAAAACCCCAAATGGGGTCATAAAGAGTTGGACACAACTGAAGAGCAATGACATGATTCTTTTCCAAATTCATTTAAATTTTTAAAAAGCTAACCCTCCCTTCTTTGAGGAATATATCTTATCATAATAGATTTAGAGGGTAAAGGGAACTTAGAGGACACTGCATACCACTTCCCTCATTTTACATATAAAGAAATTGAGCCTCAGGACCATGCAGTTGGCAATCCGGAAGAAGGATTAAAATGTAGATCTTTCTGATCTATTAATTAAGCCTCCCTTTATCAAACATTTTTAAAATGCTTACTGCATACAAGACACTGTATTGGGTACTGAGGGTACAAAACTAAAAATGAAATAATCTCAACCTTTGAAAATGTAGAAACAATATGTACACATGCAAAGTATATGTGATTTTGAAGATGTAAGGAATTCCCTCTCTCTTCCCCTTCTCCCCCCAAATGATGATCTTACAAATCTAAAACCTATTAGATAAAGTCTAGGAAATTATCATTTGTCCAGGATGGCTAACTAGAAGTTGTCCAGGGTAAGTGACCATAGAAGGATAGATTGGAACACAGATCTTCCTGACACCCAGCTCCCAGAAACAGGTTGCATCTTTCTTACATAAAAATGACATAACAAAATTGCCTTTCATGAAAAAAAAAATACATGACAATGAAACCATAGAATAGATAAGCAACATTTTATACTTAACACACTTTGAATCATACTCAGATGCTTTCTGCCAATATTTCCTCCTTCAGTCCTGTTTTATGTGAAGAAGCAACCCTTCTTCCTATCAAAGCAAACTCCTCTATGTGTGATCCCATTCTATCCTGTCTTCTCAAGTAGAGTATTTCTCCTCCACAATCATCATCTCTACCCTCTCAGTAATCTTCAATCACTCCCTTTCTACAGGATTCTTCCTTACTGCCTACAAACATGTCCATGTCTCCCCCATTCTAAAAACCAAACAAAACACTCACTTGATCTTTCCATCCTTCCCTTTCTCTCCTCTGTCTCTTCCTCCTCCTCCCATTCTGGTTTATGTTATCCTCCTATCACTCACAAACTATTGAAATAGTCTGTTGGTTGCTCTCTCCATTGCAAATCTCTCCCTACTCCAATTTAACTTTCACTCAGCTGTTAAATTGATCTTCAAGAAATTCAGTTCTGACCATGTCATCTCCCTCTTCAGTAAATTGAAGTGACTCCATATTAACAATCTAACAAATCTAAAAATCCAATTAACATGAAGATCAAATATAAAACCCCCTGTTTGTCTTTTAAATTTCTACATAACCTGGCCTCTTCTTACCTTTCAAGATTTCTTATACCTTCCTCTCTTCCATTAACTCTGCAATCCAGTGACACTGATTGCTTTTCCTTGTAAATGATACTCCATCTCAGGGCTGTAAGCATTTTGACTGACTATTCCTCCATGTCTGGAATTCTCTCCCTCTCATTTACACCTCCCAGCTCCCCTGCTTTCCTTCAAAACCCAGCTAAAGTCTTGTCTTTTGCAAGATGATTTTCCCTGGCCTCCATGATCTCTGTGCCTTGCCTCAGAGACTACTATGATTTGTTCTGCATACATTTTGTTTGTATACAGCTGTTAACATTTTGTATTCCTCATTAGACCATACATACACCCATTCTGCAATTGCTAAGGTCAAGAAATATGAATAGTTGGTTTTTAGAGGAAGAAATTCAAGTTATCAATAGTCATATAAAAATCTCTAAACCAATAATGATTAGAGAAATGCAAATTAAAATAACTTTGAGGTTACACTTTATACCCATCAGATGGACAAAGTTGACAAAAGAAAAAAATGACAAATGTTCGATAGTCTGTGAGAAAATAAGTACATTAATGCGCTGTTGATGAAGCTGTGAATTGATCCAGGTAATCTAGAAAGGAATTTGAAACTATATTCCAAAAGCTACTGTACTTTGCATATCATTTGACCAAAAGATACTTCAATGAACTTTATGCACCAAAGAAATCATGGAAAGAGGAAAATGACATACATTTATAATGACACACAAATATTTATAGTAACTCTCTTTGTTATGACAAATAAGGGGAGACTGAAGGGGTGTCCATCAAATAGGAAATATCTAAGCAAGTTATGATATATGAGTGTGATGGAATACTATTGTGCTATAAGAAGTGATGACAGGGGTTATTTCAGGGAAAAGTGGGAAGACTTTTATGAACTCTTCTAAAGTGAAATGAGCAGAAAAAAGGACAATATTGTAAAGACAAACAACTTGAAAAAGCTTTGGAAACCTGATCAACATGATGACCGATGGAAATTCTAGATTAATGATGAAACATACAACCCACTTTCATATATATAGGTGATGGATTTAAAGTACAGATTAAGGTTTACGAGTTTATTTGCTTTTTTTGTTTGTATATTTGTTTTGGATATGGCCAGTGTGAGACTGTTTTGCTTGACTCTAAATGTTTATATTAGTTTTAGTTTTTCTTTATTTCTCTATTGAGGGAAGGTGGGGGAGAGGGAGATGAGTTTCAGAGAGTGAGAATTAAGACCTGAAAACCAAATATAATCGAATATAAAGTTAAAAGGACTGTGAGCTCCTTGAGAACAGGGACTATTTTTGTTTGTTTTCCTTTTCTTTGTATCAGCAGTGGTTAGCATAGTGCCTGGTACAAAGTAGGCACTTAATAAATACTGCTTGACTGAAAATATCTAAGATAATAATTTGCATAGAAAGCATTATGAAATGCAAGATGGATAATTTTGGTTATATTAAACTGAGAAATTTTTGCACAACTAAACCCAATTCAGAGGGATGTAGTAAATTGGGAAAGAATTTTTATGGCTAAGCTTAGGGATAAAGGCCTTATTTCTAGAATATATAGAGAACTGACTCAAATGTATAACCATACAAACCATTCCCCAACTGATAAATGGTCAAAGGATATGAACAGACAATTTTCAGAGGAAGAAATTAAAGACATCTATAATCATATGAAAAAATGCTCTAAATCACTATTGATTAGAGAGATGCAAATCAAAACAACTCTGAGGTACCACATCACACCTATAAGATTGGCAAACATTACAGAACAAGAAAATGATAAACGCTGGAGAGGATGTGGGAGATTTGGAACACTAATTCATTGTTGGTGGAGCTGTCAGCTCATCCAACCATTCTGGAGAGCAATTTGGAACTATGTCTAAAGGGCTGCAAAAATGTGCATACTCTTTGGCCCAGCAATATCACTTCTAGGACTGTATCCCCAAGAGATCACAAAAATGAGAAAGGGTCCCACATGTACAAAAATATTTATAGCAGCACTCTTTGTAGTTGCCAAAAATTGGAAATCAAGGGGATGCCCATCAATTGGGGAATAGCTGAATAAATTATGGTATGTGAATGTAATGGAGTACTATTGCGCCATAAGAAATGATGAACAAGAAGACTTCAGAGAGGCCTGGAAGGACTTATATGATCTGATGCTGAGTGAAAGGAGCAGAACCAGGAGAACTTTGTGCTCAGCAACGACCACAGTGTGCAAGAGTTTTTTCTGGTAGACTTGGAATTTCGTAATAACACAAGAATGTATTAAAAAAAAGAAAAATCCCAATGGTGGTTTTCTAAGGCAAAATGCCTTCCACACTCAGAGAAAGAAATATGGAAGTCATTCACAGAATATAGAAGATCATGTTTGTGTGTGTGTGTGTTTGTGTACATGTTTTGATTTGTTATATGATTTCTTCCATTTATTTTAGTTCAACTACATAGCATGACTATAGTGAAAACGTACTCAATAGGAAAGTATATGTAGAACCTATACAGAATTGTATGCTGTCATGGGGAGGGAGGGGGGTAGTGGGGAGTAGGTGTGGGGGGGGATAAAATCTTAATTTCATGGCAGTGATTATAAAACATTAAAAAATAATAATTAAATTAAATTAAAAAAGAAAAAATAATTTGCAAGTAGGAGTCCTTTTATGCTACCATCTTTCATAAAATTTATGATTTCTATTTGTTGAAAATGTTATTGTTTATAAGAATCAAGAATATTTTAGAAATACAGAACTATTCATTACATAGTCCAGTAACAACCAAAAATGCGGATATTTTTTCCTTTAAGTCTAATCATTGTACCTTTACTGTGCCATTTTTCCTTCTCTCGTTCCCTAAATGTACACAAAGGGTGTCTTACACATGAGTGCCTTCATCTCTGGGGAGGGAATACTTAGAAAAAAGCCAGAAACTTTAGTGATTAAGTCTTTACCAAACCATTTTCTTCAAGATATTGCTTTCACTTCTGCTACCGTAAGTCACGTAGAATGCTGTTGAGTACATATGAATGCAGCAGCCAAGAGCTGAGAAGCATCATATGTTGTCTGACTGCTTTGAATTGTCCTTCATCTGCTGCCTTTATCTTTTCAAGTGCCATATAAGTATAGTTCTTTAGTTCACACTGCTTCAAAGTTTAGATATTATCGACAAGAATTTACTAAGTGCTAATTATGCACGAGGCACTGTGCTAGGAGATAGGGATAAAAAATATATAAGTGAGACAGTGCTGCACTCAAAACATTTCCATTCTACTAATGGTCATGACTATTAGGGAGCAATATCTGTGAAGCTTTGGTCTAGAGAAGACATGTTGTTGAAATCTGTGCTGAAGAACATCTCAGACTTCTTCTCAATGAGAAAATAATAAAAATCACAGATTTCTAGACTTGCTTTTCCTTTAGCTTTAACAGTCTTATCATTAGTCTAGATATTGTTCTGAGCTCCCTGGTTCCTTTCAGAACCCGTTATAGTATATCAGGAGAACATGAGGAAGAGATCTGCTCATGCTCCAGGAGAACTCAATAGCATTCATTTTGGAAGACTATCAAGACTTAATTCAAGTTACACCTTCTACAAATGATCTTTCCTGATTTCCCTAGTTGTTAACAGTCCCTTAACATTATAATTGCATATATATGTATGTATGTGTATGAATGCGTGTGAGTGAGAGAGAGAAAAAAGAGAGACAGAGAGAAAGAGAGAGAAGAGGGGGAGAAAGAGAAGACAAAGGAGAGAAAGAGAACTTACTAGGACTTTTCCATCTTTGTATGTATTGTTTCCTGCCAACAGAATGCAAAGTTCTTAGGGATGGAGGATTTTTTTGCTTGTTTTCTTAGTAAACCCAGAACCTAGCAGGGTACCTTAGTTAGAATACCCTGCTAATAAATGTTTATTTAGGATTGGATGATAGGATGGGATAAAAGGATAGGATGATATGAGGTGAGATAGGACAGGATAGAATTAAGGATAACTGCTTAACAAATTGCCTTTTCTCACGTATACACCTTTCTCTCATCCACCTTCCCACCCACAATATTATCTTTTTTTGAGTCACCAAATCTTTATTTCTTTCATGGAATGAAAACATGGTTTGTCAATTGTAAAGCGGGTGAAAATTATTCACTCTATAAACTCTGCAACCATCTGGCTTCCTCCTTAATATTGCATGAAGATTATAATAAGAGCATGTCAATAACAGAGCTTATATCTGGCTTTACAATATTCATAAATCCCACTGTGGGACAACTATTTTTAAACCTTTTGTCCTCTCAACAGTTTCTCCTTACCATATGTCCATTTCTATCTTATTTAGCCCTTGCTCCTCTCTTGGACGCCTTCATCATCGGCAACTCCATGAGGCCCTACCACATTTTTTCCATCAGCTCCTGAGCTTTATGAACCATTTCAGACTTTTTATCACCATAGCAAGCATGGAACATATTGCTTTATCAGTCAGCCACTCACTCAGACAATGCTATTGCTTGTCTAGTCCCTGCCCCACCGAGTCTCACAGATGGTTCATTCTACTACAGCTGCATTTTATGCAAGAAAAGTGGCATGAGGGACCCCACACTGTCATAACAGCTTTTAGTCACTATATACCATAGTGCTATTTTGTACACATGAAAGAAGACTAGTGGGTACTGTACTACTCAGCTGAAGACCTGAAATTATGCAAACTTCTGGCACTAGAACTAAGATAATAATGTCCTCTCTCCTCCTTCCTTTCTGAGATTCAGAAAGAACTTTCCAGAATCCCATACAGCAAGTGTTTCAGCTCCAAGAAGGCTCTAAATGCAGTTTTATATTTTAGCATCATGAAGATAGAGACATTACCACCACACGGCAGCCATACATTATTTCTTCCCTCATCAATCCCAGTGTTGACCTTTCCTTAGAATTCTGCAGGCTGCTTCTTTTGCAGACATGTGTAGACATTCTGAGGCATCTTATGAGGGGAATTTCTCCAAAATGCTAAAGAATAATCAACTTTCAAAGCCTAGGGGCTGTACAGAAACAATCTTCTGTTACTAATTGAGATAGAGAATGAACATTTTTGTCATTGTGCACACATACACATGAAACTCCATAATAGCCAAATGCTTTCAGTCTGCCTGCCTTCAAATAGCTCCCAAATAATCTACCTTATTTGGATGATTGATTATAGATGTCCTGCTCATACATTCAAAACATGGCATTATAAATCACATCTTTCATTTGAAAAGGATAAATTATATTCATATTGTGATATGATTTATTATTTTGAGGTTGACTCCAATGCGACTTCAATCTATATGCTCAGAAAAGTGACAGACTAGATCTTGTTAGACTCATGAAGAGTTTGTTCTAACAGTTGTTTGGGATATAAGAAGAAAAGTAAAGGTATAGGAGCAATGATCTCTGATTGAATTAGCTCTATATTAATTACTCATTATAATATAAATAAAAGTTATGTTTTAAAAGTTAGATAAGAACTCAGGACAGCATTTGGCACATATGAGGTATTTAACAAATGCTTATGGACTGACTGATAAGATGAAACTTGGACTACCAAAAGCTACTACATGTTAATTCATGAACCTAATGTAGAATGAACCAAATGTATCTAATGTAAGAAGACAGTGTGGGGCAGTATGGGAAGAAATCTGGAATTGGTATCCGGGAGCTGGATTTAATTCTTGGCTCCATTACTTACAAGTTAAGTGTGACATTGAGTGATTTTCTTAGCCCCTCCAGGTAATGGTATCCTTATGATAAAATTAGTGACTTTGATTAGGAGGATCTCTAAAATCCTTTCCAAGGTTTAACCATCTATGTATGTTTCAAAGCTGGTTTGTTTATTTCAGTGGGATCCTTAAGGGCATGTACTAATTTTCTTTTTGCGCTTCTCCCCAGTACTCATAAGAGTACTTGGAAATACTATTTCAAGCACTTAATACAATGTCCTGGAATTGAATTGAGGCTGTACAGTCTACCCAGTCATAGTATTAGAGTCTTCTCAGTGAGGATTAGGCTAGGGAATTTTCCCTAATGGAGAAAATTACTCAGAATTTTATACAGGATGTTCCAAAATCTTAGTGTAGTTTTAAGTTATTAAAATTTAAGCTGTTCACTATATTATTTAAACTGCTAATGCTCACAACTGTACTTTGACTTTTCAGGTATCTTATAGCTATATCAGACACTTTATTATAAGGCTTTCCAAGGTTTACAAAGCACTTTACATTTTTCAATTGAATGGTTTTCCTTGTTTTGAAGATGGTAAAGTTGAGGCTTAAGCAGTACTTTAAAATAATTCATTCATATTTACACAAATTTATTGGCTATCTCTCCCACTATTCTCTAGGTGAAAAGCAAATTCTTTAAAACAAACATTCAGAATCCAGTAAAATAAATTGTTACATTGGCCCATGTTAGAAATTTATATTTCTCTTTCTGCTCTTTAAGACCATCTCCTCTCTGGCAGGAAGGTGCTGTCAAGCTTCTTCTTCCATCCTCTGGGCTATGATTTGTCACTTCACTAATAAGAGTTTAGAGAATGCTCTTCTCATTTCCCACCTGGCTGCACTTTGGACTTCTTTGCTTTCTCCAAGATGTCTTCAGTAAACTCATTGTTAGGAAATCTCATCATCTTACAAGATTCAGTAAGTCTTGTTACTCACATGTCATCAGTGTCCTCTGCCACTCTGTCTGGAGGGTAGGGTCATAAAATTCTGTCTTTAAGGATGGGACTAGGACCAATATCACTTCATTCTCTCCCTTCAGCCATTTTGGTTTTCTTTGCCTTCTTCACCATGTCCCCTTCACCATAGTCCTTTGCCAGCTTACTGTCCCTTTCAACCTTTTTTTTTTTTTTTTTTGTTATTATCTTTCCTTGTTAGAGTATAAGTGCTTTAAGGGCAGGGACTATCTTTATGTATATATATTTCCCCAGCACTAAGCAGATTGCTTGGCACATAGTATGTACCTAATAAATGTGTGTTGGCTATTAGCCCATTCCATGGGCTAACAAATGTTGAAGGCAAAATTTAAGAGTAGTTCTCTTCTAACTCTACGTCCAAGTCCTCTTCAGTGTTTGGAGATTGACAAGACTATTTCTCTTGTCCACCTTTGTAAGACGAATGGGGACTTGCCATCTCATCTCAAACTTAGATATTTGTACATTTTATGAATTGTTTTTCATATATAATACATTTCTGTATGTACATATACGTGCATCATTTATTCACTTAAAAATTCAGTCAGTCCCCAGATATCCATTGTTTAGTAACTTTTCTTATTTATTTTTCTCCAACTTAGCTTTTCTAACTCCTGTTTACTCTGGGGTCTCATTACCAAGGCTTAGTTATATCCTTTATTGTGGTTTTCCTGGCCTTGGTTACCTGTTTGGTACAATGCCCAAGCTTTCTTCACTAGCTTCTGGTTATATTCATGTTTGTCAATGCTTGGCATGCTCATTGCCACATGAGAATGAGTGAGAATGTTTATAATTACTACACAATAATGCCAATCCTACCTATTATTGTCTTATAGGATTATCTCCTTTTATAAATTTTTTCAAAATTATTATAGTTATAGTCATTGTAAAGTTTGAAAATAAAATTATATAAAACTATTCTAAAAAGAATATATATATACATACATACACACATACACACATATAAAATTGTCTCATTAAGTCTGTTTTTGAAATGTGCACTTTCTGGAGAAGGTAACAAGGCTTAGTTGATAGCACACAGGATTTCCAAACAAGAGAACCTAGGTTTAAATGTTGCCTGTGATGCTTAAATCTACTCAGCATATGTTTTATATATCTCCAGTTATTTACAAGTTGTCTCCCTAATTAACACGTAAACTGCTTAAGGGTAGGGAATATTTTTGTCTTTCTTTCCTCAGTGCTTAGCATGGTGCTTGGCACATGGTAAGTACTTAATAAATTGCTGACTGTATGGACAATGGTTAAGGTATTTAACCTCTCTGATCCTCAGTTTCTTCATCTGTAAAATAGGGATAATAATAATATAATTCACAGGATTGTTGGGAGGATCCACTGAGATAATATACATAAAATATTTGCAATTTTTAAAGTTCTACGTAGATATAAGCTATTATTATTGTTGTTGTTAAGGGATTGAAAAGTATGTTTATACTGAACTAATCCTGTATCTTTACCTTAAGAGCTCAAATGTATATCATATGTTGGTTTTTTTTGCCCATAATATGAGTCTTTCTGAAATCCAAGATGTTGCTTTGGATATAAACAATTAATTAGTCAGGTCTCCTTAGAACTAAGAATTTTAATGACCATCTTATCAACCTTACCGAGAAGTTGTCAAGCAAAAAGTGACCAGCACACTCATAATTATATGCAGTGTCCCAAAAGTCTTAACACAATTTTAAATGAAGTGGTAGTAGAGATCCTCATTCCTTTTGAGAACTGTCTATTACCAACACAACCAGCATGGGAGCTGCCTAATGGCATACATAGCCTCAACTGCCAGCTAGCTCTGTGGAACCATGCTGGTAATGCTTTATTCCTGGGGAGAGAGCCAATGACTATCAGACATTGCAGGTGTCGTTCTACATATGGGATGTGCAGCTGAGCTTAACAAGGTCGTGTGAGGTGTCACTCACTGCAGTGGTGCTGGGCCTCGCAATTTCATCCCTATTCAAGAAGGTGATCAGATCATTATACATCATTTTTCCTGCTCTGAGCGACATGATGATTGTCAGGAGAATGTGCTGGAGTGGCATAGCTTGCTCTCACAACTTGCAACATAATTTTCAGTGTCCTTTATCATTCAGGAAGGCATCAGAGAGTCTACTGTAAGTCCAACATACTGTTTGAAAAATGCCTTTCTGGCTTCTTCATATTCTATACTTTTAAAAATAATGCTAAAATGGAGGAAAATAAGAACATAGTCAAAATGAAGTGTATGGAGGTTAAATTTTTTAGGAGAAGGAAGGAAGGAAGGAAGGAAGGAAGGAAGGAAGGAAGGAAGGAAGGAAGGAAGGAAGGAAGGAAGGAAGGAAGGAAAGAAGGAAGGAAGGAAAGAAGGAAGGAAGGAAGAAAAAACAGAAGGAAGGAAGGAGAATATATTTGAAAATGAACAGCTGTTTTGTCCTAAGAGTAATAGTGTTAATCAGAATTTAATTTGCTGATTGCTCTTCTCAGCTTCAGATATTTATTAGTCTTTAGATGTATGTTTGTACTGTGTGTAGGCATAAATAACGCAAATGGAGTACCTTGGGGCATTTCCCAACTTTCAAGGTGAATCCTTCAGAGATAGTTACTCCAGATTAAAGGCATTGTAAAGGATCCCCAGCCACTCAAAAACATAAGGCATAAGGTCTCATTGATATACCAACAGCCAGAGGAAACATTTAGTTCAAAGAAAAGTCATTTAATGAAACTACATATCTATCAATAAACATTGAAAAACTGCCTATTACTTGGCAAGTGCTGTTCTAGGCACTCTGGATATAAATATAAAAGTTTAAAGTCCTTGTCCCCAAGAAATTTACATGGCAGGGAGCAGTGTTGTAGTGGTACAGGAGTATGTATTCGTGTAAGTATATGCAAACTATATTAAAAAAACAAACAATATATTTAAGTTAAAAATATTCAACATCAAAACAAACTTTTAGTGGGATGGGGGAGGCACTAACTGTCTGGGAATGATCCCATATAGAGGGTGATATCTGAGTTCAGTTTTGGAGGAAATAGGGTCATCAGGGGTACAGGGGAGAATCGAATACATTCCAGGAATGGGGTGGGGGGGGGACGGGCAGTTAAAACAAAGGCAAAGAGATGGGGAATGGAATGTCATATGTAAAAACATCAATAAAGTTAGTTTGACTGACCAAAGTGTGCACAAAAGGAAGTAATGCATGATAAGGATGAAAAAAGATCGTTTTAGTAGACTTTTAATGCCACTCAGAGAGAAATTTGTATTTGATACTAGAGGTAGGAGGGAGTTATTAGAGTTTACTGAGCTGGAGAATGATATGTTTACACCTGAGCTTTAGGAATATCACTTCAACAACTCTGTTGACAATGGACTGGAGAGAAGAAAGACTTGTCAGGGAGATTAATTAAGAGTGTATTAGAATAGCTCAGCTGAGAGCTGATACAACCCGGATTAAGGTGGTGATCTTGTAAGTGAAAAGAAAGGGAGTAGATGTAAAAGTACTTGTGAAGACAGGATGAATAAGACTTAACAACTGTCTGGATAAGTGGATAAGGAAGGACAAGGACTCAAGAATGACTGAGATGGTGAACTGAAAGGACAACAGTGCTCCTGAGAGCAATAGGGAAGTTAAGAAGAGGGGCAAGTTGAGGGAAAGGTTTTGAGTTCAGTTTTGAAATGTCTGCTTTGAGATGAGTACAGAACATCCAGTTTGAAATGTTAAATATATCACTAATATACTAAAAAAAGTATAAACAATCCACTTCCCTCCTAAAGTCACAGTCTCCCACAAATTTACATGCCACGTCTGAAGCTAGATTACTTCTGGCAACCCAATAACTAGCAAAACACTTACTATTCCTGTTTTCCAACTCCACATCTTTTCTATTCTCCCATGTAGATTATGATTGGGAAGGGAAAAGGGGAAAAACAAAGCTTAGTCTAGGGGGCAAGATCCTGGTCTTTTTTACTTGCCTAGGCACTTTCTTGGTCTTTCTTTGATGCAAATATGATCAGAAAGGCCTGAAAGTTCTTTGAGTTCACTTTTATAGAACTATAAACACAGGAATGTAAACTATAGGAATATAAAGTACAAATTATCTGGAGGAGGAAGAAATAAGATATTTTGGAATGACTGGAATCTGGAGACATTACCCCATAACAACTTGATAGAGGAGGTGAGTCTTCACCAGAGAAGGATGACAAGGGTTTTATTAGTTGCAGAGAGCAAGGTGGATCCTCTGGACAGATAAATGGCCACATACAATAACTCTGAGGAAGAAAAGTGTGAAACGCCAATGGAAGATGACAAATAGATTAGTATGGTTAGAATGGAGAGGACTGGACTTGTCCAAGAAGTCGCAGAAGATAAGAACAGGTAACTATGATGGAGGGTGAGGGTGGAAGACAGCTTAAAACTCATGCTATAAAAATGTGGGAAAACTACTGTGAAGTTATGTATTACTGATGTTGGACAGAATACTGGATTGAGAGTCAAGAAGACAAGTTCAAATCCTACCTCAGATGCTTACTATACAACTACGGTCAAGTTAACATCTTTCAGTCTTAGCTTTTTCCTATCTAAAACAGGGACAGTTAACAGCACCTATATTAAGGACTTGTGAGATTGTAGAGGTGAAGGACATTGCAATCCTTCAAGTGCTATGTGAATGCTAGCTATTATGTTCAGAGGCAATATGAAATGGCACATAATAAGGGCTTAATAAATGTTTGTTGCTTGTCTTCTATCAGAGAATAAAATATCTCCTCTCTTAAAAATAGGCTGACCCAAGTTATTTAATTATGAGCCACTAAAGAAGAAACTCTTCACTGTGTAAATTAAGCATTTAGATTCATAAACTTTTGAGTCCCAGAAAGGCTCATGTATGGCCAAGAGAAATGATTTGCCTAAATCCAAATGTTGAGTTTGTATCTGAGTTGGGGCTATAACACAGGTACTTTGACTATCATATTTTTTTTAAGATTCCATTTTCTTTCTTGTTCATTAATTTTTAAAACTTTTAAAAAAGTGACTTCTAAATTGTCTCCCTTCTATACTTCCTCTCTAACTCATTTAGAAGGCTAGCAATATGACACATATTATATATGATGAAATGCAAAATATATTTCCAAATTAGACATGTGAAAAAAGTTAGAAAAATAAAGTGAAAAAAGATAGGTTTCAATCCGTACTCAGAGTCCATTTTTTTTCTCTCTGAAGGTAGATAGTATTTTCCTCATATTGTTGTTCAGTAGTTTTTAGTTGTGTCTGAATTTTCATGACCTCATTGGAGGTTTTTTATTGCAAAGATACTGGAGTGGTTTGCCGTTTCTTTGTTCAGTTCATTTTACAGATGAGGCAATTAAGGCCAACAGGGTTAAGTGACTTGCCCAGGGTCACACAGCTAGTAAATATCTAAGGCAAGATTTGAACTCAGAAAGACTCATCTTCCTGACTTTAGGCCTAGCATTCTCTTCTTTGTGGCACCTGCCTGCCCTTTTCATCATGAGTCCTTTGAAATCGTCTTGAATTATTTCATTGATCAGAGTAGCTAAAGCTTTCACACTTAATCATCATTACAACATTGCTGTTACTGCATACAGTGTTCTCCTAGCATGGCTTACTTCATTTTGCATCAGTTCATATAAACCTTCCCATGTTTTTCTGAAAGTATCCTCTTCATCATTTTTATGGCATACTATAGTATACCATAACAAACACATACCACAACTTGTTAAGCCATTCTCCAATTGATGGGCATCTCTTCAATTTCCAATTCTTTGCCGTCACTAAATGAGCTGCTGTAAATAACTTTTTTCTTTTTAAAAAAACTTTCTTTGAGATACAGACTTAGTAGTGGTATTGCTATCTCAAAAGGTTTACATGGTTTTAGCACCCCTTTGACATGGATCGTAGCTGATATCTAGAATAGTTGAATCAGTTCACAACTCCACCAACTCCATTAGTGATTCAACTTTCCTGCAGCCTTTCCAACATTTGTAATTTTCCATTTCTGTCCTTTTAGAAAATCTGATAGGGATGGGGGCATCAACTTAGAGTTGTTTTAACTTGCATTTCTCTGGTCAATGATGATGTATAGTGTCTTTTCATATGACTATAGATAGCTTTGATCACATCTTCTGAAAGCTGCTTATTCATGTCCTTTGACCATTTATCAATTAAGGAATGACTTGTATTCTTATAACTTTGACTCAGTTCTCTAATTATTTGAGAAATGAGATCTTTATTGGAGAAACTTGCCATAAAATTTTGTTCACAGTTATGATTACTAACTGTGTATTTCCCCCATCTTATTTTTTCCTCTTTATCCTACTGTCTCTGTCTCTTTCTGTCTCTCTGTCTCTTTCTCTCTGTCTCTCTTTCTTTCTGTCGCTATCTGTGCCTGTCTCTCTCCTTTCACCCTGTTCATCTTTAAAAGCATTTCACTTCTGTTTACCACTTCTTTCCATCCGCCCTCCCTTTTATCAATCCCCTTCTTCTCATAAGATAGATATCTATACCCTGCTGAGTGTGTATATTATTCCCTCCATGAGTCAATTCTGATCAGAGGAAGTTTCAAGTGCTTCATCCACCCCAAATCCCTCATATTCCTTTCAGCTTTAAGATCTCTCCAGCACCTCTTTTATGTACTATGCTCGTGGCTAGCTGTAACCTCAGTGTTACAGACCTCTTCTTCTGACATCTTAAGTTGTCTTGGTCTGGAAAAAATATCTCACTCTGTTGGATATGGTGTTCCAGAAATTGATTTGATGATTATATTGAAGTTTTTAAGAGGGGAATGTAGGGAGAGTTTAGCTCTACTCCTGGCTCTGCCTCAACTATCATATCATACATATCATAACATACTCATTCCTTTGCCCTCTACTGATAAGTTCACTGTGAGGAAACACTAGGGATGGGATAGAAAAAGTGATTCCACTAACTCCTCAACTTCCATCCCTACAAGAATGGGAAGACTGAAGATAATTTTCTATTATTGCATATCTCCCTATGTTAGAAGACAAAAGCTTTCCATTTCATTTCATGATGAAGATTGAAAAAAAAAGTATATCCCACAGAACTATCCTAAAAGATAATATGATCATCTAACCCTATCTATTCATAATCAATATGGCTCCCATGCAGTCTTATTTTTCATTCATTCATTTAACAAATATGCTGTGACTATCTTCTATGTACAAGGCACATTATGGTTTCTTCATAAACAGGGCAAAAAGCAGAAGAGAAATAAATATTTAGACCAAACAGTTCATCGTAAGTTTGGAAAAGCTTACCTTGGGTAAATACAAACAGAGGAATTCATATATGTGATAAACACTTCATTCATTTTGATTCTTTCCGTACTGTTATTCACTTAAGGTCTAAACTGATGATATCTGGTCCTATTCCTTTCACTACTTAAGTTTTTGCCTGACTATAACACACACATACACACACACACACACACATACACACCCTCACACACACACACAGGTATATTTATTTGCATCAGTTCCATATATCTCTTGGATATCAAATATTTATTAGTGATGTCTGGTGCAAAAATATTTTTCTGTACAGCAAACTGTTAACAATTAACTCCTCTTTTCCCATCTTCATTGATTTTCTTTGAATAAAAGCTTTTTAATTTCATGTCATCAAAATCATCTCTTCTGTCTTTTGTAATCTCCTTTATCTATTATTTGGTTAATGAGTCTCCCCAGTGCAAAGGAATCTCTACCTCCCCCACCCTTGTACTATTATTTTTTTTTATGAAGCTACCTTCTATATTCAGGTCAAAGATGCATTTTAAGTTCACCAGAATATATGCTGTAAAGATGTTGCTTTTAAATAATTTGATAGAATTCATTTGTAAAACTTCCTGGCTCAGGGACTTTTTTCCCAGTTTGTTCTGGCTTAACTTCTCTTTCTGAGGTTGAATTCTAAAATCTCTTATTTTTTGTTTTGTTAATTTTGGTATTTCACATGATTGCAATTACCCTTGCACTCAAAAATCTCAGTTTTGTTGGCATATAATTGCAGATCAAAATCTTTCCATTCGTGCCAATTTTGTGAGGGCTTTGTTCATATCTCCCTATAAAAAGTAGTGCTGTGGAATAGATAGACTGCTGATCCTGAAAGACTGGGGGTCAAATCCTGCACCAGATATCAGAAAGAGAAATATCTCCTTCTAGGGTGGGGAGCCTGTGGTTTCAAGGCCGCACCTCGAGGCTGGAGGTTCTCCTTCCCTGTGTTTGATCCTGGACAAGTCATTTGCCTTAGTTCCCTCATCTATAACATGAAAGAGCTATCCTCAGTGGACTGTGAGGTCCCTTACAGCTCTAAATCTGTGATCCTAAGTTCGCAAGGGGTCCCCTGGCATGCCTGGGGACCTTCTTCATTTTCTTGTAGGATCACAAGGAACCAATGGAACAACCTGGCTTTCCACCTGCTACCCACTGTTTTCTCACCATGTGACTAACCCATCATTTTTTTTTCTATCTAACCTTTCCCTCACAGCATACCTAACTTTTTTTCATTTAAACAATTATGCCTATTCATCATAAGACTATCTACCTACCTATCTCTCCTTATATATATCAATATCTATATAGAGATAGGTATCATGAATCTACAGGAGGGAGGGAAGGGGAAAGAGAGAGAGAGAAAGAGAGAGAGAGAGAAAGAGAGAGAGAGAGAGAGAGAGAGAGACAGAGAGAGAGATTCTAGTCTTTTCTGTTACCAGTTTTCAGATAAAATTTGATACATTATGTCTTACTAAAGGAAAGATTATGATAAGTATTATTTAATATAAAGTATTTCACATGTGTTATTTTGATATAAGTCATTGGACCTGATATTTCCTTTGCATAGAGAAGCAATCAGGTAGAAAAATTCCCCTGTCAATGAAAATTGATGTTTTCTCTGCAACTTAGTCTTAGAGATCTGCTTAAAGTTCTGGAAAATTAAATGACTTGTCCAGGGTGACAGAGCCACTGTGTCAAAGGATGAACTTGAAGTAGGATCCTCCTTAATTCAAGACCAGTTACCTATTGACTATGTCAGGCTCTTATTCTGATGGTAGTATAAATGAAAGAGTATACCATGACTTTATCATTAACTCCTCTTTTCACATAAAAGGTTGAAATTACAAAAAAACAAACAAACAACTGTGCTCTGTAACTATTGTATATAATCCTCAGTGTCCCTCCAAATCAAAAAATAGCTTTAGAAAAATTTCAATTTATGAATCTGATATATCCTTAAAATTATAATCAAAAGCCAGTTATGGAAAAAAAAATAACACATTTTGGTTCTTGCGCATGAACAAAAAGGGTTATTTGCCTACAGGGTACAGTTATTTTCAATTTATACATATGAGAGATATTTCATTCTGCTGACATATTTACATTACTTGTGTCATAGGAGCTAGTGGTTTTCAAGATTTTAGTCAATGGTATTTTGCTTAAACCCCAAAAGCCAAAAAAGAAAATCTTTTAAAGAAACTCAGTTTTGCTTTGTCTATTATTTGGTATAAAAAAGCAAACCAAGCTTAGAGAGAACTTTAAAAATGATTTCACTTCTACACTTAGAAACACAGGAGACTCCAAAGCAAAAGGGAGTGGAAAGAACCATTCTTGTGATGGTAGAAGAGAATATGCAAATGCTGGTGGCCAAGGAATAATTATGTTCAGGTGCTAATGTTCTTGTGCTCTGAATTAGTAATCTTTAAGAATAAGAATACATATAAGACATAGGGATTAAAAAAGGACTGAATCTGAAAAGGGAAGTATCAGAAGAGAATTTGTAATGAAAAAGAGCCCAAATCTAGAAACAATACTCAAATTTGGTCTGTCCCTCTTTAGTTCTGCCCCCAAAGTAATGTTAGTAAATCATTGTTCTACTTGTGTCCCTACTTTCCCACTTTAGTATTTTTACTGACCACATTCTTCATGTCTTCCACTCAGTTCGCTCTGTCTATATCCAAGGCAGGGATGTGCTGAAAGCAGAGCATTTACACCTCAGAAATCACCAAACCACAAATCAGGATTTGAGTTATCGTTCTATTGATTGTCTAGATTTAAGAAAACGATGGAGAAAATGTTAATAGCAGATTAAATTGAAAAGTGTGTTCTGTATATAATCCCTTCCTGTCCTCCTACTCTCCAGTGCCAGTTGTTAAACATTTACTACCTTACCACTGAATTCCAATAAAACCCTTACGTACCCGCTAGGGGAAGCCTGTACATTAGGTAAGTCATGTTTTCCTCTTATTTTTCTTGATGAACTCATCGGATCTCATGGATTCAATTATCATCTTTCTACTGATGATTCTCAGAGTTGCTTATCTAAACCTAACCTTTCTCCTGATCTCTAGTCATACATCTCAAACCATTTATTGGACATTTCAAACTCAAAATATCCAAAACTGAACTCATTATCCCTCCCACCCCCTTTTATTCTTCCAATCTTTAACATTTCCAATTATAATCAAGGGTAATATCCATCATCCCAGTTATCAAGGCTCACAAACTGGGCATCTTCCTCAATTCCTTACTCTCTCTCATGCCCCATATCCAATCAGTTGCCAATTCCTTTTCTTTCTTCTTTTGTAATATCTCTCATATATACCCCTTTTTTTTCTCCCTTTGATACTACTACAACTCTGATTCAAGCCCTCAGAATTTTAGTCCTAGTTGGTTTTTCTGGATTGTCTTCATGCCTCAAGTCTCTACCAATTTCAGTCCATTCTCCACTCAGCTATAAAATTGATCAGGTCTGATAATGTTACTCTCCTTTCCCATTGTTGTTGTTTGTTCTTCATTCTCAAAAAGAATCAATGACATCAGGAAGGTGATGTCTTAACTTGGAAGTGAATTGGGTTTAAGTCATCAGCTATATTCTTTCTTCCAGAGTTATCAGAGTCCAGTGGTAAGACATAGGTCAGAATGACTGGTAATAGCCCTGGATGAAGTGGGAGACCTTGGCCTTTCTAAGGTAAATGTGGCCCTTTGACTGAATCCAAATTTCACAGGACAAATTCTTTTATTAAGTGGATTTGTACCTTTGAACAGTCTCAAGGCTGCAGGTTCCCTCCCCTATTCTAGGCAAATAAAATTATTCTGATTATTACAGTTAAAATCAGTTATCCAGCAAAAGATTCCAGCTGAATGATTTCTGATTGGTAGGAGAGAGACTTACTTTCATTAGCTAAGTGCTTCAGTGAACCGTATTACCCTTCAGCATCAGCTAGAGATGGAGTAAGGGCAACTTTCTCATATACCTGTTGCTCTCTGCTGCCACTTCTGGTTTAAGATGGAAAAGAGGAGGCAAATGGCAGTTGTTTTGTATGCTGGAGATCTGACTGGGTTTGTCTGCCTAGTTTAAGGGTCTGTTTGATCTATGTTGATCTGAACTGTGCTCTTATCAAGCAATACAACATCTAGAAGAGGAGGATCTGTTCTGATGAGACAGCACCACATCTAGAAAACAAGAGGATATGCCCAAGAAGAATGGTGAGAACCAACAGATTAATGCTATGTGGGGCAACAGTTCCATGGGGTGCATATGTTGGGTGGACCAAACCATCAAAGTCTGTAGTCCAGAATTGTTAATTACTTCCTGTGAGTTACTCTAACTGTATGAATTTTACTCTCTTGTATCCTTCCTTGCTGGATTCTTTTAAGTGTATGCACATCTAATCCTATAGAGACTGAATGCATTGGTGAAAGGGTGTAACGCAAATTTATAGATAGATAGATTATGATGTGTATTTTTAGAAACTTATTCATTTCCTTTAATATATGAGGATCTATGATATTAGGCTGGGGTAGCCAGGTGATACAATGGATAGACTTATCTTCCTGAGTTCAAATCCAGCCGCAAATATTTATTAGGTGTGTGACACAGGGAAAGTAATTTAACCTTTGTTTGCCTCAGTTCCCTCATCTGAAAAAAAGTTAGAGAAGTAAATGGCAGTTCAATATTTTTGCCAAGAAAATCCCAAACTGCATCATGAAGAGTCATACATGACTGAAATTACTGAGAATGATATTATTATTTCTGTTGCCTTATTGCTAAGTAAATGGTGATGTTTAAGATCTAAAAGTGTCATTATTATGAGTGATTGGTTTGTGTTTAAAGTAATGTACCATTTCAGTGTGCACCATTGTAAGTTATTAAAAACACAAAGATCATATTTGTGAAGCCTCAAGAATGAGAATGGAGAATAAGGAGAGCATATTTTCCTTCAAAGCAATTTCTCTTCTTTCATTAAGAAAGAATTGTTTGTAACTGTGTAGTGATGATTTATCTCTGAGAACCTAGGACTGCTAGTACAATAAACCAGATGTAGTGAGTGGGTCAACCCAGAGAGTGAATAGGGGTCAACATGCCTTGTATGACAGGTGATAATTTGCTTCATAGCACTTGGCAGCTATTACCACTGAGGCAAGTGTGTTACATTTTGGGAATACCTCCTCTGGGACATTTATACCTCTCCTACAAGTTCTGCACTTCTAGAGTGTTCAGCACTGCAAGATTTCTTTTTTTTATTTAACTTTTAACATTCATTTTCACAAAATTTTGGGTTACAAATTTTCTCCCCTTTCCTCCCCTCCTCCCCCCCAAACACCAAGCATTCTAATTGTCCCTATGGCCAATCTTCTCTCTCTTCTATCCTCCCTCTCTGCCCTTGTCTCTGTCTTCTCTTTTGTCCTGTAGGGCCAGATAGCTTTCTATACCCCTTTACCTGTATTTCTTATTTCCTAGTGGCAAGAACATTACTCGACAGTTGATCCTAACACTTTGAGTTCCAACTTCTTTACCTCCCTCCCTCTCCACCCCTTCCCTTCGGAAGGCAAGCAATTCAATATAGGCCAAACCTGTGTAGTTTTGCAAAGGACTTCCATAATAGTTGTGTTGTGTAGGACTAACTATATTTCCCTCCCTCCTATCCTGTCCCCCATTATTTCTTTTCTCTTTTGATCCTATCCCTCCCCATGAGTGTCGACCTCAAATTGCACTCTCCTCCCCATGCCCTCCCTTCCATCATCCCCCCCACCCTGCTTATCCCCTTATCCCCCACTTTCCTGTATTGTAAGATAGGTTTTCATACCAAAATGAGTGTGCATTTTATTCTTTCCTTTAGTGGAATGTGATGAGAGTAGACTTCATGTTTTTCTCTCACCTCCCCTCTTTATCCCTCCACTAATGAGTCTTTTGCTTGCCTCTTTTATGAGAGATAATTTGCCCCATTCCATTTCTCCCTTTCTCCTCACAATATATTTCTCTCTCACTGCTTGATTTCATTTTTTTTTTAAGATATGATCCCATCCTCTTCAATTCACTCTGTGCACTCTGTCTCTATGTATGTGTGCGTGTGTGCATGTGTGTGTGTGTAATCCCACCCAGTACCCAGATACTGAAATGTTTCAAGAGTTACAAATATTGTCTTTCCATGTAGGAATGTAAACAGTTCAACTTTAGTAAGTCCCTTATGACTTCTCCTTGCTGTTCACCTTTTCATGATTCTCTTCATTCTTGTGTTTGGAAGTCAAATTTTCTTTTCAGCTCTGGTCTTTTCATCAAGAATGCTTGAAAATCCTCTATTTCATTGAAAGACCAATTTTTCCCCTGAAGTATTATGCTCAGTTTTGCTGGGTAGGTGATTCTTGGTTTTAGTCCTAGTTCCTTTGACTTCTGGAATATCCTATTCCATGCCCTTCGATCCCTTAATGTAGAAGCTGCTAGATCTTGTGTTATCCTGATTGTATTTCCACAATACTTGAATTGTTTCTTTCTAGCTGCTTGCAATATTTTCTCCTTGACCTGGGAACTCTGGAATTTGGCCACAATGTTCCTAGGAGTTTCTATTTTTGGATCTCTTTCAGGCGGTGTTCTGTGGATTCCTTGAATATTTATTTTGCTCTCTGGTTCTAGAATCTCAGGGCAGTTTTCCTTGATAATTTCATGAAAGATGATGTCTAGGCTCTTCTTTTGATCATGGCTTTCAGGTAGGCCCATAATTTTTAAATTATCTCTCCTGGATCTATTTCCTAGGTCAGTTGTTTTTCCAATGAGATATTTCACATTATCTTCCATTTTTCCATTCTTCTGGCTTTGTTCTGTGATTTCTTGCTTTCCCATAAAGTCCTTAGCCTCCATCTGTGGCATTATAATTTTGAAAGAACTGTTTTCTTCAGAGAGCTTTTGAATCTCCTTTTCCATTTGGCTAATTCTGCTTTTGAAAGCATTCTTCTCCTCATTGGCTTTTTGAACCTCTTTTGCCAATTGAGTTAGGCTAGTTTTCAAGGTGTTATTTTCTTCAACATTTTTTTGGGTCTCCTTTAGCAGGGAGCTGATCTGCTGTTCATGCTTTGACTTCATGTCTCTCATTTCTCTTCCCAGTTTTTCCTCCACCTCTCTAACTTGATTTTCAAAATTCTTTTTGAGCTCTTCCATGGCCTGAGCCCATTGGGTGGGCTGGGACACAGAAGCCTTGATTTCTGTGTCTTTGCCTGATGGTAAGCATTGTTCTTCGTCATCAGAAAGGAAGGGAGGAAATGCCTGTTCACCAAGAAAGTAACCTTCTATAGTCTTATTTCTTTTCCCTTTTCTGGGCATTTTCCCAGCCAGTGACTTGACCTCTGAATATTTTCCTCACACCCACCTCACCTCCTGATCCTCCCAGCCAGCATTTGGGGTCTGAGATTCAAATGCTGCTTCCAGCCTCAGGGCTTTGGGCGGGGGCAGGGCCGGTATTCAGTGTGAGATTAAGTTCAGATGCTCAGGTGGGGGCAGAGCCGCCTCTTAGGCTCAGTTCCCTCAGGGAGTTTATGCACAGACCTTCAACAATGGATCCAGGCTCCTGCCTGCTTGGGGATCCCCGGTCTGCCGCTGCCCCTCAGCTTCTGTCTCCTGAGGGGGCCCGAGCCATGGGGGCACCCCACTCCCCCCTCGACCTGCCAAAGAGACTCTCTCACCGACCCCCATCACCTGTGGGTGGAGGGACTTGTGCGGCCACTGGAAATCCCGTCCCTGAAGCCTGCTCGGATCTGCTTTTCTTGGTGCCGCAGCCGCGGCAGGTCTGGGCTGGGCTCCGCATCTGCAGCGCGACGGACCTTTTACGAGAGGTTTGCAGGTCCCTCTGTGGGTGGAGGGACCCATGAGGCCGCTGAAGATCCCATCCCTGAAGCCCGCTCGGATCTTTTCCTCTTGGTGCCGCGGCCGTGGCAGGGCTGTACTCAGCTCCCAGTCCTGGCACCCAGTCCGCAGCGCGAAGGACCTTTTGTGAGAGGTTTGCAGGTCTCTCCGGAACAGAAATCTCCCTCGCTCCAATGTTCTGTGGCCTCTGGGTGCAGAATTCACCGTGAGTTACTTCTTTGTAGTTGTTCTATTGGTTGTGGGTTCGGAACTATGTGTATGTGTGTCTTTCTACTCTGCCATCTTGGCTCCACCCCACTGCAAGATTTTTTGATGGACTTTGCATTGGTAGGAACCTATTAGAGAGTTTCTTTAATCTGGGAGTTTAGATGCAGAGATACTAACTATTTACAGAAAGAAAAAAATTTGATTTTTAAAATATTTTTCCTAGTATTTTTTAAAAAATAAAACAGGACATTTTTTGTGATATATTTGTGATTATTTGAATATATAAGAACTACTATTTGTTATTTAATATAATTATGCTTAAATCTGGATGTTAATATGATTAGTTCAAAGAGCACTGATGTTTAGCAGTGTGGATAGAATTATACAAAGAAAACTGAAGTGAATACATAACCTGACCAAACTGATAAAAGATATTGAAAATATTTTACAAGATGCTATTGAGAATTTTGGGAAATGTGAAGTAATAACAGAGATTTAAAGAAAAGAAATAAAACATTATCCATTGACTGCAAATTACCAGAGCATTTAGGTCATTTAAGAATTCTAAATAGGATAAAGATTTCAGGAAATGAGTGGAATATAACACCAATCACTAAGGAAGACAAAATACTAGTGTTAAAGTGATGTTAATGAATAAGGGAATATTTAAAGATAAATCATTAGAATTCACTTGGGGGAAAAAGTCATTTGAAACATTAATATCAGTTACTGATGTTAATGGGCTTCCATGTAGTATAATATGTGATCACAATGGACCCATAGACCTAAGTTAAGATTTTTCTCAGAAAAAAATCTGTACAGGCCAGCACTTGTGAATGAATAAGGAAGTTGACCAAATCTTTTGTTTATTCATTTCTTATCCCAAAAATTTCCAAATAGTATCAAAGATGTCAGACTAGGATGACTTATTTTACCCTTCTGCTTCTGAAACACACATTCATGAGTGAGATTATTGAATGACTTAGCAATAGCAGCATATTTCTTCATGACTCTTGGATAATAACCACCAGATCTCAGAAAAGTCTTCAGTTCATTGAGGTTCCTTGGTTGTGGCCAACTGGTAAGCTCTTCGATCTTCACTGACACAGTGCTTGCTCCCTCTTGTGACTTTACTCCACCCACATACTTAATGGAAGATTTGTATAACTTATACTTGTCAATCAGCAGATTCAAACCAGCTAATTCAAGTGGCTTTATTACTTTGATTATTCTTTTACTCATGATTCCAAGGTCTTTCCAAAAAACAAGGGACTCCTCTAGACATGTCAGTATCTCCAGGTAGTTCTTGTCTTCTACTTCTACCACGTTTTCCACAAACAGTTGAAACACGGCTAATGCCAAAATTCCTTGAAGCATACACTCAAATTGTTAAAGGACTGAAACAATCTAATCTTGAAAGCATTTATCAAATACCTGTTATGTGCAAGTTTCACGGTTGATCCTCAGTACCATTCTTCTGGTCTCCCAGGTTTTTAATTTTGGTCTTATCCTTTATACTTCATTCTCCATCACCCTTCATATCCAATCTATTATCAATCTATACCTAATTCATATCCAATTATTCAATCCATATCCAATTTAAATCTTTCTGTTACTCCTTTAACAATTCACGCATCTGACCTCATCTCTCAGGGCACAGATATTACTTAAGTTCAGGCCCTCATCAACTTTCTCATTGAGTATTGTAATTGCCTTCTAATTGGTCTTCCTTCCTTAAGTCTCTTCCTACAAGGCTACTTTTCACATTACTGTCAAAGTCTCCCAAACTCTAATCCAGTCAAACCATCCTTCCTATTCTTCACACATGACACTCAATCTATCATCTCTGCCTTTTCCCCAACTCTTTTTCTATCTCATAGAATCCCTTGTTTCAAGGCATAACATCACCTTCTACATGAGGTCATTCCCAATCTCTTCAATCATTAGTCCCCCCCTTTTCAAACTGTCTTGTATTTAATGACATTGCATTTATTTGTATTTGTATATTTCCTTCTCTCCCACTACGCTGTGAGATTCTTGGAAGCAGGGCCTTTTTTTAGTGACTTTCTTTGTGCACCCTGTGCTTAGAACAGTGCTTGGCACATAGTAGGCACTTAATAAAGGGCTTCTGACTGACTTTTTGTTAAAATGTAAACTCCCTGAAAGTAGGGATTGTTTCATTCATTTTATTAATATTACCAGTGTCTGGTACATGGCAGGTCCTTAAAAAATACTTGTTGGTCTGATTGACTCAGCCTGACATTGGTAAGGCAAAGTTTAATGGTCAGATGATACATAACCATTAAGAGGAGCTATTCATTACATAAAGCATTGAAACTATCTTTGGAACCAGGAAAAGGAATAATAAAAACAACAGCTAAGGGGTGAGCAGTCAATCCAACCTAGAGAAAGAGTTACCACGCCAATGAGGTTAGTAGGAAAGAAAATTAATGAATTCAGATTGAGCCAATAATGGTCAACAGTGTGTGGACATGGACAAAAGTCAGGATCAATAGAAAGAGTTGGCTATCAAGACTAGAATTAGGTAGAAAAGCAGGATCAAGGAAAGAACCCAGGTCTCTGAAATAGAAAATGGCTTGGTACCCCCAAATCATGGTCAAATGCCAGATCCGGCTCAGTATTCCTTTAAAAAATGAGACAAAAACACTGTGTTGTCAGGATAACATATCATAGAGGTCATCTATTCCAATCTTTTCATTTTATATATGATGAGATAAGGAGCAAAATGACTTGCCCAAAGTCATATAGAGAAGGACAGAGAGGAGATCTGAAACAGTTCTATGAGTCCACAGTCATTGCTCTTTATACCATAGTATGCAAACTTCTAATCTCTCCTGTTGATTCCCAAAGGGACATAATTTTTATAAGCTGAAACTCATAAAGCCGATTTTTAACATAACCTTTGGATACCGTAAAGTAAGTCACTCTTGATTTCTCAAAAACCCAACATGTAGGGCAATTAGACAATTTTTGAGTTGTCAGGGAAGTTTTCTGACATATCTTTATACATTGAAGCCTAGCTCTGAGAATCCAAAGTATTTTTTTTGTTTTATTTTGTTAAATTAATTTATTTATTTGTTTTCAGTTTTCTAGATTCATTTTCATAAATCTTAGATTTTCTCTCCATCCCTCCCTCCTCCTCCCCCAAGACAGCATGCTGTCTTATATGGGTACTACACATACATTATTACTAGATACATTTTCACCTTAGTTATGTTGCATGGAAGAATTAAAATTAATAGGAGAAACCATGAGAAAAACCAAAACAAAACAAAATAAAACAGAAGAGAAAATAGTCTGCTTCATTATGCAAAGCAATTCCATAGATCTTTCTTTGGATGTGGAAGGCATTTTGTCTGGAGTCCATTGGGAATTTCTTAGGTCCTTACATTGCTGTGTCTACCAGAAAAATTCCTCACATACTATGGTTGTTACTATGCACAAAGGTCTCCTGGTTCTGCTCTTTTCACTTAGCATCAGGTTATATAAGTCCTTCTGGGCCTCTCTGAGGTCTTCCTATTCCATTACATTCATATACCACAACTTATTCAGCCATTCCCCAAATGATGAGCATCCCTTTGATATCCAGTTCTTGGCCACTACAAAGAGAGCTATTATAAATATTTTTGCACATGTGGGACCCTTTCCCATTTTTATGATCTCACAGTCCTAGAAGTGATATTACTAGGTCAAAGGGTATACACATTTTTGTAGCCCTTTGTACATGGTTCCAAATTGCTCTCCAGAACAAAGTATGTTGAAGTGTGTACTGTAAGTAAGTTTAACTGTGCTTTTGTTAATGCATAGGATTTGTGACTATTTTTCCTCCCTGCAAAATAGTTTGAAGCACTGGAAATCAACTCATTTATATCAGGGTTTTTATGAAATGTTACTTCTGTTTATATTTAAATGGCTGTCAATGATCCATGAAATTTTGATTAGCCAGAGTGATACTATTAGATAGGAAGTTTCTCCCCATTGCTCCCCAGGTGGAAGAGCAGTGATAACATAGCACCTGCCCAGGTTCATGCTGCCCACCAATATTATCACCTGATTCTCATCCTCAACAGGCACTGATGAGTGCCAACAATGGGCAATTTTCCCTCTCTTATTCTTTTGGTGCATAAAGGAGAAATTGGGTATTTTAAAACAACAAGCAATCCTCATCAAGGGAATTCAATTCAACCCAACCAATGGATATTGAGGGCATTCTTTGCGCAGGCCTCTTTGCTAGGTTCTGGAACAACAAGTATGAGAAAAGACAAAACCTCTTTTCAAGGAAAACATCGTCTGAGGGTAGAGGGAACAAGAGGAACATATGTAAGCAGGAAAAAATGCATGATAAAAGCAGAAAGCGATATTCTAAAAAAGAAGATGCAACGCAACCATACCATTTAAATTTTTAAATACCACAATAGTTTATTTCTATGAAAAGCAATGTTCATTGATAATGTACACTTGTAAAAGTATAAAAACGTGAATATATACTTAGAAAAAATATATTTTCTAGTAAAGTTGGATTATAAGAAAAACTTTTTGCTAAAATGTGTGTGTGTTTGTCCTTTGTTGCTGAAGAAGACCATGACATCAGAAAAATGATGATATGACTTGCACTTGACTTTGCTTTGAGTGAGAGAGGGCTGTGCAGGTCACCAGCCTCACTTCTCTTCCAGAGCCATCTGAATCCAGTAACCATTCATCAGGATGACTGGAGATGATCCAGGATGAGGCAATTGAGGTTAATTTACTTGCCCAAGGTCACACAGCTAACAAGTAAGTAAAGGATAAGTGAAATGTAACTGTTAGGGAAACATGAGGAGTTAAAAATATTTAAGCCCTAAGCTTTAGTAAATACAATTTATTTGAAACTCTTGAGATCAAAAAGATGCAAAAATTACATTAGTAGAACTCAGAATTTAAAGACTTTTATTGAAAATTATATACAAATTGTAAGACATATAAAATGAAAGGTGGTAGATTTCTAATTGGAAAAAAAAATGAGGAAATAGCTAATGAGTGAGAATAGTCTCTTTTTTAAGATGAAAAAACTGTCCCTTCCAATTAGAAAAACTGCAAACCTATACTCAATAATAGTAACACCTTCCTTTGAGATGGAAGAATTACTCCTGATTAAAGAAAAAATATTAAGGGATCCATGTTGCTGCTGTGTTAATGCATTGCATTTTTGTAAATCTTCCCTTTCCTACAGCTTGTGCAAAAATATATGGAAGGAAAAAATAGCGGCTTTGAAGTAAGGGGACAAAAATCTCTGCAATATCGCTTCTGGGGCTAAGCAAAGGAAAGACCGATGTCTCAGATATCTACCACCGTGAAACAAGCTATAGGAATTCTAAGAATGGAGAAACTATGAACAGGCACTGGACATTTTTATTCTCAAAGAGCATAAGTGAAGCAAAGAGTTAAAGATTTATTTCCTTAAAGCCATGAAAGAAAGAGAGAGGAAGTCTTAAGATGAACTGTTTATTAATTTGTGAATAAAATACCTCATTATTTTATTTCTTTAAATCTTGCTCTTTCTATACTTTTAAAAATATCTTTCTGTTTGTGCTTATGTAGCATTCTCAGTTCCTTAGTTGTGTTTATGTTCAGATAGTTAAATAAACAATTCTGTTTCATGGTAAAAAATGAATAATTTAGTGAAAATAGCCATAATCTACTTGTGTCAGTGAACAGAACCAGAGTTTGAACCAGAGGTACATTAATTGTACCCTTGGTAACAGCTTTCCGTAATTATAAGTTCATAACCTAAGAGGAAATAATCTATCTGATGAGTTAATTTTGTAAATACACACTTAAAAAGTGATGGCAAATCTCATGGTAATTTATATGTTAAGAACATAAGTAAGAAGTAAGAAGATGAATGCACAGTCTAAAAAGATGAAGACCAGTGCATATGACTCAGGTGATAAACATAGAGGAATTACCTAATGCAATATGTAGATTGTTTGACAGAGCAGAAGCAGATGACCATAAATTAAGTATAGTCTATAGGAAAGCTACATCATCTACCTCGTGGGTGCCTGAGAAAGTTGATTAGAATGACAAAATATGCCTATAAGTTCACCTTAAAAGTTCAGCAGGAAAATTTGCTGCAAGTAAGAAGAAGAGGAGAGATTTATTTTTAAGTTTGAAGGGAGACTGGCTATGGGAGAAAAGAAAAATCTAGCTTCAGAGGGAAGTTCAGAAGGAGATTCTGCTTTGACAAGGGAAAGAAAAACTAAAAAATAAGGTTTGGTTTCAGGTTTGTTTCAGACTGTTCAAGAAAGAAGAAACTTATTAAACAACAACAACAACAACCTATGGAAGAAACAGACCAGAATCATTCAAGACTTTATCACTCTTAGCAGAGTGATGAGGAGTAAAACAATGCCATCTTGGAATTACATATGGAAATTTTACTGTTTTAATACAACTGAGAATAGACTGCATTTAAGTGAGGAAGGTCCAGTAAAAATTATTACTGGTCAAATAAAAATGAGTGTAAACTCTCCTTGTTCTTACTTTTGATTCCCTTTTCTTTTTTTATTCAGATATTGCTTGATGTAACTTTTATGGTTAGTAAAAGAAGGTAACTATTTTACATTTTGTTCTTGAAAATATGTACAAATTCATAACTGTGTACAAGGGCACACATACAAACGTAGGTATTTCATTTCTTTTGATGTTTCTTTTCTGTTCAATTCCATGGTTCAGGTTTAAATGACTAGGCTCAAACACAAGGATGGGAAACCTGTGGTCTCGAGGCCACATGTGGCCTTCTAGGTCCCTGGGTGCTGCCTTTTGACTGAGTCCAAATTTTACAGAACAAATCCTTTTATTAGGGGAATTCGTTCTGCGAAGTTTGAATTCAAGCAAAGGACTGCACTTGAGGACCTAGGGGGCTACACGTGGCCTCAAGGCCACAAATTCTGCAATCCTACATTAGTACTATTTACCTGGTACCAAGAAAAGGGAGAAGAACACAATGCATACTGGAATAGAAATCCTTACCACAACACATATGAAATGTAATCAGGTAGTCTCTGCTTAGAGAATTCCAAGAGTGAGGAAGCTATTTACACCCTTCCAGTATTTGACAATTAAATTTTAGGAATTTTCAAGGGTAAAATTTCCTTTCAGCTTCCACCTATTGCTGTTTCTATTGTCTGAGCCAAAAACAAAACAAAACAAAAAATTTTGATCCCTCTTACACATGACAGCTAACCCCCTTTCCCTCTCCAAGTCCCATTTTCTAGGTCAAACATCCCCAGTTCTTTTCATTCATTCTCAGAAGGCATTGGGTCAATGTCCTTCAATCTTCTTACCTTCTTCTGAATATTCTCCATCATATCAAAATCCTTCCTAAACCTGTCATGAGTTCAGCACTATGCTGTGTGAGGGCAAGTGTGAGAAACACATTATTACTAAGTCACAAGATTAGCAATTGCTTCTCTAAACTATAAAAGTGTTGATACCTTTTCACTTAGTTTGGAGTAAAGATGAAAATCTTTATCACTGAAGCCTCAGTAAATCAGTGTATTCTAGGCATTGCCCTTGAGAGTCCTATCTTGTATCAGTTGGGGCTGTATGATATTTCAACTAGTGCATTGTGGAGGACAGAAATATTATACCTGGCCAGGAGCCTAGAAGATGACTTGCAAATAGTGATGTTTCAAAGGTAGCTAATCTTGCCAGAGATTGCCTAAGAAGCAAATGATTGACTACATTCCATATTAGTAACCATTAGACATCTCCTCTTAGAGTTTGAAGATAAATTCACACGACTTATAAGGATGCATTTCAATGACACAGTTGTCAGAAGCTTGATTATCAGAGGTAAAAATAATGTTGGCAACATAGGAATGCATACCAACATGTCTGAAGAAAGAAGTTATAATATGAAGTGATAAGTAAATAATAATTAAAATAATATGTACAAGAAATCACAAGATGTGCATCTGGGAGTAAGGAAGGATTAAGGTGAAGAGAAGACTGTAGCAGTCGGAGCAGGACTTAAGGAAGAAAGGAAAGTGCTAATGAGAGTAAGGGCAACCAATATATGATAGGGCAAAGGCTGAGGCTTTTATTCCCTGTATCTCCCTCCTCTACTAGCCCAATGGTCCCTTGCTAATGAAGACCTGACTCCTAAGGATTTCTTTTGCCTTGTTTATCTTCTGTTTGGGAGAAGTAATTGTGTAGATGGACTTAAATGGCTGTCAATCTGTTATTTGGAGATACCTCAAATGGAAAGAAGTATTGACAAGTCATTGGGTGGGCTGAATTATGAACTATATGATTGGCTTGTGAAAGTGCCTGGAGGAATGAGGAAGAAAGATTTTCATTGACACTTATTCCTGGGGGGTGATCATGGGTCTAGTTGAGTGGTTTACAACCTCTAGACAACAGTTCTACACAATTAAAGACTTTCCCCTTTGGTGTCAGGACCAATGGAGGAGGCTTTCTAATATTTCCCTTACATAAGATATTTGTGGAGGATGCCATGTGATACCTAATACACACTATGCTAAGAAGAATAACCAGGCTAGCAACCTTATGAGGACAGTAAAAATTGAAGAGTGGCCCCACCTCCTGACACCATATTGAGTGGCCCTGGGACCATATAATAGCCTACCTAGGAACACAGTGATGCTCTTCCTGTTAGTCAAAGTGCCAATTTACCCCCTTACCCGGGCCTTCTTTCTCTGACTCATAATTAGCTCCTTTCCCCAAACTTAAGTCAAGAGGTTTGTTCCTAATAAACAAGAGCTTCATTATCATGCCTGTGACTACTACACATCTAAGCTGTAAAGACACCAACTTAAGAAGGAGGAGAACCTTCTGACCCAATAATTTCCTGAAACTGGCCTCCAAGAAGATTTACCTAATAAAGATAGATTTTTAAAAATAAAGTCCTACTTGACTCTCTCTAGCCCTTCCTTATTTCATACAAACTCACCTGGGCTTGAAATTCTTGCTTGTTTAGAGAGAGAGTTCCATAGATCCTGGAGGAGTGACTTGGAGCCCCTTTAAATATCTCATCACTCTCAGGATGATTCAGACAATTCCTTCTAAGAAAGAGTTTGAAAAACTAAAAGACAGAATTTGTTAAAGATGTCATACTTTCTAATTACATGAATGAAGTGAAATTGTCTCTGCATAACTATTGTAATATGTATTTACTTGGAAGATAAATACATTTTATTTTGGCTCACAACAATACTGAATCTGAACCACTAGACTATCTTAGATCAGGTTTTGTTGTTTAGTGATTTTTCAGTCATGTCCAACTGTTTGTGACCCCTTTTTGAGTTTTCTTGTCAGAGCTACTACAGTGGTTTGTCATTTGCCTCTTAGTCCATTTTACAGATGAGAAAACTGAGGCAAACAGGATTAAGTGACTTACCCAGGGTCATACAGTTAATAGGCATTTGAGCTATATTTTATTTCAGGTCTTCCCAACTCCAGGCCCAATGCTCTCTCTACTACACCACCTAGGAGCCCAGATCAAGTTTAAAAACATATAAAAGACTTCCTTTTTAGTTTCTCTCCAAATATTAAGAACTACTATTCCTCTAGCTTAAAAATGCTTTCCAGAATTTTTCCTTCAGCAAAGTACAAATATCAAAGGCTAGGGTAGGGGTGGGGAACCTGCAGCCTAAAAGTTACATGTGGCCTTCTAGGTCCTAAAGTGTGGCCCTCTGACTGAATCTAAACTTCATAGTATAAATGCCCTTAATAAAAGGATTTGTTGGGTGCAGAACCAAGATGGTGGGATAGAAGTTACTCTAGCACTTCCCCCACAGTCCACAAAATACCTGTAAAAAATGACTCTCAACAAATTCTAGAGCAGCAGAAGCCACAGAACAACAGAGTGAAAGAGGTTTTCAGTCAAAGGTAATGTGGAAGGCCAACAGGAAAGGTCTATTTCACAGGATGCTGAGTGGAGGGGGGCCCAGCCCTGGCCATGCGCCACTGGGAGGAAGAGGACCTGAACAGACCTCTGGGGCAGAATTTTCTAAAGGGAGGGTCCCAGATCCCTCAACCCACAAGCAACAAAGAAAACTCCAAAGGTCAGTGTGGGATGGCTTTCCCAGCTGGGTGAGAGGGGAGTGGGGTCCCCCCAGCACTGGCCCCAGGCAGCAACATAGGCTGCAGTGGCAGCAGAAGCAGCAACAGTAAGCAGTGGGCTGCTGCGGTGGCCTTGGAAGCAGCCTGGGTCCATTGTCCAGGCAGCTCAGCTTAAAGCCCCTGGGGGAACTGAGCAGCTGATCTGAATCTCAGCCTTGAGCTAAGGTACTGGAGGGAGGAGGAGCACTAGGACCCTCCTCTTGACAAAGGATTCAGAAATCAAGTAACTGACTGGGAAAATGCCCCAAAAAGGGGGAAAAAAAACTAAGACCCAGGTTACTTTCTTGGTGAACAGGTGTCTCTTTCCATCCTTTCAGATGAGAAAGAACAAGACATACTGTCAGAGGAAGTCAAGGCTTCTACCTACAGTACCTCCAAAATGACTATGAAATGGGTTCAAGCCATAGAAGAGCTTGAAAAGCATGTCAGCAGACTGCTAAAGGAGAACCAAAATAATGCTGAGGAAAATAATACCTTTAAAAAATAGGCTAACTAAATTAGAAAAAGAGGTCCAAAAAGCCAATGAGGAAAAGAAGGCTTTAAAAAGCATAATTAGCCAAATGGAAAAGAAGGTTCAAAAGCTCACTGAACAAAATAGTTCTTTAAAAGAGAGACTGGAGTTCAGGGAAGCTAATGACTATGAGATAAGCCAAGAAGTTAAAAAAACAAAACCAAAAGATTGAAAAAATAGAAGATAATGTGAAACATCTCATTGGAAAAACAACTGACCTTGAAAATAGATCCAGGAGAGACAATTTAAAAATTATGGGACTACCTGAAAGCCATGATCAAAAAAAGAGCCTAGACATTATCTTTCATGAAATTATCAAGGAAAACTACCCTGATATTCTAGAACCAGAGGGCAAAATAAATATTGAAAGAATGCACTGATCACCTCCTCAAAGAGACCCGAAAAGAGAAACTCATAAGAATGTTGTGGCCAAATTTCAGAGTTCCCAGGTCAAGGAGAAAATATTTCAGGCAGCCAGAAAGAAACAATTTGAATTTTGTGGAAATACAACCATGATAACACAGGATCTGGCAGCTTCTACCTTAAGGGATCCAAGGGCTTGGAACAGGATATTCCAGAAGTCAAAGGAATTGGGATTAAAACCAAGAATCACCTACCCAGCAAAACTGGGTATAACACTTCAAGGGAATAAATGATTATTCAATGATATAGAGAACTTTCAAGCATTCATGATGAAAAGACCAGAACTGAATGAAAAATTTGACTTTCAAACATAAGAATCAAGAGAAGCATGAAAAGGTAAATAGGAAAGAGAAATCATAAAGGACCTTCTGAACTTTTTACATTTCTACATGGAAAGATAATATTTGTAACTCAAGACTTTTCTCAGTATTTGTGTAGGTGGAGGGATTATACACACACACACACACACATACACACACATACATACATATAGAGAGTACAGATTGAGTTGAATCAGAAAAGATGATATCCATAAAAAAATTAAATTAAATTAAGGGGTGAGAGAGGAAAATATTGGGAGGAGAAAGGGAGAAATGGAATGGGGCAGTCTATCACTCCTAAAAGAGATAAGAAAAATCTTGTTCAATGGAGGAGAAAAGGGAGGAGGTAAGAGGGAAAAAGTGAAGCTTACTCTCTTCACATATGGCTTAAGGAGTGAATAACATGCTCACTAAATTTGGTATGAAAATCTATTTTATACTACAGGAAAATAGGGGAGAAGGGGATAAGAGGGGTGAGGGGGATGATAGCAAGGAGGGAGAATGGGAGAAGGGAGTAACTAGAAGTAAACACTTTTGGGAAGGGACTAGGTCAAATGAGAGAATAGAAAAAAGGGGGGGCCAGGGTAGGATAGAGGGCAATATAGTTAGTCTTACACAAAATGACTATTATGGAAGTCTTTTGCAAAACACCACACATATAGCCTGTATTGAATTGCTTGTCTTCTCAGTGGGGATGGATAGGGAGGGAGGGAGGGAGAGAGAGAAGTTGGAATTCAAAATATTAGAAACGAATATTGAGAATTATTATCGCATATAACTGGGAAATAAGAAATACAGGTGTTGGGGTATAGAAATTTGTCTTGCCCTAGAAGAAAAGAAGATCAAGGAAGGGTGAAGTGTGATAGAAGGAAGGATACATTGAGGAAAGGGGTAATCAGAATGCAAAGTATTATTGGGGGAGGGGAGAGATGGGGAGAAAAATTGGAACTCAAAATTTTGTGGAAATGAATGTTGAAATCTGAAAATAAATAAATAAATAGAGATAAAAGGATTTGTTCTGTAACACTTGGACTCAGTCAGAAAGCCAAATGGGAGGACCTAGAAGGACACATGGAGGCTGCAGGTTCCTCACCTCTAGACCCAGGTCTTTGTTTGAAATGTAATAAGGGTGATAATTAAACTTAAGCTTTGTCTAGAAGGGACCATTGTTTCCTCTTCCCTTCAAGTGATTGGTACCTTAACCCACTTGGGGACAATATCTGCTGTTGAAATTCAACCTTAAGATACCAGTCCCAGGAAGGAATTTATAAGTGGAAGTCATCTATGAAAGAATTTAAAGGTGGTTGTAATGTTAATTCCAAATTTTATTTTAGCATACTATGACATTTTCCTTATTTAAGATTCCTATAAATGTTACTTGATATTGCTCGGATATAAAGTAAATAAAATTGTTTCTAGGAAATTTGAGTCTAAACTGCCAAGGACATCACAAGTGTTTTTTCTCCTTTGACACAGACCTAGCCCAGAACACTTGTATATAGCAAATTATTAGCTTTCTTTTTCCCACCCATTCTGCTATTCTTTTTTATTGGATTGTTTAATCCATTTACTTTTAGAGTTAAACTTTTTTACCCTTGTGTTTTCCTCCATTTATTTCTTTTGTATTGATTTTCATTCCTTTACTCTTTTAAGTCAGCACTTTCTCCCTATAATTAATTTTGCCTATACTACTTTGATCCTGGTTTATTTCTACAGGGTATCTTACTGCTCTTGTTTACATCCCCTATTCCAAGTCCCTTGACTTTATTAAAAGTTCTGGAAAGTTTTCTTATACCACTTCCTATTATGTGGTAGTCAGAATGAAAAAAAGAAAACAAAAATCTGTCATTATATTTTACCAAAAATGTAGAATAGGCTTGATGTATAGATGAGAAATAGAGTACTGTCAAAAGAATTGTAAGGTAGTGTGTTGACTTCCTGAACCAAATTCTTCTTTTCTTTTTTCTTTTTCTTTTTGTAGTCAACAGATAATAAGCACAATTGATCTTATATTCCTTACTTTTACTTTAAGGTAACTTGTGTTTGTGTGTATGTGTGTGTGTGTGTTGTGGGAACTGAGAGAGAAGGATTTGGGAAATTTTTCTGAGTTTTTACTAGCCATATTAGGAATTAGGTGGGAATTGGAAAAGTCAGTCTTCACAAAACTGGATAGAACCAGAGAGGAAAAGTATATAATCAGATGATAAGCTATTTATGAAAGGGGAATGGAAACAGTCATAACATTTCCTTAAAAAGTAGATCCAATGGAAACATAAAAGTTTATGGTAAATATGTAATAATGATACTCTCATGCTTCTATAAGTCTTTAATCATTCCTGAATTATGGAGTGAAGTGATCATTGTGACCTTTAATCCAATTTAATTTTCAATGTTGCTTCCTCTTTCTATAGTATGTTTTGTACTAAGAAATGTAGTAGTTGTGCTTTCAACCATGATAAGAATTCACTACTATAAAAAGCTGTCAAATTTGTAAATCTATTCCATTCCAAGTCTATTTTTTTCTTCATTTCTAAATACTCTTGGGATGACCAGGCTTAGTTCAAGCTCATGTGAAATAGTTGGGAGCTTTCCAAAAATGGTGTAGTCTTCCTCAAGAGAATGAGCTGCTATTTCTTGGAAGTCTTCAAGAGGAGATTGAGTGACTATGTATCGGGTACGTTATAGTGGGGGTTCCTTTACTGTATGGGTTGGACTATATGATCACTAAGGTCACTTCCTGTTCTAAAATTCTGTGATTATATGAAATTTAGGACTTACAGAGAAGGCAAAGGAAGAAGAAAAGGAGATGGAAGATAAGGATGCAGATAAGGACATGAACAAGGGCTTGAAAGAAAAGAAAGGCCCTTAGTAGGAGGAAGAGGAGGATACAGGCCCAAGATTGGGAGACAGAACTTATAGGGGTATTGTTGGATCAGAATTTGGTGACCCTTTGGGCATAGTTCCAAATTGCTCTCCAGATTGGTTGGATCATTTCTCAATTCCATCAATAATGCATTAATTTCCCAATTTTTCCACATCTTTTCCAACATTTATCATTTCTCTTTTTGTTACAGTAGCCAGTGTGAGAGGTGTGAGGTGGTACATCAGAGCTGTTTTGATTTGCATTTCTCTTATCAAAAGTGATTTAGATTACTTCTTCATATGCCTTTAGATACCTTTGATTTCTTAATCTGAAAGCTTCCTTTAATATCCTTTACTTTATTTAAATTAATTATTTATTAATTGGGGAATGGTTTGTATTGTTATAAATTTGACTCAGTTTTCTATATTTTTGAGAAATCAGGTTTTTATCAAAAAAACTTGCTATAAGATTGTTTCCTAGCTTTCTGCTTTCCTTCTAATCTTGGTTGCTTCTGTTTGTGCAAAAGCTTTTAAATTTAATATAATGAAAATAATCTTTTACATTTCATAATGCTCTCCATCTTTTTTTTGGTGATGAAACTGCAACTCACTTAACTTCTTTAAGAATGTGGATCCTTTACCACTTGGTCATAATATTAGTATTGTTATTACTTCATTGTCTATGGTACCTTTTAGTAAGATGTAGTTTCCTTCCTTATCTCTTTTAATTAGGTCTGCTTTGGCTTTTAGGGCTCAGGAGGAGAAAATGAGGTTGGTGACCTTGCATAGCTCTCCCTCACTCAAAATAAAGTCAAGTGCAAGTCATATCATCATTTCTCTGATGTCATGGTCTTCTTCAAAAACAAAGGAGGAACACAACCTGTGAGTATATCAATCTGCCAGAATGTGGATCCAGCTAGCTGGGTAACCCAGCTCATACTCTCCCTTCTGTCACCCCCTCCCCTTACTTTGTGGTTTACTGGCTAGGTGTCCTTCCTCCCTTCCTTCCTTCCTTCCTTCCTTCCTTCCTTCCTTCCTTCCTTCCTTCCTTCCTTCCTTCCCTCCTTCCTTCCTTCCTTCTTTCTATCCTTGTCATTCCCAAAACAAACCCAGTGCACTCTGAAACCCATAGACTGGACAACAGTGGGTCCCTACCCAAGCTCTGCATAATGACTGGCTTAGAGTCCTCCCAGGTTGATTTAGTTATTTTTTCTTTTGTTCATTAAAAGGGCCATTCCCTGACTACTTCTTAAAGAGGTCTATTCACTCAATGGGCGTTACTTCCCTCTAAGTGAGTACCTGAAAAGGCCAGTCTAAGAAGGCCAAGGTATCCCAGTTGCAGCCTGGGCCATCTCCAGTCATCCTGATGAATATCTGGTCACTGGATTGGGATGACTGAGGAGGAGAAAGTGAGGCAGTGACCTTGTATGGCCCTCCCTCACTCAAAACAAAGTCAAGTGCAAGTCATGTCATCATTTCTCTGATGTCATGGTCTTCAAAAATGAAGGATGAACACAATTCTTGCCTTTGCTTTGTCTGAAATTAGGATTGCTACCCCTGCTTTTTTTTTTTTACTTCAGTTGAAGAAAAATATATTCTGCTTCAGACCTGAAGGAATATACCTTAATTAAAAGAAACAGGAATAGAAGAAATATGTTGGAGGGAAAGGTAGAATATAATTGTATTCGTGTGAGGAAATACAGAAAAAGGGTGGGAAACATGATGGGAAGAGTCTAGGTGAAGTGTCATGAAGGCAACTATTGTTATTTGTATACTATAGACTGCCTGCTCAGAAAGAGGATATAGATGAACAGTTTAGAAAATATCATAAACCTGGTACCAACACACACTACAGTACTGATGCAAGTTTAAGTCATCTAGGTATCTTCTAAAGCCCCCTCTTCCTTAAAAACACAGAGTAGTAAGTAATTTGCTTGTATTAATCATAATATCATTCTTTAAAAACTGGAGAAAGTGGCCAGAAAAACTGCTATTCTGAATTTTGTCAACAGAGATCCATTTGCCAATGTGGAAATAATGGAAGCTTGAGAGATAATAGTTTCTCTGTCTTAGGATTTGTGATAGAAATATAGAAGAAAACTGGTCATAGTTTAACATTCTTTTAAGACAGGATATTTCAAAGAGTATGAACAGGTAGGATCTCACAAAAGACAGTTTTGTAAAAGTCTACATGGGACTGACAGTTTTTTTCTTGCTTCATGGTTATTATTTTTTTTCTTTTTTTTTGTTCAGAAGCTTCTTTATACTAAAAGCAGCTACACTGCTAGTAGATGTAGTGGGAAGAGTGCTGGTAGTAGATCTTAAATTGCATTATAGAGCAGCAATTACTGAAACTACTTGGTACTGGCTAAGAAATAGAGTGGTAGATTGGTGGAATAGGTTAGGTACACAAGACACAATCATCAATGCTTATAGTGATCTATTGTTTGATAAACCCAAAGACTCCAGCTTCCTGGATAAGAAATCACTATTTAACAAAAACTTCTGGGAAAACTGGAAAACAGTATGGCCAGAACTAGGTATACATCAAACATCTTACACTGCATACCAAGAAAAAGTCAAAATTGGTACATGATTTTTATATAAAGGTTGATACTATAAGCAAATTAAGAGAGCAAAGAATAATTTACCTGTCAGATCTATAGAGAAAGGGAAATTTATGACCAAACAAGAGATAGAGAACATTATAAAATACAAAATGGATGATTTTGATTACATTAAACTGAAAGATTTTTGCACAAAGTCAGTGCAACCAAGATTAGAAGGAAAGCAGAAAGCTGAGAAACCATTTTTTATTATAGCCAGTTTTCTCTGATAAAAGCCTCATTTCTAAAATATAGAGAGAAGTGAGTCAAATTTATAAGACCAGTCATTCCCCAGTTGATAAAATGGTCAAAGGATGTGAATGGGCAGTTCTCAGATGAAGAAATTAAGGCTACCTATAGTCATATAAAAATGTTCTAAATCACTATTGATTAGAGAAATGCAAATCAAAACATCTATGAGATACCATATCATACCTATGAGATTGGCTAACATGACAAAACAGGAAAATGATCATTGATGGAGATGTGGGAAATTTGCAGCACTGGTGGAGTCGTGAACTGATCCAGCCATTGTGGAAAGTAATTTGGAACTACATCCAAAAGTTCATACCCTTTGACCCATCAATACTACTTCTAGATCTGTATCCAAAAGAGATCATAAAAATATGAAAAGGACCCACATACGCAAAAATATTTATAGGAGCTCTTTTTGTGGTGTCAAATAATTAGAAATTGAGGGGATGCACATCATTTGGGGAATGACTAAACAAGTTGTGGTATATGAATGTAATGGAGTACTATTGTGCTAAAAGAAATGATTAACAAGCATACTTCAGAAACACCTGGAAAGAGTTGTATGAACTGATGCTGAGTGAAGTAAGCAAAACTAGGAGAACATTGTACATGGTAACAGCCATATTGTGAGATGACTAACTTTGATAGACTTATCTCTTTTCAGTAATACAAGGATCTAAGACAACCCCAAAAGACTCATGATGGACAATGCTATCCATAGCCAGAGAAAGAACTTTGGATTGAATGCAGATCGGAGTATAATATTTGCTCTCTTTTTTGTTGTTGTTTTGTTTTGTTTCTTCTTTCTCCCATTGGTTCTAATTCTTCTTTACAACATGACTAACGTGAAAATATGTTTAATATGAATTTATATGTAGAGACTATATCAGATTGCCTGCTGTCATGAGGAGGGGAGAAGGGAGGAAAGGGGAAAAAATTTAAAACTCAAAATCTTATGGAAGTGAATGTTGAAGACTACAAAGAAATTAATTTTTAAAAATTTAAAGAAAAAGAGTGCTGGTAGTGCAGGGGTTAATTAGGGGCTCAGATCCACTACTGATCAGCACAGAATTTTTGACCAGCTCTATTTCCAACTTGGGCCAGTTCATCCCTCCTTACATAGTCTGCTGAATCTCCACTCCTGGAGAGACATACCATATATACTGAACTTAGTATAGACATGTGAATAGTGTACCTCAAGGATGGGAACCTGTGGCTTCAAGGTTACATGTGGCCTTCTAGGTTCTCAATCATGGCCATTTGGCCACATGTGGCCTTGAGGTCACAGGTTCACCACCCCTGGCATAGGCCACTGCAGTTCAGAATTCTCAAGTTCTAGGGATCCCAGCCTTCCAGAGCCTGGAATAATAGGTATGATCCACCTCTTCCTGCTTTCATGGTCATTATCATGGCCAAATAACTCATTCTGTAGTGACCAATGTAGGAAGGTCTCAGGGAGCAGACCCAATCCATCATCAATGGATACTCAAAGCCTTTCCATCTTTATAAAAACCTATCAGAACATGGTAATGGCAATTTAAATGGGAAGATCTATCCCATTTATTAATAGGCCCATGCAACCTACCTGGGTCATATGGAAGTCTGAGTCACATGGAGACTGTAGTGGGAGGAGTTTGCTGAATGAGTGGAACATGAAGAGTTGGAGGCAGAGCAGACCTGAGAGGAAGTTAGTCAGAGAGCAGTCAAAACTGAAGGATGCAGGCAAGCAGGCATCTGGTTATCTTGAGTGAGAGAGTTTGTTTGTGATTTTGTTTAAGAGAGCCTGCTTGTGATTTGTTTAATGGACATGATTTGTGGGAAGCTTCATGGGGGGAGGCTTGGGAATGGTATAGTACTCTACATTGTTATTGTGTATAGATTATGATGGATTTGGCTTTCTCGTGTCTGAATAAATGTTTTGGTTCTGTCTCATATGGAAAGTGTGTTGTATTTTATGATTCAGAATTGTGCTGGGATATTCATGGCCACTGTGGGTGCTGTGATTATCGCGTTGATGCTACAAACATGTATCCAGTTGAATGGTCTTTGAGAACCCAAGGTTTTCTTCATGCTGAGAGAGTCTTATGATGAAGACTCTTGTATCAAAACCATACTTGTATCATAGAAAGAATTTGGGAGGACTCCTTCTTCCCCAATTTTCAAAAATAGTGTATGTAGTATTGGAATTAACTGTTCTTTAATTGTTTGATAGAATTCACTTGTGAATCCACCTGGCCCTGGAAATTTTTTCCTAGGGAGTTCATTGATGGCTTGTTCAATTTCTTTTTCTGAGATGGGGTTGTTTAAGTATTCAACTTCCTCTTCTGTTAATCTGGGCAATTTGTATTTTTTAAAATATTCATCCATCTCGTTTAGATTATCAAATTTGTGGGCATAAAGTTGGGCAAAGTAGTTTCTAATTATTGTTTTAATTTCCTCCTCATTGGAGGTGAGTTCACCCCTTTCATTTTTAATATTAGTAATTTGGTTTTCTTCTTTCTTTTTCTTAATCAGATTGACCAAAGGTTTATCAATTTTATTAGTTTTTTCATAAAACCAACTATTGGTTTTATTTATTAATTCAATAGTTTTCTTAATTTCAATTTTATTAATCTCTCCTTTGGTTTTCAGTATTTCTAATTTGGTATTTACTTGGGGATTTTCAATTTGTTCTTTTTCTAGCTTTTTCAACTGCAAGCCTAAGTCATTGATCTCCTCTTTCTCTATTTTATTTATGTAAGCATTCAGAGATATAAAACTTCCCCTAATAACTGCTTTTGCAGTATCCCATAAGTTTTGGTATGTTGTCTCACTATTGTCATTCTCTTGAATGAAATTATTGATTGTTTCTATGATTTCTTCTTTAACCCAACCCTTCTTTAGAATTAGATTATTTAGTTTCCAATTGATTTTTGGTTTCTCTTTCCATGGCCTTTTATTACATGTAATTTTTAATGCATTATGATCTGAGAAGGATGCATTGATTATCTCTACCTTTCTGCACTGGATTGTGAGATTTTTATGTCCTAGTACATGGTCAATTTTTGTAAATGTTCCATGTACCGCTGAGAAAAAGGTATATTCCTTTCTATTCCCATTTAATTTTCTCCAAAGATCTATCATATCTACCTTATCCAGAGTTTTATTTACCTCCTTAGCTTCTTTCTTGTTTATTTAGAGGTTGGATTTATCGAGTTCAGAGAGGGGGAGGTTGAGGTCCCCCACTAGTATAGTTTTGCTATCAATTTCTTCCTTCAACTCCCCCAACCTCTCTTCTAAGAATCTGGATGCTATACCACTTGGAGCATACATGTTTAGTAATGATATTGCTTCATTGTCTATGGTGCCTTTTAGCACGATATAGTTTCCATCCTTATCCCTTTTGATTAGATCTATTTCTGCTTTCACTTTGTCTGAGATTAGGATTGCTGCTCCTGCCTTTCTTACATGAGCTGAAGCACAATATATTCTGCTCCATCCTTTGACCTTTATCCTATGTGTATCCCCCCATTTCAAATGTGTTTCTAGTAAGCAGCATATTGTTGGATTATGGCTTTTAATCCATTCTGCTATCCGTCTCCGTTTTATGGGAGAGTTCATTCCATTCACATTCACAGTTATGATTACAATCTGTGTATTTCCCTCCAACCTCTTTCCCACTATTTATGCTTTTAGCTCTCCCGTCTCCCTTCTCCTCCTCAATAGTATTCACTTTTCTCCCCCTCCTCCTGCAGCCTTCCCCTTCTTCTTTTAGCCCCCCCTCCCTGTTACTCCCCTTTACTCTTATTGCTTCTTTCCTCCCTTTTAGCCACCCTCCCCTTTCTTCCCCTTTCCCCTCCTACTACCTATAGAGCTAGTTAGGATTATCTACTTAAGATTATTGTTCCCTCCTTTGAACAAATCAGATGAGAGTACCTCTCAAACAATGCTCATCTCCCTCCCCTCCTTCCCTCTACTATAGTTTTGTACTTCTTCCTGTGATATAATTTGCCATTTTCTGCTTCCCCCTTTCCACACCTCCTATTACATTCCCTTCTCATACTTAAATCATATTTTTGACATGACATCATTTACTTTATGCCCGTTCCCTCTACATATATCCCTTTTATCATAATAGCTGCACAGTTCTCAAGATTAACAGGTATCATCTTCCCTTATAGGGAGGTAAACAGTTTGCCCTAATTGAGTAGCCAGTTTTTGTTTTTGTTTTTTCCCCTCTGTTTACCTTTTTATGATTCTCTGGAGACCTGCATTTGAAGATCAAATTGTCTATTGAGTTCTGGTGTTTTGGTCAGGAAGCTCTGGAAATCCCTTATTTCGTTGAATGACTTTCTCCTTGCCTGAAATGTTATGCTGAACTTTGCTGGGTAGTTGATCCTTGGTTGAAGTCCCAACTCCTTTGCCTTACGGAATATTGGGTTCCAATTCTTTCGATCTTTTAATGTAGAAGCTGCAAGGTCCTGTGTGATCCTGACTGTGTGTCCTTGATATTTGAATTGTTTCTTTCTGGCTGCTTGTAGTATTTTCTCCTTCACTTGATAGCTCTGGAATTTGGCAACGATATTTCTTGGGGTTTTGAGTTTGGGATCCCTTTCGGGAGGGGAACGGTGGATTCTTTCGATGACTATTTTGCCCTCTGCGTCTAGTACTTCTGGGCAGTTTTCCTTGATGATTTCCTGGAAGATATTGTCCAGACTCTTTTCTTCATCATGGGTTTCTGGCAGGCCAATAATTCTTAAATTTTCTCTCCTGTTTCTATTTTCCAGGTCAGTTGTTTTTCCAATTAAGCATTTGACATTTTCTTCTATCTTTTCATTCTTTAGATTTTGTTTGACTGATTCTTGTTGCCTCATTGAGTCATTAGTTTCTACTTGCCCGATTCTAAACTTCATCATATTGTTTTCTTCAGTTAGCTTTTGCATCTCCTTTTCCATCTGACCAATTTTTCCCTTTAAGGAGCTATTTTCTCCATTTAATTTTTGTACTTCTTTTTCCATTCGACCAATTTTCCCAGTTAGGTTTTGGGTTTCCTTTTCCATCTGATCAATTTTCCCAATTAGATTTTGGGTTTCCTTTTCCATTTGATTAACTCTTCCTTTTCGGGAATTATTCTCTCCAGTTAATTTTTGAACTTCCTTTTCCATTTGTTCAATTTTCCTTTTCAGAGTGATGTTCTCATCAGTGAATTCTTTTTTTATAATTTTAAAATCATTGGCCAGTTTTTCTTTTATATCCTTCTTCAGATGTTCCAGGTAATCTAGTTGTGCTTGCGAGAAATTCATAGTCCCATCTGAGGTTTCAGATGGAAGTACAGTCTCAGCTCTGACGTCTTTGGTGTTTGTGTTTTGGTCCTTATCCCCATAGAAAGATTCTATGGTTTTTTCACTTTTCATCTGCTTTTTCCGATTCATGATGCTGGCTGAGTGTTGTAGCTTCTGGTTCTTTCAGTCAGAAGGTACAGATCTTTAAGTTGAGCTGATGTGTGTCTAGGCTAAAAGCAGGTTTTTTTTTTGTTGTTGTTGTTTCCCAGATCAACCCTGGAGTTAGCTTGTTATGTGTGTGGGATTGGTGGTCTGGTCTCAGGAGATCTCCTCAGCTGACCTGAGGCAAAGGCAAGGTCAGGGGATGGTGATCCCAGCTTCCCTATAGTCTTCCCTTTTCCCCTGGAGGGCTGGGGCACGCCTAGAAGCTAATGCGTGTTCCCGCCCTTCCTCGGGCTTGTCTCCCGGCTCTGAGGCTTGCCTGGGTCTCAGTGTGAATTTTCTCTGCCCCGGGTCGTCTGTCCTTCCAGATCGCCTCTGCCACAGTAGGAAGAATCCACCTTTGCTATTTTTCTAGCCTCTGGTGTTATGAGACTATTTGCCCCCTTCTGCTGTTCCCGCTGATCCAGGATTTATCTGGGGAAGAATTTTATGTTTCTTTCACGGTCATCAGGGGGGAGGAGAGAGCATTTACTGATCACTCCGCCATCCTAGCTCCCGGAAGTTCCAGTAGGTGACTTACCGAAGTTTAGTCTTCAGGCTGAAGGTTTCAAGGGCTGCTGCGCTGATATCTGGCGCTCTGCGGCTCTCACCGGCTTGGTTTGGCTTGTCTCATGCTCCGCTGGTTTTGCCCGCCACTCTCAGGCTTCTCAGGTCCCTTCCGCCCTGCTGCGCTGACCGGGCTGCGCTGTGCGCTGGGAGCTTACCCCTGTGGAACAGATCCTTCCCGTGGACCTTCCAGTCCAACCTGGGCTCCGAATCTGTCAAAGTCTGTCACCCACTGGATTCTACACCTCCAAAGTCTGGTCAGATTCTCCTTTTAGAGATATCTAGGGGAGTTTGTCCAGGAGCTTAGGTGAGTCGTTGCTTTCACTCCGCCATCTTGGCTCCGCCCCCCTCTCTTTTTTGATGAAGACTCTTGTAAAGAAATATAAAAAATAACATTAAGTAGTAGTTTTAATGTGATTTGCTTATAAAATAGTTTTTTCACAACAGTCTTCTCAGATATAGAGTATCAGATTCATTATTCCCATTTTACAAGTGAAGAAACTGACCTTTACAGTGATTACGTGATTTCACTCATGGCTACAAAGCTAACAATTCTTTTTCAATCAATCAGTGACTCCAATCTAAATGTATTGATTTTAAGGACAGTGCTCTTTCCACTACACAAGTTAATATGTCTCTTGCTGAGAAAGAATGGCAAGAAGTGGGAGGTAGGGATTGGGGGCTTGTGGGGAGAGATGGAAGAAGGAAATAGAAACTCCAAGACAAAAAAATATCAGTGTAAGATTGAAATCTACAACCAAGATATGCCTTTCTATCTTTATCTTGTGTCTTACACCTAAGGTTTCTGTTCTTGCTATTTTCCTTTTTCCTCGTTACACTAAAAAACTTTTTCTTATTCCTTTAAATGATATCACTTAAACTGATTAAATATTGAAGTGGTCAATGAGAATCAATCAATCATTCCATGACAGGGGTTCTTAACTTTTTATGTGTCATGGACACCTTTGGCAGTTTGATGAAAACTGTAGACCCCTTCTAAAAATAATATTTTAAATAAATTAAAATGCATAAAATAAAATACCTAGGCTTATAAATGAAACCAATTATAAGGAAAGACAACTATCAAAATATTTTTTTAAAAATAATGTCATGAACCTAAAGTTAAGATCATCAGCTCTGCAAGTGTTTATTAAGGATATACTGCATATTTAAGGGGCAACAAGGTGTCACAGTGGGTAAAGTCAGGAAAACGAGATAAAATCCAGATTTAGATGCTTTCTAGATGTATGACTTTGGGCAAAAATGACTTTTGCTTTCCTCAGTTTCTTTATTTGTAAAATAAGGACAATAATAGCACCTGCCTCCCAAGGTTATTATAAGAATTGAATGGGATGATATTTGGATAGTCCTTAGCAGAGTTCCTGGCACATAGTAGGCACTATATAAGTGTTAGCTATAATAATCATTATTATTATGACTTCTGTTACTATTTTTGAGGCATTGTGCTGGGTACAGGGGATACAAAGAAAAAATAAAACTGTCCTTGCATTAAGAACTTATATGATCTACCAGGGGAGATAACACACACATTTTTAAGTATATAAAATGCAGGAATAAAGATTGGACCTTGACTTTATGATATAGGCAACTTCTGGGTGATGATACGCCATCTATGCAGGTTCTCATTATCTGTTACTTCTCTGCAACTTACAGTCCTAGAGAGTAGCCTATAGCACAGAGAGGTTAGGTGACTTACCTAGGTTCACATAGCCAATATGTCAGAGACAGGACCTAAGTTAAGTGTTCCTAGCAGGCTGCAGGTGCTAGTGGCTAGAGCACTGAGCTTAGAATCAGGAAGACCCGAGTTCAAACTTGACCATGGACACTTACTAGTTATGTGACCCTGGGCAAGTCCCTTCAACTTTGTGAAGGTTTCTTCAATCAAAAAATGAGGATAATAATAATGCCTGTTGTCATGCAGCCATTTCAAACTCTTCATGAATCCATTTGGAGTTTTCTTGGTAAAGATACAGGAGGGATTTGCCATTCTTTCCCCAGCTTATTTTAAAGATGAATAAATTGAGACAAATAGTTAAATGACTTGCCCAGGGTCATACAGGTTTTAAGTGTCTGAGACTAGATTTAAACTCAGGTCTTCTTGACTCTAGGCCAGGCACTGTATACACCATACATGGCTCACAGCAGAGTTTTGAGCATCAAATGAGACACTATTTATAAGAAGAAGGAAAAAAAGCACTTATCACAGTTCAGTTCCTGGAATATAATAGACCCTTCTTTCTCGGCTTTGAAGCCACTTCTCTAGTCACTCTGTAATGCAGCCTTTCCTACAAAAATGGATATAAAGTAAATATGAAATTGGGGGCGGGGAAGCTGGTAGCTAGTGGTTCTTGAGTTATTGCAGAAGGAAATTGGGAATTCTAAGAGTCAGAGCTGCTGAGGAAATCAAACGTATGTGCAGGCAGGAAAATGGATCAGTTCATAAGACAGAGACATTTGCCTCATGGGCTCTCTATCATGAAATTTCCACAGCCTGTGTAACTTTTCTCTGTGACCTAAAGGCTTACTCACAACACATGGAGGACCTCCAGTCACATTCCAGACAGATCTATTTATTTCTCAGAGTCTGGGTCCATTGCTATACTTTTTAGTCCATAACATATGGAACATCAATTATAATTTTCAAAAGAAAAACAATGAATCCGTGACCCCAAGCATCAGTGACAAGCACTTTCCCTTCACAGTCACTTATACAAACTCATTTTCCTCCCAGAATTCTTCAGTTTACACTTGCTTTCGACAGGCACTGTAGTTCCCTGAAGTTTCTCTCCCTCCTGAATCTTTAGCCCCCTCCCTGCCCCAACAAGCCACTAATAATCACACCAGTAGGTGTATTTTCTCTGTAAAGAATATTAATGCTAAAGCCCTCTTTTAAAGGATGCTTGGTTATTAAGCCCTGCAGGCAACTTTTTTCACCACTCTCAGATGATCCTCTGAGCAACTTACTCTAATTAATTTTAGCCTAGAAGATTACGTTCTTGGTTATGTGCTTCAAGAATGAGGATTCATAATTCTCTAAAGGAGAAAAACAGCCTATGACACTATTTTTCTTGAATCCTACCCTTTTCAAACAAAGACTTCTATTGCTAGAATATAAGTGAAACTAACATTTTGAGAACGTTCAAGGATATCAATCTGATGAACAGTTAGCCTGTTCCCATTCTAGTCAATAACTAGTAAAATCTGGGGATAGAATTATAAATGTCAGACTCAGCAAAGCAATATGGTGTTGAAAAGATGAATCAGGAGATCTGAGTTCAAGGCCTAATTACATCACTCAGGAGGTGTGTAATCTTGGGCAAATTGTTTAACTCTCAGTCTAGGTTTCCTCAACTCTAAATGAGAATAATGATACTTGCATTGTATACTTCACAGGGTTATAAGCATGTAATTGTAAATCTAAAAGGGCTATAAAAATGAACTATTATTATTGTCACCACCATCATTGTTAGTGTCATCCAGTTTGACCCCTTCATTTTACCTGGTGAGATGCAGAATGAAGTAGGGGAAATAAGCATTCACATTGAGCCTACTATGACTCTGGTACTATAGTAAGTGCTTTACAAAAATCTTATCTCATTTTGTTCTCACAACAACCTTGAGAGGTAGGTGTTATTATTACCCCCATTTTACAGCTGAGGAAACTGAGATTGCATGCTTTTCTCAGGGTTATATCAAATGTTTGAGACCAGATTTAAACTCAGGTCATGTTGACTCCAGGCCAATTTCCCTATCCACTGCATCACCAGCTGCCTGATGTGGATAATGGAGTACTGAAGACCTGGATTCAGGTCCTGCCTCTGATATTTGCTCCTTGTATAACCATGGGACAGTCACTTGACCTCTATAAGCTTCAGGTTCCTTATCTGTAAAATGAGCATAGTAGTGCCTTTTCTCTCTGGTTTCATTTTTGTGAGGAGAATGAATTGCTGTAGTCCTCGAAGAGGACAAGTTTCAAGCCCTCTCTGATTCCAAACCATTCTTCTTTCTCTGTTGTGGCTATTCTTTCTGGCTCATAAATAAAGGAATATTGGGGAAGGAAATTGGGATGAACTTTGAGAGGTTGAGATCCACCAGTGGTCCAGGAACTGTAACCCAAACCAGTTTTCACTGTCGAATCCACTTGGCAACTGAGATACCATGTCCTGAAACAAGGCCACCACCCATCCAACAGGTATGTTGAATTTTGAGATGACTTTGTTGGGATGATTGCTTGCCACTCCCCCTCCCTCAGGGACTGAGGTAATAGAGGGCAGAGCGTATCTCAGAGTAAGAGGTTAAGGTGGGGAGGATAGTTTGGTAGTTGGGTTGTTCTTCAGAGGTTTTATTTTTGTTATTTATTTCTTACAACTTCCTGTCAATAATGTCATTGAAAAGCACTGTGGTCCTTGAGAGAGTGTCTGTCTTTGACACAGGATGGCCTGTAATTCTGGTTTTTAATTTTGACCTCTAAACTAGTTTTATGACCTTGAGCAAGTCATTTAGTCTGTATGAGCCTCAGTTGATTCCCTAGGATTTATAGTATCTATTTGTGGAAATAGCTCCCTCAATTAGGATTCTTCCTGGGATGGTCACTGAACAGATTGTTCACTTGAAACTAAGATGTGTAGATGATTCTAAAATCACTATGGCACAATGGAAAAAGCATGGAATCAGAATATCTGAGTTCTTATTCTGACTGTCACTAGCTATGTAATCATGGGCAAGACAATTCATTTCTATGGGCCTCAGTTTCCTTACCAGTAAAACTAAGTGGTAGGACCAAATGATCTTTCAGTTTCCTCCCATCTCTAAATTCTATCATCCTCTAATCAATTCTTTCAACTCTCTCACTCTTTTCTTAACCAGTTTTTCCCTCTGTAGCAGTTAGAGAGTTGGAAAGGATAGATAGTATGATCCTAATAGGATCATCTAAATAACTGGGTTGGAATAGAATGCTACCTTTGTGAAAGACCTATTGTGTTTCATTTTGTAAGAGAATAGATTCCAGGGAAATTGAAGTTGAAGTCTTCAATTCATTCTGGTATGATAGCTGCATTTTCAGCTAACCAGGCCTGGAGCCTTGCACTTGGCCAATGAAATACACATTTTTTTAGGGAAATAAAAGCCTCCTTTAGTGTCAAAGAGAATGAACTACATGTCCATTTATGACCAAAAACACCTTTCTGTAAACTCTCTCATCAGACCCTGTCTTGTTCATAACTTCTTCTAGTTCTGGTGTTTGGAGACAGAGTTTTCACACTTTAAAAGTTATCTTTGGGATATCAGTCATTTTCTGGATATGCCTTTTAGCATTAGTATACGTAACAATGAGCTGTGCTATGAAAGGGGTCATTCTTTTATGTAATGTGGTTCAAATCCTCTTATGACAGATACCAAGACCACAGAAAGTTGTGCCACAATGATATTTCTAAGCCATGCCTATCTCAAATAATATTTAATAAAGGGAAATTCCATTGTAATAAAAGAGTTTGGACAGTCCCTTAACAATTGTGATGTTGGGATTGGAAATGCCACGAAAGAGTTTATCACTTGAGAGTCCTTTTTTCTGCTCCTGTATTATATTACAACTTCGGGAACACACAGTATATATGTGTATATGTGTGTGTGTGTGTGTGTGTGTGTGTGTGTGTGTAAGAGAAATGAGAGTTTACCAAGGAAGAATAGAAATATTTTCTTTTAATTTACAAACAGTGAAAATTTTTAAAATTTGGTATACTCTTGGGAAATCATTAGTATTCTTATACAAAAAACATAGTATTTTTACTAAACCTATTTAAAGGGACACACACATATATATGTATTATATATATGTATACACATACATATACGTATATGTATAAATATATGTGTGTGTATCTATCTATATACATATGTGTAAATATAGATTAGACTCCCTGTCTCACTTAAGATGAAAGTGTGGTTGCTATTTACTGCTAGTTCTTACTACTGACCTGCAGGAAGCCTTTTCAACATGGATGAGTTCTACCATCTTTAAGCTGCTTGGTAGTCCCCTGTTCCCCCAGCTTCACTATACTGGCCTTGAAGTTAGTGTGGATCCTCAGTTGGCTGTGGGCCAACCTCAGCTCAGAAGTCCTGAGCTTAGTCAATCCATTAGCCGCAACCTCCTCAATACAGTACTGTAGGTGTGAGCCACTACGCCCAAATTTAATTCTATTTTTAACAACTGATCTCTGTGAAACAAGATTCTCAATCCTGTTCTCAGATAGACCCCATGCAAGTAACAAAACTGGAGACTGAACATGATATGTGAATACTGCTTTTGAAAATTAGAAAAATTAAAACTGCTCACTAACAATCACTTTATTTTATATTTTATATGCTTATGTATGCTAAATTCTAGAATCTATTTCCTTTAAATTGAGTAGCAGATAGACGAAGTTTACCTGGCTGATTATCCTAGTTGAAACTATATTGTTCCAATGTGATACCATATTCTATTGTGTTAACCCACTCCAGCCTGTCCCCTCTGGTCTTTTTCCACTATTGCTGTGAAGATAATAAACAAATTATTTCCCTATGGCTCCATTTCTTTGGCTTCCTAGAGCAAAACACCCCTCCCTGGCTACCATTCATTATATGTGTAAGACTTTCCAGTTAAAAGGTTAGCCCCTTAAAGGTGGATACTAACTTACTTTTCATACTTGTATCCTTAGCATTTAGCACATGATAAATTCTTAATAAATGCTTTTTTTACAAATATTCATTCAAAGGGAGCAAACATATAGAATAATAACTTCAAAGTATATTTGACAAGGTCATTGGCCAAGTCTATTTTTGGAACAGAGAAAACTAGAGAATGGGCATCAGACCTGTAATAATTGAAGAAAAGAAAATATTATCACTAAGGAATAACTGTGAAAAAAAGATATTGAACTATGTAACCTTATTGAAGTGTGCTTTTATCCCAGTCAACAAATAATCTAAGTATGATATACATGGAAATTTTATTTGTCAGACTATGATATTCACTAACCACAATGTATAACAAAGAATTTGTTGTTTTATTTGAGGTAAAATGCATCTGTCAGGGTCTAAAACTGTATGTAGTAGCTTTGGATGGTGATCTCTTTTCACAAGGAGGCCCAGAAGAAAGGCTAGAGGTGAATAAGAGTTCATCTATCACCACTAGTAGAAAACAATTGCAGAGTTTCACTATATTGGTCCTAGAGTTAGAGTGGACCCTCAGCCCTCAATTGACTTTGGGCCTACCTCAGCTCAGAAGTCCTGAACTTAGTCAGTCAACCAGCCTCAACCTTCTCAATCGTATTTCCTGCTGGAGTGAGCCACTAACTAGGCTCAGATTTCATTTCATTTTTAACAATCAATCTTTGTAAATGCCCTAATGATTTAGGGTTATATTGGGTTCATATGCATAAAAGAATACATTATTACATATTGTCCAAGAGCAGTTCATTCACAAATGCATATTAATTTCTTTTACATATCCTGTGGTCCAGGGGACAGAGCATTGACTTTGGAGTCAGAGGATCTGAGTTCAAATGCCTCTTCTTAATTTTACCACCAGAGTGATTTTTGGCAAGTCACTTAACTGTCCTAGGTATGAACTTCCTTACCTGTAAAATGAGTATGTTGAATTAAATTAATTATTAATTAATTATCCTCTGAGATAATTTTCAGATTTGTAGCAATGAACCTATGACTCTTTGGTCTCCCCTAATTCATTACTCCAGCTTTCTACTTCTGGTCTTTGTACAAGCCATTCTTCATACTAGATTTCTATGATCTCTTCAACTTGGGTCTCAGAATTTTTCTTTCTTCAATTTTTAATTCAAATGCCAAATCTTCTTCTAAGGTTTCCTTTATCTTCAGTTGTTAGGACTTTCTTTGTCCTCAAATCATCTTATATTTGCTTAACTATGCAAATGTTATATCTGTTTCTAGTCTGTCCTCAGTAATTTCCTTTAGGACTGAGGCTGTCTTTTTTGTCACTCCATCCCCAGAATCAAAGGAATATTGTACACACAATAGGCACTTACTAAATGTTGAATTAAATTTATTTGAACTCAAATCTTCTCATTCCATGATGCAAGGTGCTCACTACTGCTCTGGAATAATCAAAGCAACAATGGATTCTAAGACTTGTCTTCTTTATAACCTCATATCAGCAGGGATTGTATCCATGAAGAACATATTTTGCCTGAGGCCTAGGCAGCCAAAATGAGGCAGTATATCCAAATGTCCCACTATAGGAGGGAGGGAGGCAAGAAAGGAAGGATGGATGGCAGAAAAGAGGAGGGAAGGCAGAAAGAAAGAAAAAAGAAAGACAGGCAGAAAGGAAAGGAGGAAGGAAAGAGGAAAGGAGGAAAGGGAGAGAGGGAGGGTGGAAGGAAGGAGGGAAAGAAGAAAGAAACAAGCATTTATTAAGTGGCTACTTTGTGCAAGACATTGCACAAAGCATTTCCCAAATATTTTCTCACTTGATCCTCAAGACAACCTTGTGAGATGGCTATAATTATTATCCCCATTTTACAGTTGAGAAAAACTGAGGCAGACAGTTTAAGAGCCTTACCTAGGGTCACACCTTTAACGACTGTCTAAGGCAGGATCTGAACTCAGCTCTGTCCTCTGTAGGACCTGTTGCTTTCAAAGCTGATCAGTTGGAGATGTGCAGTAGCTTGACTAACCTATTACATACCTAACTTTTGAATTCTTCATTCTTGCTTCCCCTCAGGTCTCCCTTCCGTCAGCTAATGTACTTCTCTGGTGTTGTCATGCCAGCTTTGTTTAATACTAGAAGATGAAGGAACAGAACCAGAAATTATTCCAGAAGCTTACTCTGTCAATTTCCAAGAGAGATATGGGGAAGAGGAGGGGAGAAGAATGAGGCACCTGGGATTTCACTTTGGAAAGTGACCCTAGGAATAGGGTCAGAGACAGAGTTTGGTGATTGCCTCTTTTGCCACCACTTCTGTTCTCCACCTAGAACACTCCCCAATCTACCACCAAGGTAGGTTGGCAGTCTTTGTGGTGAGAACAGTAGCCTAACTCTTGTACTTATACAAGTTAGGTTAGATTTTCTTTAAAATGTATGGAAACCATCCTTAAGACTAAGTTAGCTCAGGGGGTAACTAAGGACTATAGCTATTGACTCCAGATACTTGTCTGCTAAGAATAAAAAGTTCACAAAGAGCTACCGATGTGCTCTGATGTTTGACTGATGGACTAGAAAAGTGTTCCTGTTCATTTCCTATAATTCTTGGTGGATTATTTTCTGACTACAAATATTCATTTACTTCATGCTCTAGGATAATGTCACCTAACAGTTTCCTTTTTATTTTCAAAGCAGTGACTGTTAGGGGTACATTGTGGCTTATCTATTGAATCTTAGCAGCATTGAAGTTGCAGGTATATATTAATTTCCTAGACCAGGATGATGTTTCTAATAAACAAAAAAAAGCATTTGAATTTTTTTTTGCCTTCACCTTTCATTCTTTCATGTAGTTTTATGACTTTTTTCTTTTCCTATTTAATTTTCTCCACTTCCTTTTCGAAAATAAAAGCTTTAATTTTCTCAAGCTCCTCTTCAATTTGTCATTAAGTCCTTCCTTTGGTGATAAGCCATGGGGAGAGAGGCTTCAAGTCCTGTAAGATAAGTTGTCATTGATATTCGCATTAAACTAATTGCTTATTGATTACACTCCTATTAGAGCTAGTTCTAGATAATTAGCCTTTCCCCACCAACTTTCTTCACGCTGCTTCATAGGTTCCATCCTGTGAGTCATAAAAATGTGCTTATACTATATGATTAAAACCCTGTACAGACTTCTGGGAATTTAACTACCATCTCTAGTTTTTTACAAGAATGTTGCATCTAAACGTATAATACCTTTCTATTCCTTTCACTCCCTTCATTCTTTGAAAGAACCATATATCAAATTAAAAATAATAAACTTTTATTAACTGCTTACTATATGAGATCACTGTGCTAGGCACTGTGGAATGGGGATGGGAAGTAGAATCATGAATTTAGAGATGAAAAAAGACCTGAGAGGTTATCCATTTCCACCTCTGTATATTATAGAACACAGGATAATAAGATCACAGATCTAAAGATGGTAAGGAATTCAGAGACCAACCAGTCTAGTCCCCTCACTTAATAGCTGAGGAAAGTGAGACCCAGGGATACCCAGCATCACAGAACTAATAAGCAGTGAGGAAACTGAGGTCCGGAGAAATTAAATAACTTCCCCAAAGTCACACAGATAATTAATACAAGGGTCAGAATTTAAAGATAGGTCCTCCGGTTCTAAAATTCAGTACTCTTCATTTTGTGTCACAAACCTAGTTTTGGGGAATAAGGTCAGAGAAGAAAAGATAAAACCTGTTTCCTTCCTATTGGAAGGTTCTTTTAGGAGGATGGGGAACCAGCACACATACCAGTAACATAGAATATTAAATGGCAAATTCGATAGAGACTTATAAAACAAAGTGCAATAAACTGTCTCAAGGTAATGCCCTTTGGTGAGATCAGTGAAAACTCCCTAGAGAAGATGGTATGTAAGTACAAAATAAAGAGATTGGACTAGAGGATTTCTAAGGTCCCTAAATGGTGTGATATTGTTTTCATTTTGAGTTGTGCTTTAGACAATAACAACAGTAAGATTTGAATTAAAGTTTTTAAAAGAAAAGTATGTTCTTTATGTGGGGAGACAAGTGGTTTTGTTATGGAAGGAATGCATAATAAAGGGAAAGAATTAAGAACAAAAGTATCAGTGCAAACATTACCTACTCCATTGGTACCAACGGGACTTTTTAGTCTTGCCCTGAGCCACACAAATTGTCTTGCATTGCAATTAGATGCAGTATAGATTTCTTAGTCATGTATATTCCCTGTGTGTATCCTGTACCTCATTGGTCATGTGATAACCTATGTAAAAATCTACCCCTGTGCATATGGAGAGAATCTTCTTTCATCATCTCTCTTGCAATGCTGTCCAATTAAAAGTCTATCGCTTTGAAAGAATGTCTTCTGATTGACTGCTAAGAGAAACACATTAGTGGGGGCTTCTGAGCTATGATCTTGCGTAGAAGCTAACCTATAAATTAATGCATCTCAGACCTGGTATAGCATTCAGAAAGAGTCCTTATAAATGAGGCAGGGAAAGAGGGTTGTTTCTACATATGGATCCTTCAGTAAGCATTACAAAAAATTGAAGTTCTAGGCCTACTGAGCTCTATATTTGAGTCAAGGGTGAAAAAAAGGCATAGCCAACAATACCACATTAGCTTAAGTCGCTTTCCTCTGAGGAAAGATTTCTTATTACTTTATATTGTCCATACAATGATTTCCTTAGAGAATCAAGTTAATCCTTCATTAATATACACATCATCTCACAAGAATTAAGGACTTAAAAATGTAACCCTGTAAGGATGTAAAAGCTTCTTGCTTCAAGTGCCCTAGGGTACAGGACTATTTAACTTCTCCACTGATAATTCCATCCTTTATAAGTAAAAGTGTGCCTTGAGTTACTAAATTTAGTAAGCAGAAACACAGGGACAATATTCAAGGGTTGTAGAGCTATACCAACTCTTAGGGCTAATTACACATTGGCCACACTGGTTATTTTAGTTAGTCAAGGAGGTTCCTGGGGAATTTATACTGTGTTTCTATTTTTAGTGAAGAAAAGGATTTGGAATAGAGTCCCTTCATTGGAAGTTGAAGAATAAAATTCAGTGATTCAAGGAAACATTTAGTTGGGGCAGGTAGGTGGTGCAGGAGCTAGAGCATCAGTCCTAGTGTGAGGAGGATGTAAGTTCAAATCCTGCCTCAGATGCTTACTAGCTGTGTGACACTAGGCAAGTCACTTGACCTCAATTGCTTCCAAAAAAGTCATACAGTTTTATTCTGATATTTTATCTTGGTGTTGAAATGCCCTGTGGTTCTCAAAGGCTGAGCCAGTATAACAAAAGTTCCGGCACATTTTATTTTGCTGAAAAAGCCCCCAGTACAGTCCTGGTGACAGACCACCTATTTTCTAAGGACCACACTAATATAAGTAGGAAAGAATCATGACCAGTAGACTGGCCATGTAGTAATTAATTCTTTGGCACAGCAATTAATGAATCTCACTTGTACGCCCCCCCCAAAATATAGAAAAAAATACTTATGATTTAGTAAGTGTGAGGCATCTGAATAGTCCGTAAGTTTTTGGCTTCTCATTGTTCCCTCCTGAAATTTTTTTGAAAATATCTTTTTTTTTGACACCCTCCCAGGTTCTGCATGGTAATCTTTTGTTTATTTGGGCATAGGGCAATGATCACATAAGGATGGGAGAGAAGGATGCTAAGAATAACATAATTTTTAGAAGGTCAAGAAGCATTAATATAAATATTGGTGCTCTAAATGTGAGGTCTTTGCCTAATGTCCCATTCTGGCAGTGTTTCTAATGCTTGGATTTTGCCAGCATTTGTCAGTAGCCTTTTTAACCTGTAATTTCCCTAAACCTACTGAAACATCTCCTTGCTATGCTGGCCCCTTTCTTCCATTAATGAATTCTGGGAATCTCCAGTTTTGGGATGGACCCAGGATAACTATGCTTCATTCCTTTCCTGGCTAAGCTTCTGACCAACTGGACTCCTTTCCACATGTCAGCTTCAGAAAGAAAAAAGGTCCAAGGCTTATTTCCTTATAGGATTTGCTTACTAGATGCCATCTAGCAGGAAGATTTCAATCAGAGCAACAGTCAAACCAAAAGAGCAAGAGACCAAAGCTAAAACCTTTGGTAGGTTTCCTCAATTCCAATTACATAATTTTAGCCAGTTGAAGAAAGTGTTACTCACCACATGGCTAGGTTGCATAGTCAGGAAGACATCTTCCTGAGCTCAAAATTAGCCTTAAATACTTACTAGCTGTGTCACCCTAGGCAAGTCACAACTTTATTTACCTCAGTTTTCTCATCTATAAAATAAGCTGGAGAACAAAATGACAAACCACTCCAAGATCTGCCAAGAAAACCCCAATCGGGGTCATGAAGAGTCAGACATGACCAAAATGTCTGAACGACAGCAACAAACACATAGAATAGAATAGGATGATGTTGCCACCACGATGTGGAGAGTGGAATGTAGATCTCAAGGTAGCGCATGGCATGGAAGAAGGAATTGGTATCTATGATAGATCACAGGTTTTCCAGGAAAGATTCTCAGTGATTGTGTACCTTATTTGCTGGTAGTATCAGATTTTCTTTTACTCAATTGCCACTGAAGCAACCATTAGGTATATACAGTCTGTAAGTGGAGTGGATTAGAGTGGGGTCAACAGAATGATGGTAAGTAAATAGTGCAGCCTGTTTTTTCAAATTTCCTATAAGGTTATCTCTTGAATATTTCTTTTCTTTCTCCTCTTTTTTATTGTTTTATTACTTCATTTGAGCATTTCTTACTCATTTTATAGTGGTGAAGGGAGAGAGAGGGGTTTGTACAGAAACTTTTACTCTATTATCTTGTCAGAAGTCTCTCCATCATCTCATTATAAGGTTTAGTTTGCCTAACACTGTTCTTGCAAGACTATGTCATGTTCTTGTATTTCTCATGCATGATGGGCCCTAGCTTCTATCTTCCGTGGATATTGCTTAAAAATGTATGCAGATTGATGAATTACCTGTGCACACACAGTAGTCTCTCAAAATAACTTTCTTTTTTCCTCTTGATCAGAATTATTTCTATTTATACATTAAAAAGTTTATTCCATTTCTCATCCCTCCTAAGCTGACTTTTCTTGATGAATTTTAGCTCAACACAGGCTACCTACATATATATTCTCTGAACTTTTTAAAAATCTGCTCTCAAAGATAGGATATGGAAGTTCCTTCATTATCAAACATTCTAAGATGAAATGATTACATCTCTTTGATGTCTCTTTTTTTATACCCCAACAACCAATTGCTTCTTGCAAGTAGGAATCAATTCATAATAAGAAGTCCCCCTTATTGGTTCTTCAAACTTTTGAAGGATGAAATCACCATTAAGGAAGCAAACCAAGAAATTATCAGCTACTTTGCTAGTGATAGAACACTATAGCATACATCTAGAAAACTGACACCTCCAAACACTAATACATCATGATTTCATGCCAGACTTGTAATCTGTTTTCCAAAGTCTTCATGAATTTTCTCTTTTTATCTAGGTGGCCTGTGGTAAACCCCATCTACTATATTGTTTCTGCCTCCGTTGACGTTCACTTAAATTTTCCACCATAATTTCTTCATGTGGTTTCTAGATTTCCTCACATACATAAATCTTCTCGAGAGACAAAGATACCTTAATCACACCTCCATCTATGTTAAAAAGAAAAACACCTCAAGTTTATGTAGACATCCTTAACCTCTCCTTGAAATATCCCGAGTGCTTTGGTTTTTTAACCTATATGATGCAACAGTTTTCCTTTAACTGTAAGCTTGGATCCATACATGTGTATACTTGTGTGTACAATTGTTAATATGTGACTATAATCTATGACTTAAGCCAGGAGTGGGGAACTTGTAGCCTTGAAGTCACATGTGTTCTTCTAGGTCTTCAAGAGCAAGCCTTCAACTGAATCCAAACTTCACAGAGAAAATTCTATTAATAAAAGGATTTGTTCTGTAAAACTTGGATTTACTCAAAAGGCTGTACCCGAGGACCTAGAAGGCCACATGCAGCCTTGAGGTTGCAGGTTCTCCACTCCAAGGTTAACCATTTTCAGGGAATCATTTCCTTTAATCCCCAGTCATATTGCTGCTTACATGGCTTATGCTTCTTAGGACAGTATAATCTGATAATGGAATAATTTTTCTAGTTGCATCCCACCTTCATATCAGACACTCAGTGAATACATAATTGGTGATGATTTTTCTGTTGTACGATGGATTGCAATGACAAATATGACTAAAACATAAAACTTGTCCCTTTATATAGTCCAAGTACAAAATTTAAATTTGTTGCCTGCTGAGCCTTCTTTGTAAGAATAAAGTTAAGAAGAGAAGGGCTTTTGATATCATCTCAAAGCATTTAGAAGAAAAATCAAGGTTTACACAAAAGTGAGAGGTCCTAAACACAAATTATAATCATATTACAAGCTCAAATTATGTGACTATTCCTATTCCAAGAAAAAATATGGCAAATATATACGTGTGTGTGTGTGTGTGTATGTGTGTGTGTGTATTATGTTGGGGCTTCTCCGTTTCTACAGACATCATACTGGGTTGAAAATAAATTAAATTCAGCTTTGAAAATCTTTGAATAACTCTTTTTTGTTTTGTTTTTGATAACACTGGCAGGATATATTCCCAACAATGGAATTATTATTAGCAACCCAAATGTCTAACAATAGGAGAACAGTTAAATAAAATCTTGGTACCTTAATATAATAGAATGATATACTGTCATTAAGATGAACAAGTCTAAGGAGTACAAAGACATCTGGAAAAAATCTTCATGAAATAATGTGAAGAGAAAATTACAGAACCAGAATGGTCATATGGTAACTATGCTAACTGTGCTAACTATGACTATATTCTAAAAAAAGAGTGAGAATTAAAAAAAAAAAACATCCCAAAAGAAACTGAGGAAAAGGGACTGAAAAAGTATTATGATACTTTAGGCAATGAAATAAATTTCAGTGTAAATGGCACCTAAGTAAAATTAACTGTATTGTATACATTGTCATTTATGGCTATTTCTAATAAAATGTAGGACTTATTATTTAAAAGGAACTGCATTTATCATTTCTGTCCAACAGTATATATCTACTTTTTAAAAATATAAATCCTAACCAATAGGAAAGTGAAATTGATGCTGGAAAAACATGTTTCCGTTCATTATTTTAAGTTCATATTCTTCATGTTTTGCCTCAGAGATAAAAAAAAAATACGATTTTAATGACATTTAGCAAGATAATGAAAACTAAGAATAGTCATTTTCTCAAGGTTAAACATTTGATCTTTTGTTACATTAACTTAAAATCAATTACAAATACTCAAAATGAAAAAGGAACATTTCAATAAGTAATCAACATAACTTAATGAAATGCCTACACCTGAAATGAAATCAGGATCCTTCCACATGCCTGTACAAATGTACAGACTTGTTGGACGGCAGGCTTATGTATGAATACAGATGTCTCTAGGCCCATATAGAAATTTGGATGAAAATAGCTAATTACATGAGGAGATTTTAAGTCCCTGTAAATTTTCATTAACAGCCATACACATTACTACTACAATGACTTCTGTCTCTATATTCTCCCAGCATCTAACATGACCTGCCACCTAAAACGGGAATGTAAAATGCCTTCTGACCCAGCCTCAGGAACTTACTAGCTGTGTAACTCTGGGCAAATCACTTAACCCTGTTTGCCTCAGTTTGTTCAATCTTAAAATATGCTGGAGAAGGAAGTGACAAACTCCTATGAGTATCATTGCTAAGAAATCCACAAATGAGGTCACAAAGAATTGGACACAATTGAAACATCAGAACAACAACAAAACCAAAAAGCCTTATGTAATAAAGGCAAAGAAGTAATGTTTTAAAAATGTTTTATTATTTCAGGCTCAAAGCATACCTCTTGTCATCAAAAAATGGACTTAGTATACAGTTCATGATGCTTTGAGTCTAAGAAAGGGACATGTTAAACATATGAATAACCAGAATATTAGAAAAGCACAGGCCTGACCATTTTTCCCCTGTTAAAGGGGAGTTTAAATAGCTTCCTACTTCCTCTAGGATAAAATTCCAACTCCTCTTTTTGAAATTTAAAACTCTGTATAATTTTACCTCAATCCATCTTTCCAGATAGATTTCCCATCACTTTCCTTTATACACTTTTAAGTCCAATCAAGCAGTCCCTCTTTCTGTTCTTCTGTCTCCGACACTTTCCTCTCAGACAATGAGGCAATGGTTGCATCAGCCAGCCTCGTTATCAATGTGTACATCCCTGGAAAGTATATTATTAAGGTACGTGAACTTATCCATGGTATTCTCCATCATGGAGGGTGTGCTGCTGACTAGGCAACATATAGATCCTCATTTTGGTAGTCAGTCTCTCTAATATGCCCTATCTCCTGCCTTAGTACATTGACATAGGTTCTCCAATATGCCTAGAACACTTTCTATCTTCTAACCCCTATCTCCTAGAATCTCTACATTCCTCCGAGTGTCAGCACATGTGACAATTCCTATAAGAGCTTTGTTTGTTTTGAATGTCCATAGTGGTTAGTGCTTGCTACTTCCTCAGATATTCCTTTGTATTTTTTTTTTGGTAAATATTGTGCATTAACTCATGTTGTCCATGTTGTTTTCCGTTTTGCCCTCCCCCCGCAATAGAATGTAAATGCCTAGAAGTCTGGTACAGTTTCATTTTTGGTTTTGTGTCCTGAGATACTACTATCATGCCTATCAAGCAAAGAGAAGTAGGCAGAATTCCACCAGCAGAGAAGAAAGTGGAGAGCATTTCAGTCTTCGGGCACAGAAATGTGAAAACAACAGATTTTTGTAAAAGTTTAACAGTCTTTAAAAGTATATAGAGAAAAGTGAATATTGGTTAAAATATACTGAAAAGAAGTTATTATTATATTATTTTATATATTATTATAATATAACATATATTACATTGACATAATATAATATGACATAACATAACATAATGTAACATACATGATATAATATAGCATATATAATATGATATGATAGGATATCATATGATATATAATATAGCATAGGATAGGACAGGACAGAACAGAACAGAACAGAACAGAACAGAACAGAACAGAACAGAACAGAACAGAACAGAACAGAATAGAATAGAATAGAATAGAATAGAATAGAATAGAATAGAATAGAATAGAATAGAATAGAATAGAATAGAAAGTGGATATTAATTATGACTGTGCCCCTAATTGACTTGGGTCCTTGGGCAAGTAACTCCCTAGTTGTGTCTTTTTTCCCCTCATCTTTAGCATGGGGAAGTAGTCTAGGTGACCTTTAAGGGTAAAACAGATTTGATTGTCTCTGAGTCTTTTAGCATTATCAGCAAAAATACTGGCCAATTTATCTTCTGCTTTTCTCTGGGCCTTTGACACTCACACAGTTTATACTGTACTAGACTGTGACATTGAATGGGCACGTGCCAAGGCAGAAAGGGAGTCCCAAAGGGTACCGAGGTCATCAATGGGTGATGCAACTAAGGCAGCCTGATAGATCACTTGTAGTAAACAGTTTAAAAATCAGCTCCCATATGAGGTAAGTAGCAGGGTAGAAACCCTGATCAGTCAGAGGATGTGACAGATAAAGGCAGGTGGGCAGTAAACAAATATACAAGGAGGATGCCAGCCTGCCTAGCATTTACTTCAAAATTATTGATAGAAAAGAATCTGTAGCTGAAAGGAAGTAAAATGGGCTTTGTTCTCAGTGTAAATCAATTTCATTTTTTTCCAAATATGACCTATTTTTCTACCATCGATTAGAAGGAGAGTAAGAATTCACCATGGTAAAACTGATCACAGTTTCATAATACAGACATCTATAGCAAGATAATGGGTCAACCTAATTGAAAGGAGGGAAAACATCTGTTCTCCAAATATACAGTTTTCATTCCCTAGGGAAACATCTTGAGGCAGTTCATATGAGGCACTGCTAGAAGAGGCTCTGTCTTCTTCTGAAGAGAGTAAATACATGGAACAATAATAGACTTCATTTGTACAGTGAAGTGGTTGAACCTGGCATCACAATGTGTTTATGTGATGTGTGCTTATCTTTAAATCAGAAATTTCTATAGTTCATTGTCTGCACAGGTTGGCCAAAGTCACAAACTAGAGACTTCAAATTTCCATTTGAGACATGGCTCCCTGGATCTTCCATGATATTTGTGTGGTTTTGTGTGTCTTAGGGTTGCTGAAATGTCAGAGTACAGGGTAGCATCTGCCTAGAAATAATTCACATATTCAAACTGGCAATAAAGTAGTCTGGAGTGGACCAGGTGCAATAGTGGAAGGAATATTAGGTAGTCCAGGATGGAGCAAGAGCTACAGTGAAAAGACTGTCCAGCAAGCTAATTAAGTAATCTAGGTGGACTGGGACAGATCAGATGTCTTGGGTGGAGGCTGATGAAATGTATGAGAAAATTCAGGGACTGGGTTGCTTTCAAAGGCATGATCTTTTTCCTTTTAGGGATCCAGGTCCCATCACCCCACCAGTTACAGCACTGCCTATTCAAATTCTTCTCTCCTTTCAGTGTCTGGTGTTACGTCCTCCATGAAAAATTTCTGGATTTCCTCCCCCCCTCCACCTCAGCTGAAACCTTCTCTCCCCTTGGATTTTCTTAGACTACTTACTCTGAATTCCTCTTCTTCTTTTATCAGAAAATCATGAAAGAGATGATAGGTTCACAGGAAGAGATCTTGAGACTATCTAGTAAAATCTCCTCATATTACAGATGCAGAAACTGAGGCCAGGGATGTTAACGGTTTTCCCAAAAAACCATTTACAGCCTTACAGATAGTAAGTGTCAAAAGGAGGATTTGAACTCAGGTCTTCTGATTCCTCTAGCTATAGGGCTAGGGCTCTTTCCACTGTACCCCACATCACTACTGTATCATATCTGTGTATGTTATAGCTCCTGGTAAGTATTTTGAGGTCAAGGACTGTCATTTTTCATCTTTCAGTTCCCTAGTCCTAGTTTCATAACAACAACAGACAGGGTAGCAGGATGGCACAATGGATAGAGCACTGGGTCTGGTGTCAGGAAAACCTGAGTTCAAATCTAGTCTCAGACGCTTACTAGCTGTGTCACCTCCAGCAAATCACTTAACCTCTGCTTGCCTCAGCTTCTTCAACTATAAAATGAGGATAATAACAGCACCTATCTCCCAGGGTTGTTGTGAGGATCAAACAAATAATCAAATAATAATTGCAAAATACTGAGCAGAGTCTGATACATCATAAGTGCTCTAGGACAGCTAACATTTGTTAGATATTATTATTTATATAATCCTTTGATATTTGCAAGCCACTTGACATGCATTTGCTCATTGGATTCTCTTCGTAGGATTTGTGAAGAAAGTACTACAGATAGGTAAAAAAACGGGTTCAGGGAGTTTAAACAATTTATTTAAATTTAAATAATATTATTTAAAATTAAATAATTTAAATAATGTGATCTCTGGGTCACAGAGTTTGTAAATAGAAGAGGCAAAACTGAAACTCAGGTCTTCCTGTCTCCTGTCTAGAATACTATCCACTATATGCTGCCTATTCTGTTTGGTCTCGTACCTGGAACATAATATTCACTTAATGTCTATTTAATTGAGTGAAATACAGTTTGGAGTTACTTGAAACTTCCTAAATGATTAATACCAGGGATTTTTTTTTTTAAACTGGATCTCCTAGATGTGATTGAAACCTTGAAGTTATCTGTCTCTTTGTTCTCCTTTCCCTTTCCATGTCTACTCACCTTATCTTACCAGCCTTTTCCTTTGAAAATATTGTCCTGTTCTCTTCATTACCACTACTACCTTAAAGCCTCATCACCTCATGACTGCAAGACTTCAATTGTTTCTTAGTGGACCTTCCTGACTTCAGTGTTTCACCCTTCAATATGGCGGGCATGCCATTGTTTTCCTAAACCAGAGCTTTCATTGTTCTTACCTTAATCAAATCTAGCAATGGTTTCTATCACCTATTGAATGAAGTCTAACTCATCTGTCTACATTTCCTGACCCTCAATAATCCAACCTGACCATATTCTGACTTCCAGTGCATGCATGTATATATTCACATGCATATGCTTTTGTATATCCTCTACCCTGTTTAAATTGGGGTGATTTATTTTTTCCATGAACCCATTGCTGCCTTCATGATCTTTCACTTCCTTGGGCTATTGTTCTTGTCTTTCATCTGATTATTTAAATCCTCTCCATCCTTCAAGGCCCATTCAAGTCCCATTTTGAATCATCAAACCTTCTACGTCTAGTAGTTTTATTGGAATGAGATAATAAAGAACTTTAAATGCCAAACAACAAACAGTTGAAGCCTATTTGATACTGCTCTCTCCTCTGAATTCCTAAGCTCTTCTAGCTCCTATCATACTGCCTCATCCTTAATTATATGTGACTTTAGAACATTTGCTCTACTTTTATTCCATTCAAATATTTATAAAGACATTATTCAAGTAGGTCACTGTATTTAGCAGGGTGTTGTGGTTGCTGCTGTTGTCATTGTTGCTTTAGGAAGTGATCTCTAATTTCATCTGTGCAGGGAATTCTCAATGATTGAACTTTTCCCAATAGAGTTAGACCTCCTCTGTAACTTACAGATTTGAAGAGTTATCTAGGGGACCCTGAAAAGCTAAGTGACTGCCAGAGTCACACAACCAAATACTTGAATCGTATCTTCCTGACTTCAAGGCCATCTTTCTATCCACTCCACCACAGTGTTAGGCTCTGGGGAAGATAAATATTCCATCTCCTGAGGAAGCTCAGTGATTAAGAGCTGATCCCCTTTAAAAAAGATTGCCCTTCTTCTTCATGTTAGTGACTGTTCTCTGGGACCAGGACTGATTAGATGAAATAGTAAATCTCCCTTCTTACCTCCCTTAGAATTCTTCTGGGGAATTTCTATCCTGACCCCATTTGTTCATGGCTTTCATTTCCTACAAACTACATATGCCTTCAATTCCTTCCTACTCCACCAGCCACAGCTTGAACTCACACTGTCAGGCTCTTTTTATAATGCATATAGGACTTGATTAAGAGCTATGTTTTTGTTGTCTTTTTTGTTTTCATTTTTTAGTTGTAAAGTAAGAGTGCCTATATTTCAAATCTGGTCAATGTTTTGTAGAACTGAAATATCTGTGCTTTTGATTGATTACTTTTTATGTTATTTTCGATCATGGATAAAAAATTTCTTCATTCACTGGAGAAAAAAAACAGGGTTTACTTCAGCTATTAAGGGATGGGCACCATTCTGTTTTACAAATTCTCAATTCATCTAGAAGTGAGGTTACAGAACATTTCAATGGGTCATGAGCTATCTGGCTCAATGAACTATCTTTCGAACAAACTGAAAGAAAAGCCATCTAGCATGATCAGAGTACATTTCCAAGATTTTGAAGCCTAGCTTCCAACCTACAAAATGATTTCATAGTTCTAACTCAAATTACCAGAGTCCCTGGATATGGCTTTGTCAGCTACATGTTGATTCATGATACTGTTGGAATAACCTTCTATTCAAATCCATAGCTCTTTTTTCACTTACTCTCTGTCCAGGTTCCTTTTGCTTGATCAAGTTTTAAATCCCCTCTTATTGATATGAGTTTATGGAAGAGGATGGATGCCAGAAATATTGTGAAGGTGGAATCCACATGACTTGGGAAGAGATTAGAAATGGGTTTAGGGGCAAGGGAATGAAGAATAGAGAATGATCCCAAAGTTATGAACCTGGAGTCACCTAGGTGACTGGGAAGATATTAATATTACCAACAAGTATTCATTTATTCAACAATTATCTATTAAGTCCCTACTGTGTATAATATGCAGGGCACTAGTAATATAAAAGCAAAAACAGTCCTTTCCACTACTAAGCTTGTATTATATAGGGCGGAAGTATTTGCAAAGATAAATAAGTACAAAATATTTATACAAATGTATCAATGCAAAAAAGATTGTGCGAAGATTCAGCATAATTTCAGGCTACAGGAGACACTAACAACTGGAAAGGTCATCATGCAGGAGGTAACACTTGAGATAAGTCAAGGGTACTAGGATGCAGAGATGATGACTGAGAGCATTTCAGGCACAGAGAACATCCTGTATTAAGAAACAAATATGATAGCTGCATGGAGTATAGTAAACATAGCAACCAGGCTAGTTTGTCAGAAATATAGAAGATATTAGAAGGAATAGGAAGAAATCAATCTATGAAGATAGGTTGGAATGAGATAATAAAGAACTTTAAATGCCAAACAACAATAGGAAGCTACAAGTTTCTTGAGGAGAGGAGTGATGTGGCCAGACTTGTGGTCAGTTTGGCAGCCATGTAGAGGACAGATTGATTAATCAAATGATAAGGGAGGGAGAGAACTTGAGGAGAAGGAACAGATTACAATAGTCCAGACCAGTGGTTATCAAACTTTTTGGTGTCAGGACCCCTTTATACTATTACAGTTTGTTAAGAACACCAAAGAGTTTTTATTTATGAGTTATATCTATGGATATTTTTCATATTGGAAATTAAAATACCTTACAATTACTATAAAAATAGTTTTGACATCATGAACTTTTTGGATCTCAAAGGCCTCAGAGGTTCTCAGACTACATTTGAAAGCTATATAATAGACTATATATAATATAATTATATATAATTAAAATTATATAATAGACTATATAATAAGTGATGAGGGCCTAATATAGTGATCATGTGGGTTGAGGGAAGGAAAGAGATTCAAAATATTTTGTGGAGGTAATATCGACAAGATTTAGCAGTTTATTGGATATGGTAAGGTGAGGAGTGTCAAGGGAGAATAAGAGTCAAGAATGACCCTGAAGTTGTCACCCTCAGTGATTAGAAGTGTAGTGATACCCTTGATAGAAATAAGAAAGCTAAGAAAAAGGTGGGTTTAAGAAGAAAAATAAACAGTTCTGTTTTGGACATTTGGAGATACCCCAAGAGTATAGTTAGAGATATTCAATAGGCAATTTGTAAGGATAGATTGGAGCTCAGAAGAGAGACAAAGGGTGGCTATAAGGATTTGGGAATTTTGTGTAAAGATAGGATAATTGGGCTTATAGGCCCTGATAAGATCACCAAGTATGGAGAGAGAACAGAAGAGGACACAAGACAGAGTCTTCCAGAATACATATGGTTACAAGGTAGGATATGGATGATGGCTAAGCAAGGATACTGAGGAGTAGCAGCCACCCAAGCAGGAAAAGTTGGAGAGATCAGTGTTATAAATTCCTATGGAGAAGAAAGTATCTAGAACAGGGGTGGGGATCCTGTGGCCTTGAGTCCACATGTGACCCTCTTGGTCCTCAACTGCAGCCCTTTGACTGAATCCAAACTTCACAGAACAAATCTCTTCAATTAAAGGATTTGTTCTATAACTGGACTTAGTCAAAAGACCATACCCTAAAAGGACCTAGAAGGCCACATGTGACCTGGAGGTCATGAGTTCCTCAGCCCTGATTCAAGGAGACACTTACAGTGTCAAATGCTGCAAGGAGGAATAAGAAAAGGTATTGAGCAATTAAGAGATGATTGATAACCTTGGAAATAGCAATAGCAGCTGAATAATGAACTTCATAGGTAGATGAGAAGTTAAGAAGTGAATGAGATAAGAGAAATTTGAGGTATCAAATAAAGAGATTTTTATAGGAATTTGAGAATGAGAAACATGGGATGATAGTTTAACAGGGCAGTTTGGAAGAGGGTTCAATTTTTTTTTTGGGATATGTTCCAGATATCTACATCACATCTAATTACAGTTATCCAACAGGAAGCAATGCAGAATTATAGCTTAATAGAGGCACTAGGGTTTGCTAAACAGATCTGGGAGTCATCTGCATAAAAATAATAATTAAACCCTTGAGAATTGATGAGATTATTAAAAGAGAAGTCATGAAAGAGAAGAACATAAGGCCCAGAACCAAGCCTTGGGGAATATGATAATAATAATCTCACAATTACATGCTACTTTAAGGTTTACAGCAAAGAATAGACCTCACAGCAACCCTATCCAGCAGATAGTACAAGTATTATTATACCCCTTTTTCAGATAAGGAAATTACGTGTTAGAGAGATCAAATGACTTTTTGCCTGGTCACACAGTGATTATTAAACTCAGAATGCGAGTGCACAACTCCAAAATTCAGGTCCAGAGACCTTTTGTCTAACTTCCTTCCTACATTATATCCTCTTCTTACACCAGGCTGCCTCTCTTCACTTGTAATATAATTATATTCCTTTTGTATTCTCAGAAGAGCAAGGAGGAAAACAGATTTGGATAAAATAAACAATTACTTAAACCACTATTCTTATTGTTGTGTTTGTTTTATTTAATTAATTAATTTATTTATTTATTTTGTGGCAGCAGAGTAGAAATTAGAAGGATGCCTTGGAGAGAAATTTAGTTCTCTGGGCTGCTTATTTGACCATGATAGACAAATATAAGTCAATAATCAAAGAATTATTATTTCCACACTGTCTATAACTTGGGTAAGTATTAAAGAGTTACCTGAAACTCAGAGAGATTAAGTGATTTACCCATGGCCACATAGCTACTAAGCACCAGTGATGGGAACTGGACCTAGATTTTAAAATTATAGATGTAGAGCTGAGAGAAAAATTAGACTTAGTCCAACACAGATAAAAAAAACTCAGTCCCAGTAAGGTTAAGAGACCTGTCTAAGGTCTTGGGTCACAAAGCTAACATGTATTTGCGGTGGGATCTGAACCCAGGTCTTTCTGATGGGTAAATGGAATGGGAATAAGAGATTAGGTAAGAATGTGACCTCTTTAGAAATATCCCATAAGTATGAGTGAAATTTAAATTGATTTCCATGGCACAGCTCAACTTGAAATACCTTCACTTTCTACTATAACTTTTACTTTTACAAATATTATCTCATTTGATCTTCACAACAATCCTGTGAGACAGATACAATTATCATTCCCATTTTACAATTTGCCTTGGTTTGAGGAAACAGAGACAAACAGAGGTTAAGCCACTTGTCCTAGATCACACAGCGAGTAAGTGTTGGAAGTAGGATTTGAATTCAAGTCTTCCTGACTCACAGCCCAGAGCTCTAACCATTGTTCCATTTAAATTTAACTTTCCAACTTGAATATGTATGTTATAGAAATATAGAAGGGTGAAATCTGTACACAGATCCTAGACATGTACATGCATACATATGAACATACATACTTACATACATAAAATATATACACATTTTTAGCAAGATGATGTCGGTAATCCCTAACTAGATGTTGGAAATGCCTCTAGCTATGTAATACACACACACACACACACACACACACACACACACACACACACACACATGCACACCCATTCTGACATTGTTTTATTCTTCAAGAAAAGTGAAAAATAATTTGTTTTAATAACAAATATAAGTATAATTTACAGTACATCTCATAATCCAATCCTCCGGATGATAGAGGGCATAATGTTGCTTTTATACAATTTCCAGCTTAATTATTGAACCCTATACTTGTATTGCAGATTGCTGCTCATCTACGCAGCAGTATGCCAAGAAGTCAGGTATAAATTGTGCATGGTCATCATGTTTCTGGACATCTCTATTTAATGATTATAATGATTATTCAAGCACAGTCATACATGGTTCTACCTGTTACTGAACCCACCACTAAGGTAGCTATGCAAAGAGCTGTCTCTGGGTTGGAAGAACAGAGTAGAAAAGAGGGAAGGTATTTCAGGTTGAGCAGTACCATGGAAATCAATTTAAATTTCACTCTTGCTCATGAGATATTCTATAGAGGTCAAATTCTTACCTAATCTCTCTGGTGAGAAAAACAGAAGAAAGACAGCAATTGTAAGAGTTCATTTCAAGAACTACAATGGTAACATCAAATCTCAGAGCTCTGTTTTTCATTATTTCGGGTAATGAGAATGCAGTCATTTGAAATAGTCAATTTCTTGTTTGAGTCGGGAGGCAAGAATGGATTTTCTCATTGACCTGCAGTGTCATGACCCTGTGGTCTCATGACTCTGTAGTCATAAGATCTGGATTCCAATTTCACTTTTGATACTTTCTAATTTATGACCTTTGGTGAAGTACCAGAGAGCCACTCCTTGAACTGAGTTAACTCACCTATGAAATGAAAGACTTAGATTAGATGGACTGTGAGGTCCTTTCCTGCTTTAGATATAGAGACCTATGATTGATTGAAATGCAAACCTAAGAAGTTTTGATTGTGATAGTTATGGGATAAGATGCATTTTGAAGAATATTTTTGGAAACTGTTTCAGTTTAAAGGCTATTTTTCAACATGAAATGGAAAGCCTAGTTACATAGCTGTGGCAGCTTCCTGTTCTCATGTTTTCTTGAACACTTAGATAAACTATAAAGACCTCACTATACTGCTAAGTTAAACTGACCTACTGTGTAGCGGGGGAAATGCTGGCAAAGGGAGAACTATTGTGTTGCTTAATCCATCCTCCAAAAGGAGGGAAATTCTCCAAGAAACGATAAATAAGGAGACGCTGCCCACTTCAAATGCATTTTGCTATGTGACTGTACTTTCTGAAATTGGGCACTAAATTTGTGGGATCCTGGGAATACAAAGAGTTTTCATTCATTAGGTCTTACTAGAATCCTAAACCGGTTCCATTAAATTTGAGACATTAAACTTAAGGATAAGTGGAATAGAGTAGTGAGTTTCTAAATCAACCCTTAGAAATGCTTTTGCTTTAATGGTATGCCAAGTCTCAAAGAAGAGCAGACATGTTGGCTATCTTTCAGATTGTTTGGTTATCTTTTGGACTTTCTAAAGTACTTTTATCTTTATTTATCTTTCAAAAGTACTTTATCTTTCTTTATTTTTATCTTTCTAAAGTACTACCATACTTCTAAGAAATGAATGGCCTCCCATTACCTAAAGGATGAAGTTTGAATTCCTGAGCCTGGCATAACAAAATATGGTCTTAACCTACCTTTCCAGCCTTTTATCTCTTTATTTTCCTCCATTACCTCTTAGTCCTGATTATACTAACCTACTTCCATTCCTCAGAATATACCACTTTCTTGTCTCTATAACTTTGTTCATACTTCCTCAACTACCTTAGTCACTCCTTCCAAAGCCTAGAATGCTTTCCTCTAGCCTTCCTGTTGATATAATTCCCATCAATTCTTCAAAGTCCTACTCAGATTCCACTACCTTAATGAAGTTTTGTTGGAGTCACAGAATTTCGGAGTTAAAATGGATTTTCAAAGTCAATTAGACCAACATATATCAAAACAGTAGTTCTCTTTACAACAACCCCATGTTGTGGTCAATAAACTTTTACTTGAAGACCTGTAGTATAGGAGCACCCACTACCTTCCAAACTCATTTTACTTTACATTTTACATTACTAGTGTTAGGAAGTCCCTACCACCCCACCCCCAACTGTAACTCTTTAGAAGGTATCTAAATCTCCATTTATGATTTAAAATTATATTTTCAACATAGAGGCAGCTAGATGGTATAGTGGATTAAAAGCTAGGCCTGGTATCAGGAAGAATTCAAATCTGGTCTCAGATCCTTTCTACTTGTATGACCCTGGGCAAACTATCTAACCTTTGTCTGCCTCAGTTTCCTCAACTGTTAAATGAGGTTAATAAATAGCACCTACCTTGCAGGTTTTTTGTGAAGATCAAATGGAATACTGTTTGTAAAGTGCTTAGCATAGTGCCTGCCTAACACATAGAAAGTGTTTAATAAATACTAGCTGATTTTCTTCCCCTTCTTTCCTTCTTTTTTCTTTCCTTCCTTCCTTTCCTGAAGGTCTCTCTCTCTATGCCAGTTCTTCAGATAATTGAAGATAGCTATATCCCATTCAAGCTTTCTCTTCTCCAGGCTAGATAACCCCAATTTCCACAACTTGTTTTCATATAATATAATTCTGAGGTTCCTCCTTACCCTAGAGTCCTTCTGGATGCTCTACAACTTATCAATGTCTTTCCTAAAACACAGACCGCAGAACTGAAGCAAATAGTCCAAATGTGGTCTGACTAGTCCAAAGTACAGCAGACATCATTTCTACATAATATTGGATACAATGCTTTTCTCTCAATGAACTAAGAACACTTTAGCTTTTATGACTTCTATATCACACTGTTGATCCCATTATTCAGCTTATGGGTCACCAAGATTCCCCAGGTTTTTTTTCAACAAATGTCATTTAGCCATGTACAAGCTTTCTGTAACTTATCTAGCAGCTAGACTACAGGGTTGTTGTGACCAAGACTCCGACGAAGACTCAAGCCTCAAATATCAGGCCCAACCAAGAGCCAAGCACATGCTCCTTGTGAAGACTATTTTCTGACTTGGGCACCATCTCTTATATCATGGGACAAAGTGAAAAAAAAATGATCCTGAATATAAGTTCCGTTAGTCAGTTGGTCAACAAGCATTTATTAAATATTTATGCTGTTCTAGATGCTGTGCTTAGCACTTGGGATATGAAGAAATTCAAAAGCATAATTCCTGTCATTAAGAAAGGTGAAGACAACCTACAAACAACTAGGCACATAAAAGATAAATTCAGAGCTGATGGAAAGTAATCCCAAGGCAGTTAGGTGGTGTGGTGGAGAGAGTACTCTGCCTGGCATCAGGAATATCAGAGTTCAAATTCAGACTCAGATACTAGCTACGTGACCCTGGTCAAGTCACTTAATTCTACCTCAGTATCCTCATCTGTAAAATGAGCTGGAGAAGGAAATGGAAAATGACTTCAATATCTTTGCCAAGAAAAGCCCCCAAAAAGGGTCACAAAAGGTTGGACACGATTGAAAAAAAACAACTAAACAACAAAAACAAAAATCTTAGGGTGTAAGCAGCATTAGTTAACCTTTAATAGTATAAACACCAGGCACATCCCCCATGCTGTCTTCTCCAGTATTATACAAAGAACCAATTTATGCTTTTTGTCATTCCCGGATCTGGTCAGAAGGTACTTCATCCTAAGACTAGCAAACTCCTGCTTCTTCCACTTCTGCTCTCTGTAATTCAGAGTCATTTGGCTGCCTAGGCAAATAGTCCCTTCTGTGATATTAGGTTTTACTCTTTTATAACCTTCAGCCCCATTCCTCCTGAGTCCCTTCCCTATTACTTTGTGCTCTCTGGATCCTGCTTCTTTTCATGTTAGATGCCTTTCTTTAACACGCCTACCATCTCTTTGTGCTCAAAGGAAGCTGTTTCCTTCTGGAAGGTCACAGCCTTCCTGGTTATCCTTCATAGCTCTGGGCAGGCTTGCTTGCATGTCTCTGACAAACTAGGCAAAGTGAAAAAGTAGGTAGGGTCATTGAACCTCATTGTCGCTTTTAGACCCACCCTCTGTTGCCATCATTTCATATTTTTGTTTTATTGTATCTGTGTTGTCTCATTATGGTTGCAGTGACCTTGGGCAACTTATCTGACCTCTTTGGGTTACAGGTTATTTTTTTTCTAATTTTTAAAATAACTATGGATTAAATAACCTTTCAGGTCCCTTTTAGCTCTAAATTAAGGTACATATATTTTTATATATCATTCCTATAGGCATTTTTCCATCTTCTCATGGAGTTCAGAACCTGGTCACAGTCTTCCTCTTTATCCCAACCTTTGCCCTAGTGTTTGGAAATGTCAACATATACATTTAACATACACATTTCCCCCTAATCCTGTTTTACCTATTCATCATCTTTCTGAAATCACATAATCTGTCCCTTTACCTCTACTACCTATAGGACTGGTCATGTTTTTTATATTTTCATTATCCATACTGATTCTATGTCTATTATTTAAAAAAAATATGAAATTCTTTTCTACAATCACTACCTCTTATCTTATCTTTCCCTCTACATTACTCTCTCTAAACCTATTCTTTGTTCTCCTTTCTTTCTCCAGTAACCATCTAGTCCACCTCCTCTTCCTTGAACTATGGCAATAGTCAATAACATTTATTAAGTGTCTACTGTATACCAGTCACTGATGTAAGCACTGGAAATATAAATATAAAATAGAGAGCACCAGTCCTCAAGGAGCTTAAAATCTGATGGAGGAAGATGATACACAAGAGAAAGTTAAAAAAAAACATTAGGGTACAGCGAGATAACTTGCATGTGGGCATGGTGGAGAAGTCAAAGGAGTTGAAAATGAGTGCAGATAGGGAGAAAATGGGGAGAGGTTTGTCCTGTATTCCCTCCTTAAATGGAAGTTGAGGGGCTCATGGCTCTGCTCCTCTAATTAGAGGGGTAAGAAGTGTAAGTACCAAGGCTAGTAGTATCTTGCGGGGTGATAAGAATTCACAATGGTGAAGTTCCTGGGACCATCTTGGAGAAGTCAAGGAAGATCATTATGGGTGGAACTGGGTGGGAAGCTGGCATTAGTCTCTAAAACGGATTCCTGCTCCCAGTTTCTCCACTTGCCATCATTTCTTTAGCATAGTTGCCAAAATAATCTTCCTTTAGCTAAAGATTTCTGAGCAGGGGGTCAACCTGTGTAAAGCAATGTTTTAGGGAGATTGATAGGATAGTTTATACGTAAGGTGAATTACAAAAGGAAGAGGTAGGACACATGGATAAAAGCTAAGAGACTATTCCAACAATTTAGGCATGGCATGCTGAGGGCTTTGATGAGGGTCATAATAAAGGAAGAAATGGGTGTAAGTTATGTTAGGAAATAATCTCCAAAACTTGGTGGCTCATTGAATGTGGGAGATGAGTGAGAAAAAGAGGAAACATTTCAAGTGTTTATTCCAGAGAGAGTGAATGATTATATCTTTATCAGAAGCAGAGATTTCCATAGGAATAGCTTCTGTAAGAGAAATGGTGCTGATCTAGTTTTTTAAACTTGTTGAGTTGGATGTGCTAGAGGAACAAGCAACTGGAGAAATTCAGTAGCAGTTAGAAATGCAGTTCTGGAACTTGGGGAAAAGGTTAATGATGTATGTTTGGGAAACACCCACTTAGCCATGATAGTTGAAGCAACAAAAGGGACATGACAAAGAATCTTGAGGTTTGAGATATGCCTGTATTTAGCAGGCAGTAAAAATAACTGACATTCACATATGACTTGTAAGTCTGTAATATTTTACCTGAACTTCTCACCAACCCTGTGAGGTGGGCATCACAAGTATAATTAGCCCAATTTTGCAGATGAGGAAATTGAGCCTTGGAGAAGTTAGCTGATTTTCTCTGGTTCACTAAGGATACAAACTTTTGGATACTAGGTTAATCACTAACTATATCTACTCTTTGCTATTTCTTGATAAGAAGGAATGCAATCAATGAGGAAGATGGAGAGGACTAGTCAGAGAGAGAGGAAGAGACCCAGAGTAGTATAATCCAAGGAGTCCCAGGAAGAAAAGAGGTTTTATTTTGTATTTTTTTAAAGGTACACACGATTAAGTTATCAAATAATGCAAAAAAGGTAGAGCAGAACAAGGTCACTAGTAGACATCAATTTTCAGAAAGAACAAAAACAAATGTAAGGTGAATCAGGGTTAAGTAAAGAGATACAGAAGTATAAGTATTTCTTTGAGAAGGATACATACATATGTACGTATGTATGCATTTAATGCCTACAATTATTGACATGTATTTGTGGTTCTCCAGCCTTTTCAGTCATGTCTGAGTCTTCATGAGACCATTTGGGGTTAACTTGGCAAAAATGCTAAATTGGTTTGCCATTTCTTTCTCTGACTTGTTTTATAGATGAGGAGACTGAGGTAAACAGGGTTAGGTGACTTACCCAGGGTCCCACAGCTAGTAAGTATTTGATGCTGGATGTGAACTCAGGTTTTCCTAACTCCAGCACTCTTTCCACTGTACCACCTAGTTATCCCCATTGATGTGTGTGTATAATTATAATTATAAAACCTGCCTTATATTTTTTTTCTCTTTTTGTGCATACATGTATGTGGTGGAAGCAGATTTTAAGTTTCTTAAAGGTAGGTACCATTTGTCATACTTCTTATGTGCACATGGTAATAACTAACACTTTTTTGTTGTTCATATGTTTTCTAAATATTTTTCTTACAACAACCTTGTGACACAGTTATCACAAATATTATCCCTATTTTGAAGAATAAGAAACTGACTTCCTCAAGTTACAGAGCTAATAAGTGTAAAAAAGGAAATTTAAACCTGTTTCTATTGACTGCAAGTTTAACTTTGTTTTCCACTAACCCACTAATAACCCAATAAAAACAGATATTAAGTACTTATTTGTTAGAAATATAAAACTGGAGCTCAGGACAATTGATTAAGTCATAGGATTTAGAGCTGAAAGAAGCACTAGAGATTACTATTTTACAAAAAGGGAAACTGAGATCTAGAAAGGGGAAGCCACTTAAACAAGGTCAAACAGCTAACAAAGGGTAAAATCTGTATTGGTTTGACTCTAAATCCACTAGCCTCTGATTAAATAATGATGTATTATAAAAATTCAACTTTGTTACAGTCAGAAAAGTCAACAATTTCTGAAGGTTCATCAAAAAAAGCCAAATGAACAGTTGAATTATTCACAAATAGCCTCAATTGCCAAGGCAGCAGCAACTTGTCCTTTAAATATACTGAATCAGCACTGCCCCTCAGAAAGGCCATTGTACCTTCCAGAAAAGACAAAAGTTGCTGAGGACTCATTAAGAATGAGACAGTTGTAAATTTACTCATATTTACAAAAGAACATTTTGACTCTCTCCACCTCCCTCCCCTTCTTCTCCAGCCATATGTAATCAAAGGAAAAGACAGATGGTCTTGAAACATCCTCGAAGCTGAATGTAAGCCTTTTTTATTAGCAAAGCTCAGTCTTTGAGAGCTCCTTTAGAAGATGAGGTTAGTTTCCGAAGCCAAAGGAAGACTTTATCAATGGCACTAGGTGGCTAAAATGACTTTGTGCAGTTCGTGATCCAGACATACATGGGCCCAATTTACAGCTCAGGAAGCAGGCTGGTAATGGAAATTTGTGAGATTGCATGCAGAGATGAAGTAGAAAATACTTTGCTTTTTATGACAGCATTGGATGCAGTGTAGAGATACATAAATTCCCCATGGTACTGCATAACCACACTCAAAGGTTTTTTTTTTTTTCTTTCCATTTAACACCTTGAATGCTGAGATAGAGACAAAATGATTAAAAAAAATCCTCCACCACCATATCTACTTATTTATTCAACACTACAATACCTTGCTCCTTCTTAGTATCATCTGGGCAATTAAAGAGGTGAAGAGAGAGGAAGAAAAACTTTCCTTCATTAAAAATAATTCTTTTAACTTCACAATTTCAGTACATTTTATTCAAAATAATGCCACAGACACATGTTTCCATTCAATTTCATTGAATTTAAAAACACACCTTCCATGTGTGAGACACTATCCTAGGGTACCGGGAATATAAGAGTTGAGTTTGAACCCTCTTTCTACTTATTTTTTTCTGCTGACTATAGGCAAGTTGTTCTCTAGAGACTGCCATTTCCCCATCTCTAAAATGAGTAAGTTGGATTCAATGACTAAAGTTCTTGCTGTAGTTCCTATGACCCTATTATGCATCAAGCCTACCTAGTTTGTAAACAAGGTAGATGGGATTAGGTTGAGGTACTCCTCAGGAGAGGTCAGGCAGGCAAGTGTCAAGACAAAATGAGGCCTGAACAAGGGCTTAGTTAAGCAGGTGGAATATGATCCAAAGACCAACATATTAGGTTTAACTAGGGTATAATCTGAAGAGCAAATGAAGGATCAGAGCTAGAGCCTATGTAGGGAGATGTAAAAACATAAGCCAGAAACACCTCTCTGAAACAGAATAGGGTCCAGATCAATTCAACTCAAGTTAATAAACATTCACTAAATGAGTATACTATTTGCTAAGTAGTACCAGGTATGTAACAACAAAACTGAAATTAAATTCTCCCTGATCTCAAGGGGCTTCTATTCCACTGGAGAAGTACAAGCTGGGTGTCCTGGAGCCAGTTCCAATTGAAATCTAAGATCTGGTTGCTAAATTTTCAGTAGGAGCATGTATATCTCAGGAATTGGTGATTGCTACAAATCAGGCCTTGATTTATGGTTCTGTTGATTGTCTAGACTTTGGAACTTGATGGAGAAAATGTTAATAGAGCAGATTAAATTTAAAAATGTGTCCTTTGTGTATTTTTTTTCCTGGAGAGCTGCTTCTTAAACATTTATCTGCATACCCTTGGATACAGCATTTACACAAACAACCTTAATCCAAGGTTATTTGAGGAGGAAGAGAACATTAACAACAGTGGGTCTCAGAGAACTCGAATAGGTGGAAATGCACTTGGTCTCAGGATGAGAAACATCTATGTGAAAAAACAGATGTGGGAGGTGGAATGGAAAATTTAGGGTACAACTAAATCTCTTAGGTCTAGATGGTAGAGTTAATGAGAGGAAGAAAAATGAAATAGGATTAGGAAGGTAGTTTGGAGAAAACTATAGAGACTGAGACATTTGCATTTTTATACTGGGAGTAAAGGAGGGCTATTGATTCTTGAGTAATAGAGTAGAGTAGCAGAGTAATCCACTCTACTGTGAGATTCATAATTTAGGAAGACTATTTTGGTAGCTATGATCTGACAAGTGAATTGGAAAGGAGAAGAGATTAGAACTAGAGGAACCAACTGGAAGCCCATTGCTATAATCCAGGTAAGAAGTAATGAGGGATTAGGCTAGGATCATAGATTGATAGCTGGAAGGGACCTTGGAAGTCATCAAATTCTTTCATAAATAAGGAAACTGAGGCAGGGAGGTTAAGTGACTTTTCAAAGTTGAATAACTGCTAATTATGTGAGACAAGTCGTTTTGACCAAGCCATATGTTGAGGCTCAAATGAGATAATGGATATAAAACACTCTGCAAACTTGAAGTGCTATATTAATGCCTATTATATTACTATTATTAACCTATAGTCATCATTCTCCAGTCCTGTGATTCTTTCATTCCCTAAGTCTTCTACTGTACTCCAGCTAAGTTCAACAAGTACTTAGGGAGTAATAGAGCTCTGCTTATAAATGTTTAATGACCAGGTTTTGGGGATAATGCATATTCTTTTAAGTTTTGTCTAATTGCTAACACTCTTAAGTCTGGACAATCAACAAATTAGCAAATGAAGGGCCGATTTGTATTGATTGCTGGTTTGACTAAAACTTTAGCAATGGTTTGAAGCTAATTCCAGCTGGTTTCAGCATGCTCTTGCTTAAAGTCCAATGCTCTATACATCATGGTGGTTGGTGGCCATGTGGTTAGGAAGATGTTGGAAATGTTATGGAAGTAGTTGAGACAAGACTTGACAACTGATTAAATGTGGGTTGGGGGTGGGATAGTGAAACAGAGAGTTAGAAAAGAATCTCCATTTTTGGTGAACTCCAAAGAGAATTCATACATTTGGTAAGATGTCTGCTAGTTACCAAGTGTTCAAGAACTTCTAGGGAAATTGATAGTTACCCTGAGAAGCAGACACTCTGCTGTGCATTTGGGATTTGGGAGCCAGAGATGACTACATTCCTTTTATATGCACATGTCTCTGTTGCTTTGCCAATGAACAGCTTTAATTAACCAGGAAAAAAGAAGGGACTTGTTCCTTGATGCATATCAAAATCTTAAGTAAAGATCTTGATTATCTTATACCTTACTCTGAAGACTCATAGATGTAGAGATGAAAAGAACTCTAAAGAACTTCTGCTCCAACTCCATCATCAAATAAAGAAGATGAAGTCCAGCCTCCAAGTGCTAAAGAGATGAGGTGACCTGTCCAAGATCATACAGGTAATAAGTAAAGAGCAGGGATCTGGACCCAGTTCTTCTAGCTGCAGGACCATATCTGCTATATCATAATGCCACTGCAACCTCAGACAGAGGGGCATGATTCTACAAATATATTTTGTGAATTCCTACCTCCTAGTTTTTTACTCTTCTCTTTCCCTATACAAATCCTGCATAAGGCCCCTGTACAATGAAGCCTTCTCAGTTCAAATCAGTTCATTATGATGGGAAGCACAGTGGTATCATAGAAAGACTCTGAGTTTAGAATTAAAAGTCCTGAGATCAGAGCATAACTTTCTCACTTGTCTGTGTTAACTCCTCTGAGGTTCAGTTTCCTTATTTATAAATTAGGGAATTTAGACTACATCAGAATTCTGAGTCATTTTGTGTATCGTGGCACAGACTTTGTCTGTCTAGTAAAGTCCAAGAATCCCTTCTCAGAATGTTTTTAAATGCATAAAATAAAATGAAAAGATTACAAATGAAACCAATTATATTTGAATGTAGCTAGATATTTATATTATATATGGAACATATATATGGAATATAGTATATATATGAAAAGCGTTTTTATGCGTGTGTGTATATTTCATAGATTGTAGGTTAAGAATCATTGGGACCAGATGATCTATTACATGCTTCTATGATATCACTTTATCTCTTTCCTCTGAAATGTTATAATGATCATAGGGTTTGGAGCTTGAAGAGATCTTTAAGGTCATCTATTCCAAACCACTCAATTAACAGGTGAAGAAAAGAAAGCTCAGAGAGGCTAAGAGGGTTACCCATGGTCATACAACCAGCACAGGAGCTGGGATTCCAATCTTTTTTTCCCCTTCAGGCTGCTTCCACTATGCCATACTGCCTCTTTATCTCTTTTATTCTACCATTTTGTACCTTAGTCTAATTTGGTAATCAACCATGAGCTACCCTGAGACTGTGTTTGTGCTGTTGTATTGAATTGTCATTTCATTCCTGCATTATTATCTTTTTATGTGGTTTTATCCTGTTTCTGTGACTGGCCTTGGGTTCAGGACTGTTTTATCGTTTTGTTTTTTTGTTGTTGTTGTATTTTCCCAGATTGCTTTACACATAGGTGTTCAGTGAATAATCCTTTTTCAGTCTTCAAACCCTTTAAGCTCTCTCAGCAGCTCCAAAGAAGAAAGTGATATAAAGGTGGTGTTGGTAATTGACAATATCTATACAGACTTTCAAGTATGTGAAGCTCTCATACATATTATCTCAATTGAATCACACAACAATTCTCTGTGGTGGGATAAATACGTTCCTACTAAGGTATAGTCCCTTAATGTGTTATCCTTCCCTGTGGTGTTTGCATTTTAAGAGGTTCCTGGGGAAGGCAATGTTTAAACAAAAGCAATGAATCCTTAATGTTGGGGTTTCCCAGGGCTAGTGAGAGAGGTGTTTCTTTAAACTTCCTGATTTTTGTCAAATTGCAATGTGAATTTATCTCCTGGACTAAGAGAACCTTGAGGGTAGGGACCTATTATCTATTGATCTTCCGATGTCCTTCCATATATAGTAGAATTGTGTCTAGCACTTTATCTGGGTTTGGCAAATGGTGCTGATGAATAAAAGAACATATCCTCTGCCTACGTACAGAATGGGGTATTTAATAGTAGTATATATATGTAGTACTAAACTGTTAGTATCTCCCCAAATGTCCAGTCATTAATGTTATAGCTTGGTGAGTGAGAGAAAGCATTTTGGGGAAAGGCTCTTCCAAATTCATACAACCATTCACTTACAAAGCTGAGAAGGCCTCTAACCACAGAACAGTACTTTCGCTCTCATTCTGGTGTATTGCCTTAATTATACTCTCCATTCTATATAATTAATAAGTCTTGTTTAGGGTTTGAGGGACTATTTTTTTCAACATTGTTACAGACCTGACAAGGGGATAAATCTCAACAAAACAGTGCCTAGCTATTCAATTAACCTGCTGCAGGGGAGACTGATGTAATTCTGAAATGCAATCACTTTGGATAAGGTTTCAAGATTTGGGACTAACTTTATTATCTGAGAGGAAATGTCTTCTTGCTAGCTATTTCTTTGACAATTAATAGATTGAATCTTTAATAAAGCAACTAAATTGCAAAATATTAATTGTCAAAAGTAGAGACCTCATTGCTAGTTAGGTTTCTAAAAAAAAGAGTTGTTGTATGTTTGTCCTACGTTTTCAAAAAGGACAATGACATCAGGGAGATGATGACATGACTTACAATTGACTTTGATTTGAGTGAGAGAGGGCTGAAGTGAGGCACCAGCCTCACTTTCTCCTCCTGAGCCATCTGGGTCCAGTGGCCAGATATCCATCAAGATCACTGGAGATGGCCCAGGATACAATGGGAGAACCTGGCCCTTTTAGGCTCAGTCCTTTTCAGGTACCCACTTAAAGTGAGGTAATACCCATTCAGTAAACAGGCCTCTTTAAAAAGTGAGTTATTAGATTGTCTCTTTAATAATAATGAAAAAAATCAAACTGGGAGGGGAAGACCCTCAGGGTGGCTGTTGCAAAGAGAAACAGTTACCATTGACATTCAATTTGAGCCAGGAGGGCCCAAAATACAGCCATTAAGTGGAACTTGGGCAGGGATCTATTGTGGTCCAGTCTATGAGCTTCAGAGTGAATGGGTTTAAGGTTTTGTGAAAGGAAAAAAGAAAGAAAGAAAAAAGAAAGAAAGAAAAAAGAAAGAAAGGAAGGAAGGAAGGAAGAAGGAAGGAAAGAAAGAAAGAAAGAAAGAAAGAAAGAAAGAAAGAAAGAAAGAAAGAAAGAAAGAAAGAAAGAAAGAAAGAAAGAAAGAAAAGGGAAATCTAGCCAGTGAAACCCAAGTTAACTGAACAGCTTCTGGTTTGTTCCCCAATATTTCCTTTCTAGATATCCAAGAAAATCATCTCTGATAACCCTAAAAATCACAAACAGGTAGTGGAAATTAGGCAATAAACTGTCAGATACATAGAAACCACCACCGTGGGGAGATTTTTAGTCCTGATCCTGTGTTTAACAAATGAACTTATTCTTTTTTTGAGAAGAAATGCCTCTGGAAAGAACAATTTTAAGAGGCATTTGAAGAATATGGGTCAAAAGGTCTCCCTGCAAATCACACAAAGAGCCTGTTAACTGTATTATGCCTATCAGATTAGAGACTTAACTCAACCTAGGAACTGACTTGTCTATCCTATGAATAAATGTCCTGGGAAAAGTTTTGCCCTCTGGGTAGATTCCTTTTATGTGCCATCACATAGGCAGCTAGGTGGCATAATGGATAGAGCACCAGGCCTGGCGTCAGGAAGACCTGAGTTCAAATATGACCTCAGATACTTACTGTGTGACCCTGCGAATGCCATTTAGCCTCTATTTGTCTCTGTTGGTTTTTTTCAGTCATGTCTGACTCATATCATAACCTCATTTAGGGTTTTCTTGGCAGACACTAAAGTGGTTTGCCATTTTCTTCTCCAGCTCATTTTATAGATGTAGAAACCGAGGTAAACTGGAAGAACTGATTTGCCCAGGGTCACATAGCTAGTAAGTATGTGAAGCCAGATTTGAACTCAGGAAGATGAATCTTTCTGAAACTCCAGGTCTAATACTCTCTCCACTGTGCCAGGCCTGACACTATCCACTCTGCCACCTGGTTGTCTGTATCTCAATTTTTCATCCGTAAAATAAGGATAATAATAGCACCTATCTCCCGGGAGTGTGAGGATCAAATGAAATAATAATTGTAAAGTGCTTAGGATAGTGCTTGGCACATATTAAATACTATGCAAATGTTAAGCTATTTTATTTGTTTCTTAAGTATCACACCAATAACGACTCTCTCACTAACTCCAAAGAATAGGACATACCCAGTCTCTCAATCAGGTTGATTCCAAACACAATGGATTCTTATTTAATAATTTATTTATTCAGCTGCTATTTAATGCCATTTAAGTAAAGTAGAAAAGTTAATTGACTCATACCATTGAGCTCTTGACTCCCAAAGGATATTTTTTCCTTGTTGAGGAGTTCTTAATAAGAAAACAAATAAGAAAGTGTGAGGAAGAGAATGAATTAAGCAGTAGGTACAGCTATACAAGATATGGAAAAGGCATCATTCAAAAGACTGGCAACTTTCAGCACTAACTAGAATTACAATTTGATTCATCCAACCCTGAGGTGGTATAGATTACTTCTAGAAATATTTTACACAATAGTGTTTTAAGTTGCTTTCAAATTCTATGATCCACTACTACTGAAATGTGACAGGATATTTCACACCGTTTTAGGCTAGGTCTTGAATATCTGCATTTTTCAAAGCTTATAGAGTGTATAATCTGATGGGACTCATGATTTAACTCCTCTGACTAGATAGCTCACTCTTGCATCAAACAATTCTAACCATAAAAGGATTTAAAAACAGCTGCTGATGTCTAAGAGCTCCAAACAAACATGCATTTCTTCTCAAATAGTACTCATAATGGAAATGGACTTTTAAAATTTAAACTAGCTGCAACTTCTGCCCATTAAAAGCCAACATTCCCTCATTTTAATTGAGAACCTATTATCTGAAGTGCTTACCTATGATCTCCTTCAGGTGTTACAGAGGACCAATATTTTTCTATCTAGATATAGACCTATTATTCTGTGAGCCTCTCTACCTTAAGCACAGTGAATGAAATTATAACACAAGAAATGATGACTAAGAAGGATTCAGAGATATATGGGAAATCATAAATAGATGTAGAGTGAGGTAAAAGTAGAACCAGAAAAATAATGTGCAATATGACTACAATAATATAAATGGAATAAAAAAATGCTGTGTAATTATAATGGACAGATTTGTGTTTCCATATCATCCCTCAAAGGGAAAAAAAAAGTACTTTCCTCCATTTTTTGCAGGTTGGTAGACTATGGTTCTGGAACACTGAATATACCCTTATTTTCTGCTGATACATTAAGTTTTGGTGAAATCTATCTTTTTAAATCTTTGTTAAAAGTGATGGATCCCTAGCCAGGGCAGAGGTAAGTGGCATATTCAAAAACAAAAGTGACATAAAAGCAAGTTATTAATAATTTTTAATAGAAGTAAAGGATACTAAAGGACATATGAGTTCTCTTTTTAAACCTGCATTTTTATTAAAGAAATTTAATTTTCAATATTCATTTCCATAAGATTTTTAGTTCCAAATTTTCTCCTGATCTCTCCCCTCTGCCCATCCCAAGACAGCATACATTCTGATTACCCTTTCTCCCAATCTTCCCTCCCTTCTATCACACCCCTCCCTTCTCTCTTATTTCCTTCCCCTCTATTTTCTTGCAGGGCAAGATAGATTTATATACTCCATTTCCCAGTTGCGTGTAAAAACAATTTTTTTAATTTAACTTTTAACATTCATTTTCACAAAATTTTGGGTTCCAAATTTTCTCCCCTTTTGTCCCCTCCCCACACCCCAAAACACCCAGCATTCTATTTGCCCCTATCACCAATCTGCTCTCTCTTCTATCATCCCTCTCTGCCCTTGTCTCCATCTTCTCTTTTGTCCTGTAGGGCCAAATAACTTTCTATAACCCTTTACCAGTATTTTTTATTTCCTAGTGGCAAGAACAGTACTCGACAGTTGTTTCTAAAACTTTGAGTTCCAACTTCTTTTCCTCCCTCTCTCCTCACCCCTTCCCTTTGGAAGGCAAGCAATTCAATGTAGGCCAAATCTGTATAGTTTTGCAAATGACTTCCAAAATAGTCGTGTTGTGTAAGACTAACTATATTTCCCTCCATCCTATCCTGCCCCCCATTACTTCTATTCTCTCCTTTAATCCTGTCCCTCCCCATGAGTGTAGACCTCAAATTGCTCCCTCCTCCCCATGCCCTCCCTTCCATCATCCCTCCCACCCTGCTTATCCCCTTATCCCCCACTTTCCTGTATTGTAAGATAGGTTTTCATACCAAAGTGAGTGTGCATTTTATTCCTTCCTTTTGTGGAATGTGATGAGAGTAAACTTCATGTTTTTCTCTCACCTCCCCTCTTTATACCTCACTAATAAGTCTTTTGCTTGCCTCTTTTATGAGAGATAATTTGCCCCATTCCATTTCTCCCTTTCTCCTCCTAATATATTTCTCTCTCACTGCTTGATTTCATTTTTTTAAGATATGATTCCATCCTCTTCAATTCACTCTGTGCACTCTGTCTCTATGTGTGTGTGCATGTGGGTGTGCATGTGTGTATGTGTAATCCCACCCAGTACCCAGATGCTGAATAGTTTCAAGAGTTACAAATATTGTCTTTCCTTGTAGGAATGTAAGCAGTTCAACTTTAGTAAGTCCCTTATGACTTCTCTTTGCTGTTCACCTTTTCATGCTTCTCTTCATTCTTGTGTTTGAAAGTCAAATTTTCTTTTCAGCTCTGGTCTTTTCATCAAGAATGCTTGAAAGTCCTCTGTTTCATTGAAAGACCAATTTTCCCCTGAAGTATTATACTCAGTTTTGCTGAGGAGGTGATTCTTGGTTTTAGTCCTAGTTCCTTTGACTTCTGGAATATCCTATTCCATGCCCTTTGATCTCCTAATGTAGAAGCTGCTAGATCTTGTGTTATCCTGATTGTATTTCCACAATACTTGAATTGTTTCTTTCTAGCTGCTTGCAATATTTTCTCCTTGATCTGGGAACTCTGGAATGTGGCCACAATGTTCCTAGGAGTTTCTCTTTTTGGATCTCTTTCAGGCGGTGATCTGTGGATTCCTTGAAGACTTATTTTGCCCTCTGGTTCTAGAATCTCAGGGCAGTTTTCCTTGATAATTTCATGAAAGATGATGTCTAGGCTCTTCTTTTGATCATGGCTTTCAGGTTGTCCCATAATTTTTAAATTGTCTCTCCTGAATCTGTTTTCCAGGTCAGTTGTTTTTCCAATGAGATATGTCACATTATCTTCCATTTTTTCATTCTTTTGGTTTTGTTTTGTGATTTCTTGGTTTCTCATAAAGTCATTGGCCTCCACCTGTTCCATTCTAATTTTGAAAGAACTATTTTCTTCAGTGAGCTTTTGAACCTCCTTTTCCATTTGGCTAATTCTGCTTTTGAAAGCATTCTTCTCCTCATTGGCTTTTTGAACCTCTTTTGCCAGTTGAGTTAGCCTATTTTTCAAGGTGTTATTTTCTTCAGCATTTTTTTGGGTCTCCTTTAGCAGGGTGTTTACTTGTTTTTCATGCTTTACTTGCATGCCTCTCATTTCTCTCCCCAGTTTTTCCTCCACCTCTCTAACTTGATTTTCAAAATCCTTTTTGAGCTCTTCCATGGTCTGAGCCCATTGAGTGGGCTGGGATACAGAAGCCTTGACTTCTGTGTCTTTCCCTGATGGTAAGCATTGTTCTTCCTCATCAGAAAGGAAGGGAGGAAATACCTGTTCACCAAGAAAGTAACCTTCTATAGTCTTATATTTTTTCCCTTTTCTGGGCATTTTCCCAGCCAGTGACTTGACTTCTGAATATTCTCTTCACACCCACTTTGCCTCCACATCTGCCCAGCCAGTGCTTGGGGTCTGAGATTCAAGTGCTGCTTCCCACCCTCAGGGCTTTGGGTGGGGTCAGGGCTGCTATTCAGTGTGAGATTAAGTTCAGGTGCTCAGGTGGGGGCAGGGCTGCCTCACAGGCTCAGTTCCCTCAGGGGGTTTATGCAGAGACCTTCAACAATGGATCTGGGCTCCTGTCTGCTTGGGGAGCCCTGGTCTGACACCACCTCAGCTGCTGCCTCCCGAGGGGGCCTGAGTTATGGGGACACCCCACTCCCCTCTTGGCAAGCCAAGAAGACCCTCTCACCAACCTCTGGGGTCTATGGGTGGAGGGACCCATGCAGCCCGCTGGAGATTCTGTCCCTGAAGCCTGCTTGGATCTGTTCCTCTCAGTGCCATGCGGCCAAGGCAGGGCTGGACTCGGCTCTGGGTCCACAGCGCGAAGGACCTTTTGCGAGAGGTTTTCTGGGTTCTCTGGAACAGAAATCTTGTCTGCTCTGTTGTTCTGTGGCTTCTGCTGCTCCAGAATTTGTTGGGAGTACTTTTTTACAGATATTTTATGGGCTGTGGGTTCGGAGCTAGTGTATGTATGTCTTTCTACTCCGCCATCTTGGCTCGTAAAAACAATTTTTAAGACTCATTTTTAAAACTTTGAGTTCCAACTTTTCTCCTTTCCTCCTTCCCCACCCATTCCCACTGAGAAAGCAAGTAATTCAATACAGGTTATACATGCGTAGTCATGCAAAACACTTCCATAACAGGTATATTGTGAAAGACTAACTATATTCCCCTCCATCCTATCCTGCCCCCATTTATTATATTCTCTTTTGACCCTGTCCCTCCTCAAAAGTGTTTACTTCTAATTACCCTCCCTTCTATCATCCTCTCCAACCCCTGCTTATCCCCTTCCCTCCAACTTTCCTGTAGTGCTAGATAGATTTTCATACCAAATTGAGTGTGGAAGTTATTCCTTTCTTAAGTCAAATAGGATGAGAGTAAGGTTTCCTCTTTTGCTCTCCCCTTCTCCTCCATTGCAAAAGCTTTTTCTTGCTTCTTTTATGTGAGAGATAGTTTACTCCATTCTATTTCTCCTTTCCTCCTTCCTCTAATATATTCCTCTCTTTCCTACTTGATTTTATTTTTTTTAAATATCATTGAATATCATCATATTCAAATCACCCTGTGCCCTCTGTCTATATGTGTATAATCCCTCCAACTACCCTAATGAGAAAAGTCTCAAGAGTTACAAATATCATCTTTTTATACAGGAATGTAAACAGTTTGACTTTATTAAATCCCTCATGGTTTCTCTTTCCTGGTTATCTTTTCATGCTTCTCTTGATTCTTGTGTTTGAAAGTCAAATTTTCTATTCAGGTCTGGTCTTTTCATCAAGAATTTTTGAAAATCCTTTATTTCATTGAATGATCATTTTTTCTCCTGAAATTATGCTCAGTTTTGCTAGGTAGGTGATTCTTGGTTTTAATCCTAGCTCCTAGGACCTCTGGAATATCAGTTGAAAACCCTACTATCCCTTGATGTAGAAGCTGCTAGATCTTGTGTTATCCTGATTGTGTGTCCGTAATACTTTAATTGTTTCTTTCTGGCTTCTTATAATAATTTCTCCTTGACCTGAGTGCTCTTGAATTTGGCTACAATATTCCTAGTATTTTTCCTCTGAGGATCTCTTTATGGAGGCATTTGGGAGATTCTTTCAACTGTATTTTACCCTCTGGTTGTAGAATATCAGGACAGTTTTCCTTGATAATTTCTTGGAAGATGATGTCTAAGCTCTTTTTTTGATCATGGCTTTCAGGTAGTCCAATAATATTTAAATTGTCTCTCCTGGATCTATTTCCCAGGTCCATTGTTTTTCCAATCAGATATTTCACATTGTCTGCTATTTTTTCATTCCTTTGGTTTTATTTTATTATTTCTTAATTTTTCATAAAGTCATTAGCTTCCATCTACTCTGTTCTAATCTTTAAGGAATTATTTTCTTCAGTGAGTTTTAGACTTCCTTTTTCATCTGGCCAATTCTGATTTTTAAGGCATTCTTTTCCTCATTGGCTTTTTGGATCTCTTTTATCATTTAGGTTAGTCTATTTTTTAGGATGTTATTTTCTTTAGCACTTTTTGGGGCCCCTTTAGCAAGTAGTTGACTTGTTTTTATGATTTTCTTTTATCATTATCATTTATCTTCCCAATTTTTGCTCTAATTCTCTTACTTGATTTTCAAATTCCTTTTTGAACTCTTCCATGGCCTGAGACCAATTCATATTTTTCTTGGAGGCTTTGGATGTAGGAGCATTGATTTTGCTGTCTTCCCCTGTTTGTGTTTATAGGGCTTTCTTGTCACCAAAGTAAGATTTTATAGCCTGATACTTTTCTGTTTTTTTTGTTCATTTCTCCAGCCATTTACTTGACTTTTGAGCTCTTTGTTAAGGTAGTTCTCTGCTTCCAGTAGGAGTGGTAGGGTGTAGTGTCAGCAGCTAGATCCCCCCACAATCTGTGGGCCTGGAGCTCCAGGAACAGTTGCTGCAGCTGTCCCAGTATGGCTGCTGAAGGCTCTTCCATTCCCTCTGCCACCCAGGGTCTGGGGTTTGACCATCTCCTCTAGGTCAGACTGGTTTTACCACAGACCTTCCAATTTGTTCTCAGTGTTTCGGAGTCATGAAGTCTGGGAACTGCCACAGGTGCCAGAGATTCAGTCCCCCCAACGCCTGCTCAGGTCCTGTCTGTGTAGCTGTGGTCCATACTGGACTGGACTCTGCTTGGCACAATAGATATTTCCTGTCAACTTTCCAGACTGCCTTTGGCTTGAGATTTGCTTCACTTCATCATTCTGCTGGTTTTGCAGCTCCAGAATTTGTTTAGAGTCATTTTTATAAGAATTTGGCTGAGTTTAGGAAGAAAGCTCTAACAAGTCGGTGCTTTTACTGCACCATCTTGGCTCCACACCACTAAGTTCTCTCTTTTGCTATAAATTTGTTATTTATTAATTATTTTAATTACAACAGATTAGATTTTAAAGAAAAGTTCTAGTCTTTTACAAATGAAAAATGTAAACTATTTTTCAGTGTATTAGGGCTTACCAGTTGTAGTCAACTTAATTTCTTGCTGAGTCTATTTTTACTCTACATCTATAATGTAATAAAGTTTAAGGGAAAAAAAAAACAAAGAGAATACCATAAAAAAGTAGAGTGAGCAATGATATAACTCATGTTTATCCTTGTGAAATAGAAGGCAATCAACTCCTAACTGAGGTACCTTAGATTTCAATGGTCCTTAGCTAGTGAAATTAAATTAAAATTTTAAAATGTTAACATAGTGTCTGCTACATGTAAGACATAAGAAAATATATATGCAAAGATAGCAATGGAATAACTGCAGTACCCAAGTAAATAAAAATCTAAAATATTTGTGTGTGCAAGGGATGTATACTAAACAATATGTCTATCATGGTTGCTTAAGTCAAAAATTATTTTTCTGGACTATTACAGAAAGATGAGGGTTCACACTCTTTCCTCTGACCCCAACTTTGGAATGTAGGAATCATTGGTCTTAACCAGACTGGTTCTCCTTCTACCAGACCTAACCTATGTTTTAGTCACCACCCTTAGTTTTAATTTAGTGGGAGGCTGGGGGAAACCTCTATGTCCATGAACAGAGAGAATTATGGGAGGAAAGGGGTATATGGACAGTGCAACTCAATTCTGCACCAGAGAACTACTGTGATTTTTCAAGCTCGTATCTTGACTAGAAAACACATTATTGGTATAAGAATCTCTTTCATATAACACTAGAGCCCCCAGCTGGAGAGAAAATTCCATTTGAAAGTCTATTCTCTCTCTTTTATCCTTTTTGCATAATATGCCTCACTGTCCCCTTCTCTCAGACTTCCCATTTCAATAACAATGCACCCAGCTCAGAGTAGCTATGATCAATCATTTTTTTATGTAAGACATGACTGTTAATTACACACAAAAAATAGAAATGTAACTTAAAAGACCAGAAATAAGTTTTAGAGTAGGAACTCACTCTCCTTGGTGGGAAGAGGAAAGAGTTGAACATTACCATTTTCATTATAAACAAAATCAAACGGCTAAAGGCTTTCCTTTTTTTCAGCCCCAGGTGACATTCATATGGTTTACACCCCTTCCGCCCCCACCTCCAACATAGATGCAGATATCAAAAGTTGTAGCAGTCACAGCAGCTTCTCAGTTGTTTTGTCGCTTCATATCCACTTTTCTGCATTCCTTGTCCTTCTGAAAACCTATGCCACAGCTTCACCAATCATCTTCTGACTCTCATAAGAGTTAGTTCTAGGACAAAGGAAAATCATCATGTTTCTTCAGAAACACAGTCCATGGATCATAAAGAGCAAAAAAATTTCTGTTCCAGCCATGAGAACTTCATCCCTAGCATGTATTTTTCCTTGCTAGAGGGAGATACCATGGGACATACATAAATAACAAGGTGGAAGGACAGAAAGAAGGAGGAGTGGGAAACAGAGAGAGGTGTAAAGGAAAAGTTTAGGGAAAGTCCTATGAAACACCGAAAAGGGAAAGAGATCTATTTTACCTGTCAGGGTGGGATATCTTTGGGGGGGAAAACATCAAAGGAAGATTCATGGAGACATCTTAAAGGAGGTGAGGGATGATGAGTTGGAGTGGAGATGGAATTTATTTCATGTAAAGGGAATGGAATGAACAAAGGCAGGATGGGAGAGGGGGTCAATGAAAGAATGGTGATTTGGTTGGAAAGAGCAGTTAGTCGTAAAAGATAAAGCTGAAAAAAGTAAGTATGGGGTCAGACTGTGGAAGGTTTTGAATACTTAAATCAGATACTTATACTTTATTCAATAGGTAATAAACAACCACTGGAATTATTTTTTAAACAAAAATGATAAAATTGGTCAGACTATGCTTTATGAAGATACTTTATCAATGTGGAGAATATATTGACTAGGGGATAAATAAAATGTTTTCTGGGAATTTATTTTAAGTGAAAAGATGGCTTAAATAGGAAGAAAGAGATGCATTAGGAATGTAAAAGCAGGTAAAGGTTCAAGAGATATTTCAGAGATAAGCACTGAATAATAAGATAGCAAATGTTTGGATGTGGAGGGGGTGAAGGTGAGGGAAAGGGTAAAGGGAGGGAAGAATTGAAGCTGAGGTCACTAGGAGGATAATGGTACTAAAAAGAGAGGCAGAGAATTAGGGAAGAAAATTCCCTACTTTCCCTTGGGAGATGGGAAATTTTAAAGAGGAATACAATTTGGGACAGGTTCAGTTTCAGGTCCCAGAAGGCATCCTGGTAAAGATATTTAGCAAGAAGTTTGAACCATTGAACTAGAAACCTTGGGAGAAGTTGGAGGTAGAAATAATAGATTTGGCATTTTTGCATAGATTTCTGATGATTATATCTAGAGGAACAAAGGAAGTGATTAAAGGACAGAATGTAGTGGGAGAGTAAAAAGGAGTATTGACATAACTGACTTATTTCAGTTAAAATGATTGGGAGTATTTTTTCTTTTCTTTTTCTTTTCTTTCTTTTTTTTCTTTTCTCTTCTTTCTTTCTTTCCTTCTTTCTCTTTCTCTCTTTCTTTCTTTCTCTGGGTTTCCCTGTATCACCCAGTTTGGAAGTGCACAGACACTCATGGGCCAGATCCCATTGCTGATCTGCACCATTGATCAACATGAAACAGCTTGATGTGCTCTATTTCTGACCTGGACCAGTTCATTCTCACTTAGGCAGGCTGGTGTCACTTCTCTCCTTAGGGGCACACCACATTTGTCACTGGACTTAGATCACATTTAATTGAATTTGTGTGTCATTTTCAATCACTTCTGATTCTTCATGACTCCATTTGGGTTTTCTTGGCAGAGACACTAGAGTGGTTTGCCACTTCCTTCTCCAGCTCATTTTACAAATGAAGAAACTGAGACAAACAGGGTTAAGTGACTAGCACAGGGTCACACATGTAGTAAGTGTCTGAAACCAGATTTAAATTCAGATCTTCTGGACTCAAAGGCCAGCTCTATTCATTGCTCTTGATTAACTTTATCCTTACTGCAGATCAAAACTCTTGATCTCATGTGATCCATTAGCTTCAGCTTCTCCAGTAGCAGAGATTAAAGGCATGCAGTACCACACCTGATTACTATGTATATTTTTATACACTCTGAAATATTTAGAATATGTAGCCCTACAAGGTACTTGATGAGCTTCTGGGATGTGAACAGGGTTCCTAGAATGAAAGTGAGAAGAATATAGAATTAGCCACCTTTTTAGGCATTCTTTGGATCTGAGAGTTCAGTTCTAGCTCAGCTTAGGATAACAAGAAAAAGTTGCATCAATGTTGAGCAGATCTCATGAAAAGCTCTATGCTAGGGATAGTTTCAAAGACCCTAACACCTTCATGAAATATATGTGTTGGTTTGTAATTTCTCACATCTAGTATACTCACACTGCCACATCATCTGTGGGATATTTCCTGGGGCTATAGCATGACCAGATGTTGTCACTGGTCCAAATACTTTCTGATTGCCCTTTAACTCACTAAGAGGGATTACTGACTTTTGCAATTTGGGATGTTCTTCAGTCTTTGGATCCTCAGTGCCTAACACAGTGTGTCATGCATGTAGCAGGTTTGATTATTGAATTTAATCATTAACAAATCCCTTCTCAGATTATCTGTGTAAAAAGGAACCAAAAGTTTGGGTCCTTGCTCTTAAATCACAGACATATCCATGGCAAGGTGGAGTCTGACCTTCTCTCTAAGGCTCATAGGTTCATCTTTCTTTCTTCTGCAAAATGAATTCTTAGCTATTGAAGGAGATTTTAGGGTAGGGGAAAATTTTCATCTCTTTGAAGTCACATGGACTTTCCTTTTTTTCCAGATGATCCTCTCTAAGTTAATACCACATGTGCCTATTAGCAGAGTGAAATTGCTAGTACTGCTGGCCTTGATTTAGCACACACTGGAGCAGCTTGGGTGCAGTTGGATAGTAAAGCTGCAAAGTTACTGGACTGACAGCAAGAAGACTTAGCTTCTCATCCCTGATCTTCTACTTTATTGAAATGTCCTTTGTACCTGCTTCCTGGTCTTCACAGGCTGGGTTTCCTAGGGGACAACTATTCTAAACTTCAGATACTCTATGGCTCCTGGTCCCATACTACTAAAATTATTACTCATTAACCTCCCCTGATGTATCTGCTTTTAGACAGTCAGCTCAAAGAAAAGGTATTTACCAGTATAGCATATTAAGAAGATTTACAATAGACAATTCCTTCTCACAAATTGCTAAACTATGGGCATGTTCTTCTGCAAACATATGCACCATCAAAGGTGACAGGGATTAAATACAGAGATTTCCCAATTAAGACCTCACAGATCAGAAATAATTTGGCCCCTAATGTTCTTGAGAGATGCTTCCTGACTTGTTCCCTTGTGAGTTCTGGCCAGGTTCATGATTGGACCAGACTCACTGGATCATCTCATTGTAGGTCATTGATTTACTGAGTTCAATTGCCTTCTCTCCACCAAGCACTTTGCTCCACTGATTAGCCATAATTTCCCTAGACTCTAGGTCCTGGTTGAGTTGATTTTTTTTTTTTTTTTGCTAGACTTTCAGAAATAACCAGGATCCCTCTCCTCCTCCATCAGTCTCAGGTCTGAGACCTGACATCACTGGAGTGGCAAGATCCTCACTATTGGCAGCAGTTCTTTCTCTTCCAAATTCTTCTCAGAAAATTGGGGTTCAGGTTCCCATTGTTCTCCTCTATCAATTTTTGTTACAGTCTATAAAGTTTCCACCTTGTTATACCGCCAATGTAAGTTGTATTTCACAGAACAGGAGTAATTGAGTATAATGGCACAGAATTTTAGGGTAAAGGTGGGCAAAAGGGTTGTTTTTTTGTTTTGTTTTTAATCAGTAACATTTTACTTTTTTTAAACATGCTTTTCCTCACTTCTCTAATATGATTATCATTAGTCTTGGGCTGTGTTATCTCCTTCTCCTAAGCTATAGCCATTGAAAGGCAAGGAATGCCCCTTCCCTCAACTTTGCATCTTTCTTTGTGCCACTCAGACTGCTGTGCATACAGTAAGTTATAGAGATCATGGAATTTAGACTTAGAAAAACCTTAGTGGCCATCTGGTCCAATTCCTTCATTTGGATGAGATGAGATTCAGAGAGGTTAATTGCCTTTCAGGAGGTCACAAAATTAGTAAGTTGGCAGGGCCAAGATTCAAATTCAGCTCCTTAGACTACAAAGCCAGGAACACTAAATGTCTATTAGACTGAACTGAAGTACCCATAAGGATATCAGAATTAAAAAAAAATTTAAATGCCTGACCTCAAATGAGTTCTGGGAGCATTCATTAGTAAATATTTATAAAGCCCTTTGAAGTTGAAAAGCATTAAACATTATCTAATACTCCTAGAAATGCCAATGTGGGAGGTCTTACAAAATTAAACAGAAATTAGAGATTGACAAACTACTCACGAACACAAGTGACCAACTAAGTCTTTGCATTTAAAGAGATCAGATGGGGCAGAAAAGATGGTGCCCCTAGGGCAAAGAATCAAGCTCATCTCTCCCCCATCCTACACATAAATGTTTAATTTAAAGCCCAGAAGATGACGTACTTTTGGAACAGCTTGTAAATCAATGTTTTATTAACCCCTCTGAATTGCTATGCAGAAAAATGCAAATCAGTAAAAGGCAGATCAAGTAAATTCAGTTCTGCTTTGTCCTCAGTGGGGCTCTTACCAAACTTTGCTCTTGGTTTGGCTGGGTTAAATTTAACCAGGAAGGGACATTTGTCTCTTGGTCTCTCTCAAGAATTGTTCCTCCATTTCATTTGTTCATTCTCCCTAAGCTAGAAAGATCTGTTCTTCCCCTCCCCCTTTCATCCTCCTACCCTAAACTACAACGAAATACACCCAATACTGCCATTTTTCAGTCAATATTTTTGAAGTTGTGTTCTTTAAGGGCTTATACTTCTCCCTCCATTGAGTTTAATTAAGCTTATCCTAAGAGGTTTGCATGGCTGGATAACCTTTTTACACAAAAGAGAAGGTTGGGTGTGCGGAGTGGGGGGGAGGCAGGGAACTTATACATGACTGTGGTTTGCTCTAGCTCGCCCATCAGTTAAAAAGCTAGGATTTAATATATTTAAGCATGTCTATTTGCAGATTCATTCTATTTAAACAGTATTTATATAGAAACTGCTTAGCAGAATTAAGAGCCAAAATGATGACCTTCATTTCAGTGTTGTTCTCCAGCTGTTAGGTCAGGTTTCCGGCTCAGGTTTCCTGGGCTTATGTATCACAGTCAGAAGAAAAAAAAGGCATCTAGACAACAAATCCTATTTTAAAAGCTGTGAAAGGATGGTAAATAACATCTGTTGAAAACAGAGTGCACATGCAAACAAAAAAATACTGGAAAAGAAAATGAATGAGCAAATGTATACAACAAGGGAGGGAAACACTAAGGAACTTGGGTTTGGGGTAAAGAAAAAGTCAATAACCCAGTTCATAAAGCTAAATTGAATGGGGGTTAAAGTTTTCAGTTAATTAATGGAGGATAAGATAACAGATTTAGAGCTAGAAGAGACCTTAGATGCCAGCTAATCCAACTGTCATTTGTAGTTGTTCATTCATTTCAGTAGTGTCTGACTCTGACACCATTTGGGTTTTGGGTTTTGTTTTTTTTTTTGGTAAATATATGGGAGCGGTTTGCCATATCCTTTTCCAGCTCATTTTACAGATGAGGAAATCTGGGCTCAAAAGCATTTAAATAAGTTTCCCAAGGTCACACAAATGGTCAGTGGCAGTACTGGAATTCAAACGCAGATAAGACTCCAAATCTATGGTGCTTCTACTGTTTCCACTATCTAGGGAGGTTTTATAAATCTCAAAAAGAAATGGGGGCCACTAAACTAGACATAAAGTTCCCTGCTGGCTGCCTATTGACTTCATGTAAAAATGTATTATCTGTGCTTTATTGGATTTTTATTTACTTTGTTAACTATTTTCCAATTACAATATAATCTGGTTCAAGGCCCACTTGGTAGTATTAATCAGGCAGCATATTTGACACCTTGGACCTATAGTATAAAGCTCAAATTGCTCAGCCTAGAATATTCTCCATTGCCTTGGAATTTAATTGCCTTTTTCAGGAGCTATATGTCTTAACTCAAAATAGATTATAAGCTCTTAGAGGGTAGCTCATACTTCTTTTAAATCTTCCAAGTATTATAGGTACTCAAATAATTTATAAATTAACATCTGATTAGAATCACCCAGATACAGTGATAGGATTATCATTTCATTTATATCCTCATCTCATTTCTCATGGGACTGATGACACAAAATTGTCCATCAATACACAGGTCAAATTTTAGGCTTCAACTTGTAGACATCAAACAAAATGAATCTACATAAAATTTGCTTGAAAGAATTGATATAATGAATGTTTTGGAGTGGAGTAGATAGCATCATTTACGTATCACTGTTTTTACATTTTGTACTTTAAAAAAGCTCCAACCTTTCCTCTTATGTCATCCCTCCTCAATATAATATGCTTGCTGTCCTTTGTGCTTAAAGAGAAGCAAAATAAGACTCATATGGGACTATGTCAGGGTATAGATAGTGTGTCTAACTACAGTTGATCAGACCAATAAGAGCTTGGAAGGCTGTACCACAAATAGTTCATATCAATATTTGGAGTGGAGATGTCTCTAAATCAGCACCTCACTTTTCTTTTGAGCTACTGCAATTCTGCTTTGCTCATAGAGCATGTCACCCTCTTAGATGCAAGTACGCCACATTGAATAGTCCCGTGCCAATACCTTTCATGTCTCACAAGCCATTCCAAAGTTCTTTAGAGAGAACTTGAGAGGGTCTTTACATTATTTCCTCTAATCTTCATTTGTGTGCTTACCTTAGATGAGTTTCTGTAAAATAGTCTTTTGGGCAAACCTAAGTTGATATTCAAGCACCATGTCCACCCCATTGGAGTTTTTTGTTCTCTGCATTAGAATTTGAATGTTTGGCAGTTTAACTTGAGAAAGGACCTCAGCATCAGGTATCTCATCTTGCTAGGTGATCTTCAGAGTTTTCCTAAGACAATTCAAATAGAAGCAGCTCAATTTCCTGGCTTGGTACTGGTACAATGAGGTCAACACCATGACTCCATAGACCTTCAGTATGGTAAGTAGACTAATACCTCTTCTCTCTTGCACTTCCTTTTCAAAGCCTCCCAAACACTGAGCTGGCTTTGGCAATGTGTGTACCAATCTCATCATCTCTGTGTACTGCCAAGGAAAATGAACTTAATCACAGCATTCAAAATTTCTCCATTTGCTATAAATGTTGACTCCACATATGAATGGTGTGGTGCTGACTGGTGGAGAAGCTTGATTTTCTTGGTTAATTGGCAGACCAAAATTAGCACAAGCAGCAGAGAATCAGTCCATACTCTGCTGCATCTCAGTCTCAGAGACTACACTGAGTATGTAATCATCTGTGAACAAAAAGTCACACACCAACTCTCCGTCCACTTTGGTTTGGTTTATAGCCTTTACAAGTTAAATAGTTTACCTTCAGTAGAGCAGCTGACCTTGTTGCTGTTTTCATCCTTTGAAGGTATCCGACATTACTGAAAACATCATGCCAAAAAGCATGAGAGCAAACACACAGCCCTGCTTCATTCCATTGGTGAATGAGAAACAACTGTAATAGATTCCTAAATGATGTCCTTGCCTCTAGTCTCTCTTTACTGTAATCCAACTTTCATGTAGTAGCCAAAAATTGCTGTCTGCAATTTGCCTCCTACTTACCTTTCCAGTCTTATTTCATACAGTTTCTTTCACATGCTGAATGTTTCCCATTAGACTGCATTAGTAGAAGCTTTCTGATTTTGTCCTCTACTACTACTACTGCTACTGCTAGAAAATACTGCTTGTGACCTGCCTGCCTAACTGTTCTAGGCAATGTCATAATTATCAAATAGCACTGAGGTATCTTCCAGAATCTAGATATCTGAAATGGGGGCGGTAATAACTCATCCCTACTCTCTGTTCCTACCAGAAAAAATAAATTTCCTGAAATTGGGTTGAGGAGGTAGCTTCTTCTTGTATATAAGGGATATAAAAGTCTGGGATGGGGTAGAAATTGAGAAGTGTCTTCCTACGGGCTTTCAGCTCCAGCATGGAGCCTGTAACACAGAAAGTATGATGTTAGAACAGGCTCTAACTAAAAAAATTTTTAAAAGACCTCACTAAATTAGGAATGTTCATGTTCTTAAAGATTTGTTTATAGTTATTTTTCAGTCCTGTCTGGGCTCATTCACAACGCCAGCTGAGGTTTTTATTTACTTCCCTAGTTCACTTTACAAATCAGACAACCGAGGCAAACCAGGGTAAGTGAATTGTCCAGGGTCACACAGTTAGTAAGTGTCTGAGGCCAGATTTGGACTCAGGAAGATAAGTCTTCTTGACACCAGGCCCGTGCTCTAGCCACTGTACCACCTGCCTGCCTCTCTTAAACACATTGAAGTTGACTAAGCTGGTACTTTCTTCCTCCCTTTATGTGCTCCTCGTAAGTCCTTCCTGGCAGGTGATATAACAGCCTCCAACTGTGCTCCTTTGGAAGACAGAAATCAACCCAATTAGACCCAGGAGAAGTAATCTGATTCCATCCTATTTACAGAAATGGTTTATGAGCTGCATATTTAGGATTATTCTTAAGGATTATTTTCTTTATTGATAGGAGTTTTTTGTTTTTGTGAATTTGTATGTTTATTTCAAATGCATGCCTTTGATATTCATTCTTAAATATATCTTCCTTTCTCAAGTAAAATTGTATGATTACTCAGAGGAGTTCAATCCTCCAGGTAGCATAGTGTCTATAGGTCAAAGTATTCCCAGGATGATTGCCTTTAGCAGATTTTGAATCACGCATGTCCCAAGATCACAGATTAGGAGATGGAAGGGACTTGAAAAACCGTCTAGTCTAAAATCCTCATTTTGCAAATGGCGAACCTGAGGCCCAGAGAGGCTAAGTGACTTCCTCATGATCACACAAAAATAGGTCCACTGACACCAATGAGCTTTCCATTGTATCAGATATGCAGTGCTTTGTTTAACAGCTCTGGCAATGTGTTTTGAAAGAGAACAACAGTGTCTGTAACATCACACTCCCTTAACCTTGCTACATATTGAAAACCTTCTCTTCCTTTAAGAACTAGGGTTTGGGTGATAATTACTGTATGAAGAATTCTTTTATTCCTCCTCTACTTGTCATCTCTAGTCATCCTGATGAATATCTGGTCACTGGATTCAGATGGCTCTGGAGGAGAAGTGAGACTGGTGACCTTGCATGGCCCTCCTTCACTCAAAACAAAGTCAAGTGCACGTCATATCATCATTTCTCCGATGGCCTGGTCTTCTTCAGCAGAGAAGGATGAACACAGTAACAACAACAACAATTTGTAACTCATCTAAAGATGATTTTTCCCCCTCTTCACTTTTTAAATAACACTTTGATGGCTTTTATTTTTGCCATTATTATAACTGCTCTCTTAAGTACCATTTTTTCTATTACGTTGTAAACTTTTAGAATGCACATTTCACCTTTGATTCCTGGAAATCAGTACAGTACCTTGTACATAATGGGGGCTTAATAAAAATTATTTTAATTGGAATGGGAATAATATAATTTTTCATAATAAACTATTACAGTTGAAGAGGATCTTTCACACAGACCATTGAGTCTAACTCCTACCCTGTTTCAACTCTAGGGAATAAGATGCCCTTCCCAGGAGAAGTTCATCACATCTAAACTCACCATCATGCTGCTAACTCAAGCCTTTTCTGAATTCACCTCCCTCAACCTCCTCTCTTCTCTGATCAGAATGCTAGAGGGTGGAACACTGAACTCCCAATGCCTTCCTTTATAGAGGGTCCTCAGCTATTCTACTTTGCACCTGCTGCCCCATCTGAATTCAAACCCATGGAACAAGATGCTCCCATTCCGGAGTTCTCCTGGTGTTTCTCCCAAGGGATTGCCATTATGTTTCTTTTGATTGTCTCCCTAGTGCTTATCACAGTGGCTTACACATAGTAGGCACTTAATAATTTTTTTTTAGATTAGACTGGGAATTGAGGCCCATATAAGGTAATTTGATCACAGTCACATATTGAGTCAGCAACAGAGAACCCAGATCATTTGACTTATAGGGTACAGGTGGCACAATGGGTTGAGTGCTGAGCCTGGAGTCAGGAAGATTTATCTTCCTGAGTTCAAATATGGGCTAAGACATTTACTAGCTGTGTTTCCCTGTGCAAGTCACTTAATTGTTTCCTCATCTGCAAAAGGAACTGTAGAAGGGGAAGGCAAACCACTCTAGTATCTTTGCTAAGAAAACCCCGAAGAGTTGGGCACAACTGAAATGACTGAACAACAGTCTTTGATTAGACCATGCTGCCTCATTCTAAGACCTCAATGGCCTTTACTTTTATTCACATTAAATAATCACTGAACTATTACCAAACAGGAATGGGTGCTGATAGGACAGATAGATGACTCAGTGGATAGAGTGCCAGTTCTAGAGTCAGGAGGACCTGAGTTCAAGTCTGACCTCAGATACTGATTTTGGGCTAGTCACTTAAACCTGTTTTTTCTCCATTTCCTCATCTGTCAAATGAACCGTAGAATGGAATGGCAAACTATTTTAGCATTTTTACCAAAAAATCCTCAGTGGGATAATGAAGAGTTAGACACAACTGAACAACAGCAAGTTTGTTATAATTATTCAGAGCTCAATTTCTCTTCTTGGTGTACATTGTTGTAGTCTTTCTGTTTCTGGTTTTGGGAGTTCTACTTATTTCACAAATTTTTTTCTAGGCTTTTCTGAATTTTTCACAAACTTTATTTCTTAGCATAGCAGTATTCCAATATATTCAAGAACTACAATATCTAACCATTCCTATTTTGTGGGCATTTCCTTTATTTCTAGTTCTTTGCTACCACAAAGAAGGGGTATACAGAAAATTTTTTTACTCTGTGCTAGACCTTGCAGACTTTGACCCCCTTAGGACATGTGCCCAACAGTAGTATTACTGCTTTAAAAAACAACAGCCTCCACATTAAGCAATTTGTGCTTCAGATGTTCATATTGCACTTTTTATATGACCAATACTGGCACCTGTTAATAATGGATGCTTGAAACAGTGCTCTTTTTATGGATAAAGAACTGTGTGTGATCATCACTTTCCCATTTCAAATGCCTTTGGTTGTGGGAAATCAAATGAAGTAACATATGTGAACACTTCAAAAAGCCCTTTAGAAATAAACGTAAGGTATTATTATTATCTGATGATATTTAAGATTTTATAGCAGGGCTGATGCTAAGAATCAAATGTTCACCTATCTATCTTTGGAATTTGTATGCCGCCGATATTAAACATCACTTCTCTGTCTCATGATTTGGTCAAAGATGACATTTTAATTTTTTACTTCACATGCACAAAAATATAGGAATTTGCCGATTTGTGAAGTCATCTTTTAAAAACTTAATGGATAGCATAGGAGTTCACTTTGAAAATTCTTGCCTCTCCTAAATATCCAGGCTTCCATAATCCAAAATACCTTTCTAGTAATTGAACTAGATGCCTTTCCTTATACAAACAACAACAATAACCCAATATTTATACAGTGCTTTGAGTTTTACAAAATGCAACCATTCTGTGAAGTAGGTAGTACAAATATGATTCCAATTTACCTATGAAAGCTAGTAAGTGTTGAAGCTAGCCTTAGGATCCAGACTTAAAGTCCAGCACTTTTGAATAGACTCACGTGTAGGTGTATCTAAACATACACATTTATGCATATGTACATATATGCATTCATACATGCATCAACATGCTGTTATAATTTCTTTTCCTATCAGCTTCATTTCCAAATATATATCTCTTACTTCCCTACTCCACAAACCACCCCTTGTAATATAACAATAAAAAAAAAGAGGAAAAACAATCAGTTCATCAAAATAATAAACATATCAGTTATATTTGCAAGTCCAGAACTTTTATAGAAAACTGGCAAGTTTGGGGTATTTGGGAGTAGCCAGGTGGCTCAGTGGATATAATTCTGGGCCTGCAGTCAGGAAGATATGAATTCAAATCTAGCCTCTCATACTTACTCTGTGACTGTACAAGTCACTTAATCTACTGCAGAAGGAAATGGCAAATCACTCCAGTACCAAAAAAAAAAAAATACTCATACAAGGTCAGAAAAGGTTGGATACAGTTGAACTACAATAACCCTTTCCCTAAAGCTACTAGCTGTGTGACCCTGGTAAAGTCACTTAACCTTGTTTGCTTCAGTTCTCTCATCTGTAAAATGAGCTGGAGAAGGAAATGGCAAACCACTCCAGTATCTTTGACAAGAAAACCCCAAATGAGGTCACAAAGTGTTGGATACAATTGAAACAACTAAGCAACAAAAAGAATGAGAGAAAGATAAATATTCTTTAAAAAAATGAAAGGGAATTCAGTGTGACCAACAAAGGTGATAGGGGAGTTAGGGAAATTTTTGCTACCATGAGGAAACTATGTCTTCCTGGCTTCATCAATTGAAACTTGGGCATTCATTTTCAATAAGCAGCCCTATTAGGAATGGTGTTTGGTTGTAGCTGAAATGATGTTACTAGAACTACATTCATAGCTATCTGAACTCATTTAGCTGATCTGGAGTGGATATTCCATTCTCTTCTTAATATATTCCCTATTGCTTAGCCTCAAAGTCTTTGACTGAGTTTTCTTCCTCCTTCCATCTTTGATAATTTTAGACTCTCACCCCATCATATAATCTTATCACTTACTTTTGGACAGCAGCTTTCCCTCTGATGTTGGTTACCCTGGGGGTTAAATTGAAGTTCTCTCAGTCTCCTGCCACACTAGGTAATTCATGTTTCACCTGCCTAAATTTTTGCCCCAAGCAACATTTAAGCGGACAGAATTGACTAAGGAAGATGCCAGTGCTCTTTAATATCCTTCCCATTTCCTTCTGTTCCTCAGTTCTTTGGCCCAGTATTGTTGTGTGACAGTGTTCTGCCAGGCTGCAGTCCCAGCCAGAGCAATCTTCTGTCTTTTGATTTTCTGAGGCTCAAGGAGGAGGTATCAGGGTTAAATTCTAAATCAACTCTGACTCAGCTGTGGTTCCTACAGACCTGCCAGAGCATGGTAGCAAGTGAGGGAGGGGGAACTGAGTCATCACTGTAGGGGTTACAAATTTGCCTTCTCTACTATTAGTTCACCAGGTACTTGCTTAGTATTTTGGTTATCTTACGCCATGGACACACCTGAAATTGCTTTATCTCTTTTTTGTAGAGGTTAGTTTGGAGAAAGTTGACAATTCCTCCATCTTGTCGACCATATGACTCAGAAATCCTACTAAAGCTTTAATCAAGAAACATAGTTATTATACATATTACATATACAATAAGTTACTTATCTAATTATGTAGAAGCCATTAAATGTCATATATGCTCATATTCATTATTATACCATATATATGTTTTATCATTTTAATACATATATATTTGATTCATATGTTATACGTATACATATCAAATATAGATATATGCATATATGAGTTAAATAAAGGTTTGGGGTTTTATTGGAGGGGAAAATAATCCTTATTTAAAACATTAGAAATATATTCTGGGATCTGGTAAGTAAATTTTGGGAACATAACTTGTTCAGACCCCAGCCTGAGGTGAAGCCTATGAGGAAAAGTCCCAATATGAGCAAACGTGCCATTCTTATAATGTAACCTCAGCAGTTCACACTCTGAACTATTTGATTCTCTGTATAAGGGTGCTTATTAATTGCCAAGCTAGTTCTGTTTCAAGCTTCTAATTGACGAATTTCATATCTTTCCTAGCTTTTGATATTTTCTTAATTTGAACTGGATTGTCTTTAATAATTTCCTTAGTCTACCAAATAAAATTCAGATTTCTTTATCAGGCATTCTACAATATAGTGACATCCTAATGGTCTTGTCTTCCTTATTTATAAAATGGGAGTTTTAGATTAGTTGATCTTGAAGGTCATTACATGAAAACTGCAAGATCCTCTAATGCAATTGAACAGCTCAGAAAGATACAGCTAATGATAATGAAAGTATAGAACCGTACCAATTAAAAAGAATGAAAAAATCTTACTGGAGGTGAACTAATTCATCCTCACCATTTTACAGATGAAGATGTTAAGGCCCAGAGAATATTAAATAACTCACCCAATTCACATAGAGGGTAAATGGCAAATCAGAGACTGTAGTCCAGTTTTCTACATAGTTGAAAATTTTTCTAATATACATATGATCCTAGTGCTTTGGAGATAAATGTAATATCCCAGAAAACAGCACAATTGAATATGTAGACACTATTATTATTTTTTACCGTTGCTCTATTTTTTTTGCTCTATTGCTATTTTGCGATTATTACTATAATTATTGCTATATTATTGCTATGTCCATGTTTCTTTACCTAATTCCACTATGAAATCTCTATATAGAAATTCAGAGGGTCAAAGGGTTAAGAGCTGAAAAGGACCTGGGAAGTGATGTAGTCACTGAATATGAAAGTATATGTTCACTTAATTTGGAAAGTACTTCTGAGAATTTCTTGACTTCTTTGTAGCAGTTGTTGATATAAAAGCTAAAGTCTTTTGTGCTTATCTTGGGGATGGAAAGTTGAAATGACTGTTTGTCACACTTGGTGCACAATGAAACTTACTGTAGTGGTCCATTTATTTATCCCTTCAAAGAGAGCCTATTTGTTATTTCCTGCAATGAGATGTAGCTTCTTTATAAGTTATATAACTTTATATATGTATATATATATATATACATATATATATATATATATATACACATATATATATATAGCTTCAAGAATTTATACCAATTTATATCAATATACATATATGACTTCCTTTATGCAAGTGATTCCAAGATTTTTAGATATAACTAGTCTGTCTCCTGAGTTAAAGACAACATTGATCTACTTTTGGAAATCTCAAATTGGATGTCCTATAGGCATCTCAAACTCATCATGTCCAAACATCCTCCTCTGTCCTGAACATCCTTATTATAGTTGAGGACACCACCATCCTCCCAATCACTCAGGACCTCAACCTCATTGTACTTCTCTACTCCTCACCCTGCCATATATATGTGGTCAAATAATGTCATTTCTACCTTCATAACATCTCTTCCCAAGTTTCCTATTACTTTTGAGGACATCATCATCTCTCAGTCTTGGTGTCATCCTCAAGTGTTCTCTCTCTCACTCACTACGTATCAAATCTTTTACCAAATGTTACCATTTTGACCTTCCTAGAATCTCTTATCTATGTCCTTTTTTCTCTAGTTTTATGGCCACCATCCTATTTCAGACCCTCATCACCTCTCAAAGGTTGTCGTCACTTTCTAATTGCTCTCACTGTCTCAAATATTGCCATTCCAGTCCCTCCTCCACCCAGTTGCCAAAGTGAGTTTTTCTGAAGCTTACATGTTACATCCCCCCTCTCATTCAGTAAACTCAAGCAGCACCTTATTACCTCCATGAATTTGAAACTGAAATTTGAAATTTGAATTTAAAGTTCTCCCTAACCTGACCCCATCCTATCTTTGCATTCTTCTTGTATTTAATTCTATTTAATGCGCTCCTTAATCAGCCAATAAGCCAGTCAATAAGCATTTAATACCTACTGTGTGCCAGGCACTGTGGTATGCACTGGAAATACTAAGAAAGGCAAGGGACAGTTCCTACCCTCCACTAGTTCATTATTTAATCCACCTACCCTGGCCTACTTCATATTCCTAACACACTAAATCCATTTTTCCTGCTAAATGACTTTGCAGTGTCTATCCTTCATGCCTAGAATGCTCTCTCTCTTCACCATAGCATCTTAATTTCTCTGAATTTCCTTAAGATTGATTTCATATTCCATATCCTGAAGGCTGGATTTTCCTGGTCTCCGAAAATTCTAATTCCTTTACCTGTCAGATTATTTTTTCACCGTATCCATCTATCATTTATCTATCTATCTATCTATCTATCTATCTATCTATCTATCTATCTATCTATCTATCTATCATGTCTGTCTGTCTCTTTATATATCTAGCTATTTTTTTACCCATTGTCTCCTCCATTAGAATTGTGAGCATCTTAAAACCAGAAGCTGCTTTTGCCTTTATTTCTAGTACTTAGCACAAGTCCCTGTCATATAGTAATCACTTTTAATAAATGCTTATTGACCGATAAACCAGGTAGCAGTTTAGAAGCTAGTTGCTCACTGGACAAAGAACACACTTAGAATAAACTAACTTTAACGTCTAAAGACGGCCTAAAAGTTATTTGATCTTTAGGAGTCTCTGCATCTTTTTCTGCTATAATCATCATATAAATGGAAAAGGACTACGTAGGACTGGGTGCCCTTACATATTTTATTTATGTCATTGGGTGCCATAGCCAAAAAAACCCCCACAAACTCAAGTAATTTGTTCATTATGGGCCAATAAGCATTTATTAGGTACTAGGTGGGGGGGTACCAAAATCACAGTGATACCATAACTTCAAGGAATTCATATTCTGTGGGGTAAGACAATATGTATGTATATATGTATGTGCTGTACATGTATGCGTGTGTGTGTATATGTACGCACATACATATATATGTGCATATATATAATTTACATAAAGCAATTAGAAAAGGAAAGTACGAGCAGCTGGTAGGCTCAGAGAAGGCTGAATGTACAAGGTGGTATCGAGTTGAACTAATCTGAGTGCTGAAGGAAAGTATGGAGTCTGACAAATGGAAGAGAGGAACATGTGCATTCTGGGTATGGGGAGCAATGAGTGCAAAGGTCATCTTTGGGTTCTCAAGTGCTAGTGTTTATTAAAGGGATGCCTCAAATTATTGACTAAGTCTACTCACAAATAATACAGATAAATGAGGAAAAACTGATGATGAAGATTGGCCATAAGATGGAATGCAAAAGAGTCTACCAGAATTGCATCAGCCAAAGTTGTTCCCACTTCCTTTCCCCTAGATAATAGTGCTCAGTGGCCCTGGACATCAATAATGTCAAACAACATCGATTAGAGTCCTGGCTTCAGGACCAGGAAGATGAGGGTTCAGGTTCTGACTCTGACATATATTAGCTACATTAACATAGACAAGTCTTTGAATCTTAGGAGCTCTTTAAGAACACAAATTGTATAGATGGCTTGCCAGTTTGCTTAAATAATACGAGTTTCCCATTGGGGATTTTCTGTTTCAGTGAGGTCATGATCTAGACACACACATCTGCATGCATGATAAATGTATGAACATTTATGCACATATGTATGTGTGTATATATAAATTAGAAAGTGGGGAGAGAAACTGTATTAGCACAATATCTTATCTATAAAATCTTTAAAGGTATCATCTGTACTTTATGTATTGATATTTTAAATATTAATAGGCTGACAATTTACGTTCTTTAGTCCTTTGCCATCATTCTCTTCCCACCTAAAAAGTGTACCTTTGTGCATTTACACACAGACACACACACATGCATATGCCTCTTCCCTCTAATCCTAAATATTGAACAAGCAGATTTCTTTTTCTATTCATATGACCATTTATAAATGATAGTTTCCAAATCTCCTATCATTATTTTTCCTTCTTTTCATCTCTACTCTCCATGGCAACATACTCACCTTTTTCTGAAAACAAGCTAGCCCCCACAGAACACAAAACACAATCTAATATCTAACTCTAGCTATAATAATTAGAATAATAAGGTTCAGAGGGGTGACATTTTAGATTTTCAAGTAAAAGGGAGCTACCCTACCATCTATCACCTTCATGTTATGAAAATATGTACTTACTCATGTAAATATTTTTAGCCCACACAGAGAAACTTGACCAATTGCACATGAGTAGAAATATAGAAACTGCAAATATCTTACAGAACTAGGTTTAGACTGGAACTAATTAGCTATCGCTCCTTGAATTATAACAATGAATAACATTCTAGTTCTTCATGGTTTATAAATTATTTACCTCACAACAGAAAAGCAATATGGCATAATGTGTACAGAATGGACTCCAGAGTCAGGGAGTTTTGACTCTGACACATACTAACTATATGACCCAGGGATAATTACTTAGCACCTCAGTGCTCCAGGCTTTTCTCTTAGACTAAGTTTCAGAGAAGGTACCAACCTGCCTTGGTAGAGGGAGTTTCCTTAAGTGGGACTTTCTTGAACCAATGGACTCATAGATCAAATTTAGGGGATAACAGGGTTTAGGGAAAGGATTTGTTTTCTGTTTATCTTTTAAGGATGAAGTGACTTAAATGTATTTGAAGACAAGAAGGAAGAAATTAGTTCAATGGATAGATAGTAAGAGAAGAAAGAGAGAAACAAGAGAAAGGAGACAGAGACACATATAGAGAGACAGAGGGAGACAGAGACAGAGAGGGAGAGTTTCATAATTAGGTTTCCAAATTTTCTTTAAACTTATTTTTACCTTAACTGCTTCCCATTGTTTATGAGGCAAGACTAATTATAATCCTCGCACTGAACAATCAACTGACTTTTATTAAATGTCTGTTATGTGCCAGTCCCTATGCAATGTACTAGAAATTCAGAAACAAAAATAAAATAGTCTCTGGCCACAAAGAACTTATGTTCTATAGCAGGAAACTCTATGTTCACATATAAACATATATGTTGCATAAAATATATGCAAAGTAAATACAAGGTAATTTTTATTGGGGAATGTATACTAGAAGATACAGGGGATCAGGAAAAGTCTCATGTAGGAAGTAGTGTGAGCCATGAAACATCCTTTACTACATGAGACCTTTCCAAATAATCAGATTTTATAATGAGTCAATATTCTTAATTTAAAGTATTACACTTGACTATTATATCTTCTTACTTGGTAAAAGACAAAGAATTTGCTGACAAAGGCATTTTTAAGCTCTTTTAGTCCCTAAATCAAATTCACTATTTTATCTGGCTTAGATTTTTTAAAAAAATGATGGTTTTTTCCAAAAGCCATCTCTAGTCATCCTGATCTACATCTTGCCACTGGACCTAGATGTCTCTCCAGGAGACAGTGAGGGTGGTGCCTTTGCACAGCCCTCCCTCATTTAAATCCAATTTACATGCAAGTCATGGCATCACCTTCCTGATGTCATGATCTTCTTTGAGAATAAAGGACAAACACTCTGTCATTCATTTATTTCCTACTTTTTGTTATCAGTTTTTGTCCAATAGAGTGTTAGTGTTACTTCAATGATGCAACACATTTCATTTATTGCTTTTTCCTATTTTATTATTAATTTTTTCTTTTAACCAAGTAATCTTCAGAATCTATATTGGAAATGATACAACTTCAATAACAGCATTTCCTGTCCAATAATGTAATCAATTCAAAATATTCTGATAGTATTTGGTAAGTGCCTTATCTATACCTTTCAGCTTTCTTCTTGGAAAATGATTCATGATGTATAAGCACAAAGCTTCTTAATAGACTATAAGCTATTAGACTCTCACTTTTCTTACTATGAATCATATTTTCCCCACCCTTCCCTGTGCATATTATTTCCTTAAAATCCTAAATTATTAAATTTTGCTGTGGGTGGGAATAAGTGGTGACTTGACAATAAAACTATTTACTCCATCTTAGCTCACTCCCACATTTGTGTGGCTGGAAGCAGTCTTTCCTAAGTCTTCCCTTTAACAGGTCCCACAGTTATGACTTTCATTTAGTTAATGCTTGTCCTCATTCAGAGTGAGAAGGAGCCCATGAATATAGAAGAGAACGGTAAAAGTATAGTTAGACCTGGCCCCCATATATAGCATGGGGGTGTCATCATGATGCTGTCCTTGGGTGGCCCCACTTGCCCTAACAAAGTTTAGTCCCTTCATCATCTTGGGCCAAAGCAAGTGCCACAAGAGATACTTCAACATACTGTCACAATATGCCACAAGATTCTGTAGTACCCACTCTCCAAGGAGCTGAGACAGAAGTACAACATCCACTCCATGACCATCCAGAAGGACAATCAGTTCCAGGTGGGTAGTGAACATTATGAAGATCAGCAAATTGGCAAGGTAGTTCAGGTTTACCAGAAAACACTGCCATCTGCAATGAGTCTGTGCAACATCAAAAAGCTAATGGCAAAACTGTCCATGTGGTCACTCATCCTATTGCAGCAGTAATCACCTGGCTAAAACTGGACAAAGATTGCCAAACAGATTCTTGAGTGTAAAGCCAAATCCTGACAAGTTGGCAAGGAGGACAAATCTAAAGAAGTAGCCATTAAGAAATGTAATTAAAAATGAAAAAATTTTAAAGCCTCTAGCCTCATTTACTCCCATCCTTCTCCAAGGAGGCTTTATTTCTTGCCAGAAGAAGAAGCACAAGATTGGGGCCAAAAGTTCCTTCACTTTGCTCTCCTCAGAGAAAGGGGTGGTAGTGGACTAGGATTATATCTTTCTGTTGCATTACATATTGTTAGTCTACTGGATATAATTTCTAGGTCCAAGCTAAACTTCTGGTCACTATTTCTTAATAGGGAAAGAAAGATTTAAGTTTCATATTCAAGCTTGACTCCCCATCAAATACCAGTTCCACAGTGAACACGTATAAGCAGGAAAGAAACCCATTTATCCAAGTCAATAACAAAATAAAAATAAGAAAAGTGTGCATACATATACATACATATACCTACATACATACACATATAATGATATGTAAAATAGATGCCAGATATGTACATGAGCATATATATTATACACACATACATATGTGTATATATACCTGTATATGTGTATGTGTATATGTATATATATTCTACCACCCAGTCTTTAGCATAGCAGGCTAGGGATGATGGAGATTGCCAGCTCCTCTCATGTCAGTTTCTTCCCAGAGTCTTATTATCTCTTCAGCAACATGAAGTAGGGTTGGCATAGTCCACCTTTTCTTTCATAGCTGGAAGCCGAAAGTGCCCAATGTGACTTGCAAAGCCTGAAGAGACCCCAAAGACATGAAGATACTGAAGAGACTCAAAGAAAGTCAAGAGATTGGATCTCTCTTCTCCTCTGCTCCCTGAAGACTCTGCCCTGCTCTCATACAGGCACAGGGCATTAATCTCGACCAATAAGAAAAAGAGTCCTATACTAATGAGCCTTGGGTTTCAAGTTATAGAAATCAAATGACCTGAGGCTAACTGAGTCTAAGAGAAGCATCATCCTGCTTATCAATCTTGTTTCTCACTACTGCCATCATTTTAGCTCAGCTGTGCTCAATGGAAATAATGCAACCTACATTCAAATTATTTTATTATAAAGTATAACAATCTAATATAACCCAGCAGCTTTTACCCTAAAACACTGTAGGTCTTGGAACATTATTTTTGAAGAGCAAAAGAGCTGGTGTTGCATGTAAGAATAACTTACCCAGCAAAGCTGAGGATATTCTTGAAAGGAAGAAAAAAAAGAAAAGACATAGACAAATTGAAATACTTTTAGGTATTTGTAACAGAAAGACCAGAATTCAGTGGAAAATTTGATATCAAAGATTCAGAAAAAATGCAAGGAAAACATTAAAAGACTAATTATAAGGCATCCATTAAGGTTAAACTGTTTATTTATTATATATATGAAAATGTTATCAGTATTCTTAAAACTGTCATTCTTACGAAGGTAGTTTGAAAGAAAGGTTGAGGATGAGTTGTGTATGATGGATTGATTCTAAAAAATAAATTTGGTTAGGAAAAGATAAAAGGGAGCAATTATATTATGAAAATAGGGCATGAAAGGAAGAATTAATACAGAGGAAGTAAGTAAGAGTGAAGGGCTGGAAATATTGGAATTTTACTCCCAGATTGGGTTGGAGAGGAAATAGTATGTAAATATGGAAGAGGATAGACATGTGGAGACATAAGAACATGTAGACACATAAGAAAACTGGGGGGCAGGGTGGGAGAGGGACTTTTAGAGGGGTATATTGATTAAGATTAGAGGGTGGGGGAGAGGATGAGAGGACTCTTGGAGGGGTGGGTGAAGTGGCAGGTTGGGAGGGAGGAGAAGACAAGGTAACAGAGATAGGGTAAAAAAGAGAAGCTGAGAAAAAAATATTAAAAAATAAGATAGAGGGAAATACACAAAGAGTAATTATAATTTTGAATGGGAATGGGATGTTTATAACATCTCTCTTTGTGTTGGCAAAGAAACTGGAAATTTCAGGGATCCCCATCAATTGGGGAATGACTGAACAATTTGCGTATGGTTGTGATCAAATACTACTGTGCTGTAATAAATGAGCACAATGATCTTAGAAGGTCACAGAAAGTCTTGCCCCAAAATGTTGAAAAATGAAATGAACAGAACAGAACATCATATACAGTGACAGCAATATTGGGTTAAAAATGATTTTGAGAGGCTAAGTCATTCTGACTATCATAAATCCACGAATTAAAAAGAAAGGATATATGAAGAAAGATACTATCTGCATCCGGAGAAAGAACTGGTAAATTGAAATTCTTTAGAATAGTTTTGTGTGTGTGTGTGTGTGTGTGCATACACACACGCACATACATGCATGCCTATTTGTGTCTAATGGTAGCCATTTCTAGGGTCGGCGGGAGGAAAAAATTTACATTATGACTTTATTACATATTTAAAAGCAATAGAAAGTTGTACATAACAGATTTGCAGTTTCATTGTAATCCTCTATTTTCAATTATACTATGTTATAGAAATGTTCTATGAATTGAAAATAAAATAAATTTTTAAAAAATTAAAAAAAACAAGATATAACAATCCCTATGATTTTTTCTTATATAGCTCAGAAGATTCTAGCCAGGGAGAAGAACTTGTCAAAGCTTGTACTCCTAAAACCTTCAAGAACCCTGAGCAATCTTGAGACCATGATGAGGCTTTGGAGTAGGATTTTGTGGAGATATTTGTATGGGCCTTTCAAAATTCTAAAGTAGTTGGTTAGTTCGCAGCAAATCCGTATTAGTCTCTTCCCTTCTCATTGGAATTATTTTTCTTTGTGATTTTGTTATCTCAAGATCCCAAAATGTCAGAGGTGGAAGAATCCTTAGAAGCCAAGTATTCAAAACTCCTTTATTTTTAACTTGAGGAATCTGAGACCTATTGAAGTTAGTGAACAGAACTGAGGTTGGAATTTATCTTCTGCTTTAAAGCCTAGTGCTCTTTTCCATATGTAATTCTGCCTTCATGAATGACTGTGCTGTTATCCTCCAGTAGCATATGCTCCAAAAGGAATGATGAGATATGTACATAAATAAAATAATAGATTGTCATAAAAGACTAGGAAAGCTACAAAGCAAAACGCTATGATCCTCCTTCCTCCTGTCTCTCTCTGTCTCTCTTTCTGTTTTTTGTCCATTTCTCTTCTTCTTTCTTACTCTTCTCTGTTTATTGCTTGTTGATGGTGTGCCAAATATCCCATCCAACCTCCCAGACAATATTTTTTTCCACCTCTTCACCTTTGTCACTCTATTATTGCCATGTATCCTTCCCTCTTCCCCCTATATCTGTCTTTCGCTTCTCTTCGCTTCGCTTCGCTTCGCTTCCCTTCCCTTCCCTTCCCTTCCCTTCCCTTCCCTTCCCTTCCCTTCCCTTTCCTTCCTTCCCCTTCCCTTTCCCCTGTCCTGGTCTATCCTGTCCTCTCCCAAAACCTTAAACCTACTGCACTCTGAAGCTGGGAGACCAATGGGCCCCTGCCTAAGGGATTCTCTGGACCGACCTAGCTTTAGAGTGATTATCAATAGTAACTGTTGTTGTTTCCCACCCAGCCTGATGTCTTTCTTTTTCTTGGTCTCATTAAAGGGGCCATGCCCTGGTTACTTCTTAAATAGGCCTGTTTAACGAATGGGCATTATCTCACCATAAGTGAGTACCTGAAAAGACCTTGGCCTAAAGGGTCCAAGGTCTCCCAGTGCATCCTGGGTCATCTCCAGTCATCCTGATGAATATCTGGTCACTGGATTCAGATAGCTCTGGAGGAGAAGTGAGGCTGGTGACCTGCACAGCCCTCCCTCACTCTAAACAAAATCAAGTGCAAGTCATGTCATCATTTCTCTGATGGCATGGTTTTCTTTGTCAAAAGGACAAACATAAGTCTTTTCCTTATTCTCTTTTTTTCCTTCTTATTCCCCCTTCCTTTTTTATTCATAAAATATAACTGAAGCACATATATTTTTATGATGTGCTTTATAAAATTTTATCTCTTCTTAATTTTAATAGCATATGAGTCAACGATTCTGTGTTCCTAAGAAACAAGGAATCAGTGAAATTAGTTTGCTTATTTATATGACCCTGTGTTGATTTTCTCCCTTGTACCTTTTCCTATACTTCTCTAAAAAAAATTCCCAGCTCTAGGACCATTCAAAATCAACTGAAGGTGTCAATGCCTTTTTCAAAGACAGCTATTAACAAGTTATCACTAATTTAGAGGAAACTGAAATAAGCAAAACAGTGAAGCCATTACAAGGCAATTTGTGAAGCATTTGGCATTAGAGAACATTTGATGACTTTGAAAATAAAGAGAAAGGCAGCATAACTAATTCCTATATGGGCAGATTTATTTATCCTACTTAGCTTCAGAGGTAATAGTCCTAATCATTTGGAGGACCTCAAAGGTTTCTCTTCATTTGAACAGAATGTTCTATCGACAGTTATGTCTTTGGGAGTATCATATTAAAAACATATATAAAGGCTCTGGAGTGATTATTCTGGGGGTACCCAAGTAAAATATAGGCAAAAATAGGGCAGCTAGGTGGCACAATAGATAGAACATGAGAGAGTTAAGAAAGATGTGAATTCAAATCCTGCCATAGATATTTACTAGCGGTGTTACCCTAGGCAAGTTACTAAACTTCTTTGAGCCTCAGTTTCTTCTAGGTTCAGTTCTCTCATCTGTAAAATGAGAATACTAATGACACCTACCTTACAGAGTTGTGAGGATAAAATGAAATAATATAGATAAGGCACTCTGGAAACAAAGTGATATGTAAATACTAGCTATTGATATTATTATTAAAAATATGTTTTTACCCAATATAGAATAGGAAAGATTCATAGGATTAAGAAATATTTGCCTCTTCTTTTACATATCAGACTCTACTTTGTAATTGATGTGTTTGTGTTCTTTCTGGTTTTTTTCTTTCTTATTACTCCTTACTCGGTTATAAACTCCTTAAACATGGCGACCAAGTCTCAGTTATCTTAGCATCTCATTCAATTAGATGCATTACACACAGTTAGTACATAATAGTTGCTGTTCATCCTTCTATTTTTGAAGAGGACCAATAACCTCACAGGGTGATATCTTGACTCATGAATGAATTGAATTTAAGTGAGTCTGAGTTGCACAAAGTCATTATTAGCTTCACTCTCTCTTCAGTGTCATCAAAGTCCAGTGGCAGGACAAAAGTCAGGACCACTAGGGATGGCCAGGCATGCAATGGATGGCCTTAGCATCTGATATCTGACCAAGTTCTAAGCACTCCACAGTACCTGCTTCAGCTGCCTTCATGGCCATTGAAACAAATTGTTTTCATTCATCCATTCTGCTGGGGGAAGTTTTCACATGCTTGGGCTACATAGGCACCACCCTAACTTACCAACAGATTTGAGACTCTCAGTTACCCTCAACCTATCTGCTCAGGTGGTTTTGGTACTGTGCATGTTGCAGCTTCTAGGAGCCACAGGTAATAACTGAGTGAGAGGTAGAGATGAGAAGCCCTAAACAAGGCTGGGCAAGCCCTGACACCAGAGATGCTAGTTGTTCCTGAACACCCCATACATTCCTAGTGCATACTATTTGTTGAATGAACAGAGATGAGTCAAATTGATTCTTTCACATATACAACATTCCATCTCTCACTTCAATGTCTTTGTGCTATGGAACACTAAATCTGAGGTAGTTAGGTGGTATAAGGGATAGAGTGCTGTGCCTGGAATCAGTAAGACTTGAGTTCAAATCCAGACTCAAGATACTTGCTGTGTGACCCTTCTGAAGACTTTTAATCTTTATCTACTACATAATCTTTCTTATTTGTAAAATCAGGGATAATACTAGCACCTAGCTTCCAAGGTTGTGGTGAAGATATTTGTAAAGCACTTTGCAAACCTTACAATGCAATATAAGTGATAGCTTTCATTATTATAGTTATCTGATTTTACTTGCACCCCTTACATTCCTTTTATTCTTTCAAAGCACAGTTGAGTTCCTCTCCTTGTCAATTTCTTCCCAGTCTTTTTTTCCCTTCATTATTTGAAGAAAGACTGTGACATTGGACATTGTTCTTGAAGCCAGAAGCTGTAAGAGCCAAGGGAGACTAAAAAGACCTACAGGAAGTGAGGAGACTCAATTTCTCCTCTCTCTAACTCCCTTCCACCTCTCACACAAGCATAAGACATTGACTTCTCCCATTGGGGAGAGAGCCCTACACCAATGGGTTTGGAGATTCACGTTACACCTGTATATGTAGCATCCTTGAAATAAGGAGCAACACACATGCAGAGAGCCCCTAATTCTACCTACCCATGTGTAGAAGCCTGGGAAGTCTTCTTCCAAAACGATTGTGATGACATATGATGTCAGTGCTTTGGAGAGATAGCCACATCTAAAAACATCTTCAACTGGTTCCTGTCAGTTAATCACATGTTTAGAAGAAGCCTTTTCCATTGGCTGGCTAACTGGAGCTGCAGGTGTAGTCAGCAAGCCCTGATGACCAAAGCATCAGTTTCATTCTCTTCAGCCAACCTCTCCTGGTTTGACTCTTTCATTGATGGCATCTAATGAGTAACAACGCTCTAAGGGGAAAGGCCTAGCCAGGGGTGGGAAACCTGTAGCATCAAGGCTCTCTAGGTCCTCACATGTGGCCTTTGAGTCCAAACTTCACAGAAGAAATCCCCTTAAGAAAAGGATTTGCTCTGTAAAACTTGGACTCAGTCAAAAGGCCTCACCCAAAGACCTAGAAGGCCATATGTGGCCTTGAGGCTGCAGGTTTCCCACCTCTGACCTAGATTTACTTGCTTTTGAGGATAATGTGACCCTTCCATGAAAATGAACCTCAATATTTGTCCCTTTCTCTCTTTTCCATTTTCAGCAAAGAAGATTAATCTAGAGGGTTTCATCTTGTGAGTTTCAAAAGACCAAGAGAATGATCCTCTAACATTTCTGTATCCTGGTGCCCTAGAGCCTCAGTATCTCAGTATTGTAGCTAGTACAACACTGATTCCTCAAGAAGAGTAGCCTTCAGGACCTAGACCAGTAGCAGCTAAGACAAGGAATAATCATGAAGAGAAGCTGTACGTGGACATGATGAACCTGGTGAGAACAATGCTAGGTAGAGACTATGCTAAGTTTGAGCCCATTTCCCCAGAGATCAAATTACAATAAGGGAAAACATTCCCATAAAACATTGGGGGAAAACTTTGTACTCCTCTCTCCCCTCCCCCCCCCATATCACCAAACTAAATATTCCTTTGTAAAAGACAATCGATGTTAAATGATTAAGGGGAACTGGTATGCTAGCCATTGATGCCCAAAAGTGAGAACACAACTTGTGTTGATTTAAGACAACGGCATTAGAGAAGATATACCACCCCCCTCCAAGCCCATCAGGGTTCTTTTAAAGCCATGAGGAGATGTAGATGGCTTGACTCTGCAAGTCAAATCTAGTAAAGTATAAGTATGACACATGGGCTGCCCTGTTTTGTCTTTGTAGACTAATTTTAGAGAAAGTGACATAAATTTGTTCCTCTTAAGGGTGAAAGAAGAGAGTATAAAAGATGTCTTGAAGCTTAAAATTCAAAAAATTCAAGATCAATGCAACTGGTCCTATCACTTCCTGGCAAATAGAAGGAGAAGAAATGGAAGATTTTGTATTCTTGGGCTCAGTGATCACTGCAGACAGTGATTGCAACCATGAAATTAAAATACACTTGCTCCTTGGAAAGAAAGTTATGGAAAATTTGGAAAGCTATGGCAAATGTGGAAAGCAGGTTCAGAAAGGAGACATATCACCTTGTTAGCAAAGGTCCATATAGTCAAAGCTATGGTTTTTTCTGTAGTAATATATGACTGTGAGAATTAGACTATAAGGAAAGCTGAATAGAATCAATGTTTTCAAATTATGATGCTGGAGAAGACTTTTGAGTCTCTTGTAATGCAAGGAGATCAAATCAGTCAGTTTTTAAAATGATTCATTTTATTTGGAATATTGCTCGAAAATGATGTTATTTGGAAGGACAAATATAGGAAGCTGAAGCTTAAATATTTTGACCACATAATAAGAAGACAAGACTCATTCTCTGATGTTGGGAAAGACTGAGGAAAAAATAAGAATGGGACAGCAGAGAATGAGACGCATAGATTGCACAATGGAAGCATCAAATGTGTTTGGACAGACTTCAGAAGATAATGGAGGATAGAGGGGCCTACCGTTTTATGGTGCATGGGGTCATGAAAAAGTCAGACATGACTGAATAACAACATAACAGGTACTTAATTACTGTTTGTTCAATTAGAATTTGAGTGAATCTTGTAGGATAATATTGCATTTATTTAACGTATACTTCTGATGCTATATCAGCTTTTGAGATATATTTAAATTTGACAGTTACACTCTTCCTGTTCACTTATTTTTAATCTGGGTTCTCTTCTGAATCCTAAGATCTTTTTTACATCTATTCTATTACCTTCCTAGCTAATCATTTTCTAATTTACATTTATGGGAATTCATTAAATGTATTACCTTACTTTTAACCTTGTTGAATTTCATCATACTTAATATAAATTATTCTTCCATTTTGTATAGATTCTGCGTCATTTGGGATTTTAATTTTCCCTTCCAATCTTCTTATGAATCCCAAACACTAAAAATCATCTGACAACATTATAAACAGAGGTTCCACATTCTGTTAAAAGTTATTAATGTAAAATTAGTTGTTAAAGTGAAAAAAAAATGAATAGAAAGCATGAAGATTAGGATCTATATGCTATCAGTTAAAACAAAGGTAGTAAATGTTATTTCCTGAACTTTTTAGTGCTCAGATTCCTTATAGCTGCTACGTGTTTAAACTCATGGATGAAATATGGGGGGAAAGGCTTTGTCATGTCTCTGGAAAAATATGTTTATGTATATATGTCCTTCTAATGTTAAGCAAAATGACAATGTTAAAAAACGATTTTCAGCTTGAAAAAAAACTAAATGAAATTAGGACTGATTGTTTCCATATAATACATGTTCAGTTAAAACCTCATCTTTTAATACAATAATTGCAAATAGGAAATGGCTTTGAGAGTACAAATATGAAAAAAATGGAATGAAGCCAGGATTTTCTGAGTTTATTGTACAATTCAACACAGCATGTGCCTTATTGCAAACTTTTACCACGTAGTACTTAGCATCCCACTGTGTAGAAACAGAAGGCATAGCAATGTGTTCAACAGACTTATGTGTGGGAGCAGAAATACTTACATAGTGATTCTCTAGTCTCTGAGGCACACCTGTGCCCAAATAGGTAGACATCTGGAGATATTCCCTTGAAAATATTGGCTTTTCTGAAAGTCACTTAAAGTAGGTACACAAACATTTTCTTTTTGAAATTTTATTGATATGTTTTGTTTTGACCCAATGAACACTTCTTACCATAAAGTACATTTTCCACCTGCACCACTCTGAATAAGCTTATATTGTTTACTGTGCCTTTTGACTCTGGTGCCATACCACTAACAATCCCACTGTTTTTTCTTTTGATTCTCTGGAATTTGCCACTCTTCAAACCCTCGGTGACCAGCCTTTTAAGCTCCCTTTTGTGAGGGCATTAAGTGTCCTTCTTTTGCTTGTATTCATATTCCTAGCACTCAGCACCAGCTCTCCCATGGTAAGAAGTTAATCAATGCTTGTCACTTTACCTGGATTTGAAACTGTCTCTCCATTTTCTCTCCTCTCTCCCCTAAGCCTTCTCAAATCTGAATTCTGACCTCAGGATCCAACTGAAATTGCTCTCTCCAAAGATAATTGTCAAGTCTAATGTCTTTCAAATTTGCCTTCTTTTTATGTTTGATTCTCTCCCCATGCACTCTTCATAGTGAATTACTAGATATTTTTCACATGCAGTGCTCCATTACCTATTTACAGCATATGACACTGTAGATCTCCATTTGACTGTCTTCTTCCCATCTCATTCGTCACTTTCCTCCAGCCCCAAGATTCAACCTCTTTTAGGAAGAATAGTACCCTCCACTCATTGATGAATATTCTCATAAGTGGTCATACCCTTCACATCCAAGTGACTCTGGAATTGTTCAAACTCCATTTTCTACCCTTTCTACCACCCAGCTCTTTAGCCACATCTCCCTCAGTCCTCCTACTGCAACGTTTCAATCAAACACCACCAGCCCTTCCACTACGCCCTCTGTTCCATCGGCAGCAACATTTCTTTCACCTTAAAACTTTTCCTCTTCCATTTCTTCCATGTACTACCTACTGCTGAAACCCAAATTCCATACTCCTCCCACCCCATCCCCCAAGACAACACAGCCTTCCTGGCCACCCTTTCCAGTACTTGGCTGTATGTTCACTCCAAATTTACTAATGGTCTCTTAATTGCTAAATCCTCTAGGATTTGACCTATTCTGAAACTGTTGATTACTCTCTCCTCTTTGATACTCTCTTCTTTCCAGGTTTTCAGAATTCCTCTCTATCCTGTGCTATCTATCTGATTATTCCTTCTCAATCTCCTTTGCAGGATCATCTTGTAGATCATGCCTTCTAACTGGGGGTATCCCTCAGGGTTCTGTCCTGGGCCCTCTCCTCTTCTCCCTCTATACAACTTTACTTGGTGATTTCATCAGCTCTCATGAATTAAGTTACCATTTCTACGATGATGATTCTCAAATCTACCTATCTTGTCTCAGACTCTCTGCTGATCTTCAATTTTGCATCTCCCACTGTTTTTCAAGTTGGATAGCCTAGTGATATCTCAAATTCAACATATCCAAAAAAATCTAATTCACTATCTTTTCCCAAAAACCTGCTCCTCTTCTGAACTTTCCTATTATGTTTGAAGACACCACCATCCTTCCAGTCATTCAAATTCACAACCTTGGTCTGACAGTTAATTCTTATCTCATAATTGCCCTGTACAGCCAATCAGTTGCCAAATCTTGTTGCTACCATCACATCTCTCCTATATATGTTCCTTCTGAAAACTCATAGAGATACCTCTCTACTGCAAGACCTCCTCATTTCTCGTCTGGGCTATTACAATAGTCTTCTAATTGTCTGCCTAGCTGAACTCTCTCTTCACTCCAATCTTTCCTCTGATCACCTGGAAAAGTGATCTTCCTAAATTATGGGACTGATCCTATCACCGCTCTACTAAATGAACTCCCATAACTCCCTATTACTTTCAGGGGCAAATAAAAAGGACTCTGTTTGGCATTTAAAGCTCTTTCCAGTATGAAACTTTCCAATCTTTTTATACTTTACTCCATCCATACAATTTACAGTCTAGTAGTTATACTGGCCTACCTGCTGTTCCTACCATATAACACTTCATTTCCCATGACTTTGCATCAGTTCCCTATAGAGTATGGATGTCAGAATTTCATCAAAAATATTTAATGCAAATGTTTTCTCAACCTATATTTTCAAATTATCCCTGTGTTAATTTTATTTGTGCAAAAGCTTTTATATTTCATAGCAACAAGATTTTATCTTTTATCATCTGTTGTATCCTATTTCTGGGTACAGTTTTCCCCCATCTATAATTATGGAAGATATCACCAATTTTTGGAGTGATATAATCAGATATTTTAGAATAACATTCTTAAAAAATGTAGGGAGTTAGAGGTGACCTCAATAAAATTATACTGATAAGTAAGAGAGTTTCCAGTTCAAGATCAAAGAACCATAGATTTAGAGCTGAGAGGGAGATCATGTGGTTAAGTTCTCATTTTACACATGAGAGAACTGAGAACCAGAAAGGTTAAATGATTTTCCTACAGTTAGAAATAAAGCCTAGGTCTTCTGACTTATAAAAACAGCCAAATAATTTGTAAACGGCTGCCCAGACAGGTGCCATTTGAAGTAGACAAGTCATTTTTCTTCTACTGCTCAGTCTAAAGAACAAAAGTAGCCCCATGAAGTTTAACAGCAGTAAATGTTTACTTCAGAAGCAGAAGGCAAGTAGGTCTTTGGGAAAACCTGAACTTTCAGCAAACTAGGGAGAGAACAACAATGATTTATGATCTCTGAAAATTCTGGCTAAAATCTTGGGAATTTTTTTCACCTTGTTTTTGGAGGTAGTATAATGCTAGTGATGCAAATGTTAAAATTTCACCTTAAAAGAAAGTAACACCAGCAAGTGAACAGGGCAATGAGACCTTCAATGAAGTGAACAGATCCCCAAAGTGGTATGTCAATAGAACCATTAGAAAGAAAAAGGTAATTAAGCTACAACTACCTCAGAAGTCACAGTGATCACTAACTCTATTCCAGCCTTCAAATATTAGACACATATGAGTAAATGAATATGAACAAACAGCTCTGGGGATATAAGGAAATGTATGCTATGTTAATTGTTGAGAAATAAATGTTTAGGGGCAAAGAACTGGAAGCAAAGAGGGTGTCTACTGATTAGGAAACCATGTAGGAATGGAATTGTGAACTGCTGTACGTTAAACTTGACAAATATGGAGAATTCAGAGACACATGAAAAGACATGTTAAGAGGTGTAGATTGAAGCAGCAAAATATACATAAAGCTGCTTTGAGAGGCATAGAGGGCATCGAGAATGAAAGAAGTAATAATGTTGCTAGAGTATATACAAAGCATGGTGTTTAAGTCTGGACAATTCCTGGATAAGGTACAGCATATCCAAAAAAGGGTGGCCAAGATATTGAGGAGCCTGGTAACCAAATCATATGAAAATCAGTTAAATAAATGATGATGTTTAGCCTATACAAAGGAAGAAAAGGAGAAAAAACAAGAAATAGAAACAAGAAAAATAGAAAAGAGGACCATGCTATTAAGCATGTGAAGAGTTATCATGCGGAAAATAGATTTTCTTGGCTTGGCCCCAGCAAAAAAATAGGAGCAACAGGTAGAAGACAGATTCTATAGATTACAAGTTTGTTTCCATCTTCAATCTTTTCTTTTCCCACTACTTCCTTCTTTTGGTTCTCAGAAAGTCCTGGCATCCTCCTGATGACAGCCTCCCTGGCTTCCCTTTCCATCACTGGCTGCATTTCCACCCATTCCTCTCATTCTCCTTGACTGTTTGGTTGAGATGGGGGCATTGGGATCCATCTTGTGCCTCTTTGCATTTCCAGGTCCTCACTCTATCACAAACACTCCATCTCTTTATCTGAGGGGACAAAGGGAGGATTTCCATTTTTCATCTTGTTTTGGCTCAGGTTTTGTCATCATTTGCCTCACTGAGTTTTCCTTTCTCTATCACACTGTATTTCTTGACATGTCTTTTCTAATTTTAAACAACAACACAAATTTTCTGTTGGTTTGGTAAAGTCAGGCTACATCCAGAGTGCTAAAATCAAGAGGAGAGGTTCTTTAATGTATAATGTATAAAACTGAAAGCTTGTATCCTGGTGTTTCATTTTACAGAGGAAGACATTATGAAGAAATGACTTTGGAAAGATGGTAGTTATCTATGCTGTGTGATTTGAGAGGTATAATCCCCATTTGGTAGGTGAGAAAACTCAGTCTCAAAGAGATTTCACACAGCCCGTTTCAGAAGCAAGTGACACTTAGATTCTAGGTTCTCCTAGTCTCACAATTTTTTCACTGCCCAAAACTATTTGTCTTTTTACATTTCCTGATCAATCAGCACTCATATGTACATTAGCAGTTCAACTAATATTTATTAAATTCCCATTATATGCAAAACACTCTTAGGCAATGAGAATAAGATAAAGACTAAGCAACATATAATCCTTCAATTTAAAGCATTTGAAATCTGGTAGGAAGATACAATATGTACTCAAATCAAATAAGAGGTTAGGTATGATGAGAAAAGGAATAAGCATTTAGTGACTAGTATGTTATAGGTGGAGCAGTGGTTAGAGGGCTGAATCAGGAAGACCTGAGTTCAAATTTGACCTCTGACTCTTACTAGCTTAATTCAGCTTAATTAACTCAGTTTCCCCATCTGTAAAATGAGCTGGAGGAGGAAATGGCAAACCACTCCAGTAACTTTGCCAAGAAAATCCCAAATTGGGTTTACAAATGACTAGACATAGCTGGAACAACTGAATAACAACAACATGTTTGGGGCACTGTGCTAAACCCTTTGTAAATATATTATCTTATTTTATGGTGACAATGACCCTAAGAGGTAGGTACAATTATTATTCTTATTCTTCAGTTGAAGAAACTGAGGCAGAAAGAGGTTATGTGATTTGTCTAGGGTCATACTACTAGCAAGGCAGATTTCAATTTAGGTCTTCCTGCCTCTAGGCCCATCACTCAAAAGAAGCATAAAGTGCTATGCATTCTGTGAGGCTGTTCGTATAAAGTATGCTGGATTTGGACTTGTAGGACATGGGTTCAGATCCTGTCTCTGTCCTCTACTGTGGACATTGAACTTGAGTTCCTTCATTTGTAAAATGAAGAGTTTGGATAAGACAACTTGCAAGATGCCTTCTACCTCTAAATCTATCATCAAATTATAAGGCTTTTCATTCATAGAATGACTCATAACTATTAAAGCCAGGATTTCAATCAAAATTTTCCTGATTTCAACTCTGTTGCCCTAGTCACTGAAAGTGCTTCTCAGTCTGTTAATTTGTGCATGAATACGCTCATGATTATACATACACATGTGCACACGTACATATATATATACATTATATATGGGAATATATTTTTACACACATATACAATTGATACTTGAATTCATTAGTATAGAGAACTACTTCATGGTATGGAGATTCCCATTACCATCTTCTATCAAAAAGACTTGAATTCAAATCACATGTAGGACATTTACTAGCTTCTGTGTATGTGGTGACCGGGTAAGTTGTTTAACCTCTATTTGCTTCAGTTTCCTTAACTGTAAAACAGGAATAATGACAGCACCTGCCTCACAGGGCTCTTTTGAGGACCAAATTAGATAATATTTGTAAAATGCTTAGTACAGTACCTAGCACATAGCAGGTGCTATATAAATCCTTGCTCCCTTCCTTTCCTATCTCACCTAATGAATGGTCCCATAGAGTTGCTTAGGTCATTGGTATCAACCTCAGATAAAAATGGGGGCAACTGAACTATATCTATATCTATATCTATATCTATATCTATATCTATATAAGGAACCTTGAGGACTGCATATTGACTTTGAAATCCACGAAATAACATTATACTTCATTATATTTCCAATTATTTTGTTAAATGTTCCCCGATTGCATTTTAATGTAGTGGCATGTGACTACTAGTCCTGTGTTTGATCCTCCAGCTAGGGCACTGAGTTTTTATTTCATTTACTTACTCTCCTACAGCTAGCGAAACCCAGGTCTTCCTGATTTCAAGACTAGGTCTTCATCTAGTCTTCTATCCAGCAGGGGAGCATATTATATGCATTTAGTGAGTATTTAATAAGTGCTTCTTGACATACATATATATTTCGACAGACACCACGTGTACTACATGTACATATGTATTATGAGTGATATAAACATGCTCTAGTCTTATGCAAATAAAACACTTGTCAAAGAATTGTCTAATTACACAGAACACTGAACTAATTAAAATGCTGGGTAGGATGAGTAGGAACAGACAAGTAAGGTCAATGAATATGAATGTTTATATCCTTCAAGAACAATTAGCACCCCAAGCCAAAAGGTTATACAACTTATCCTATTTATAACAGTCTAGTATATCAGATCAACATTTTGTTGATCAGCACAAAAGCACATAGCAACTTACAAGGTTAATATATTTATTTCACCATAAATGCTTCAGTTGGATTGTTATGTTTAGTTGTTTCAATCTTATCTTACTCTTCATGACCTCCTTTGGGATTTTCTTGGCAAAAATTCTGGTTTGTTATTTCCTTCTCTAGCTCATTTTACAGAAAAGGAAACTGAGGCCAATAGGATTAAGTGACTTTCTCAGAATCATACAGCTAGTAAGTGTTTGAGGTTGGATTTGAACTCAAGGGGAGTCTTCCTGACTTCAGGACTAGCACTTTGTGTACTATGGCACCACCTAGCTGCCATTCAGTTGGTACATGCAAACATAAATGTTAAAGCAAATGAAAGGAGAACTTAACATGTGCTCAAACTTAAAAATTGGTAGGTAAGTTGTTCAAGTGTTATAATTTTAGGGGAACATGAGATTCCCTTATTAAGGAAAATAGAAGTGGCTAACACTTCCATACTCTTCCATTTAATACCTTTCCCCACACACAAACATACAATGACCAAGATTCTGTGATTAGAGATACATTTTTTTAATCTATTAGTTTTATCACCTTTCAAAGGCCACTTACTTTAAACTTTACAATTCATTCACACCTAATTAAACAACTTTTCAGATTAAATTCTGAGACTAATTTTTGAATGGTAGTGGATGAGGGGAAGGGAGAAATAAAACATAAAAAAAGGAAGAGAAGGAGCAAAAGAGAATTGAAAGGGAGCAGCTACATGGCACGGCAGATAGTGCTGGGCTTGTTAGTTGGGAATATCTAGGTTCATATTCAACCTCATTCACTTATTAGCTTACTAGTGTGACCTTAGGGAAGTCATTTAACCTTTGTCTGCCTCAGTTTCTTCAACTGTAAAAAGAGGATACTAATATCAGCTACCTCCTTGATTTATTGTGAAGATAAATGAAATAATATTCATAAAATATTTAAGATGGTGCCGGGCACCTAGCATAAACTTTTTTTTGTTTGTTTGTTTAGGGAACAACCAGCAGCATGCTGGTAAATTTTTAACAACAACTCTCTGGGGGGAAGATGTACTCATAATAGGCTTTTAAGTTTGCTCTGCATTATTAATATTTTTCTCTCTCACTCTCTTAAATGTAGACAATTAACAAAACAGCAAATCAAGTCCTGATTTATAATGTTTGATAATTTGTGAGGAGTAAATATTCATGCTGAAAATTTAACAATTGGTAGGAACTACCTCCAGAATACCACCTCATGCACATGGAAACATAGGGGTGGGATAAGGATAATGCTGCAGATCCTGAAAAGCAACACCCATAGAGGTAGGAAGAGAAGCAATAGAAAAAAGGTAACATGAAGACTCAGTGAAGAGAAAGCTCTTAGAAGGAAGGGCAGTTGACACTGTCAAATTCTATAGAGAGGTCAAAAAGATAAGGACTGAGAAAAGGCCAAAAGATGTGACAATTAATAAATATTGGTTACCTTGATGTGTAAAGTTTCATTTGAATAATAAAGTCAGAATCAAATTGCAAGGAGTGAAAAAATGATTGTTTTAATGAGAAAATGGAGACAAGTAACATAAATAGGAAATATTTTTGGGGGGGGCACACAATTTTGGCTGTGGAAGGAGAGATACGTAAGCAAGATTAAATGAAGGCGTTTTTTGTTATTGTTTGTTTTTTGTGTTTTTTTAGGATAGGGTCATGTTAACAATGTATGAGGAATAATCAAGGAGATCCAGAGAGATTAAAAATTGGGAGAGGAGCAACGATGATCACAGGGGCAACTAGAGGGAGTGAGATGGAAGGCATAAGTAGAAGAGTTGGAGCCTATAAGGAAAGGGCTCCAAGTACTTCTCCAAGTACTGAAGTACTACAACTAGTCAGAGTTTCAAGGGTTCACTGAGAGCAGAACCTCCTTTCCTCCCAGATATTCCATCCTTTCCCCTAAAAGTAAATGTCAAATTGCCCTCTGGGGTAGTCGGATCCTGTCACTTCACTTCAAACTAGAATGAAACCAACTAATCTTTTTCCACCCTAATTGTCTTCACAGGCATTCCATCTTTATGGATAAACTGACTTTCATCCAATTTGCTTTTTATTAAGGAGTAAAAATGGTTGAATCAGATGCCATTAGTTTTCTTACTTTAGAAGAATAGTAAGATTTAATAAATTTTAAAATGGCATTAATAGTCTTCATACAAGCACAAATTTAATGGTATTTGTGCATAACTCTGGTTTTCCTCCCATAAACAACTTGCTTTCTAGTTAGCAGGCATAGGAAGTCTCAGTTTATTAAATAAAAAAAGGGAGGAAGTCTTATCTATTGTTTCCTCCTGAAAACAAATCCATATAGTAATTCAAAAGGAAAAAAATAAATAAAAAACATGAATACCACAGCTGTTGATTCAAAGAAAGTCTATCCCTGGATTTACACTCAGCAAGTATTCCAAATAATAAGAATTCAGTGCTATTGTGTTTTTTAAAATTTTTTAATTAAATTGAAGAGCCCACATCTGGATATACTAAGCATTAGTACTGCATTAATTTTCTTCATAAAGAACACATTTTGGAAAGTACATTATTAAAAATTATGCCCACATTCTCTCTTTCTTTTCCCCTCCATGCCCTCTTCTTCTCCAAATAAACACAATAAAAGTAGTAGTGCTGCTAGCCACTGAACAAAAGGTCCTACTCTTCCTGGTCAATTGGGATCAGGCTTATGTTGAACAAAATGATAATCTGCAGAAAAGGAAAAGGGTTATTCCTCAAAATATTCCATGTTCAGCATTATCACCTTGACTCTCAATCCCTTATGCAGTTTTCTAAGGGGGCTGCTGACCAGGTTAGGTGCTACATCCATGACCAGAAAAGTTGGAAAGGACCTAAAGAGGTTGGCAAGATTCCTTAGTCTTGTATGAGTGTTTGTTGTTGTTAATGTGCCTTTAGGCAAGGACCCTTGAGATTATTCAGATTTATCCAGAAAATAATTTTCTTGACCTTTTTTCAGTGCTTAACAACACTTTGTCAGAATGTTACTTTACATGTCCATGTCGCTATATTTTATTTATAAACACACACACACACACACACACACACACACACACACACACACACACACACACACACACACACACACACACCCCAACAGGAAAGAGGGAAAGAGATATGTTTTATCATCTGTCTTCTTTGTGTAAAGATTGGCTATCCCATTCATATGAATTCTAATGCCATTTTCATTGTATTATTATGGTAATTGTGTATATATTACTTTGATTCTGTTACTTCTACATCAGTTCATACATTTCTTCCCATATTTCTCTGAATTTCTAATATTCATTATATTGTTACACATTAGTGATATTTCATTGCATTTCTCTATCATGGTTTGTTTAGCCATTTCCCAACCAACAGACGTCTACTTTATTTTCAGTTTTTTGCTACCATGAAAATATGCTGCTATGAATATTTGATGCATGAGACCTTTCTCTCTGTCACTGAATTCCTTGATCAAGAGGTATCATAGGGCAAAGAATATATACACTTTTCTCACACAGTTCTAACTTATTTTCCAAAGAGGCTAGATAAACACCAGGTTCACCAATATTATTGTGCCCCTCTTCTCATAACCTTTCTGACTATTTCTCTTTCGTAGTTTTTGGAGGTGAAACTTCCTCCAAAATTTCCTCACTGCTGTTTTCCCTCCTCTTATTCTGGAAGCATCCCATACCTACCTCAAAGAAGTCTCTGAGCATTTGAGTTTCCACATCCTTTTTTAAAACCAAAATTATTCCATGGTTACACAGATGCAACTGCTCTGTCACTTGATGATGCTTACTCTTTAAATATTTTCAGATTTAATTTAACCCTCTTTCCTAAGTCATTTGTATATGTTAATGGCTGTTATAAAAATATAGATAATTTTTAAACACCCTCAGAAAAGACTATTTCATAATCTGCACCTATCCTAATCTGAGTCTTTCACTGCTTATCTCAAATGACAATTCTTTTATGAATGAAGAGTTTCCTGATTCCCATAACCAAATGCGATCTTTCTTGATTCTAAAATTCCATGGCGCTGGGTTTGGCAACATCATGTAGGGCACAAAGCATGGGACTTAGCTTATGACCTGACTTTATGACAGTTCTCACACTAACAAATTCTACTCAGTTAAAAAAGGACATAATATTTCCTGAGTTGTAAAATGGAGAGAATGCTTATCCTGTATATGTAAAAAGCTTCATAAATTGTAAAGTTCTATACAAATTTTAGTTATTATTATAGTCTTTCTTTTTGATATGGACCTGTGACATTTTCCTTTGTATAATTTCCTTTGTAGTTTTTGTATAATTTTCTTGCTTTCCTGTTAGATTGTAAGCTCCTTGAGAGCAAAGACTTGAAGTTTCATCCATTTTCTTATCTCTTCTAAATTTCATCATATCTGCTATCTAAAACACCATATAATGTTTAAGTGATTCTTCTCTTTCCAAGCATTATTTTGTAAATTAACTTTCCTAACAGCAAGTCAGAAAACTTCTCCCTTTTTGTTAAGGAGGGAAGAGGGGAGAGGAGGAGAGGGGAGGGGAAGGGGAGGGAATGGTAGGGAGAGGAGAGAGAAGGGGAAAGGAAAGGGAAGTGGAGGAAAAGGGGGAGGAAGGAGTAGGAGAAAAGGGAGGGGAGGGGAAGGGAATTGGAAGGGGAAGGAAAGGAGGGAAGGAAGGAAGGAAGGAGGAAGGAAGGAAGGAAGGAAGGAAGGAAGGAAGGAAGGAAGGAAGGAAGGAAGGAAGGAAGGTAGGAAGGAAGGAAGAAAGGAAGGAAGGAAGGGAATTCTTGAACAGTTAAAAGGGAAGATCTTAGGCAGAAATGAAATTACTTTTCAACAATAGATGCTGCAGGTTTCCTTCTTACTACTCCCTCCAAATAAGCTTGGATATTTACTGTAATCACTTGGTGACAGGAAAGACAAACATGGTTCTCATTGCTTCCCTGCTTGGAGGTATCAGGATGATCTAGAAAGAAAGCAAGACCCAGAGCTTTCAGACTGAGATTTCCTTCCATTACTTCTAATGATTATAGCATAATGCTTCTCATTATATGATTGTTGGTCTAAGTAAGAAATTCATAGCATCTAAAGAAAATGGGGGCATACTGTTGCCCCACTTATAAATAGTCCTAATTGCCCTCCTTAATTCCTTAAAAAGTATTCCTCCCTGTTGTAGGGCTCATGCCTTAAAATATGACCCTTTCCTTCAACATGCCCACACAGTTTCAAATATCCTTGTGCTTTAGTTTCACTTAAAATAAAAGGTTGCATTCTTCTGAATTAGTCAGGGCTGCTTACTAACCTTCACAGCTCACTAAAGGTCTTTAATAAGTCACAGATATGGCTAAAATGTGAGTGGGGGAAAATGTTTTCTTTTCTCGCCCTTCTACCCACTCCAGCTCCTTTTCACTGGTGCAGAACCACTGCAACATGAGTCTATCAGCGAAAAATCATAAAGACACCTAGAAAATAATCTGTTGTAGTTGATGAGCCATAAAATTCTGAAGTCTAGCTGCTGACAACCTATTCTCCTTCTGACCCCGACACTTTTGCAATGCAAAGTCCTCTGGAGCATAGGAAGGAGGCAGAAGAGCAGCTGTCCTCATTTTTTTTCCTTTTATGAAACTTAAACATTTGTTCCCTTGGCTCTTTTAACCCCTTTCATCTGCCAGACATGTTAATTTACAAAAGTCCCATAGTTCTCTCAGGTCAATAAATCAAAAGATTTGAGGCTAGAAAAACTTCAGATGCTATCATGCAGGTGAGTCAACTGAGGCACAGAGAGGGAAAGTAGTTTGCCCAGGAAATTTTTTTAAAATTGGTCTCTCTTCTGCAATTGCAGTCTCAGGTTTGACTGATGAGTATTTTCAACACGTAAAAATAATCTGCACAGCTCTTTATGTGCATCATTTCACTTGATATTTATACTATATCTGTGAAGGAGATAAGATATTTATTGTTGTTATTCTCATTTTGTAGATGAGACTAATATAAAAGAGGAAACTGGATTGTGTTTAATGGAAACATAGAAAATGATCCACTATCAATTTTGATTCAATATGCTCCAAATGGTAAAGCAGACAAATTCATAAGTCAAAAATTAACTGAATTATGAAAATATGTTAACACAACAGTAGAAAACTTGAATGTTCCTATCCAGATTTGAACAAATAAAAGAAAAGGAAAGCTATAGAACTGGACAAATTGACCAAATATTTAGATTTCTAATTCTTTTGGTTTTTCTGTTCTATATTTCTAAAATTACTGAAGCCAGAAATCACTTCATAAATGAATATGTAGAATGAAATGAAAAAAAAAATGAGTGAAAAAGTTTAAGAAGCACTTACTATGTGTCAAGCACTGTGCTAAGTTACAAATAACTATAACACAAAGGAAAATGTCATAGGTCCATACCAAAAGGAAAGAAAATAAAATATAAGAGACACAATAAAAAGAAATCCCTGCTCTTAGGAAGCTCACATTAGAGAATGGCCAGACAAGTTGTTGAATATCAATACTATTGACTCATAATATATGAAAGAAAATGTTACAGAGAAACCTGAGAAGACTTACGTGATGTGGTGCATACTGAGGTGAACAGGACTGAAAGAACAATTTATTCAGTAATAAAAATATTATAAACAACTTTGAAAGATTTAAGAACTCTGCTCGATGCCATGAGCAACCACAATTTCAGAACACTGATGATGAAGCTGGTCACTATAGAAAGTTAGACTGTGTGTGTGTGTGTGTGTGTGTGTATATACACACATATATATCCAGTGAGGAAATTTGTTTTGCTTGATTATGCATATTTGACATTAAGGCTTTTGTTTTTCATTTGCTTTTCTTTTTATATTTTATTGAAGGGAGAGAAAATGTTAATGTTCAAAAAGTCATATATGTATACGTATACATACATAAACATACATATATATATATATCACAGAAATTGGGAGAAGTTGCAAGAGATTAGAGAAGGAAAAATATCCTGATTTTCAATTTAGAAGAGAATATAGTCTGTAAACTGGACAGTAAGCTTAATTTTGATTCTGGAGAATATCTTGAATGGCCCATTAAAGAGATGTTTGATAAAAATCTAGAAAATAAAGCATTGTTTACAAAAAAGCCAGCATGACTTCATCAAAAACAGACCATGTCAGGTCAAACATCTCATTTCCTTTTCTGACTAGATCAGGGAAAAAATGTAGCTATAGTTTACCTAAATTTCAGCAAAACTTTTGCTATACTATTTTTGTGTTGGATCTGAAGTCAGGAAGACCCAAGTTCAAATTTTGCCTCAGATTTATTATTATTCCCATTTTACAGTTGAAGAAATTTAGGCAGAGGTGAAGTGTTTGCCCTGGATCACACAGCTGGGTAAGTATATGAGTCTAAATTTGAACTTCCTGATTCTAGGGGCATCTAGATGGCACAGTGGATAAAGGGCCTGGCCTGGAGTCAGTAAGACACGAGTTCAAATCTGACTACAGACACTTACTAGCTATGTGATCCTGGGCAAGTCACTTAACCCTGTTTGTCTCAGTTTCCTCATCTGTAAAATGAAGTAAAGAAGGAAATGGCAAACCATTCCAGTATCTTTGTCAAGAAAAGTTTAAATGGGGTCACAAAGAATCAGAAATGACCAATATGACTTAATAACAACCTCCTGATTCGAGGCCCAGTGCCCTTCTACTTAGTCACCAGCTGCCCCTTGTATTAGATAATAATATAAATTCAAAATTGGAAGACTGAACTTTTATCAATGGTGGAATGAAAGTTTAGATGGCATGTTTATCAGATTTTCAGATAACACCAAGCTTGTAGATATGGCTAACACAAGTGAATAAAGGCCTGGCATTTTGACAGCATTAAGCTGAATGTAATAAGATGGAATTCAATAAGAGCAATTGTAAAGTCTTACATTTGGGTACAAAATAACCAATTTTGCAAGTATAAGAAGAAAGGTGAATCTAGAGAGTAATTGTTCTGAAAAATATGGGAGGTTCTGAGTGGACTACAAGCTTAATAAGAGTGAAATGGTAGCCACAAAAGCTAACCCAATCTTGGCTGTGTGAAAAGAGTCAGGAACAAGAAGGTGAAAATCCCCCTATTCTCTGCCCTTTTCATCTAGGGGTATTGTGTTCAGTTCTGGGTGCCATAGTTTAAAAAAGACATTGATAGTCTGGAGAGTTTCCAGAGAAAGGCAATGCATTTAATGAAGTGCCTTGAGTTCATGACATGAGGATCAGCTGAAAGAACATGTTTACCCTGGTGGAAAGAAAACCCAGAGGGAGTAGAGAGATGTCTTCAGTCATGTTAAGGGTTGTCTTGTGGAAAAGAATATGGACTTGTTCTCTTTGGCCCCCAAAGACAGAAGTAGTAGAAATGAGTAGAATTTGCAAAGAAACCAACTTAAGTTTGATGTCAGGAAAGCTTTCTAGTCGTTAGAGCTGCCCCAAAATGGTAGGGGCTGCCTTGAAAGGTGGTGGATTGCTCCTCCTGGGATGTCTTCAAACTGAGGCCAGACAATCTCTTGGGTTGTTGTGTGTAGATTTCTTTAATGTGAGGACTAGATAATGTCTGGTGGATTTCTTTACAATTCTCAAATTCTGTGATTCTTTATGAAATAAATCTTGGAACTTATTAATATAAAAAAAGCTGGAAGGAATATCAACAATGATTTCTAACTCCTATCTATTCAAAATGTTTATTAGAGTAATCTATAGATGAATTGAGGACATACTTGGTGAGGATATTCACAAGGAACAAGCAGATTTTTGTAAGCAAAATTCAACAGTAGACCATATCTTTATTGTTTCACAATTAATTGTGGAATGGAATTAATACATCTTTTATATGGTATCATATAGATTCTTAATAGAAGACAAACCTTTTCTTGTATGGCAGAACAGTATCCCATTGGTCTAGTTAAATGTAGCAAAGTGATGCTTAATGGCTATGGAATCTAAACCCTAACTTCTGTACTCCACATAACCTATTGTACTGTCCTGTACTTAACTAAGTACCATTTCCTGAGGATGCTGGAGCTGTTGTTACCAGTGGGCAGTCTTCCTGAGAGAATGAAGAAATCTCCTTTCTTTTTAGTTTTGATAACTGACTTTATATGACCTCTTGTCTGTGAACCCAATCATGGTAAACATATCCAGGAGAGCCACCTCCTTCCTGACTGAGAAATTTCCCCACAATTCCATGATGCTTATTGTTTGCTGTTTGGGGGTGGGGGAATTCTAATTTGGTAAAACTAAGTGTTGGTTACATTTAGATGTCTCCCATTCATACATAAAAATCATTCAAGACTCTTTGGAAGATTCTACAATAAAAATAACCTACTCCATTGAGGAGTATGTCTATGAATATAGTGTTCAGAACAAACTACAGCAGAGGCAGTATGGAATGGTAAATAGAGTTGACCTTGAAGCTAGGAAGATCAGAATTCAAGTCCTGATTCTGATATTTCCTGGTTATATGAATGTGGAAAAGCCATTGAGTTTCTCAGTGATCTAGGTAAGTCTCTAAAACTAGAAGTTATGCAGAGGGTGCCAACAATCATTAGTTGGAGGAATGGTTTTCATCCACATATTCAATATATTCAGTGGCATTCTGACAAATGTTTAACAACTGAATCTTTAGGGAAAAAATTGTAGCATGAAACACTTTTAAGATTAATCTGAGAGAACATTATAAAGTGCAAAATGGATAGTTTTGATTACATTAAATTGAAAAGTTTTTGTACAAACAAACATAATGCAACCAAGATCAGGAAGAAAGCAGAAAACTGGGAAAGAATTTTTACAGTTTCTGTGATAAAAGCTTCGTTTCTAAAATATAGAGAGAATTGCGTCAAATTTACAAGAATACAAGTCATTCCCTAATTGATAAATGGTTAAATGATATGAACAGGCAGTTTTCAGAGGAAGAAATTAAAGCTATCTGTAGTCATATGAAAAAATGCTCTAAATCACTATTGATTAGAGAGAAGCAAATCAAAACAACTCTGAGGTACCACATCACACCTATCAGATTTGCTAAGATGACAAAACAGGAAGATGATAAATGTTGGAGAACTCGTGGAAGAGTTGGAACACAAATTCATTGTTGGTGGAGCTGTGAGCTGATCCAACCATTCTGGAGAGCAATTTGGAACTACGCCCAAAGAGCTACAAAAATGTGCATGCCCTTTGACCCAGCAATGTTGCTGTTGGGCTGTGTCCCAAAGAGATCTTAAAAGTGGGAAAAGGTCCCATATGTACAAAAATATTTACAGCAACTCTTTTTGTAGTGACCAAGAACTGGAAATCAAAGGGATACCCCTAAATTGGAGAATGACTGAACAAGTTGTGGTATATGAATGTAATGAAATACAATTGTGCTATGAGAAATGATGAACAATCAGACTTCAGGAAAACCTGGAAAGACATATTAAACTGATGCAGAGTGAAATGAGCAGAACCAGGAGAACATTATACACAGTAACAGCCACAGTATACAATGACTATTTCTGGTAGACTTAGCTTTTCACAGCAATGCAGGGACCTAAAACATTCCCAAAGGACTCTTGAGGCAAAATGTCATCCACATCCAGAAAAAGAACTGTGGAATCAGAACTCAAAATGATGCAGACTGTTTTCTCTTGTGTTATGTTTAGTTTTGGTTTGTTTTTTTCTCATGGCTTCTCCAATTCATTTAAATTCTTCTATACAACATGACTAATGTGAAAATGTGTTTAATGAGAATGTATATGTAGAACCCATAGAAGATTGCATGCTGTCTCAGGGACGGAGGAGAGAGGGAGGGGGAGAAAATTTAAAACTTATGGAAGTGATTGTGGAAAACAGAAAACAGGTAAATTATTTTTTAAAAAAGATTAAACTGAATTATTACATTTTCTCAGTGTCTAGACAATTAAATAAAACAATAAATCAAGCCCTGATTTGTCGCATTTGTCAACTTCTGAGGTAAAAATGTTCACACTGAAAATTTAACAATCAACTCTTGAGAGTCAGTATCAGCTGGCCCCAGTGGACCATTTTATGTATTAATGAAATCACCATTCCAGTGGGAAATTCCTATCCTTTTAGGGCAAAGAAAATTATAATACCATTGATTGAAATTATCTCAGCTATGCCACATCCTGAATAATGGCTCCTATTTTGGATGCCACATTTTAGGAAGGAAAGTGACAAAATAGAGCATTTCTAACAGAGTGTAAGAAAGATAGTTTAGATCCATAAAAGGTTGGATTATAGGAATCAGATGATGGGGATGGAAAGGAGAAGATTCAGGGGTAAATATTTTTGAAAATTCTAAAGGATACCATATAAATGATACCATATAAAAGATGTATTAAATTTTTACTTGACTTTTAAAGGCAGAATTGGAGCCAGTGAATTGATGGTATATAAACTGGGAGGTTTGGTAGAAAGCAAAACCCTCTAAAATCTAGAGCTGTTCAAAAGTGAAATGTGTTGCTTTTGGAAACAGTGAGACCCCTACACTGGAGGACTTTAAGCGATTGCTGAAATTTGCTACCTGAAAATACTAGATAAGGGATTCCTACTTAAGTGCAGGTTAGATAGTAGACCTCTTCATATGGTAGATATTGTGACAATCGGGTGCAGGGGGTTGGAACATGGAAATGTTCAGGGAAGACTGGTCTTACATAAAATCAGCAAAGAAGACTTTAAAAGAAAGGATATGCTATAAGAAGTGAAAAGGTTGTCAAGATATGATTAACCCTACTTCACAATTTTGATTACCTATTGGTTGCTACTCAGGGCAGTTAAATCCTGGCAGCTATTAAGCAGGTTTGGGTTCCCTGTAAAGCTAACAGAGTTGACATTCAAAGCTTACTACAAAATGATGTTTTACTAAACTTGCTTTCTGTTACCACTGTAACAAAGGGGGATCATTTGCTTTTGTTTTTGTAGACATGGGTTACATTTTTCAGTTGTGTCTCATTCTTCATGACCCCGTTTGGAGTTTTCTTGGCAGAGATACTGGAATGATTTGCCATTTCCTTCTCTAGCTTATTTCACAGATGAGGAACAGAGGCAAACAGGGTTAAGTGACTTGCCCAGGGTCACACAGTAAGTGTTTGTGGCTAGACTTGAATTGAGGAAGATGAGTCTTCCTGACTCTAGGCCCAACATTCTATCTACTCCACCATCTATCTACCTCTTTTATAGACATAGTAGGCATTTAATTAATATTCAATGATTGATTGATTAATACGACCAGCCTATTTATGTTCTTTGCATTTGCTTAAGTTCAGGGACATAGAAAAGTAGCTGGAAGGAAATAATGCAGTAGACCCCAAGTATCATTGAAAGTACAATTTTAAATTGGCTCAAGGGATTAATGCTAAAACTGTTGCCATAGCTTCCTGGCAATCTAAGTACAAAAGTCAGCGTACAAGGAGTGATCAGCTATTCCCTCAGACTTCTTCTTTTAAATGTGTCTCTTATTTTATTTTTTTCTCAATTACATGTAAAATCTTTTTTTAACCATTCTTTTAAAAATGTCTGTGCTCTAAATTCTCTTTCTCCCTCCATCCCCTTACTTCTCCTTCAGAAGGCAAGCAAGTTGATATAGATTATATATGTGAAGTCATGCAAAACATATTTTCCTATTATTTATGTTGTAAAAGAAAACATAGACTAAAAATAAATAAATAAGACAGAAAAATAAAGTTAAAAAGAGTATGTGGTGATATGCATTCAGATTCCATCAGTTTTTTCTTTGGAGATAGATAGCATTTTCAACATAAATCATGTGGAATTGTCTTGAGTCATTCCATTGATCAGAGGAGCTAAGTTACTAAAAGGTAATCATTACAATATTACTATTACTGTGTACAGTTTTCTCCTCATTCTGCTCACTTCACTCTGCATCAGTTCATGTAGATCTTTCCAGGTTTGTCTGAAAACATCATTTTCATCATTTCTCATAGCACAATAGTATTCCATCCCATGTCATATACCACAATTTGTTCAGCCATTCCCCAGTTGATGGACATCCCCTCAATTTCCAATTTTTTGTGACCACATAAAGAGTTGTTAAAACAAAATTCTACATATAAATTATGATTTATATGAAATAAACATTGTCCATAAAATATTCAACAAATTATACATTACTTTAGGATAAAGACATTGACATTGCTGAATCAAAAGGTATGCATAGTTTTCTCTTCTTTTGGGCATAGTTCCAAATTGTTCTCCAGAATGGTTGACTCAGTTTACAACTCTACCAGCAGTGCATCGGAATCTCAATTTTTCCACATCCCTTTCAATATTTGTCATTTTCATTTTTCATTATATTAGCCTATATGATAGTTTTGAGTTATTTTAATTTTCATTTCTCTAACTTATAGTAATTTAGAGCATTTTGCCATGTGACTATAGATAGCTTTGATTCCTTCTTCAGAAAATTACCTGTTCAAGTCCTTTGACCATTTGTCAGTTGGGGAATGACTCGTATTCTTAAAATGTTGACTCAGTTTTCTACATATTTCAAAAATGAAGCATTTATCAGAGAAACTTTCTGTACTTTTTTCTCCCACTTGGGCTCTGCTCCCAAGGTCAAGGGGGCAATGTCTCAAGCTTCTCATTCTTCTGTTTTTCAGAACTGGTTCCAGGAGTCTGTATATTTTTGGTGCTTCCAAGGTGGTATGATCTAAGAATGCTCTCCTGGTTTGTGCTCTAGCTGTAAGTACTAGCCTCCTCTTGGCCCTGGAACTGTGACCAGGTTCTCTGCTCTCCTGCAATCTACAAGCACTAGTGCTCCTTTCTGCTTTGGAACTGAGAACCCTTGCTACCATGCTACTACTCTTCTTTCTTGACTTGCAACCCAGAACTGCATCTGGACAACATAACAGGGTCCTGAATCCACTCAGAAAAGGGTGTCCAGTAATCTCTTTCTGACCAGTTGTCCAACCCCTATACCACCTGTGGGCTGAGAGTTCCCAAAGCTGTTGCTGCTGTTGTTGCAGCCACCTGCAAAGCCTGCTGTTGGCCTTGCCACAGTGTGTGGCTGTGCTGGGCTCTAGACCTGACCATCAGCCCACTGAGACAGACTTTTCCTTGCCAACCTCCTAAGTTGTCTTGGGCTGGAAAGTTGTTTCACTCTTACCTTTTGTTGGCCATACTGCTCCAGAATTCAATTTGTGGCTCAATTTTAAAGTTGTTTGGAAGAAACTCTAGGAGAGTTCAGCTAAGTTCCTGCCTCTACTATATCATCTGTTGCTCAGACTTCTGACCAGCACAGCTACATGGCCAACACTGAGGCAAGGAAACTGTGCTCCACTGAATCAATACTGATGCAGAAACTGAGTGACTAGATCAAAGTCACACAGTAAATAGTAGAGCTGGGATTAGAATCCAGGTCCTCTGACTCCAAATTATTGCTTTTTCCATTAAGCTATCCTATAATAGCATGGAACCTTCTTACAGAATGCCTTAAATTCCAGACTGAGCATACTTCTTGAGTATCTTTTCCATGTAATGCCTTAGTAAACTTCCTTTTCTTTACTTCTAGATGTTCTAAGAGTATTTAATTTCATTCCAGTTCTAAGCCTAAAGCACCAGATCAGCTTCAGCCCCAGCCTACAACAAATTTAGAGAACTCATCCCTCAGCACAGTGCTTTGTACACAGTAGGTACATAATGAATGCTTATTGAATTGAACATAAGCACATGTTCACAAATCTTATTATGGAGTTTACAGAGCAATTGGCATAGTCACCTTTCTTTTGATTGGATATTGTGGTGAAATAGAAAAATCATTAGATTTGGAGTCTGAGAAGATGGACTTAAATCATGGCTCTGATATTTTCTGTGTATCTTGGACAAGCCTCTTCCCCCTTCCAGGTATTCAGTTCCTCATCTCTTCAATGAGGGAGTTGGACGAGATATTTTCTAGAGACCTTTCATCTCTAAATTGATGCTCCCATGGACCAATGGACTTTAACTTTAGCTTGCTAAGCAATGTGCTCAGTATCACCTCAAAACCTTGTTTGATGACAAATGACAAAGGTTAGCTTTGAAGTCTTGGACTGGAACTCGTAGCACTGATGCAGTTGTCCTGAAGAAGCCAGCTTGGTGCTGAAGAAGGTTCAGGAAGCTAGAGACCTGAGTTCCACCCCCATCCTACCACTAACTTATGCATCAGCTCCCCTGGATCACTGTTCTCTGGGCTTCAGATTCATACAAAAAATTAGGACTCGGTGATGTCCAAAGACCCTTCTGGTTCTGTTATCCCAAAGTTTTAAGTTTGCTTCATTAGATCATTTATCTGCTGCTCAGTGAGTTGAGTAATGTAATACTTCAAGCAGAAGAAGCAAAAGCAATGTTTTAAAGACCCTGTGGAAGATGCATGTTAGGGTTTAATAAGGTTGTGTGCTCCCAGGAAACCATAGTCCTGGTCAAAGCAGCTTGTTGTCTTGAAATTAAAGATGAATTAAAGCATTTAGGATAGCCAAAGAAATAGAGTTATAGTCTAAGAAATAGAAACTATGGTGTTGTGCTGTGTATAATAATAGAAATGGGGGTTATGATGGCCTATCTTAATGACTCCCCTTTGCCTTTAAGACCAAATATAAACTTTTCAGCCTAGCATTTAGGCATTCTGCAAGAAGCTTCAGCTGTTGCGGTATGGTGTAGTGGAAAAAGGGATGACTTGGAGTCAAAGGTCCTGGATTCTAATCCCAGCTCTACTATTTGCTGTGGGACCTTGATCTAATAAGTCAATTTCTAAAGTTATAAAATGATGTAGTTGGACTATATGACCTCTAAGGTCTCGCCTAGACCTAAGTTGGGAAGATATATTATCTTTTCAGCCTTATTTCACCTGGGAGAAGACCCTCACAGTTTTTTGACAGGCAAATTAGATGATATTTTGTCTCAATTCTTCCTACTCCTGAATCATTGAATGGGTGAAGCCTGGGAAACAACCTTGATTTAGAAAGGCCAAGTCACCCACTGCACCCTGGGCCATTACTGATCATCTTGACTTTTGCCTTGTTGCCGAACTTTAATGACTGGACAGGAGAATGAGGTTGACGACTTTGCGCTTTTCTGCCTCACTTAAGTACAATTTATGAGCGAGTCAAGGCATCACCCCCTAATGTCATTGATCCTCTTCGAAAATGAAGGATGAACCACAACAACCATATTTTACCTACATCATGTTCTACTCATAGTAGACTCCATCCAGGAATCCAGCTTCCTGATCTTGTCCTTCCCTCAGCCACCTCTGTAAATATCTGGAATGGACTTCATTCAGTTGCCTCTTGACATTTTCTTCCTTTGGTTTGAAGGATCCTCTTCTGTCAGGCTTTCCATGATCCTTTCCCTCCTTCTTTCAACCTCTCCCCAACTGAAAGCAATGTTCCTTAGATAAGGGAAAGGAGGAATAGGAGGAGAGGGAAGAAAGGTTGATGAACTAAATCATCTCTAAATTCCCTTAGAATTATTCCATGTTTCTGTCTGCTATGCTAGGCATGTCCTGGGCCAACAAAAGGCCTATAAATATGTTGTCCTGTAAGATGAATCACAAGCAAAAATAAAGATATTAAGGATACCGTGGGACACAAATTTTGCTCAACGAACCCTGAGTTCAAAGTCTGCCTCTGACATTTGGTAGCCATGTGACCTGGAAGTAAGTCATTTAATAACTCTCAGTATGCTCATTTGTAAAATTTGCACTGTTTACAATATCTGTCTCACAGATTTGTTTGTAAGGATTAATTTACTCAAGGCATATAAAGTATTTTGCAAATGTTAAAGCCTTATGTAAATGGCTGGTGTTTTTCTTATTAGTTTCTCCCCTAAATTTTCTTAGTGCAAATTTTCTGTGTGTGTCATCTCTTATTTGCCCTTATCTCATACTGCTTCCTGTCTTAGTTCTTTGTGTGTTTGTTAAATCCCTCTCATTAGACAATAAACTCCTTCAAGGCAGGAACTATGCAATTTTTTCTTTTTCTGCTTCACTTTGAGCAAGCTAAGGATGTACCTTGTGAGAACTAAAAACAAAATGTTGAAGCTGCTGCTGCTGCTGCTGCTGACAACAATGGTAATCCATGTTTATGTAATACTCTACAGTTTTCAGGGTCTTGTCTCACAGATGAAAAACGGTGAGACTTGGAATCAGGAACAGCTGGGTTTGAATCTTGCCTCAGACACTAACTAGATGTGTAATCCTGGAAAAGTCACGTAACCTCCCTTAGCTTCAGTTTCTCATCTGTCAAATGGGGGTGGAGTAATAACACTTATACAAGAGTTATTGTGAAATATTATATGAGAAGGAATCTGTAAAATTTAACGTTACATAAATGTTTATTACTAATGTTAACATTATTATTCTCATCTATGAAATAAGCAGGTTGGACTACATAAAACTCTAAGTTTAGAAGTCTATCATTCTATAATTGCTAAATTTTGAAAATAACTTTTTTTCTAAATACCACGTTTGTATATCTTAGGCTTTGATCTATCCCAGGTAATAGAACTGGAAAAAGAAGGGAACGCGGGGAAGCATTACCTTCTCTCAGAAAGCCTTCAAGCTCTCTTTGCTCCAGGGTAGTTGCAGTCCTCGGCACATTACCATACAGACCGGCAGACTGTATATGTCTCATCACACTGGCAGACACTGAAATTGGAGGATTGTTATAGGGAGAGTTTATTTTGCTTTGAGTTTGCTACCATTGTGACTACACATGATGAGAGACAGAAGCAAGCACAGTACCACGGAGAAAGGGAAATGATCTCTAATGAAGTGCACACTTAGGAAAATTGTTTCATTCTCCTGGACTGTTGTGTCATCTCTGGGGCTGTGTAAGGTAGCTGTGGCATTGAAAGCTGGTTACAAAACCGAACCAGAGGATACTATAAGGAAAAAGTAGATTTTCTTTAGGGAAAGTACAGGTGTACAAGGATTATAGGATCATAGATTTAGACCTAGCAGGGACCTTAGAAGTCGTATAGTCCAAACCTCTCATTTCAGAAATGAGGGAAATGAGGTTAATTTACTTGTTCAAAGTCATACAGACAGTAAGAAGCAAGTGAAGAAATTGAACCTAGGTTTTCATTGATTTGTCCCCTCTATATTGTAAGCCTGGCAATAAACAAAAATCTGCTGGATTCTAAGTCATTTGGGTACATGAATCAGGTCTTTGCTTCATGTATCGTTGTTCCATCATTTTCAGTTGTGTCCAACTCTTTGTGACCCCATTTAGGATTTTCTTGGCAAAGTTACTTGGAGGGGTTTGTCATTTCCTTCACCAGCTCATTTTACAGATTAGAAAACTATTAGAAATAGAGCATCTGAGTCATGTAGAAAATATTAGGCTACTAGTATCATTATAACTTAATAGTTAATTAATAATACTATAAGTAGGCCTTCAAGGTATGATTTCAAGTGAAAGATTCCCCAAGACACACTCCATGTGCACATCATAGTAGAGCGGAAAAAGTCTGCAGTTAGAGGATGTGGGTTCAAATATTACCTTTGATATTTACTGTGTGTTTGATCTTGGAATCACTCTTCTCCTCTCTTCTCCCCACCATGGTTTCCTCCTTTATAAAACTGGGAGAGATTGGACTCAAATGTCTTGAAGTTTCCTTGCAGTTTTCATCCTCAAATCAAAGTCAACTGCAAGTCATGTCATCATTCCCTGATGTCATGATCCCCTTCAAGAACAAAGGTCAAACACATCAGCAACAAATGCTATGATATAACACAAGCATATCCCCCACCAGACAAACTATATTCCTGAATACTGCACTCCATCCCTTGCCCACCCCTTTAGACATTTCTTCCTTTGAATTAAGGGGTTTTAGAAACATAGCATCATAGATTTAGTATTAGAAGGTACCTTAGAATCATGTATCGTAAATTTTATTTTAAAAATGAGGAAACTGAGGCCTCGAGGAGTTGTGACTTGTCTGAAATAGCACAATTAGTGAATCAGATCAGAGCCCCCAAGCTCATCCACATCCAATACGGTTTCCGCTCCCCTGGTCTTCTATGATGGTGAAAATACTTTGGAGAGGGAAAATATTTTAAGCTAGTCTAATAACATCTTGATATGAATTAGTTTATCAATTTTTTTTACCCTACCAATAAGTCCAGTGATTGACAGGAAGTGTAAGATAGACAAAAAGATAGCTAGCTGGATAAATAGATGGAAAGAGAGAAAGACAGCCTTTCCCCCCTCTCTTTCCCTTCTCCTCTTTCCTTCCTCCCTCATTTTCCCTCTTTTTCCCCTTCTTCTCTCTTCTTTCCATCCCAGTCCAACCCTGCCTCTCCATCCCAGCTCCCAGGCCTCTTCGTTGCTTCTTTCTACCTCATACTTCCTGATGCCTGCCCCATGTTGGTTTTTCTTTGCCTTCTCTGTTCCCCACAATGCAGGCAGACACCATTGCCTATGGGGAGAAAAAGGAAGGTGAAAAGACCAATGAGGGTGACCTTATAGCAGAAGTTGAAACAGACAAAGCCACTGTTGGAGTTAAGAAGATAACTGTTCCAGAAAGTACCAGGGATGCCCCCATTAGAGTAATCATCTGTATCATTGTTGAAAAAGCAGAGGATATGGATGCATTTAAAAATTATACCCTGGATTCCACAGCTGCAGCCACCCTGCAGGCTTCCACAGCACCTCCTCCTGTTATGTGGCTTCTCATCACCTTCTGCTCATACTCCAGGGTGCTCATATACTACTCGTATTCAGGTCTTGCTACCTACCCTCTCTCCCACCATAACTATGAGCACAGTTCAGAGGTGGGAAAAGAAGGTGGGTAAGAGGTAGAATGAAGGATAGAAACTGACAAAGACACAATAAGTTTTAAAGTGCAAGAGGAAGGATAACTGGCAAAAGTTCTTATCCTTGAAGGCACTAGAGAAGGCCCTCTAGGCCCTCTAGGAATACTCCTCGGTATCATTGTAGAAAAAGAAGCAGATATTGCTGCATTTGCCAGTTATAGACTCACTGGAGTAACTGATATAAAACCCCAAACACCACCACTCATCCCAGCCCCGATGGCTGCTATCCCACCTACTCCCCCACCTACAGCCCCTACCCATCTAGCTACTCCTCCTAGTACAAATAGAAATATATTTGTGAGTTCTCTTGCAAAGAAATTGGCAGCAGACAAAGGGATTGATCTTACATAAGTGAGAGGAACAGGGCCAGATGGCAAAATCACTAAAAAAAAAAAAAAAAAAGACATTGAGTCCTTTGTGGCTTCAAAGGCTGCTCTCTTCCAATAGCAGCCATGCCCACACCAGCTCCAGGAGTGGCAACAGATCTTGCGGTATTTTCACAGATACTCCAATCAATAACATCCCTAGAGTTATTTCCCAGCATTTAATGCAATTGAAACAAACAATAGCTCATTATTATCTTTTTATTGATGTACACATGGGCTAAGTTTTAGAAGTTCTGAAAGAACTCAACACGACTTTGGCAGGAAACAGTAAGATATCTGTCAATGACTTCTTCATTAAAGCTTTGGCTTTGGTGTGTTTGAAAGTACCTGAAGCTAATTCTTGGGTAGACACGGTCATAAGACAAAATCATGTTGTTGATGTTAACATTGCAGTCAGTACTCCTTCTGGACTCATCATATCTATTGTACTTAATGCACATACAAAAGAACTGGAATCCATTGCTAATGATGTCGTTTCCTTAGCAACTAAAGTGGAGAGGGTAAACTTCAGCCACATGAATTCTACAGTGTACTTTTACTATTTCCAATTTAGGTATGCTTGGGATTAAGAATTTCTCTGCCATTATTAACCCACTTCAGGCATGTATTTTGGCAGTTGGTGCTTCAGAGAAGAGGCTGGTTACAGCAGATAATGAAAAAGGATTTGATGTAGCCAGCATGATGTCTCTTACACTCAGCTGTGACCATTCAGTTGTAGAAGGAGCAGTAGGAATTCAGTGGCTTGCTGAGCTCAGAAAATACCTTGAAAAGCCCATCACCATGCTGTTATAACTACCTTAAGCGGTTTCTACCCTCTACCTCAGTAACATTGGTTATTCTTAGGAAGATATATATGTGTCAGTTAAACAAAAGTTGTTCCTTTTTTAAGTTAGCCAATTATTTTTATTATCCATTTTGTACCATTACATTAAGTTATTTATAATGGGCATTATTTAGTTTCATGATCTTTAAATGTCAAGAACAACCAACTGCTGTGCAAACTTTTAATAAACATGCAATTCAATTCTGCGTACTCCCGAGTTAAAAGACACATGGCCTCCAACCTCTTTGTAGTTAGTATTTCCATTGGGAAATGCAGTAAACTATTTTGGGGGGAAGATGGGAGGATTAAAATTCCATTTTTTTTGGAATTTAAGTTGTATTTAGTTTTCTTAGATATACGATCCCCATCAATGTGGAGAATTAACTTCTTTTTAATTTTCTAAAATATCAGATCATCTAATTGACAGTTTCCTTTCACATTTTTCTATGATATTTGATTTAAACAATTATTTCCCATCTTGTGATGAAGACACAACATGAAATTTATGCAGCTTTCTTTGCAGAACAGAAGTGAAAAGTCAGAATTTCACACTAGCAGTGGATACTTGCATTGATCAGACTGTTACAGCTGTAGAAGTAGCTCCCATTGCAAGAGTAATTGGTAGTTATTCATAAATAAACTCCCAAATGGATTTCATACACATGCATCTTTGGAGAACATACCAAAGAATATTGTTGATGTAGTCATGTAAAATGCTTGTCACTTAAGTTGGACCTTTGCCAAAATTCATTCATTGTCATGACCAACCTGAAAGAATAAGAGAGATAGTCATTAATAGTCATTAATCACTGGAAATGGTTTTTCAAAAAATGGGTCATGTATTAAATGGTCAGTAATTCTACTAGGAAAAAAAGAATGTTAAATATCTTTAAAATGTTACTTTGTACCCTTTTGTGTTATCTTATGTAAAATAAGATGCACTAAAAGTTCTCTGTGGAGAAATGGGTCCTGTGGTGGGCAAGTAAATATTTTATCAAATTTTACCCCATTTTACTATAACAAATAGTAAAGGATATATAATCATATATCCTTTGGCTATAATTTGCTTTACTTTGGAGGGAAATTGGAATCATATAAAGGATAGTTGAAAATAATTGGAAAACGTCTCAGTTCCAGGCTTTCCATCTAATTATTGTGTGTGAAGTATGTAGACCTAGCCCCTGGTACATTGAGCCACAGAAGTTCACTTTCTTACTGCTTAATCTTTTTTCTAAGTGTCTGAGCAGATAACTATGTGGTACACATGTTCAACCGACACTCAATTCCATCGTCATGATTTACCTTGATGTACAGTTATGAAAATGTAATCTTGGAAACTAACCTAACCTTCCTGGTAATAAGTGATTTTAGCTTGAACTGAAAGTTACACAGGAGGAAATAACTCATTACAAGGGACCATTGTCAGAACGAGCCAGATTGGGTACAGATTTATAAAACTATTCTTTAAAGATATTTTATTCTCTATAGCTATTCCTTAAGGCTCTGTATTTCCCTTATAAAATGAACAAAAACCCAAAAGACTGCATATTCACAAAAATTACTTTATTCTGAAAAAAGATAGATGATGGATGAAGATAGACAATAAATAGGTAATAAATGACAGAAGATAGATAGACATATAATGGATAGATAAAAAGAGAAAGATGACTAATATAGAGAGCATTTTAAAAACTCTTATTATAGGCTAGGTACTGTACTAAATCCTGAGATACAAATATAAACACAAAAATCCTTACCCTCAAAGAACCAATTTTTTAATGGCAGAAGGCCTACATGTAGCTCAAATTGTCACTACAGGAGAGTAGGCATCAGATGAGGAGTTGGAGAAGTCTGGAGTTCAAGACAAACCAGGCAAGAAGCCACCATGACTAGAAACCCTCAAGAAATAGTAGTCTGAGTGGGAAGGCCTATGTGTAAGAGGTCAAAAAGAGTCATTGCAAAGCATAAAGACATAGAAGCCTTGGGCTAGGGAAAGGGTTGTCTCAGCAATGCCAATGCAGCAGAGTAAGGATGGAGTATGGTTGCTCAAAAAGAAGCTGCTGCTTGCAGTGAGGTAGCATAAGACATATATCATACCACCAAGACTTGCCACTGACCTTTATGCTGTTTTCTCCCCTATTTGATACTGGTACTGAGACATTCTTTCAAACTCATTTTTGTTCCTCTTACCTAAACCTCTTGTAAGTGGCTACTCCAGGAATTTGGTCTTGCTAGGGAATGCCATCTTATTTATTTTCTTGGATTATGATTTGGACCATGTCTTCTTTCCACCATGATTCTTTCCTTCAGTATCTGTTAATCAATTCATTTGACAGTTAAGGTATGGGGGCACTATTTGGGTGGGAAAGGGTACAGGAAGGGGAGAAGGGCAAACAGAAGAAAAAGCTTCCCCCACTTCACAATTTTTCTTGGGCCAAGCCTAGATAATACAGTGTGCCAAGGAATATCTTAGATGCTGTGAGGAGATATAAAACTGGAAGAGGGCATGGTCCCTCCCTATGAAAAGCTGACAATTCGATGGGGAAATACAAATGTTGGAGAAGTTACTATTGTGACTTGAGTCAATTAACTTGTAGTTTTGGGAGGGGTATATTAATTCAGCAAGCACTTGCCGAGAAGCTGTCCAACCATATCCAAGTCACTTACCCTCTGAGGACCCCAGGGAGCTCTCTGAGACTTTAAATTATAAGTAAATTTCTAGTCTTATTCATAAAATAGAACTGGGAGTTATCTATACTCAATAAAATCATAGATATGGATGTTATCATCATTATAAAGACCAGAATGAGATCATAATAACGATATATTATGAAGTATAAAGGTATTAAGGTGTCTAGGTCAGGTGGGCACAGAAATCATAAAGTCATGGAACATTAGAGCTGAAAGGAGCCTTGTAAGTAATTGAGTCCCACCAACTCATTTTATGAATGAAAAAAAAAAACATGGAGGTGAAATAACTTATTTAAGGTCATATAGGTAGTTTGTGGCAGAGGCAAGGTTAGAACAAGAGGTCCCTTGAATTCCAGCTCAGTGCTCTTTCAACTCCATTGTAAGAAAAGGATAAGGGAAATTAAGGAAAAGACTTATCAAAATATGTGATCAGGAGGATATATTTAGTTTTTGTGCAAAAAGAGAAGTAGGAGCCAGGTTCAAGAAAGGAAGGAAACATTTATTTAGAGCTTATGATTCCAGGCACTCTGCTATGCTCTTTACAAATATCACATTTAATCCTTACAATAACCCTATGAAGTAGGTCCTATTATTATCCCCATTTTACAGCTGAGAAAACTGAGGTAGACAGAGATTTAAGTAATTTATCCAAGGTCATAAAGCATTTACTAGGCATCAACATAACAATGACAGTAAACATTTACAATGTACAAAAGTCTTATGTCATTTGATCATCAGGCCCTATGCATCCAAGGAAAACAAACAAAAAAAAACTGCCTTCCAGGAGATTAAATTCTACTGAGAAGAAACAACATGCACAAGATAAATAAATAGAAAAAATACATAAAACAAACAAAGAGAAATGGGGAAGAGAAGACTGAAAGAATCAGGAAGACTGTTGAAAGCCTTCCAGAGTGTTAGCCCTAGGGTTCTGAGACTTGTAAAAAGAGGGAGTGCTTATTTTGAAAATATATATATATATCAGTGGGGGTGGGAATAAATAGAGTCTAAAGAGAAAACTCTCAGATAAGATGGATATACAAAGGACTGTGTGCAAGCTCTTTGGAGAAGCAATATGGCATCACTTCCAGTGTTGCTGCCACTTTTTGTTCCTACTGTCCATCTCAAAGGTGTTCTTTAAATGGGTAGTCTTACAACCTCACTGAGGAGAAAGAACAACAATGTTTTTATCCTTGCCTTGCTGAAATAGATCCTAAGGTAAAAAAGATTGGATGATTTGTCAGTACAGACATCCAGACTAAAAAGCCCAGGAGAACGATGTGACTATAATGGGATGTTATTTGTAAAGTGTTTTCAGCTTCTTGCAGTGGTTGTGGGGGTATTGAGAGAAGGGATTCTGTGGACATTGCATTATTATATTATCTTTTAACATCAGAACCAGGGTGACTTTTTTAGGGATTCCGTAAACCAAGTCATTTCTCCTATATTACATATCGCATGAGACACTTAAATCTTTCAAAACATTCTAGTGGTATACAAAACAAAATCTGCATCCAATCTGTCAGTCTCCTAGGAGAGATAGTGATAGAAAAAATTAAACCATGTAGGTTTATTGAACCCCATCTGGGTACAACAGCAACCATGGATGTGCAATTAAGCACTAACTTCTCATTAATGCCAACCTTCTTATGAATGGTTAACTTTCCTTGCTCAATCTGTTAGGTAATGTCACTTGTAGGTACAAAAGTTTCTTGCTTATTATCCAAGACCCCATGTGGTAAGAATGAAGGGTGAAGTTGTTGAATAAATGGGGCCCATTGTATTTTATAGCTGCAGGTCTCAGAAATGCTTGTTGCTATTATTTACATGGAGTTTGCCTTATATAGGATTTCATTCTGTATGATAACATTAATGGACAGTTAAGTTGTGTAGCTCTGGAGTTAGGAGGCCCTGAATTCAGATAAGGCCTCAAATACTTACTAGTATGTGACCCTGGGCCAGTCACTTAACCCAGTTTGCCTCAGCTTCCTCATCTGTAAAGTGACCCAGAGAAGGAATCCAGTATCTCTGCCAAGAAAACCCCAAATGGGGTCACGGGGAATCAGATATGACTGAAAGGTCTCATCAGGAAAAACAAATAACAATAATAAATGTACCAGGACTTCTTGCTGTTAAGAGGAATTAACATTTCAGTTAAGACAAAAATGATAAAAACATTTATACATATGTAGAGAAAATATTTTTTCTTTTTTTTCTTTATTTATTTAACTTTTAACATTCATTTTCACAAAATTTTGGGTTCCAAATTTTCTCCCTTTTTGTCCCCTCCCCCTCCAAAAAAACACCCAGCATTTTAATTGCCTGTATCACCAATTTGCTCTCTCTTCTATCATCCCTCTCTGCCCTTGTCTCCATCTTCTCTTTTGTCCTGTAGGGCCAGATAACTTTCTATACCCCTTTACCTGTATTTCTTATCTCCTAGTGGTAAGAACAGTACTCGACAGTTGTTCCTAAAACTTTGAGTTCCAACTTCTCTTCCTCCCTCCCCACCCCTTCCCTTTGGAAGGCAGGCAATTCAATATAGGCCAAATCTATGTAGTTTTGCAAATGACTTCCATAATAGTCGTGTTGTATAAAACTAACTATATTTCCCTCCATCCTATCCTGTCCCCCATTACTTCTATTCTCTCTTTTGATCCTGTCCCTCCCCATGAGTGTCGACCTCAAATTGCTCCCTCCTCCCCATGCCCTCCCTTCCATTATCCCCCCCACCCTGCTTATCCCCTTATCCCCCACTTTCCTGTATTGTAAGATAGGTTTTCATACCAAAATGAGTGTGCATTTTATTCCTTCCTTTTGTGGAATGTGATGAGAGTAAACTTCATGTTTTTCTCTCACCTCCCTTCTTTATCCCTCCACTAATAAGTCTTTTGCTTGCCTCTTTTATGAGAGATAATTTGCCCCATTCCATTTCTCCCTTTCTCCTCCCAATATATTTCTCTCTCACAGCTTGATTTCATTTTTTTAAGATATGATCCCATCCTCTTCAATTCACTCTGTGCACTGTCTCTATGTGTGTGTGCATGTGCGTGTGCATGTGCGTGTGTGTAATCCCACCCAGTACCCAGATACTGAATAGTTTCAAGAGTTACAAATATTGTCTTTCCATGTAGGAATGTAAACAGTTCAACTTTAGTAAGTCCCTTATGACTTCTCTTTGCTGTTCACCTTTTCTTGCTTCTCTTCATTCTTGTGTTTGAAAGTCAAATTTTCTTTTCAGCTCTGGTCTTTTCATCAAGAATGCTTGAAAGTCCTCTATTTCATTGAAAGACCAATTTTTCCCCTGAGGTATTATACTCAGTTTTGCTGGGTAGGTGATTCTTGGTTTTAGTCCTAGTTCCTTTGACTTCTGGAATATCTTATTCCATGCCCTTCGATCCCTTAATGTAGAAGCTGCTAGATCTTGTGTTATCCTGATTGTATTTCCACAATACTTGAATTGTTTCTTTCTATCTGCTTGAAATATTTTCTCCTTGATCTGGGAACTCTGGAATTTGGCCACAATGTTCCTAGGAGTTTCTCTTTTTGGATGTCTTTCAGGCGGTGTTCTGTGGATTCCTTGAAGACTTATTTTGCCCTCTGGTTCTAGAATCTCAGGGCAGTTTTCCTTGATAATTTCATGAAAGATGATATCTAGGCTCTTTTTTTGATGATTTCAGGTAGTCCTATAATTTTTAAATTGTCTCTCCTGGATCTATTTTCCAAGTCAGTTGTTTTTCCAATGAGATATTTCACATTATCTTCTATTTTTTCATTCTTTTGGTTTTGTTTTGTGATTTCTTGGTTTCTCATAAAGTCATTAGCCTCCATCTGTTCCATTCTAATTTTGAAAGAACTGTTTTCTTCAGTGAGCTTTTGAACCTCCTTTTCCATTTGGCTAATTCTGCTTTTGAAAGCATTCTTCTCCTCATTGGCTTTTTGAACCTCTTTTGCCAATTGAGTTAGCCTATTTTTCAAAGTGTTATTTTCTTCAGCATTTTTTTGCGTCTCCTTTAGCAGGGTACAGACCTGCTGTTCATGGTTTGACTGCATGTCTCTCATTTCTCTTCCCAGCTTTTCTTCCACCTCTCTAACTTGATTTTCAAAATCCTTTTTGAGCTCTTCCATGGCCTGACCCCATTGAGTGGGCTGGGATACAGAAGCCTTGATTTCTGTGTCTTTCCCTGATGGTAAGCATTGTTCTTCCTCATCAGAAAGGAAGGGAGGAAATGCCTGTTCACCAAGAAAGTAACCTTCTATAGTCTTATTTCTTTTCCCTTTTCTGGGCATTTTCCCAGCCAGTGACTTGACTTCTGAATATTCTCTTCACACCCACTTCACCTCTGGATCCTCCCAGCCAGCCCTTGGGGTCTGAGATTCAAATGCTGCTTCCCAGCCTCAGGGCTTCAGCGGGGGAGGGGCTGCTATTCAGTGTGAGATCAAGTTCAGGTGCTCGGGTGGGGGCAGGTCCGCCTCACAGGCTCAGTTCCTTCAGGGGGTTTACGCAGAGACCTTCAACAATGGACCTGGGCTCCTGCCTGCTTGGGGAGCCCCTGTCTGCTCCTGCCTGTGCTGTTGCCTCCCAAGGCAGCCTGAGTTATGGGGCACCCCACTCCCCTCTCGACCCGCCGAAGAGACCCTCTCACCAACCCCCATCACCTGTGGGTGGAGAGACCCACACGGCCGCTGGAGATTCTATCCCTGAAGCCCGCTTGGATCTGCTCCTCTTGGCACCGTGTGACCACAGCAGGGCAGGGCTGTGCTCATGCTCGGCTCCGTGTCCGCAGCTCGATGGACCTTTTGTGAGGGGTTTGCAGGGCTCTCTGGAACAGAAATCTCCTCTGCTCCACCGTTCTGTGGCCTCTGCTGCTCCAGAATTCGCTGGGCGTTCTTTTTTACAGATGTTCTATGGGCTGTGGGTTTGGAGCTATATGTATGTGCATCTTTCTACTCCGCCATCTTGGCTGCGCCCCCAAGAAAATATTTTTTTAAAAAATTTATTACCACAAGCAACAAAATTTAAGCTATCAAGGTACTCTTTGGTAAAAGTTTTAACATACCTTGTTGGTTCTGCAAAATGGATTCAATATGGATTGAAGCCATCCTAGCTAGCAAACATTAGGATATATCACATGAAAGTTGCCACTGTGTAGTTCATAGAAAGACGAGCAATTAATTTCAGTAATTTATATTACTTCCAAATTGGAAAATTGAGGGAATGCCACCACAGCGTGACTGACACATATAACCTGGTCAGGAAAATGATAATGATTGCAATATTACACCATCGAAGTTTAGAAAGATTAATTATAATGCAGAAAGATGTTTACAAATACTTCAGTGATAAATTTAAACAAAGAAATCAAGAGAATTTCTAGGATTTTTGTGTGCCATGGGAAAGGGGGGATTCTTGAAATATGATTTTTGTAATATAGGAAACTACAGGCATGGAAAGTCCTTCCAATATTCAGATAGGCAACACAATTTTAATTTAAATTCTGAAAAATTTGCTTGGAGCACTGAGAAGTTAATTGACTGTGTTTATACTCATACAACTAGTATGTGTCAGATGGAGGACTTGGACCACATCTTCCTAACTCTGAGAACAGATGTCTAGCCACTGAGATAGACAAGTAACGATATGTCTGAGGGAAGATATAAAGATCATTGGACTTAGAGTCAAGAAACCCAGGTTTCAGCACAGATATACAGTTATTTACCTAAGTATCTTGGAGAAGCCACGTCCTCTCCACACTTCAATTTTACCAGCTGTAAAATGGAGGGAATGGGAACTTTCAGTCAAGAAGATCTCTAATGTCCCTTCCATGTCTAAATTTTTCAGTGATCTATAAGGCAAGGGAAGTATTTTGGTAAGACCAAATATTACTGCTATTAGAATAATCATATTCATGTATTAAAAGACAGCATATGTGATTGGAGTGGACCATAAACTATGCTTAACAAAAGATATGAATTCAGAATTTGAGAACAAAGCTTGGCCACTGCTCATAATAAGAAATGATGCTAAAATATACAGAATGGCACTATGAAAGCATGCAGAAAAATTCTGGCCAACAGAGAAATTATTTCTACTATTTGATTAAAGTAACGAGGCAGTAGAACATAATGACAGGGCCATTTGATCCAAAAGAAGCCACAAAAACATTTTCAGGGAGAATACTCAAGTCTACAACAGTAGTAAAGGAATAAAAGTAAATGTGAAAAGTAAGGAACCTCATCAGGGAAAGCAGTTTTCCCCATAATTAAAACGTGGGTTCGTTTAGATTACTTGCACAACTCTAGGAATAGAGCAATTTGTTAGTTCTTATTAGGAGTGTACTTGTGTTTATAAATGTGTTGCATTTATATACACATCACACATACATAAATGTAACCAAATGCAGATATGTGTGCATATACATGTATGTACACATAACAAAACAAAGTGCTGGATATAATACAGGTCCACAGTTTATTATATGATCCTTCTCCTTGTTCTGCTTCATGTCTCAAAATGTTTGTGATTGTTGAATTCACAACTTAATGAGCATTTAGCGAGCTCCCATGTTTTGAAAATAATATAGAAAATAGTACTACAAGAAATATGTTATATCACTGGGAAATTTCTATCCTAATCATAAATAATTATAAGGTATTTAGCCAATAGCATTCATACTTTTGTAATGAATTCATAGCATTTGCATTTGAGTTATTATCCTAATTAGCAATAATAATGAAAGTAATAATGTGGGGGTAATCAGTACAAAATATTTCCCTAGTTACGTAATGAAAGAAAAAACATACACTTGAAAACTGGCATATATTATGTGTGATGCTGAGATAATATACAATCTGAAAATGCACTTCCTTGCCCCTTGGGGACAATATCAACATTTAAAATGGTATTGCCAAGATTGTACATGATAATAAGAGTTGGCCTTTATAGAGTACTTTGACGTTTGCAAAGTTGTTTACATACATGATCTCATTTGATCCTCACAATAAACCTTTGCAGTAGGGAGGATCATAGATTGAGAACTGGAAGCATTCCAGAGGTCTTCAAATGCAATCTCTTTATTTTATATGCAAGAAAACTGAGGCACTAAGATTATGTGTCTTGTCTTGGGTCACGCTCTATACTATGTATTCTAGGAGGAGGAATGGGAATACAGGTCTTTCTAACTCCAAGTCTGGTTCCCTACCCATTACATCTTAAAAGGTATCTGGATTATCTACTAATTATAACTATGAACCAAAGATCTTCAAAATAGTAATTATGAAAGAAACAGGGACAGAGGTCCCATATTTGGTGGTGTTATTCAGTAGTTTCAGTGATGTCCAACTTTTTGTGACTCCACCTGGGGTTTTATTGACAAAGATATTGGAGTAGTTTGCCATTCCTTTTTCCAGCTCATTTTACAGATAAGGAAACTGAGGCAAATAGGTTTTTGTGACTTTTCCAGGGTCACACAGCTAGTATGTTTTTGAGACCAGATTTGAATTTAGATCCTTCTAACTCTAATACTCAGTGCTCTATCCCCTGTAAATTCTTATCAAAGAATTGTGCTTTGTTGAGGAAGGGGGGAGAGAATCTAATAAAATATATTGCTTATTGATATTGCTCTTCCACTAGAAATAAATGTCCCAAGGATACACATCACGAAGACAAATACATGATTCGTATTAAGGAACTGCAACAAATCTGGAGATCATTAAAATGTTATCCAGGAGACTACAATGTGCCCTGCTCTTCCTGACCTCACTTTTAGGTGATACTATCGAAGAGCTGGGGTTGAAGTCTCAGACCACATAGATAGGGGCTTTGTGATCTGAGGAGCAGAGAAAGGCCTTAACTAGAATACTCACCAATATCCATGGAATTGATTATGTAGAATGATAATAGCCTATTACCAGATATAGGGCATACTGAGAGAAGCAGCTAGAGGTAGTAGGAAGATGGTTTTTGGATCACATAGAGAACTCAGCCTTGGACCAGCAGTCTGAGGAGTCAGCAATGTGTCTGGGGAACAGGCAGATGGGTTTGAGTTCCATGCTGAATTCAACACAATTTACTGGACTACAATCTTGTAGGGACATGAATGCTTTAATGTTCAGGAAAGTAAGTCCAGTTCTAAATTACAGCTTTTCCTAAATTAGCTTATATTCTCTTGAGGGAATATTACAGGAACACAGAAAAATAAATACAACATGATTTTATGAGAGAGAGAGAGAATACTAACAACTGGAAAACTCAGGGAATGCTCTAGAGAGGAGGAAGCTGAGTCTGATTTAGAGGCTGTTAGGTATAGAGTATAGGACTTGGAGCCAGGAAGACTATCTGGTCTCAGACTAGCTGTATGACCCTGGACAAGTCACTTAACCCATGTCAATCTTAGTTTCATAAACTGTAAAATGGTGATATTAATTGTGACTTCCCATGGGTGTCGTGAGGATTAAATGAGGTAAAATTTATAAAACTCTTGGAACAGGCCCCAGTACATACTAGACCTTAATAACTGGGTATTCTCTTCTTTTTCCTTTGAAAGAAGGTAAGAATTCTGTTGAACCCAGCTTATAAAAGTCTTTAAATGTCAGGCTGAGAAATTTATCCTTTATCCTAGATGTATTAGGGAAGCACTAAAGGTTTTTGAGCAAAGAATTGATGTGATCAGACCACTGAATTAAGAAAAACAGTTTAGTGTTATGAGATGATGAAAGAGCCACAGAAGGAAAGGAGGTCAGAGGTACTAGTCTGAGTGTTACTGAAAAACATCTTGTTCTGTACCCATTTAACAAATTTAACCAAGCTTGCTGTCACCAGAGTTTCCATGAGTTGGTTGGTTGTTGTCCTTCATTCTCAAAAAGGACCAAAAAGGACCACCATGATAAACTCAAGTTTCAGTGTGTCTGACTGTGGCTGAGCAGACCAATATAAGCTTGGAATGCCTACCACAGATTGGGCACAGATAGTCCATGTGAACATTTGTGGCCGATACTCCAAATTTGCACATCCTATGTTTACTTTGTGCTGTCTCAATTCTGCTTTGCTCATAGAGCACAGCACTCTTTCTGATGTGGGCATGCCATGCTGAGCGGTCCTGTGCCAGTGTCTCCCATGTCCTACAATCAAATCCATTTAACAAATGTAACCATGCTTGCTGTCACCAAAGTTTCCATGAGAGTAAATAAAACTTGACTACATAGAGCAAATGGCTAAGCTCTCTTAGCCAGGACAAAGGACAACCACAGAGAGATGGAGTTAGACTGGCTAGTAACACTTGCAAAGATGAGAGAAGGCAGCTGAATCTGGAATGAGCAGACTCTATAAGTAAGTTGAGACAGGAGAAGAGACAGCTGGGGAGCCTGGACAGCCCCTAGAGGAGATAAGTGTTTCAGTTAACCCCATTAGGAGACATTTGGCCCAAATCCAAGGAAAACTGAGGGGCAGGTATGTGTGTAGCTAAAGTTAAGAGACCCAACCAAGACAACTGCAAAATTCCAAGAGCAAATTTCTGAACGTAGTGGGACAGAGGAAGAAAATCAGAACAGAATGTAGTTTAGGTCATAGAGAAGCTAGATGGGAACTTAAAGAGAAAGTATTGCTTATAGATTGAATATAGATCATAGAGATCACCTAGTCCAAATTCATCTTCCAGTGAGAACAGTAAATAGTACAGTTTGATTTCAATATGGGATAACACTCCTTCCCCACTCCACCCCCATTTCCATGAAAAAAAAAATTGCAGCAGCTTTGTATCCTGATGCAATCTGCAATTTTGGCACAGTCTTCAAAAAAAAAAAAATAAAATCCTCTCTGCAAGTAGTTAGTAACTATAAAACAAAATGTTAATGTCCTATGTAGAAAGAGATAGAGAACTGTAAGACTGCTGCAATAATAGTAATAAAAAAAATCTTTATTTGTCTCTGGTCAAAATCAGACGAGTAGCAGTTGAAAGGGCTGTTAAAGAGGAACATTGCTATTTGGCAACTACTCTTGCTCCATTTTTACTTTATCGTGAATTAAGTATCACAGCATGATTTTGCTCAGGAGATCTAGAGGGGAAAAAAATGTTCCACCTCCAAATTGATCAGTTCATTTCTAGAAAATAAAACTAAATGTCTGAAGTCCTAAGCAGTGACACTTCAGGATTTGAGCTCTGAAATAGGAAATACATGGAGGGAACTTAACAAATATGTTTCACCATGTCACACAGAGAGGAAATTAACTTTTCCTGATTGGCCCCTTTCCTCTCTTCACATCCTTACCCACCACTACCCCAGCTGAAAGTGACTTCCTCTTGAGATTACCTTCCATATGCTGCAATATATTTTGGGCACACAATTTTATGTGTGCTCCTTGAGGGTGAGGGACCATGTTTTTGTGTTTCTTTCTATCCCTAGTGCTATGTGCAGTGTCTGGCACTTAACAGATCCTTCATGACTGATCCACTAAATTGAAAATGAGGGTCCATGTCTTGAAGATAGCTTGCCTTCTTAATTTCAGAAGATAGTATCTTGGATTACATGAAACATCTTGCTTACCATCTAAGCTAACCCTTTTCTTTTATTAAAAGGAAGCTGAGGCTCAGAGAGGGGTGGTGATCTACATAGGGTTATATAATTATTAAGCAACAGAGCCAGGATGCAAACTCAAGTCCTCTACCACTAAATCTAGAATTTTTTCAGATAAACCACAAAAGATACCACAGAGAAAAGGAGGACAAAACGCAGGAGAATGGCTGAGTAAATTTGCTATATGAATGCAATGGAATATTATTGTACTATAATAAATGATAAAAGGGTTGAATTCAGAGAAACCTGGAAAGACTGATATGAACTGATGCAGAGTGAAGTGAGCAGAACCAGGAGAACAATTTATATAGCTCTGTAAAGACAACTATGAAAGACCTACTAACTCTCAACAATTCAATGACCAATTAGGATTCCAGAAAATTAATGAGGAAGTACATCCTCGACCTCCTGACAGGGAGATGATGAATTCAAGATGTAGCATGAGACATGTATTTTTGTAAATGGCCAATGTGGGAATTTTTTTTGCTTGACTATGTTTATTTGTTATAAGGGTTTGTTTTTCCTTTTCATTTCCAGGTGGAGGGGTTTGTGTAGGGGAGGCATTGGGAAAGAAAGAAGGGAAGAAAGAAAGAGCAGGAAGGAAGAAAGGGGAGATGGAGGAAGAGAGGAAGCAAGGAAGGAAAGAGGGAAGGAAGGGAAAAAGTAAGACAGCTTTGAAAAGTTACATGTTGAATTTATTATATATACTTTGAAAGAGAATCAAGTTCTACATAATAGATATTCAGTTTCATAAAAAGTCATCTCCTATACCACAAATGTATGTTAAAATATTCATTTTATTTGATATCTTAAAGTTCCAAATGAAAATAAAAATATAACAAAGGAGGTAAGTCTTGGAAGACAATAACTAGGGGAGGACTGGGAAGCATTTGCTAGGGAAATGGGGAATATGGCAGTCAGTAGCTCAACCTCAACAGTCGATACTGTGACTATCACTTAGTAGGTTTTATATAAATGCTTCTTTCCTCCTCCTCACTCCCCAACACAAGAATAGAAAACTGAGCCTAGCAACAGTCTCAAGAGACTCAAGTCTCTTCAGCTGCAAGGTTACCTCATCCTTAACTGAAGGAAAACGTACACTTCTTTGGGAGTAGGGCAAAGGGCTCTTGACAAACTGAAGTCAGGTGGTTAGAGGTATTCAGAACGAAACCCTCTAAGGCAGCTTCTAAGTCTGGTAAAGCTGGTTTCTGATGCAGTTGTCTCCTGATAAATATAGTTTGTAGTCATATTATTATTGATGTAGCAAAATGGTTTTTGTTGGCCTTCAAGCCTTTGTAGGTTGAAATCTACTGTGATGATTTTCTGGGTGTTTCTTTTTAAAGCTCAGTTCATGTCACCTTCTGTAGGCATCCTTTTCCATTACATTGTAAACTCCTTGAAAGCTGGGATGTATTATTGCATATATGTGTATCCCCAGAATTTAACACAGTGGTTGGCACACAGTCGGCATTTAATAAATGTCTATTGATTGATTGATTTCTAATTCCCCCAAGCTCCTAGAGGGCCTGCCCCCAGTACAGGTGACTAGGGGCTCTCCTGAGCTCCTTATACTTTTATCTATACTTCTATCTATATCCTTATACTTTCTTCCATGATTAAAAATAAATTTCCGGAGGAAAGAAGTGGTTTCCCCTTTGTCTTTATATCCCTAGAGACCTCTTCAATACCTGACACATAGCGGTTGATTAATAACTAATAATTAATTATCAAGAGGAGGAGGGGTTTACAGGATAGAGAGGATGGACAAATCAGACTATTCCCCCACAGGCTAAAAGCACAGGAAGGAGACTTTCCTCCTTAGGTAAAAGTAGAGGGTGATAGAAATCAATAAGGAGTTAACTAACAGTCAGCTAATCAAAAGCTACAATAGGTCCATTCTATTCTGGCACCTTGTTGTCCACTAAAAGAGCATTGTCTATTCCACCCACTCAATCCTCTGATCATCCTTACAATAAAAAGATGAGTTGTCTGTGAAAAAAAGATGTTCCAAGTACAATATGCCTCCCACCCTGATTTTCTTTCATTTTCAGCTTCAAGGAAATAAGAAATGGATTAAAAAAAAAAAAAAACCCTAACAGCACAGCCACCAGTTGATGACCCTAATTTCAAACCTAGCAGATTGGATGGGGTCTCTGCAAGTTGTGGTTGCTTTGATTATCTTGGTCACACCTAACTGATTTATTTTCTCTTCTTTTAATTATAGGTCACTTTTATTCCAATACTTCACTGCAAAATAATACTTGTTCTTAATTGATTTTTTTCAAATTATTGCATTTTAAGTTCTTCACTCTTTAACCTCTACCCTTCCATTCCATTGAATTTGTAGCATATATTAGCCAGGTCACTATCTATGTTTTCCCTTTTGTTTTATTTTAAAACCTAAAGCTGTCAGTTTACTAAAGGGTGGCCTTTGGTATGGTCAAAGTTTTTGTGTGGTGTTAACTCTTTTATTCATATTTAATTACATGAAAACATTAGTATGTATAATCTAATGGTATATATTGGAATTGACAGTAGACCAAAGACCAATAGCAGAGGTCAGCAAAGCTCATGCTAACAAGGGCCAAATCCAAGGACATTGCTTGTGTTTTTTTTCTAGCAATCTAACTATGAATGATTTAAAAATGTGAAAACCAACAGGCTGCTAGATTTGACCCTCAAGGTCTAATTTGCAAGCCCTTGGTTTAGAGGATTGTAGAATTTAGAACTGAAAGGGATCTAAGAATCATCTCCAATCACCCCAATTTAAAAATGAGGAAACTGAGGCCACTAGAGAAATTTATAAATCAGTGCCAGGAGCTCAGAATACGCTGTATGATCTTATCCTGAACTGTCACCACAAAAAGAATGACTGTGGAAGAAACAAATATTCAGTCACCCTCTTTGTGGGAGCAAAAATCTGGAAACAAAGTGGGTGTCTATCAATTAGGAAATGACTGGACAAACTGTAGCATCTGAAAGGAAAGGAATTTATTGCATCGTAAGAAACAATGAATCTGAGAAATTCAGAAGATCATGGGAATACTGTACAAGAGAAACATACAGCCAGTGACTAAAATGATGTAATTCAAAACAGCATTAAAAGACAGCTGAATTCAGATTGGTTGCAAAGAGTAATCTTGATTCCAGAGAAGAGAAGAAATACACATTCTTCCTTTTGGTAGAGAGGTTAGGGATTGTGGTGCAGAACATTGCCACACCTCCATTCTTAATTTTTTTCTTTATTATAAGTGAAAGGTCATTGATATGAAAAATTAGGCAATTACTGTGATTTTTTTAAAAAATGCATAGGTTAAAAAATAAAGAAGCAAGCTATGAAATACAGAATTAAGTTTAGTGATCCCATATTTCCATAGCCTCGTTGCTAGAAATTAGGTTAACAGGCTTTATATCTGAATTTGTTGAAAGCACAGGTAGGGGACAGAGATTGGGAAGGGGATGAACATCAGCCACCTCGCCTTCCCCTGCTGGATACTGCGCAGCATATTTTTAACCTCTGACTCACAGTGCACTGAATTTTGAATGGTTATTTTCCACTCCATTCCTGCCCATGGAAAGCTGCAAAGTTGCTGGTAACATAGAATTTTGTAAAAGGAGAACTGAACAGTATCGTGTAAATCATCAGTGGCCCCTAGTGTTCAGCTCAGGAGTCCCAAACTCTAAACAGCCTCTAATTGCAAGGGCTTTCTTTTGGCAGCTGTCTGGTTCTCTTTTTGTTTGTTTTAAAGAATTTTAGTTTATCTCAGCTCTTTCCTGATAACTAGCTTTTTTTGATTCATCCATGAAAGTACTGCTTATGAACTAAAGGTATAAATATATTTGTATATAAACATATACACATATATGTATATGTATGTATATACACATGTGTATATAGACATGTGTGTATCTATGCATGTATGTTATGTATGCATACATGTACACAAAAGTGTGTGTATATAAAATTTTATTTCAGGGGATGTTTATTTCTTTATCTCAAAAAAGCTCAAAACAATTTCACCAATTTTCAGATACTGAAAATAGGAATTCTTATAACAGAAAATAATTTTAGCAGGTTTCATTGTATTTAAGGAATTGTAACCTCGAGGAGTTTTCATAGATTGCCCCATTTCTGTCTTTTTCTCTTTTTTTAATGTTCATATCACCAAAGCTTTTGGGTACATACAGGATGTTTTCACTAATAGGGTGATTAACAAAGACTGAAAAATCCCAGAAAAGCAGGATGAGGTGGAACACAGAAGGGATGCAAGTCTTCAGCTGTATCTTAGAAGCCAATGAAGTAAAATTTTTTTTTTCCTTTTTTAAACCAGGTAGAGGGATTCTACAGTCAAGGGCCATATATTGGAAGCACTGCTGCCTCTCCAGACTGGTAGCTCTGGGGTCCATGGAGAGTTCTGGCTACTGCTGCTAGCTGTGTGGGACTAAAAATGTAATATCCTCTCAGTTCTCCAGAGACTGGAACAGGGTTGAGGAAGACCCTCTCTCACCCTTTGTGGATTTTTTTGTATAGTCCTCTAAACAAACTGTTGTTGTTGATGTTTGTGGTTGTGCAGTCATTCCCTGAGTCTTCATGACTCCATGGACCATATTGTCTATGGAGTTTTCTTAGAAAAGCTACTAGTGTGGGTTGCCATTTCCTTTCTCAGTGGATTAAGGCAAACAGAAGTTAAATGACTTAATTAGGGTCACACAGCTAATAAGTCAAATTTGAACTCAGGTCTTCCTGAGCCCACTGTTTTCACTGAGCCATCTAGCTGCCTCCTAGGCAAATAGAAGTCAAGTGACTTTCCCCAAAAGCACACAGCTACTAAGTGTTTGAGGCTGGATTCAAACTCAGGTCTTCTTGACTCCACGCCTAATGCTCTATCTCCACTGTGCCATCATTGCCTCCTGAACAAAACAAACCTGGGATATAATTTTAAAAACAACGCGTGTGAAGTCATAGAGTCATCACTCTTCAAAATATTTTTGACCTACCTATGAAGGAAAAAAAAATATCTTACATCTGAAATGAGGAAATCCAGAAACCACCATACACATGGCCCAAGAGAGCCTGGAATTCTGTCATGACTCGGTGCCTACAGTAGGAAAAACTGGGTATATGACCTGGAGGTTCCAAGGACAAGAAAAAAAATGGAATGACTAAGTGCCCAAGAATGATTAAATGTCCAGAGAAGAACTGACTCATGAAGGATATATTAAAAGATTAAATTTGTTTAGTTTGGTTAGGCAAGGAATAAGAGAGAGAATGATAGTGGTCTACAAATATGTGGAGGGTGTGAGGGAGAATGGTTCTAAGTAATAAGATGAAATGGGAAAGATTAAGGCTAGGGTGAAGGAAATACTTCTTGGCCCAAAAATGACTTGATTATTAAACATCTCCAAGGAGGTGGGAGAGAGAGAAGGCCAGCGTCAAATATTCCAAACTGGAGTGAAATAAATACTGAAGACAGTCTTTGGCAGAAGTTCAAGTAAATACACATTGTTTTTACCTCGATAAAATAGTTTTCTCTTATTCCACAAAGTATCTATCATAGGATCTTCTCCAGTCCATTTGTGAGGAAGCTGAGGTGCAGAGATGCAATGCAGTTTTAGACTTATCCCAAGTCCCATAGTGTGATAGGACCAATATCTACCATCATCCCACCTCTATCTCACACCATGGGAAGCATGGCTTATCTTCTCCTATCAGGTAACAAAGCTGTCCAGAGACTTTTGATGGTCAATGAAACAAGGCTATAGCAGCTTCTCTTGATGATCTTGGCTTCTGGCCAAATGGACAGGGTTTTCAGGTCACATAAGGGCATAAAAATGTCCATTTGCTGTGTTTATGACCTGTTAACCATGTGAAGTCATCAAATGTTTATTAAGGATTTTTTATGGGCCAGGCACTTCTCTAAGCACAAGAGACAAAGTCAAAAGATAGTCCTTGTGCTTGAGGTGCTCACAGGCTCATAGGCTCTCTCCCATAAAAATGGGAGAGATAACATGCAAACAATTATGTACAGATAAGCTATTTATAGGATAAATTAGAAATAATCAATAGAGGAAAGGCAGCATTTAAGGGGATAGGAAAAGCTTATATAATATAGGCGTTTAGCTAAGATATAAAAGAGACCAAGGAAGTCAGGAGGTAGAGATGAGGCATAAAGAACCAAATTTCAAACACAGGCCTTCTAACAGGAAAGATGCCACTTTCTTTCCATGAGATCATCCTTCTATCTTCTATCTACTCTCTGTTTTCCACTCCCATCTCATATCTACATTTTCTTTGCTTCTTCTCATACTGAGAATAGTAAGTTTTGGTGAAGAGATTTGCATATTTCCCCCCTTCCCCTCTTTTCATTTCTTCCACAGGTATTTTCATTTCTAGCTAACAGACAAAGCCTCCCTTAGGATGAAAGTGGCTTGGTAGGATATGATGAGCATATGATATATTAAAAAGAAAATGGAAGTATTCATGTTTTGTAATTTGCACCAGGGAAAACAGTCCTTTGTCTATGACATTTTTCTGATACTTTATTTCTTCTGTTTTGCTTTTTAACTAGGAAGGGACAATATATTCTGTTCAATATAGTGAACTCTGCAGTACATAATCAATATTTATTACTACTGCTGAATAATAAGTTGACGTCTTACAAATTAGAGCATGGTAGGAGATAATGTTGCAACAGTATTAGCTCCAGAAGACCTGGAAAAGTTATTCCTAAAGGAAAGGCACAAAGTCTAAATTAGGACAATTTTAGCAATGACAAGTGGAGCCAGTATTCTTGTTTTAAAGTACCAAGACAAGATATTTATATAGTTTCTCCACAGTAGAGAAAAGATGATGTACCAACTCTCTGCAACACACAAAAAAGTATAATACGCCATGCTATATTAATTAGCATGTGAGTATCATTTGGTAACACCTAATTCCTTTTTTTCTCATTATAAGTTCACCAGGTGGACCTACTGTGCAGGTGAGAGAAAGCAATAGACTATGTGTTGTACTGATACCCACGTGATGTCAAAAGACCTAACAAAAGGTCCCATGCACTGGGAGGATCATGAGATCACAGAATTAGAAAAAACCTGAGAGGTCATCTAATCCCACCCTTTCATTTTACAGATGAGGAAACTGAGATCCAGATAGGTTAATTGGTTTGCCCTTGGTGTCACAAGTAGTAGAAGGCAGATGCATCATTTGAACTTAGCTACTCTGACTGTAGTCAATGATCTTTCCATTGTACTAGATTTTTAAAAAAGATTTTAAAAAAAGATTTTTGGAAGAACTGTGTGTGTGTGTGTGTGTGTGTGTGTGTGTGTGTGTGTTCAGTTTGTCCTTCTAAAAGAGGACTATGACATCAGGAAGATGATGCCATGATTTGCAAATGAATTGGATTACAGTGAAGTAGGGTGGATTTCAAAAGATAAGAAGACATGGAGAGATTTTGAGATGAATTGTGATGACTACTTACTAATAGGATAATGAGCCCATAGAATTGAAAACCACCAAGAAAATTTTGCAAAGACATTTTTGTTTTCTAAGTTGACCTGCACAACAGAGTGTCTTCCATGCAAATGAAAGGTCCCAATAGTCTTGATAGTGTGTCCGCTGTTGTAACCCATGTAAATGAGCAATCTGATGTATATATTATTTCTAAAAGCTTGAATCACAACTCATCACTTACCCCCACCCTGAAATCTGATACTTCTGGGAAAACAAAAATTTAGATGAATTTCTAAAATGACATCATGAAGGTGATGTCTTGAGCATGAATTGGGCTTAAGTGAGGCAGAGCTTAGTAAAGTTATCAGCCTCACTTTCTCCTCCAGGGTCCAGCAGCAACACAAGAGTCAAGATGACTGGTGATGGTCCTACATCAGGTCTCTGGGAATCAGGGTCCAGATGGGGTGGGGGGATTTTAAGAAGGCTTTGAAGAAGCTCATCTTATTTGAGCCATAGGTCCAAGGTTGTCTCCCTGTTGACATCTCCTTTGAGTTGATAGTTTAATATGGGAAATAAGAAAGATAAGATAAGACTTCTAAGAAAATAAGTCAAGAATGTTTTAATTTTATATATAAAAAAAGTAAAATTTTGACAGAGAAAAGAGATTCTTTGAGAGCGAAGCAAGACATAACATGTAGGTCTTAAAAGATTAAACTCTGCAAGGGTTAATGGGGCTATTTAACCCTATGCAGCACATTGTAGAATTGAGAAGGAGTGGGGCATGGTTGATGGGGTGCTAGACTTGGAGCCAGGAAGACCTCTATTGAAATTCCCCCTCCCCCCATATGTGAATGAATCAATGGGAAGGGGGAAAGTATTCATTAAGCAATAGGTATGGACAAATCCCTGGGGATACAAATGGAAAAGTAAGAGTCTTTGCTCTCAGGTAACTGACAGTCTAACTGGGAGGACAATACACAGGTTTCAGCTGCAAGTCAGATGGAAAGTTTCCAGGAATTAGCTTTATGACCTCAAGCAAGTCTCTTAAACTCTTTAAACCTCAGTTCCCTCATTTGTAAAATGAGGGGGTTGGACTCAATGACCAACAAGGTCTTTTTGAGCTCTAAATCAAGGATTTTATGATGCAAGATTTCCCAGAGGAAAAATGTTCTTTGATTTTACTTCTTAAAAATGTAATCAGAGCATAGCAGGAAGGGAGCCCTTAGGTCTGTGCCACAGGATTTAGCTCTCTCTGCAAAGAAGGAGAGAGGAATATATGCACATAGCTGAATTTTTTTGGACTAAATCACAACACAAGTTCCACCTTATCCTCTTGCTTGCTTAGCTACACACAGCATTTTTTTTTTAAAGTGAGATTCATGCCATATAGACAGACCTCAACACTAAACATGCATTCTCAGGATTGTTGCTTCTTTTCCAATCAGAAAATAATGATTTCCCAACTCAGTTCTTAAAGATATATGTCCTTCCTGTCTGAAGAGGCAAATGGTGCTTGAAATTTGAATGTAATGACTTTCCCCTTCTCTACAGATTGACTATAGTTGCTGGTTTACCCATAGGAGTCCAGAGTCAGATTCACTTGCATCATTTCACCCAGGGTCTCAGGTCACAGGTTCTGGTGAATTGATTCAAACTAAAACTAACTCACCACACCTTGGTTTAAAAAGCAGAGTGCCAATCTATTAATTTATAATGAAAAGTATGACTGTCAAGTGGATCATTCATGTAGGCCAGTCAGCACTCTCTTTTCCCCACAGAAAAATACCTGAAAACCAAATTAAGAGCTGAAAATTGCTTAGAAAATATGGAACCAGAGAAGATTGAGTTTAATGGTCTTAAGGGATACTTATCAAGCTCTAAGGGTTTGGTGAATCACCCCTTCAGCACTAATGCCAGCTCTCTACAATAAACCAACATGAGCCAAGCACAGCACCCTATTCTCTGGACAGTTCATGAAACATTGGCAGAATCTGACTCTCTAACATTCTCAGTAGACTGCATGTTAACTGAGCACTTACTCTGACAATATCCTACTTCATTTCTGAACTTTTAGATCATGTCACACTCTTCAAGTTTACGACTTGTTTTTCGCTGATTACATATGATTTGGCTGCTTCCTGGAATATCTCAGAAAGTGCATCAATCTCCTTAAAGATGTTAATGACAATGCTCATGCCTCTTAGGAAAGTAAGTCAGTGAGTAATAACAAGGAATTAAGCCAGGGGCGCCTCCCAGCAGGGGCAGAAGAGACTTATTATCTGGCAAACAATTACAGCTGGCCACCCAGAGAGAGATATCTGACCTCTCTGAGGATACAGACACCCACATGAACATGAGGAACATATGTGTGTGCATGTGTGTGTGCACCTATGTGTGTGTATGCGTGTGTGTTCTCACCATTCAGCCATCAGATAATTCTCAACTAATTTGTTTTTGTCTCACCAAGTTACTGATCCAACTCATGAGTGTTTCGGATGTTGGCTAACTCCATGTAGCAAAAATTCACCTACTATTCAGTGGTCCAGCACTGCAGCTTTAATGTGAAAAATTTCACAATGAAGAAAAAGTAGGACTATCTCACACATCCAACTTGCAAATGTTTTGCATGCCACCTTTTTAAAATCATTTCACTAGTCTCCAAGTATAGAGGATTTCCATGTACAACTGATGAGTCCAAATATCAATTCTTCAATGCATACAAATCTATGTATATGTGTTTGTGTGTGTATGCATATATACATACACACATATAAATATGGAGTAATTTAAAATGAAATAAATATATATATTTGCTTTTACATATTTCATATTTCATATCATGTATTTCATTTTAAATTATTCTATGTTAAGGAATAACTATCAAAACAACAATGATAATGGTAGTCTTTGATTTTTTGAAATATAGTAAGTCTCAATAACCACAGGGTACTCTATCTCAGTATAGTTGACTTCAGTTTTCATAATACCATTGAGATAAAGTGAGTTGCTTGCAGCAATGTCTTTTGAAACAAAATATTAAATATTAAACAATAAATTAACAATTAAATATTAAACAAAATGTTAAACAAGACCTTGTCTTCTCTGGGGGGACATGAACAATCCCTTGAGAGTTCTTAAAGGAGGAAAGATTTGGTTCAGTTTTTGCTCAAACTTCTCCCAGTTACTTTCCACCCTCTCTGAATCTTATACATATCTATTTATATGAAATCTGGCCCCAATAAGAATGTGAGTTCCTTAAGAGGCAAGGACAGTGCCTACCTTTCTTTGCATCTCCAATATTTAATACCATAACTGACACATAGCCTCAGACACTTACTAGCTGTGTGACTCTGGGCTCATCAATTAAGCCTATTTGCCTCAATTTCCTCATCTGTAAAATGACCCAGAGAAGGAAATGGCAGACCACTCCTGTGTCTTTGCCAAGAGAACCCCATATGGAGTCATGAAGAATCAGATGTGACTTGAACAACAAGAAAAAAGGATTTCATAAGTGCTTGCTGATTAATTGGTTCAGAAAACAGCCTCCCATCTCAAGCCTCAGTAATGGTAGAGTATGGTACAGAAATCATTGAATGCCACAGCAATTCAGGAAGAATGGTCTATAAAATTTTCTCTGATCCCAAAGACTTAAGAAGGACAATAAGAAAATGGGAGAGATGGCAAAGGGAGGGATTGAAACAGAGGAAATGAAAAAGGAAAGTCTCAACCCATGGTATGGAGGTTGTAGCGAAAAAAGTAATGTTTTAGAAGAAGAAAGAAAAACAAAAAATAAATCTGATTAAAATATCATTGACAATATTAAAAACACAAATAGAGGAAATAGCATACTTAACTCTCCTAACTTTAAATATGGAAGTATTAAGCAATCTTATAAAATCCAGGGTGGACATAAAAATAAAATCTGACACAAGAAAAACACATAAAAATCAAAGGTATACCTAGAATAATGGTGAGATGCTGGAACAAAATTTACTATATGACTATAAAGAAAAAAGTGAATATATATTCATGTGAATTGAAAAAAAAAGCTGAAATTGTGATATCCAAGCAAAATTAAATATTCACAATATAAGCAGAGATAAATAAGGAAATTACATTGTGCTTAAAGGAACCTCGAAAATGAACCAATATCAGTTTTCATTCAATTTGCTTCAAATGGCATAGCCAAATTGATAAAGTAAAAATTAATAATTACAAAAACACATACTAGCACAATAGTAGGGAACTTTAATGTTCTTTTCTTAGATTTGAACAAATATAATGAAAGGGAAAACATAAAATTGAAAAAATAAATTTCAAAGATTTACTTCTTAATTGATCTGGTTTCCCTTGTTCTATATTTCTAAGACTGATAGAGTAAGGAACCACAACATCAATGAAGGTATGTGAAATGAACTAAAGAAATGAAAACAATGAATGAAAACAAAATTTAACATACTTCCCACTGTGCTAAGTGCTGAAGATAAAATAGAAAAGAAAATCTCTTCTCTCAGGGAACTCGTTCTAAGGAGGCAGACAATATATGCAGGAGATTTCACCTGCAAGTCATTTAGAAATGCTTGTGCTACTTAGGGTGCAGCAACAAAGCAGATGGTAATGCATCATCTTTAATGTCATTTCCACTGGTAAAACCTTTTCCACCTTTTAATGTTCAATCATGTGAGAATATCAAGGATTTTGAAGATGAGAAATTCTTTTTATAGTTACTGAGATAGTGGAGGCTGCAACATCTGCAAAGCAAGTTGCCATGTCACATCTGGGGTGGAGGCTGGGGGGTGACTTCTCTAGGTGGAGGGATACAGCGTCTAGGCTAAAAGCAGGGCCAACATTCTAGATGGAGCTGCCACTAATGGGGTTTCTGGGTTTATCTGCCTATTGGTGTAAGCCGGTTACAGGTTGATGTTGATAATGACAAGAATAGTAGAATTGGGATTTGGTTCTTCCACCAATTTCTACATGTACATTTTTAGATATGAAACTAGTACCAATGACACTACTCCAGTGTCTTATTTGACTTCTTTCTTCTTTCCTTTTTTTAGGTCTGGTTCAGTTGAATTCAAAGAACTCAGGACCCACACAACAACACAATCAGGAATATCACAAGACATTTTAGAACCATAGATGTAGAGCCAAGGGTCCTCAGGGGCCACCTAGTACAATTCTCTTCATTTTAATGATGAGAATATTTTGAGGGCCGGGGCATTGGGTGACTTGTCCAAAGTCACACAGGTGGTAAGCTTCTTTGTCAAATGCCTTGCAGAAGTCCTTTTATATCTTATTGACAGCATTCCCACAATCTGCCCATCTAATATCTATCAAAAAAAATGCAGTTCATATGAGATAGCCTGTGCTTAATAACACCATTCTGATGTTTAGCAATCCTTTCCAAGTAAACATAAAACAAATCTTTACTATCTCCTTTAAAATTGGTGGAGAAAACAAAATTAAGCCCACTTGCTTATAGTTTGGAGAATTCCTACTCTTCATATTTTTGAAGATTCACTATTTTGACCATATCCAATGTTGTAGTGCCTCTTGTCATCTCCTTAGTTTTTCAAAGATTAACAACAAGAAATCAAAAATCATAATCTATTAGCTCTTTTAAGACTTTGGGCTTGGTGACAAAGCCATAAAGGTCAGTTCGGTGCCCTCTTAAAAAAAAAAAAACAAACAAATTAACCAAACTTCAACAAATAGAAATATTTCAATATGCAAATAAAAGAAAAAGAGTATCATATATGCAACTATGAATTTATGAATTCATAAATAATTCGTACTTATATCATAACTATATCATGTCAACACCTTAACCAGGAATAGGAAGGCAAAGTAATTTTTTCCTCACTTATCTGCAGGCATGCATCCAAGATACAACACCAAACCTCCTAAAACTAGTCAAAACAGGTCACTACTACTCACTTTTAGTGTTTCACATGGATAGGCACAAAAGATACTAGAAAAAGGCACCTGAGAAGCATTGCCATATTTGTCATTCCCCACTGTACAATAAGCTTCCATACATTCATATACAAGTTTCAAGCTATTCAACCAATGGCTATTCATTTTGGTTTCAGGTCTTTGCTACAAGCATAACTATTTGCTATATACTAGGCCTTTCTTTCTTTCTATCTTTCTTCCTTTCTTTCTTTTTTTTGTAGCTTCCTTGAGAGCATTTTCCAAGTCATTATATTGCTGGACCAAACTTAACTTTTCTTGCATAATTACAAACTGATATCCAGAATAATTGAACCAATTCACAGCTTCACCCAACAGTGTATCCCTTTCCCTGTCTTCCCACAGCAACACTGATGTTTATTATTCTTATATTTTGGTCATCTTTGCCATTTTGCAAAGTGTGAGGTAAAACCTTGGAGGCTTTTTATTTGCATCTCTTACTTGCGATTCAAAAAATGTTTTCAGAATGATCATTTATGGTTTGTAATCTTTGGAAAACTCATTTTTTTTTTCATTTGACTACTTGTCTATTGGGAAATGACTCCAGATATTATTATATATTTGTTTCACACCGTGGGTGCCAGTCTGAATCTAGTTCCCACTGAGAGGGAGGAATTTCATCTGAAGGTAAAAATGAAGGGAGCATTAGGGAAGTGACCACTGCCTCCTCAACTTTGTAACATATATGCCTTAGGGGTACAAAAGGGAAAAGAGGATGATCGAGATAGGATAAGCTCAGGATGGATGGGCTAGTAATGAATGCTTTAAGATTCCCAAAGGACTTTAAGTATAGAGTGTCTCAAAATTTTTAGTGCAATTTTAAGTTATTAATAAAACTGCAATAAGTCTTTTGAGATACCCTGTTTTTCATTCCTTTGACACCCACACAACCAGCCTTCAAAATATGTAGATGTGAACCTGGTTCTTTCTGATGTCAAGGCTTGCAGTCACTCTACTATACCATGCTATTTCTTTAGATAAATAACAAGAGAGAGAATGCAGAGCTATTCAATTTTTTCTTTGCTGCTGTTGTCTTTACCAAGGATAATGATTTCAGAACCAGAAAGGACAAAACAAAAATGAATAATAGGGAATTAACAAACAAGAAATGTTAAGGGATAGCAAAAGCACTTAGCTGACCAAATGTATTCAAGTTATCTGGCACTGATGAACTTCTGAACACCGATAAACTACATTGTCACATATAGAAAGAGCTGGCAGATGTGACTACTGAACCAAGGTTAGTGATAAATGAAAGATCATGAAACACAGCAATGGTAGATTAGGACTGGAGTAGGATAAGTTGACCAATTTTCAAAAATGAGAAGAAAATGGAGTGTGTGAGGGAGTATTTACCTCAAGAATGTGGAAACTTCACTAGTGGAACAGGCAGATAAGAATTATTTGTTCCAATGGTCATAAGGGCAGCTGAAAAAGGTGCTGTAGAGTGCTTAGAGCTAAGTGAGATACCAAAGTCATCCACTGCATCCTGGGGCTTTGCCATTGTCCTGACTTTTGTCCTGCCACTGGACTTTGATGAATCTGGAAGAGAAAGTGAGGCTCATGAATCTACGCAACTCTCTGCTTCATTTAAATCCAATTCACTCACAAGTCAAGATATCACCTCATGATGTCACTGGTCTTCTTCAAAAACAAAGGATGAATGATATATTATACATATATGTATTTGTAGAGGTATGATAAATTGAAAATCATCTCAGATGTGAGACATTAATAAAACAGGGAAAATTTTTTGAGAAAGTTGTGCTTTAACTCAGTCTTGAAGAAAGAGATGTCAGGAGGTAGAGATGGAGAGGGAGCAAGTTTCGATACACTGGCCAATGAAAATGCTCAGTCAGGAAATAGAATATTTTGTAGAGGAAAACAGTAAGTAGGTTAATTTCATTAGTTTGAAGAGTAGGTAGCAGGGAGTAAGGATTTGATAGATTTAAAAGTGAGGAAGAAGATAGGCTATGAAAGGTTTTAGAAGCCAAACAGAGGATTTCATACTTGATCCTGGAGGTAATTAGGGACCCCTAGAGTTTGTTGAAGGGTGCTTTAGGATAATCTCTTTGCCAGGTGAGTGGAGGAGAGACTATCCTTTGACAGGCAAGACAAGTAGTAGGCTGTTACAATAGTGCATGCAGGAGGTGATAAGGGGCAGCATCAGGAAGATGGCTGTGTCAGAGGAAAAGGGGGGCATACACCAGGGGTGTTACAAAGGTAAAGTTGACAGCATTTGGCAACTGAATGAATATTGGGTGAGGATGAGAACATGAAGAGTCATGGATGTATAACAGTAAGCACCCCAACATACACAGGGGACCTGCTATCACAAGTTCTTAGATCTGCATTCGTAAAGGGAAAGGCAACTTTTGAGGGGTTAACAACCAGTTTAATCATGAACATTTATAAATCCTTTAGTCAAGCACATATATCATTTACCTCGTTCAAGGGAGTCAATATCCTGAATCCCAAAGAAATCAACAGGCATGGCTTCCTCTGTCTGACCATAATTCAATAGACAGGTACTGACCAGGTCTGACCAGTTACCAGAGAGGGAAGTATGACATCTGGGTTATCAAAGCCAGGGCCTCTTTAGAGGCTTCCCAGAGTCCTCATCTGGCATTCAAACCTTCTTACCAAAATTAAGCCCTAAAGTATAACTCAGAGTATTTATACGCCTTTTTGAGCCAGAACGCATAACCTTCTGACCTTCCTCAATAGAAAAAACAAAAGGTACTTGGGATCCTCCTACAAAACAACTTCCCACAAGCTTCCCACAATTGGCAGGCCCATCAATGGGTAGGAAAGATCCTCCTCAATCACATTATTCAATCAGAGGCACTTTTAGTAAAACAAAAACAGCAAAAGATCCTAATTTGATTGCCATTATGGAATGACACTGGTTTAGAACCAGGGTAACTGAGTGGATGATGCTACATTGACAGTAACAGGGAAGTTACAGAGAGGGGAGAGTTTGGGCAGAAAAATAATGAGTTCAGTTTTAGACATGATAAGTTTAAGATGAATATGAAACATCTAGTTTGAGATGTTCAAGAGGTAGTTAGAGATGTTAGACTAGAGGTCACGAGAGAGGTTTGGGATGAACAAATAAATTTGAGAATCATATTCAAAAGTAAATGAATCTATGGGAGCTGATGAGATAATCAAGTGAAATAGTATAGATGGATAAGATAAGAGGACTAAGGAAAGAGCCTTAGGGAATACCCATGGATAATAGTCATAATCTGGGGAAAAGATCCAAGAAAGGAGATGAAGGAGGAGATCCAGGAGAAACTAGTACCATGAAAACCTAGAGAAATGATAGTGTCAAAGGCTATTGAGATATCAAGAAGGTTGGTAGGAGAAAAGGGTATTAGATTTGTAAATTAAGAGGTCATTAAAACAGTGGTAATGGAGAGAACAACTCCATTGTATGATGAGATCAGAAGCCTAAATGTAGAGAATTAAGATGAAAGTGAGAGGATGAGAGGAAAGAGTGTGTAGGTATAGATAGAAGAACTTCTTAGGGAGTTTAGCTATAAAAGGGAGCGGAGATGTAGGGAGATAGCTAGCAGTAGGGATGGATGGATCTAGTCCGGTAAACTCAATTAACTCTTTTTTTAAAAAAATTACTCAAATGACATAGCAAGCACAATAAGTAAAAAGCATTACCCTAAAACCTAGAATACTCTCTTCACAAAGATACATTGATTCTGGGGATGGGGAAGTGAATACAAACTTAAATTAGAATGGTATTACATTATCTCTGTAGGGAACACATCTACATCTTCATCTACGAAGAAACTCACAACTGTAGAACAACAAGGTCTTGTTAGTGTCTTTTTGAGGGGGTTTGGTGGTGATGCTTGTGCTTGGACCCCAATACCAACATCACATTTCTCCCTAGCTTCAACACACTATCCCTGATAGTTTTCTCCCTAGGCCAAGGACACTATGCCTAGCAATAATTCATGAGAGGGCCCCAGTAAGACAAACTTTCCCTGCTATTACATACAATAAACCTTTGCCAATTTGACTTTAAGAATGCTTGAGTTGGTGAATTCTTTCCAGATGACTCTCTCCAGTACTCCCATTTTTCTGGGGTCCCTGAACCCCCCTGAGGCATCAGTGGGAGGTAGAATCTTCCTGAAATTTTTAGTGGCAAGTGCCTGGCATTGAGCTGAGTCAAGTGTGTCTCTCTGACACCAGTCAGATGCTGCCAGATGGGGCTGAGCTCTTCACAAGGCTCCCAGTTTCTATTGATGGATCATGAGTTGACCCATTGGACTCACTCTTTCATGCACAACTTCAGCCTACACCACCTCCAGCCTGAGGACTGGAGGTGTACTATTGCCCTCTTTGCAGATGGAATGCTACTCTGCAGTTTTATTATATGAGTAGCTGAGAAACAGTCTATGCCCTAGGGCAAGGTTTTTGTTGTTCTTTTTGTTTTTGCCTTTGGTTGGACTTTTTATACCACACTCTAAACTCTATGTTCTTTCAGAGGTGTGGAATGTTTCCTAAAAGTCTAAAAGGACTTTCTCCCTTTATGTTACAATGACTGGGCTTTTGTGCTTTCTGACCTTGAACTTTACCAAGTTTTAGTGCTGGCTTGTTTATTTCTATCTCCACAACTTTCCTCCTTGAATGAGAAATGTAGTTGGAAAACCAAAACAACTTCCATTCTTTGATTTTCCTGTAAAATATGACTCTATTTTGCTTCATTCCTAGGCTTTCCTTGTTACTCTACAGATGAGACTATAATTTTTCAGCTCAAAGATTTACATCTGTTCTCTAAATCCTGCACATTTTCTTGTTCCAGACACCAATAACTCTCATCTCAGTCTTCCCCAGATTTCTTTGTCAACCTACTAATATTCTAAGCAGGGCTTCTTTTTGAAAAGTGGCTCAATTTCCCTTTACTTTCTGTGTTATCTGAACTCACCTTTAAGACCTTGCCTTACTTAGAGGCAAAGACCTTTTGTGTCAATGTGTAAAAACTCTTTTTACCAGCATTAACATTTACAATTTTAACTTGTAATCTACAGAATTACAAGTCCTGTCTATTCAAAAACATATTGAAGAGCACTTACTGGGTACGTATTTCTGAAAATGGGAATTCAACTTCTTTTATATATTTATTAAACATACCTTCCATTGAAAATCTGAGACACAACCTAGTTAGGATAATTTCAGAAAAGTTTTCCCTAAATCTTTAGAAACTAGCATGAGAAATACAGGAACAGCAACCCTTACCACTAGTTCTTCATGTAACTTTCAAAAGAATGTAACTTTTCTGTTAACTCATTCCCTCATCTCTTAAATTTTCCACTCTCTAATCTCCCCAAATTTTAGTTTTAAATCCCACCTGTCTACTACCTCCTTGAATTCATTAGAATAAAATAAGACATGCAAATGAGACAAAAACATTGGAGCACTGGGGCACAACTTTTAGGCTTCCAGGAATGTCTAGTTAGTCCTCACATTCCCTTTAGCAAGCTCTGCTGACAGAGAAGGATTTACTATTCTTACTTCAGTCAATTGGTCAAAGTGGTAACTCTACTAAACTGTCAACTCTTAAGCAAAAGTTTTGATGCTGCCAGCTGCTACAAGTATCACAAGTCTCCCACCTCTGGAAACACAACGGACCAAGCATCCCATAGCACTAGCAACTCTCTATGGAATCCATTTTTCTTACGTAGCAACTGGGAGACAGAAATCCTAGATTACATTTATAGGCTGGAACTGAACAGCAATGTACCGTATGAACTTAAGCCTTATATTGATCTTCTATTTCTAGAGCCACTGATTTTATAAAGTAATAATAACACACGTTTATACAGCATTTTAAAGTTTCCAAAGCACCATCCTTGCAACAACACTGTTAGATATGTAGAGGGGGTATTTTGACTTCCATTTTACTGATGATGAAACTGAAACTCCAAAAGGTTAATTGACTTACACTACCTCTTTTAATTCTAAGCATAATACTTTTATTTTTGTTTTTCCATTGAACCATGTAGACTTTCTATCAAGGTGCTTTAGCTATATATATTCTTGGAGGGGAAAAGGGTACATAAAAGATTCCCTAAAGCCTTTTGATTCTTGGGAACATTAGATAGATAGATACATATACATAAAAGTTTTATTTGTTTCTTTTTTGCATTAAAAACATTTATGAATTACTCTCCTCACATCTCTTATAACAAAGTATACTGTTTGTCTTTTGTTCTCAAAGAGGACCCATGATGTCACAGGGGTGATGTCTTAACTTGATGATGAATTGGATTTAAGTGAAGTAGAACTTCACAAACTCATCAGCCTCACTGTCTCCTCCAGAGTCATTGAAGTCCAGTGGAAAAACAAAAGTCAAAATGACTAGCAGTGACTCAGGATGCAGTAGCTGACCTTGGCCTTTTTAAATTAAGGTTTTTCCCAGGTCTCAGTTGTTCTCAGCAATGCCCACTCAACGACTAAGGGCTACGTAAGAATTGAGACAAAATGTTGTCTAGTTTACCATCACAAAAGTATCATCTACAACGGAAAGTTTCTGACTAGAATGGGAAATAATAACAACTATATATAAGGAACAATACAGTGGCCACATCTGAAAGTACATGCAATGTTTTATATGTGTAACAACCCCTAATCTCTCTATTTTTAAACTAAAAAAATAGAAATCAATTTTCTCTCCACTGGAGGTGAAAATAGAGAGTAAAAGAAAATAAAAATTCCTTACAACCTCTATGTATTACTAGGTAAAACAAATTCCCTCAAGCATTGTATATATCTATATTTATATCCATATCTATTCGTACATTTATATCTATGTCTCATTTTGTATCCTAAATCTATCACTTTTGGTTTAGGAAGCAAGATAGTATGTTTCATCATCAAACCTTGGAAATCATGGATGGGCATTATATTGATCATTGTTCTTACAGCTTTCAAAGTTGCGTGTGTTTTCCAGTGTTGTTATTACTGTAAAAATGTTCCGGTTTTGTTCATTTTATTCTTCAGTTTATAAAATTCTTTAACATTATTCATTTTTACAATATTGTTATATACATTGGTATACATCGGTTTTCTGGTTCTGTTAATTTCACTCTGTATCAGTTCATGTAAGTCTTTCTTTGTTTCTTTGAAATCATCTCTTTCATCATTTCTTAAAACAAAATAATATTCCATCATATTCATATACCACAAACATTCTTCCTCATGAGATGGATATCCTTTCAGTTTCTGGGTTTGTTTATTTTTGTTTTGTTTTGCCACAACAAAAAGAGCTGCTATAAATATTTTTGTATGTATAAGACTTTTTCTTTTTCCCTTAATCACTTTATACTATGGGCCTAAAAGTTGAATAGCTGGATGGAAAGGGATTGATTTTTTTTCCCTACAGTTTTAGAATGATTATATCCCAGGTCTACTAGTGTACCTATTTTCCCACAACCCTTCCAGTATTTATGATTTTCTTGTTTGTATCTTTGCCAATCTGAAGATAGGTGTGAGATAGAATTTCAAAATTGATTTGATTTGTATTACTCCAGCTAGCAGTGTTTTGAAACATTTTTTAAAAATATGCTTGTAGAGAACTTGTGTCTCTTCCCTTGAGAACTGTTTATTTAAATCCTTAAACTATTTATCATTTGAATGTTGGTTATTATTCTTACCACTCTGAATCAGTTCCTTACATGTCTTGGAATTAAGACTTTTATCAGAGAAGCTTGCTGCAAAGAAATTGAGGGAGTAAGGATAAGCAAAGAAGAAATAAAATTATTGGGTTTTGTAGATCTTTTGGTAGTAAAAAAGAACCTAGAGTCAACTAAAATCAAAATAGTAACTTCAACAAACTTGTATAATACAAAAATAAATCCACACAAATCAGCATTTCTATAAATTACCAATGAAACCCATCAGGAAGAAAAAGGAAATGAAATTTCATGTAAATTATTGTTAAATATATAAAATACTTGTGAGTCTACTTTCATGATATATACAAGAACCTTATATGTATCATATATATATATGAATATAACTACAAACAACTAATTAATTATGGAAAGGTGTAACAGCAAGTAAAGTAGAATCTTTTGCTGGTTTTCTTTTACTAAAAGTGCCTCCGATTGAATAATGTGATTAAGGAGGATTTTCCCACCCATTGGTAGACCTGCCCATTGTGGGAAGCTGGTTTAGGGGAATTGTTTTGTAGGAGGGTCCCAAGTACCTTTTATTTATTTATTTTTTATTGTGCCACTGGGTCAGTAGGTTATGCCCTCTGGCTCTAAGAAGTGTATAGATACTCTGAGAGTGAGGTTTGACTTTGAGGTTTACTAACTGGAGGTGTTTCTTTGGCCAGAGAACTCTGGGAAGCTGCTAAGGAGCCTTCCTCCTCCCCCAAAATAATCAAGAGTTGATTCTTCCCTCTCTGGTAAATGTGTATGTATGTAATGGTCAGACATTTTGGAAGCATGTCTACCGACTTTTGATGTCTCTGTAGAATTTTCTCTGAAATTTTCATTTTGATTTCTCTGATACCTGTGCTTGATTAAAGTGATTGTTAACCCCTTGAAAGTTGCCTTCCCTTTTATGAATGCAGATCTGTGCTAGCAGGCACCCCATGTATGTTGGAGTGCCTACTGTTATAGAAGGACAAGTGAATGTGATAAAAATAAACAATGCTACCTAAATTAATTTACTTATTCAGTGATATACTAATAACATTAACAAAGGATTACTTTATAGAATTTGTGATGAGGTACAAGACCAAGCTAAGACCTTATTCCCTTGTATTGGAAAGGCTTTTGTCCCATTAGTCTGAAGAAACCCTGGAAAGTCTGGCCTTTTGGAGGGCTCCTTGGATTCCCCTTCCATTTCTCTCAGGCCAGATACTCCCTATCTTCTATTTAGCATTCTTTTGATTCCTCCCTTTGATCCTATTACCAGCCACTCCCATCAGGATCCTCCCTGAGTTTGATCTATGGAGACCATCCTTGGGATCCCAGACTACCTAGCAACACCTGCTTCTGGCCCAGGCCCTCCATTGTCTGATATCTCCTGATTGTCTCCAGCTATTTCCAACACTTGGCCAGTCACTCCCTCCTTGAACTTCTCCTCAAGACCCTCTCTAAACCCCTCTTCCCATCACCCTAGACTATCAGAACACCCCCAGATTCCTCCTACAGTCTTTTCTGTATTTAAGTTCCATCTTGCCTCCATGAAGGTGCTCAGATTTAATCCAGCTCAGACTCTGTCTAGCTGAAATTCTAACTGACCTGCTTATGAATACAAGTATTAAGAATGCTTAGGCTTCTTAAAAGTCAACCCAGTATGGCAAATCTGTAATAAACTTTGCTTTTCTTTGGCTTTAAGAAGACTTGTGTTGAATTCATTCAAAGAGGACCCGGTGTGTCAGTATTTTGGCGTCTCCAGCACCCCTGAACCTCAACATATTGGTTCCCTGACCAGAAAGAACTACTAATCTCAAGTTCTTCTGCCAAGACTGGACAGTATGTAAACCTATCCCTCTCCTTATCCCCTTCTTGCTCTCCAAGAACCTTGTAAGAGGTTTTCTGACCTGACCTCAGGTCCCAGTAGGTCAGGCCACTAGAAGGCTGTCTTGCACTCAGCCTGACACTCTCAGGTTGTCGGTCCAGTGGCTATGTTTAAAGCTGTGGACCTGGGCACACCCTCCAAAGCATAGATCAGCAAGTATGTGCCCAACTCTCTGAATTCCCTGGGCACTAGGGAATTAGGGAAAACTCAGTTACTTTTTTCCTCTTTTTTTTTTCAAGGCTTACTCTCATGTCCTCCTTTATGGAGGGAGGGACTTCCAGTCCCATGCCTGTAATGGATCAATCCTCTTCAATCCCCCAAAATTCGCCTTTGAGTTGTCTCTTACAAAATTGGAAAAAAAAAAAAATTACTTCCCTAAAGAACTTAAAAAGAAAAAGTTGGTGTTCTTTTGCAACACAATTTGGCTTTAGTATCACCTAGAAGACTGTGAAGTATGGCCAATTTTGGGGCCCTTACAATGTAATACTCTTTTACAATTAAAATTATATTATTGCCAAAAGGAAAAATGGATAGAAATACCTTACATAAGGGCCTTCGTCAAGCTCTCTCAGGACCCCATTCTCAGAAAAGATTGTAACATGCTTGTAGCCAGAGCTGCCCTACAAAAGAACAATGGGGGTGAATTGGATGTTAGGTAGCCTCACCACCTTCCCTTTCTCCATTTCCACCATCCCAATTCCTATCCCCACCCCAATCTTCCCCAGCCCCTCCCATCACTCCCTTACCTCCCCCAACCCTGGCCATCCCTTCTTTCCCTTCCCTTGTCCTCTATCCCAACTCCCCTGGATTCCTGCCTCATTTACCTTCCATGTCTCCTATTCTGTATCTCCTCTCATGGTCCTGCCCCCCTCAACAACCCCTGCTCAGTTCCCAGCCACCGGTCTTGCCGAAGTGCCTCCCTGGGACAACATTCATTCAGGCCTCTGGCACCCCTCCACAGCAGTCTCTGGGGTATCTCCCCTTCTAACCCCTTTGTCTCCTCAGGTACCAGCTGATCTTGCCTTGCCAGCCTGATCCCTTGGCCTTGTACCCCAGTCCCATTCAGTCAGCATTCCCCAGTCTCTTCCTCATGAAAACTAGGACTTCCTGTCTCTCTAACCAAGCCCCTGCCCCATAGCACTTCATGTCCCATTCTCCATCTCAGATCTCATTCAGGTTAAAGAGAAACTGGGGAGATACTCGGAAGACCCCATTAGGTTTACTGACAGTTTTCAGGACATATCCCTACAATTTGAACTTTCTTGGAAGGATCTGCATATTCTTTTCTCTGCCTGTTTTACCATTGGGGAGAAGGGGAGAATTTGGGAACACGCCCAAATGTTTGGGGATTGTATGGCTAGCAATGATCTCATAAAATACTCCTCAGGTGCATCTGCTGTTCCCACTAGTGATCCAGGATGGGATTATCAAATGAGTGAGGATAGAGGAAATAGAGAGCATATAGTAATTTGCCTGTTAGAAGGCCTAAAAAATCCATTTCAAAAACAAGTAAATTTTCAAAAAGTTAGGGATATTACTCAGGGAGAAAAGGAAAAGCCTGTCCTTTTTCAAGACCAGCTAGTAGAAGCTATTAAAAAGCGTACAAATTTTGATCCTGATTCCATAGAAGGGGCAGCAATCCTTAGCGTGAATTTTATTAATCAGTCTGCTCCAGATGTTAGAAGGAAACTGCAGAAATTGGCAATGGGACCCCAAACCCCTCAGGCCCAATTACTGGGGATGGCCTTTGGAATCTTTAATAACAGAGACTTCTTTGCAGTAGATGAAAGAGAACTCAGGGGAAGGACCAGAGACAGGGAGCATACTCAATTCTAGGCTGCTGCCATGTCCAGGAAAAGACCCAGGAAGTACCCCTCCAGGGCGCCCCCTTGGAGGAAGCCCAGCTACTTGGGCAGTGGGGAAACTTGCTTTGGATGCCACAAGGAGGGTCACTGGTCCAAGGAGTGCCCCTCCAGGGCACCCCCTCAGAGGAAGCCCCAGGAACTGATGCCTGTGTCACTGTGCCCATGTGACCAAGAGGGACATTGGAAGAAGGATTGTCCCCAAGGTTGGAAAAGTGGTGGAGCCTCCCCCGGTTCCCTGTCCTCCAGTCTTCTCAAGACTTGGAATGACGGGAAAGTCTGGGTACTGACAGTGCTCCTGCTTTCTCCACTTCTCTCTCCAAGCCCTGGGCAAAAATGAAGGCTGAAGGTAAGGTTACCTCCTTTAACATGGCTAAGTTCTCTGCTTTAACCAGTTACTCTGGCCCTACCCACCCCGTGACACCTTGGGTCATAGGCCTTGAAGGGGAAACTAAGGAATGTCTCCAGACATACCCCCTTCCCAGTCTACTTGAGGATCTATTGTTTAAACATTCCTTCCTTATACCCTCCTCTAGCCCTGCCACCTTGTTGGGAAGGGACCTGATGGTGAAATTGGGGAGCCAATTTTCTCTAGTCAATTTTTCCATCTCCTTTTTCCCTCTGTTCACTAAATCTCCCCAAGCTCGCTTGAATGTGTGAGAGACAGTTGAGCCAATTGTTTGGGATCCAAGAATTCTAGGGCAAGCTACTTCTGCCACCCTAGCCATTGTTAGCCTCCCAGACCCTACAGCACTCCCCCATCTCAGCCAGTATCTGATTAAGCCTGAGGCCTGGGAAGAACTACAACCTTTAACTGAAAAATTCCTTAGGTGTAAAATCCTTCTCCCTTGTTCATCTCCATGCAACACTTCAATCCTTCCTGCAAAAAAACTTAATGGAGAATATTCACAATTTATTTTTGCCTTTGAATATAACCCTCATTTATTTTGCCAGTCTTTGGGAAGGGATTTAAAGGACCTGAAACTAGAGGGTAAAGCTTAATTCAGTATGTGCATGATATTCTTATTTGCAGCCCCACCCAGGAGGTTCTTTGGCTGCTGTCACAGAAGCCCTTAATTTCTTGGGCGTTCAAGACTATAGGGTCTCTTTGAACAAAGTCCAGGTAGCAGGCCAGTCCATAAATTATCTGGGCCATGAACTCATACCCACCTCTCACTCCTTAACCTCTGAGAGAAAAAGGACAATCTTGTCTATCCCTGTTCCAGCCACTAAGAAAAAAGTTCAAGTGTTTTTAGGTATTGCTGGATTTTGTAGACTCTGGATTGCTAATTTTGGTTTTATTGCTAAACCCCTTTATGACTCTACTCAGGGCACTGACTTAGACCAGGCTAAAGCTTTTGAGACTCTGAAAACTAATTTGACCACTACCCCAGCAATGGCCCTACCCCATGTAGAAAAGCTTTTCACTCTGTATGTTGATGAAAGGAGAGGTCAGTCTTTGGGAGTTTTAACACATTCTTTATGACCTGACCCTAGGCCAGTTGATGTTTTTATTTACTCAAAATATGTTTTCCTTGTTCTATATACTCATGGAGCAATCTGGAAGGAAAGGGGATATCTGACAGAAAAAAACTCCCCTATTAAACATGCCCTTTTATGTTTTGGCCTTGCCATAGTCTTTAATCCCCTCCAGGGAAAATATTTTTTCTTTTTTACTTCTCTCTCTCTCTCAAAACTGTTTCCTTTTGAATTGGCAATGATAGTGTTAACCCTTTTTCTCCTCCTCCCTGATACTTTAAATACACTTGGCCTCTGAAAGTGGGAGGATACTCCTTGGTCAAACTGGGAAACTCATTAGGCAGGGGGAAAGTCGACTTTTGCAAAAGTTTCCCTCCCCAATCCAACTTCCTCAGAGGTCTATGCCACCCCTTTTATGTTGGTTACCCCTCTATCTTTCCATCTCAACACCTTGCTTACAAGTGTATCCAGAACTTTAAATTGTCTAGCTGTACCAATTGTTCCAAGGGAGCATTTCCTACTTGCACCTTTGATGGCATCCTTCCCCCTACTCTCCTAGTAGATTTAAGGCACAATGTCACAGCTCCTTCTAGTTACAATACTCTTATTGATTTCTTAAAGATACCCCTCTCAACTGGGAGCTTAATGTGTAACCATTCTGATCCTTGGGGCACCCAAACTCAGACCATAATAACTTAGTGGCCACAAATCATCTTCTTCATGGAAATCCTGGCTTCTTTCTATACTTGTCACTATTCTTATTCCTTTCTTAAATTCCTTGCCAGATTTGTCTTTTCCAGAATTCAAGCTATCAACTTCCAAATGAAAGCCCAGGCTATATACCAACCTCTGACTGAATCCAAGGTCTCCAACCCACTGGACCTGGCACCACCTAGGTTCTGAAGTCTGACCCCTTGAACAGGACCCAGAGAGGAAGGGACAACACCATGCCCCTTGCAGTAGTTTTAGAAGCTGAGACCTTCACCCCTTACCACAAAAGAATTTAGGTCTTATCTGTTTGAGGGGTGAATGATGAGGTACAAGCCCAAGCTAAGACCTTTTTCCCTTGGATCAGGAAGGCTTTTGTCTCATTAGTCTGAAGAAACCCTGGAAAGTCTGGCCTGTGAAGGAGCTCCAAGGATTCCCCTTCCATTTCTCTCAGGCCAGATAATCGCTATCTTCTATTTAGTATTCTTTTAATATTCCTCCCTTTGATCCTATTACCAGCCACTCCCATCAGGATCTTCCCTGGGTTTGATCTATGGAGACTATCCCTGGGACCCCAGACTACCTAGCAACACCTGCTTTTGACCCAGGCCCTCCATTGTCTGATATCTCCTGATTGTCTCCAGCTATTTCCAACACTTGGCCAGTCACTCCCTCCTTGAACTTCTCCTCAAGACCCTCTCTAAACCCCTCCTCCCATCACCCTAGACTATCAGAACACCCCCAGATTCCTCCTACAGTCTTTTCTGTATTTAAGTTCCATCTTGCCTCCATGAAGGTGCTCAGATTCAATCCAGCTCAGACTCTGTCTAGCTGAAATTCTAACTGGCCTGCTTGTGAATACAAGCGTTACAAATAAGAGCCAACCCAGTATGGCAAATCTTTAATAAACTTTGTTTTTCTTTGGCTTTAAAAAGCCTTGTGTTGAATTCATTCGAGCAGGACTCGGTGTGTCAGTATTTTGGTGTCCCCAGCATCTCTGAACCTCAACTCTTGGACAAATGATAAAAAAAATCATATGAAAGAAAAAAAAGTCGAGAATCTCAAGTGAAATAATGAAAAGAAGTGGGAGCAAATGGACCCAAGCAGTACCATATCTCAAACTATACTATAAAGCAGGATTCTCAAAATAATTTGATTTGGTACTTGTTGAGAGAGAGAAACAGAGAAAGACAGAGAGAGAGAGAGAGAGAGAGAGAGAGAGAGAGAGAGAGAGAGAGAGAGAGATCAGTGGAATAGATCAACTATACAATACACAGAAAAAAAAATGGATCTAGTACCTTAGGATTCAATAAACACAAAGATGCCAAACACTGAGATAAAAATTCACTCTTAGACAAAATTGCTGGGAAAATTGAACAGCAGTATAGAAGAAATTAGATTTAGACCAACATGTCACACTTATTACAAAGATAAGCTCCAAATGGCTTAGATATAAAAAGTCACATCATAAAAAACATTAGAGAAAAACATGGGGGGAAATTGCCTATCAGATCTATGGGTAGAAGAAAAGTTCATGACCAAATAAGGGATAGTGAGGATCACACCTAACTTGATTACATAATTTTAAGGAGTTTTTTCTTTTATTTATTTGTTTATTTATAGTTTTCAACATTCACTTTTATAAGATACTGAGTTCTAAATTTTTCCTCTTCCCCCTTTCCCCAAAATGGCATGCAATGTGATATAGGCTATACATGTACAATCCTATTAAAAATATTCTACATTAGTCATACTGTGAAAGAAGAATCAGAACAAAAGGGAAAAACCATGAGAAAAGAAAAAAAAGGCAAAATATTATGCTTTAATCTGCATTCAGACTCCATAGTTTTTCTCTGAATATAGATAACATTTTCCATCATGAATCTTTTAGAATTGGCTCAGATCATTGTATTGCTGAGAAGAGCTAAGTCTGTCAAAGTTGGCAAAGAGTTTTTTAAACAAATAATCCAGTAAAGCTAAGATTCAAAAGCATACATGATATTTTCTACTCAGTAAGTCAATGAACAGTGGCATGGTAGATAGAGAATTGGCCTTGGAGTGGAAAAGACTTGGATTCAAATTCTGCCTCTGATGCTACACAGACTACATGACCCCAGATAAGTAATAATCGGTCAGCAATTCTCTAGGCTTCCAAGTTACAGAGCAGGTGATGGGCTTCATTGATAGCGAGGATTTTCTTACCTTAATGGATGAAATCATAGATCTGATTTCCTACTCCTCTCCAAGAACAGGATAAAAATTTAAAGTACATAATAATTGAAATTCTTTGGGAATCTTCCCTGAAAAAAACTGACATATATATGACACCTAATGTGCCTTTCCTTCTAAGATTAACTTCCTCGTATGTACTCATTTGGGCAGCTAGGTGGTGCAGTGGATAGAGTGCTGGGCCTAGAGCCAGAAAGACCTCTCCTTCTCAGTTTAAATCTGACCTCAGACACTTACTAGCTTTGTGACTCTGGACAAATCACTTAACCCTGTTTGCCTCAGTTCCTCATATGTAAATTAAGCTGGAGAAAGAAATGGTGAACCACTCTAGCTAGTATCTCTGCCAAGAAAACCTCAAATGAGGTCAGTAAGTCAGACGTAACTGACAGGATTGAACAATAATGACAAGCAGACAGAGCAGTGAATTTGGAATCAGAAGTCCTGACTCTAGAAAGTGCTGGTGTAGCGAGTGTCACCTTGAACAAGTCACTTCAGCTTTCTGAGCCCTAGTCCCCAACTACGGAAATGTAGATTATAATGTTTTGACTACCCACTTCACAATGTTGTGAGGATCTAATCAGTAGTTCAAAGCCCACATGGGGTCACAAAGAGTCACCTCCACACATCACAGAAATCCCTGAATAGCAACATATGCTTATTTATGAATATATTAGCATAAGTTCTTTGAGAGCAGGGACCATTCCTGGTATGTAGTAAACAATAAATGATGGTCTTGAACTACCGATTAGATCATCGCAGCACTGTGAAGTTGGTAGTTAAAAATGTTATAATCTACATTTCACTAGTTGGGAAGTAGGGCTCAGAAAGTTGAAACGGCTGGTCCACGATGACACTTGCTAGACCAGTACATGTTAGTGTCAGGACTTCTGACTCCAAATACACTGCTCTGTCTCTTTATTGTTACTGTTCAATCATTTCAGTCATGTTATACTCTTAATGACCTCATTTGGGGTTTTCTTGGCAGAGATACTGGAGTGGATTGGCATTTCCTTCTCCAGCTCATTTTTCAGATGAGGAAACTGAGGCAAAGGGGATTAAGTGACTTGCCCACGGTCAGACAGCTAGGATTTCAGGACATTTTTGAACTCAGAAAGATGAGTCTTTCTGTCTCCAGGCCTGGCACTTTGTAGGCAGTTATTATGGGCACTATCTACCTTTCTCTGCTCTGTCTGCTATAACTCAGTTACTACCTGCAAAAACCTTATGAAAAGGAGTGGTTTGTTTAAATGGATAATCAGGAGGAGCACATGTCAATCACACACACACACACACACACATACACACATGCATTGTAATTGTTCTTTGGAATACTTTTAAGTATTTTTTTTTTAAAGAGAGTAGCAGGCAAGGTGATTGTCTTCCAATTATGCAATTGTTTAGGCTGTAACACTTCAGCTTCCAATCAAGACTATTATGATAGCAAGTTAAAGAGCTGAATGGAACAGATTTCTAAGCATGAAAATCTGGGGTTGTGTAATGTTTTATCACCAAGACCTTCACCTCCTTTCTCATGAAGTAGAAAAAGAAAATGAGCAAACTTCAAAAGTATTGAAATTTAGGCCCGGTTTCTTAATTGTAAATTGGCTTGAGGCCTTTGATAGCGAATACTTCGGAAACATTAAATCAGGACTGTATTTTCAAAACTTCTGGGAACATACATTAAGGTCAATATCATCACAAATTAATCCATAATACATACTAAAGGTAGACTATGGTTAATAACTCCCTTAGGAAATCTTTTATTGAGACTTTTGAAAAAAATAGTACTTTCTGCTTTGGTCTGCTCTCTTCTTAGCAATCAAAGTGATCTTCCAAAAGTCAAGGTCTGACCAAGTCATTTCTGGTAAATTCCTGTGACTCCCTGTAGTATCTAGGATCAAATATAAAATTCTCTGCTGGGCTTTAAAGCTCCTAATAACATGTCCCTTTCCTACCTTTCCAGTCTTTTTTGTTCTTTATTCCTTTTTATGTATTCTATGATTCAGTAACTGTACTCTCCCAGCTGTTCTTCACATAATTTTATCTCCTTACTCTATGTTTTCATTGGTTGTGTCTCATGCCTGGAATTCTCTCCCTCATCTCTGCTGTTTAGCTTCTCTGGTTTCTTTAAGAAGATTTGCTCAGTCCTCTTTAACATTAGAACCTTCTCTAAGAGATTATTTCCAATTTATCCTGGATATATTTTGTTTGAATGGAGTTATCTTCATGCTGTCTTTCCTCCAATCCCTTTAGATAGAAAGCTCCTTAGGGGAAGGGTCTGTTTTTTGCCTTTTTTTGTTTTTTGGATCCCAAATTTGGCACGTTGTAGGTATTTTTAAAATACTAGCTGACCTTCTTTGACTTCACCTCACTTCCTGACACTTCCTCTGCCCTACAATGGAGTCTCACCTCAGAACAGAGAAAAGCAATTAAATCAAAGCAACACATCACCCATGTGTGATGTAGCATGCATCATTCCACCTCTAGACTTTGCCATCTCTTTTTGAGAGGAGGTGTGTTTCATCAGCAACCCTTCAGAATAATTACTTGTCACTACATTAATCTAAATTCTGATATCCTCAATGCTGCTTTCTTTTATATTTTATTGTTGCTTTGCATCCTGTTCTTTGTTGCTATTTTAATTCATTTATGAATGCATGTATATACATACATATAAATTATAGATATATACATACATAAACAGCTACAAATATATGTATTATACAAACACAAATCTTTCCAAGTTTTTTAAACTTTCTCACATTGATTTTTTAATATGAAAGAATTATATTCCATCTCATTCATACACCTTAATTTATTCAATCATATTCCATTTGTTGAGCACCTTTTACCTTAATTTTTTTTCTTTAACAAAGAGTAATGCTCTGAGTTTTTCAGTATGTGTGGTGCCTTTCCTCCAATTTTTTACCTTCTTTTGTTACATACAAATTAATGGAATTGATGGGCAAACAGTTTAGTGAATAATTTAGTCATTTCTCTCACATAATTCCATATTGTTTGCATATTCCCCACCTAAGAAGATGGGCTAAACCAGGTAGTGAGTAACTGAGAGGCCTCAGACTGATCAGTGAGTTAGAGAATGTCTACCCTCAATCATGTGGAGATTTCATTTAACTGAATAGGCAGATGAGAACTATTTGTTCTAACAGTCATAGAGGTGACTAAAGCAGGCATTATGGATCAATGAGAGCTTGGTCAGACATCAAAGCTTGAAAGCAACTGAAGCCGGTGCTGTGCTTAGAGCTTGGTCAGACATCAAAGACACTAAGGCCATCCACTGCATCCTGAGCCATAGCCAGTTATTGTGACTTTTTTCCTGACATTAAACTTCAATGACTCTAGAAGAGAGAGTGAGGCTGAAGACTGTGTGCAACTCTGCCTTCTTTACACCCAATCCATCACCTGTCATCTACTATTTTACCATTTGTTCTCTTTGAAAACAAAAGGTGAACAATAGCAGTGGAAATCTTTCCAAAGTCTCTCCAACACTGAAAGTTCACATTTTTTATTATCTTTGAAAATTTGCTGAGTGTGAATTGAAACCTCAGTCTTACATTGGCATTTCTCTTATTATTAAAGATTTAGAGCTTTTCATACAGTTATTAATAATTTTCAACACTTTCATTTTTAGATAGGAACAAAAGGGAGAGGTGAACTGAGATAGGGTTGGGAAAGATATGGTATCCATAGAGACTGCTGTCATCTGCCTACTCTCAGGAGTGGTGAAGGTATACATGCATACGTCTCGCCATGAATTTATTTAAGCCTTATTAACTGAAAGGAAACCCTAGTTTCCATTTAGATCCTTTTATTTTTTTCCCCCTGAGAAAAGATTAGGTCTAAAATTGGTGCTTGTGGTAGCTCATCCCTTTTAGTTCAATCAGTCAATGGTTAACAATAAAATTTTGCAATATTTGCCTTCCTTTTATCTCCTGCTACCATCTGCCTTTGGAATTTTAATCCAAAAGAGGTTAAATAAAGACAGGGATAGGATGTGAAAACACATGTTGGGTAGGACTTTTATGTATGCCAAGTAAGCAATCTCCTATTTCATGCAATTTGGAAAAATTCCTTTCCCCTCAAATAAAACTTCCTAATATAAACCAGGCATACCTGGGCATGCCCTCCCTAAAGTGGAGCTACCCATCAGGTATAACCTCCTTTGATTGGCTGCCTGTGATTTTAAAACTTGTGAGATAGCTATACATTCTCTTTTGTTCACTCACTTTTATTTGCTTCACCCAGAGGGTAAGATCACAGTTTACCCATGGACTGGGCACTGTAATTGAACCAGTGAGAGGAGAAGGACTTTTCTTCTCCTGCTCCTTATCTTTTACCCCCACACGGAGAAATGACCTGCAGTGATTGTGTTTTTCTTTTTTCTTTTCTGTGCTATTGGTTCTTAGTTTCAGGCAGTAGAGGTGATCCCTAGGGGACTTAGGAGTTTGAGTCACGGCAACGTTGGAGCTAAGATGGCTGATGGTATAATGTGCTAGACAGGCTGGCACAGAAACCCTGAGAAGTCAGGGTACCTAGTACTTCAGCCTAAGGAGAAGTTTGGACTTGAAACTGGAGCTATGCTCAATGGGAACTGAACTTATAATCACCTTCCTCTTCCCAGAGACAGAAGTTGTACAGTGGAGAAAAGATTGTACTTCTCATGTTGGGAGAGTGAGTTTGTATATTTGTAATTATATCTTCTTACATAAATATTTCTGTATAAAAGCTAATCTGATTGTTAGTGGCAAAATAGAATTAGGGTACAGTTGTTCAGTTGTTTCCATCACATCTAATTTTTTGTGACCCCATTTTGGGGGTTTTCTTGGCAAAGATACTGGAGTGGTTTGCCATTTCCTTCTCCAGCTCATTTTACAGATGAGGAAACTGAGGCAAACAGGTAAGTGACTTGCCCAGGTTCACACAGCTGGTAAGTATATGAGTCCAGGGGTGAACTAAGGAAAGTGAGTCCTCCTGATGTCAGGCCCAGCACTCCTTCCACTGCACCAAGAGACCAACCCCTATAATTGAGAGAACATCATCTTCAGAGAGCTTAGATACCCCTAACCCCCTTAAGAGTACCTTAGGATTCTGAGAGAGGTATGATGAAATCTAACATACATGGCTTTCAGTCAGTGAGGGTCAAAGTACTCTGTGGTACACCACCTTGAAATTCCAGAGGAGAACTTCATCCCTTTTGGTTTAAGTAGAAAGGGATTTTGAAATGAAAATGTCCATGGTTGAAATAACATTAAAATATGTGTGCATATGCTTCCATGTGAAGGAACTGACCAGATCCAGTTTTGGTAATTAATTTTAATGGAATTAGGGAAATAGTGTCAATGGAATTAGTATAGGAAACTGAATACTTGTGATAGAATTACAGCAGACTTTGGTGAAGTAAAGGGGCAAAGAGAGAGGAGGCGTAGAAACCTAATAGGGAAAGCCAAGTAACCAGTTTAGTTTGGGTTTTCAAAGTCTGGTTCCATGAGTCAGTATTGGTACTTCATAATTTCCAAGATAAATGACAAGGATAGCTGCAGGAATAATCTGAAGTTTTTGTTTCTCTCTATTGTCTCAAATTTCAGAGACTCAGTTCTAGAGGAAAAAGGTAGCAGTTTAAAGTAACATAGTAGTCCTATGAATGTAAGAAGAGAATTTTTAGAACAATGCTTCTAAAAGTGTGGTGTGCAGATTCCTGGAGGTCTCCAAAATCCTTTCAGGGGTCTATAAGGTCACAATTCTTTTCATAATAATAACAAAACACTTTAATTTCCAATATAATAAATATCAGTAGATATAACTCACATAACAATAGCTTTCAGGGGAATCCACAACACTTTTTAACAGTGTAAAGAGATTCTGATAAGAAAAAAAATTTGAGAAAATCTCCAGAGAACAGATCTTCACATTGTGCTCATTCATTGACTTATGCAGTGGATCTGGACACATAATTTCATTCCCTAAGATGTTTGTAGCATTTCTATGTCCTATAAATTTTATTCCCATAATGAATTATCAAATGTTCCTTCATGTGAAGGAAGAAAGCACATTTGAACCTCTTAGGAAAAACAATTTTGGGATATTCTTTTCCCACGTTCCATTAGGTGGTGGAATAAATAGATTACCAGGCCTGGAGTCAGGGAGACTCACCTTCCTCAGTTCAAATCTGCGCTCACACACTTACAAGTTATGTGACCGTGGGCAAGTCTCTGTTTGCCTCAGTCTCTTCATCTGAAAAATGAGCTGGAGAAGAAAATGGCACTTCACTCCAGTATCTCTGCCAAGAAAACTCCAAATGGGGGTCATGAAGAGTCAGACAAAACTGGAAAAAAAAGTCAACAATAACACAAAGATCTTCCCCTACTGCACCCTACAACAACAAAATGTAAACTCTTTTGACTGTCTTTGTTATAGCTGGTGTTTCTTTACTTGCTTGCTTGTTTTGTTTCACCAGAGCATAGTTTATAGAATTGAATTCTATCCTGTAGCCCAGCATTTTAAACTCGATGATGATGATGATGATGATGATGATGTTAAATTAAAGCCTGGAATGTTTGCTCTATTTAAAACCAAGCACAGAGAGTGACTGTTGAGAGAGTAATTGGTACAGTAGTGAGTAGTGTAATTTAGAATTTTCCTACAGGCCATTTCATCTTTTTTTTTCTTTTGTACATTACTTAGAAGTCATAAAGAGCTCATGGGTTGATGTCCTGACTTGTGTGTGAATTGGATCTAAGGGAGGCAGAATTGCACAATGTTATCAGCCTCACTCTCCCTTCCAAAATCATTGAAGACCAGTGCAGGATGACCTTGGTGTCTTTAATGTCTAACAAAGCTCTGGGCATGGCATCTGCTTCAGCTGTTTTCATGGCTTGTTGGAACAAATTGCTCTTTGTACATTCTGCCTGAGGAAGTCTTCACATAGTTGTCATAGACTTTTCTCTAGAGTAAACCATACAAGAAGGAGGTGGGGTTAAAATTTTGGAGAGGATAAGAGCAGGTAGGTGGCACAATGAATACAGCACATGATTTGGAATCTGTAGAACCTGACTTCAAATCCAGCTTCAGATACTTACTAGCTGTGTAACCCTGGGCAAGTCAATTAACGGCAGTTATCTCCCCTTCCACACCAAAAACCATGTGGAGAGGAGGAAGGTCTAAAGCTATTCACAAATCATGGTATGTAGACCAGAAAGAATGATTGATATGGAGTAAAGAAATCTGGGTTGTAGTCCTAGCTCTTCTACTAACTCACTACATTAGACAAGATGGACACTTTTCTGGACCACAATTTCTTTAAGAAGGTTGACTAGTTGTTCTACCCTATTTTAGCATGAGTCATTTAATGACTGATTTACATATAGCTATTTATATGTAAAAGACACAGTGTGGCATAATGGATAGAAAGTTGGCTTGATGGTCAACAAAAGCTAGGTTCACTTCCTGCCCCTGATACCTACTGGCTATGTTACCTTGGACAAGTCATTTACTTTCTCAGTGCTCTGGTCAAATCTCTAACACTATAAGTTACAGAGAAGGTGTTGACCTGCATTGGTAGAGATGAGCTTCCTCTTTAGAGATCTCCAAATACTAATGAAATCATAACTCTTATCACTATCTCAATGCTTCTAGATATATAGGTACTAGGTGGCTCTGAGGGACTAGGCGAGCTGAGCTCTCAATCATGTATTGAATTAGAAGACCCATCGAGTTTCTCTCACAACTCTCTCTCTCTCTCCTTTCCTTCTCCCTCCATTCCTTTGGGCAGAAATTCCCTGGAATTTCACTCTCTTTCAGGGATGTTGTTTTCTTGTCCTAGCAACCCACTCCCCCTCCATTTATTAGTGGTGGCTTGCTTTTAAAAGCCTATCACAACAGATGGCCACAGATAAGGAAATGGAAAGTAAAAAGGCCTTTCTTTGTTACTTTCATAGTCTTGTCAGCTTATTATTTTATTTCTAGAGGTATATGAGCACTGAATTCATTGTTAGGCTTATAACAGCTCAATACCACTTTTTCACTCTAACATTTGTTCTAAATTAAAATAAATTTCAAGTACCCATATTCATTTTGATCCAAAAATGCCCTGATAGAATAAGGAAGGTTTATCTTTCCCCTTTTTCCAAGAATTAAATAGGACACACACAGAGATTATCATTTCTATCGATCAACAGCTTTATCACATTTGCCAGTTTAAGAAACAAAGAAAATTTTTAACACAAATGTAAATGCCTCTCAAAACCAGAGGAGAGTAGGAGGGTGTTCAGAAAGAATGAGTGGTCTACCAAAAGATATCTTCTTTTCCCCAGGAAAAGGAAAAGGGAGAGATTGAAGGTCAATGGTCCCCTTTTCCAAACCAAATTGGATTAGCAATAGCAGATGTGCTCAGGACATAGTTTGTAGGTGCACTCTCAACAGACTGGTTCAGCACTCCTTGTAGTCACATAACTTTCCATCTACTCTCACAAAATCACAGAATCACAGACCTAGAGTTGGAAGAGATATTGAGGCTACTAAGATGAATTTCCTTATTTTATAGATAAGAAAATTGAGGTTGAAAAAGGTGAAGCAGCTTGCCCAGGGTCATACAACTTATAAGTGTCTGAGGCAGGATTTGAAAGATCTTCCTGAATCTAATTCCAGCATTCCATTTACTACCCTTTTATTTTTTTTTTTTATCCATCCACTCTCTTCTCCTTTCTGCTCCATTCTCTGCATCTCCTTTCTTTGGCTTCTGAATCTCACCACCAAGGCCATCCAGTTGAACTTTGGTTGGTTTTTCCTCAATCAGGTCCCCAAAACCCTTTGGAACATAGGGAACTCAGGGAAGACCATTCACCAACTGAGAGCCCACCCTCCCCAATCTTTCCTTGCTCCATTCCCAAGCCTATTGATAGAGTTCCAAAAAGTGAGTTACATTTCAATAAGAGACAGTTTGGTACAATGATTAGAACATGGGAGGTAGAATTTGAAGGACCTGGATTCAAGTCCTGGTGCTGCTGCTTATGACTTATATGACCTTTGGTTCAACACTTAGCCTTTCTAGGTCTCATATTTCTCAAATGTAAAATAAAAGAGTTGGACTAGATGACCTTTGAGATCCATCCCAAATCTAAGAGCCTATGAGCATATATATGTATATAGTATGTTTCCCCCTCCTTTTTTTTTTTTTTTGTATCTCTAATGGCTAGCATAATTCCTAGCACACAGTAGCTGCTTAGTTGATTCTAAATAAATTGAAACTTTCCAGATTGCTCCAAAATGATAGCTGGGGTGAATCAACTGACTATTAATGTAAAATATGTGTTTGCTTTCTCTTCTATTTACTACCTCCACTTTCCTCCTCAGTAACTTGCTCACCCAAAGGGGGAAAAAGTAGGCAAATAGTTTTAGAGATGAATAAGGTGCAGGAATACCTCCCTGGTAGCAGTACTCATCACATAAATCATCATGCCAAGTTACTGCTAATGACAATGAGTTATCAGAATAATCAGAGTTAATGGTTACAGATCCTATTGCTGATCTCTGGGATTGATTTATTTGCCCATCAATAGGTTCATTTCTATCCTCAACACATAATTACTATTGATAGTCACAAAACTGGGAAGAGTTTCAAATTCACTTGGTTTTCCATCTTTATATTAAAATGACTCTGAAAAGACTGCAATGTGTGGTTAACAACTGAATAAATAGTAATCCACATATTCTGCTAGGAAGTAGCCCTAATTTTAACTTAAGTTGCTTTTATAGAATTTCTATGTTAAAAAATTGACAACTGACAAAGACATTCATTCATTCTCTCTGAAGCATGAGCTTTAAAGAGTCAAGGGAGCCGGGGTGCAGGCAGTAGTGGGGAGGGCTTGTAGAGGACACAACTGTGTATAGTGGTGGAACATGAGCAACTGTAATGACTCAGCTCTATTACTCAAACTAAAGGAGGAATCAAGTTGAATTCTAGGAAATATGAGTGTAGGACACAGAAATCCCAATAGATGGAAGAAATTTCTGTAATTATTTATTACATTTTATTCCCAATAATAGGCTCTTTGGCCCATTGATCTTTACATGCAGCACTGATTCTCATCTATGTGTCTTTGCGTTGGCTGTCCTCCAAATAGAAAAGATATTCACCCTTTACTCTCAAGTATTAACATCCCTAGTTTCCTTCAAATTTCAGCTCATGTCACATTCTACATGAAGCCTTTCCTAATTCTCATGGCTACTAGTGAATTCCCCTCAAGGGTCACCTTGATATATGTTCTACGCACCTATATGGTGTTATCTCTCCCAACACAATACAAGTTTATTGAAGGCAAGGTCTGTTTTTCTATTGTCTTTGTAATCTTCGCACCTTGCACAGTGCTTGGCATGTAATAGTTGCTTAATGCTTGTTGATTAATTATGTTTATTGCTCTTCCATGGAATTCAGATAAATCATTATATTAATGTTTTTGTTTTGTTAGTCAGTCATTTCTGTCATATGAGAATCTTTGTTATCCCTTTTGGGGTTTTCTTGGCAAAGCTACTGGAGTGGTTTGTCATTTCCTTCCCCAGCTTATTTGACAGATAAGGAAAATGAAGCAAATACGGGTAAGTGACTTGCCCAGGGTCATACAGTCAATAAGTGTCTGAGGCCAGATTTGAACTCAGGAAAAAGAGTTTTCCTGACTCCAAACCAGCACTCACTAAGTGTATAGGGTGTTCAGCAAGGATTAGCCATTCTGGTGTGAAGACTTCCAAGCCCCGTTCAGGTTTGTCCATCTACTTTTGGTATCTACCTGATATTCAACTTCACCTGTAGCTCCATGTAGCTATAGCATATTCAGGGGCCATGACCCCATAAAACCATCTAGGCAGACAGGATAAACCAGGTTGTGGGTAAAAATGACAGACCTCAATCCATCTGTGAGTTAAAGGGATGTCTGCTCTAAGCATGTCAAGATTTTCTCTAGCAGAATAGAGAACAATTTGTTCCAACGGCCAAAAAGTACTGGATGAAGCAGGTACTATGGAACTCTTCAGGGGTGTCTTAGAATTTGGTCAGACATTGAAAACACCAAGGTTATTCACTGCACCCCAGACTGCCAACAGATGTCTTGACTTTTGTCCTGCCATTGTACTTTAATGACTCAGGAAGAGAGAAGGAAGCCAATGACTTCTTGCTACTATGCCTCACTTAAATCCTATTTACAGGCATGTTTAAATACTATCCATGATGTCACTGATCCTCTTTGAAAATGAAGGACAAGCAACAGTAACAGGAGTGGTTTGCCATTTCCTTTTTCAGATCATTTCATAGATGAGGAAACTGAGGTAAACAGGATTAAGTAACTTGCCCACAGTCACACAGTTGTTAAGTGTCAGAGGCTAGATTTGAATTCAGGTCCTCCTGATTTTAGACCTGTTGCTTTATCCACTGTGCTGCCTAGGTGCCCATGAATGACATTAGAACATATAAAAGTTTATATTTCTTTAAGAAAGAGGGTTTGCAAACATGATTTCAGTTCCTCAGAGAATTATAGGATCTCAGGTCTGGAAAGGACTTCAGAGTACAATCAGTCTAACCTACACATGAAGATCTACAGAAAGAAGACTATATCCTAAATCACCACTCCACTCTTGGATGATTGATTCATTCTAGATAGTTTTTGCTTAAGTTATGTCTAAATTTGCCTCTTTTGTCACTTCTCAGGCATAACAAGATTAATTATTCTTCCACAAAGCAGAACTTCAGGTACCAGAATATACCTGTCATATCTCTCCAAGTGTTTTCTTCCTAAAGTTAGGCATTCTAAGTTTTCAGCCAACTTGCAAAACAAACAAATAACCAAAAACCACCTTGTATCTATTTCATATATACCTCTCTTATCTTTCTATCTCTGTGTCTCTCTTACCCTCTTTATGTCTGTCTGTCTCTGTTCATCTCTTTAACTGCTGGTCTCTGTCTCTCTGCCTCTCTCTGCCTCTCTGTCTCTCTGTCTCTTTCTCACCTCTCCTGACAGTATAACTTCCTTGAGGACAGAGACTATTATTTTTGTCTACGTATCCTGTCATAATGCCTAGTAAATAATAGTCACTTAATAAGTGCTTATTTATTGACTGATTGGAAAAACATGATTTTTATACCCTTCACCATCCTCTAGAACAAGCCTGCACATCCAACAGCCTGTTAAAGGATTTCCATCCATTTATGAAACATGTAGAGGATGTTTACCTTCCTGCTCTAGAAGATATTATTCTGCTTATTGATGTTCTTCCTAAAAGTTGGTCCTCAGAAGTGAACACAATAATACAAAGTGATCAGCCCAAGGTAGAATTCAGTTGCACTAAAAATTCCCTAGTTAACAATGCATTTTCCTCACAAGAACTCCATGAAACACAAGAATTATCCTCCTTTTTTTAAACTTGATCGAGATTACAAGGTACTTAAATGACAAACCTGAGACTTTGATTAAGGGCCTTTGACTGCAAATCCCATGCATTTTTGTTAATGCTTCCCCTCCCCCTGCTCTCTCAGTTGAGTGCCCTATTTTATCCTTTACAGCAGTTATTGGGTATGATCACCTCTTCTCCCCATTTCTTCATCTCACAACTCCTTGCTGTCATGATATCACTCCCTACTACCTCCCCCTTTACTCCAGTCTTTGATAAAGTGGCATTTTTAAATATTTTAAAATACACACACACACACACACACACACACACACACATACACACACACACACACACACACACACACATATACACTTCATTACACCATCCTATTCCTTCAAGCTATTATCCTGTATCTCTCCTGTCTCCCTCGGTCAAACTCATAAGGACAAAACAACAACAACAACAACAACAACAAACTGTCTACACTCATTGACTGTACAACCTCTCCCCTGATTCTCTTCTAAACCTCCATTCCAATAGAATATTTAACCTCATCATTCAACTCGAACTTCCCTTTCCAAAATAATCAATGATCTCTTAAATGATACTTCTAAAGCCTTTTCTCAATTCTCATCCTTCTTGATCACTTCTCACCTCCTCCTCTTGAAATTCATAATTTCCTTCAAGACTCAGTTCAACCTTTCCTAGTCCTCTAAGTAACTGGTACCTTTCCCATCAAAGTTACCTTTCATCTAGTATGTACGTATGTGTACAACACATTGCATAGGTATATATACAAGTATGCATTTTGCATTTGAACATGGCCAGCCCATTGGAGTCGCACTCTCTGAAGCATAGTTTGAATATCTAGCACTTTAGTTTGAGTAAAGGACCTCAGTGTCTGGTACCTTATCCTTCCAGGTGATCTTCAGAATCTTTCTAAGACAATTCAAATGGAAGCGATTTAGTTTCCTGGCATGGCGCTATTATGTAAAATGTATGCTTGTCAAAAAGATTATTTTATGGAGGATCCACACAGTGCCAGTGATCACATGATGGTCAGAAGAAGTGATATAAGAATACTCTCAAGATCTCTCAAGACCTTTGGAATTGATTGTGTGACATGGGAGACACTGGCCTAGGACCGCTCAGTATGGTGTGTCCACATCAGAGAAGGTTGCTGAGCAAAGCAGAATTGAAACAGCTCAAAGGAAATGCAAGATGCACAAGTTTAGAGTATCCACCCTAAACGTTCACAAGTGCTCAATCTGTGGCAGAGCATTCCAACCTCGTATTGGTCTGATCAGTCACAGTCAGACACATTGAAACTTGACTTTATCATAGTGATGTCATTTTGGTCCTCTTCGAGAACAAAGAACAACAACTACCACCAACAGCCATATGTATATACATAAATGTATATATACATGTATATGTGGCACATATATGAATAAAACACATATATGCATGTTATCTTTACTATTGGCTTGTAAGGTCTTTGAAGGCATAAAGTTTCACTTTTTTCTTAATATTACAAGTGTATAGTGTTTGGCGCATAATATATGTTTGATAAATACTTGTTGATTGATCTAAATTACAGAGCTTACATATTCAAAAACAATATTTGGGGAAATCTAAACTTCTTCTGGAAAACTCAAAAGAGAAGCCTGAAGGGATTCAATGATTTAATTTCTTCTGCACTTAGTTACATCTTTCTTTCATTGATGCAGTGAAAAAGAATGATGAACTTGGAGTCAGAAAACCATAGGTTTGAATCACAGATTGCTAAGTTTCTGTCTCTGTCTCTCCCTGTCTCTGAAAATTAAATAAATCTCGAAGTTATTTTCTCATATTAAGAGAATTGCACAGTATATTTCAAAGTAAAATGATTGACTGAAGTGTATAGTGTATAAGATCCCACTATTTTTGCTTTGTTGTCCAAATGGAAGGAAGAGAAAGAAGAGAAAGAAGAAAAAAGAAAGAAGAGGAGGAGGAAGAAGAGGAGGAAAAAAAGAAAGGAAGGAAAGATTAAGTGGAGAGAGCAAAGTATGGCATTAAATGTTTTCTTCCAAAAAGGAGAATAAGAAGATCATGAAATATTGTTTATTTCTCATTTAATACTAGTTTATTTTTTCAATTTCATGTAAAGATAGTTTTCAACATTCATTTTTATAGGATTTTGAGTTCCAAATTTTTCTCCTCCCCAAGGCATCAAACAATCTCATATATAGGTACAGTCATGTTAAACACATTTCCACATTAGTCATGTTGTGAAAGAAGAATCAGAACAAAAGGGAAAAATGACAAGAAAGAAAAAACAAAAAGAGAAAATAGTATGTTTTGCGATGCATTCAGTCTCCATAGTTCTTTCTCTGGGTGTGGAGAGCTTTTTTCTATCATGAATCTTTTGGAATTGTTTTAGATCATTGCATTGCTGAGAAGAGCTATCTCTAACAAAGTCAGTCCTCACACAATGTTGCTGTTATTGTGTACAATGTTCTCCTGGTTTTGCTCACTTCACTCAGCATCAGTTCATACAAGTCTTTCCAGGTTTTTCTGAAATCTGTCTGCTCATCACTTCTTATGGAACAATAGTATTCCATTATATTCCTATACCACAACTTGTTCAGCCATTCCCTTGTTGAAGGGCATGCCCTCGTTTTCCAATTCTTAACCGCCACAAAAAGAACTACTAAAAGTATTTTTGCGTATGTTAATCCTTTTCCCCTTTCTTAATCATCTCTTTGGAATACAGACATAGTAGTGGTACTTCTGAATCAAAGAGTATGCACACAGTTCAACTGCCCTTTAGGAAAATTCCAAATTGCTCTCCAGATTAGATCAATTCAGAACTCCACCAACTATGCGTTAGTATTACAATTTTTCCAAATCTTCTCCAACATTTATCATAATCTTGTTAAGTCATGTTAGCCAATCTGATAGGTGTGATATGGTACCTCAGAGTTGTTTTAATTATTTGCATTCTCTAATCAATAGATAAACATATGGATAGATTTAATTTCTTCATCTGAAAACTGCCTGTTTATATTCTTTAACCATTTATCAACTGGGGAATGACTTGTGTTCTTATAAATTTGACTCAGTTCTCTATATATTTTAGAAATGATGATATTATCAGAAAAACTCTATAAAAATTATTTCCCAGCTTTCTGCTTCCCTTATAATCTTGGTTGAATTGGTTTTCTTTGTGCAAAATACTTTTTAATCTAATGTAATCAAAATCATCTGTTTTGCATTTCATAATGTTCTCTCTCTTGTTTGTTCATAAATTCTTCCTTTTGTATAAATATGATAGGTAAACTATTCCTTCTTCTCCTAATTTGCTTGTGGTATCTTTATGTCTAACTCGTGTACCCATTTTTATCTTATCTTGGTATATGATGTGAGATGTTGGTCTATGCCTAGTTTCTACTATACTATCTTCCAGTTTTCCCAGCAAATTTTGTTAAGTAGTGAGTTCTTATCCCAGAAGCTAGATCCTTTGGGTTTATCAAACAGTAGATTACTATGATCATTTACTACTGTTTCTTGTGTACCTAACATATTTCACTGATTCACCAGTGTTCTTCTTGTTGTTTTTCTTTCATTCTCAAAGAGGACCATGACATCGTGGAGATGATGCCATGACATGCAAGTGAATTGGATTTAAGTAAGAGAGAGCTATGCAAAAAGACCAGCCTCACTTTCTGTTCTGGAGTCATCTGGGTCCAGTCGACAGATACATATACAGAAGATTGGAGGTGGCTCCAGAAGACCTTGGTCTTTTAAAGCTAAGGTTTTGGGTTTTTTTTTTTGTTGTTGTTGTTTTATCTTTTTTTTTTTTTTTTTTTTTGCATATCTCAGTTTGACTGAGGCTACAACAATTTTTAGCCATTGCCAAATAGTTTTAATGATTGCTGCTTTGTAACATAGTTTTAGATATTGGAAGGCTAAGCAACCTTCCTTTGCATTTTTTTCATTAATTCCCTTGATATTCTTGACCTTTTGTTCTTCCAGATGAATTATTTTTAGAGCTCCATGAAATAACTTTTGGGAGTTTTGTATGACACTGAAAAAGTAAATTAACTTAGTTAGAATTTCCATTTTTATTATATTAGGTTTGTCTACCCAATTACAATTGATATTTTTCCAGTTGTTTAGATCTGACTTTTTTGTGTGAGAAGTGTTTTATATTTGTGTTCATATTTGTATTTGTGTTCCTGGATTTGTCTTAGCAAGTAGACTCCCAAATATTTTATATTGTATGCAGTTACATCAAGTAGAATTTCTCTTCTGTCTCTTGATGCTGGGCTTCATTGGTAATATAGAGAGAAACTCATGAGTTATGTGTCTTTTTTAAAATCCTGTAATTTTGTTAAATTAATTTTTTATTTTAAGTAGTATTTTTAGCTGCTTCTTTAGATCCTAGGATTGTCTAAGTATATCATCATATCATCTCCAAAGAGTGATAGTTTTACTTTCTTATTGACTATTCTTATTCCTTCAATGTCTTCCTTCAATGTCTTTTTCTTCCCTTGTTGCTAGAGCTAACATTTTTAGTACTGTATTAAATAATAGTGATGATAATGGTATCCTTGTTTCACCCTTGATTTTATTGGAAAAGCTTCTAGCTTATAACCATTACATATGATGCTTGCTGGTGAGATTGATACTACATACCATTTTAAGGAAAAGCTCATTTATTCCTATCCTCTCAGATATGTTTAAGAGGAATGGGTGCTGTATTTTGTCAAAAAACTTTCTCTGCATCAATTGAGATAATCATGAGATTTGTTAGTTTGGTTATTTTATGGTCGATTTTGCTGAACTAGCCCTCCATATCTGCTGCAGATCTGACTTGGTCATTCTGTACTAACCTGATGATGAATTGCTGTAATCTCTTTGCTAATATTTTATTTAAAATTTTGTCATCAATATTCGTTAGGGAAATCTGTCTTTAAGTTTCTTTCTCTGTTTTGGCTCCTCCTGGTTTAGCATATTTGTATCACAAAAGAAATTTGGTAGGATTCCTTTTCTGACTATATTTTTTTCCAAATAGCTTATATATTATTGGAATTAATTGTTCTTTAAATGTTTGTTAGAATTCACTTATAAATCCATCTGTAATCCATCTGGCCCTTGAGGTTTTTTCCATAGGGAGTTTACTTGATGACTTGTTTAATTTCTTTTTCTTAACTGGGATTACTTAAGTATTTTGCTTCCTCTTCTGTTAATCCAGGCAATTTATATTTTTGTAAATATTCATCCATTTCACTTAGATTGTCAGATTTATTGGAATGAAGTTCAGCAAAATAGCTCCTAATTATTGCTTTAATTTCTTCTTCAGTGGTAATGAATTCATCCTTTTTATTTTTGGCACTGGTAAATTGATTTTCTTTCCTTTTTTAATCAAATTAAGCAAAGATTCATCTATTTTATTGGTTTCTTCAGTAAAGCAGCTCTTAGTTTTATTTATTAGTTCAATAGTTTTCTTACCTTCAATTTTATTAATCTCTCCTTTGGTTTTTTCAGGATTTTGAATTTGGTATTTAATTGAGGCTTTTGAATTTGTTGTTTTTCTCTCCTTTTCAGTTGCGTGTTCAGTTCCTTAATCTTCTCTTTCTTCATTTTATTCTAAAAATTAAGAGATATAAAATTTCCCCTGCTGCATCCCATAACTTTTGATATGTTGTCTCATTGTTGTCATTCTCTTTGATGAACTTATTGATTGTTTCTAAGATTTCTTGTTTGATCCACTCATTCTTTAAGTTTAGATTACTTAGTTTTCAATTATTTTTAGCCTATCTTTCCATGGCCCTTTATTACACATAATTTTTATTGCATCATAATCTGAAAAGGATGCATTTGATATTTCAGCTTCTCTGCATTGGATTGGGAGGTTTTTAATGCCCTAATACATGGACAATTTTTGTGTAGGTGCCATGTACCAGAGAGAAAAAGATTGTGTATATATTTTATATATATATATTTATACACATATACATATATATGTATGTGTATGTATATATGTATGTATATATATATGTATATCCCCATTCGATTTTCTTGAAAGGTTTATCATACCTAACTTTTCTAAAATTCTATTGACCAAAATAAATGAGATTTTATTTTGTGGTTAGATTTATCCAATTCTAAAAGGGGGAGACTGAGGTCACCCACTGGTATAGTTTTGCTGTCTATTTCTTCCTTTAACTCACTTAACTCCTCCTCTAAGAATGATATATCACTTGATACATATATGTTCAGTATTGTTATTATTTCATTGTCTAGGGTACCTTTTAGCAAGATGTAGTTTCCTTCCTTATTTCTTTTACCATCTATTTTTGTTTTAGCTTTGTCTGAGATCAGGATTGCTATAGCTGCTGTTTTGTTTTTTTTTTTATTTCAGCTGGAGCATAATATATTCTGCTCTAGCCTTTTACCTTTACTCTGTGTGTACTTCTCTGTTTCAAATATGTTTCTTGTAAACAACGTATAGCATTGTGGTTTTTAATCCACTCTGTTATCTGCTTCTGTTTCATGTGAGAGTTCATCTCATTCACATTCATAGATATGTATATTTCCCTTCATCCTGCCCCCCTCAATCTGTCCTCCCTTTACTTTTCCTTTCCTCTTTCCCCTCCTATTTCTACTCTCCCTGCTATCAGCCCCTCTCCCTTTTTTTGTGCCGCTTTTCCTTCCTTCTTCCCTGTAGAGTAAGATCAATTTCTATACCCAAATGAGTGTATGTATTATTTTCTCTTTGAGCCAAATCTGATGAGAATAAGGTTCAAACAATGCTCATACCTTCCCTTCTTTTCCTCTATAGCAATAGATCTTTTGGGCTTCTCTATGTGATGTAATTTACCCTATTCTGTCTCCCCCTTTCCTCTTCTCTCAGCACAGTCCTTTTGTCATCCTCATTTTTATATCATCACATCAAAGTCAACTTATACTCACACTTTTTGTCTATGTATACTCTATGTATACCTACTAAAGATACAGTTCTCAAGAGTTATAACTATTATCTTCCCATGTAGGGATGTAAACAGTTTAACCCTATTGAACAACATTTTTTTCTTTCCTGTTTACCTTTTGTTTTTCCTGAGTCTTCTATTTGAACATTGAATTTTCTATTCAGCTCTGGTCTTTTCATCAGGAAAGTCTGAAAATCCCCTGTTTCAATGAATAACCTTCTTTTCCCCCTGAAAGATTATGTTTGATCTGGGTTGTTGATTCTTGGTTGTAATCTAAACTTGTTTGCCTTCCAGAATATGCTATTTCATGTCCTCTGATCCTTTAATGTAGAAGCTGCTAAGTCCTATGTAATGCTGACTATGGCTCATTGATATTTGAATTATTTCTATCTGGCTGCTTGAAGTGTTTTCTCCTTGACCTGATAATTCTGGAATTTACCTACAATATTTCTTGGAGTTTTCAGGAGGTGAATGGTTAATACTTTCAATGCCTATTTTATCCCCTGGTTCTATGATATCATGACAGTTTTCCTTGAAAATTTCTTGAAAGATGCTGTCCAGGCTCTTTTTTTATTATGACATTTTGGTGGTCCAATAATTCTTAAATTATCACTCCTGGATCTCTTTTCCAAGTCAGTTGTTTTTCCAATGCAGTATTTAATATTTTCTTCTATTTTTCATTTTTTTGATTTCGATTGACTGATTCTTGATGTCCTATAGATTAATTAGTTCCCACTTGCCCAATTCTAATTTTTAAGGAATTATTTTCTCCAGTTAGCTTTTGCATCTCCTTTTCCATTTGGCCAATTCTACTTTTTAAGGGGTTGTTGTCTTCAATAGATTTTTTTCCATTTGATCAATTGCATTTTTTAAGGAATTATTTCCTTCAGTGAATTTTTTTCTTTTTTTCTCAAGCTGTTGTTTCTGTCATGCAATTTTCCTGCCATCTCTCTTATTTGACTTTTGAAAAAATCATTTGTGCACTTTTTCAAGGCTTTTTGGACTTGAGACCAATTCATATTCCCCTTTGAGACTTCACATGTAGACATTTTGATATTGCTATCCTCTTCTGAGTTTGTGTTTTGATTTTCCCTGTGACCATAGTAGCTTTCTATGGTCAGTTTTTTTCCTCTTTGGGGCTAGTTTTTTATTCTATTTTGTGACTTTTAAAGTTGAGCTCTCTTCCTAGGGCAGAAGGAGCACTGTTCCAAGCTTCTTGTGCTAGGAGCCAGGAGCCTGGTCACTGGTTTTCCTTGCTGGGACTTTAGGTGTTGGCAGTTTGCCTGCTGTGTTGGGGTGGCCCAGCCTAGTCACACCTGTTGTGCCTTCTGTGCTGGGGCAGGAGGCCTCATGGTTGTGCCACTTGCCTGCTGAGTCAGGACTGAAGGGCCTTGGTTGTTGGTCTGTACTGTGGCTAAGAGTATCCTGCTGACTTGCCCACACATTGTCCTCACTGGACTGTGCTCCCCTTTTACCCAAATGAGACAGAACTTTCCTGAAGTCCTAAATAATCTGAAACTGGAGAATTGTTTCACTGTGTCTTTTTTATAGGCTCTGCAACTCCAGAATCCATTTAGAGACTTGATTTAATGTCGTTTCTGAGAAAAACTAGGGAGAAGTCAGGCAACTGTCTGACTTTTCTCTACCATCTTGATCATATAATATGCTTGAATGTAGCAATAACTATTCGATGATATTGTGATCATCATTTTTTCATAAGATTGCTTTAAAGTTCAGAATAATATGGGACTTCATCAATAAAATCCCTGGCCACTCACAAGAGATCAGTGCAATAATCAACAGGGTTAAAGCCAAACAGATGCAAAATGATTATTATCTAAACTAAAAGCATGCACTTAGATATGTAGTCCCTAGAGTCAATCTCTTAGTACGTATACCTTGACAGGAACTAACTGCAGATAATAACCTGAACCCATAATTGGATTTCATATGGAAAAGGTTTTTTTCCACTGTTAATGATCACACCCTTCTTCCTGATATAAAAAAAAACAAACTGTCTGTTTAATGCCAATATGTTCCTGACAATGCTTTTTGTCTGTGAATTATGGAGTACTATAATCTTAGAAGGATCAAAATTACTAATGACTTGGTTACAATGCAGAGATACATGATGAACCATAGAATACTACCAATGAGATACCTGTTTGCACATATGAAATATTACAAGAAATGCCATCCAGGAAACATATGATCAGAAAAGGAAGCAAAATGTGCTCAAACATACCATTAGATTGTTCTCCTGGGGAGGGGGTGCCTGGTCACTTTACTTCCTGAAGTCTGAGTTGCAGGAAGACTAAAGCCAATCCAGTGTCCTCACTGTCTAGCACCAACATGGTGAGCTCCTAGGAGCAAGGTTCCACCAGGTTACCTAAGGAAGAGTCAAGAATAGAGCAGGTAATAGCTTCAGTGGGATTATGCCAGGGTCCATAAGTGGTTACTACATAAGCAGCTGAGAGAAATGAAAAGAGTGAGAGAGAGAGAAAAAGAGGAGAGGGGGGCCAGCAAGAGGGAGAAAGAGAGGGAAAAAGAGAGGGAGAGAGGAGGGAGAAAAAGAGGAAGAGAGAGAGAGAAAGAAGTGGCCTACTTTATGAGAATGAGGACAAATAGAGGGATAGACCACATCTTATGCTGTTACTTACAATTTTTATTATTTTATTTTTAACCTTTTCATTTCATTTTAAAACTATTTACTTATTTACTCAATATACATGAACAAATATGAGAACTTAAATATATAAAAACAAAGGATGCATATGTATTTGTAATCTATTATACAGAATTTTAAATGTAAATTAAACACAATAATTAAAAACTAACCTGAATCTGGTGATCCCTTCTGAATCTCCCTCTGCTCTTTTCTATATTTTAAAAATATTTTGCCTTTCTTTTCTTTCTTTTTTGGGTATCATTATTACTACCCCCCAACTCTCCCCTTTCTGGCAACAAAAACCCTACCCTGTAAGAATAAATATAGTCAAACAAAACAAATTCACGAATTAGCTCTATCTGAAAATGTGTCTTATTTTGCATCTCTAGAACATCAGTTCTCTTCCAAGAGGCAGGAAGCATGCTTTATCATCAGTCTTCTGGATTCATAATTTCCATTACTTTGAACAAAATTCTTAAGTTTTTCAAAGTTGTTTTCCTTTACATTATTGTGGTCATTGTATAAATCATTCTGCTTCTACTCACTTCAGCCTGCATTAGTTCCTTCTCAGGTTTCTCTAAACCTGTCTTTTTCATCATTTCATGTGGAAAAATAATATTTCACTATATCTATATATTACAGTTTGTTCAGTCATTACCTAATTGATGAGCACTCTTTTTATTTCTAGTTCTTTGCAGTAACAAAAATGATGCTATAAATATTTTTGTATATATGAATCCTTTGTTTAATTCCTGTTTTGGATAAAATACTAGTAATATAATTGCTGGATTTAAAGATTTGAACAATTTAGGTTCTGATACTCCTGAAATGTTTAAAACCCAGAATAGGCTCTCTTTTATGCTGGATGCAAGCTTTATGGAGGATTCATAGACTACCTGGACAAAAAATCATATATGATGACAATATGTGTATAGATTCTGATCTTCAGAGTGGGAGGGAAACCAGAGCTCCATTGCCATATTAAAATAAAACCCTCTAACATTAGTTACTGATTGAAACCTCCTGGTTTCTTATTTGAAGAGGGAGAATAACAATGAAAACCCCACACTTCAATGTCAACCAAAAAAATAGGTACCTGACTGAGGGGGTGACTTTCTGCTGGTTGGACTCAGTTCAAATTTGACATATCACTTAAAAAGAGGCAGTAGTAGTGGGCAGAGCCAAGATGGTAGAGAAGCAGCATGTACTTTCTAGAGCACTGCCTCCAAGTCCAGCCAAATACCTGTAAAAAATGACTTAAACAAATTCCAGAGCTGAAGAATCCACAGAATGATGGAGGGAGGCAAATCTCTATCCCAAGACAGGCTGGAAGGTCACAGGGAAGTGTTTATCATTCCATGCAGGGGGCAAGATGCAGTCCAGCATGGGCCATGCTGGCACAGACAAGACCTGAGCAGGCCTTGAATCTCTTCCACCTGTGGCAGTTTCCAGACTTCAGGACCCCAAAACACCAAGGACAAATTTGAAGGTCAGTGGAAAAAGCCTGTGGGACCAGCATGGGAGAGTGGAGTGGTTTGGCTCCAGCCCCAGGGCAGCAGAGGAAGAAGGGGGCAGAGAAACCCGCAGCAGCCACAGCAGCATCAGGGGCAGCTGCAGCCACTGTTTCTAGAGCTCTAGCCCAACCAATCATGGTGGAATCGAATGGCTGACAGTACATCCCTCCACTCCCACTGGAAGCAGAGATCTACTTTGACAAAGAACTCAAAAGTCAAGTAAATGGCTGAGAAAACGAGCAAAAACTGAAAGAAGACTCAGACTATAGAATCTTACTTTTGATTAAGGGATCCCAGGGCTTGGAATATGATATTCCAGAAGTCAAAGGAGCTAGAATTAAATCCAAGAATCACCCACCCTGCATAACTGAGTATAATACTTCAGAGGAAAAAATGGTCATTCAATGAAATAGAGGACTTTCAAGCATTCTTGATGAAAAGACCAGAGCAGAAAAGAAAATTGATTTTCAAACACATGAATCAAGAGAAACATGGAAAGGTAAACAGGAAAGAGAAATCATAAGGGACTTACTAAAGTTGAACTGTTTATATTCCTACATGGAAAGATGATGTTTATAACTCTTGAGACTTTTCTCAGTTCTTGGGTAGTTGGAGTGTATATATATATATATATATATATATATATATATATATATATATATATATATATAGACAGAGGGAACAGGGTGAGTTGAAAAGGAAAAGATGATATCTAAAAAAATAAAATCAAGGGGTGAGAAAGGAATATACTGAGAGGAGACTGGGAAAAATAGAATGGGGCAAATTATCTCTCACATAAAAGAGGCAAGAAAAAGCTTTTTCAATGGAAGGGAAGGGAGGGGAGGTGAAAGGGAAAATGTGAAACTTTACTCTCATTACATTTGGCTTAAGAAGGGAATAACATGCATACTCAATTTGCTATGAAACTCTATCTTATGCTACAGAAAAGCAGGGGAGAAAGTGATAAGGAGGGGTTAGGGGGATGATGGGAGGGCAAATGGGAAGAGGGCATAATTAGAAGTAAATATTTTTGGGGAGGCACAAGGTCAAAAGAGAGAATAGAATAAATGGGGGGCAGGATAGGATGGAGGGAAATAGAGTTAATCTTCCACAACATGACTTTTATAGGAGTCTTTTGCATAAGTACGCATGTATAACATATATTAAATTGCTTGCCTTCTCAGTGGGGATGGGGCAGAGAGGGAGGAAGGGAAATAAGTTAGAACTCAAAGTTTTAAAAATGAATGCTAAAAATTGTTTTAACATGCAGCTGGGAAATATGACATACAGGCAATGGGGCATAGAAATCTATTTTGTCCTCCAAGAAAATAGAGGGGATGAGGATAAGAGAAAGGAAGGGTGTGATAGAAGGGAGGGAAGATTGGGGGAAGGAGTAATCAGAATGGGTTGGGTAGAGGGGAGAGATGGGGAGAAAATTTGGAAGTCAAAACCTTTTAGAAATGAATGTTGAAAACAAAAAATAAATAAATAAGTTAGAATTTAAAAAAAAAAGAAGAGGCAGTAGTAATCCAGTATCTGTAATGTGAATGGAATTCACTGACCACTGAATGGAAAAGCTGAAATTATGCCTCCAGTCCACAGTGGGTACTGATAACCAAGAACATGAATGAATGAAAAAAGTAATTATGAAACATTTACTAGATGCCATTCACTTTGCTAAGCACTGGAGCTACAAATAAAAATAATAATAACACAATCTTTATCCTCAAGAAGCTTACATTCTAATACTGGAAGAGAACACATAGAAAGCAATAATGGCCAGGGCTGAGAGATTTGATCAGGAAATCACAGGGCAGTGAGTGGAGATAGAGACTAGAGATCAAAGAAGGAAAGTAATTGTTACACAGGACTTGCATAAAATAGGAGAAAGAGGAAAGATATAGGGAAGATGCATGAAGGATTACTGATGTCTTTCTTACAGTGAGGTCAGAAGCCACATTTGCTAGAGTTCTGTATATACATCCATGTTATTCTCCTTTCTGGGAGGCACAGTAGAAGCTGGGCACAGATTAATCCCATCTTTCTTTCTCTTTCTTGTGCTTTCCTTTGTGGCAGTCAGAGCAATGCCCAGCTATAACTTCTACCCTTTTCTCTCTAGTCCCCAGTTAGGTTCAATCATAATTATTTACCCTTCCCACACTCTTTCTTCCTTGATCCCATCTAACTTCAGAGTTGGTAGGCTCTGGACTTTGTTTCAAGCATGCCAGTCCCAGCAGGTCTGCTAGACAGGTGTTAATTTGTCATCTGTCATGCCATGTGCATGAATGAATGCTTGTGTGTCAACATCTTTGAAGTTACGAAGAATTAATGTTCTTAACTCATACTAGTCAGTTTTTGATAGGTACATTTATATTGAGCTAGAAATTTTCTTCATAGTTCATGTGTTGCATGTACTCATTAAATAACTCCATTTCCCCACTCTATAATATTAACAGACTGGTCAGATCTGTTTTACCTAGTGGGATTCAGCAAACCCAATCATTTATTTTCAGTTTTATTTAAGAGATCCCAAATGTTGCTGGTTGGCAAACATTTAATCAACAACTATTTATTAAGCCTCTACTTTTATCAAGTACTATACCATGCACCAGGAGTAAAAGTACAAAATAAATTAAAGAATCCCTAAAAGGGTCAGTTGAATGAATGAAAAACTATGCATTAAGTGCTTACTATGTGGCAGATGCTATGCTAAACATTTGATATATAAGTATAAAAATTAAGCTACCTTCACCCTCAACTTCTTCTCTCCTGGGACAATGTTAATAATTAAGGTAAAGTGTTCATGATTACGGGCATATGTCTAGGGAAAATATCATATGTAAATAGGCCAAATTCAGAATAGTCCATGGGGAAATGGTGACTCTCTCTTATTCAATGGTGAATAGCCCCTTTCAAGATTTTCATTCCTCATCCCTAAACAATGTGTACATATAGAATGGTATGAGTTCACTGAAAACTAGAGTTCCAACAGAAGTCTGGCTTGGTATTTGAGTTCTTGAAGGAAATAGTCCAAGTCTGTACATTGCCTTTCATTCATTACATCACCACAAAGATCCTCATCATGTTGCTATCTCTTTTTTGTTGCCCACAAATTCCCATTATTAAAATAATTTTGTTTCTATTATAGCTTTCTGTAACCAGAAGAATGATGATAAATTATAACTGCCACCTAGGATAGAATACTTGGGTTCTTTAACACATTAGTACCCATGAAGTTTAACACAGATTATATTATCATATGACATATTTGCCACTTTGAAAAGTAGAGAAGGTCTAAAAGGATAGACTACAGACTATTTTTAAGGACGTAAAGAATAGTCACAGTAGAGAGACTTGTACAACTGGAGTACACCTTTTGGAAACAGAATTTATTGGGATATATGACAGCATATTTTGTCTAGAGGAAATCCTGCTGTTCAGGAAATCCTTTAAAAAATATTTCTAATCTTACTTTTACATTTTCCTCTAATACCCCTACAAGCATGTTCTAGAAAACAGTTAATTAATTCCATGAAAATGGGATAATAAATAAAATGATATGACAGGGCACACAATGGAAACGGAATTAGAAATGTAAGCCATGTTTATTTGTGTCCAAAGGTTACTGTATAAAAGATTAATTCTTTATAGAGAATTGAGGTTACATATTTTTTATAATGCTAATCACAACCCCACTTTCTGCAAATCTAATGTCTACACTTCATAACACTCCAGACTTGACCAATCTCTCTTATGCATGCATCTGTTTGTACCATTACTATGTTTAAAACTATTCAATGGATCCCTTTTGGCTTCAGAAGAAAGTTTAAACTACTTTGCTTTAAATTTAAGGCTATCTGGGACTAAAACACATCCTACAATTAGTCATCCCTAAAACATATCCTACAATCTCCCACCTTGAGGCACAAATTATTGAGTGGAATTTCTGGAATGACCTCATATCCTTCCATAAAACTGAACTCTTATTCCTCCTTTAAACCCACATCAAAAGCTATTTCCTTAACAAAATCTAAGATCTGGAAAGAAGTTTTGAAGACATCTAGTCCAATCTATCACTTAAAAAGAATCTTCCCTTACAAACCTCCTGACAAGTCACTATTTAGCCTTCAATGGAATGCAACTAACATTTGTTAAGCCTTTGTAATAGGTACTGTTGATACAAAGGTAAAAATGAAAAATACCCCCTGCTCTCAAGCAGATTACATTATATTAAGGATATAACATGCAAACAGGTGAGTAAATACAAAGTAGTTTGAGAGGAAAGAATATTAACATTTTGGGGAACAGAAAAAGTTTTCTGACATATAAGCTACGCAGGAATTGACAAATTGTAAGAGGTAAAGATGAGGAGGGAATATATTCTAGGCATGGACAGCAGTCTCTCCAAAGAAATGAAGTCAGGATATGGAATGGTAAATTCAGAGAATAGTAAATAGTACAGTTCAATTGGATCACAGACTGTATGAAAGGGGATAATGAAAAATAAGTTCAGAAAGTCAGACTGGAGCCCATCTTGGAAGGGTTTCACAAGTCAAATTGAGCACTAAAGGAAACAATACCAGTGAAGAATTTTTTTCTTCAACTAAAAATTCTTGAGCAGGGATGAACTGGTCAGATATCTGCTTTAGGAAGGTTATTTCATCAGTTTATTGGAGGATGGATTAAAGAGACAAGAGAATGGATGCAAGGAAATAAAGTAGACGATTATTGTAAGATTCTAGACAAGAGGTGATGGGGACCTGAATTAGCTTTTTCTTCAAGATTTTTAGTTAAAGGCAATTCAACACTTCCTGAGGAAATCATTACTATTTTTTGATGCTTTAATTTTTTAGCAGAGAATTTTAATCTACATCTCTGCAACTTCTATCCGTCACTTCTAGTTCTACTACATGGGGCCATCAAGAATCAAGTTGACTTCTACCAAAATAAAATTTTCAGATGTTTGAAGATAAACATTATTTCATTCCTAAGGCTTTTGTTCTTCAGTCTAAACATCCCTGGTTCTTTCAATAGATCCTTTTCTGATATAATCTTAAGGTATCCTTGCTTCTCTTCTCTGGACTCTCTCAAATTCATGTGTTCTTCCCAAAATAAAGCTCCCAGAACTGGTCACAACATTTCTTATGTGGTCTGCCCAGGTAACACAGGACCATCACCTTCTTGGTTCTGGGCATTTTGTCTCCTAATGTCTCTCATATTTCATTTTTTCATTTGTTTGATTTGTCTTCTATATTGTACTGTTGACTCATATCGAATGTTTAGTCCATTAAGTCATTGCTTGAGAAGCTGATTTTTTAAAATGTAGGCAAGGACTCTATACTTAGCTTTATATCATTTCACCTTATTAGACTTGACCTAATATACTAACCTTTTGAGATCCTGATTCTTTCATTCAATGTGTTAGCTACCACTCCTAACTTTGTAACATCTATAAATTTGATAAGCATGCCATCTATGCCTTCATTCATGAAGCCAAACCTGACTTCTCTAGTCAGTATTGGAGTTTCTCCTCTTGGGTCTCAGGTGTCACTTTGCTTGAATTATATCACTATGTCATTTACTATTCTAAACTATAATTATTTGGATAAGTGCCATATGCTCCTATTAACTTCCATGGGGATGTGAACCATATATTTCCTGGTCTTCACCAATAATTTCACTAATGTAGCAAATGTTTAGTGCAGAAACTTTCTCCCCAGATGCAGACCAACAACTTATCTGTAATTCAACATCTTAGAGAATCACTTAGGGGTACTTAGAGGATAAATGATCTTATGGTACAAGTCAGAGGCAAGGCCTGAACCCAGATCTTTCTGACTCTAAGGATCATCCTCTTTCCCCTAGACCATGCTCTTGCCATGAATCATGCATGCCCTTTCCCAGTTGGGGATATTTTCCCAGTGTCAAGCCATACTCTGTACTCTGTAGGCAACAAGTGATCAATGTGTTTGCTGGATTTCACTACCCTGCTCCACAGTGGTCAGAGCAAGCTGATGAACAATTTGAGTTTTTCTTTTTCCTTTTCCACAGGGGTATTATCAGGCTTCACTCAAATGCATTGGATCTGCCAGCCAAGTTCAAATTCACATCTCATAACTACTAACATAGTGACTGACCATGGATATGCCACTAATCTTTCTTGTGCCTTAGTTTTTTCATCTTAGGGTAATGGACTAGCCAATGTTGAAAAATTCAATAGAAATAGATTGCTGCAGGAGGTATATTGGATATGGACACAACTGAAAAACATGACTGAACAACAGGAGGCATACTGATTTATAAAACCACAAATTAACATTGTGTTTTTTAAATGTATTAATGTATTTTTAAATTTATTGTGCTAAATATTCCTCAATGACATTTTAATCTGATTTGTCTCTCTCAAGAGATTTGCTAGTTTCTTCACCTGGAATTTGACATCTCTGGATTAGTCAATTATTGAGATCTCATTAAATTCTAAATCTATAATATAATGACCAATCCAATCTAGATAACATTTAATTCCATTTCAATGGAAGCTAGGTGTCACAGTGGATAAAGCTGGACTTGAAATCAGGAAGTTTGAGTCCTATATGACCTTGGGCAAGTCATTTAACTTCTCTAAGCCTCCCTTATCTTAACTTATAAAATGGAGGTAGTAATAGTATTTACTTCACAGGGTTGTTGAAAGGATCAAATCAGATAAGATATGTAAAATATTATGTAAGTGTTTAGTAACAATAACAGCAACAACTGTAATAGTAAAAACAATAATATTGTGATATGAAGAGGAATTATTGAAAAATGGAAAGTTGGCATTAAAGCCAGGAAAACACTTTTGACATGTACTGTTTGTGTGACCCTGTGCAGTTACTTAACCAATCAGTGTCCTGGACAACTTTCTAAGATTCTGAGTTTTAGAGAAGGTGCCAACCTACACTGATAGAGTTTTCTCATCCAGGCATACTTTATACCAATGAAATCATGGGTCCAGTCATACCCAACCCTTAGCACAGTGCCTGACATGTTCAGTAAGTGCAAATACATGTTTATTGACTGAATGTCTCTTTCAATGCCTTATAGAGGAAGAAAGAAAAGAAAATCTCATTGTTTCCAGATGGTTTCCTCAATGGTTTCCAGATAGGTATGCAGAAGGAGATAATTTAGATAAACATGTTCTCCTTTATACCCATGAACACTAAAAAGTTATTTCTGAATTATGAACTTGAAACTCTTTCTCCCATCAAGCTACAAAATCTGACCATCCCTAGAATCCAATAAAAGTTCTACCATATTACATAATGAGCAAAACTGCTGGGTCAATGTAGAAAATACCTTGATACTCAATTAAAAAAAAAGAGGACAGAAGTGAACTCAATAAAATTTACTAATTCAGACAAGCATAATTTATAAAGTGTGTTAAAAAGAAATTGTTCTGGTGATGAATCTTGAAGGACTTCATTTGTCACCTCTCCATAAGGATTTGCTGTAATTTCCTGTTCCCCTCTCTTTTTGAGTCTGCAATTGCTCTTGAGTTTGGCTACTGCTTTGGCATTTATTCTCAAACCTAGCATTTTGCTCATTAGTTTTTTCAATGATACCCTTTCAAAAGGCCCATGTGAAGTCCTGCTGAAATAAATCAATTTCAAGACCTTAATAAAATTCCTTGGTCACTCCCTTGACAAATTATAGGCTTTCTCTGACAAGATCCAATTTTTGTGTTTATGAAAACCCATGATGACAATCCTCTAATCTATGATTCCTTTTTTTTTTTTGAATAAGCTAACTGATTTCTCCTATGTGTTCACTTCCAAAAATTTTTTGTCACAGGAATTAGATTAACAGATGCTATTTAGTAGATCACATGTTTTGCTTTAAATAAAAATTATCACATTTTAGAACCTCCTCCGCCCTCACTCCAGACTTAATTCTCACCCATTAACCCTCTGGAAATCTGAGACTTTCACCATCCTGAATAAAATATCAAAAACACATCTATCACTTACTAAGTCTCAACAAAATTAAGATAGATCACATCTGGTGCTTGGGATTTATAAACAGTCAATAATTTTTTGAATGAACCACTTTTTGCTGTGCCTTAGAAACCATAGTCAAGTGAAATTAGCATCATTTTCTCATAAAATTATGCTCAATTTGATTGATACTTGTGGGAAATGACATTCTGCATATTTATAGTGAGCAAAGTATTTTTACACCCTTTCATTTTATGGCTAATTTTCTAAAAAGTAAGAGTCCTTTCTGTGTATTCTCATTATTATGCCTGAAGGAGGTTTACCAATGAATGGCTTCTTCTAATTATAAGAGACCTCAGAGATCATGTAGCCTAGGGGTTCTTAACTTTTTTTGTATGTGATATTGATCCTTTCAGAAGTCTGGGGAAACTGGCAAACCCCTTCTCAGAATAATGTATTAAATTCATAAATTAAAATATATAGGACTACAAAGGAAATGCGTTGTAATTAAATAGTTATTAAAATATTTTTAAAAATAAGTACATGGTTCCCAAGTTAAGAACCCTCAATTTTAGCTCAAGTATCTCTCTACACAGGTAATAAAACTGAGGGTCAGTGAGTTAAAGTGACGTATTCAAGTTTACGTAGCTATTTATTGGCAGAAATAGGATTTATGCCCATGTCTCTTGACCTGGTCTGTCACTTTCTGCTGCACTCTCTATAGTTCTAGGCACTAAGTTTTGTATGCAATGATAGCCATGAATTGAATGTATTGTTAATGAAGTGATCGATGTGCCTTTCTATATTTCTCGTTTTAATGTTGATTTCTTTTTTTCCTTTGTGGTGTGAGATTCCCAAAACAAAGAAAAATTCAAAATGATTTGTCCTCTACAGACCACTGTTACTCCTGCAGTGATGATGGTAAAGTGGTGGGAAAGTGGGCAGAGGACACCAAAATCATCAAGTCTTTTAATCCTACATTAATATTTCCTCAGCAGGCAGGGGTACCCAAAAATATAAGACCCTTGTCCACTGATCAACGAGTGGTCATATTGTTGGAGGCAATAAATCATATCAATCTTGACTTTATCACAGGAGACAAAAAGAAGTTGTAGCTAAATGGAAAGATGTCTTACTTCCTTCTAGAGGAAAATAAAGGAATTTGCTTTATCATATGTCCAAAGGCAAGAAGAAACATGCCATACTTCTATCAAGCATGGCGATCTTATATTGCAGTGCTGATGATAAGCATTATCAAGAAGTACACCGTGAAAGGAAGGACAGCTAAGGTACTAACATCTTCCCCAGATAAGTAAGAGGAAGAAAAATTCTTCAAAGAACTTAAGAAGACTCTCCAAATATAATCAACATCCTCCAATCACCATTAACTTCAATGCAAAAGTGGGCAGAAGAATAATGAAAAAATATATTGAAAATATGGCTAAGAAATGAGAGAAGTCAAAAAGTCTGCAGTGAATGCATGCCTGTACATCACAAATATTTCTGCATCACTGGACACAGCAAGTACCAAATAATGATAGAGATAGGGACCCATGATTTCACTCCTACAGTGGACTCCCAGGTAAGGAAACAACCTCTGTCAATTCATATTACTACCTCTTCTACAAATTATAACCTAAAAAATTGTTTCGAGCACCAAGAGGGTAAGTGATCTGATCAATGTCCAAGGCCAGTATTACAGAGGCTGTACTTGCTTCCAAGAAATCTCTTTCCACTGGAGCATACTGCCTTTCTTTTAATGTAATTTTATGCATTCTGTCTTCCTTCCAAACTTGAAATGTTCAATTCATCTACTTTTAAAATTAAGAACAAAATAGTTGTTGGACCTATGACTTCATTGATAAGAGGACCTCCTGGGTGAGGAAACTCTCTCTAGCAGAGCAAGTGAACATCCTTTGATGCAAGTTAGAGTTGCCTACAGAATTTAGAGATTCAATGAATTGTCCAGGATCCCACAGTCATTATGTATCAGACGTATCATTATGGATCCCACAGCCATTAGGTATCAATTAAATTCTTCTTGGCTTTAACACCAGCTCTATAGAGATATGCCACATGGCCTTACAAAGTCCCAAATAATACTACAATAATGATATCAATTATATTTAACAGGAAATGAAAATCTATTGCTTTGAAAGTCATCCTTTATATCCAGCCCAGGATTTAGCTATGTTCTACTTCACTCTCTAGTCATCTTTTTTCCCCAGAAGCCATCAAGACATATCTATCAATTTCCATTTTTAAATTCATAATTATCTCTGTCATTGCTCTTAGTAAAGGTGTGCCACTCACCATCCCTATATCTTTCCAAAACAAATGCTCCCTCCACATTCCACATTTCCTTATATGTGTTGTTTTCCCCTATTAGAATATAAGCTTCTTAAGGTCACGGGTTTTCTTTCCATTGGTTTAAATATTCCTAACACTCAATTTCAGAGCCTGCCATATAATAAATGCTCAATAATTGCCTTTTCATTCATCCATGACACTTTAGACTCGGCTACCTCTAGTTAGAACAGCTATAAAAAATCAATAGCAAATTAGAAAAAAAAATAGGAGATACTGTAAGCAATTTAAACAGTTTTACCATTACCTATTTAAAAAATTGGGTCAGAAAAAAATTGCAAGTGGATATTAAAACAGACATCAAAAAAGATTGTTACAATTCCTCAGAAAGTTTAACTGATGTAAATCAATCACAACAAGGAAAGCAAGAGAGCCCAGAAAACACTAAGCTAGCATACTCTTAAGCTCCTTGATAACAAAGAGATGTATCAACCAAGGGAAACACCAATTTAGAATGTAAACTTATTTGGAAAATGTTTATGGAGATAAATGGTAGAAAAGTATGGATAATATTATCTCACAAAATAGTGAGAGGAGGTGAGAATAGATATGTTTACAGAAAACCTAGCATGAAACCTAATTAAATCAGATAATCCTGAGAGTATTCAAAAAAATGAAATTAGAACAGTTGGTGAATGGAAGATCAGAAAATGCTATCAACTATGAGATTATTCTCCTCATCAATGGCAGTAGATTCATCATATTTATATTCTAGCATCACAGGCTTGCGTATATTTAGGAAATAAGAATAGTGCTTTTAAAATTACATGAATAGTAGCTGGAATAGACCAGAAAAACTCAGAAGAGGTCTATATTAGCTCTTTTTGTGGTGGCAAAAATTGGAAATTGAGGGGATACACATTAATTGGGGAATGACTGAGCAAGTTGTGGTATATGAATGTGATTTAATATCATTGCGCTATAAGAAATTATAAGGAGGGTGCTTTCAGAAAAACCTGGAAAGACTTACATGAACTAATGCAAAGTGAGCAGAAGCATGAGCATTGTACATTGCAACAATATTGCATCTTGATTAACTGTGAATGAAGCTATTATCAGTAATGCAGTGATAGGAGACAATTCCAAAAGGCTCATGATGAAAAATGCTGTCCATCTCCAAAGAAGGAACTGGTGGAATCTGAATGTGAGTTGAAGTATACTTTGTAAAAATTTTCTTTCTTCCTTCCTTCCTTCCTTCCTTCCTTCTTTCCTTCATTGTTCCTTTTCTTTTTTCTTTCTTGATCTGTGTTTTCTTTTATAATATAATTAATATGCAAATATGTTTTGCGTGACTACATATGTATAACCTATAATCAAATTGCTTTTCTGCATATTGAGAGGTGGGTGGGAAAGAAAGGAAGAAAACAATTTTGAACTCAAAATTTTAAAAAGCAAATATTTGAAAAAATTTGACATACAATTAGAAAAAAATAAAATATTTGAAATTAAAAAACACACACACAAGTGGTATATGCTAGCAGCAGCACAATTTTATACACATTAACGGATAACTTTTTAAACACCCCAAAGAGTGAATTTAACCAAATAATTGGGGAAAAAATCACGGATGTTATTTTTATTGACAAAAGGTGAACAAGAAAACATCCATAACAACTAAACCACGTCTCCTTTCCCATCTAAACAAAACGTTTATGAGACTAATGTGCACACATGTGGAGCACTTTTTGGTGAGTGAATAAGAAAAGAACAAAATTTTCAAATATCATATTCTATAGTAGACTATATTTTTATACAATTTACTGAAAGATGAAGAGAATACAATATTTTACTGAACTTATTTTTTACTGTGAAAAATCTTTTATTCATCAAATACCACCTTAAAATTCCTCTTCCAAGGTGTCTCCCCAGCATTTGTTGAAACTATGCAAGAATCTTTTAAAGATGCAACAACATATATTACTTTGTTTAATGACCATTTGATTATAACTGTCAAGCAGGACATTAGAAAGGGAGATGTATGCTCACCAAAGTTGTTTCTCAATGTCAAAAAAGATTTTCAGCTTGGAGTCATAATTGAAGAGGATTAATTTCTCATGGTAAGATCCTCCAAATAATCTGACTTGAGGAAAATATTGTGCTAGTTTCATGAACCCCCAGAACATTGCAGAACTTCCTAATTTATAATTACTCAAAAGAATTCAAGTTAATTGCTTCTATGGATAAAACCATGTGGATGAAAAATTCCTATTGCAACAACTGTGATATGTAGTTAAATGAATAGGACACAAAATCTTGTCCATCAGCACAATGCATCTTCTAGATAGACGGTAAACTAGATGTACAATTGGACACCTGAAAATAAATAGGCTACGTTGTTTGTGCAACATTTTTAGACCCCAAATTTCTCCCTGAAAAAGACTCCTCTTTATATCAGTAAACCAAGGGGCATTTATTAAGCACATTTTAGTGTCGACGGCTATATAAAGTGTTACTGATACAAAGAAAAATGAAAAACAGCCTTTACATCTAGAAATATACATTCTGAGAGGAGAAATAACAAATACATAAATTTGCATACACAGGATAAATATAGAGTAGATGGGAAGGAATATTAGAAGGGAATGTACTAATGGCTGTCAAGACTGGGAAGGGCTTCCAGCAAAAGGTAGCACTTAAAATGAGTCTTAAAGGAAGTCAGATACCACAAAGTAGTGGTTAGGATAAAGGGCAATAGTTTTTTGATGATGCTATATATTTTTCGAACATGGAATGACACAGCCTCCAAAGATTTAAGGTTGTGGGTCACCAAAAGGGCAAGGGAAAGTTGCATGAAGAGTATGTGCATACTGTGGCATGACTAAAAATGAATTATTCAGAATATTTGGTATAAATTACATTAGAACAGAAATGTAAGAAAATGACATGGGTGAGTTATGCAATGGGGTATAACTGATGGACAACCTGCATGCTTCATTGGTACCTTTGCAAGATCAAGAGCCTAAAAGGAAACCCCCAAAGCACTGGGTGTTCTTCCCTCTGGAGAATTTATGGGAGGACACTGACAAAAAAATTAAGTTTTAAAGGTGTCGATAGACTGTGATCTAGACCATGAGACAAAAGCATTTACTTGCATTGATGATGTATCCTATTTGTTGAAATACTGAACCTTTTTGTTTGCCCTCATATATCTTTACTTTGATTGCAATGATTGTTTTGCTGTGGCGTTCTGTCATTGCAGTTGTGTCCAAGTCTTCAAGACTTTTCTTGACAAAGATACTAGATCTCTTGACAAAGTTTGCCATTTCCTTCTCCAGCTCATTTTATAGATGAATAAATTGAGGTAAAGAGGGTCAAGTGACTTGCCCAGAGTCACACAGCTAATATGTGCCTAAGGTCAGATTTTATTTCAGGCTCTACACACTGATGTTCAACTCAGATGCATCACCTAGTTCTTAAGATGACACTGGTTTTTTAAAGACTTTACCCAATACAAGGGAAAGCTTTAGTAGTTCCTACTGAGTTAGAACGGTTTCACATTGAGCATGTCATCTAGCCCATATGTCTGTCACCTACAGTTCATTTTCAGAGAGGCTTATCAACAGGAGATCAAAAGATTGATGAGTTTTATAAAATAGCATCTCTCAAAGATTTAGTTATACAAAATTTGTAGATTCCATCCATGGAGGGAATAAAGTACTCTCCCTATAAAAGCACAGATTGTTAAAATATTGAAATTTAAATTCAACCACATTAAATGTTCACTTTTTTTTTACAAAGTTCAGCCACTATCTTATATTACAAACCTTACAAAGTACACTTTCTCCACTTATTGTTTTATATTAAATGAAGCCACCATCTTCTGCACAAAACCTCCTAATAAATTACATAAAATGATAAAAGCCAGTAACTGTCTTCTCTATCTTTTCTTCTCCAAGCTAAATAATCTCAAGTATTAAAACTTCAACCTCCTCTCAATGTACTTTTTTTATGTTTATTTATTTATTTTTCGTTTTCAACATTCTTTTCCACAAAATTATGAGTTCCAAATTTTCTCCCCATCTCTCCCAACCCCCATCCCAAAATGTTATGCATTCTGGTTACTCCTTCACCCAATCTGCCCTCCCTTTTATCACACCCCTCCCTTCCCTTATCCTCATCTTCTCTCTTTTCTTATAGGGCAAGATAGATTTCTATACTCCATTGCCTGTGTTTCTTATTTCCAGGTTGCATGCAAAAAGAATTCCCAACATTAGTTCCTAAAACTTTGAGTTCCAACTTCTCTCCCTTTCCCTCCCCGCCCATCCCCACTGAGGAGGCAAGAAATTCAATGTAGGCTACATATGTGTAGTTTTGTAAAAGACTTCCATAATAGTCATGTTGTGTAAGACTAACTATATTTCACTCCATCCTATCCTGCCCCCATTTATTCTATTCTCACTTTTGACCTTGTCCTTCCCCAAAAGTATTTGCTTGTAATTACTCCCTCCTCCCATTTGCCTTCCCTTTTATCATCCCCTCCCCCCCACTTATCCCCTTCTCTCCTACTTTCCTGTAGTGTAAGACAGATTTTCATACCAAATTGAGTATGCATATTGTTCCCTCCTTAAGCCAAATGTGAAGACAGTAAGATTCACTTTTCCCCTCTCATCTCCCCTCTTTTCCCCTACATTGAAAAGCTTTTTCTTGCCTCTTTTATAAGAGATAAACCTGTCCCATTCCATTTCTCCCTTTCTCCTCCCAATATATTCCTGTGTCACTCCTTGATCTTATTTTTTCAGATATCATCCTTTTCTATTCAACTCACCCTGTGCTCTCTGTCTGTATATGTATGTGTATAATCCTTCCAACTGCCCAAATACTGAGAAAAGTTTCAAGAGTTAAAAATATTGTCTTTCCATGTAGGAATGCAAACAATTCAACTCAGTAAGTCCCTAATGATTTCTCTTTCTTCTTTACCTTTTCATGCTTCTCTTGACTGTTGTATCTGAAAGTCAGATTTTCTATTCAGATCTGGTCTTTTCATCAAATATGCTTGAAAGTCTTCTATTTCATTGAGTGACCTTTTTTTCCCCTGAAATATTATACTCAGTTTTGCTGGGTAGGTGATTCTTGGTTTTAATCCTATTTCCTTTGACTTCTGGAATATCATATTCCAAGCCCTGTGATCCCTTAATGTAGAAGTTGCTAGATCTTATGTTATCTTGATTGTATTTCCACAATACTCAAATTGCTTTTTTCTGGCTGCTTGCAATATTTTCTCCTTGACCTGGGAACTCTGAAATTTGGCTACAATATTTCTAGGAGTTTCTCTTTGGGGATCTCTTTCAGGAAGTGATTGGTAGATTCTTTCAACAATTATTTTACCCTCTGATTCTATAACATCAGGACAGTTTTCCTTGATAATCTCATGAAAGATGATGTCTAGGCTCTTTTTGTGATCATGGCTTTCAGATAGTCCCATAAATTTTATGTTGCCTCTCTTGGATATATTTTCCAGGTTAGTTGTTTTTTTTTCCAATATGATATTTCACATTACCTTCTATTTTTTTCATTCTTTTGGTTTTGTTTTGTAATTTCTTGGTTTTTCATAAAGTCATTAGTTTCCATCTGCTCCATTCTACTTTTTAAAGAACTATTTTCTTCAGTGAGCTTTTGAACCTCCTTTTTCATTTGGCTAATTCTTCTTTTTAAAGCATTTTTCTCCTCATTGGCTTTTTGGACCTGTTTTACCATTTGAGTTAGCCTATTTTTAAAGGTGTTGTTTTCTTCAGCATTTTTGGGGGTCTCCTTTAGTAAGTTGTTGACTTGCTTTTCATGATTTTTCTTGCATTGCCTTCATTTCTCTTCCTAATTTTTCCTCCACCTCTCTTACTTGATTTTCAAAATGCTTTTTGACCTCTTCCATGGCCTGAAACCATTGCATATTTATTTTGGAGGTTTTGGATGCAGAAGGTTTGATTTTTAGGTCTTCCTCTGATGGTATGCATTGCTCTTCCTCATTTGAGAGGATGGAAGAAAATACCTGTTCACCAAGAAAGTAGTCTTCTGTTAGTCTTATTTTTCCACCCTTTTGGGGCATTTTTCCATTCAGTTATTTGACTTTTGAGTGCTTTGTTAAGAGGAGGGTATATTCTGGGGATCTGTAAGTTCTCAGTTCCTCCAAGGTGGCACAATCAAGGGAGAGGAGTTTACTCCTCTGCTGGCCTGCACTCTAGTCTGGGAGCAAGCACAAGCACAAGCATTTTTTCTGCTCAGGATCTATGAGTATAATTACCTGTCCACAACTACCTCCAGCTCTACTATGCCAGCACTCTTCCTCACCCCAGGGAAGCCATTCATGGCTGAGATCCAGATCAGTTGTTCAATTTCCCTAGGGACTTTAGGCTGAGGGCTCAAAAAATGGACTCTGTCACTACAGTTGCTGATGCTGAGGGGGCCAGCCCCCATTCCCTTCTCAATCAGATAAAAGCGCTTTCTTATTGACCTTTGAAGCTGTCCTTGAAATTTTGGAGTTGAGCAATATGGGAACTGCAGCAGCTGCTCCGGATTCTATCCCTGAAACCTGTTCTGGTCCTTTCCCTGCTGCATTGTGGCCAAGGTCAGGCTATGCTCCACTCCACACCAGTGCGATAGACCATTCCTGTCAGCCTTCCAGGCTGGAAATCTCTTTAACTTTGTTGTTTTGTTGCTTCTACTGCTCAAGAATTTGTTTATAGTCATTTTTTACACATATTTTATGGTCTATGAAGGGGAGTTTCTGCAGGTCCATCCTTCTACTCTGCCATCTTGGCTGTGCCCCCTTTCAATGTCATTTGTTTTCTCTATTCTCCACCCTCCCTAAAAATTCTCAATACTGCTCTTTAAAGTTATCTTATCTCTTAGCCTTTAGTTACTTCATCTAATAAATTAGGGGACTGAAGAAAACAAGGACTTCCAAGTTCTCTTCTAGTTCTATAATAGTATGATTCTATTAGGGATAAGGAATGGATCTGTCATTTTTTTGAAAAAGAGAAATCTTGAATGAGAAACCTCCCTCTACCAATGGAAGTCAACACATTTTACACAAATAAGAGCAGGGGTGGGGAACCTGCGAACTTGAGGCCACATATCACCTTCTAGGTCCTTGAGGGTGGTCTTTTGAGTGAGTCAAAGTTTTATAGAATAAACCCATTTATTAAGAGGATTTGTTCTGTGAAGCTTGGTTTCAGTCAAAGAGTCAAACTTGAGGACCTATAGGGCCACACGTGGCTTTTAGGCCACAGGTTTCCACCCCTCACTTAGTCTTAAAAAGTTAGCTAGAGGTAACTTGTCCAGGACCACATGGTCAGTATGTGTCAAACGTGAGATTTGCATTCAAGTCCTCCTGGCTTGAAGGTCAGCATCTTATCTACTATGCCATACTGTATAATAGTATGAATCTTCATAGGAGAAGCTAAATTAAACATGCTAATCATGTTAGTGTCAGATTATTTCAGATAAGACAGGAATAGATAAAGTGCTTACTTTAGGCCAGATACTATGCTACCTTTGGGGAGCACAAATAGAAAATTGAGATAATCCTTGCCCTTGAGGAACTGACATCCCAAATCTCACTCTGATACCTTCTTTTTCCCCTAATGAGGGAGAAAACAACTTTAGGAAAAAGGGAGTTTTGGTCTGGGAGTCATATGAGTTGATCCATAGGGCAGTTTATTGACACAACTTTATGGAAGCAATGATCAAATTTGTTTGATTATTGTGCCCAGAGCAAGAAGTTGAAGTAGGGAGGGAATGGCATTCAGTGCTTGTTAAACTGGGTTGCAACTGCATATGGGGTCCGACACACAGTTTAAGAAGTGCTGAAGGGGAATAAAGGCCAGTACTATACATAAATTAGGGGAGCAAGGAATAATGTGCTTGTCAGATTTATGGAGAATGGAGAAATTTATGACCAAACAAGAGACAGAGAACATTATGAAATGCAAAATGAATAATTTTGATTACGTTAAATTGAAAAGGTTTTGCACAAACAAACCCAATGCAACCAAGATTAGGAGGGAAGCAGAAAACTGGGAAAGAATTTTATAACTAGTGTCTGTGATAAAGCCCTCATTTCTAAAATATATAGAGAACTGAGTCAAATTTACAAGATTACAAGCCATTCCTCAGTTGATAAATGGTCAAAGGATATGAACAGACAGTTTTCAGAGGAAGAAATTAAAACTATCTATAGTCATATGAAGAAAAAGGTCTAAATCACTATTGATTAGAGAGATGCAAATCAAAACAACTCTGAGGTACCACATCACAACTATCAGACTGGCTAACATGACAAAACAAGAAAATGATAAATGTTGGAGAAGATGTGGGAGAGTTGGAACACTAATTCGTTATTGGTGGAACTGTGAACTGATTCAATCATTCTGGAGAACAATTTGGAACTATGCCCAAAGGGCTATAAAAATGGGCATATCCTTTGACCCACCAAAACTGCTTCTAGGGTTGTATCTCAAAGAGACTATAAAAAAATACGAAAATGACCCACATATACAAAAATATTTACAGAAGTTCATTTTGTGATGACCAAGAACTGGAAATCAAGGGGATGCCCATCAATTGGGGAATGGCTGAACAAGTTGTGGTATAGGAATGTAATGGTGTACTATTTTTCTATAATAAATGATAAGCAGGCAGATTTCAGAAAAACCAGGAAAAACTTGAATGAACTGATGCTGAGTGAAGTGAGCGGAACTAGGAGAACATTGTACATAGCAACATGAACTTTGTGGGAGAATCAGCTTTGATAGACTTAGCTCTTCTCAGCAATAAAATGATCTAAGACAATTTCAAAAAACTCATGATTGAAAATGCTGTTCACATCCAGAGAAAGAACCACGGAGATTGAATGTAGATTGAAGCATACTATTTTCTCCTCCCCCCTTCTTTCTTTTTTGTTTTCTCTTTCTTACGGTTTTTCCCTCTTATTTTGATTCTTATTTCACAACATGACTGAGATGGAAATATGTTTAATATGCTTATACATGCATAGCCTATATTAAATTGCATGCCATCTTGGAGAAGAGAAGGGGAGGGAGGAGGAAAAATTGGGAACTCAAAATCTTATAAAAGTGAATGCTGAAAACTAAAAATAAATATTAAAAATAAAAAAAAAATTTAAAAATTCTTTCTAAATAAACAAAAAACCCAAGTAATACATTTCATTTACCACCTTAGATGATAAAACTTAGGAAATAAAAGCAAGATCCTACAGAGAAGGGCCTCCACACTCTCAAAGTGACCATAGTGTATATTCCCACAACACCACACATTCTGCTTCAGCCATCCTGTCAGCTCTGTCACCCAAAGGAAAGATAAGTAGAATTATATAACACAATAGTGGTATTAATAATGGAGTGTGGTTAAATAACTGTAGATTAACACTACATTCCTACAGTCCTGATCTACTTGCTCAAGAAGTTTTAGTTGTTGCCTCTAGGTTAAAATGCAAACTCCTTTGTTTAGCATTTAAAACTCTAAAAATGCTTTAAATAGTCTGGCTTCAATCTATCATTCTATGCCTATCACGCATTATTTCTCTCTGTATTCCAAGCAAACTGGTTAACTTTTTATGTTGTTCAGAACATTCCATCTTCATCTTCCATTTCTTTGCATGGCTGTCTCCCATAGTAGGAATGCTCTCTTACCGTGCTAGGCACATGGCATACAAGTAGAAAAAAGTATCACAGTTTCTTACCTCAAAAAGCTTACATTTTAATTAATCCAAGAGGAAAACACAGATAGGGGAGTGGTAGCCAGAGAAGAATGTTTCCATCAGGAATATCACAGGGATGATGACTGAAGTTTTAGGACTATTAAAGGACAAGTACTTTTAAATGTATTATATTTTTCCCCCCAAAAAAGTATTAGTTTAGTTCTTTGAGGGTTTGTAATGGCAAGTAAGATAGGATCTTTTGCTGTGCTTGTTTTAGTATAATCAAGAAGTATAATGCTTCTATCTGAATGTGACTGGGGAGGATCTTTCCCACCCCACCCATTGTCTAGCCTGGGAAGATTTGTAAGAAGGTCCACATCTTTTGTTAATGAGGCACTGGTTCTCAAGGGATGTGATATCCTCTAGCTCTAAAAAAGTGTATAAAGACTCTGAGGGTGAGGTTTTACTTTGGGTCTTAGTTTTTACAATAAGGTTTAAGTGCCAGATGAGGACTCTGGGAAGCCCCTAATGAGCCCCCTGGCTTTGAGAACCCAGATGTTGTGCTTCCCTCTCTGGTAATTATGGTCAGACAATTGGGGTCTAATTGCCTATTGAATTCAGGCAGAGGAAACCATGTCTATTGACTTCTAATTTCTCTGTATTTTCTTTGAGGTTCAGGGTGCTAACTCCCCTGAACTAGGAGAATGATACATGTGCTTGATTAAAGGGATTGCTAACTGCTCCAAAGTTGTCTTTCCTTTTATGAATGCAGTGATAGCAGGCCCCCCTGTGTATGTTAGGGTGCTTACTGAGAGAGTTTACTTTTTTTTAAATTATAAATGTAATAAGCATGAACACTTCAATTTGTTCAGAAAAACAACAAAAAAAGACAATTTTACTTGAAACTATGAACATCTATTATATACAGTTTAACTTTTTTCTCCACCACATAAAGATTGGGGAGGGTGGAGGGAGGGAGGTTTCCAATTTAATGTGGTAGCTACAATGCTGCCTCAGCTGTCTATGTTGCCTTCTCTCTTTTATTTACGAAATAAATTGATTATTTTTCTTTCTTTTTCCTCCTTTTTAGATATCGTTGCCACTTGACCATCCCCTAAAATCTTCCCCCAAAGAAAAGTAAAAGTCCTTCCTACTTAGAAGAAACTATAGTAAAATAAAATAAATCCACACACTGACTGTATTTGAAAATTTATCTCATTCTGTATCTCTGACTCATCATTTCTCTGCCAGAGACTAGTTATTGTCAGTCTTCTGAAGTCATTTTTCTTTGTGCTGATCACATTCTTTTTACAACATAGTAGTGATTGTTTAAATTATTCTCCTCTTTCTGCAACCGTACTCTGCTTCAGCTCATTTGAATCCTAGCTTCCACTGAATTTGTTCCTTTAATCATTTTAATGGCACAATATTATTCCATTATATTCATATATCATAATTTGTTTAGCCTTTCTTCAGTTGATGGACACTCTCAGCTTCTTTCTAGTTCTTTAGTACAACAAAAAAGTATTGCTATAAGTATTTTTTGTACATACAACTCTTTTTACTCTTTCTTTAATCTTCTCAGGTTATAAGGCTAGTCGTGACTGGTTAAAGGATATATCCACTTCAGTATTTTTTTTCTACATGGCACCAATTGCTTATCAGAATATTTGGACCACTTTGCAGATCCTTTTGCAGCACATAAGTGTGCTTGGTCTTTGATATCTTCTCTAACAATTGTCATTTTTCTTTTTTTGTCATCTGATTGATATTTATGGGTATGACAGAAAAAGTTGTTTTAATTTGAGTTTTTCTTATTAGCAAGTTGGTTTTCTCTTTTTTATTTTGGCTATCAATAGGTTTTTATATTGATGCTTCCTTATTGTTGTTTATAGTCCTATTTATAATTGTTTATTTCACTTAACCAGAATATTTTTTCATATAATTGTTGAAATTTTCCCTTTTATTAAGTAATTGGTCATTCATATCCTTTTACCATTAATCTACTAGGGAATAGCTCTAGTTTTTACGTATCTGAATCAATTCTCTATTAATCTTGGATATCAATCTTTTAGTAGAGAAATTTGCTGTAAGTATTTTTTCCAAGTTACCTGCTTCTTTCCTAATTAACTTCATTAATTTGGTTTGTGCAAATAATTTGAAAAAAAAATGCAATCAAAAGTGTCTATTTAGTCTCCACTGCTCCTTACCAGTCTTTGTTCAAGAACACTTTCCTTAGTCACAGTTGTATATGGTGTATATGGGTCTAACCCCAATTTCTACCAGAGTGCTTTACAGCTTTCCCAGTAATTTTTCATCAGATACTGCGTTCCTGTCCTACTAGTTAAAGACCTGGGATTTATCCAGTACTATGCTCCTACATTGTTTTATGCATCTTGTGAATTTACTTCACTGACCAATCTGGTTTTTTGCCAGTAGTTTTGATGATTACTACTTTGTAATATAGTTTGAGATCTGGTTCTTCTAGACCATATTACTTCCTATAACTTTTCATGGTTTCCTTTCAGATTGTTGACTTTTTTCCTTTCAGATGAATATATTTTTTCTTGTTTTATAAAGTATTAAGCATTTCAATTAGGGGAAGTGAATGGAATAAGCATTTCTATAACGTCTATTATATGCCAGATCCCGTGCTAAGCACTATATAAATATTATTTCATTTGATCTCCATGACAATCCTGTGAAGTTGTTGTTGTTCAGTAATTTTTCAGTCTTGTCTCACTCTCAATTACCCCATTTTGGGTTTCCTTGGCAACAGTTCTGCAGTAGTTTGCCATTTCCTTCTCCAGCTCATTTTATAGTTGATGAAACTAAGGCAAACAGGGTTAAATGACTTACACAGGATTAAACAACTAGTAAATGTCTGAGGTCAGATTTGAACTCAGAACTCAAAAACATGAGGTTTCATGACTCTAGGCCAAGAACTCAAAGTGATGTGGCACCCTGGTGAGGCAGGTACTGAGATTACCTCTATTTCATTTGGGGAAACTGAGCAAACAAAGGCTAAGTGACTTGCCCAGAATCACACAGCTAGTAAGTGTTCGAGGTTTAGACTCAGGTCTTCTTGATTCCAAACCCAACATCCTATCCCAGCCTATCCTATCCACTGTGTTACCTAGCTGCCTCATTTAATTTAGATTTACTTCAATTGATATTTTAGTAAACTCTCCACAGTTCTTTTAATACTCAGAGAAATGCTTTTGTTTCCTTATTGTCTATACTTATTCTCTCAATTACATTTTCTAGTTTTATTGCTATAGTTAACATCCCTAGAATTATATTAAATAGGTAGATGTGACAATGGGCATCCATGCTTTATGCCTATTTCTATTGGAAAGACCTCTGTTTCTCCATTAGAGATAATATTAACTTTTGGTTTCACTATTGAGGCTCATAAAATTTGCACATTATACTGTGTATCTCTGGGTATATGCATTCAATCTTTCTTTATCAATTCAGATAAGTGAGGTTGTGTGATATGTCTACTCCTCTTATCTCTTCCTCCATATTTACATATTTTTCTTCTTGTGCACCCTAACTTTTGAATAACTAGCTCCTCCTTTTCTTTCTTATTTCTTTTTATTGTATTCATTTTACTCTCCCTTTTTCTTTCCTCTTAGAGCCACCAAAATAGAAGATACTTAGGCCCTTTATTTTTTATATTTTACTCACTTAATGATATTGGAAGACATAATTCTGAAGGAATACTCGTCTCTTCTCTCCTTATTATAATAAGTATTAGAAAGTACTTCATCATCATTTTACTCCTTCTAATTGCTCAAGTATATACATTGGATAGAACTCCTGTGATGGACATATGAGAGAGCATGGAAAAGAATCACACAAGACGGACTGTCACAGAAGAGCTACAAATCTGTATCATTGGAGAAAACTTCCAATTCAATGAGATCACAGAACCATTTGAGTATTGAGAATGTTTTATTCCACACATGTTCATGATTAGTAGGAAGACTATCTCTCAGTGATGCTTCAGACCACTCTAGTAGCAGGTAGTGTCATCATGTCATAACTAGTTAAGCATTGCACAGAGAACACTATAGTCCTCAAAAATAATTGTTCAGAATCACCTGACAATATATCTCAACCCCCCTAAAATTTTTCTCAATAACAACTTGCTATATGAACAGAAAAACAAGTGACTATGTTAGATTAACAGCCTCCAGTCTCAGTCACTTTGAACCTTTTACTATCCTTGGATTAGGGCCCAGGAAGGAGCTGCCCCCTGGTTGCTGCTTTTCTCAGCTCCCTAACTTCCATTTTTGTCTTTCCCTCTTGCATTCAAACTTTTCTTGTGGCTCATCATAGAACCATATACTCCAGTGTGCACTACTACATGAGAGTGAGGAGGTTCACTGGCTATCTATTATCTTACTTCCTCAATCTTCCCTCTTTATTCCCTTTTATCCCTTTCTTTCTCCTTCTCCCTTAGCAGCATAGGATATTACAACTATTCATTTCAGACAATCTAATATGTTTTGCACCAGATAGAAATATGTTTTGTATTTATCTATTCCAGGGAATCTCTAGAATCTAAATGTTGCAAATATGGGGGAAAATACCTCTAATACTTTGTCTTAAAATTCTTTATTGTTGAGTATTATCAAAGTTTAAATCAAAATAAAGTGGTACATAGAAATGCAACTGGCCCATAGATCTACATGAGTATGGATGATTTGGAGTTGAAACACGCTTCTGTTATAAGCACACATATTTTGAAGCTACAAGGGGCCTTAGATATTATCTAGTTTTATACCCCATCTTACAGATCTTACAGATGAGAAGACCAAGGTTTGATAGATTAAATTATTGACTCAAGGACACATCAGCAGGAAGTACCAGAGTCAAGTCCTCTTATTTCCATTATACCACAAATTTTGGAGAAGTCATCTTAAAAGTGAATGAATATTAAGATAGGCATTTCCAAACCTTCAACTTTAAGGATATAATTATAGTGATTAGGCAAATAAGGCAGAATAGATATTTCACCACTATCCAATGTGGTAATTGTATCCTAGTAGTCACTTTAGTAAAAGGCAGTGGCGCAATAATACTGCCTTTCCAAGTGTAGGCTTGGTCCCACCATTATGAAAAGTTCTGCACAGTTATTTAGAGTTTTATCTGAAAGTTGACAAGGAAATTCTTCACAGGTAGTAGATTTCTAGATCTTCTGAACTGATCAGAGCCTTTGGTTTTGCCCATGATCTGTGACCCAACTCAATTCAGTTGGACAAGCAGACCATGAACAATTCCATTCTTACTGAAGCTGTTTTCTTCCTTCACTTTCAAAGCTGCACTGTTGAACTTTCAGGTCTGATGTAATTGTGCCCTTGTGTACCTGTTTATTGGTGGAGGTCTATATAATTTAGGTGCTATCATTGCCTCCTCAGCAGCAAAAAAGAAAAAAGAAAATGGAAAAGCACTCCAGATGCTTTATCAAAAGAACTCATCTAAAGGTGAAGCTTAGATCTAGTGAGTACTTTAAAACAACCATAAGTACACACACAAAGTTTCAAAACCACTGAAACAAACTTTCTTCCTAGATTTTCTTGAGTTAATGTCAACTGTAACTAAAAATTAAGTCGCAATGCAAATATCTGAAAACAGGTTGTGGAGTTTGTGAAACAGCATACAATTTTATACTTTTGCCAGCAATAAATAACACATTCAAGTTCAGATATGTGTAACTTCTATCAATGGCACAATTAGTTATTACAAATTTTCAGGAGTCCTGTTTTATTCATTCAAATAACCATTCAAAAACCTTGAGAATTTACTTATTGGATGGCCTAGCACCCTCCTGACTCCAAGTAGGCCATGTACAATGCAGCAAAAGAATGCAAGCTTTCATTAGTAAAAGAGGCAATGTTACCTGATCTTTACAATAGTGATATGTCTGTGGTGCCCCAGAACTCCCAAAATTTCCTTGGGATTTCTTTTGCAGATGTATATTTCACCTTATACTTTGGCAGAGGATGATCTTTTTTTTTTTTAAGTGATACAGAGAAGGGTCCATAGCATGCCTACCCATAATGAGGACCCTGCAGTTATATAAACAGGAGAAAGGCATATAGCTATCATACTGCTGACTAGACCTGCCCCCCCTCCATGCTATCTTGGGTAAAGAAGTTGTGGGAAATAAACCATTTGCTCACTGATACCTACTGTGTCCCCTCCATGATTTCTTCTCATCAACTTTGAGAGCTAGCTCAGCTTCAGTCATTGTTACAGTTTTCTTACCTCTTGCCTAGTTTGAATTTAATTATTTACCAACTCTGGCTTGCCTCAGCTTGGCACGAAGTTTACTCTCTTGAATCATGACTTAGATCATATTCTCTTGCTGGAGGTTAGAGAGAGGATTCTCTTGCTCAGGTCATGATAGTTGTTCCTCAACATTGTCTTCTTAACTTAGCTAGATGTAATACCTCTATCTTAGCTGTCAAAATAAGGTACTCTTCCACTTATATTTATCCCAGAGGGTTGTAGCTCCATAGTCTCTATAGAAATTCATTACAACTGAAGCTTAAAGCACTCATAAATAAGGGAGGGTTGCACTGTCTGACTTGGAATGGCCCATACACACCCTTATCCCTGGCATTCTTAGACAACTGAAGGATTCCACATTTTTTGATGGTGGTAAGCATTTCTTACTCCTCTATATCTTCCTAAGATACTCAAGAAATTCTTATGGAATATTTGATATACCCTCCATCAAGAGTTGGAGTATCCTCTAAAATGTCTCTATCTGGTACACAAGGTCCTGAACGTAGTGCCTATAGACCTATCATCCAAATATGGGCAACATTTCCACTCCCTCCACCCAAAACTAGCTAAACGTATCTTCACAACCTTCCTTCTCTGACTCTAGAGCCAAACTTTATACATCAGTTTGCTAATGTCCCCACTTCTTTGTGATTCCATCACCTTGCGTTTGATGTCTTGCATTTTGTGGCAGGAGTCTACTTATTTACTTTGAGGGAGAAAAAGTCTTCCTTAGACAGGTAAATATATTAATACATACATTTGCACACATAAACATACATTTATACACACTAGACTCATGACATGAGAAATATAATCTATCTATCTGTCTGTCTGTCCGTCTGTCTGTCTCTATGGCATGGGGAATTTCCAGTGAGGAAATTTCCTCTACCAATATATAGCATCATCTTGTTTGGGCTTTACAGTTTTAGAGCTAGTTGCTGGAGGTCAATGAAAAGTTAAGCAATTTGCCCAGGGTTACAAAACGGATATTTATCAGGGAAAAATCTTAAACCCAGGTCATCCTACCCTGGGCAGAGAAGTTGTGGCTCTTTGCTCGCTATGGCAAACTGCTTTTATAATGTATTATTTTTTATTGAAATATTATATATATATCACATTATAACCACCTGATTTTTACTTTATGGTTTACTACACTGAAATCACCTATTTTTCTCAGTGAAGCTCTATCTTCATCCATGAGAAACATCACCTAAAATAAAGATTTAAAAGGAGAAATAAAAAAGTGCTACAAAGCACACATCAAAAGGACCCACACCTGGAAAAAAGTTAGGGAGCTGTACTTATTTAAAGTCAAGCTTCATCCTTGTAATTCCACAGGGTTTGATTTGGATTGCTATGATTTTATTGTTCTGTCAAGTCCTAATGTAAATCAAACTCAAAGTAAATGAAAATAAAAGCATCTTTAATTAAGATAAAGAGGGTCATGAGCCTGGAGCACCATCATGTATCTGAATATATGAGTGTCGGCAGAGAAAACTCACAGAAAAATTTTCATATGTTTGGGAAAACAAAACGGGAGGAGTGGGGAGGAGTGATACCTGGTCATGAGGTTCAAGCTGCGTCTGGTAATCTAAGCAAGAAAAACATCTTCATTCCAGTTATTTTATCTTTCCTGATTCAAGTTTTCCCAAACCTTAAACAGAGAGTACAAGGATACTTGAATGACTTTCAGTAACCTTGATTGGCTCGTTTGCTTATAGGATAAACAGAGCTTAGATTCCCAGGGTGGATGGAACCTGGTCTAACCCAGTTGAGGCCTTCAGAGCAGGAATGCAGTGACATTTCTAAGATTCTCTAGAGAGAGAGGCTTCTTTTACTGTTGGGGTGGTCTTTTGACAGAGAAGGGAATGTTACATTTGAAATTAACACTGTTAAAATTAATTTTCCTGTCAGTTCTTTATAATTGCATTTTTGTAGTCACGTATATTTTTCCTTGGTTGTGCTTATTTCACTTTGTGTCAGTTCAAATATGTTTTCCCATGTTTTTTTGATTCATTCTTTCATACTGCACAGTAGTATTCTGTTACATTCATGGAGCAAACTCATTCAGTTATTCTCTAGTCTAAAGGTACAAACTTTCTTTCCTAATCTTTGCTGGTGCAAAAAGTACAAACAAGTGTGCTCATGAGCGCATACATACACACACACACACACACATGCATATCTATCTATATTTCCCATGTATGTGTATATCATATGAAAGTGTGTATTTTTCTCACCAGAGAATTATGCAAAAACAAACCAATAACCAGAAATATTATTAAAGGCAGTGAAAAATGATATCTGCTGTTGTGAAAACCTTCTTCATAGGTTTTCATTAAGCCATAACTAAAACATGGGAAATTTTTTCTCTTATTCTCAAGATGTAATAAGGAATAGGGCTAGGTCTTTTCCCTATATTTGTTTATAGTAGAGTACATACTAGCTGTCCTTTAACACACTATAGACACACGCTACTGTATATATGTAACTGTATATATATATATATATGTGTGTGTGTGTGTGTGTGTGTGTGTGTGTGTGTGTGTATAATATAAACACATGGAAAATATAACTATTTATATCTATATATTAGACACTGTGGCATAGAGTGTTCTCCATGAGGAAACTTCCTCTACCAACACACATAATTATCTTCTTTGGGACTTGTAGTTTTGAGAGCTGTGTGCCCTTTCCTTTATCCAATCCCTCCCACCTCTACCCCTCTCTCTTTTTCTCTCTCTCTCTCTCTCTCTGTCACACACACACACACACACACACACACACACACACACTTATATAATATATAATTAATATGAATAATATTAAAATATTATTAAAATATTGAATATTCTGTTGCTTTACTTAGCCTTCTAAATTATATGATCCAATATGATTTGATGAGACAGGTACACTACCATTACTCATGAATCTAAAGAAGAGTCAGTACTTCTAAAGAAATGTGCTGATTAAGTGGGAAAAAACAACTGGCCTTCCTATATTAATCAGAGAGTATGTTCTTTTCATGGATGGAAAACTCACAAACCTTGCAATGAATCTATATACTAGAAGAATTAGATAATCATTAGCTCCTAAACAGCACTAAGGTTTGGAAACTGTTTACTTTCTCTTATCTCAAATTCATTCACTTCTATACACTTCTATTCCAGTATTAAATCTTAAAATCAGTATTTCTTATATTAGTATTTCTCATATGCAGAGATTTACATTTTATTGATCAAAATCTGAGGTATTACAAACACAGTATTTGAGAAAACAGACTAATCTACCAAGTTGCAGAGAATGAAAGCTATGGGATATCATTCAACCTGATTCAAGTAAAGTTAAATAAAGTCATGTCAAATAAAAAAATGTCAAATGCTTACTATTTGCAATGATGGCATTGAATGAATCACTAGGGATATGAGTACAAAAGAGAACTCTCTTGAAGCCTGTGATAGTTAATTTCTTGAAGTTTGTGATAGTTAATTTTAGAACAAACATAAGAACTCTGATAAACAAAATAATTAACCATGATTCCAGAGGACTAATGATGATGCATGGCATCCATGGCCTGACAGAAAGGCGAAACGCTAAATACACTGATTGGGATAAACATTTTTGGATGTGATGAATATGGGAATTTGTTTCATTTGACTTTCTATATTTGTTACCTTTTTTTTCCCTTTTTTCCCCCAATGGCAAGGGTCTGGGAGGAAGAGAAAATAAATACTTATTAATTGAAGCAGCTTAATTTTTTTTAATGAAAGTACATTTTCATAGCTTTTTGAGCTAAGAGAGACCTTCAATTATAAACCTAATCCACTGGTCTTTCTACTACAGTGAGACAATTTTTAAAGGAATGTTAAAAAAAATTAATGAAGGAAAATAGAAGCCTGAGACTAGAATCTTAAGTGTAAATGGAATAGCAATGCAATAAAAAGGGTGGCAGAATAGATAAGGGTATAAAACAGCAAATATTTGACACAAAATATATGTAAATCAATGACATATTGTGCCAGGCCTAGAGGCCTGTGTGGGCTACCCGAGTCTTCTTACCTCACCTCTGAGGTCTTTGGTTGGCCAAAACTGGATGCTCATATGAGAGAAAGGACGTTCCAGAGTCGAACAAGGGTTGAGCTTTATTTCAGGGTCTCGGTTACAAGTGCAGGTGCGTCTTCCTTAGGAGGAAGAGGGGGAGATTTCCTAAGGAGGCTAAGATCTTAAGGGATTGGAAGTAGAAGTACAAGCGGGGAGAGAGGGGGAGGGGAGAGAGGAAAGAAGAGAAGCGGAGCCTACTGTCCTCTTGGCTCCTCACGTGCTAAGAGAGCTTTCAGGCTTCCTCAATCCTACTTAACCTTCAGCCACACAGTTTGCATCTGAATACCGTGCTGTTAGATAACAATAGTGTGCCCAGATCCGGGACGACCTCGAGGGCAGGGAGACTCCACCCATCACGTATCTCCCGGGGAGAGGCGGAAATACCCGAGCTAGCAGAGCTAGCTCAGTCTGACCTTCTCGAATCCCCGCTGTTCATGGAGGGCCTCATAAGACTCTAAGATTTAGAAGTCCCACTTTTACCCGCCCGAGACCGTCCACACGGATTTGAACTTCCAATCCCAACAATATTGAATTAAAATGAGAAGATGGCACATTTTCTTGCCTTAGATGAATCCAAAATAATCAGACTCTGTATTCTGAAAAAGCAAAAACATAAGATCATAATATCAATAGAGAAAAATAGACATTTTATATAGCCTGCCCAACATCTCTATATGTCATTATAACTCTCTTTTATTCTCTCTCCCTCTCCCTCCCTCCCTCCCCCCAGTCTCTCTCTCTCTCTCTCTCTCTTTCTCTCTCTCTCTCTCTCTCTCTCTCTCTCTCAGTGTTAAATATGTATGCACCAAACAGTATAGTGTCTATTTTTCTAAAGGAAAAATTACTGAATCGCCAAATTCTATAGCTATTAACACAAAAATCATAGGATATCTTAATATTCCTCTCTCAGAGATAGATAAAGCTAAGAAAAAGAGAAACATAAAGGAAAGTATAGGCCTGGAAGAATTGTAGAAGACTTTAGAGTTTAAGGACTTGTGGTTTATGGTTTCTTTCGATTGGGAATATTAAAAATATATAGAGTTCTTAGTATCAAATAGCACTTACAAAAACAGATCATGAAATAAGGTACAAAGATAGTAAAAACAGATGAAAAAGCAAAAATGTTATGTCCCTTTGATCCCATTATGTAATAATGTTCAAAGAAATATTCATATGACAGACCTAAGCATAAATGGAGATTTAATAAGGATATCATAGACATGAGAAGGTCACATTAAAAATCACAGAAACCATGAATAACTGCAAAAAAATAATGATAATAATGAAACAACTACCAAGCATTTCCATAACCTAAAAAGAGAAATTTCTTTGGTGAAAATGTACATTTTTGAGAATATATATGAACAAAATTGAAAAAGAAAGGATCAAAAACCTAAATATTCAATTAAAATTATAAATCAAAAGATGAAATCTTAAAGATTAAAGAAGAAATAGATAAAAATAGAAACTAAAAAATAAAACTATACTTTAAAAAACTATTCTTAAACAAAATTATACTTATACAAAATCATACTTAAAGCTTATAAGTAAAACTAAAAGCCAGTGAATTAAAAAGGGTAACAAAGTCAATAATCCATTAGTGTTCTCTAAATTAAAAAAAATAAATAAAAAATACATTACCAAGTGAAATCTCAAACACAGAGTAAATAAAAACATTTGTCAGATGCTGCTACACATAGCTTTGTGTCAGCAAAATCAAGACTTCAAAAGAAATCAAGGATTATCTATAGATGTATAAAATATCCAAATTAACATAAGACCATCTAAAGATATTATATATTCCAGTTCCAGAAATGGAAATTAAATAGGCAATAAAGGAGCTACTAAAAGAAAATAACATTCTCTAGATATATGTGTAGGAGCATTGTACTAAACTGTTACATAATTTAATTTTAAAATAATTTGTACTACACATTAATTTTTGTACTTTAATTTTTGTATTCATCTATTTTTAAAATAAAGTTGTTTTGTTTTCTACAATCACTTCCATATATCTCAGGTTTTCCCCCTCCCTCCTCTTCCTTCCTCCAATATCCCCCTCCCTCCCCGAGATGGTGTACAATCTTATATAGGTTCCACACATACATTCTTATTAAATACATTTTCACCTTAGTCATGTTACTTGTCCACCACAAAGAGAGCTGCTATAAATATTTTTGTACATATGGGACCCTTTCCCATTTTTATGATCTTTTTGGGATATAGTCCTAGAAGTAACATTGCTAGGTCAAAGGTTATGCATATTTTTATTGCCTTTTGTGCATAGTTCCAAATTGTTCTCCAGAATGGTTGGATCAGCTCACAGCTCCACCAACAATGAATCACTGTTCCAACTCTTCCACATCTTCCCCAACATTTACCATCTTCTCTTTTGTCATGCTAGCCAGTCTGATAGGTGTGTCATTTTGATTTGCATCTCTCTAATCAATAGTGATTTATAGCACTTTTTCATATGACTCTAGATAATTTTAATTTTTTCCTCTGAAAACTACCTGTTCATATCCTTTGACCATTTATCAATTGGAGATACTCAAATTATTCTTAAAAGATTGAGAAAGAAAATACTCTCAGAAACTCCTTTATGAAAGTCCTAATGCCTAATAAAAAAGATATAATATGAAGAATTAGATCTACAATGCAGTATCATTAATGAATATTGATTCAAATAATTTAAATAAAATTCTAGAAAAAAAGATTCAGCAATTTCTTTAAAAAAAAAAAAACAAACCAAATTTTCCACTATGATCAAGTTGAATCTTTTAAAAAGGTGAAAGGAAAATTCAACATTAGGAAAATAATTAACATAATTAAAAATATTAAAAACAAAATACCCCAAACCACATGATTAACAAATGAAGAAAGATTCTTTGACAAAATACAATAAAAAACAAAATACCCCAAACCACATGATTATATTAACAAATGAAGAAAGATTCTTTGACAAAATACAATAAACATCTAAAATTTAAAACCTTCAAATCACAGATATAAGAGAATATTTAAAAAATAAAACATGATTAAACATATCTATACAAAACCAAAAGCTAACATCAGATAAAATGAAGAAACATGAATTATTTAACAAGTATTTCTGGGAAAACTGTTTCAATGGAAATTGCTTTTAGATCAACTGCTTATTTGTTATTCAGTTGTTTCAGTCATGCCCAGTTCTTCATGACCCTGTGGGGGATTTTCTTGGTAAAGATACTGAAGAGGTTTGTTATTTCCTTCTCCTGCTCATTTTACGAATGAGGAAACTGAGGTAAACAGGATTAAGAGACTTCCCCAGGGTCACATAGCTAGTAGGTGTCTAAGCCCAGATTTGAACTCAGGAAAATGAGTCTTCCTGACTTCAGGCCCACCACTCTATCCACTGTGTCACCTAGCTCCTCTCAACTGCTTCCAGGGATGGGGAACCTGCAGTCTAGAGGCCACATGTAGCCTTCTGAATCCTTAAGTGTGGGCCTTTGACTGAATCCAAAATTTACAGAACAAATCCCCTTAATAAAAGGATTTGTTCTGTAAAACTTGGACTGAGTCAAAAGGCTGCACCAAAGACCTAGAAGGCCACATATGGCCTTGAGGTCACAGATTCCCTACTCCTGTACCATACATCATAATAAACTCAGAATACATGTGACCAAAGTAATAAAAGATATATTATAAAAATATGTATAAAGACAATCAGATCATTCATAGTTACCAGAGAGCAAATTCAAAAGATAGAGGCAGTCACGAAAGACAAAAAGTAGATTATTTTAACTACATGAAATGGAAATGCTTTTGACTAAACAAAATGAAAACAGCTAGAATGAGAAGGGAAGTTGACAAGGAAAAATTTATCAAATATCTCTAATTAATGTCAAATGCCTGAGCAATATATATGATGGTGGTAGTGATGATGATGATGATGATGATGATAAAAACCATGACAGCATTTATACAGGGCTGTAAGGTTGAAAATATCTTAGAATATTACTGTATTTTATTCTCACAATAACCTTGGAAATATATAGCTCATTGGGAAGGGCTGGGGACATATATATATTGGCAAATATATATGATGTAATAACAAAGATGTCAATAAAAATTATTTTAAGAATAGCCTCACACTGAGATCATTTTGATTGAGGATACATCATTACTGTAATTCTTCCAGAGTGTGGCAGTGCCTTCTTGCTCACAGCAAGAATTTAATAAATATTTGTTGAATAAAGTAATATTTTGAATCTAAATTTGTGGCAATTTAGAGAAGACAAGATGTGCTTCAATGTTATTCAGGTAATCTTTCAGAGTTAGTTCCAACTGATAGTACAATATTTTGTTATTTAAAAGGAAGAAGAGGTTTTAGATCATTCTAAATCAATTGAGAAATATTAATTTGCTCATCTGATAGGCTAATTTTCTAAATCATTCTCATTTGTTCCTTAAGCAGAATTCTGCAGAAAGATTTATAGGTCAAACTTTGTTAAATATTTCTAATTTCTCTACTATCATGGGGAAGTACTATTGAAAGAAATTGGATATTAGTCTGGAGAGTAGAAAATTTGGAGGATTAGTCAGTGTGAAGGAGGTCTTTAACTGTATGCAAGTATTCAAACAGCTTTCCCTCTTTAATTATTTACTAATTATACTGGATATAGCTTGCTTTGAATATATTTGTTCGCCCCTTGTCTCACCCATTAGATTCTAAGCTCCTTGTGAGCAGGGACTATCTTTTTCCTCTTTTTGGGGTCTCGCCACTTGGCAAGTGCCTGTCACACAGCAGGGCTTAACAAATGTTTATTGATTGATAGGTATTTGACTTTGCTCTGGTTGGGTCTAAAGATCAAAATTAACAGCAATTATTAGAAAGATAGAGAGGCAGACTTCTTTTCAATATAAGTAAAAAGAAGAATTAGAATAATCTAAAAATTTAATGGGCTACTTAAAAGAGCTAAATAAGTAATGTATTTCTCATCATGGAGATCATCATGGCATAGAATCTTTCTTTTCCAGTACAGGTTAAAATAGATGGTATTTGAAGTTCTTTCCAAACATAAAATTATATGATTCCATATTTAAGAAGTTCAATTTTTATTACTCTATAATTATAACCTTTCACTAATTCAGATTGTATCTCCTCAAATTATTCTAAATTAGTGTGGGGGGTCATTATATCTTAAAGATCATCCTTTCCATCTTTTTCATTTTATAACCGGGGAAACTAAATTCCCAAATCATTAAATGACTCATCATAGGGCTTCTAACTATGTTAGTGACAAGGGTATAAAGAGGACCAAGGTCTCAAGATTCTTAGTCCAATTATTTCTCTATTTCCCTATGTTATTATATACATTTAGAAAGCATAAATAGATTATGGTTTTTGTTTTGGTTTGGCTTTTGGTCATTTTTCTTGGTATAAGGAGGCTAGGTGGCATAGTTTCTACAGTACTATACATAGAGTCAGTGAGACCTGAGTTCAAATTCTCCCCAAGATACATGCTAGTCATGCAAGACCCTAGCCAAGTCACTTATGTTCCCTCAGACTCATCTGTAAAATTGTGATATTTTAATAACAGAACATACCTGACAGAGTCATGTTTAGCAACAAATGAGTTAATATTAGCTAAGATGACTAATAGTCTCATCAAACCTTTTTTGAAAATGTTTCATGGAAGATGGGGGAGTAAAAGCATGGGCTCACCTTAGCTCTACCACAAATTCTCTTAGATACCTCTATAAAGAGATTCTGAAGAAATTTTAGAATGGCAGAATCGATTAGGAGACAGAGTATGGCAGATTTCCAACCCAGGATAGCCAGGAAGGTTGACGGGAAGCATCTACTACATGGTGCTGGAGGAATGCACACAGGCTGCATTAGTACGGACTTGGCCATAGCAGAGCAGAGCAGGAACTGCCAGGGCACACTGAATCAGAAGCAGCAGCACAGATTCTCAGACATATCAGCACAGGATGGGAGTCTAGAGGAACTGAGTGAGAGAGAAGCACAGGACCCCCAGTAAGACCAGCAGCCCACAGATTAAAGGTATTAAAATCACCTGCTTGAACTTCTAGAAGCCAAGATGGCAGAAGAAACTGTAAGTGCTCTCTTCCTCTCCTTGTTGACCTTGAAAAATCCAGAGAACACAGCCCCAGGAAAAATCCAGGAATAGTGGGATCAGCCAAAGGGGTAAACAGACTCTCAGCCTGCGAGGTTAGGAAAATCATCAAAGAAAATATCTCTTGCTATGGCTGAAGGGGACCAGTGCAGGGCTGGAGCTGTCCCAGATAGCCCCATCTCAGGCATGCAGGAGGAGATCTTGAGCCCCAGTAGGGTGAAGCCAATAAGCACCAATACCAGGACCCCAAGCATGCCTTGGCACAGCCAGGGGAATTGGGCAGACATCAGCGCAGAAGAGGTTCACCAGCCACTAAGCCTGCCTGTTCTCTAGCTCCGGTGACAAGGAGACCTCCTGTGACCAGACCACCCCCCCTCTCCGCCTCCCATACCTCACACAGTGAGCTTCAGGATAACACCAGGAAATGCAGAACGACTTCACCTGGCCTATACACATCAACCAGCTCAGCACCAGGTAAACTGCAGCATTATGATTTCTAGCTGAAAGAATCAGAGGCCACAACACACAAAGCTTCAAGTTCTCAGTACAAGAACTGTGGGGCAGTGCCCCCTGTGTCTCAGAAGCAGAGATCCACTTTAAAAGTCAGGAAAAAAGGCAATCATCATGAGTAAAAAGCAAACTAGAGAAACAAAAACCACAGAATCTTACTATGGGGACAAAGACCAAAATAAGAATACAGAAAAGGTCAACATTGAGACTGTACTCACATTTGAAAACTCAGAAGGAAATATGAACTGGTCTCAAGCCCAAACAGCATTCTTAATAGAGCTCAAGAAGCATTTTAAAAGCCAAATTAGAGAGACAGAAGAAAAATTGGCCAATGATTTTTAAGATATGAAGAACGAATTCACTGAAGAATTAAAAAGGAAAATTGGGCAAATGAATAAGGAGATACAAAACCTAACTGGAACAACTGGACAAATGGAAAAGGAGATGCAAAAGTTAACTGAAGAAAACAATTTATTAAAAATTAGAATTGGGAAAGTAGGAACTAATGACTCTGTGAGACATCAAGAATCAGTCAAAGAGAATCTAAAACATGAAAAAATAGAAGAAAATGTAAAATATCTCATTGGAAAAACAACTGACCTGGGAAATAGAACAAGGAGAGAAAACCTTAGAATTATTGGTCTACCAGAAAGCCATGATGAAACAATGAGCCTGGACAATATCTTCCAAGAAATAATCAAGTAAAACTGCTCTGAGGTCCTAGTTCGAGGACAAAATAGTCATCAAAAGAATTCACCAATCACCTGCTGAAAGAGATCTCAAATTGAAAAGGTCAAGGAATATTGTTGCCATGTTACAGAATTATCAAGTTAAGGAGAAAATACCACAAGCAGCCACAAAGTAACAAATCAAATATCAAAGAACTACAGTAAAGATCACATAGGATCTTGCAGCTTCTACATTAAAAGACTAGAGGGACTGGAATATGATATTACTTAAGGCAAAGGAGCTTGGACTACAACCAAGGATTAATTACTCAGCAAAATTGAGCATAATATTTAAGAGATTCCTAGACCTTCCTGATGAAAAGGCCAGAACTCAATAGAAAATTTGATCTTCAAATACAAGACTCAAGAGAGGCATCAAAAGGTTAATAGGGGAAAAAAACTTATTATTCAATATAGGCAAACTGTTTACATTCCTATAAGGAAGGAAGATACTTGTTAATCTTGAGAAATGTATATTTATTATGATATTTAAAGGGGATACACATAGATAGAGTGAGTTGATATAAAATAACTGTGATGATAAAAAAATGTGATTTAAGGGTGCAAAGGGATTATAATGGGAAAAGAGACAAGGAGGAGGCAGAAAAGGGTAAATTACATCATAGAAAGAGGCACAAAACATACTACAATAGAGGGAAAGAGGGGAGGGAGATGAGTACTGTTTGAAATTTACTCATATGATTTGAGTCAAGGAAGGAAAAGCATACTCATTTAAGTATAGAAATCTAACTTGGCCTATGAGCAGTAGGAGAGGAAAGAAAAGAGAGGGGAGGTTAAAAGGGAGGGAGGAAGTAGTAAGGGAAAAGGGGAATAAAATGGAGGGTGGCTGATGGTAGGGAGGGAAGATTGATGGAAGTGGTGGTCAAAAATAAAAGTATTGTGGAGGGAAAGGGAGAAGGGAGAACTAAAAGCACAAATGGGGGGAATAGGATGGAGAGAAAGACACAGAGAGTAATTATAACTATGAATGTGAATGAAAGGAACTTTCCCATAAGATGAATGAGGATAGCACAATGGATTAAAAAACATAATCCTACAGAATGTTGTTTACAAGAAACACATTTGAAATAGGGGGATACACACAGGGAAAAGGTAAAAAGTTGGAGCAGAATATATTATGCTTCAGCTGATGTAAAAAAAAAAAGGAGAGACAATAATCCTAATCTCAGACAAAGCAAAAGCAGAAATATATCTAATCAAAAGAGGAAGGAAACTATATCCTGCTAAAAGGCACCATAGACAATGAAGCAATATCATTAATAGACATTTATGCATCAAGTGGTATAGCATCCAAATTCTTAGAGGAGAAGTTAAGAGAGTTACGGGAAGGACTAGCAAAACTACACAAGTGGGTGACCTTAACCACCCCCTCTCTGAATTTGATAAACCTAACCTCACATAAACAAGGAAGAAGTGAAGGAGGTGAATAGAACTATGTATAAGGTAGATAGGATAGATATTTGGAGAAAACTGAATGGGGATAATAAGGAATATATCTTTTCTTTCAGCAGTACATGACACATATGTGTGTGTGTGTGTGTGTGTTTGTCCTTCATTGCCGAAGACCATGCCATCAGAGAAATGATGACATGACTTGCACTTGACTTTGTTTTTGAGTGAGGGCTGTGCAGGTCACCAACATCACTTCTCTCCCAGAGCCATCTGCATCCAGTGACCAGACATTCATCAGGATGACTGGAGATGACCCAGGATGAGGCAAGTGGGGCTAAGTGACTTGCCCAAGGTCACACAGCTAGTGAGTGTCAAGTGTCTGAGGTGAGATTTGAACTCAGGTCCTTCTGACTCCTGCACTCCTGCACTGTACCACCTAGCTGCCCACATGGTACATATATAAAATTGACCATGTACTAGGACATAAAAATCTCACAATCCAGCGCAGGAAGGCAGAGATAGTCCTTTTCAAATTGTAATGCAGTAAAAATTATATGTAATAAAAGACCATGGAAAGATAGACCAAAAATTAATTAGAAATTAAATAATCTAATCCTAAAGAATGAGTAGTTAAACAACAAATCATACAAACAATTGATAACTTCATTCAAAAGAATGACAATAATGAAACAATCTACCAAAATTTATGAGATGCTGCAAAAGCAGTGTTTAGGGGAAATTTTATATCCTTAAATGACTACATGAATAAAATAGAAAAAGAGGAAATCAATGAATTGGGCATACAGTTGAAAAAGCTAGAAAAAAGAAAAAAAAATTGAAAATCTCCAAGTAAATATCAAATCAGAAATACTGAAAACCAAAGGAGAAATTAATAAAATTGAAATGAAGAAAACAATTTAACTAATAAATAAAACTAAGAATTGGCTTTATGAAAAAATCAATAAAATTGATAAACCTTTGGTCAATGTGATTTTTAAAAGGGACAGTAGAAAACCAAATTACCAATATCAAAAATGAAAAAGTGGAACTCACCTCTAATGAGGAAGAAATTAAAACTATAATTAGAAATCACTTTGCCCAACTATATGCCCATAAATTTAACAATCTAAGTGAAATGGATGAACATTTAAATAAATATAAATTGTCCAGATTAACAGAAGACGAGTACTTAAATAACCTCATCTCAGAAAAGGAAACTGAACAAGCCATCAATGAACTCCCTAGAAAAAAATCTCCAAGGTCAGATGGATTTATGAGTGAATTCTATCAAACATTTAAAGAACAGTTGATTCCAATACTATACAGACCATTTAGGAAAATTAGTGAAGAAGTCCTACCAAATTCTTTTTATAATACAAATATGGTTCTGATACCTAAACCAAAAAGAGCCAAAACAGAAAAAGAAAACTATAGACCAATTTCCCTAATGAATATATAGATGCAAAAATTTTAAATAAGGTCATTAGCAAAAAGATTACAGAAAACTATCACAAGAATAATACATTATTATCAGGGAGGATTTATTCCAGGAATATAGAGCTGGTCTAATATTAGGAAAACTATTATCAACAACAAAACTAATAGAAATCGCATGATTATCTCAATAAATGAAGAAAAAGCTTTTGACAAAATACTACACCCAATCCTATTGAAAACACTGGAGAAAACAGAAATAAATGGAGTTTTCCTTAAAATAATAAGCAGTGTATACCTAAAACCATCAGCAAGCGTTATATGCAATGGGGATAAGCTACATGCATTTTCAATAAGATCAGGGGTGAAACAAGGATGTCCATTATTACCACTGTTATTCAATATGGTATTACAAATGCTAGCTGTAGCAATAAGAGAAGAATAAAGAACTGAAGGAATTAGAATAGGCAAAGAAGAAACTAAGTTATCACTCTTTGCAGATGATATGATGATATACTTAGAGAATCCTAGAGAATCAAGTAAAAAAGCTACTTGAAATAATAAACAACTTTGGCAAAGTAGCAGGTTATAAAATAAATCCACATAAATCATGTGCATTTGTGTGTGCATGCATATATATGTACATATACATATACATATACATATATATATATATATTACTAAGAAAGACTAACAGCAAGAGATAGAAAGAGAAATTCCATTTAAAGCTAAGGTAGACATTATAAAATATCTGGGAGTCTACCCGCCAAAACAAACCCAGGGATCATATGAACACAATTGCAAAACATTTTTCACACAAATAAAGACAGATCTAAGTAATTGGATAAAACATCAGTTTCTTGTGGGTAGGTTAAGCTAATATAATAAAAATGAGAATTCTACCTAAAATAATTTACTTATTCAGTGTCATACCAATCAAACCATCAGAAAATTATTTTCTAGAGGTAGAAGAATTATCGAAATTCATCTGGAAGAACGAAAGTTCCAGAATATTAAGGGAATTAAAGAAAAGAAAATCTAGGGAAGGTAGCCTAGCCCTACCAGATCTTGCAGTCATCAAGACTACTTGGTACTGGCTAAGAAATAGAGGGGTAGATCAGTGGAATAGGTTAGGTACTCAGCACACAGTACTCAATGCATACAGCAGTCACCGATAAACCCAAGGACCCCAGTTTCTGGAATAAGAATTCACTGTTTGACAAAAACTGCTGGGAAAACTAGATAATAGTGTGGCAGAAACTGGACATAGACCAATGACCTGACACTGCACCCAAGCAAAAGTCCAAATGGGTATATGATCTAGATATAAAGACTGATACTATAAACAAATTAGGGGAGCAAGGAATAGTTTGTTTGTCAGATTTATGGAGAATGGAGAAATTTATGACCAAACAAGAGATAGAGAACATTATGCAGTGCAAAATAGATAATTTTGATTACTTGAAACTGAAAAGTTTTTGCACAAACAAGCCCAATGCAAACAAGATTAAGAAGCAGAAAACTGAGAATTTTTACAACTAGTTTCTGTGCTAAAGTCCTCATTTCTAAAATACAGAAATAACTGAATCAAATTTACAAGAATACAAGTCATTCCTCAATTGATAAATGGTCAAAGGATATAAACAGGCAGTTTTCAGAGGAAGAAATTAAGGCTTTCTGTAGTCATATGAAAAAATACTCTAAATCCCTATTGATTAGAGAGATGCAAATCAAAATAACTCTGAAGTACCACGTCACACCTATCAGATTGGCTAATACAACAAAACAGGAAAACAATAAATGTTGGGAAAATGTGGAAGAGTTGGAACACTATTTCACTGTTGGTGGAGCTGTGAGCTGATCCAACCATTCTGGAGAGCAATATGGAGCCATGCCCCAAGTGCTATGTGCATACCCTTTGACCCAGCAATATTACCTCTAGGACTATCCCAAAGTGATCATAAAATGAGAAATGGTCCCACATGTACAAATATATTTATAGCAACTCTTTTTGTGATGGCCAGGAACTAGTGAGGCGATAGCTATCAACTGGGGAATGGCTGAACAAGTTGTGGTATATGGATGTAATGGAATACTATTGTACTATAAGAAATGATGAACAGTCAAACTTCAGAAAAGCCTGGAAAGACTTATATGAACTGTACTGAGTGAAGTGAGAAGAACCAGGAGAACACTGTACACAGTAACGACCACAGGGTATAAGATCTGTTTCTGACAGAATTAGCCCTTCACAGCAATTCAAGGACTTAAAACATTCCCAAAGGAACCCTTGAGGCAAAATGCCATCCACATCCAGAGAAATGACTATGGAATTGGAACACAGAATAAAGCAGACTATGTTCTCTTGTGTAATGGTTTTTTGTTTTGTTTTATTTTGTTTTTTTGTTTTTTCTCATGGTTTGTCCCATTTGTTTTAATTCTTCTATGCAACATGACTAATGTGAAAATGTGTTTAATAAAATGTATGTGTAGAACCCATACAAGATTGCTTGCTGTCTTGGGTAGGGGGCGGGGGGTATGGAAGGGGGAGAAAATTTAAGACTTATGGAAGTGATTATTGAAAATTGAAAACAAATAAATTAATTTAAAAAAAAAAGAAAATGTTTTATGCCTGATACCTGATTTTTCTTTCTTTCTTGAAGGGGAGAGTATTTAAAGGATTAATGTAAAAGCAGTTTGAAGTCCTAGATAAAAGGGTCACAACCCTTGTGGTCATAAAGCATTGGTTAAATTCTGCCTCTCATACGTACAAGGTGCATGATCATAGACAGTCACATAAGTTCTCAATTCTTCAAGATACTAAGAGTGTAAGTTATAGAGGAGTGAAAGAAGTTTCCATACCAAGAGTTCCCCACACAGATGAAACAACAGTTCTAAAAACTACCCCCTTGTTCTAAAACAATAGGTTAGGTTTGGAAATCAGGACTTATGATTTTAGTTAACAAATTATGTGTTTTTGTTGTTGTTGGATCTTCTCAGTTGTGTCCAACTCATTGTGACACCATTTGGGGATTTCTTAACAAAGACAGAGGAATAGTTTGCCATTTTTTTCTTCAGTTCATTTTCATATGAGAAAACTAAGACAGATAAGAAAAATAAGAAAACAGTGACTTGCCCAGGGTCACACAGCTAGTAAATGTGTGAGGTCAGATTTGAAATGAGTCTTCCTGGCTCTGGACCTGGCACTTATTTGTTTCAGGTGACTAAAGAATAAAGCTAACATTAACTCCTCGTGACCTAGGACTCCTGTCTTAGTCTCTTTTGTATAATGTGCCTTGCTTGTCATGATTATTTCACAAATATTTGTTGAATGATGGAAAATATTACTAAGCAGCCAGGCTTCCCTCATGAAAATGTGATAAAATAAAAAGGATTGCCAACACATAAAGAAGACACCTTTAAACTACCCTTTGAGATGCCTGTACTCTCTCCAAATGCAGTCTTCAGTCACACACTCCCTGGGGAAGAAAGAAATGGAACTGGACTTAAAAGAATCAAAAGAAAGAACACCTGAAGCCCTCCTCCCTTGATCAAAAACAGTAGGTGAACTACACAGAGCATGATTGTGAGTTATTGTCTGGCTCATGGGGATTTAAAGCTATCTTTAGCAGTGTGAGACTGGTTCAAACTCAACCCATTCTGGAAGGATCTGAAAATGATTACCTTCTCACTGTGATCTGCCTCCATATAGAGATAAAGAATGAAACAGTTATCTAAACAATTCCTAGACAAAAAGGTGACTGCATTGTCATTTCCCATCTCCAGAGGGAAAAACAGAGTGAACTTTATGGTCATAAAAATGAGAGACATTTGGCCTTGGAAATGTCCCTGTGTTGCTGAAATATCTTGACAGAAGAGGAATTAATAAAGCCTCATTCATAAGGAATTCCCCAATTCAGAAACTGTGATTTTACAGAGTGATTGGACCAAAGTTCATCTTTGCACAATGTTGTTTAAAAAAAAAAAGAGGGTTTGCTGAGTAAATTAATAGTGTAAATAAGGCAAAAATTTCCCTGCTTAGGAATGAAGACCAATAATCTTGGTTTCAAGCACTAATTTGACAGCAGTTTGCATTCTAAAAATGAGTGCTAATTAGAAGTAATTGTTTTCTATTTATTAAGACAGTAAAAAGAGGGCTTAAAATAATGCCAAGTTTACTCTTCCCCTGACCCTGTTAGCAATGCTTCTGTGTTTATTGGCAACTAATAAAACTCCATTTCTTTTAAATTTTCCACAGCTTCTTCTTGGTCTTCCTTCCATTTATGACAAATGTGCAAAGTTTTAATGGAATAATAGTTGTTCAACTAATACAAAAAAAGTTTGGTTTTACAGGCTGCCAATTTGCCACATTTCATATAAGTACTATATTTGCCTTCCAAAACACAAGTCAGAAAGGATGCAATAAAGCTGGAAAATGGTTCTATTCTTCTAGAATTTCTTTGAAGTGAGGGGAGGGGAGGCACTCTGTCCTATCTTTTACCTTTCCCTCCAGCTGTGAAACTGATATTCTGATAACACTTATAGTGATTGTTTTAATTTTTTTTCAAGGACCTGTGACTTTCTCTTCCAGAATCTTCCTTCCTAGAAACCAAATTGCAATTACTCCAAAGCTAAGTAGATAATTTCTTGGATAGCTACAATGGAAAAAGGAAAGAATTGTCAACTTCTGATGATGAGCCTCTCTGAATTTAGCTAGGTTTGTTCTTAGATAATAATGTCAGCTTAATCAAACAAAATAGATGAATATAAATGTTTCCACGCACTCTTAGCTACCAGAAAAATTCAGAGTAAAGACATCCTAATATTCCAGAGAATAACAGATTTTTAAATTTTTTGTATTTTTATAGAAACATTTTTACAGAAAAAATTTTAAAAACTGACACAGACTTCTTAGAAGACTGACTGTCAAAGGGACCTACTATTTGGAATTGACATCAGGCTTTGAGTAAAGCAAGGTAGGGTGTGTGAAAATTTGAAAATAAAAGCAAGATTTGATCTTTTTGCCAGCTAACAATGGCCAGATGGCACTGTTATATTGTATGCAGAGTAACTGCAATTTGAATACAATTCAGGAATACTTAACTACTTTTAACCTTGGGTATAAGAATACACGTTCTATATTGGAGTGTACAGCTTGTTCTGGAGTACTACCACCTCTGTTGTGAGGGTTTCCTATACCCTTTTCAGGGCTGCTCATCCACCATTGGTATGTACCTGATTCACCCAGCTCTCATCTGCACTCCTGGAAGCTGTGGCATGCATAGCAGCAACAACATCATGGTAAACTCTCCCAGAAGATTGGCTAAACTAAGTTGAGGCTAACCAACAGGCCTCAAACCTGTTAGACAGTTAGGGGAATGTCTACCCCAAGCATGCAAAGACTTCTCCCTGTGGAATAAGTGGGTGAGAACAATTTGTTCCAACAGTCACGAAGGTGGCTGAAGCAGGTGCTGTGGAGTGCTCAGAGCTTGCTCAGACATCAATATGCCAAGGTCATCCACTGCATCCTGGACCATTGCAGATTGTCTTGACTTTTGTCCTGCCATTGGAGTTTTATGACTCTGTAAGAGAGAGTGAGGTCAATGACTTCTTGCAACTCTGCATCACTTGAGTCCAATTTATGTGCAAATCAAGACATCATCTGTGATGTCACTTGTCTACTCTGAAGGCAAACTGCTACAAAATAATCTATGAAGTTCAATTATGAAATCTAATTATAATTCATTACTTATTTACTACTGAATATGTCTTGACATCTCATAGAACATAAAGAGTCTATAAATCAATTGATTGTCAGGAAGGTATTTATATTACAAAATCAGCACTGGGCAGTATCTATTCATCACAATTGCAATGTAATAATCATTATTTTAAAATTCCTAAGTTTATTTACAAGCAACAACTTTATAAAGCCTTGCTATCCATCTACTCTGTATATATTTTGTACATAATTATTTACATGTTGTCTCCTCAATAAACCTGTACTACGTGCTGGGCTTTGTGCTAAGCATTGTAGACACAAATTAGAAAAAGACGTTCTCGGATCTCAAGCTCCTTAAAATCTCTTTAGGGGAGATAATACATCAAAAAAGAAAGTCAGTCTCTGACCTCAAGGACCAGACAACATACAATAGAAGTGCAATAAAAGAGAGAAGATCCCTGGCACAGGGGGATGGGGGAGATTATGGCTCCGCTGCTCATGAGACCCAAACAGAGCAGCCATAGGCCAGTAAAGACTTGGGAGACCTTTTCTGCCCTCTTTAAAGGAAATTTGAAGGCGTTTGTTGTTTGTTCATTGTTATGAATATTGTTTTCTGTCTGTTTTTGTTTCATCCTCCAGTCCTCCAATCAGAGAGGCTGAGGCAACTGAAGGTCCTAAAGAAGTGTGAATGTCAAAGCTAAAATAAACTTCTTGACTACGTGTTTTCCTGATGAGGGCTATTTTGGGGGAGGGGACATGATGGTGGTAGAATTGGAATCAAGCAGAACAGATACAGGGAAAGGTAAACTCCTTGTGGCCAGGACCTGTTTTTGTCTTTCTCTGTATCCCTATAGGTTAGCAAAATGTCTGGCATAGAGTAAGCACTATAAGTGCATGTTGGCTAATTTCCAACCTGTAGAATTTTCTTAACTGGAACAGATTGTTCATCACCAATTCCTTTTTCCCCCCTTTTTTTGAGATGTTGCTGGACTGTATTTTTTTTTTATCACTGAACAAAAGAACAAGAGCAAAACATAAAATAAATCAGTGCTACAATAAGAGCAAAACAATAATGTCTTTTTCATCTATGGGTCAGCCACTGTAAACACCTTTACTTGAAGTAGAAGTAGAAATGCCTGCTCTGTAGCAATGCTAGAGTATAATTTGCTACACTTAGAGTTTTTATTGATAAATTATGCCCTTAGATGTATGTACACAGCTCTTATTATACTCAATAGGAACTGTGCATGGACATACAAGGAGAAAATTTGGTCCTTAAGGTTAACGTGGTTATAAATTCAAAATGTGACTTCTCTAATTTAAAATGTGGCTAGTTTCACTTAGTTTAAATTGGGGGTATGTATCATTGTCTCTTTCTGCCTCAGGATAATATTGGAAATGAGATGTTTCATTTCAGTGCTTTTCCTCCCCATTGAAATAGTGTAAATAAATAGTTTTTGAAAGATTTAATGAAATCATCAGTTGCCTGGAGTCAACAGATGACCTGAAGTTTAGTATTTGGCAAGAGCAACGATGCATCCATATCCAAAATCTTAAGAAATAGTTTCCAAAACTGTCATGTGCCAGGAGAGTTGGGAAAGTGGGAAAAAAGAAGATTCCTCTGGAAAGAAATGTCACAGTGCTTCACCTATATGGGTGCAGCCAAGTGGACTATTGAAATTAATTGGTACATTCTAGAAAGTGCCAGAAAACAAAGAGATCTAGTCAACTACATTGTGGAATAGTATTCCCTTTCATGATTGAGAAAAGCAAATGGAATCATTCAAAATTACAAACTTGCTTTCTCCTAATGGAAAGAATTGGGAATTAGGAGGCTGAGGTTTTAGTTGCACTTCAAAAATTGATTAGTTGCATGAACTTTGAACAAGTCACTTAACATTTCGGGGTCTTGGTTTCTTCCACTTATAAAATGAAAGTGTTAGATGAAGTGATTTCCAAGGTAATTCCAGTCCATTTTCTATGTAATAATAATTTTTAATATAATTCTATTATAATAATTATTTCTATATATTTGTTTAGATATAACTAAAAGAAAATTTTAGAAATGAAAGGAACTTTAGAAATCCACTACTGGAGGTAGGGAACCTGTGACTTCAAGGCTACATGTGGTCCTCTAGGTTCTCAAGTGTGGTGCTTTGACTGAATTGTTCTGTGAAGTTTGGATTCAGTCAAAGGGCCACACTAGAAGACCTAGAGATAACAGGTCCCCCATTCCTGTATCTAATACTTGTGTTATTAGAATAAATGAATTAATGGATGATGAAAAAGCACTTATAAAGGGTTAATTATATGCTGATCACTACACTAGATGATGGGGGAACAAATATAACTCAAAGAGTTTACACTTTTATGCTCTCATAGGTGAAGACAACTCCAACATGGGAATGGTGGCCAAAGATAGGTTCTTTATGTGGGAAGTTACAAGGATGGTGACAGAACAATATAGCAATCTCTTTGCAAATCTACTTTGGAAATGATAATTTTGATTGATTACCAAAAAAAAGAAGCAAATAGGAGGTAAAGAAAGAAGAAGTAGCAACAATGGATGCAGAAAATGGTTGGAGAAGGGACATGGCTGCGTGGGGTGGGGGGGTGTTGGCTTACAGCACAATGGATTAGGGTCTCCTAAAGGAAAGAGGGGTAAGTTGACATCCTCAAGGTTACAAAACACTAGTTGATTATTTCAACACTACTTCCCACTGGCTGTGTAGAGATGGTCTCCTTGACATTGTTTCATTATCAACACCTACAATCAACTCCTCTTTCAGTAAAGAATGGATTTTATTTAAAGAGGGTTTGAAAGACAGAATAAAGCAAGGAAATGTTTGGAAAAATCTCTGCTTCCCTTAACATCAAAGCAAATTTGACTCATTAATTTAACAGAATGAGAATAAAAAATGTTAATATTTCTTAACTTTGGGTTTAGATAGGAGTTAAAGTAATGAAGGGGAATAATAATAGTTAATACATACACAAAATGCTTTCTGTGTATTATTTGATCCTCACAATAATTTTTGCAAGGATGGTATTACAATGATTACCATTTACCATGTTACGTATGAGGAACTGAGACTGGAACTTGGATCCAATAGAGCCAGGATTCAAACCCAGATTTTCTATTCCTTGTCCACTGCTCCTTTTATGCGATGCTTCATCATGAGATAAGGTAGGAGGAGGGAATATAATAGTAAATTACTTATTTTTATTGCCTCTCTGTAGTTTTACCCAGAAAAAATATCATCATGATGACTTCCAAGCTGGAGTGTTCTGGTAAATGTTTAACAATCAGCTCTCTGGGGAAGTAAAAATGTACAACATTCATTTTAAAACTGAACCTGAACAATTTCAAAATCTGAATCATTCACATGTTTTTTTATCACTTTCTTAAGTCTGGACAATCAACAAAATAATAAATCCAGTCCTGATATGTAGTTTTCCAATTTCTAAGGTGTGGCACCAGGCCTATAATCAGGAAGACTCACCTTCCTAAGTTCAAATACAGCCTCAGAGACTATACTATCCTGGGCAAGTCACTTAACCTTGTTTGTATCAGTTTCCTTATCTGTAAAATGAGCTGGAGAACTAAATGGCAAACCATTCCAGTACCTTTGTCAAGAAAACCCCAAATGGGGTCATGAAGTGTGAGGCACAACTGAAAAATGACTGCAAATCTTCATCATCGAAATGTTTACGCAAAATGTTTAATAAGTAACTCAGTTTGAGCTAGCTCTAGCACACCCATGTTTCCAAATGACCAACTAATCAAATTCTTTTGTTGCCCTATACATTTTCCTTTCTATTGAATATTGTTTGAAAGGAATGAGCCATTTTCTTCAAAGCGTTCTTTTGTTATACAGAGATTTTTTTCTTTGCATGGAATTTTACCAATACTGAAACAGATCCATCTATAAATTTTAAGACTGCATATTTCCACATTTATTATATCTGATAGTAAAAGAAAATGAAATCAACTTCTATTGAAATATGTATCATTTTATTAAGAATTTTACCTACATAACAATGATTAGGGTGGTTAAGTCATATACCTCATATACTCATTTTCAGTCTGAGCCTTCATAAAGGAGTAGAACATATATTTTACCATGCCCTGAAACAAAATCTTTGATTAAGGTGCCACAAATGTGATTCTCCCTAGATAGTCTGTCAACAGATTATGGTGGTTATCTAAAGAAAGGCAGTTGAAATCACTTAAGTGGAAAAGGAGAAATGAAGTAAAGTATCTTTGCTTATGTATTTTCCCTTATACATATCTATACCTCCTCCCTCCCTCCCCTTCTTTCAATTCTGAAGCTAAAATAATGTAGGTTTTGTTCTTCTCCCATTATTTCTCCTCAGTATTGCCTTTTTTGATTGTCAGGTTTCATCAGAGCAGCCAAAAAGTCATGAATAGCTGTCTTTTGCTGAGAACTAAGGAAGCACACAGAATCTGATACAATATTTAATGTGTCCATATTTTCAGTGACTTTCAGACATTATCTAGCTGAAAAGTAGACATCTCAAAGTTGTACAGATACTTCTCAGTGATTACCAGGTGGATTATCTGTATCTTGGACTATACTAATCCAGTTTTGCAAATGAGCCTCCAGAAAGCACCAGTGGAACTCTTGGGGTTCATCCTGCTGTTACAGAGAAATTTAGCCATATAATTCTCCACACTATTCCTCAGCTTTGTAAATATGTTTGCTAAAATGATAGGAATGAAGTAAATATTACTTTGCAGATAACACTGTGAGACTTGGATTCCATGGCTCACAATGGGAATACAGTATAAGTAATGGAAGGATATGTCCTGTTCAGAAGAAATGGGTAAGACAAGACACTTGCTAGAGGACCATTTAATCCCATACAGAAGGAAATGCATGAACCTGAAAAGGGAAGCCTGGTAAATTTTAATTGGTGGAAGATGAGAGGAAGAAAATTAAAATTTAAATAGTAGTAGAAACATGCAAGAAAATAGACCAACCAGAAGAAGGAAATTGAGAGAATTGCTGGAAGACATTACAAGTGTATATAAAGATAGGATCTTGCTGTGAGGGGGGACTTCACCAGCCAGATGTCTGATAAAGATCTCTTTCTACTAAAATTATGATTGTGATTAAATTCTTGACTTGCCTTGTCTATTAATCTGCATTGGATTCAGGTCAAATAACTGGTTAGTGGTTAGAAATGACAAAAGCCTTGAAAGAAGCATCGATACCACATTGGAGCTGTCAATGAATAAGAAGGAGAAGACTTGTTATTGTCCAACCTGTATACTAGAATTTGAGAAAATATATTTCAACTTATTCAGGGTAAGGACAGGTGAGATCCCATGACCTGATGTTCTAGTTAGGAAATCAGCGACAGATGCATGGGAGACATGAGTTCAATAAGAGTAAGACATTCAAGATTAACTTTATTTCCCTCATGACCAGGGATACTAGGCCAATAGATCAAGAGAGTGACTTGGAAGAAGGAATTCTTAAGACATTTTCAGATAACTCAAACTTGAGAGGGGTGGTGTATGTATTGGATGACAGAATCATGATGCAGAGTATTCTCCATAGGCTGGAATAATGGGGCAAATCTAATAAGATGAAATGTAATAATGATAAATGAAGTTTCACACTTGGTTTCAAATAATAAATTTAACAATATAGGATAAAAGAAATGTGGCTAGAAAATATACCATGTGAAAAGAGTCTGGAGGGTTTTAATAAACTGCAAGCTCAGTAGGAGTCATCATTGTGAGGTGGCCATCAGAAAATGTAATGCATTTGCAGGTTCCATTAATTAGAAGTTTTATATCCCAAACAAAGAATGTGTACTAAAATTTTTAGAATCTCAAATTTAGAAGGAATCCTTAAGACTACTGAGTATAGCCACTTCCTTCTATAATAACTCATATAAAAAATTAGAAATCAGATCATATACTTTTCACAGGTATGATAGAAAATAGAAGGTAAATTAACAGTTTAATTAAAGATTGAAGTCATTATAAAGACTAAAATAGGTCATTTCAATTACATGAAATTGAAAAACTTCTACACAAACAAAATTAATGTGTCTAGGATAAGTGGTAAAATTGGCAGTGGGGAGGATTTTATATCAGGTTTCTCAGATAAGACTTTGGTATACAAGACATATACACAATCGATATACATACACACATAAATTCGTTCAAAACCCATTCACTAATAAATAAGTAGTGAAAGGCTAGGAATAAAGAGTTCTCAAAAGAATTGAAAATTCTTAATAACAACATGAAAAAATAAATGTTCCAAATTGTTAATGACAAATAAGAGAAATGCAAGACCAACACTAAAAACAGTCAATAGATCAAGATAACAAAAGAAGGAAAAGTCGATATTGGAAAGGTTTGGTTGGAGCTGTGAATCAGTACACGAAAAAATTGTAATTGAGCAAAGAGTGATTAAAATGTCCATGTCCTTTGAATAAGAGATTCCATTTTAAGCATATATTCCAAGGATGTCATTGATAAGAAGAAAGCCCCCATATACACAAAATATTTATATTTGTAGTAGCAATGAAATGAAAACAAGGTTTATGTTAACTGGGAATGGTTAAAAACTTGTTTTATATGAATTGAATTAAAAATTTCTTAAGAAAAGATGAATATAATGAATATAAAGAAAGATGAAAAGAATTATGAATTGATGGAGAGTGAAATAAATAAAACCAGGAAAACAATGTATACAGTTCCTGCAATAATGCCAATGGAATGAACAACCACCACAAAAGTAGAAAAGTGAATGTGACAAAATTATATAAAATATATGTATATGTAATATATTAACTTGTTTTACATATATATATAATTAAAAATAAAATTATAAAGAATGATGATCCCATCACAAGAAAAATGAGAAGATTGTGGCACTCTGTGTGCATACGTGTGTGAACATATGTGTATATGTAAGTATATATATATGTGTATTGTGCACATATGTGTGCACATGTACATGTTCACATACATATATGATGTGATTATATGTGGCATTATATGTAGGTATGTATGTGCATGCATGTGAGTGTGTGTGTGTCAGTGTGTGTGTGTGTGTGTACAGTTTGATGTACTGATCAGTTTTGCTGGTGTTTATCTCCCCTTCCTTTTTGTCCTCTTTTCTTTTAAAAAATATTTCTTGTATGGTGTGGCTCTCTGGGAAAGGGCAGTAGGAGAAATTTTGGTGATGTAAAAAAATTCAGACAGCTTGAAGCAGAGAAAATCATTGGACTATATAGGTATGACCTAAAAAATATCCTTTATGAATATGAAGTGAAGGTGATGAATAGATTTAAGGGATCTGATCTGGTAGACAGAGCATCTGAAGAACTATGGATAGAAGTTTACAATATTGTACAAGAAGCAACTGCAACAGCAGCAACAAAAACATCCCAAAGTAGAAGAAAATCAAGAAAGAAAAATTGGCTGTCTGATGACACTTTCTGAATAGCTGAGGAAAGAAGGAAAGCAAAAAAAAAAAAAGGTAATGCAAGCAAGGTAGGATTTTTTGCTGTTTTTGTTTTAGTATTAATCAAGTGCCTCTGATTGAATAACGTGATTAAAGAAAATCTTCCCCATCTGGGAAGATTTGTAGGAAGTCCCACCACACATTTTGTTAATGAAGGACTTGAACATCACAACGATGCTCTCTGGTTCTAAAAAATGTTTTAAGTACCCTGAAGTGAGGTTTTACTTTGGGGCTTAGTTTTGGAAGAAGATTTGTGTGCCAGATGAGACTCTGGGAAGCTGCTAAGCAACCCCCTGGCTTTGAAAACCCAGATGTTGGTGCTTCCCTCTCTAGTAACTATGTATGTATGTAATGGATCTATCTGTTGATCTGTGATATATGTATTGCTTATGTCAGACAGTTGGAAGCGTGTCTGTTGATTTTGATTTCTCTGTAATTTCTATGAATTTCAGGGTGCTGATTTTTCCCCATGAACTAAGTGAATAATACATGTCCTTGACTGAAGTGATTGTTTACCCCTCAAAAGTTGCCTTTCCTTTTAGAAAAGCAGATCTAAGAACCTGTGATAGTAGGCCCTTCTGTGTATGTTGGGGTGCTTGCTTTTACAAAAAGAAATAGATATGTCTAACTGAATGCAGAATTCCAGAGACTAGCAAAGAGAGATGAGGTTATCTTAAATGAACAATCCAAAGAAATAGAAAGAAATAAAAGAATGGGAAGGACGAGATCTCTTCAAGAAAATCTTCAAGATATCAAGGGAACAAAATGGGCATGATAAAAGACAAAAATGGTAAGGAATTCACAGAAGCAGAAGAGATTAAGAGGTGGTAAGAATACACTAAAGAACTATACAAAAAATATCTTAACATACCCAATAACCATGATGACATGGTTACTGATCTAGGGCCAGCCATCCCAGAGAATGAAGTAAAGTGGGCCTTAGGAAGCATTGCTAACAGCAAGGATAGTGGAGGTGATGAAATCCTGGCTGAGCATAAAAATTGATGCATTAAAGTGCTGCATTTAATGTGCCAACAAATTTGGAAAACTCAGGTGTAGCCACTGTATTGGAAATGATCAGTTTAAGTCCCAATCCTCAAGAAGGATGATGCCAAGGAATGTTCAAATTACCAAACGATTACACTCATTTTACATGCCAGAAAGGTTATGCTTAAGATTCTGCAAGTTGGCTTCAGCAATTTGTGAACCAAGAATCACTAGAAGTGCAGACTGGTTGTTGAAGAGGCAGAGGAATTAGAGATTAAATTGCCAATGTTTGCTTTATTACGGAGACAGCAAGGGAATTCCAGGAAAAAAAATCAACTTCTGCTTCATTGACTACACTATAGCCTTTCATTGTGTGGATCAAAAAAAATGTGACATATTCTCAAACAATGGGAGTACCAGATCATCTTATCTTTCTCTTGTGGAATCTGTGTGTGGGCCTGGAAGCAACAGTTAGAATTAAACATGGAACAGTTATTTGGTTTATAACTGGAAAATAAATATGGCAAGGCTGTATATTATCACCTTGTTTATTTAACTTACATGCAGAGCACATTACACAAAATGCCAAAGTGGATGAACCAAAATATGGAATTAAGGTTGCTGGGAGAAATACTCACGATCTCAGATGTGCATATGATACCACTTTGGTGGCAGAAAATGAATGTGAATTAAGAAGTCTCTTGCTGAAGGTAAAAGAGAAAAGTTTAACAGCTGGCTTGCAGCTTAACATAAAAAAAACCCAAAAAAACTAAGATCTTGGCAATTATTCCCATTACTTCCTGGCCAATAGAGGTAGAAGAAATGGAAGCAGTATCAGATTTTATATCCTCAGATTCAAATATCACCTTAGACAGCAACTACAGTCATGGAATTAAATGATGTTTGCTTCTTGGAAAGAGGGCTATGGAAAATCTCCACAGCAGACTAAATAGCAGACATGTAATCAAAGGTATGGTTTTTCTAGTAGCAATGTATGAATGTGAGAGTTGGACACGGACAGGAAAGCTGAACATGGCAGAATCAATGTTTTCAAATTGTGGTGCTAGAGAAGACTTTTGAGGGTCTTTTGGAAAGCAGGAAGATCAATAACTGAAGAAATTATTTAAGGCTATTCACTGGAAGGCAAAATACTGAAGCTAAAGTTTAAATACTTTGGCCACATAATGAGAAGACAGAACTCATTGGAAAAGACCCACATGCTGGGAGAGATTGAAGGCAAAAGGAAATCCTCATGGCAGAGGATGAGACAGATAGATAGTAAGATGGAAACAATGAGCATGAACCTGGACAAACTTCAAGAGATAACAGAGGATAGAAGGGCTTGATGTGCTGTAGTCCATGGGCTCACAAAGAGTCGGATGATTGAACAACAACAAAAACAACAAAAGATATAGAAGTTATTTGGTGATGAGAAGTTATTAGGAGGTAAAATCAAAGATACTTTTTAAAAAAACACTGTGAATTGAGGCAATTCTATAAATAAAGAATAATCATAATTTTTTTAAGACAAAGGGGTCCAGCTGATTGAATTAACTTTTACTATTTGAGGTGCAACTCAGATTCAAAATTCAGATCATTTTTTAGTTAACAAGATCTTCATTTTGCCCACATTCAGAGGCAGGAAAATGTTGACACATCCAGAAGGAAACAGCTGTTACACTATTAGAAATATGGTTACTCACCTCCACTGAGCAATCAGGAGAAGACCTGATTTGCTTTGCATCTCATTGGCATATAAATTACAATGATAGCTATGATGAGATTCAGCACACAGAAAGAGGAATGAGACTTTAATCCCGGATCATTTTGTCTGTTTAAGCTTAAACTATAAGAATATGCAAAAATTTGAGTATCAGAAAAAAAGAAAGAATTGTTGAAAGCTGAAGCCTAACCAAGGAGAAGACAATGTTCATTAGAGGAAATCCATGCAAGGGAGGATCCCAGAAACAAAATATGGTATAATAGAGTTGTAAGGAGACCTTTGAAAGTACATTACTTTCAGAAAAAAGCCCCAAATATTTTGTGATAAAAGGGAGTTCATATCTAGAGACAGAAGGGACTTGAGGGTTCATATAGTCCAACAACCTTGTTTTTCAGAAAAGGAAATTGTATTCCAGGGAAGTTAAATAATTTGCTGGAGGTCAGTCAGGTAATAACTATCAGAGCCTGGACCTAAATCCAGGTCCTCTGACTCTAGAATGTGTGTTGTGATACTATGTTATATATACTTCAAAAAGAGGCTGGTTCATCTCTCTCTCTCTCTCTCTCTCTCTCTCTCTCTCTCTCTCTCTCTCTCTCTCTCTCTCTCTCTCTCTCTCTTTCCATCCCTCACACACACACACACACACACACACACACACACACACACGCACACGCACACACACACACACACACACAGAATTGCATAGGACTCACTTAGAGTCTTCTTACTGATCACCTGGCTCACCTCTATGACAGTCATAAATCTTAGATTCCGAAGGCTGCAAGTAAGATCTCACTGAAATTTCCTAAGAGGAGCTCCCAAAGTAAGAGAGGAAAAGGGATTTTCCTTCTTTTTCAGGTTCAGTCTGGCTCTATGGCAGATGGTTAATTCATTGCACCTGTAACCAATTAGCCATTCAAAACAACTGATTCTTCACAGTAAGTAATTGCCAAATTGGGAAGCAGGTGTGAATTCAATGGCCAAACCATCAAGTGTCTGGGAGCATAGGACTGAAATACTCTGAATACAGAGTCTTTTCAATTAAAACTCAGAAAGAAATTACAAGTCATAATGATTCCATCCTAAAATAAGAATTTAATCACCTCAGGTTCTGAATAGAAAGTCTGAAGGTGTTTTTTTTTCCTTTTTCTCTGATTTTGTGGGATTCGACAGATGTTTCCTTAGTGAAGATTAACTTGATTTTCTTCCATAAGGAAGACTTCAAATTTTTTTCTTTTATTTTTTTACCTTAGAAAGGAATATTTGATTACAATGCATTCCAGTTTAACACACTCCTTGGTGTAGTATTTGATTTTCTATTAACTCATTACTACCCTTTCAGTCTTCTTCCACTATGCTCTTCTCTGTATACTCTATGAACCAGCAACATTGGTCTTCTCAAGCATGGAACTACATCTCCTGACCAAGTTTTCACCAACTGTCCTCAGGTTTCTGGCATCTCTGCCTTCCTTTAAGACTCAGATGAAATCATATTTTCTACAAGAGGTCTATCCTGGTGTCAATCCCTCCCCTTCTTACAACTGCTAGTGCCTCCTCCCTAAGATTATCTCCCATTTACTCTGTATATATCTTATATACACCAGGTTGTCTTTGTTTTCTCCCCTTACTAGAAAATGAGCTCCTTGAAGTCAAGGATCATGTTTTTTGTTTGGTTTTGTTTTTGTTGTTGTTGTGGTTTGGCTATTTTTTCTTTCATTTTTTGTCATTGTTGTTTTGACCAACAATTATGTTGTTGCTCAGTCATGTCTGACTCTTCATGATCCCATTTGGGATTTTCTTGGAAGACATACTGGAGAAGGCTCCAGTTCAATTTACAGATAAGGAGTCTAAGGCAGGGTTAGTGACCTGCTCAGGGTCACATGACTATTAAGTGTCTGAGGCCGGATTTGAACTTGGGAAGATGAATATTCCTGATTCCAGGTCCAGCACTCTATCCAATACATTACCTAGCTGCCTCACCAAAAAGCACCAGTAAATAATTAATACATGCTTGTTGACTGACTGACTGGAAGAGGTCTCCACATACCAGGACTTCCCTACATCCATGAAATTATATGTGTAAACTTCCCCTTTCATACCAAATTACAGAAATATATGTCACAAGTTTTAATCTTTTGAATTTTAGGAAATCCTTGGGGAAATTCTAAGGAAATATGATAACTATAAGTTGGTGGGCTTCCTCAAACATCTTCTAAGTGATGAGGGTAGAGTAGGGATATATGGATAAGAATGAGATCCTTTCCATATGCTGTGGCATGCTATTGGCACTGCCACCAAGACATAGCCAGGCAGATAGCCAATCTCTCATCAAGCAATAGAAAAGGCAAAGTCAGAAAATAAACCTAGAACTAGCAATCAAAACTGTACCAACATCTCCTTGAGTGCAGCCAGGTTCTCTTTTCTCCATTCCATTTATAATCATCTCCATAAAGTGGACAAACACATTCTGTCCATCAACAAACAATTATTAAGCACATACTATGCATAAAGCACTAGGGGCCTCACCTTAGATGGGAAGATGCAAAGGAAGTAGACCCTTCCCTCATGGAGCTTACATTCAACTGGAAGGATACAATATATGTAAAAATATAGAAGGAGTGCTAAAAAAATGGAGGTATGGGAAAGAGATTAGATTTTACTGAAAGTTCTTCCACAGAAGAGGACTTTAGGTGAAACTACTTTGTGGGGCAGATAGAAGCAATATTTATAGGCAAAGTTAGCTTTTCCCAAAAAGTCAATGAAGCTGTCCTCAAGATTTAATTGGGTGATGAGACTGGACCTTAAACCATCAGTATAAGCTTCTGATGCACTAGTGGGAGAGAGGAGATCCGCACCTTGCTGAAATCATAAAGCCACCAAAATTTTCACATTATTGTGGCATTTTGAGATTTCCTAAGTGAAAGCTGGTTAGTGCCAAAATTACTTTTCTCATTTTTCAGGTGAGAAAACTGAGGCTGAGAGGTTATCTAACTTATCCAAAGTCACATAGCTAATATCAGTATTCAAAGACTTGAAGTTTCCTAACTATGTCTCATGTTCTGTCAGTTACATAAGGATTCTCATCACAGTGAAATTTCTGACTTAAAGTGGCCTTGGTAATAACTCACTAATTGTCACTGTTAAATGATGTTGGTCAACAACCATTTTGGTGAGGGATGTGATTATAGAAGCCTACAGCTTCTTCACCATTCCTGACTTCAAAGAAAGTTCTCTAGTCACCTGAATTAAGAACTTGATTATTAAAACTGATTAGATCCTGAAGGAGAATCAGCGTCAAAGGGATCAAAGCAAATCTGTAAACCCATCACCTACCCTTTGACATGAGAAAAAATCTAACATAGATTAGGAAAACAAAAGTGAAAATTCACAGAAGGGTTTTGTATTGATATCTAAGGAGGAGGGGAGAAACTCTTGTTAATGTACATCATGACAAGTTTATGTCCTGAAACATGGAATCTGATTAGCTTTTTATTTTAGCTGGTATAACCACTAGCTTTACTGCTGACTATAAAATTGTCCAGCTCATTTTTAAATTCCAGGACAAAACATAACTCTTTGACCTCATAGTCCCTGCTTCAGTGAAAATGTTACTTGAAGTTCAGATTTTCTTGGACTGTACTATGAAAAGTAGAGGGGTTGAGGGAAATAAAGCTATGATAGGGGATTTCAAAGTGAGGTCACAAAGATTAAAATCACAGATCACTCTATGGTTGTTTGATGGCTGTAGTAGGAATCTGCCTTCTATTTCATACTGGCTCTGACTCTGATAGAGTACAATGCAATAAATTCCACTTCAGAGGTTCAAACCCATTTCTATGACCCCTCGATACATAGATAGATCTGACCAGCTATCTCACAAACCCACAGTAGTCTCCAGCCAATCAACACTGAACTAAAGCAACTCAAAAGACATATCCTACTGATGATATATGAAGAATTTACTAAGAAGTCATGATCGGAATATGTGTAGATGTGGTTTTATATGAAGAACTCACAAAATACAACCTATCAATTGAACGTAAACAAAGACAGCACACTGAGTTATGATTATAGAAAGTCTCTTACAAAATATTCATGACATGTTCCTATTGCTCCTGGAAACATCAGAACTTGGCTGGTGTTATCCTCAATCAGAGTTGGGTTTTTTTTTCCTTGAAACATCAGAATTGTGCTCATGTACTTTTAAGGGCCATTACTTCCCCTACTTTGGATAGCAATATGTGTGACATAGTACCCGTTTTTCTTAACCTGACAGAAAATATGGACAGGATTTCTATCCTAATTCTTCAGTATTCAGGAAAACTCTCTTCTTCCTTTCTAGAGGACATTGAACAATTCTCTCCTCTGACAGGTCCCATTTTCCTTCAAGACAATACAGTCTGCAAGATTCATAGTATCAGTAGAGGGGTAGGCTCAGATCATACTTTAAGTTCCTTGATATATCCATGATCCCTTTGAGGTCATGCAGTTATTGAAGTCTCTGACTTCTTTCTATGTGTAAGTGAAGCAAGACGTTGTAGTATCTTGTTGTTGGAGCTCTGACTGCTTTTCGCTCCCTCTCTTTGAGGCTCAATTTCTCTATTCATCATGCTAGTTATAGAGACCTATGAAGAGGTCACATGGGTATACTAGTCTTTAAATCTGAGTAATTTAGCGTTGCTGAATGTCTCCTCTTAGTGTAGTCTCTCTCAGAAGAATATCTTTTAAGTTCCTGTTATTTTCTCCTTCAATCAATCAGTAAACATTTATTAAGTACCTACTATGTGTCAGAGGGGCAGCTAGGTGGTGTAGTGGATAGAGCACCAGTGCCAGTCAGAAGGACCTGAATTCAAATCTTGCCTCAGACACTTGACACTCACTAGCTTTGTGACCTTGGGCAAGTCATTTAACCCCAATTGCCTAATCCTGGGTCATCTCCAGTCATCCTGATGAATATCTGGTCACTGGATTCAGACCACTCTGGAAGAGAAGTGAGGTTGGTGACCTGCACAGTCCTCCCTCACTCAAAAGAACAAAGTCAAGTGCAAGTCGTATCATCATTTTTCTGATGGCATGGTCTTCTTCGGCAACGAAAAATGAAAACACACACTATGTGTCAGATACTGTACATAGCCATGGGGATACAAAAAGAGTCAAAAGACGGTCCCTTCTATCAATCTAATGGCTGAGATAATATGCAAACAAATACATACAAAGCAAGCTATCCATGGGATGAATAGGAAATAATTAAGGAGGGAAGGAATAGAAAGGCTTCCTGTAGAAGATGAGCTTGTAGTTGGGTCTTGAAGGAATCCTGGGGGAGAGAAGCTCAACTGTCAAAAGCAAAGAAGACAGAGCATTCAAAGCATGGGGGACAACTAGAGAGAATGTCTGGAATAGAGAGATGAAGAAGGGTTTTGTTCATGAGACACCCAAGAGGCCAGTGTCACTGGATCATAGAATATGTGTTAGGAAGTAAGTTGTAAGAAGACTGGAAAGAAATGAGGAGGCTAGGTTACAAAGGACTTTGGATGCCAAACAGAACATTTTGTATTAGATCCTATAGGCAATAGAGTACTACTGGCAAAGATTTCTCTTTGTGTCTACTCCTTCTGTGTCTCAGTTAATAATCACATTACTGTATCTCATGGTATCATGTTTCTCTATCTCCTTTTAAAGGCCAAGTCCAAAGCTAGCTCAGGTTATGAACATCCAGCATTCATGAGGTATCAGGCCCATCACCCTCTTACCTAGATTAGAAAAAAGGTTAAATGGTACGCCAAAGAAGACTTGGGACTGGGGGATTGATTCATTCTGTTCCCAAGAGATAGTAGAGGGAAGATAAACTTACCTGATTCCCCTTGATACATGGAAATGTCTGCCATAATGTGATTTGGGTATATCAGTGTATATCTTCTCTCCTTCCTGGAATTTTCCATTATCTTCTCTCATTTTTTGCCTCTTTAAGATCTACTAGAGTGTTGAGGAAGACAAAAGCTATGGAGTTTTAGAGTGCTATTAGCTGGGTATTAATAGGAATATTTAGTATCCCTGAAATATATCCACTTCTTTCCCACCTCAGCACCTTTGATCAAGGTGTTCATTATACTGAGATGCCTTTCCACAGATCTCCTCTAGTTGAAATTACATCCATCCTTTGAGTTTCAACTCAAAAGTGATTTATTTTACCTCTGAACTCTTACTAGACTTTGTATAGTAGTAGTAGCAGCAGCAGTAGTAGTAATAACCATCGTTGTCATCATCATCATCGTAGTCTAGTGGGGTGGTGGTGGTAGTACTAGTGCTAGCAGCAGAGGTAGTGGTGGTAATAGTAGTAGTAGTAGTAGTAGTAGTAGCAGCAGCAGCAGCAGCAGCAGCAGCAATAGTAATAATAGAATAAAACTGGCATCTTATATAGGTTTCAAGGCAAAGTACCCTACATATATTATCTTACTTTGACAGTAAAAAAGTATTGGGTAAGAGAGCAAATATTTTCCTTCCACTCCAACTTTGATCTTTTCCTACCCATCTAGCTCCCTAGGGATAAGAACGATGATATGTTTGGTGCCAGAGAACAAGAACAAGGAAGAGAAATGGTTAAAGTGAAAGTGAAAGCATAAAGATGGTAAATATTCTGGAGTGATCTGTAGCCAATCTAAAGAGTAAAAGGCACCCATAGGAAATACCCTGCTTTTTCCCCTCTCCATTCTCACTCTTCTGATTATAGATATATCTCATACCCCCTGCCCAGGTGTTAATATATATACATATATATATATATATATATGTATGTATTTGTGTGTGTATATATATATATAATGCAAAAGAAACTGAGCGATATATATGTATATGTGTGTGTATATATACATATGGAGAGAGAGAGTCTGTATATTATTTGCACATTGTTATTTATAATGCATTAGGTCAAGTCAGAAAACATTTAGTGTGTCTACTGCATGAAGACAACTGTGAGAAATGCAAATACGTATTGTTTTTTGCATCTTCATCTGGATGGCTCCTAGGCATTACTAATTCAACAATTTCAAAACAGACTTCATTGTCATTCCCTTAAATCTATCCCTTCTCCAAACTCTCCATCATGTGGCTTTGACAGCTTGGTGTCTCTCTTCTTTGACTCTTCCTTCTTCCTCACCATGATAATCAATCAGTTGTAAGCATCATTCATCCAGATTCACAATTAAGATCTGTTCCCACTCACATGGCCACCATCCTAGTTTAGGTCCTTATTACCTTGATTCTTGAAACAACCTCTTAACTGGATTCTTGGTTTGCATTCTCTCCTCTTACTTATCCATCTTCCTTACAACTGCTAAAATAATCTTCCTCTTGCATGATGGTAAGCATGTAACTCCCCACTCCAGAACCCGAATGGCCACTTTTAATACTTGGATAAAGTACAAACTCTTTATCATTTTAAGCCCTTTGTACTCTAGCTTCTACTTTGAAGGAATTAAGGATATCATCTTGGAGAAAAGGGTGCTCAGGAACAATAAGATAACTTTCTTAAAGTATTTAAACTGTCTTGATATGGAAATATAAGTAATTTGTTCTGTTTAGCACTAGAGGGTAGAATCAAGAGCAATTTGTAGTATGTACTAAAAAACAAATTTAGGCATGACGCAAAGCAGATTCTTAATCTAGCAGATGGACAGTTTTGAAGTGTCTATGTACTTGAATGGGAAAAAATACATCTTTATTACAATATAATTAGTTTCCTTTGAAATCCTGTGTACTTTATTTTATTCCTTTAAAAACATTATTCTAAGTAAAGGTCCATAGATTTCATTAGACTGCCAAAAGGTCCATGACCCACACACACAAAGGTTAAAAACCCATGAAGGAAAGTGTTTAACAACCTGAGCTCTCTAGAATTTAAATAGGTTACCTCAGGAGGAAGCAGAAGGCTCCAAGCAGAAGCACAATTACCTCAATCATTATGTTGTGCTGGGGATTCTTTAGCAACTCAAAAATCTGTGATACCATTCTAGGCATTTTTTTCATATTATTTTGTTTTGTGAACTCTATGTCCTTGATAGAAAGGTCATTTACACTCGATCTCTCACCTCTGTGTCTATGTAGAGTCAATCACTCAATCAATCTAACAATTAATAAACATTTATTAAACACCTCTCTATGTGCCAGGCACTGTGCTAAGGCAGAATGCACTTATTTCTTACTTCTTAGAATGTCAGCACTTGGGATACAGATAGCTAAATAGACAGAGAAAAAGAGAGACAGAGACAGACAAAGAGAGACAGAGACAAAGAGAGAGGTGCATATGTACACATAGATATAATATATATGTTTTATAGCTTATGTTATATGTATGTATATATGTATATGTGTATATATAGGCTCCATATGTGTGGAAGGCTGCCCTCATGTGGATCAAAGGGAGGCAGAATAAATATCTCTAGCCTCTTCTCCCCCCACCTTTCTTCAAAGGAGACTTTAAATCCTGCCAGGAAGGAAAGCAGGAAATTGAGACTGGAGACCACTCAGCTCTCCTCAAAAAGAAAGGATACCAGTCTTGAATTTAATTTTTTGATCCCTTAAATACTATTAGTCTAAGAGATGTAATCAGGTTCAATCTAATTTTTGTCTCTATTATTGGAGGAAAGGGGGGACCAAAGCTATTTAGCTTGACCCCTTTGCCACTAAATACCAGTTCCACAATAAATACACATAGTAAATAGCAAAGAAACCCATATACAAAGAATACTAGAGAACAGAATACAGGAACTCTCCCACTGGGAGCTAAATGATTTAGCTCAGCCACCGAAGGGGAAATTCCCCTCAACCTCTAGAGTAGCAAGCTAGAAATAGGAAGATGAAAGAGACTGCCAGCTCCTCTCGTGTCGTCCTAGAGTCTTTTCCTTCAATCAGATGACGTGAGTTTGGCCTTTTCCATCTTCCTTCTCAAAGCTGGAAGCCAGAAGTGCCTCAAGTGACTTGAAACTTGAAGAATTTCTAAAACTTATGAAGACTGGAACTCTCCCGCTCTTACCAACTCTGTCCCATCCCTCACTCAGGGCAGAACGTTAACTTCCACCAGTAAGGGGAGAGTTCCATACCAATAAGCTTTGGGACAAGGGTTACAACTTCAATAAATGCTTGTTGCTGTCTTGCCATAAATGTATATGTGATTATACACACATGTATTCACATACATTTGTGCATGAGTACATATGGATACACATACACATGTACACAAAATATACATGTGCCTGTGTGTGTGTGTGTATTTTGTGGCTTTGGTGAGCATGGAAGACAGAGGTATTAATCATACCTGAGCTTAGGGGCCTGACTGAATTCAGGAGAATTCAAGATGAATTCCCCTCATCCTGATAGAACTTCCCCTAGAAGCTTACTCATCTCTGGGATGTGGCTTTCTTTTCATGCCTGCCATGAGTTATGCTAGTGCCAAACTCAGGCCTTTTGCTCAGAGAACGCAATAGTCCTTAAGCTGAAGACATCAGTTAAGCTAGACACTGAAAGTAGCAGACACTGAAATTTGCTTATGAGAAGTAAGCCCAATTGAGATGAGAATCAGCATCAAAGGGGAACCTCCTCAAGACAGCCTAGCAGATCAGCCTAACCAGCTATGATGTCCTGCTCAAGGAAGTATTAATACCACAGAAAATGAATCAGTCAGACAGTAATAGAGACATCCTCTGTTCAACATGGAAGTTACAAAAACTATTTAATGCACTGATACTGAAACAGAAAGAGGAATTTGAAATTGCAAGCTTCAGATTTGTTGGTAGCTAGCCCTGGCCATATGTACTCATCACACAGGGACATTAGCTATGTACTCCCTCTCCCCACAAGTCCTTTGATTGAAAAGTGTGATTGAGATATATGAGTGGAGGGATACTTACTTATTATGCTTGCTTTGTATTTTCAGTACGTGCTTTATTAAAGCTAGTTGAGTATTATCTGCTTTGTTCATGGAAGTAAGCCAGTGCAAAATCATGAAATAAAGTATTTATTAGAATAGTGGCCTTATAGAGTGATTTGTAGCAGGCACTATTACTCTGGGGAAACCCCAACTTGCCAGTATGGAGTCAGTTTGAGGTAAAAGAAGTCAGAGAGAAAGAGACAATATACCCGAGTGGTATAAGTGAAGTATGTGCTATACAATGATTGATCACAAGAGGTTAAGTGACTTACCCAAGGTCACACAGGTTATAAGTTTCAAGGGAAAGATTTGAACACAGGTTCTCTTATTACAGAGCCAATGCTCTTTCCAATACGTGACATAATCCAGTCATTCTCCAGTTGCTAGGAATATGTTTTGTTCCCAGTTCTTTGCTATCATAAATAATGCTGCTTGAATATTGTTATACACATAGCTTATTTCATGCTCTTGGTAATTGCTTTAGGATATAACCCATATATTATAATCTGTGGGTCAAAGAGAAAGAAAAATCTAGTAACTTTTTATGCAGAAATTTAAACTGTTTTTCAGAATGACTAAACCAATTCACAGTTCTACCAGGATCAAATTAGCATTCCTGTCTTCCCACAGCCCTGTAACAATAAGTTTTCCTATCTTTTCGCATCTGTGATAGTTTGATGGGTATGAGGTGATACCTGAGGGTGTCACATTACTTTAAACTCACACCTCATATATTCAGGTATGTGACTGGCCTGGCTCAGTGTGGTTGGAAGCCCAGAAGCAACTGATTTACTACTCACAGCATTAGGAACTTAAAGCAGACCAGACAAGCATTATTTTATATTCAGGCTTGATGTGTGAAATAATAAAAAAGAAAAGTTGAATAGATCGACCTTTCTTTTGCCCTTTTATCCCCAGTCAATCCACTACTCCAGGCTACAGGGAGATGGAAGAAAAGGGAAAGAGTGAGAAAGGAAAAAAAAAGTTTCTAGAATAGTTGATAATATCTTACAACTTGGGGAAAAAGTGGATGAATTATAATAATTAGATGAAGACCTTTCTTATCTGTTTATTTCTATTTTCACAGCCAAAGCCTTAGCTATCTGACTCATGAATTCCCTTCATTCTTTTCTTACTGCAAAACTCTTTCCCTACATTCAGGCACTCCTCACTCTAAACTTTAGTGTTGTACCAATGTTAGATTAATCTTCCTAACACACTGATTTCACCAAGGTATTCCCCTATTCAAAAACCTTTTGAAAGTCCCATTACCTACAGGACTAAATGAATAGCTAGGGGCAGGGATGGGAAAACTGTGGCCTTGGGGACACATGTGGCCTTCTAGGTCTTTGGGTGTAACTTTTTGACTGCGTCCAAGTTTTACAGAACAAATCTTTTCATCAATGGGTTTTGTTCTGTGAAGTTTGGATTCTAGACCATCACCCTGAACAAGTCTCTCTTCACTCCAATATATCCTCCACTTGGCTGTTAAATCAGTTTTCTTAAAGTGTAGGTCTAAAACCCCACCCCCACCCCTCTTCATTAAATAAACACTCCTGGCTGTCTATTATCTCTAAGATCAAATATATCACCATTTGGCTTTTAAAGACCTGTGTGACCAAGCTCTTTCTTAGCTTTCTATCATTTTACAACCTTACTCATCTCCCTGTACTCCGTGAGCCAATAACAGTGACCTCTTTGCTGTTCCTCAAACAAGAGACTCCATCTCTGATTCCAAACATTTATACTGGTCTTCTCTCAGGCCTGGAACACTTCCCCTCCTTGTTTCTATCTCCTGGCTAAAGGAGTCTTAGCTAAAATCCCAGTTTCTATAAGAAGCCTTTTTTTTCCCCCTTGGTGAACTAATGCCTTCCCTCTGAGATTATTTCCAGTTTTTCTTGAATAAACATGTTTTTTTTTTTCCTACATAATTGTTTGCACACTGTCTCTCCCATTAGATTGTGAGCTCCATGAGAACAGGCATGTTTTTGCCTTTCAGGTATGTCCCTAGCACTTGGTACTTTGCTAGGTATATACAATATGCATGATATATACTTGTGGACTTATCCAGGGTGTTGTGTCTGGGCTCTCAACAGACCCTTAGGATGATGAGACAGAGTCTCAAAATAAACACAATATCAGAAAAGCAGCTTGAGCTGTATTTAAAAATCTCTTTCATCACCAGAAAGTTGGCTTCCTTAAAACTATGGATGATACCAAATACTGCCAGAGGAAACCAGGCAGCTGAAAAAGGGACATGCAGACACATATATCCTCTGATCTATACCTCTGCTATTAGCTCTCCAGGGAAGAGTCACAGAGGCAGGACCACTTCTTCTTTTAGGGATGATGCAGACATACTCTTCACAGAACCTGGATCCTTACCTATGCCTTATTCCCACTGTGTACAATTCAGACTACTTAAAAAAAACAAAAGTCAGTCAACCTGGTTACTCTTAACAGTCATTACTGTTTGAATATCTTGGCTAATACTAACCCCACAAAGTTATACAAAGATGCCCCAATGTAACTTTGGAGCTCAAGGTCTGCAGCTTTCCCAAACACTGATAATGATAGATTCATCTGCCCTACCTAGCCATGACACTGAACATTTATCTAAGAACAATACTATGGGGACATAAGGGAAGGTTGATAAAGGAGATCTGCTTGATCTGGGCCTTGAAGGAGATTTTGTACTAGTACAAATGCAAGGGAAAGGCATTCTAGGTATATGGAAACCTTTGATCTAAACCCAAAAAGGCAGGAAAGAATAGAAGGGAGTTCTGATAACAGAGACAAAGAATAATTAAAGCATAAAGAATCTGAAGAGAAATCATGAGATGATGATGGAAATCTAGGTTGGGACCAGATTGTGAAATGCTTTGAATGCTGAGATAAAATTTATGGACTTCTTTCAATGGCAATAGAAAATGGTTGAAGATTTTTGAACAATGCTGGTTAGAGGTATGTGGTCAGAAGCAAAAATTAGGAAAATTCATATACCAGAGGAATAATTTATTTAGCAAAAAAGATGGTAAGAAGCATAAGGTTAGAGAAGGGAGCAGGGGTAGTTGTTGCCTGAGTACTTCAGTACCTGCAAGGGTCAAAATAAACAAATACTTTCTGAAATGCAATACTTCTATTCTTTTCCCCAAACTGGTCCCGTAATTCTGTTGACCCACAACAAAAAATTCAGTAGGGAGAGAGAAAAGAAGAAAAGGAGAATAATTTTCAGGGTGAGAAATGGTGGTTTGAAGTCCACAAGTAACTTATCTTCTCTATGTGTGTTCCCATGCAGGGAAGGAAAACAAGAGAATGTGTCTCCTGGGTATTCTCAATAGTTTCTGCACGCTTGTCTCCTTAATGACAGCATGTCTTGACGCAAAGAGCAAAAGGGAATCAGTCAAAGATGATATGAATACAACAGTTTCATTGATTTTTTTGTTTGTTTGTTTCTTTGTTTGTTTATATATCTCCCAAACTATTTCCTTTCCTTTGGGAAATGTCAGCAATACAGGCCAGATACCATGCTATTGAGATAGACTAGAGGTGAAAGAGGCTGGAGGTGAAGAGACTATTGATACAGCTATTGGAATATTCAAGAAGATTCAATTCATCTCCTCACCACCCAACAAGCCTATCTTACTCATTCCCAACTCATATGCTAAACATATGAGATGATAACATTCTTTTTTTTTATTGCCAAACTGTACCTTTTCAGATACATTTTTTCTTTTATAATTTCTTTTTTAATTTATGGAATAAAACAAGCATTTCTGTAACACAGTAAAAAGAAGGGAAGTAGAGGCAAAGAAATAATTTCAACCAATGAGAGGTAGTTGGTCTAGGAACAGTGATAAGGGTTCTGGCCCAAGAGTCACAAGAAGTGAGTTTTTGAATTTTAGTACCACTGCTTTTTAGATATGTGACCAAGGAAGTATATGCTTCCTCACAACCAGGCTTTCCTTTTCACAATTGCAATTTCTTCTATCCTTCAAACACCAGCTCAAATCTCATCCTTTCTGTGCAACCTCCTGTATACATGTTAGCCTATATTGTTCATTTTCTTCTCAGAACTTTTTATCATATATTATCTCTGCCATTCATGTTAGCATATTATTGATCATCCTCAAGAAATATTTAGTGAGCACTTAGAAAGAGTACTGATTCTAGAGTTAGAAGACCTAGGTTCGAATACTATCTCTGGTGATTTTATCTGTATGACTTTGGAAAAGTCACTAGCTCCCTGGATTCAATTTCTTCATCTGTAAAATAAGGGGAGTTAAAATCGATGGTTTCTGAGGTCCCTTCTAGCTCTAGATATATGATTCCATGGTACATCCCTAATAGTTAGAACATTACACTTCATGATGAGCTGGTAAAGAGCTACAAAGCATGGCCCATGTCTCCAGATAGACTTTCTCATGATATCATCAGTTTCATACGTGTATGCCATGTACCTATAATATAAGAGACAAGGTGAAGTGAGGATGATATGTTAAAATCTGACCTCTGACATTTATTTGTTATGTGACCACAGCCAAGATACCTCTCCTTTGTTATATTAATTTCTTCATCTGTAAAATGGAGAAAATAACTGTAGTTACCTCAGAGATTTTTTTAAGGCTCAAATGAGATAATTCATGCAAAGTACTTGGCAAACATTAAAATGCTACATAAATGTCATCTCTTCTACTTTACACATAGTAAGCACTTGATAAATGCTTTTTTAAAAGATTCATTCACTCATTCATTACCTAAAAAAAATTTCCATTATAAGATAAAAATTCTCCAGGCAAAAATGTAAAACCTAAACTTACCTCTTCAATTAATTCCTGTAAATTTATAGGCCTACTAACATGCTCCTATGTACTTAATGAATAACCTGGGGTGGGCAGATGGCCTCAAAGAAATTGCATAATTCATTCCTATTTTCTAGCTGCTAAACTTTCAAGAACATTTGCATTTGAGAATTCAGTTTATTCAATATTGTTCAATGAAAAGTTGATGGATTTGGAATTGAAAGACTTGGTTTCCTATTTTGGTGCTAACATTTCTAACCAAATGACCTTGGAAAAGTTATTTAGCCTCTCTAAGTCTTTGTTTCCTCATCAGGAAGGAAGGATATGGACTAAATGACTTCTAAGACCTCCTTCCAGATTGAAATCTATGATCCTTTGATCTTTGCTGATCATTGTGGTGGGATAGAAATAAAATTTAGATCAAATAAAATGCTTGTCCTCACAGAGCATTATAATGTAGTTTGGAACTATGACACATGAGTTCCAACTCCCTTTTCTTTTATGGCTTGGGCACATGCTGAGAAGTGGTTCTTTAATCTGCTTGACAGTCCAGAATGTATAACTTGGAGAAGTCATTTTGTTGAACTCTTGTGACTGTGCCTGATTTTTATAGCTTTTTAGTTTATTGAATCTAAATAGTGGCAGAGTGCTGGACTTAGAAACAGGAAGACTTGAGTTTAACCTTGCCTAAGATACTTTCTATCTTGCTTTGTGGACCTGAGAAAGTCACTTAACTTCTGTCAGCCTCAGTTTCCTCATTTGTAAAATGGACATTACCTACCTCTCAGCATTATTATAAGGATCAAATGGAAGTGCTTTGCACATATTAAAGCTAACAGTTTTCAAAGATCTTGTTATCTCCACAAAATCTTTAATCTATTGCTAAACATATAAGACAATAACATTCTTTTCTTTATTGACAAACTTTTTATCCCTTTTTAAATTTTATTTTTAATTTATGGAATAAAACAAGTGTTTCCATAACATAATAAAAAGAAGAGAAATAGAGGCAAAGAAATCATTTCAAGCAATGAGAGGCAGTTGGTCTAGGAGCAGTGATAAGGGTTCTGGCCCACAAATCCTAAGAACTAGGTTTTTTAATTTCATTGTCACCACTTCTTAACTAAGTGACCAAGGAAAAGTCATTTAGTCTTTAGGTAGGCTTTAGGGAACCTCAGTTTTTTCATCAAAAAAATGAAATTAATAATACTTGTCCTATCCATTTCATAGGGTTATTACAAGGAAAGTACTTTGTAAGATGTAAAATGCTTTAAAATGTGTATTTACATCAACACATGAGAGGCAGTATGGTGTAATAGGTAAAGAGCCAACCAGAGTCAGGAAGACCTGGGTTCAAATCCTGAAGTCCTGCCACTGATTCATATTGACTGTGTGACCTCAGGCAAGTCATTTAGAATGTCACTGCTCCACACCTCAATTATTTATTTGCACTGGTGGAAGGAGTTCCTTCAATGGGAGTTCCCTACACTTGTGAAATCATACATCTAGATCAAAAAATAAAATAATTGTTATTTTAAACCAAAGACTACAATAGATTGCATATGACCTACAAATTTGATTTTTAAAACGTTGTTGATTTGACATTAGAAGAAAATCATAAATCTCTTCATGAATTATTTTCTTTCCATAAGACTCTCTCTGTAGTTTTCAACAGAAAAAGTGAACCCTTGAGGTATGCTAGTGACTAAGGCACAGCATTCCTTTGAAATAAGACTACTTTGTGGATGAAAACCACTGAAAGAAATGTACATAAGAGAGTGATAATCTTGGAAAACAGTGATGTCAAATGGAAGCAAATCAAGAACTATATGGAGAAAACTTCAGAATATCATCAAGAATATGGTGAGATATTTCACACAAATTATGCATTTGAACAAAGAAGTGGACAGCAATGAGGAGAGGGGGAGAGGAGACAATGGAGTTCTGATCAAAAGTCTTAGGAAGAAGGGGTTTTGGCTCTTAAAAATGAGAAAAAATGAACAAGGAATTTTACAATGTGTTGGTCCTAACTAATTAATAGGGTGATCAAGAGTGGAATGAACAAAGCAATAGCCAAAGGGGAAGGAAAAAAAAAGCCAGTTTCCTAGCAACTCTAGTTTCTATGGACTTAACTAGATTTGGAATACTGATGATAAAACTCACATATTGAGCTGAGAGAGCTTCTTAACAGCTAACAGACATTCCTCCTTCTTGAACAGGTCTACTTTTCTAAGGAGATGGACCAGAATTTGAGGGTTTTCAATCTGTCCAAAGACTTTCACCATTCTTGTTTTCCTGGAGTGTCCTCTTTTAGCAACATGAAGTTATACTGTCTTAACTATAATTAGTGAACTGTATTCTTCATTCTTCCTAAATTTTAGCAGGTTTATTTTTTGGGGGAAAAAAATCCATAAATGTAAGATTTGTGTAGCTCAAACTCAGTGTAAGGACTGCTGGGTTGTCCCATAACTTCTCATATTTTGCAGTCTCTTGTGTTTTTTTTCAAATATGCGCTTCCACTCCTGCTCCATTTTCCTATTCATTTGCCTTTATTCTTCCTGTTTACCATTTCATATCCTCATGAGAAGGATTCAGATTCATGTCTAACTTAAAAAGGACTCCTTTGGAATATATTTGAGGAAAACCAAACCCCTAAATGTTGGAAGATCATGACCTGGATCAATGTGCATTCATTTGAAAAGAAATCTACTCACCAAAATTTCAAGTTAGAGTAATACAGAGAATATAAAAATCAGTATAAGTGAACTTATATAACCTCTGGCTGCTTTATTTAATTTTAATGATGGCCTCACAAAGTCATATGGCCTACTTGCAGTTCCAATTCATGAAATTCATCTCTCAGTCACAATGCTTTTATACAGACAACTAGTGGTAGAATGATAAAATGCTGAAATCTGGAGTCAGGAAGACCTGAGTTCAAATCTAGCTTCAAATACTAATTAGCTGACCTTGGGAAAGTGACTTAACCTTTTGCTGATAATAATGGAACTTACCTCCAAAGGTTACTGTAAGGATTAAATGAGATAGTATTAATAAAGTACTTTGCAAACTTTGAAGTGCTATATAAATATTTGGTAGTAAGTATGGTTACTATTCTATAAAATAACTTTGTATTATTATAGAAGAGTAATAAAATCTATTCACTATATTGGAATGCTTTTCCTTCTCATTTCTATCTCTTATAGTCCAAGGCTCCTTTGCAGCATGAGTTCAAGTGCCTTGTCCTACATGATCTCAAAACTGTTAGAGATTTCCCAACTCTACTTCCAGAATGGATTTGTATTCATCTTGTTATATGTTATATTTATGTAACAACGTAAATGTCCCCTCCCCATTTCTTCAACCCTACTAAGATGTAAGTTCCTTGAAAGAAGGGACTATTTGGTTTTTGTCTTTGTATCCTAAGTGCTTGATACATAGTAGGTGTTAAATACTTTTTAAATTGAATTGAAATATAGAAAGAAACTGAGGATAAAACAAGGTGGAGAGTTCCTAGACATTAGTGTATATTCCCTTGGGCAATGTATATCCAATACTTTTCCTTAGAAGGAAGATTCTAGTGTTGGAGTAAGGCCATAGTCACCCTTACTTAGTATGGAGTTAATAATGATGACTATGGCTATGGCAGATGTGATGATGAAGATGGTGGTGAAGATTCTCCTATCTTTCCTGTACTTCTACTACCCTGCCTTCTCTCTATGTTTCAGAGTAAAAGCAGCTTCAGAATACAAGAAAGTATTTGTTTGGTGACAAAAATGATATAATCCTTTGTTTTAGGGGTATATTCAATATTTAGTAGTTTAAGGTAGCTTAAAGCCTGGGAAATAAGTTGCTGGTTACACCTGCATAATAAAGGCAGAAGTTTGGGACAAAAGGGTGGAAAATTAATACTTTGCAGTCTTCATTTGGTTTTATTTTTGTTTGGTTTCACTTGGAAGCCAATCCATGGGAGATATTGAGAGTTACTTGAGCTTTCTTTGCCCAAATCCCTCTAAAATGGGTTTTGAGGGCAAAGGGCTCCCAGACGCAGAGTAATAGTAATGAGCACTTTCTGATTCTAAATTAGATCTGTCTTGGGGCAAGGATATATAGAAGAAAGGAAAAGAGGAATTCAGAAGGCAGACTAAATATATGTGGGCTTCAAAGAAACTTTTTAAAAGCAGTGTAGGGAGGGGGTTGTTTGTACAAAAAAAATTTATAGAAACTCTTTTTATGGTGGCCAAGAAGTGGAAATTGGGGGGAATGCCTATCAATTGGGAAATGCTGAGCAAGCTGTGACATGGGATTGATAATGAAATATTATTGTGCTATAAGAAATGACAAGCAGGGTGATTTCACACAAAACCTGGAAAGACTTACATGAACTGATACAAAGTGAAGTGAGCAGAACCAGGAGAGCATTGTGCACAGTAGCAGCAATACTCTGTGATAAAGAATTGTGAATGACTTAACTATTCCCAGCAATACAACGATCTAAGATGATCCCAAAGAACTCATGATGAAAAATGCTACCCACCTCCAGGGAAAGAACTGATGTTGCTTGAATACAAACTAAAACATACTTTTTCTCTTTTTTTTTTCTTTCTTTCCTTCCTTTCTTCCTACTTTCTTTCCTTCCTTTCTTCCTCTCTCGTGTCTCTTTCTTTTTTTCAAGTCTTCTTGCAAAATAATGACTCAAATGGAGATGCTTTACTGCTCACGTAGAACCTATATTAGATTGTTTACTGTCTCAGGGAGGAAGGAAGGGAAGAAAGAAGGAATATCATTTAGAACACAAAACATTTTTTTAAAAAAAGATAAAGGTTAAATATTGTTTTTACTTGTATTTGAGGGAAAATAAAATATTGTTAAAAATTAAAATAAATTACATGTGAGCTTGAAGTTCTGTGTTCCAAAAGTTGATCCTTCAAAGCTGACAGACCTTCCTCACATGGAACAATGGAAATAATGTTTCAATTTCAATTTCTATGCTTCATTGCTTTTTTTCTGCCCTGCCTTTCTAAAAGAGTTGAATTTTCCGTGTCCCCAACATGAGAAGGTTTTACTTCCCAGGAATGAACCTGGGAAGAAGAGGACAATTCAAGTATTAAAGCAGGGATTATTTTCCAAGAGCTATGATTATGAAAGGCTATGATTCTCTCTCTTGTTCATACATTAAGTATTGAAGAAGAAAAATGGAGTCAAGTTGAGGACAGAGAAAAGATCATATTATTACTAAAAACTCATATTTCTTTATCCCTTTACAGTTTCCAAAATGCTTTCCTCCAATAGTTCTATTAAGTAAATAGGACAGGTATTGTTTCATTAGAAAATTCATAGATGAGAAAACTGAGGACCAGTGAAGCTCAGCAGCCTTCCTGTGGTCACTCATCTATTAAATGGCACCATTCACTTAATCTCTCTGGGTCTTAATTTTCTTAGAGCTAAGACAAGAGGGCTAGACCAGATGGTCTTTAAAGTCCCTTTCATCTCCAATTTCTGTGCATGTCCCACAATTCTATTGCTTTAAGGGGAAAACATTCTGAATCTCCAGATGTCAGTTTCATTTTAGGAGTGAATCTCAAGCCCACAACATTTCAGTCACAGCAAAATTCCCATTCTTATTCCTGATGAATGGAATTAGCAGCCTCTTTCTTAGTATCCTTATTTTTCTTCAAAAATCAGCTCAATCAAATTTTTCTGCATGAAGCCTTTTTCATCCATACAGCTGCTGTTATCTCTACCTCCATAAAAATCTTGTTATTTATTTTTGTATATATTTTTGTATGCAAATATATTAATACAACATATAGGGTATATATGTTTTTCTATATATATACATATTAAAAATAAGTATACACACATATACATACATCAAATTTCCTCCTCTAATAGGATCATAAATCTGGAGCTTGAAAAGATCTCAGAGGCTACTGAGTCAAACTCTCTCATTTTACAATTAAGGAAATTGATATCTCAGGAGATTAGGCTAAAATTACACAGCTAGGTGCAGCTAGGAGACAAAATGGATAGAGATCTAGTTTATTTCCTAGTTTTTATATTTCTACGGTATTTCATAATAGTAATAGGCACATACTGCTCCTCCCAAAAAAAGTGAAGCATGACAATATGAAAGTTATTCATCATCTTAATATAGCAATAAAGAAGAAGAAATAAGCAGAACTTGGAGAGAGAGATAGGAAATTGTCACCAGAGCCTACCAAAAAAAAATCTTGAGGAGGAGTTGCTAAGAGCTTTTGAAAGTCACAGCAAACTATGAATTACTGAGAAGAAAATGAGCAGAGAGAAAATTCAGCAGAAGGTCTTCTCACGAACAATTCACCAAGGTAAGTAAACTTTTAAAGGTAGCTCCATCCACAATAACAGAAACAAAAGAAACAATCCCAAAAAATTACCACAAAGATTTAGAGACAGAAAGAAAGAATTTTTGAGTGCAAGGAAAATAGAAACAGCTTCTAGGATTCTCCCCAAAATTATACCATATGAGATTTCCAATAGTGCATCAAATATATCTCTGCTTATGATTCAGAATTTTAAGAAACATTAACTTCACATGCCTAAGTACAAATCATAAAAAATAATTGATAATTTCCTGTTCAAAGTTGTATTCTGATTTCTTTCTCTTTAAAAGAAAGAAGCAATGGAAAACACAACTTTCACAATGATAGACTTTGTTAGACATTAGAAATCCATATATCCTGTAGTAAATGAGACATTTGTAAAAAAGAGAATAGTCATTTAGAAAATCTTCATGATTAAAAACTGGTTAGTTTAGAATTGGTATGCAATAGAACAGCAAATTATTTATTTGGTCAGTATATCCTTTGATTTGTACTTTGGGATGGCATTATTTCTTTTTAATAAATTCTCTTAGTAACATAGGGATGTCTCTCAAAGGAATGGACAAAAGATAGTTTTTGGATCTGCCGTGTAAATAAGCAAAGTTTCTGAGTGTAGGAATGGCAATCTTCACATGCAACAAAGCTACTTTTAAAAAATTCACCTTCCTTTACATCTTCACTTTGATCCCCATGTCCAATTGTAAAGTACCATTCAACTGACAGGACAACAAAGCCACAAAATTATACTGACAGAAGAAATTTCAAGTGTTGAACTGAATTCATGAAATTGCACAGTTTTGCAGATCTCTTGTGAAAATGTCAGAAAGTGCCAACATGAAGCTTTCCTCTGGTCTGTGAATGCAGCAGACTAATAATCTCTTTTTTAAATAAAATGACAGAACTCCTGATGATTAATTCAAGGCTTTGCCATTTGTAAGGCAAGTCACTATTTCTTCAGTATTGATCAAACCTATCTCTCACTTACAATAGAGGGGGAAGATGATGGGAGAAACGATTTTAGAAATTTCATTTAAAACTCTTTAAAACATGAAAGTATTTCTGTTATAAACCTTTTTTTAGAATTTTGTTGCTGTGATTGTTGTTCACCCATTTTAGTTTTAATGACCCTATTTGGTGTTTTCCAGGAAGAGAGACTGCCACTTCTTTCACTAGCTCATTTTACAGGTGAGGAAATTGACGCAAATAGGGTTAAGTGATTTGCCCAAGGTCTCACAGCTAGCAAGTATCTGAGGTCAGATTTGAACTCAAGTCCTCCTGACTTCAGTCTCTTTACTCTATCTACTGTGTCACTTAGCCAATAACTTAGCATTGTATAAGATGGTCTTTTATATTTTGAAAAAAATAATAAACCAAACAAAAGGAAAGCATTACTTGAAAAACACATATTATTTCATATATATTTTACAAATACATATACATGCATGCATATAAGTATATAAGGCAGTTAGGTGGCCTAGTGGGCAGAGTGCCAATCAAGTAGAATGGAAGACTCATCCTACTGAGTTCAATTCTATCCTCAGACGCTTACTAGCTGATGACACTGGGTAAGTCATTTGACTCTGTTTGCCTCATTCAAATGATCTGGAGAAGGAAATAGTAAAACATCTCGGTATCTTTGCCAAGAAACTCTCAAACTGGGTCATGAAGAACCAGATACAAGTGAAAAACAGTAGCAATAATACACACACACACACACATATATATGTATTTATGTGGAGAGACATCTATACTCATACCAACACACCACACACACACACACACACACACACACACACACACAGTCATGGTGCCTATAGACTGAATGGGATTACAAAACTATTCAAAATGAAAAAGGAATTTAATGGGAAGAGGGGGAGAGAGGGATGGTTAATTCCTAAGAAAGAATACTCTTACATGATCTAGCTGCTCCAGTCTTCACTTTGCAACTGTTTGATAGGATAAAATTATTGAGTAGAGTCAATGTGGTACAGTGGAAAGGATTAATCAATTAATCATTCAATGATAATTTAAGAAGCTCTTACTATGTGCTGGGCACTTTGCAAGCTGCTGAGCAAAGAAAGACAAAAAGTAAACAGCTCCTTCTTTTAAGGAACTTATGTTAGTCATATACAAAACACTATTATAGTATAGTACTAGATTTTAATCAATAAATCAATCAATAAGCATTAATTGTTTATTATTTTTTTATTTAATTTATTAAGCATAGAGTATACCAATCACATGGCAGTGAAATGGCACAGTAGATAGAGTGCTAGGCCTGGAGTGAGGAAGACTCATCTTCCCAAGTTCAAAGCTGGCCTCAGATATTTACTAGCTCTGCGAACATGGGCAAGTGCTTGTCTCAGTTTCCTCATCTGTAAAATGAGCTGGAGAAGGACATGTATCTTTGCCAAGAAAACCCCAGAGGGAGTCATGAAGTAGGCCACAACAGAAATGACTCAAACATAATAAATGCCAATCACTCTACTAAATATTATAGTACAAAGATAAAATGAAATAGTAGTTTCCCTCAAAGCAAAGGAGACAATTTGTACATAGATACAAAATCTGTAATTGAAGGCCTTTCTGAGGATGAGTCACCAGGAGCAGAAGAATCAGGCAAATCTTCAATTTAATGAAGCTTGAGCTGAGTTTTGGAGGAAACAAGGGAAGCTAAGAGGCAGAGTTGAGAAGAGAGTCTATTTTCCAGGCATGAGGGACAGACAGATAGGAAAACAGTGATCTCATGTGAGGCACAGGAAGGAGGTCCATTCTATTGGTCTCCAGAGTTCAGGAAGAGCAATAATGTACAACCAGTCTGAAAATGTAGGAAAGGAAAACTGAAGTCAGAGAATCTTGATTTGAATTCCTATTCTATGAATTTGCATCCTCTATGACCTTGGGCAAATCCCTTTGCCACTTTAGGATTCAATTTCTTTGTCTCATGAAGGATGGGGCTTGGTAAGATGACGCATATAGTCTCATTGATCTCTAAGACTATATGATTCCTAAGGTTTCCTCTAGCCCTAAATCCTATGATTGATTGTGCCATGGAAACGACCCCTGTTGTTTGTCCTTTGCTCTCAAAGAATCCCAATGACATCACAAAAATACTGTCTTAACTTGCTAGTGAGTTGAATATGTGTGGCAGAGTTATGCAATGTCATCAGCCTCACTGTTTCATTTGGTCATTGAAATTCAATGGCAAGACAAAAGACAAACCAACTGGTGATGGCCCAGGATGCAGTGGTTGACCTTGGTCTTTTGAAATTAAGGTCTTTCCCAGGTCTTAGTTGATCTTATGCAATACTCATTAAGTAACGAAGGGATAGGTAAGAATTGAGGCAAAAGATGGCCTACTATCAATTTGAGAGGGGAAGACTCTCTGAATTTAGGCCAGAATAGAAAACAAGTGCTATTTAAAACTTACTCATAGCTAATGAGTAAAAAAGGCTAGGGTCTAGGGCCTGTTATTGGCCATTAAATCAAAGCAAGAATGATTGCAGTTTAAAGGCATAGTTATGTATTTGAATCAAAATGTATTTTTTAAAAGCCTGTTTTTCAGAGCTAAATATCAAGAAATGAAAAATGAAAGATTCACAGGACATCTCTGTTATTCTAGCCACTAAACAGTACAAATGCCATGGAAACAACTAATTAATCACTGGTCCACCCAGGAAAAATAAAGTAAAAAGCTACACAAACATTTATGCCATTTAAAATTGCTTTAAGATAGATTTTTTTCCCCAAATATTTGAGAAGTAATTTCTTAAAAGACCTAAAAGATGGTTTTCCTGAATTCTTCAAATAATTTTCTACATACAAATAATTTATGATATCACTACCTACTTAGCTGTATTTCTGGCTAGGGAAGAGGGCTTAATTAAATTTCAGTTTATCTATATTTAAAGCAAAATTTTTTAACCTTTTTGTATCTTGAAATGATACTTTCCTACCATGAAAGATTAAAGATGTCACAATTTTATTTGGCAGAATTTGAGAATCAAATATACAAAATTTAAAGGGAACCTGCCACGTATCTTAAAACTAGGGACTTGCCATTTTTGAGACTCCTCCTTTTCAATAAATATTTAGAAAATATCAAACATAGGAAGACTCAAGATTCATCAGAACTAGGGAGCACACTTGACTTACTGCTACCTATTTTCTCATCCTTCTAAGTATATACACACATCAGACTGTTTTCTAAAACTCAGCACCATCATTTTTCCTTCAAATCCACAGCCAAGAATTTATCACCTGATCTCATCTCACAAAATGCTATCAAGTATTTAAGCTTTGCTCCAAAATGATAATAATAATGTGTTTCTAGAAATGATCCATTGACTTTACTATACAGCCTTTTAGATTTTTATTTGACTCTTTTCACATAGGAAGTATTGATATGTGTGGAACAAGCACACACTTGTAAGAAGGGAATGAACTAGGACTAAAACCAAGAGTCACCTACCCAGAAAAACTGAGTATAATACTTCAAGGGAAAAAATGGTCTTTCCATGAAATAGAAAACTTTCAAGCATTCTTGATGAAAAGACCAGAGCTGAAAAGAAAATTTGACTTTCAAACACAAGAATCAGGCAGGAGAAGCATGAAAAGGTAAACAGGATAGAGAAATCATAAAGGACTTACTAAAGTTAAACTGTTTACATTCTTATATGGAAAGACAATATTTGTAACTCTTTAAACTTTTTTCAGTATCTGGGTAGTTGCTGGGGCACACACACACACACACACACACACACAAATACACACAAACATAGAGAGAGAGACAGAGACCACAGGGTGAGTTGAATGAAAGGGATCATACCTAAAAAACTGAAATTAAGGGGTGAGAGGAATATATTGGGAGAAGAAAGGGAAAAATGGAATGGGGCAAATTATCTCTCATAAACGAGGCCAGAAATAGACTTTTCAATGGAGGTAAAAAGGGGGGAGGTGAGAGGGAAAATGTGAAGCTTACTCTCATCACATTTGACTCAAAGAAGAAATAAAATGCACACTCATTTTGGCATGAAAACCTATCTTACAATATGGGAAAGTGGGAGAGAAGGGGTTAAGTAGGGTGGGGGGATGATGGAAGGGAGGGTAATGGAAGGAGGGAGCAATTAGAAGTCAACACTCTTGGGGAGGGACAAGGTCAAAAGAGAGAATAAAAGAAACGGAGGGAAGGATAGGATGGAGGCAAATACAGTTAGTCTTACACAACATGGCTATTATGGAAGTCATTAGCAAAGCTACACATATATAGCCTATATTGAATTGCTTGCCTTCCCAATGGAGATGCGGAGGGAGGGAGAAAGGAGAAGTTGGAATTCAAAGTTTTAGGAACAACTGTTGAGTATTGTTCTTGTATGCAACTGGGAAACAAGAAATACAGGTAATGAGATATAGAAATTTATCTTGCCCTACAGGACAAAAAAGAAGATGGGGAAAAGGGAAGAGAAGGATGTTAGAAGGGAGGGCAGATTGGTGGTAGGGGTAATTAAAGTGCTCGGCATTTTGCGGTGGGGAGAAGGGAGAGATGGGGAGAAAATTTGGAACTCAAAATTTTGTGGAAATGAATGTTGAAAATTTAAAATAAATAAATTTTAAAAAATAGAGTCAAACATCCATTTATGTTATCAGTCTCTGTCTAGAGCCACAAAAAGTATCCATATATTCATCTTTCTCTCCATTAAAAACATTAATTTCTTGTTCATTAAAAAAGTTCTTCTTTAGAGTATTTCATTATCTTTGCCTTAATGTCCGTACCCTGGCATTTTCCTTTGAGATTCCAATCAGGAACATTTGTTTATTTATTTACTTATCCATTCATTCAATCATTTTTTTTTTTTTTGGTATGCTTTCTCTGTGTACAGCATTGTATTGGGTTTTGTAATAAGAGTAGTCAATCAACAGCAATTTAGTTGGTCTCTACTGTCCACTCCATTTTGTGTACTGCAGAGCTATAACTAGAAATTCTGGTACTTGGAGAAAGCAGCATGAAAGAAACCCATTATTTTAAAAATAGCAACAGCAGTATCAGCACTAACAACCACCAAACATGGTTGGTGGGTGGGGAATGAATCCTCAAGGTCATAACTTAAATCTTCAGACAAAAACATCTGGAGAGAGATCCAAATACATTATTTCCATAAAGGGAGAGGGGAAGTTCTAAGGCTGCTGGGGATGCCACTTCTAGGGGAGGTAAAAGAGTAGGATCAGGCTTGAGACCTCCCATCTTCCTGATTGCTATTTCAACTAATTATCTTTGCTAACTAGATGCTACTATGAAAGGAGTGTAAGTGCCCTCTAAATTTTGATGCCCTGGGCCCCATTTAATTCTTTTAAAAAATTTTTAATTTATAGAAAAAAACAAGCATTTCCATGGCATAGTATAATAAAAAGATGATTGCACATGAGATTGCAAATCTATTATACAAAAATTACTGTTCCTTTTAAATGTATAATAAAGTTATCATGTAAATTTTTTTCCTTTCTTTCTTCTTTCCCCCACCATCCTAGAGAAGGCTACCATTAGACACAAATAGGTGTATGTGTGTGTGTGTGAGTGTGTGTGTGTGTATATATGTATATATATATGTATGTATATATATGTATGTATGTACATATATATAAAATTATTCCATATATCTTTCTATTTTTCAGTTCTTTCAAACTAGAAGTTGCAGGGATGCCCATTAATTGATGAATGACTGAACAAGTTGTGATATATGATTGTGATGAAATACAACTGTGCTATAAGAAATGCTGAGCTCAATGATCTTGGAAAAGCAGGGAAAGACTTGCATGATATAATGAAGAGTGAAATGGGCCCCATTTAAATCAAAGCCCCAGTTGTCCTTCGTTAGTTTTGTCTCTGGCATTGCATATAACGGGAGGTTTTGTTCAGTCACTTAGTTGTGTCCAAACCTTTGTGACCCCATATGGAGTTTTTTTCTCAGAGATACTAGAGTGATTTGGTATTTCCTTCTCCAGTTCATTTTGCAGATGAGGAAACTGAGGCAAACAAGGTTAAGTGACTTGTCCAGGATCACATAGCTAGTCAGTATCTGAGGGCAGATTTGAACTCAGGGAGATCAGTCTTCCTGATTCCAGGCCCTCCACTCTGTGCACAGTGCCACCTAGCTTTTATAATAGGAGATACAAAGAAGTAAAAAAAAAAAAAAAGACACTGCCCTCAGAGAGATTAAAATGAGGAGGCAAGATATAAATGTTCTTGTTGTTTTTAACCAGACCTGTGATAGAACTGAGGATATATTGTTATCCACAGAAGAAACACCAAAGAAGGTACCTTGCCATCTGTCTGCTTTGCCATTGTACCTTAAGGAACACAGGGTCTTTTCAGCTTAATCTGTTTTCCAGCTACATGTTTTCTCCCCTTAGTAGAATGTAAACTTCTTGAGAGCAGTGACTATATTACTTTTCTATCTGTATTCTCAGCATTTAGCCCAATGCCTGTAGTTAATAAGTAAGTTTTGATTAATTGATTTGTTTAGGTAAATAATTTTCATGTATTCCTGCAAATCTACAAAGAAGTTGGGTGAAACATGTGCTGAGGATACTTTTCTTTACCCTTTCCATAATTAGTACCATCATAAAGGCCTGGTGGCTCATGCAGACCATAAGACCAGAGTTGGAGACAAACATTGGGAGAAAAAAAACCTGGTGACCTTTGCCATACTTCTCACTAGCAATCAAGATCCCTGTGTTTCTCTACATACTTTTTTTTCTCTCAAAATTAATTTAATAAAACTAAATTAAAGCAAATAATTCAGAGGGGTGAAGGACAGCAGGCATTACCAATTTTTCAACTGCAATTTGATTAGAAAATAGTCTCCTCATATTTTCCAGGGCTTCAGTGTAAAGAATCAAATAACTTCTCTCTAATTATTTGTTCACTAACTGGGGAAAAAATTGATGAAGAAAACTCTGCCTCTACATATTCTTGTTAAATATTAAAGACCATTATTTGGTTTAATTTAAGTTCAAGATAACATTTCCACCTCAGATTCAATGAAGAGCTGCTTTTCAAAATGTGTATTAAATGTACTGAAAGAGTCAACGTCTTCAGTTGTATATTTGAAAGTTGACTGAGAGGAAAAAAGATGGCCAGGAATTTATCACTGAAATCCCATGCAAAGCCAGAATCTCAATGATAGAAGAGATTTAAAAAATAATGAAACCCAAACCATACCTGATATAGATATATTGGATATAGATATATCTTTATAGATATAGGTGATATGCATATAGATATCTATAATATCCTTGATAATAAGTCTTATGGTTTCCACTTAAAGAATTCCAACAAAGGGGGAAATCTATTTTTTCCAAAGTACATTTTGCTTTTGACTACTTCCATTAGGACATGTTGCCCTGTGTGTGTGTGTGTGCGCGTGTGCTCGTCCTTCGTTGCAGAAGAAGACCATGCCATCAGAGAAGTGATGACATGACTTGCACTTCACTTGCTTTTTTGAGAGGGCTATGCAGGTCACCAGACTCACTTCTCCTCCAGAGCCATCTGAATTCAGTGACCAGATATTCATCAGGATGACTGGAGATGACCCAGGATGAGGCAAAGGATGAGGCAATTGGGGTTAAGTGACTTGCCAAAGGTCACACAGTTAGTCAGTATCAAGTGTCTGAGGTGAGATTTGAACTCAGGTCCTCCTGACTCCTGCACTGGTGCTCTATCCACTGTACCACCTAGCTGCCCCAAGGACATGTTGCCCTATATTAAGCTGAAGTTTGTCTTTCTGAAATTTTCTCCCATCACTCATAGTTTTATCCTTTGATGTCAAATTAAGTCAAATCCCTTTTCTCCCTCACAGTCTTTCAGATTCTTAAAGACCATTATTATGCCTGATCTACATTTTCTTTTTTAAGGCAAACATAAACTAACATACTGCCATCATATATTCTTTAGGGGTCCATAAAAAGCCAAGTTGCCTTATCTCTGGAGAGAAGCAAAGGAAGAAAAGGGAAAGGGAAGGGAAGAAAAGTCATCAGTCAATCAGCAAACATTTATTAAGAGTTTACTTTATGACAGGCATTGGGCTAAGGGTTGACAATACAAAGAAAGGCAAAATCATGGTCCCTGTTCTCAAAGACTTCATATTCTAATGGGAGAGATAAGGTGCAAATAAATATGTATATACATGTATTCATATATGTTTACACGTAAATTGTGCAAATGGAAAGTAATCTCAGATAGAAGGGACTCAGTAGAGGCAAGGAAGGCAAGATAACCAGGAAACCTAGGAATTTGATAAGGGAGATAGTGAACATTCACTGAGGGGAGATGTGAAATGCAACGTGTCTGGGATAGTAAAAAGTCAGCATCACTAGGTTATAGGGGAATAAATTGTGAGAAGACTAGAAATGTAGGAAGGGGCTAGGTAAAGAAAGGATTTAAAAGTTAACAGGCAGATTTTATATTTGATCCTAAAGGTAATAGATAGCCAATGGAATAAGGGGAGTAACATAATCAATTCTATGTTTTAAGAAAATCATTTTGTCAACTGAGTTTGAGAATAGACTGGAATGGGAAAAGATATGAGGCAGAGAAAGAGAAAAGGAAGAATGGGGAAAGAAAGGGAGAGGAGGAAAGAAGGTCTTTAGACATGAAAAAGATACCTCATTTAGCATTGAAAGGCGATTGTGACAGAGTATGGTCTCTGGAAACCCCACCCCACCTCCAAACTCCCACATCTGTTGCCCTTGATTTTGGGAGTTCCTAGCACCCGTAGGCTGTAGCAATTACTAATGCAAAAAACACTAGGCTTGAAATTAATTTGAGTTTGAGACTCTCTTAATGGATCTGACACTTACTAGCTAGATGACCTTAGGCAACTAACAGCCCCTATTAGCCTCAGTTTCCTTATTTTTAAACATATGTAACAATATCTAAACAATACCCAAACCTCCCTCTTAGTTTGGTTATAAAGAAATTACTTTGTAGGTTCTAAAGTTCTATCATCATTTTATGAACGTTGAATCCTATCAACTCCAGTTCTGTCTGGAAAGTCAAGTTCCCAGAGCAAGACTGCTGGGTTATAACTATCCACTCTTAGTTCTAAGGGTATGTCTCCTCCAAGGGTTGGGGAGTCTTTCTGAAGCTATGAACTCAAGTGCCCATTCCAGTGTGTTCTCCTTGATATCAGTTTTTACCAGTGATTAATGCCCCGGTTTTATTTAACCAATGAACATTGGTTAAAAGGGAATGTGTACTGAGAATATATTAACACGAACAGAACTATGAACATTTGCCCCTCCACCATTTCCTTTCCAATACCCACACATATATTCTTCCTATACCACCACAGTCCCTGTGAAAAGTAAGCTCAAATTTGAGGCAGGTGTGTTTGTCACATTAAGTTCATTTCTGAATCCGAATTAGCAGAAAAATAAATAGCTCCTTCTAGTAGCATCCAGCATCTTATCTTCAGGGTAAATCTACTTACTAGGTTGGGTCCTGATTGTTCCTTGTGGTTGTAATAATAGAGGAGGCTCTAGCTGTACAAACTCTTACACAGATTCCCATCACTGTCCCTTGGGTGCCCTACTCTGAACTTTTTGAAGCTCACAAGGTCATAGACTCATCCATTCCATCTCCAATACTCCTTCACTTAAAGCAGGAATAGCAGACACAACGGGAACAGAAGCGACAAGCAGGGCTGTGTCTTCATAGCTTCAAGTGGAAGTCAGGACATTGGTACTGGTGCTACTTCTAGCAGTGGAGAGATGATTATGAAATAACTAACTGTTAATATTGGGAGACACAGGATTTATCCCTCTTTGAAACCTTATTCTCTACTGGGCCAAACCTGCATCTAAAAGACATTGCTGACAATGAGATGGATCAACTTTCTCCTCAACCTTGTTCAGACCCCACCCAGGTGGGGAAGCCCATTGTTCAACTTAGTTCTACTTAGATTTGATGGAGATAAATTCTTTGATTAGATTTCCCAAAATTGGGGGTGTTTAGAAGTAAATGATATCATCAAAGTCATGTCTGCTTTAGAATAGGCACACCTCTCATTATAATATTCATGCTCTTTCTCATTACTTGTTAAGCAATTAGAGTGATTGATACCCTGAGGAACACCTGGTCTTCTGAGGGCATACAAGCATTGAGTAGGCTCCATGAGGGGTCTTTGGCATTCCAGAGTATCACTCACCCCTTTTATTAACATTCTAGCATCATTAATAAAATGATTAATTATCTCTCAAACATTTTGTATAACACACTGTAATCATAGGGCCATGTTCAAGTAGCCTTATGTACTCCAAGTAAGAGGTCCCAAGGTCAGCTTGTACTTTTCTGGAGCATTAGGGAAGTTCAGGAATCTTTCATATATGCTCCCGGCTATGGTCCAGCAGAAAATCAAAAGCTTGTTTCTTCCCCACATGGTTTGCATTCTTGGAAGACAATCATACCTGAGCATGCCCTGAAGTGAAGAGCAGAGCCCTTCAATAAATTTTATCACACACTTCCAGAAACAGGATCATTAAACATCCCCATATCATCCAGCAGTAGCAAAAGAGTTCCAATATGCTCTGAAGATGGGACTTTCATTGGTCAGTCCCTCTTACATCCACATTGATAAAAGGGGGAAAGGAGCAACACAAATACCATAAGTATTTATTCATAGTCACTTGCTTCAAAAGCTATTCTTCCATTGTATATTCGTAGCTTGAAATCTGTCTTCAGGGCAAATTATCACTATAAAATTGATGATCCATCTATTGAACTAAAAGCTTTTTGCTTTTGGTGTGGTTTATCAGCAGGGTAAGAAATGATTCCCCATACTTCTGTTTAAACAACCTCTTGTATGTTGAAGGATCTTCATCTCTTTCATTCTCTTATTTTGATACGTCATAAAAGGAAACATCTCAATACAGGGAATGAATCTTAAGGCTCTGGCTGAATTCCACCAGTAACATGAAAATTGGAGTGAACGTCATTTATCAGAGTACAAGCAATTTATCCTTTTCTCACATGATAATGCCTCTTCTCATTCATATTCTTCGAGTTGGAGGATAGCATTCAAGCTTATGTAATATGGGCTGGGGCTGTAACCATGAGAGACAACATGAGTGAGAGATGAAGTGACAAGCCCTAAAATGGATCTGGCTTTTCTGAGTTTAAGAGAGAATTGTCAGACTGGAAGAGAAGAGAAAGAACATTTATACAAAAAAGCAATTTCCTTCAACAGTCGTCTTCTATATTACCTTTGCTATTATCCTGAACTCCTTGAGTTCAAATCAGAGGATATCTTTTGTTTCTTATAAGGCAGCAAAGTCATTGTAAAGTAAGCATTTGAGAAAGCAAATGCAACTTATACAGTTATTACTCATTTTAGTATCCAGGGCAAATGCTGAAAACTTAAGACAAACTTATCATAGCGGATGAGTTCCTCCTAATCTCCCAACCCATAACTTCCTCTGTTGACTAATTATTTTTGGCAATTATATCCTTAATTGCTCTTTCTATGCTGTAAAATGACTGCAGGTGCTTTCAGGATTAAGTTTGCTACCAAAGGGCCTAGTCACCCTGCCCAAGTTATGTCTCTGATTCCTATTCATTAATGAACACGGACTACATCTTATAAGGAAAGTTCCCTATTGCTTTCCACCAGAGCAGGGATTCTTAACCTGAGACCTTGTTTGTGCCAACTGGCTTTAGCTGCCTTTTATTTCTCCCCAGCACTCCCCTTCTCCCATTCTTGAGTATCTCCTCTCCATTTTGAGAAAAAAACCTAGACCAGCCATCCTACTATTCTCAGAACTTCATCAATACACCTGTCTGTGCTAATGTTTTCCTGAACTACATCCCTTAGCTCTCCTCTCCTCTTTATACTCCCTTTCATGTTTTGTCTCATTCCACACACCCCTCCCCCCCAATTAGAAGGAAATCTTGAAGACAGGGATTATCTTTCATTTTGCTTTTATTTATATCCCCAGAACTCAGCACAATGTCTGGCACAAAAAAATTGCTTGCTGACTTGATTATATTTCAGGATCCTTGGTTTCCCTTACAATCCTTTGTATTTTATTTTATGCACTTAAAATATTATTCTGAAAAGGTATCCACAGTTTTCATCAAAATGTTAAAAGGACTTACAACAAAAACCAACCAAACAAAAATGGTTGAATAGTTGTTCATTAGAGTGTATAGAACAATGAACTTGTTCCTCTCTTTAGATCCCTTTCAGTCAGAGTCCTCAGTATACACTGAAGAGTCAATACTTATATTGGAGCTACCTGGAAACAGGAGCATCCTAAATGAGAAGGGGCATTCCATCAGTTTTTACAAAAAACAAAAAGTACTAAAAAATCGAGCAACCCAACCAGAAAACTCCAAATCTGACTATCGTATAGAAATGACCCGTCTTTAAATTCTGCTGCAAGCACCATCACATATAACTGATTCATAAGTTTTCAAAGTAGCCCTCGATGTCCATTTTAGCCTGTCACCTATATATAAATTTCATTGAAGGATGTGAAGAAGAGGATTGGACACCACAGACTCTAAGTTCTGTGAATACTCTTTAGGGGTTCTTAACCTTTTCTGTGCCACGGAAATTTTTGGTCTTTCTGGTAAGACTTGTGAACCCTTTCTCAGAATAATGTTGTTGTTTTAAGTGAATAAAATAAAACGCAGAGGACAATATAAGAAACAGGTTGAGACAGAGTTACCAAATTAAAAAATAAAAGTGTATGGACTCTTGGCTGAAAAACCTTGTATAATGAAGACTTTTATGATCCAGATAGTCACTCTTATGTTCCTCTGCATTGATGGTTTGATTAGTATTACTCAAGCAACCTGTAGGTGGCTTACTGTAGTCACTTCTGTTTTGATATTTTCTAGTTTTATTGTTCTATGTTGGAAATTTGAACAGAAACATCTTCATAGTTTATGAAACACTTAGTTTGCAAGAAGAAATGGCTTAATTTTTATCATATCCCATCAAATAGAAATGTATCTATTTGTGTGAAGGTTAGTTAATAAGCATTTATTAAGTATGGACCATATGCTAGGCACTGTACCAAGCACACAAAGAATGCCCTGGAGGAACTCACAATCCAATGTGATGAGAATGGAAGACTGACAAATTCCCTTCTTCCAAAGAAAAGAAACCAGCACTTCTCTCCTCCAGCAAAAAAAGTTCTAAATCTATACTCTTATGGTGGGAAGTGAGAGCAAAACGAAGACTGTAGTCAGGAGGCTTTCATGGGTCCCTAAGCTGTCCCCCATGCCTCCAGGAGTCTTGAACCCTTCTTGCCTCCTGGGGACAGTTTTTTTTCCAACCTTTGAATTCATGGGATAAATGGATCAAAGATTTAAAGGAATCTAGAAGATTAATATCTTATTTGCAGATGAGGCAACTATGTCTCAAAGAGGCTAAATGACTTAACAATGGTCACAAAGATAATAATTAGGGTGTAAGGATTCAGACTCAGGACTTCAGGCTGTGGAATCACTCTCTCCTCTTTCTCTCCATTCTCATTTGATTCCATGATCTGTGTCTCTAATTAGGAAAATTTAGCTATTAACACCATTCCCCTTCAAACCTTCTAAAAGATTAACAGTCAAGTAGGCCTGAAATATAAAAGGTTTTCCCAAGCATTGGACAAAAAACTTTCTCAAATGTCCTTTTCCTTGTGTTTTTAAGAGCTTTTCAATGAGGAGGCAGAGCTGTAGGTACATAGGGAGATCAGCACTGACAGATAATTTGACATTTTTAAGTTTTGTAGGCTCACTGAATTTCAGAATAAGGACTTCTGAGGTCATGTAACTAAAAGTGAACTTGAATGAGAACCCCCTCTACATCTACTAAGGCAGATACTATTAGTATTGGTAAAGTGTAAAAGTGTAGAATCAATAGGACTTGGGTTCAACCCCAGCTCTGCCACTTATGACCTGTGTAATTTTGGACAAATTTTTTTAAACTCTCTGGGACATGGTTTCCTCATGTGTAAAATAAATGGATTATATTAGGCAATCCCTAAGGCCCTTTCTAATTCCAAATCTATGATTCTAATGATTATTTTAAGATAAAATTGCAAAATCTGTCATTGTTTTCCTCTCCATTTTATGTTCCAACTTTCCATCTTTCAGAACTAGCACCTAGGTGATTACCCCTTAGGATAAGCTATCCTAACTTGTTCTTTCCTTTTTTTATTGACACTCCTTTTTTTCCTTCTTCCCTAGGGCTAGTTACTGGCACATTCCTATCTCTTTTGTAAAAACGTACTGTACCATGTGTAAAAACATAGCACATCTAATTAGGATAGGTTTTCTGTGACTTGCAAGATGACAGGTAACTTTCCTAATGAATTAATCTTTTTTAATATGTTTATAGCAGGAAACTAAAGAAGATGATCATTCTTCTCTTCCTGGATAGTATTTATATTTTAATAATCCATGTGAAACTGTTGCCTAAATGTAAGAAGATTGTGTTTATTAACAGAAGGAAGTTGGATACAATACTATATTGGTACAGTGGAGGCAAGAGATTTGGGTGGGGTGAGGTTCCAATGTGCTGGATCAGTATTGACTCAGAACTGTGAGGATGGGAAAGAGACATGACTCCATTAATATTAGAAAGGAGAATGGTTCCAACTTCTATACTTAGCTAGAAAGAAAACATGATAGAATTTGAATAGAGAGCAGCTAATGAGGGGACAGCATTGTTTTCACTAAATCGCCAATAGACAAGCATCAGAGTTATGAAATGTAAGAGCTTTAAATTGACTCCACAAATCAGATGGTCCAGCCAAACTGGCACCATTCTCCAATCTTTCCTTTCACCCCCTTCTGCTTCCATGTCTTTGTGTCATATATCACCTATGCCTGAAACACACTCTTTCCACAACTCTTTCTAATAGAATTCAATGGCTGAGTTGTGTCATTAATTTCTAGTTACTTGCCTCCTACTCTAGGTTATACCTCAGATAGTATTTTAGCTAGTCAGACCAAAACAGCCATCTTCACTTTACTACACAAATGTCTAGCTTAAGGACACTAACCAGAGCCATGTTTTACTGACCAAGTTTGCTTGCTTTCCCATGGATGTCTTTAGTTTGTCATGTACAATTTGATTCTATAATATGCCAATCCTAAATATTCATCAACAGGAAGAAATCTTGATATTTCTATCTGAAGCAAGTTCATGAGGGGAATCATGCTTATTTATGTGCTGACCTTGAGGATCTCTGAGGTTCCTTTTAATTCTGAAATACTTTGAGTCTATTTCTTAATTCCCAGCTATGTTATGCTAGTTTCTGTCATTAATACTACCACCATTACTCTAAGTGGAGTACAATTCAAACTATAACAGAAGTTACAGGATCATATATTTAGAGTTGAAAAGTAACTTAGAGGTAATTGTTTCAACTTTGTTTTTTCCTTTTACATATGAAGAAACAGAGACCCCGGAATATTAAGTGACTTGCCATGAGTAAGACACCTGGTAAATATCAAAGATGAGTTCTGAACCTCTCTTCCTAACTCCAATTCCACTACTCTATCCACTATACCACACTATTTCTACAAAGTATTCAAATTTATTTCATTGAAAATTCTTTTCCATGTAAATATCTGGGACATGAATTTGACCATATGGCTTCTGTAGCCTTTGATTTGTCCAAGACTCGGGAGTATTTGCATCTGGTCATATGTATTCATAAGGTATACACTCCTAAATCTCAGAACAGACTGTAAGTAGTGATACTGGCAGCCAAGTTGCTGCATAAAAGTGGATCTTTCCATGGTTTGGCAAGAAAATGATTTTAGGGCTGAGGTCAGATATTTGGCAACTTGCCCTTTCTGCAGGGTCTGCCCTAGGCAAAAGCATGAATCAGTTCAAGATTGGCTTTTGGACCTGCTACTCATTCCAGCACATTTCACTTTTGGGATCACCTTCTCTAGACCTGTCCTTCTCATCTCATCATTCTTACACCTTCTCTTCACCAGTGACTGGCAGTTGAAAAGTGCTGTGAGGATTGATTTATTACTCACCTAGCTAGGCTGACAGAAGTGACTCGATATTTGACCACAGATTGACTTGCCCATGTATTGGGAAGTTCTTGTGTTCCCAATATTGGTTAAATCAACTACATTTAGGAAACTAATGCAAGGCTCTACTGATCACAATAAGTTTAGCAAAGTTAGCAAACTTTTCTAATCACAATGCCCTTGTAGTCATAGTCAAGACCACCTCTTGATTGAATACCCTGAAAATGCTCCTCCCATTCAGTTCCTGTGAGTATGCCCAGGAATGATAATCAGAAATATAGAAACCCAGAGATCCAGTTCCCGATTGAGGAATATTGCCACTGTACACTGTAGTTGAACCACTGCTTGTGCTCACCTGTAGGACTATAGGTATGGAGAACAACATTTTTGCATGCTTATAAATAATAAACTGTCTTTCTAGTGATCTTTTGAAAACTTGTGCTGTTTCTCAGTATCTCATTTATGTTCTCTTTATTCTTAGCTTCTTGGATCTAATTTCCTTCAGGTTTAGAAAATCACTAGTCAGACTGATGAACTAGTTCTTACTCTTGTTACTCCTGTCTTACCATTAGACTAATTTTGTTTTTAGGATATTATTTTCTTTAATTTTTTGTGCCTCTTCTACCAAAATGTTAATTCTCTTTTCACAATTTTCTTGAATCACTCTCGTTTCTTTTCCCATTTTTTCTTCTACCATTCATCCGCCCTCACTCACTCAAATCAAAGTCAACTGCAAGTCATGTCATCCTCTTGATGTCACTATCCTCTTCAAGAATGAAGGACAAACACAACAACAACTCTCCTCAAAATTTTTGCTAGATGTAGTTTCTGTTAGGCTTTTTTTTAGACATTTTAGCTGTTTCTACATTTTTGTCTTCTTCTAAGTTTATGTCTTGGTCTTCCATGTCACCATAGTAGTTGTTATGATCAAAATCTTTGTTGTTATTCTTGATATTTTGATATTGATAATGTTGTTGTTGATATTTTCTCATCCTATTTCTTGACTTTGAATTTTATGTTAAAGTTAGCATCTGCTTATCTGCAGATGGGGAGTCATCATCTTGAGGTTCAAGATTTTTGTGCTGTTTTCAGAGCTAGATCTAGGGCTCTACAAGTTTGTCAAGCTTCCAAGGTGGTACGGACAGGCATAGTCACTGCTCACTTGGTCTGAGTTCTGGTCTTTACCCAGGACAAACTCCTGCTCTTCTACTCCTCTTGGCCCTGGAACTGCCTTCAGATCCCTTGCTCACCTGTATCCACAAGTACTTGCATTCTTCTCTGCTTTGAAACAATGACCAGGGCCCATGTTTTCTTGTGACTGACACAAGGGCTCCCCTTCACCCTGAAACTGAGACCCCAAATATCATGTGGACAGCAGAGGTGCCAATCAGTGCCATCTGCACCCAGTGCCAGCAAAAGGTCCCCTTTAAGATCTTTCTCACTGGTTGCATTACCTCCTTACCATTTTTGCTCTGAAAGCTCCCAATGGTGCTGCTGCCACCACATTCCAGGCAGCGTCCCAACCTGGTGTCACATACAGCTCCTGACATCCTCCTAAGGTTGGGAAAATGTCTCACTCTGACCTTTTATTTCCTCTGCCACTCTAATATTTGATCTGAGGAGTTATTTTAAAGTTGTTTGGAAGAGAATACTGGGAGAGTTCACCTGGGTTGCTGCTATTCTCCTCCATCTTCCTAGGGCTATCATCACCCATGATTTTTGATAATGACACTAGAAATGATGATAACCTATGACTCAAACTTCTGACGAGTTATATTACCTCTGATGATGGACATTTGGCTACATGTAAAGAAAAAATTTTATTTCTACCCTCTCTGTCCACATCCACTGGTGCTATTTCCTACTGTGAAAAATAATAATAGTACCTTTACATATACAACACAGGCAGCGTGACATAGTATAGAGCAAACTGGTCTCAAGGATAGGAGCACCTGGATTCAAGTTCTGCCTTCTTGCTATCCTGGTTAACTCATTTAAACTCTCTACCCTAGGCAATTTTTTGAAGATTAAGTTGTTGGGAAGATACTGATCTTGAGAGGGAAATTTCTTACTGTTACCTTCCTGAACCGATGAAATCACGGTATCAGTTACACAATAAATGAATGAATGAAAGAATATGTATGTATGTGAATAATAATGTTAAATTTATAAAAAATTTTTGTATACATTATCTCATCTAAGTATTACAACAACTCATTGACTAGGCAGTGTAGGAATTATTATCCTCATTTTATTCATGGAGAAACTGAGGCCCAGACAGAGTGTCTTGCCCTAAGTCACAGAAGTCATAGGCCAGGAATTGAACCTAGATCTTCTGATTCTAAAAAAGACTCTACTATATCATACCTAAACAACTTTATGCTGTACATAGCCCTGCTCAATGAAAAGGAACATATAGATTTGTTATTAGGAGGCGGATGATGTGACAGCAAATGATTCTTCCCAATTCCTCTCAATAAAATGATAAAAAAGGGAAAAAAAGACAAATTCTGTGGTGTTTATAGCTCATTTGGGAAAGAGCAGGGGAAGCCATTTTCATGATGAGATATTACTGTGTTAGTACTTCCCTTTCTTCCTATATTCTCTGAAGCTTCATATTTGAAAGGTTCCAATTATCCAATGAAATCACTAAGTTATTTATTGAAATTAATAGTTTTCCCCCAGACACTCTGATTATTTCTCTCATACTGTCAGTGTTAATTTAATCTCCATCTAGGTTTAATGTGTGTTCAATGAATACCTCTGGGGAGAATTCTTTGCCCTTTGGGCACTCTTTCATAGTGGAAGACAGTGCTATTAGAGTGTAAATGATGGTTCACTTGAGGTCACCGGTAATAGGCAAACCATGCAAGACATACAGTACTTCACCTTATTTCTTGAGTATAATAAAAGCTTAATTCTTACTACTACATTGTATTATTCTTGTAGCCTAATCTGAATTATGAATGTTGTATTTGTTTCACTGTCAGAAAAGTAAGAACTTGATTGGAAAAGAGGAAGGATTGAAAATATAATTAAATGAGATCCATGAATAAAAGTTGTTTGCCTTCCAGAAAAACCAAACAAATTTGCTTGACAGCACATTATTCATTTTAAAAGATGCTTCCACTGTCTATACCTCTGAATGCCTTTTTGGATTCTGAATTAACCTATTAACCTACTGTCAAAATAAAACTTCCAAGTGAATGCCCAATTATCCAGTCAAGAGACCCTCTCAAATCATTCAGGCAAAGGTCTGTGTAAACAGACCAGCATGGAGGGCAGTTGTGGAGCAGAGTTGACCCAAGAAAGGCAACTACATTCAAAGCACCTTGGCTCAAATTTCCCTAGCTTTCCAGCCATGGGACTTTTAAGTTGCAATTAGGATCTAGCTGATTTTAACTCCAAGAATAAAACATAGAGAGGGAGAAAAAAAAATCAGGATATACCATCTCCGAGACTTGAATAGATAAAAGTCCAATGGTTGATAGATTCAAAAGCAAAGAAATCATCTTCTTCAGGATGGACTAACACAGATTCCTGTGGTTTCTGGACGTGATCTGTCATTTTTTTTGCCAGTTAAATTTCTTGGAGGTTGTATCTGCTGGGGCTAAAGTGGGAAAGTGGGGATGAGAAGCTAGTAGATTGACTCAATATTTAGGGCTGGTTCAGTGCTCTATGCCTGAGTGTGTGTGTGTGTATGTGTGTGTGTGTGTGTGTGTGTGTGTGTGTGTGTTTGAGGCATTTATTTATCTATAATTAAAGGTTATCTACTTTGAAGGTCATCAAGTTATAGACTACTTATACTGAGGTTGGCAAAAAAAAAAAAAAAAAAAGAGCCATCATAATCTCCCAGTTCTGCAGAAGTAAAGAGAATATTTTCTTGACCCAGCCACTTTCCAAGTTCTATGAATATCTTCAGACCAAATAAAATCTTAATGAGGTGAACAGAAATCATTCCCTTGGCTTCCCTGAATCACCTCCACTCTATTTGAATTCAACTTCACCATGATTGCTCCTATCTGTGCTTCACACATTCAGGCACTGACCTTACTGAATTGAAAGCAAGACATGCCCCTCACTCAGTTTTTCTTATGTGCCTCTAAAGTTGGTACAAGTTCACCTTAAATTAAATTCACACTTAGTCTGATAAATCCTAAATAAAATAATTTAACAACATTTGTTAAAGGCACTTAGTGTCTTTAACACTTAGGAAATATCTTTAACTTCCTTAGTAAGACGATGGCTGGATGTATACAAAGACAAAAAAGTAACAATTGTTGCCCTTGAGGAATTTACATTCTGGGAGATAGGGGAAGGAAGAAATGACATCACATTTAACTGAATACAATGATTATAGAAAATGAACACAATAATTTGGTTGAACTGAACACAGAATTGAATGCCTCTTCAAGACGATTGAATGATGGAACCAATTTCACAACTAATGCTGCTGTTGTTCATCCTTCATTCCCTAAGAGGACCAAGAGCATCAGGAGGGTGATGTCTTGATTTGCAAGTGAACTAGATTTGACTGAGGCAGAATCATGCAAAGTCATCAGTCCTATTCTCTCTTCAAGAGTCATCAGATTCCAGGGACACATAGCAGGACATAGGTGAGGATGACTAGCCATTTGTATCAGGAAGCACCCCAACATACATGGGAGGAGAGTAAGGGGGGCTGTTATCACAGGTTCTTTGATCTGCTTTTCTAAACTGAAAGGCAACTTTTAAGGGGTTAACAACCTCCTTTAATCAAGCACTTAGTTCAGGAAATCAACAGACATTGCTTTCAAAGTGTCTGACATAAGAAATGGCTAGTTGGTTGTTTTCCTTCATTCTCGAAGAGGACCAAAATAACATTACCATGATAAAGTGAAATTTCAGCACGTCCGACTGTGGCTGATCAGACCAATACGAGTTGGGAATGCTCTACCACATACACACACACACACACATGTATATATGTGTATATATGCACATGCATATACACATACATCCATGTACATATACATACATACCCATATATAATATACACATGAATACTCATACACACCTACATATATATATATATATACACACACATATACATATATACACACATACACACATACATTCCCTCTAACTACCCTAATACTGAAAAAGGTCCATGAGTTGCAAATATCATCTTTCCATGTAGGAATGTTCAACTTTAATAAGTTCTTTAAGGCTTTTCTTTCCTGTTTACCTTTTCATGTTTGTCTTGATTCTTGTATTTGAAAGTCAAATTTTCTATTCAACTCTGTCTTTTCAACAAGAATGCTTAGAAGTCTTCTATTTCATTGGAATTTTATTTTTTCCCCTGAAGGATTATACTCAGTTTTGCTGGATAGGTGATTTTTGGTATTAATTCTACATCCTTTGACCTCTGGAATATCATATTCCAAGCTCTCTGATTCCTTAGTGTGTGTTCATCCTTCGTTGCCAAAGAAGACCATGCCATCAGAGAAAAAAAATGACATGACTTGCACTTGACTTTGTTTTGAATGAGGGAGAGCTCTGCAGGTCACCAGCCTCACTTCTCTGCCAGAGCCATCTGAATCCAGTGACCAGATATTCATCAGGATGACTAGAGATGACCCAGGATAAGGCAATCCGAGTTAAGTGACTTGCCCAAGGTCACACATCTAGTGAGTGTCAAGTGTCTGAGGTGAGATTTGAACTCAGGTCCTCCTGACTGCTGCACTGGTACTCTATCCACTGCACCACCTAGCTGCCCCTGATTCCTTAGTGTAGAAGCTGCTAAATCCTGTGTTATCCTGATTGTATTTCCACAATACTTGAATTGTTTCTTTCTGACTACTTGGAATATTTTCTCCTTTGCCTGCAAACTCTGGAATTTGGCTACAATATTTCTAGAATTTTTTCCTCTTAGGGTCTCTTTCAGGAGGTAATCAGTGAATTATTTCCATTTCTATTTTGCCCACTGGTTCTAGAATATCAGGACAGTTTTCCTTGATAATTTCTTGGAAGATGATGTCTAGGCTCTTTTTTGATCATGGTTTTCAGGTAGACCAATAATTTTTGAATTATTTCTCTTGGATCTATTTTCCAGATCAGTTGTTTTTCCAATGAGATTTTCACATTGTCTTCTGTTTTTTCATTCTTTTGGTTTCGTTTTATAATTTCTTGATTTCTCATAAGGTCATTAGCTTCTGTCTTCTCTCTTCTAATTTTTAAAGAACAATTTTCTTCAGTAAGCTATTGGAATTTCTTTTTCACTTGACCAATTCTTCTTTTTAAGGCATTCTTCACATCATTGGTTTTTTGAACCTCTTTTGCCATTTGGGTTAGTCTATTTTTAAAGGTGTTATTTTCTTCAGCATTTTTTGGATCTCCTTTAGCAAGGTGTTGACTTGCTTTTTTCATGATTTTCTTGCATCTCTTCCCAATTGTTCTTTCACTTCTCTTACTTGATTTTCAAAATCCTTTTTGAGTTCTTCCATGGCCTAAGACCATCACATATTTTTTGGAGGCTTTGGATGTAGGAGCCTTGAACTTGCTGTCTTCCTCCAGTTGTACATTTTGGTCTTCCTCTGATTGCATGATTTGCTCTTCCTCATCTGAAAGGATGAAAGAAAATACCCTTTTCACCAAGAAATTAACTTTCTACAGTTTTATTTTTTCCCCCTTTTGGGGCATTTTCCAAGCCAATTACTTTACTTTTGAGTCCTTTGTCAAGTGGAGGGTATACTACCCTAGGCTTCAGAGGTTTTGTGCAGCTGTTCTCTTAGATATATCCAGAGACCTGTAAGTTCTCAGTTCTTCTAAAGTGGCACAATGAAGGGAGAAGTGTTTCCTCCTCTCCTGGTCTGCACTCTGGTCTGTGAGCAACCAAAAGCACTCTTTTCTGCCCTGGAACTGCAAGTAAGATTCCTTCTCCATATCCACTACCAGCTCTGCCACACCAGCACTCCTCCTCACCCCAGGACAGCCATTCAGGACTGAGACCCAGATCTACTTCTCGATTTCCCCACCATCTGTAAGCTGAGAGTTCCAGAAGAGGTTGTTGATGCAGCAGTGGCTGCCACCACCCTGGGTCTGGGTCTAGGGCTTTGGTCCAACCAAGCTTTCCTCTCACCCAGGTGAAAGAGCTTTCTCACTGCCCTTCGAAGCTGTCTTTGGCATTTGAAATCCGGAAATCACAACAGTTGCCTGTGATTCAGTGCCCTGAAGCTTGCTGGAGTGCCGTGTAGCCCATGCTATGCTGCACTCCACTCCAAGTCCTGTGCTATAAACCTTTCCTATTGGCCTTCCAGTCTGTGTTGGGCTGGAAATCTGTTTCACTTTGTCATTTTGTGGCTTCTGTTGCTCTAGAATTTGTTTATAGTCTTTTTTCACAGGTATTTTAAGGGCCTTTGGGGGAAGCCAAGAGCAAGTCCATGCTTCTACTCTGCCATTTTGGTTCCACCTCATAACTGGCCCTTTTAAAGTAAGGTCTTTCCCTGATCTGTTTGTCTGAGGCAACATCCTTTCATTACTTAAAAGCTAAGTAAGAACTGAGGAAAAGATGGCTTAATTTTATAGAGTGGTTGAAAACCTCTTTTTGAAAATACTTCTAGAATAAATCTCTCTTGACATATACCCTCAACTAGAGGAAAACAATTAACTACCTACCTGTCCCATTGAGCCAGTTCATTCATATCTCAGTTCCAACTTTCTTATCACTTCACTATGACGAAATAGTTTTTAAAAATTTATTTTCCTTTTTCAACATTCACTTCCACAAAATTTTATGACCAAATATTTTAGTATAAGTAGAATCTAGTGTTAAAGAAGGTTACTAAAACATCCAACTAATCTTTTTGATGCCATATTCATACTAAACACATGTGGATACAAAAACTTCTGTTTGAAGATGAAAAAGTATGCTTTCAAATGTCCCTGTCTATTTAGTATTTCATCTCTTTGAAAACATGATATCATATCATATCTCTTATGGGGAGGGGGGAGAATTGCACAGTAATCCCTACACCATTTAAAAATGGTGGGGGGAGGAAATTGGATTTGTAATTTAAATAGTATAGTGAGCTTATAGGTGAAGAGACCTTTACCAATGCAGGTTAGTAATTTCTCTTCAGTTTGTAAGCTTTAAAAATATGTCTGGGTCATTGAGAAGCTTAGTGAGTTTCCCAAAGTCATGTGGCCAATATGTAGAGATCAAACTGAAAAAATCAGATTATTTTGACTCTGAGACCAGATCCCTAATCACTACACCAAACTGGAGTGACATAGAATAAAGAAGCTGAAGATCAACTACAGAAAAAATGAAGCCTAGTGCTCAGTGGCATCATGGGTCTTTCACAGGTAGCTGTCTTTCAGACAATAGGATCACAGAAAGTAGGGGTAACAACAAGTACAACCCTTCATAGGGTTGTCATGAAAATAACGAATAATGATAATAGTAATTTTTGTTGTCTTTACAACAACCTGGTGAAGTAGGTTATCATCACCACAATTTTATACATGGAACTGAGGATGAGAGGTTTAGCAACTTGCCCAGTTTCACACAGCTGATAAGCATCTGAGACAGGCTTTGAACTCAGATCTTAACTGTCTCCATGGCTAGCAGTCAATCTATTGCACCACCTAGCTGTCTGTATAGTCCAATAGACTTCATTTTACACAGGAGGCCAGCAGAACCCAATCAGGTCAAGTTAATGGACTGAGATTACACAGGTTGTTAAGTTACAGAGCTGCATCTGAACCCAAGTCCTCTGACTCCAAATGCAGGATGTTTCCCACTATATTCCATTCCCTTCCCTTCAAAGGCAAGAATTTGAGTCTATTTATTAAAGTTCAATACCAGAATTAATTAAAAGAAGTGGGTTTGATATAAGAAGGAGATGAGACAGGTAAGTGCAGGTGAATCCTGTGGCAAATATGTTTTCCAAATAGAATTTAATAGGATGTGATAGCCCTTAAGGACTAGTGGAAAAACTGGCCTATCACATATCATTTGAACATGGTCCTAAAACTCTCTCAGTGGCTAAATGACGTGCCTGAGGAGAAATATTTCCTTGAACAAATTTCCTGATTTCCCACCTACCCCCAAACTGCTAGTGCCCCTCTTCCTAAATCTCCTTGTATTGAATCACTTTCTACATATATATGTATATTTTGCATTTACACCATATATGTTTTTGTGTCTCCTCCATTAAAATGTAAGATTATTATGAGTAGAGATTCTATCATCCCCTGTAAAATGAGGATAATAATAGCACTTGTGTCCTAGGATTGTTGCAAGGATCAAGAGATAAGATTTGTAGGGAGCTTAGCATAGTATCTGGCACATAGTAGGTATTACAGAAATCTTAGCCATCATCATCATCATTCTTTGTATTTATAGGTACATAGAAGGCACTATGTAAACACTAGCTAATATCATCATTATCATCCTTTGGACTTGTATCTTTAGCATCTAGCATCTAATACAATGCCTCACACATAGTAGGTACTATATAAGTATTATCAGCAACAGCAGCAGTAGCAACAGTAGCAGTAGCAGTAGCATTGTTTTACTTGTATCTTTAGTGTCTAGTACAGTACTATGAATGTAGTAGTAGTTGTCTTTCACACTCAAAGATGACTAAAATGATATCATTATGTCAGGCTCTACATACTATGTGTCCACCTGTGGCTGATCAGACCAATACAAGCTTGGACAGCTCCATCACAGGTCAGGCACAAATAGTCCACTTGAACATTTGGAGCAGAGATGCCTCTAAATTGGCACATCTCTTGTTTCTTTTGTGCTACTGCGATTCTGTGTTACTCATAAAGCACAGTGCCATCTTTGATGTGAGCACACCATGGTTGATGGTCCTGTGACAGTGTCCTATCTCTCACAATTGATTTCAAAGTTCTCCAAAGAGATCTTGAAAGTACACATGTATTACTTCTGACTTCTATGTGAGTGACTTGGAATATAGTAAGAGCTTAATAAATAAATGCTTATTAATTCATAATTTATTGTATTCATTTTATACATGTGTGTTTTGGAGGTAGGGGGATAAAGTAGGGTGCAAAGAATAATTTTCTTCCTTCCAAATCTCAGTTTCTCCTCTGAGACTCTTTTCTTTTCAATGTGGATATGAAAACCTATTTACACACAGGTACTACATGAACTACAGCTCAACTACTTAATGTGGAATATGTTTGGAGAGGTCAAACACAAGGTAGTATTTCTAATAATAAGATATTTTGATAATTTGTAAATTAATATCTCTTCAGACCTTGTATGAAGGTGCTCTTTAAATTAGAAGCAAAGCATTGAATGGGAGAGGTGTAGTTGAAGAGTACACTGAAACTGATGCATTGTTGCCATTCAGTAACTATTTAAAATACTGTACAAATTGCAATAATAACATTTTAATCCATTTACAGTTTTTCAGTTTAATCAACTTGAAGAGCTATATTTTTATACTTCCTTCTCTCAATTAACTCTAGAGACAGCATTTGGCATCTCATCAGCACATGTACATATTTAGAAGGAAAAAAAGAGAAAATGTAATTTTTCTTTTTTTTTTAGCTGATATAAATGTAGCTGAATTTAATAGATATTTTATATTTAGTATTTTATTATTAAGCTAGTGCAGTACAGGTGTCCATTTTCAATTATATGAATACATAAAGTGAATTGTATGACATGTAATTTGCATTTATATAGCACCTTTTAAAGGCTCAGGATCCCTAAGAAAAGCATACGCACTTTTATAACTTTACGATTAAGGATTCAATTCTAATCACTCCTACTTAAATATGCCTTCTCTTTTCAATCATAACATTTTTACACCTGCAGATAATTGCTCTGACTCTCCATTAGCCTCATCTTCCAGCATACACATTTCCTAACTGGAGTTGGAAAGGAAGGCAAATTTCCCAGGAACATTTTGTCATTGCCTCACATAAAATGGTTAACAGCCTTAAACACATGGTTGCCTTTCATATTCATCTGACTGATATACGTTTGCATCTACCTCAAAAGGAAAATATTCCTAAATATGAAATACACTCAAACTCAAAATTCAAAATACACTATTAATACATTACCCTAAAGACAGGAGCTACACACATTCTGAAAATCATGCTGGAAACTTATGGTTTCTGTGAATTTTAACATTTTTTGTTGCTATTGGAGCTGCCTTACTAGAACATGTGAGTTTCCTAGTTTTCTTGTACAACCAAATGACTAATAAATAAGAAGGTATTAAAGAATTTTATTTCCTGTTCTCGATGGGAATTCTGTTGTAACATATGGTTGTTGAAAATGGCCCTGCTCTTGAATAAAGCTAGAGGATGAATGGGAAGCTGACAAAGATTGGATAGTTGAAAAGAAGGGTGCTGGTGACAGCCACCTGCATAACTGACTGCTATAAAGCAGGAGGCTCCATTTTCCAAAGCTGATTAGAGAGAAGATTTATTAAGACCCCATGGTGAGCTTGAGGCTATAAAGGAAATAGAAAAGATGCAGTTCTTGTACTTTGAAAGATTGCCTTAAGCAAGGAGAATATGGTGGTCCCATAAGAAAAAGTTTCAAAAACCACAGACAATGTGGATGAAAAAGGAAGAACAATTATAAGTTGTTTGTTTGAACAGTTTTGCTTTATAAGCAAGAACAAGTATGTGGAAAAATAAATTTAAAATAAACCCTTAGCAATATGATTATCTAAGGTACCTAATCTATGCACACTAATTTATAATTTGACTTTTAAATATTATAGTAACCTGTACTTGTATAATCAATCAATATTTTAAAGTGTCTACCATATGCCAAGGACTTCTAACTGCTAGAAATACAAAAAGAGTCAAAAGATAGTCCCTACCCTCAAAGAGCTTACAATCTAATAGTATAAAATCTAATTGAATAAGCACAAAAGCTTAAGCATTATAGTAAACTGTGCTTACATACTTAACACTTGACATTTATTCCCAGTCTCAAGAGGAGATAGTGAGGCTGGTGAACTTGTACAGCCTTTACTCACGCAAAACAGTCAAGTGCAAGTCATGTCATCATTTCTCTGATGTCATGGTTTTCTTCTAAAACAAAGGACAAAAACAATCTGTGAGTAGACTGAGCTGCCTGAGTGGGCACCTAACCCAGCTCATACTCTCCCTTCTGTCTCCTCCTTCCCTTCCTTTGGGGTTTACTGACTAGATATCCTTCCTTCGTTCCTTCCTTCCTTCCTTCCTTTCTTTCTTCCTTGCTTCCTTCCTTCCTTCCTTCCTTCCTTCCTTCCTTCCTTCCTTCCTTCCTTCCTTCCTTCCTTCCTTCCTTCCTTCCAACCTTCCTTATCATTCCCAAACCCTTAAATCCAGTACACTCTGAAGCCCATAGACTGGACAATAGTAGGTCCCTGACAAAGCTCCACTTAATGACTGACTTAGAGTGTTTATCAATAGTAACAGTTTCTGTTCCCTCCCAGGTTGATTTAGTCATGGTCTTCAAAAACAAAGGAAGAACACAGCAACCACCTGATAAATGTAAAAAAAAAGAAACCCAGAAACACTAAACACATCTTTGTAGGCCATTATATAAGTTTTACAGTGTAATTAATGTCAGAAACACAAGCAAAAGATATAGACCTAAGTGGAAATTTAATAATCACATCTTCCCAGGGTTGCTGTGAGCTTTAAATGAGATTTGAATTGTAAAGCACTTAAGACAGTACCTGTAGTAAATGCTTTATAAACTGCTTTATATTAGTGTGTGTGTATATGCACACACACATATATATGTATATATGCATATGTGAACATATATAAATGCTCACTCATACATATGGTAAATCATATGTCTTCTGACCAGCATAAAGCATAGTAGAATTATTCAGCAATTCAATTCAACTGTTATTAATTACCTCTGCTATACAAAATATTAGGCTAGGCATTGGAAAAGGCATGATATTAAGGAATAGTCTCTGTATTCATGGAACTTATACTCTACCAGACAGACTCTACACAGATAAGCATAACATATAAGAATTTATAAATACATTCAATTGTTGGAGAAGAAGCCACTCTGTGATATCGAATGGTTCCCATAGTACCACTATCAACTAGGGGATCAGGAAAGTCTGGAGAAAGTAGCATTTTATGCATGCCTTAAAGAATGGTGCTACTTCAAGAAATGAAGAAAGTTTGGTAGGAAATTCTGGGCACAAAAAATTTTCAATGATATAGGAAGAGAAACTTATAAGATATGTTTTAGATATAAGGGCAGTTCAATTTGGTTATTGTTTAAAGTATGTGGCAGGGTATAAGTCAACTGAACAAAAACTTTAAGTGATATTAGATTCTGTAAAAGCTTTAAATGCAACTAGAAAAGCTTGAACTTATAGTCAGTGGACAATAGAAAGTCCTCAAATATCATTGAATGGAGAAATATCATAATGAAATCTATATGAGTATGAAAGTTTAGCCTAAAATTAATATCCTTAGATAGACTGAAATGGAGAGATAATGGAAACAAGAAGACCATTAGTGATTATTGCAGTCTCTTCGTACATGGTAAGGAAATCTTGTTCTAGGATGGTGGCAATAGTAATAGAAAGGCAAGGATTTTAAACAAATTGGAGCAATAGACTCCCAAGGATTTAGTTAGTTATTGATGCAATGAGGAAGAAGTACAAGTAATAGAAAACACCACGGTTTGTAATGTGAAAGATTACCTAACTAGTGGAACCCCTGATGGAAATAGTGAAGCTTTAAAAAGGAGCTTTTTTACAAGGAAAGATAATTTTCTTTTCTCACTCTGAACACATAGTGCCATTTAAGATTGCACTCCTTTTTTTTTTTTTGGAAAAGGCCTAAGAAAAACAGATAATTAATTTTTCTTTCTTTTGATCTGGCAGCATTATATCTGACCCCAAAATAATCCTATCACTTTCTTGTTTGTTTGTTTTTCATTCATCTACTGAAACATTTTGCACAAGACTCAGCTAATTCTGAGTTTTATTCTTCCTGTCACTAGTTTTAAACTTCTATGACTATTTTTGGTTACTTGCTCTTCTTTCTATCTTTTGTACATATCCTTTTTACATCCGATCTCATTAGAGGACTCTTTCCGTAGTCCAATTAGTCTCTTTGAATGTTTTACCCACTCTTTTTTGCTGGAATCATTCTTGTTTGTGTAGTTGGAACATTTTTTGGAAACTTCCTTCTTTTTTGAGTTGTATCAGATAATGTAAAGTGCTTTGCCCTAATTTTAAAAAAGTGCTTTTCTATTTTCTGTATTACGTTTTCAAATGACCTTCCTTCATATTCATGTTTCTCCATTGCTTTATTACAATAATTAGCTGTAAGAAGTAAAATTATCAACAAGTCAAGAATTTATCAGATACTTCACTATTAGAAGAAGGAGACTTTCAGCAATTTCTGGGATGGTTAAAACAATGTACTTTCTCCTTTGTGCCAGTTTTATCTTTTGTATTTGGCTACAACAAGTCATGAAAATGCTGTGATCTGCATTACTGAATTATTGAGTATTGTAGTATTATTATCCAATCCATCAATTAATTAAGAATTGCCTTTTGAACACCTGTTAGTTGTCAGACACTATTTCCCTGTCCTAGGTAAAAGAATGAAACAATTGCTACTTGCAAGGAACTTACATTCTAAGAGGGAAGCCAGTGAGAGAAAGAGAAAGAAATAGAGACAGAGACAGACAGATAGAGAGAAAGAGAGAGAATGTATGCACACACATGCACACATACTTCATGCTCCCTTGAACTCATCATCCTCCAAGATCACATTAACTCTGAAACTCACACATCCTCAGTACCCCCTGACCCTGAGGCCCTTCCTCTGAATGGAAAGGGTGGTGTGTAGACAATGGAAAGCTCTTTCCAAATCTTCCATTTAAGGAAGACACTCAAGGCAGCCATTTCCAACCTTGATGAATTTTTCTGGTGTTTCCTTAGACATTGGGTATGCTGCTCCCTTTTCAGCTGCCTTTTATTTGTTTTCTTCTCCCATTAGATTGTGAGCTCCTTGACAGCAGGTGCTGTTTTTGCCTGAGTTTGTATCCTTGTGCTTAGCACAGTTCCTTGCACATAGTAGACATTTAATAAATGTTTATTGTCTAACCTACCGAATATATGTGTGTATATATTTGTATATGCGTATGTATGCATGTATACATGTATAGGCATATATTTATATTTATACATGTATATAGCTATATGTTATACATATATACACATTTTGTAGACTGAATAGAAAGAGAATAAGTGTCAATAAGCATATATGCGCATATATTTTGTATACCTATGTGTGTATATAGATGTATATATATACATATACAAGATATATATATACATACATGTATGTACAAAGTAAAAATAAAGGAATAAATATATAAAAAAGCAGTATGATAGCAGGTGAGGGAACATTCAAAAACATTGTGTAAAACGTAGCACTTGAGCTATATCTTGATGGAAGAGATGAATTCAGTGATAGAGAGATCAGGAAAAAGTGCGTTGCAAGTATGGAGGTTAGCTAAAGCAGATGAATAGATATTGGAGATGGAGTGTAGTATGTAAGAAACAGATAATAGACCACTTTGGCTAGTTTTCAGGGTTTGGAAAGAGAAGAGAATACCCAATGAGGCTAGAAGGAGAGGTTAAAGCCAAGTTGTAAAGCTTTTAAGAGCTAAAAAAGGAGTTTATATTTTATCCAAGAGTTAATACAGAGTCACAGGGATTTATTGAGTAGTGATGTCACATAGGTCTACACTTATGGAAAAGTCACTGGCAGCCATGTGGGTGATGGTGGTTGTAATGGAGTGGTGAGACTTGAGGCAAGGAGAGCAGTTAGAAGGCTGATGCATAGTGAGAGGTGATGAGAGCCTGAAATAAAATAGTGGTATGAATAAAGAGAAGAGGTCAGATGTAAATGATACTGTTCAACTCTGGCCATCCGTAGATTGGAGGCCAGTTTGGTCCAGCTGACATTAATTGGTGTCAGACATGGAACTGGGCCATTGGACTCTCCAATACCAGTGGGAATGAACTAGCCCACCAGATATTTATTTCTCCGAAGTCTGACCACTCCCCCCCCCCCAATCTGGTGAGTCCTCTACCATTCTCCCTGTTCCAATCCCAAACTTCTGCCTTTGTTGAGTTTGCCGTTCTTTGTGGGGAAAACTCCAGGGCCCCTCCAGTGACTTAGGTCATCTTGGATCACTCTGGGTTTCTTAAACTGCACACCTCTGTTAACTGGATTTTCTTCATGCTATTGCTGTTTTTTTTTCTTTTTTATGCCTCTGTAAAATTATAATTGTGTGCCACTTGTCCCTCTACATGCTCTTGTCCCTCTGCACACCTGTTGTTTTTTTAAAATGCATGTAAAGTTGAAACTTCACACCTCTATAATGGTCTGCTTCTACATGGACTGTGACTCCACACTTTGTTTTGTTTGTATCTGTTTTGTCATTTTGTCTATGTTTGTGTCTTTGTAAAATGTAAAATGTCTATGTCATGTAAAATATCTGTGTAGATTTTGTTACCTTGAAAGATTTAAAATGCAGTCAACCAGAAAAATTTCTAAGGACTTTAGCCAAAGAGTTTAGAACGCTGGGTGCAAATCATGTCATCATGTCTCTCATGGCATTTGTCTTCTTTGAAATGAAGGATGAACACCACCACTACAACAATAGAACGCTGGGAAAGATTAATGAACTTTCATACTTAAAGCAATTATCCCAATAAGCAGGACTAAGTCCCACTTGAGGCTTTCCAGGGGAGATTAGGTAACAAGAAAAAAAAGTCAGAAAATCAAAGTTGTTATGAGGGCACAAGGGGACTTGATGTTAATTAATATTGGTGATAGTGTATTGCTTTCGTATTTTGTTCCAAGATATTTATGTTTAAGTTTTCTTGGTTACCTTGGTAACATGTAAATCTCCTTTCTCTGAGCTAGTCCATTGTGAGACCTCTAAGTAGCTTAATCTGTACCTGATTCAGTGTAATTATGCAATTATAGGAACTGTGAGAAAACTTTACTGGGTTCCTTGAACCTAGCCCTGTATGATTAGGAAACTGGACCATCTCTTTGTGCTGTTTAGAGATGCTAACCAGAAACTCAGATCAAAGATTGATGTGAGGAGTTTTCTCACAACTAGCAATCAATCATTGTTTCTAATGGCCTCTAACAGGTCCTTCTGACTGCTCCCACAGCTGTCAAACTTGTGGGTGTGTTCTTCTGAATCATCTGAAGACAGTCTTGTTCCCAAATAAACAACAGAACATCAAGGTTTGTCTAATACAGACCCAGAAGCAGTTGACCATCAGACAAGACAGCTGTCCCAATTTTCTGGATGAGAGCTGAGTATACTATCCTACTTTTATCCTCTCTTCCTTTTGTTATATGCCCAATCACCAACACCCTGATTCAAGTCTGTTCTGGCATTTTTCCCCCTATTTTTCTAAATTGTTTATCTAGTACTGGAATTAACTGTTCTTTAAATGCTTGGTAGAACTTGCTTGTGAATCCATCTTGTCCAGGGGATTTTTTCCTTTTTCTTTTTTTTTAATTAATTAATTTTTGGTTTCCAACATTCACTTCCATGAGATTTTCGAGTTCTAAATTTTCTCCTCCTTCCTCCCTTCTCTCTTCCCCAAGATGGATTGCAATCTGATATAGGCTTCACATATCATTTATATTAAACATATTTTCATGTTACTCATGTAAAGAAGAATTAGAATGAATGGGAGGAATCATGAGAAACAAGAAACAAAACAAAACTACAACAAAAAAAGAGAGAGAGAGCAAATACTGTGCTTCCATCTGAATTCTGACTCCAAAGTTCTTTTTCTGGATGTGGATAGCATTGTCCATTATGAGTCTTTTCAAGTTGTCTTAGATTCTTGCATTTCTGAGAAGAGCTAAGTCTATCAAAAATCATCATCGCATAACGTGTCTGTTAACTGTGTACAATATTCTTGCAGTTCTGCTCATTTTACTCAGCAGCAGCTCATATAAGTCTTTCCAAATTTTTCTGAAATATGCCTGCTCGTCATTTCTTATAGCACAATAGCATTCCATTACATTCATATACCACAACTTGTTCAGTCATGTTCCAATTGATGGACATCCCCTTGTTTTCCAGTTCTTGGCCACCACAAAAAGAGCTGCTATAAATATTTTTGTACATATGGATCTTTTTCCCATTTTTATGATATCATTGAGATACAGACCTAGAAGTTGTTTTGCTGGGTCAAAGGATATGCACAGTTTTATAGCCTTTGGGGATAGTTCCAAATCACTCTTTAGAACTTGGATCAGTTCACAACTCCACCAACAATGCATTTATGTTGCAGTTTTCCCACATCTTCTCCAACACTGGTCATTTTCCTCTTTTGTAAGGTTAACCAATCTGATAGGTGTGAAGTGGTAATTCAGAGTTGTTTTGATTTGTATTTCTCTAATCAATAGGGATTTAGAGGGTTTTTTTTTTCATAGGATGATAGCTTTAAATTCTTTCTCTGAAAACTGCCCTTCCATATCTTTTGACCATTTATCAGTTGGAGAATGGTTGTGTTCTTATAAATTTGACTCAGTTCTCTATATATTTTAGAAATGAGGCCTTGGTCAGAGATATTAGCTGTCAAAATGGTTTCCCAGGTTTCTATTTTCTTTCTAATATTAGTTGCATTGGCTTTGTTTGTGTAAAAACTTTTCAAATAAATGTATTCAAAATCATCAGTTTTGCATTTCATAATGTTCTTTATCTCTTATTTGTTTATAAAATCTTCCCTTCTCCATAGATCTGACAGGTAAACTATCCTTGTTCTGCTAGTTTTCTAATAGTATCAGTCTTTATATCTAAACCATCTACCTATTTTCACTTTATCTTGGTGTATGGTGTAAGATGTTGATTTCTGTCTAGTTTCTGCTATACTGTTTCTAGTTTTCCCAGCAGTTTTTGTTAAATAGTGAGTTCTTATCCCAGAAGCTGAAGTTTTGAGGTTTATCAAACAGTAGATTACTATAGTCATTGACTATTGTGTCTTATGTACCTAACCTATTCCACTTATCTACTCTTCTATTTCTTAGCCAGTACCAAGGAGTTTTGATGATTGTTCCTTTAACCAATTTAAGATCCTGTATAGCTAGGTCACCTTCCCTTGCATTACTTTTCATTAATTTCCATGCTATTCTGGACCTTTGTTCTTTCAGATGAATTTTTTTATTAATTTTTCTAGCTCTATAAAAAATTGTTTTTGGTAATTTGATTGGCATAGCACTGAATAAGTATATTAATTTAGTTAGAACTGTTGGCATTTTCTCCCTTTACATTCTTGGCTCCCCTCCTTTTTCTTCTTGCAAGCAAACAATAACTAGCAGTGATACCTAGGACTCATTTCCCTGCTAGGTCCCCTCAAATAACTAACATCCCTGGGCAACATCTCATCCTCACCCAACTGACCTCTCATGGCATCTTGGCTTATGTCTGCCTCCCCTTTATTGACCAGAAGGGTAGTGATTCTTTCAGGCACCCTCCCTTTGATGAAAAGGGAGAAATGTCAAGATATTAAGTGACACCCTGTTTTACACAGCTATGGCTCAGCAAGCAAGCTATACCCTGATCTTGACATAACAACAATCCTTTGCACTCACCTTCTGGAACTGACGGTCCCTGACCTTGGGCAATCAGGCCAAGATGTGAAGCCCTGCTATATACAGGCTTTTTGTCACTAAACAACCTTGTCTCACCATTACTGTTTTGTCTCACAACTGTTGCTACACTACATGGTTTGACTTTGTCTAGCCACAACTATATAAGCCAAGGTTCAGCCACACTAAATCTAAGGGTGGGGCCCTGGCATAGGTGTCTAATCTGCCTCCTTACCTGCAAGCTCTTTTCATTACTTTGAAGTTAAACGCCTGTTTGATTCCTGACTCTCCTGCCTCTAGCCTGCTGTTTGACTCTGGTCATCCACATATTTGAAGCTTGTTTGGTCTGGTTCACAAAACTCTCAGATGGGCAGCTGAGTATTTTATTTTATTTTTTGTTACTACAAATTTCTAAGCAAGAAGTATCAAAGACAGAGGTAAGAATTGTCAGTCTTAAAGTTTCTCCTTAGACTAGTTTTGCCAATCTCCTGACACGTTTGTGGCTGAGATAGACAATTCTTTATCTATCTCACTGGCAGCTGCTTCCCTACATGCCCAGAGAATTCTCTTACAGGCTTGGGAACATGTATAGATTCTTTTTTTTTCAAAGCATTTCCGATCACCTGGGGATAAAAATGACTCAAAGCAAGAAAAAAAAAATATCATAAAACTACATTTCAAAGGAACTACAAAGCAAGTCCCATGTCATAGACTATGTTGAAATCAATCCTGAATAGGCCATTATACTATAGGTCTACTGCCAGTTTGTGTTTTTGTTTTAGATAAAAGCACATAAAATCTTAGGGGATTGTGCTTTTAATGCCAATAAAAGTCAATTTTGATTAGCTTAGCAGCAGCAACTCTAGCTTTCTTGTCATAAAAGCTCCTAAATTCTACCTGCCACCTGCCAGTCACTGGATGGCAGACACATTTGCTTTCAGGAATCAATATTGGCAATTAGAGAAGTCAAAGGTAATAGGAGTTATGGTATTCCCCTTTAGTCAAGGAGCTAATCACTGCAACACACCAGAGAGTGTATACCATGAAACTTGAAACCCAATCATTCAGATCTTTATTGTAGCCCCTCAAACAAAGATCTTTTGATTTGCTATTGAAAAAGAAAGGAATTTAGTTAGTATATTTGGGGGAAGTTTATAGTTAGAAACAGGCAATATGGTATGATGAATAAAAGGCTGGCCTGGGAGTTAAGAGGACCCAAGTTCAAACTCTATCACTGATGTATAGTTCCTCTGTGACTTTAAAGAATTCTCTTAACTCCTCAGTGTTCTAAGCTAAGGGTGTCAAATATGTCCAAACTTGATTAAAATGTAGTTCCTACCTGATTTTAATGCCTTGATGTATCAATTAAAAAAGAAATATATAAACAAGATTTTTGAGTCAATGTGAGACTCACAGAGATATCTGTGCAAAATTTAGTGATCCCTATACTCATTTAGGGTGAGGTAAAGTGCATTCAGTGAATAGGTCTATTTAAGAAGTAATCAGGGTATGGCCCTTTAATGAGGCAAAGAAAAATAACTACATCAGGCTGGGAGGGAAACAGCAACAGTTATTATTGATAATCACTCTTAAGCCAGGAGCATTCAGAAAACAGCCCTTAAGTGGAGCTTGGACAGGGGCCTAATGCTGTCCAATCTATGGCCTTCAGAGTGCAGTAGGTTTAAGGTTTTGGGAAAGGAAAGGGAAGGGAAGGGAAGGGAAAGGAAGGGAAGGGAAGGGAAAGGAAGGGAAGGGAAGGGAAGGGAAGGGAAGGGAAGGGAAGGGAAGGGAAGGGAAGGGAAGGGAAGGGAAGGGAAGCGAAGGAAGAAATTTAGCCAGTAAACCCCAAGTTAACCAGGATCCTCTGGCCATCCAAATTTACCTTCCTTTGGAGAGGAGAGAAAAGGGAAGAGGGAGACAAACAGGAGAGGAGAATCTGAGTCCTAAAGGGGCCAAGGTGTCCCACTGCATCCTGGGCCATCTCCAGTCATTCTGATGAATAACTAGTTACTGCATTCAGATGGCTCTGGAGGAGAAGTGAGGCTGGTGACCTTGCACAGCCCTTCCTCACTCAAAACAAAGTCAAGTGCAAGTCATGTCATCATTTCTCTGATGACGTGATCTTCTTCAGCAATGAAGGACGAGCACAACAACAAGTGATCACCATTTCTATTTGGGTTTGATATCCATGTTCTAGACAACCCTCTACAATTCAGAGAAGGAGCTACCCTTCGTTGGCAGAGGAAGTTTCTACATCTGAGAGTTCACCATATTAATAAAATCAAAGGTCCAATTTAAAGGACCACAGTTATATAATTCTTTATCTATATTATCTAACTCAATCCTCACAAGAATACTGTGATGCAGTTAATACAAGAATTTTCATTCTCATCTAAATAAATATTTGTTGACTGATTTTCAAAATTAAGCTTTAATTGATACCTTAAATGTATATTATATATATATATACATATACACATGCATATATATGTATATATGTGTGTGTTTGTGTGTGTCTATATATACATATATACACATATATACATACACACACATATACACATATATACATACACACACACGTATAGACACACACAAAGATACACATGCATTAGCTATTTGTAGATATAAACCACACTCATTAACTACTCCCCTGGAATTGAACTCTCCTTCATTAACAACAAAAAAAAATGCTAAGCAGAAACTACCAATCACAATCAATTCACAAGCAGTCATTAACGGCATACTATTTGTAAGTTCTTACACTAGGTGCTAGTGATACAAAGACAAAATTGAAAATGAATGCCTTCCAATAGATTAGTTTGCATTGGGGAAACATGCTTATAAATACTGCATATAAAATATAGATGATAGTTTCAAGGGGAAAACATAAATGATAGGGGATTCAGGAAAGGCTGCATGTAGGCAATGATGTTTGAACTAATTCATAAAACAAAGTAAAGGTATCAATACAGTCATTGCTTCTGACAGTGTATTCAAGAATCTGTCCTTGTGGTTCTCCAGATTTCTGCTAAGAACAAGGTGGTTCTTTCATCATCTATTCTCCACCTGCAACATTCATTTTTTTTTATAATTATTCAGAGCTTGACTTCCTTTTAGTTTACTTTTCGTTTACTTTACTGTTGTTGTTCAATTGTTTTTCAGTCATGTCTGACACTTCTTGCTCCCATTTGGAGTTTACTTGGCAAAGGTACTGGAGTAGTTTACCATTTCCTTTTCTAGCTCATTTTACAGATGAAGAAATTGAGATGAACTGAGTTAAGTGACTTGCCCAGGGTCACAGATTTGAACTCAGGAAGATGAGTCTTCTTGACTCCAGGTATTGTACTCTATCCACGCACCACTTAGCTACCCCTTACTTTACTATAGTTATCATGTATTGGGGCAATTAGGTGGTACAATAGATAGAGTGGTAGGTATAGAGTCAGGAAGACTCATCTTCCAGAGTTCAAATGTGGCCTCAGACACTTACCCCTATTTACTTTAGTTTCCTCATCTGTAAAATTAGCTGGAGAAGGATATGGCAAACCACTCCAGTATCTTTTCCAGGAAAATCCGAAATGGGATCACAAAGAGTCAGACCTGAATTATTCTTCTTTCCCTCAGTATCTGTTCATATAAATTTCCCCATGTTTCTTTGAATTTATCACATGCATCCTCTCAATACAAGATAATATTCTACTACATTTGGAAACTGTAGTTTACTCAAACACTTCCATCTGTTAGTATCCACTTTGTTTCTAGTGCTTTGGTACTAAACAAAAAACAACCAACAACAACAAAAAAACACATTACCATGAATTATGTGTGTATACATATATATATATATATATATACATATACATGCATATATATATATATGTATGCATGTATATGTATATTTGTATGTATGTATGTATGTATGTGTAAATATATATATATACATATCTACATAAGTCAGTCTCCCTCTCTGTCTATCTATCTATCTACCTATCTATCCATCTATCTATCTAGCCTATATGTCTGTCTTTGGCCTCCATATGTATCATGGGATCATGAAATCAAAGAATAGAAACAGTTTAGTAACTTTTCTTAAATAATTTCTATCTCCAAAATGGTTGGACCAATTCAGAGCTCTGTCAGTAATATCTTAGTATGCTTGTCTTCCTGAAGCCCCTAACACTATTCTGTCTTTAGTCATTTTAGTCAATTTACTCACTGTGGAGGAAAACCTGATTTAATTTGTACTTCTCTTTAAATTTTTTTGGTCCCTCCTTTTTTCCAGAAAGGAAGCCAAGGCTCAGAATAATTTAGTGACTTGTCTAAAGTTATGTGATAAATAGTGAAGCCAGAAATTGAATCTGGCTCTTCTGACTCTTGGTATAATGCTCTCTCCACTATATAATACTGCTTCTTCAGATCTTAGCAGTTACTTATAGGGAGATAGTTATTCTAGTAATCTTTACATTGAAAAGTAAAGAGCCAGAATTGTTCAGGTGGAGGAAATAAAGAGTCTTATATTGTTTAGGCCACAAGTGGTCTTGAGCCCAAAAGTTTCCCACCCCTGGTCTAGGCTAAACCCATGGGCTCAGGGAGAGGGGAGGAACACTCTTATGACTCTCATATCAGAATAGATAATGGTGAATCCTACTAATGAAATGAGGAGGAGGAGGAGGGAAAGAGGAAAGAGATAAGCAATTATATGGCATCTACTATGTGCTAGGAACAATGCTAACCACTTTTACAAATATGTCCTGACAACCCTGTGTGATACTGTTTTTATCTCCATTTTACAGTTGAGGAAACTGAAGCAAAAAAGAGGTTAAGGGCCTTGCTCAGAGCCCTACAGTTAATAATTGTCCAATGATGGATTTGAACTCACATCTGTCCTAACTTCAGGCCCAGTGCACTTTCCCACTTAACTGCCTAATGCTAGATAGAGCCTAGAGCAGGTCAAAGCTAGTCTCTAGGCAATTCATGAAAGTACAATCAGGGCTGAATGGAGATCTGACCCTAGTTAGGGGATAGATTAGCAAGGGCTGAAATGATGAGGACAGAAAACATACAGCTGGACAAGGATCAGAAAGGTTGTTCCAACATTGGATAAATTATAAGCCATGAAAGAAAATCAGTACATTATAGACTGAGTCATCGAATCATATTACGTAACTGGACAGATTCTCAGGGACCATTTAGTCTGAGCAGAACCATCTACAATATTCTGCACATGTTCATCTCTATTAGTGCATAACCTCTTCTAGTTCACCTCCAATAAGGTAGATCCCCATCATTCCTGAAGTAGTGAATTCCATCCTAGGGTATTACCATTTATTAGGAAGTTTTCCTTCTCCACCCCACCCCATAACAGGTTGGAATTTGTATAGCTGAAGTTTCTATCCACTGCTCTCTGTCTTGTCCCCTATGGACATAAAACATGAATTTGCTCCCTCTTCCACATGACAGCCTTGCAAAGACTTAAACACAACTATCCTAGACCCCTTACATCTTTTCTTCATCAGGTAAAGCAAACCCAGTCCCTCAAACTGGTCCTACCATGCCAAGTTTTTCAGTCATTTTACCATTCTGGCTGACTTCTTTTGGACACCATGTGGCTCATTCATATTTTCTTCCCAAAATGTGGTACTCAGAACCAAGTTATCCACGTGGCCTGAGCAGGGCAGAATACAGCAGAATTATTACCTTTCTTATTCCAAATTCTATACTTCACTTTAGGCAACCTAGGAAAGCATCACATTTTTTTGCTTGTCATGTTACACTGATATATTGATCTTGCAGTTCTATAAAAAATCCCCATGTTTTCCATAGGAACTATAGTCTAGCCATACCTCCCCCATTCTTTACTTACAGAATTGATTTTTTAAAAAACAACTGTGGAATTTTACATTAGTCCCTATTAAGTTTACCTTATTCATTTTAGCTCATTGTTCTAGTCTGCTGAGATATTTTTGTATTCCAACCATGTCACTGAATGTGTTAACTCTCCCTCCTAACTTTGAGACACCTGGCAATCTGACAAGCTTGCATATATTGCCCTCATATAAGCAATGATAAAAAAAGATCATAAGATCAGACAGTTAGACAGATCCTTTGAGGTTAGATTATCGCCCTCTTCATTTTTCAGTTGAAGGATCTTGGGCTTAGTCACACAGTTAGTAATTAGTAGAGTCAGGATTTGAACACAAGACTTCTGAATTTAAAACCAGCCCTCTTTCTGCTATCCTCAGGATGGAGGCAAGATTTGAAGCCAGTTTCTCTCTCTTGTTTTTTCATTTTCATACATTGCCACTTTGTAATTGATCTCTGACTTGAACTACCGAATCAGGGGAATGTTTTGTTTTGTTTTTTAGAGAAGTAAACAAATGCATTGCCAGTATGATATCCTTACTTTTAACCCACATTTTTATCCACTCTTCTTTTTTTTTTCTTTTTCAAATGATTTTATTTTTTTTTTGTTTTAGGCTCAGACACCAGAACACAAATACAGAATAGAGAAAAGAAATAAACATATATCACAAACTTAAATATTGGAACTTAAATACAAAGTTGGAAAGAAAAAAAAAAGTATGTCGTGTGCAGCAGTGCATAAGAGAGGATTCAAAATAGGTAAAAATAAATTTTCATTTCAAGAAAGACTGTATGATAAATAATATATACTACACTGAAAATTTTCCATCTTGACTTGAAATTTCAGGAGCCAAAATGGCAGACTGAAAAGTAGTGCTTGTATCCTCCCCTTGTTGATCTTGAAAAACTCAGAGAATTTTTTCCCAGGAAAAATCCTGAAATAGTGGGATCAGCCAAAGAGGTAAACCTCTTGTTTTGGCTGAAGGAGACCAGTGCATGACTGAAGCTGTCCCAGTCAGCCCCACCTCAGCAAACCAGAAGTAGAGCCTGAGTTCCGGGGGGTGGAGCCCATAAATGCCAACACCAGGACCCCAGGTGTGCCTTAGCATAGCCAGGGGAATTGGGAGACACTAGGGCAGATGAAGGTTCACTAACCACTAAGGCTACTGGTGCTCTAGCTCAGGAGAGGAGACCTCCTGTGGCCAGACCAACCTTACCTCACAACTCATGCAGCAAGTTTCAGAGTAATGATGGGAAAACTCAAAAAGACTTCACCTGGCCTCTCCCTTGGCACACCAATCAGCTCAGCTCCAGGTAAGCTGCAGAAATCTAGCTTCTAGCTGAAAGAACCAGAGATCACAGCACACAAAGCCGTAAGTTCTCAGCAAAAGAACAGTGCCCCAGAAGTAGAGATCTACTTTAAAAGCCAGGAAAAAGGCAATCATCACGAGTAAGAAGCAAATCAGAAAAGAAAAAGTCATAGAATATTACCATAGGGACAGAGACCCAAACACAAATACAGAAGAGGTCAGCATTGAGACTGTACTCCCATCTGACACCGCAGAAGGAATATGAACTGGTCTCAAGCCCAAAGAGCTTTCTTGGAAAAGTTCAAGAAGGATTTTAAAAGCCAAATTACAGAGACAGAAGAGAAATTGGCCAATAATTTTAAAAACATATGAAAAAGAAATTCTTAGAAGAATTTTAAAGGAAAATTGGGCAAATGGAAAAGGAGATACAAAACCTAACCAGAACAATTGAATAAATGGAAAAAGCGATGCAAAAGTTAACTGAAGAAAATAATATATTAAAAATCAGACTTGGGCACATAGAAGATAGTATCTATGAGACATCAAGAATCAGTCAAACAGAATCTAAAGAATGAAAAAAATGAAAAAAATAGAAGAAAATGTAAAATATCTCATTGGGAAAACAATTGATATGGAAATAGATCCAGGAGAAAAAAAAAATCTAAGAATTATTGGTCTACCAGAAAGCCATGATGAAAAACATAGCCTGAACAATATCTTCCAAGAAATCATAAGGAAAACTGCCCTGAGGTTCTAGATCCAAAGGACAAAATAATCCACTGATCACCTTCTGAAAGAGATTGCAAACTGAAAACACCAAGGGATATTGTTGCCAAAATCCAGAACTATCAAATTAAGGAGAAAATACTGCAAGCAGTCTGAAAGAAAAAATTCAAATATTGAGAAACTACATTCAGGACCACACAAGACCTTGCAGCTTCTACATTAAAAGATCAGAGGGATTGGAATATGATTTTCCATAAAGCAAAATAGCTTGGACCACAACCAAGGATCAATTACCCAGCAAAATTTAACATAATATTTCAGGCAAGAAAATGGACATTTAATGAAATAAGGGATTTTCAGACCTTCTTGACAGAGCTCAATATAAAATTTGAACTTCAAATACAAGACTTAAGAGAGTCATTAAAGGTAAGCAGAGGGAAAAAAAAAAACTTAGTATTGAGTATGGGAAAACCATTGAAACCTCCCTATAAGGGAGGATGATACTTGCTAATCTTAAGAATCATATATTTATTATAATATTTAAAAGGGATATACATAGACAGAGGGAGTGGGTACAAATTAATTGATGTGATGATAAAAATGTGACTTAAGGGTGCAAAGGGATTATAACAGGAGCTGAAAGAAGAAGGAGGTAGAAAAGGGTAAATTATATCACAGGAAGAGGCACAAGAGCATACTATGGTAGAGGGAAAGACAGGAGGGAGATGAGTACTGTTTGAGATTTATTCTCATATGATTTGATTCAAGGAGAAAACAACATGCTCAGTTAAGTACAGAAATCTAACTTGTCCTATAGGTAGTAGGAGGGAAAAATGGAAAGAAAAGGGAGAAGAGGTTAAAAGAGAGGAAAAAAATAGTAAAGAAAGGGGGAATAAAATGGAGAGGGTTGATAGAAGGGAGGGAAGACTGAAGGAGGCAGTGGTAAAAAATAAAACTTTTGTGGATGGAAAGGGAGAAGGGAAAACTAAAAGCATAAAAGGGGAAATAGTATGGAGAGAAAGACAGATAGTAATCATAACTGTGAATGGGAATAGGATGAACTCTCCCAAAAAATGGAGGAGGGTAGCAGAATGGATTAAAAGCCACAATACAGCAATATGTTTTTTACAAGAAACACATTTAAAACAGGGGGACACACACAAGGTAAAGATTAGAACAGATTGAATTATGCTTTAGCTGATATAGAAAAAAGGAGGGGTAGCAATCCTAATCTGAAACAAAGCAAAAGCAGAAATATATCTATTCAAGATAGATAAGGAAGGAAACTGTGTCCTGCTAAAAGGCACCATAAACCATGAAGCAATATCATTACTAAACATATATGCACTAAGCAGTATGGCATCCAAATTCTTAGAAGAGAAGTTGAGGGAGTTACAGGAAGAAATAGACAGCAAAACTACATTAGTGGGGGACCTCAACCTCCCCCTCTCTGAAGTGGATAAATCTAATCTCAAAATAAACTGGAAAGAAGTTAAGGAAGAAGAGTAGATATGATAGACCTCTGTAGAAAATTGAATGGGAACAGAAAGAAATATAGCTTTTTCTCATCAGTACATGACACATATACCAAAACTGACTATGTAATGCAGCATAAAAACCACATGATCCACTGCAGAAAGGCAGACATAGTCAATGCATCCTTCTCATATCATAATGTGATAAAAATTATGTATAATAAAAGACCATGAAAAGATAAATGAAAAAATAATTGGAAACTAAATAATCTAATCCCAAAGAATAAGTGGGTTAACAACAAATCATAGAAGCAATCAATAACTTCATTCAAGAGAATAACAATAATGAAGCAACCTAGCAAAACTTATGGAATGGTGCAAACGCAGTTGTTAGGGGAAGTTTTATATCATTGAATGCCTACATGAATAATATAGAGAAAGAGGAGATTAATGAATTTGGCATGCAGCTGAAAATGTTAGAAAAAAAACAAATTGAAAATGCCCAAGTAAATGTCAAATTAGAAATACTTAAAACCAAAGGAGAGAAAAATAAAATAGAAATTAAGAAAACTATTGAACTAACAAATAAAACTAAGAGTTGGTTTTATGAAAAAACCAATAAAACTGATAAACTTTTGGTCAATTTGGTTAAAAGAAGAAAGAAGAAAACCAAATTACCACGATCAAAAATGAAAAGGATGAACTCATGTTCAGTGAGGAGGAAATTAAAACAATAAGTAGAAATTACTTTGCCCAACTGTATGTCCATAAATTTGGCAATTTAAGTGAAGTGGATGAATGTTTTAAAAAATGTAAATTGCCCATATTAACAGAAGAGGAAATTAAATACTTAAATAACCCTATATCAGAACAAGAAAATGAACAAGCCATCAATGAACTCCACAGGAAAACATCTCCAGGGCCAGATGGATTTACAAATGAATTCTATTAAGCATTTAAGGAACAGTTAATGCCAAATTATATATAAACTATTTGGGAAAATTGACAAAGAAGGAGTCCTATCAAATTCTCTCTATGATACAAATATGGTTCTGATACCTAAATCAGGAAGAGCCAAAACAGAGAAAGGAAATCATAGACCAATTTTTCTAATGAATACAGATGCAAAAATTTTAAATGAGATATTAGCAAAAAGAATACATCGACTTATCATGAGAATAATACATTATGATCAGGTGGGATATATGCCAGGAATGTAAGGCTTGTTCAATATTAGGAAAATTTTCAGCATTATTGATCATATCAACAACAAAACTAACAGAAGCCACATGATTATCTCAATAGATGCAGAAAAAGCTTTTGACAAAATACAACACCCAATCCTATTGAAAACACTGGAGAACATAGGAATAAATGGAGCCTTCCTTAAAACAATAAGCAGTATTTACCTAAAACCATTAGCAGGCAATATACACAATGGAGATAAACTAGATACATTTCCAATAAGATCAGTTACCAGTTGTATTCAATATGATGCTAGAAATGTCAGCTTCAGCAAGAAGAGAAGAAAAAAACTGAAGTAATTAGAATAGGCAAAGGAAAAACTAAGTTTTCACTCTTTGCAGATAATATAATGATATACTTAGAAAATTCTAGAGAATCATGTAAAAACTACTTGAAATAATAAACAACTTTGGCAAAGTAGCAGTTTACAAAATAAACCCACACAAATCTTCTGCATTTCTATATATTATTAACAAAGACCAACAGCAAGAGATAGAAAGACAAACTTTATTTAAAGCTTGGGTAGACACTATAAAATATCTGGGAGTCTACCTGCCAAAACAAACTCAGGGACTATATGAACACAATTACAAAACACTTTTCACGCAAATAAAGTCAAATCTAAGTAAGTGGAGAAACATCAGTTGCTCATGGGTCAGCCAAGGTGATATAATAAAAATGACAATTCTACCTACATTAATTTTCTTATTCAGTGCCATACCAGTCAAACTACCAGATAATTATTTCCTAGAGCTAGAAAAAATATCACAATTCTTCTGGAAAAACAAAAGAATCAAAATATCAAAGGAATTAATGAAAAGAAATTTTAGTAAAGGTGGCCTAGCCCTACCAGATCGCAAACTGTATTATAAAGTAGCAATCATCAAGACCACTTGGTACTAGCTTAGAAATAGAGTAGTAGGCTAGTGGAATGGGCTAGGTACTCAAGACAGAATAGTCGATGAATATAGCAGTCTACTTTTTGATAAACCCAAGAACCCCAGCTTCTGGGATAAGAACTCACTGTTTGACAAAAACTACTGGGAAAACTGGATAACAGTGTGGCTGTAACTGGGCATAGACCAATGCCTGATACCATACACAGGAATAAAGTCCAAATGGGATACATGATCTAGGTATAAAGACTGATATTATAAACAAATTAACAGAGCAAGGAAGAGGGTATTTGTCAGATTTATGGAGAATGGAGAAATTTGTGACCAAATTAAGTACAAAATGGATAATTCTGAGTAGATCAAATTGAAAAGTTTTGCACAAACAAACTCAATGCAACCAAGATTAGGAGGGAAGCAGAAAACTGGGAAAGAATTTTTGCAAATATTATCTGTGATAAAGGTCTCATTTCTAAAATACACAGAGAACTGAGTCAAATGTACAAGAACACAAGTCATTCCCCAATTGATAAATGGTCAAAGAAGAGGCCGAAATTAAAGCTATCCATAGTCATATCAAAAAATGCTCTAAATCACTATTGATCAGAGAGATGCAAATCAAAACAACTCTGAGGTAGCATTTCACACCTATCAGATTGGTTAACAAGACAAAACAGGAAGATGATAAATGTTGGAGAAGATGTGGGAGAGTTGGAACACTAATTCATTGTTTGTGGAGCTGTGAGCTGATCCAACCATTCTGGAGAGAAATCTGGAACTATGCTCAAAGAGTTACAAAAATGTGCATACCTTTTGACCTAGCAATATCCCTTCTAGGACTTTATCCAAAAGAGATCATAAAAATAGGGAAAGGTCCCACATGTACAAAAATATTTATAGCAGCTCTCTTTGTGGTGGTCAAGAAGTGGAAATCAAGGGGATGCCCATCAATGGGGAGTAGCTGAACAAGTTGTGGTATATGAATGTAATAGAATACAATTGTGCTATAAGAAACAGTGAACAGGAGGACTTCAGAGAGGCCTGGAAGGACTTATATGAACTGATGCTGATTGAAATGAGCAGAATCAGGAGAATGTTATACACAGTAACTGCCACAGTGTGTGATGACTATTTCTGATAGACTTAGCCTTTCATAGCAGTACAAGGACCTAAAATATTCCCAAAGGACTCTTTTGGCAACATGCCATTCACATCCAGAGAAAGAATTATGGAATCAGAACACAGAATGAAGCAGACTATTTTCTCTTGTGTTATGTTTTGTTTTATTTTGATTTTTCTCATGGTTTCTCCAATTTATTTTAATTCTTCTATGCAACATGACTAATGTGAAAATACATTTAATAAGCGTGTATGTGTAGAAGCCATGTAAGACTGCTTGCCATCTTGGAGAAAATTTAAGACTTATATAAGAGATTGTTGAAAACTGAAAACAAATAAATTAAATTAAAAAAAAAAACAACATTGATTTAACCTTCTGCTCCCCCCCCCCAAAAAAAGAGAACTGTACATCTTTTCTTTGCTTCCTTGTGTTTTCTTTTGTTCTCTGCTGGGCACATTTTTACTTTGTTCTTTATTCCCTCCCCCACTCCCTCAGAGGGCTTCAATAAAGTTTTGATATGTTTCTATATCCGTATAGACACACACACACGTACAAGCACACACACACATATAGACATATACATATATATACACATATACACATACATACATATATAGACATTTACTTTCCCAAACATATTCTACTCCTGATCTTTGTTTTTATATTTGTACATTTCTTGTTCCCTATCCTTCCTACTTCCTCTTCTTTACTTCTATGTACTACCTTGCTCTCCTGTTACTTGCCTACAAACCCTCCAAGGTTGCCTCCCCTATCCTTCCATTCCCATAAATTTAAACACACTTCTACACCATCTTTTACCTATTCCCTATTCTTCCATCTAAAGATCCCTTCCTTGTCCTCTAACCTCTCCCTATGCCCTTACCATTTTATTTCTTCTGAATTTAGAAGACTTTTATACTCTTCTAAATATATATGTATTGTTCCCTCTTAAACCCACTCCTGATGAAAGTAGGTTACAAGAACTGCCAGTCTTCCTCCCCCATTTAATTCATCTGTATCAATTATTCCTCTTGCACTTCATTTGTATAAATTAATTACTTTTCTTAGCTGTTCCCAAATGGTTTTACTTTTTAAATTCATACCATAATCAGGTTTACCCCAATTTTTCTTATGAGCTACACAGTTATTAATAAATATATTACACACACACATACAAATACAGTCTGTCCTTATGAATCCCTTATCTTTGGTATGAACCTTATCTTATATTTTTCTTGGTTCTAGTATGTCAAATAATCTATTAAATTCAGGAATTTATTTTTACATAATCTTGAAAGTCTGAGAGTTTACCTAATGTCCTTTCCTTTTTCATTCACGATAATACTTAACTTTTCAAGGCATGACGTTTTATTCCAGAGCCCCAGTTCTTTTGCTATTTGATATAATGTGTTCCAAGAACTACAGTCTTTTAATGTCTCTGATGCTAAGTCTTGTGTGAGCCTAATTGCAGCACCACTATATTTAAATTGTTTTCATCTTGATTGTTTCGATATTTTATCCTTGAGCTGAGGGTTTCAGAATTTGACTGTGATATTCCTATGAGTTTTCTTCATAGGATCCCTTTTAAGTGGTAATTGATGGAATTTTTTGTCTATTCTACTTTCCCCTCTTGTTCTAATGCTTCAGGACAATTTTCTTTAATTAATTCTTGTGTTATTGTATCGAGTCCTTGTTTGATCATAACTTTCAGTTAGTGTAATTATTTTTATATTTTGTCTTCTTGATCTATTCTCCAAATATGTTGCTTTTCTTACAAAATGTTTCACTTTCCCTTCTATTTTTTCATTATTCATATTTTGGTTAATTATTTCTTGATCTCTTAAAATTTCCCTGGCTTCCCTTTGCCCAATTCTAATTGTCAAGGTGTCATTTTCTTCCTTTAGATTCTGGACCTGCTTTTTAAATTGGTTGATTTTCCTTACACACCCTTGTTGTTTTTCATGAATTATTCTTATTTTTTAGTTTTTTAGTTTTTCCTCCATCTCTGTCATTTGATTTTTAAAGTCATTTTTAAGATCATCTATGAATTCTTTTTAGGCAGGTGACCATTTGAAGTTGCTCTTTCGGGGTTTCTTTACTTCAATAACCTCCTCTGAATATGAACACTGGTCATCTCTATTGCCATAATAGCTTTCTAAGTTTA